>NC_045768.1:21675316-24075316 GCF_008692025.1 Phocoena sinus | reverse complement strand
TCCTAAGCACTGGACCACCAGGGAATTCCCAGAACTCCTGACTTTTAGTTAAGCACATGGCTTCTTGGAATAAAAACTATCTTTCCCAGATTCCCTTGTGGTAGTTATGGCCCTGTAAGTTCGGATTGATGAGACGCACACATTCACATGACACGCCCTAAGGGAAGGGTCTTGCTTTTCTCCTCCTCCCTCCTCCATTCTGCCTGCTAGAATGTGAACACGATTGGAGCTGCCATCGCGGACCTCAATGTACAAGCTGCATACTGGGAATGGCCAAGTAACAAATCAGAAGGAACCTGAGACCCTAGGGATCATGCAGCCACCTGGCAGCCCTGCATGGGAGAGGGTAAAGAAACTTCTATTTTGTGTAAGCTACTGTTGTCATGACAGCTGAATCTATTTCTGATCTAGAACTTGCCACACAAGGTCAAGGCTGTCCATGGTCATCCTTCACCAAGGGAAGGTGGAGATGGCAGAGAGGACTCTCCTCCAAGAGAGTTAACACTTACTTAAAAAAAAAAAAAAGCAAACAAAATGAGAAAACATTTCCAGAAATCAAGACATCAGAATAAAAATGTCAACACACAATAACAGTGTTGCATAGCTTGAATGTTTTTATATTGATCAAATTGTTTTTCAGTAGAGTCACTGAAAGAACAGGTCAGAATGAAAAACACTCCAACTTTACAGACAAAATATTGCTAATCAGTTAAGATACTTTTCAAAACTACATGACAACACAAATCCCTTGGGTGCTCTAGAGGGAACGTGAGTTATAGAGATGCCGGACAGCCCGGCCATTGGACTCCCTCCCTGCTTGGCTTCCCAGGCTGAGGTCAGAGTCTTTGCCAAGGTCTGAGGGACCAGCTCTTGGAGACATATTCCAGAAACGTGATACATCTCTCTCCAGTAGCTTACTGGAGGTTTTGGTTTAGGATTAACCTTGACTCTCTGGAATAGACTCCCAGAACGGCAGATGTTGAAAAAGACCAGAGCTCATCCCCTCGAGCCCAAACTCCCCCTTTTACTTAGAAGGAAAGTGAGGGCTGAGGGCGACACATCTTGTCTAAGTCTAATCTAGACCCACGTCCTGCCTCTGCCCACCCTTTCCCATTGATGCTGCCTCTTCGTTGCCTCCGGTTCTACGATAAGTTCTACGAGGAACAAGAAACATCAACCAGCAACTTTGCAGCAACAGCATCTATGCTAATCTCGAAGCAAACTGAAGTATAAGTTACTGTGGTAGGAACTAAAGACCAGCCCAAGTTTGTGATCCAACCCTCCCCGCTTCTCCCCCAACCAAACTGAGTTGGATCTCTCGTTCTGGAAAATCAAAACACCTAGTGCAGGTTCTATGGAGTGACATCAGGAGGGATTTCCCATTTTATGTTTGCACATCGACGAGTCTAATTAGATCTTCCGAGAGTGCCACAACACAGGATGTAAATGTCTTCTCCATTCATACCCCAATTTCCCAGGCAAAATGTTTATCCTGATTTTGATGACATTCTTCACTTTGGGCTAAAACGGGCTTCTTAGGTATAATTGCTTAAGTGCATAAGGTGATGAAGCAGGAATCTTGAACTCCATAAATTAATTGGTAGCATCTGTAGTATCAACTTGCATATTTTACTCCTTTCGATAACTCTCTTGTCTTGTTCATCCCCAGGATTTCATGGATTTTGTTCCTGGTAACATCTGCTGAGTCTGAACTACTGGCCCGCACAGTGGCAGAAAAAGGCTGGTTGCAACCTTTGGTAAACTTTTTGGAAATTGATGTAAAAGAACGGCAGCATTTCCTCAACCATATGAAAAAATTTGTTTCTTAAAGAAAGAATAAAACATAAATCTCCAAACTCATTTAGGCTTCACAAGCTTTTTACACAGAGGGTGAGGATGCCTTTTTATCAAATGGCCATGATTTGCTCAGTATCCTGACGGCATTTAAATTCACTTCAGCTTTCCCTCTTTTTTGGTGCCTGGCTGATCAAATTTTCTGAGTCCAGAAGTACTTGTATGATACTCCTTTGTGCCCTTGGTGCTCCTGAGAAGAAAAGCGATTTTCTCTTACAAAAACCCAGCTGCTTCTACTTCTGTTTCATGGATCTGGGGGCTAGTCACTGATAAGTTAACTTTTCAAAGTAATTCATCCAGAGCAGTGTCAGATTCCAGCTGATGAAAATTTTTATAGCATCATCTTATTCAATCCTCATATCTGACCCAAAGTCCTCAGTATTATTTATTTCTATTTTACAGATGAGAAGATGGAGGTAAAGCTCATAAGTGATTAGGCCTAGGGCTAGCTTTTGAGTGGAATCAGAAACCAAATCCCGTACCCCTTAGCTCCAGACTCTGCTGCTACACTCTGCTAGCCTGGCATTACGCTGACAAGGATGGGGCTTTGGTGTCTCCTGTCGCACAGTATGGCTCATGACACGGCACAACACCTTCCTCCACCCTGGCCATTTAACAGTAAAGCATCGGTGGGGAAAAGATGTAAAGAATGCGGTAAATATGCTCGGTCTGGAGACAACCTTTAGAAACCTGGCCCCTACAGTAAAGGTCTTTTACCCAGTTTGTGACCAGGAAACTACTCAACTAGCCCAGTTTGCGAAACATCAAAACGGCCTCATTTCAGTGCACTATAACGTGAAACCATCCTTTTTCTATAAATCCCGTTAAGAAATTGGATACTTAGCTGTTTCTTCTGGATACATAAAACCACTATTTCAAAATACCACTTTAGAATGTTTACGTAATTTATTTTCCTTAAATAATAATTTGCTACAATCCTGTCACAAATTTAAAAAAAAAATTAACATAGTATTAACAAAGGCAGAATTCTTTAGGACAATCAAAATCATGGTGTACTTAGAATAAATTAACATCAAATTGTGTTTATATTCAGATAGTCTGATCCTCTCCTTTGAAATGAAACGAAGACCATTGTAACTAAGAGTGAATGCACACATTTGTTCTTCTATACAGAGACTCATTCTTTATATAAACTCAACTGTAATTTGAATCTAGTTAGGAATCCCAAGAAACACTCACCCGTGGGAGCACACACAACACACAGACACACACACACACCTCCACAGACAACCCTCTAGAAGCTGGGTTTCCCATGGCTCAACGACTAGATCTTTTCTCAGAAGGGCCAAAGATTCTGAATATTTAGGTGATATCCCATCTCCCCTCAGGAAAATTGTAACGTTTCAAGTGTAATAGCTCGAAGTAGCAGCAATCCATGTCTTAGATTCAGTAGTGGATGATTCCAGTCCTGGGTGCTGAGGGTACAGCAAGAGGAAAGCAGAGGCAAGAGACACCTGCTCCAAAAACGAACACGTGGGACAACACTGGGAGTCCTTGTTCTCAGAGTCTTAACAGAAAACTCACCCGAAACCTGCACTGCCCGGTTCAGGCGCTGGTGTGAACCTGAGGAGGGTCACTAATGCAGGGAGAAGGCAGGGCATTCGGACACGATTCTCAGAAACGTGAATATTGGAGGTGGCAGGGAGATGGGATCAAGGTAGGGAGGGCAGAAAAGGCACTGCTTGCCCCTAGGCCTGACACCCCACCCCCTGCCGTTCAGTACATTCATGGGGTTTCTCGTTAGCATCAGGGCAGGTGAACGCTGACTGTTCCAGCTCCGCCCAGACACACGGAAAGCTCAGCCCTTAGTCCTATACACATATACACACAACTCATCCAAGCAACTCTGAACAGCCACACCATCTCGTTTCTGGGAGGTCAACAGGGTTGCTGGCGACGCCTCTCAATTGCCCAAGGATGGTTTACAGGAATATGGAGACGGAGAAGGAGGGAGGCATTAGGACAGGCCCCAAACTGAGATCCCCTTCTGCTTATCTCTCCGGAGGAGGTGCGGGCCTAAATGATGCTATAACCACATGCGTTATCTACACAGTTCCTATGTACACGATACCTTTTTCTTTTAATAGAAATTTAAAGTGCTTGGGTTCAAATATGCTCATTCCTTTCCCACAGCCTACAAATTCCTCTTGCTGTTTCCAGAGAGAAGGAGGACGCCCTTGGGAAAGAGGAATGAACGTCTTCACAGTCATCTTAACTGGGATCCAGCATTTGGACTAAGCCTTCTTCATAAACACGAAGGATCGCTTCACACACAAACTTGTACTGGCTCTGGAAAGGAACAGAAAGCCGTCAAGCTGGCCAGCACCTCCACAAATGCTGCATCAGACCACAGACACAGTTATTCTTTCACCTCACTCATAAACACCCTGAGCTCCAGCTCCGGCCGAGCCAGGCCCTGGGCTACATCAGGGGCACGGTGTGGAGAAGACACACCTACCCGTGAGCTCACTACGTGATGAGGGCTGGGCAACCGTGGCATGGAAACACGGCAGAGGGAGGGACCGGCAGTCTCGGGGAGTCAGGGAGGCACACAGGTTGCTGCAGGGTGGCCGTTCCAATGTACACACCAGTATACGTGGAAATGAAAGGGTGGCCCATTCAGAGGAACACAGCCAGGGCTCACGCTCCTGGCCCAGGACAGCTGTCGGTAGCGGGGCTGGTAGGAAGGTGGCACGGGTGGGCTGGGACCTGGCTGCAGAAGGCCTTGCACTGAGATAAGGAGTCTGGATTTTGTCTTCCAAAGGAAAGCCACTGAAAGCCGCTCTACAGGGTAAGGTTCTTTATATTAACAAACACCTAAGAGACTTATTTGACTGATGTGTCCTGGGTGACAAGAAAGCATTCAGACTGAGCTGCACCAGCTAGGAAAATGTGCCCAGAAGATGCACTTTAAACATTCTTGGGGCTTCCCTGGTGGCGCAGTGGTTGGGAGTCCGCCTGCCGATGCAGGGGACGCGGGTTCGTGCCCCGGTCTGGGAGGATCCCACATGCCGCGGAGCGGCTGGGCCCGTGGGCCATGGCCGCTGAGCCTGCGCGTCCGGAGCCTGTCCTCCGCAACGGGAGAGGCCACAACAGTGAGAGGCCCGCGTAACGCATAAAAAAAAAAAAAAAAAAAAAAAAACATTCTTGAACTAGCAATGAGGTCTTCCATTCCACAAAACAGGGCAGAGAACCTGATTTTTTTTTTTTCTTAACCAGGTTTCCTGGGTGCACATGAATTTAAAAAACGAGCTCACCATCGTTAGAGAAATCTTATGAGCTTGGTCCATGAGTCTGTGAGGACACAGAGCTCAGGGCAAGTCCCACTCCCTTCTTTGCTAACTTCTCCTCATCCATCGCGGGGTATGGCCTCGGAGGCCATTCCTCCAGAAAGCCCTGACTTTCCAAAGTCAGCTTTTGACACTCTTCCCGAGCTCTCAGACTCCCTTTGGACTTCTCCCACTAATGCTGAGATTTATAGCCAACTGATCCAGTTCTACTAGATATAAGCTCAGGTCTCTCCTGCTTGTGCAATTATCTGTTGAACGGATGAATGAAAGAATATGGGATAGTCCTTATTTTGCAGATGGGGAAACTGAGGCTTAGAGACAGGTTAAGGCACTATTCAGAGGTTGCCCAGTATGTGGGGGAGTGTGAATCATGAACTTTCCATGCCACCCCACTGCCCCTGTTGTAGCTCGGGGGAAAGCCACAATATTTCCTCTTGTGGACACTTGCAGTGCCAGGTACCCAGGCGTGACGTACGTGGGAGACAGCCCAGAAGAGGAGAGGAGAGGGTAGGGCCATGTGAGACATCTGCTGAGTCAAAAGGCTCACCCAGGAGCAGGCGGGCGGGGTGAAACCCTCAGGTGACCTTGCTTACTTCCGATGGACAGACACATGATGGGTCAGTGGCTTGACAATGCAGAGTGCAACCGGGGCTGCTCCCTGGCCAAGCGGCTGGCAGGAAACAAACTGTGAGGCAGCAGAAGTGGTGGGTAGCGAGAGGCAGAACTTGGATGGGGTGGGTGCTGGATCTGCTCAGCCCCTGACAAGCTCTGTGACCGTGGGCAAGTGACTCAGTCCCTTGGAGCCTTGGTCTCTCAACCTGCAAAAGCCCTTCGTGCAGGCCTGGCCATCGTTAGTATTTTTATTACTGGATTTCTACTCACTGATGTCTGCACCATCATGGCGCGCTGGTCTCGCATTTTCCGAACAATATCCAGTGGGTAAACGGGCAGGTTCCTCTCGATCAGGCACATGGATGTTTCCATGGTGACCAACACACCGGTTCGACCTATCCCAGCACTGGGGGGAAAGGAGCAGAGACGGGATTTGCTCAGACAGCATTTCTGCACAGCCCAGCTCAGCTCCTCGCCAGTTCCCACGCTTACTCAGATGGAGCTTTCCACCTCTGACCTTCAAAGAACACAAAACACACGCTCAAGGTGTGCTCTTGAACAGACCGGGGGCTTAAAAACCAACGGGAAGACTCCACTCCCCATCTTATGCGCATCTACTGTGAGGTCAGTCAGCTGGGAACAGAGGGAAAGATGAGGGAGGGAGTTTGTTCTCCAGTTCTGCGCTGCAATCACAGGTTTGTCCAGATCTTTTGACATTGTGAAGAAAGGAAGCAAAGAGAGCTTTGTAAAAAGCATACCTAGTCTTGTGGGATTTAGGTGGGCTTGATGCCTGCCAACTTTCTCCAGGCCTTTCCCAAGGAGTATGAGTATTAAAAAAATAAAGCCAACAAGCCACAGTACCTGCAGTGAACTAGGACGGGTTCGCCTTCCACTCTCAGGGACCTCACATAGTTTACAAATTCCAGGAAGTCTGAGGAGTCATCGGGAACGCCGTGGTCTGGCCATGCCACGTACTGGAGATGCGTCACGGTGTGCTCCTCTCCGGTCTGCGAAGAGACAGAGTGGCCTCGCTGAGTTACCTGGACGGTGGGCAGGTGGACAGGAGGACCCTGGCCCCGCTCCAGCCTCCAGCCAGGGAGCTCCTGTCTCCGGACACTCTTCTACCACTGGGTACCACCCTGCCACGGCCACTGCCAACTCCTGCCCACCCGCCTCCCATACGCTCCCAAACACCCACTCTCGAGGGTTCCGCTGGGGCCACCTCCTGCCCGATGTCTCCTCCACCACTTCTGCCCACAGTGATCTCTTCCCGTTTGCTCCTATGGTACTTATGATTAGGGCCACCCACATTGGCTCTTTTTTTTTTATGGTCAAAAACACATAACAAGAAGTTTACCATGTTAAACATTATGTACAATGCCTTCCAGAGCCTTTTCATCTTCCCAAACTGAAACACTGTGCCCATTAAACACGAACTTCATTCCCCAGCCACGCAGCCCTGGCAACCACCGTCCTCCTTTCCGTCTCTGTGAACTGACTACTCCAGGTACCTCACAGCATTTGACCTTTGGGGTCTGGCTCCTTCCACTCAGCATAATGTCTTCGAGGTTCAACCATGCAGTAGCATGTGTCAGAACTTCCTTCTCTGTAAAGGGGGACTAGGATTCCATTGTATGAATACACCACATTCTGTTTATCCATTTATCTGTCAGTGGACACTTGGGCTGTTTCCACCCGTCGGCTGTTGTGAAATATGATGCTGTGGACACGGGTGCTGGCTCTTTTCCAGGCCGCCTGTACATCTACTGAAATGCCCACCAGGTGAAAACACAGACTGACCTAGAAGTAGAGCGCTACCCGGGCCCACGCTGGATGCTGATTCAGCGCCTGCCTCTAACCCGTGCCCTCCCCTGGACCACTCGCCGCCCGTGCAGTGCTCACCTCGGTGTTCGTGACCAGCATTTCACGGAACACGTAAGCGATGGTGCAGTCCTCTGACTGACAGCGGATGTGAAAGCTGCCATGTTCCATGACCTCGGGAGGATAGGGCCAGTACTGGTGGCATTTGGTCTGCAAGGGAACCAGCGGGCAGGGGTTAGGCTCGGCTGTGCGGTGGTCCTCGTGGCCGTTACTGGGCAGACGGGTTGGATGTTTGGCCAGAGCCCTCTCACTCGCACCAGGTACTCAGAGCTGCTGGGAGAAGAGAGACGCAGGCGAGGCCACTTTTGTGCTGCGTCTGTTTTCTGAGGGTGGGCGGGGAATCTCCCTTCCTCCCCTGGGCAGCTGGGGAGTTGGGGGGAGGTCAACCCGCCAGGGGCCAGGCCACAGCTCTCACTCCAGCTGGAGCTGGAATTTGAGCACACAGACTTTCCTTCTTCATCACCAGGGTCCAACTGCTGGAGAAACAGGAGAGCCTCCGACATGGGGCCTCGACTTAGGAGCGGCCTCTACCCGACACCCCCATCCCTCGGCCCCTTCTCTGCTCTCAACACCCCTTTCTACCTCATTCCTCCTTCGGCGTCCACTCCTCACGGCACAGCCGCTAAGAGCACACCTCTGGGAGCCAGACCGACGTCTGCTACGATCATTTCCTCCTCCACGGTGAGCCCTATGACCTTGAACCTGCTACTACTTAAGCTCTCTGATTTTCACATTCTTCACCTGAAAGACAGGCCAGCACCTGCTTCCCAGATGGTGACAGAGGCTGGAGAGAATGGTGTGCAGTGCCAGGCTCATTGCGGGGTGGGGGCAGGTCAGCGGTGACGGTGGCCATTATCATCACTGCTGCCGCAGGCCCCACCAGTGCTTTCGTATACGACTCCTACGGAGCTGACACGTGCCAGGCGGCAGAGGGGGAAACTCGGGCTCAGCAGGATTAAGGGGGCTGCCCCAGGTCCAGGGCTGCTGTGGCTCCCCACGGCCCCTCCCGTTTTCTCTTCCCCCTTCCAAATCCTGAAACGTGTTCCCTAGCAGTCTCACTCCTAACTCTGGCCTCAAAGCAAAGCTCAGGGCCAAGCTGCCTATCCCATCATAGATCCATCAAGTCAAATTCTGACACATTCAAAAAAAATTTTCTCTCCAAGCCTACAGCTGCATCAACTTGGGTAAAAATTACATTTACTTACAGCTGAGAGGGGGTATAAACCAACAGATGCACGTAATTTAAAAGAGCTTTTCTATTCCTATTTTCAAACGTCACAGTGAATATGTGAAATTAAAGCATGCTGCTGAAAAGGCGGCGTTAAGAGTTTACTTGTAAACCTCACACCTGGGTATTTTGGTTAGTGGCCACTTCCCAGCTTCTCCAAGACACGAAGGACTGCTGTCCATAGAACCCGAGGCAGAGCCAACACCCAGCAGGCCTGCGTCTGCTTCCTTATCTGTGGGGGTGTAGCTGTCTGCTGCAGGCTCCCAAGGGTCCTGCCCACAGGACAGCTGATGGCAAGCTTCGCTCTGAAGCGACGAGCCCGTGCAGGGCTGAGCCACAAATACCTCTATTTCCAGAGACTCCCAGTGAATCTGACCAGAACTGGACTCTCTTTACACCTTGATCAAATTTAGATTTTAGGTCTATTTGGATCTCTAAGCATTGGGGGTGTAGCGGAAAGAACAAGAAGTTTGTGCACATCCTGAGTTTCCCTCCTGGTTGATAAGTTCCACTAACTTGCAATCCTGGGCAAGGTACTTCGCTTCTCTGAACCTCAGTTTTGGCCGTACTGTGCGGCTGGCAGGATCTTAGTTCCCTGACCAGGGATCGAACCCAGGCCCCCTGCAGTGGAAGCTCGGAGTCCTAACTAACCACTGGACTGCCAGGGGATTCCCTAATGCCTACTATCTTGATCAGTATATGCTAAGCACTAAATGGTGCTTTTTATGGACATTATTTTATCTGGGTCTCCAAACAACCTTATGAGGTAGATACCGCCATTGTCTCTGTTTTGCATAAGAGTAAACTGAGGCTCAGAGAGTGAATCCACTTGTGTCAGATCCTACATATAGGAAATGGAGCATATATAGACGTAAAAAATAATTTTTGCCCCAGAAGAAACATCCTTGATGGGGTGGGAAGGAGAAGACCCTTTCAATGGAAAGACTATATACCTCTATACCTCTGTTTCCTCTTGGAGGAAACCCATGGACCTGAAGGGAGAACACAATGGAAAACGTTTTAGGTCAGAATGAAAAGAGGGAGAAATGAAAGCTATTCTGTGGCAGGAGCACCTCACTGACCACTGGCCTCTGGGCAAGGCTTCCAGCACCTACAGACGTGAGCGCAGCACAGAGCGGCGACAGGGACCCTGCCAGCTATTCGCCTGTGGGGAGGCTTACCCCGCAAAATGCAGAATATGGGAGAAAGCAAATGGGACGTGCCAAGAACTTCATCTCTCGGAAGAAGCAGGGGACAGAGCTGCTGGCCTGGAGTGACTGACTCCTAATCAGGAGGAACTCAGCGGGGTGGTGAGGACCAGATAAGGGACCTCAGGATAAAGGGCTCAGGTCACCTGAGCGTTTGTAACAGGAGAGGGAGGAAACGCATAGCCTGGATTTGAAAACAGGTTTCCAACCATTGATAAACAACAGAGGTAAGTTCCCAGGGCCAGAGCTTACGAAGGGAATGCTCTGACTCGTGGGAGATGGGAATCTCTAACCCAATGGAACCAGCCGGAAGGGGTTCCATTAGGAAGAAAGGGCTGGGAAACCAACCAACCCACCAGGTTACATGGAGACCTTGGAGGAGCTCAGGTTCAGAGCGGACTCCAATCAGGACAAAACAGGAGGGGCAGGACCTACAAGGGCAGCCGGTAGAAGTGAGGCCTCCTGGATGGAAGAATGGGCCTTTTCTCCTGAGCTGGAACAGGCAGAATGAGGGGAAGAAGGGACTGCCATCGGGGCAGGTGTCTGTCACTAACCACGCCTGCTGGCGCTCTCTTTTCTCCAAGGAGAACAATGATCTTGCAGCTGGGAAGGGCCGAGCCAACTTTGAAGGGGAAGGAGCAGCCCAACACAGGTGAGGAGAGCTCCTGGCTGCCCCATGGGTTCAGGTGTTGGCTCGCAGGAGTTGCAGCACCACTGAAAGACCTCATGAGCTCTGAGAGTAGCACCTCCATGGGCAGTTTCTGAGAAAACCTGGAGTATCCACGTTCTCCAGAGTCACAGAACAGGCAGGCAAACGTGGCACAGTTTCATGTGGGGAGATTCTGCAGACAACAAGGCCGATGTCTTGTCATCTGTAACATACCACAATGGCCCAGATCAAGGCCTGCAAAGTGTGGGATTTGGTAGGAGGCTAGGAGGAGATGGGGGTCTGTATTAAACGGCATAGAACCACACGGTGGGAAAGTGGGTTTTTCCATGTATGCCATACAGAGTTTCTCAGTTGGGGTCTAGGATAGCTTTAACATTATCTCCCTAGTACTTTAACTCTCTTTTTAGGAGACAGCACATGAGTGTGTGGGCAAGCACGCCTTGGGTTCACAGCCTGGAAGGCAAGAATATTTATTTAGACTTTAAAAACATTGTCTTGTGGTTTTTGCATTTTTACACATACCTTCTTTTTATGGCAAGTGATACTGGGCTTCCATTTCAGATATATATTTCAAAGGAAATTTTTTTTTTTTTTTTTTTTTGTGATACACGGGCCTCTCACTGTTGTGGCCTCTCCCGTTGCGGAGCACAGGCTCCGGACGCGCAGACTCAGCGGCCATGGCTCACGGGCCCAGCCGCTCCGCGGCATGTGGGATCTTCCCGGACCGGGGCACGAACCCATGTCCCCTGCATCGGCAGGCGGACTCTCAACCACTGCGCCACCAGGGAAGCCCCAAAGGAAATTTTTTAAAGCAAAAAATGGTGAGCCAATTTGAAGAATCATAATAAATAATACTACAGTAATAGTACAGTCCCGGCAACAATTAAGGTGTACCCAAACTACTATTACTGCTAGCTAGCATCTGTATAATATTTACTGTGTGCCAAGCACTGTTCCAAGAAAGCTGCCTGTATTAACCCATTCAGTTACTCCACAAATCGACGATCAGTGTCATTATTATTCCATTTTATGTAGAGGTTCTGAAGGTTTCCTAAGCCACACAGGTAGGAAGTGACTGAGAAGGGATTCGAATTCAGGAAGCATGGCCCTAGCATCTGCCCTCTTACCCAGGACACCACGGAACAAGATGGGTGCAGGCACTCCAGAAAAAAAGAGAGGACAGGATAGGACTGTGAGCCAGCTGGAGTTCCCTAAGTTCAAAAAAGGTCCCAGTAATTTCACTGCCTTTCCAAAACAAGATTAGAAAATCACACATGCATACAAAAACAGAATATAAACAAAAATTAAAAATAGGCAAAAACAAGATTTCCAGACAAGGAGATCAGGTGATGCCATAGACCTGCTGCCTGGTGATTTCAGCAAAGCTTCTGAGAGTTCTCACGGTAACCAGGTAGACAAGATGGAGAGATGGCCAGGGCTGGAAGCAGAGCTGAGAGAATGAGCGACTGCTCCCCGAAGAGTGCCCTCAGCGTCTCTGATTCACAGTATTCTAGAAGGAGCTTTCTACTGCTTCTTGAGGGCCTTTACAGTTTTTAAATGGTGACTCACGTGAAGAGAAGAGATTCTGATCGCGACTGTGAGTGACAAGAAGCTAAGGGTGAGAGCCAACACAGAGAATGACAGATGGAAAGCCCCAGGAGCCCAAGCGCACGCAGAAGGCCAGATCTGATGGCTCATCCTCCCAGGGATGATAATCATGGCCACACAGACACACACTAGCTAATGTTTGCTGGACACCTGCGACGGGCAGCTCTCTAGGCTTTTCACATATATCGTCTTGGTCTTCACAAACACTCCAAGGCGGCTCTACTATCTGCAGTTTATATTCAGGGAAGCTGAGGGTCAGAGAGGTTAAATAATTTGCTCGAGAAGAACGTGTCCTGAACCCAGATCATCTGGCTCCAGAGCCCCACCAGCGTGCTGCATGTAGGTTTCCGGAGTCAAATGCTTGAGTACAAAATGGGGAAACTGGCTAACAGCACCACTGAGACAAAGACAGACAATTTCTGCTGACCACCACCTTAATGGAAGTCGAGGGTTATTTTCACATATCTGAAAGGGCATTGCATAGAAGAGAAGGGTAACTTATTACTGAGTCTTCCAGGTAAGAGAAGCAGGTGGGGTGGTGGTTCAAAGTGATGTGGATTTCAGCGTGTCGTAAAGAGGGCTTTTTAAAAAAATCAGAGCCGAATACTCACGGATGGACCCTGGAAGTGTTTTAGCCAAGGTGGGGAGCCATCTGCCTGGGACAACCTGTGTGAAAGCCCTCTGCAATCCACAGGTCTCTCTAGAAATAGTAGGAATACTTATTTTGCTGTTTTGGGTGAGAGGGTAGCCTGATCTCCTCAAACACACTATCCATTCCAATCCTGTATTCTGACTTTCAGCACAGCTCAATTCTGAGCTACATACCAAAGAGAGGCCTGGGAGGAAGTGGCACAAAGATCATTCAAAATAGGTGGTTCAAAATTACTTTATATTTGATTTTGGAATGTGTTTCTGGATAAACACTTCATAATGAAGATACCCAGATGCAGGCAGATGTTAGAGAACTCATGCTACACAGTATCCCTTGCACACGGATTCCGCTATATAATCAGCGATCTGTTCCTATGGAAAATGCACGGCGGGCTGAGCACAGCAGGGTGCCCATCACTCTCCTAGTTAAGCCCTTCTTACCTCTGTTTTGCATCAGGTTTTGCTGCAACACAAGCAGAGGTTGACAGAGGTCATTTCTTCTACTTTTTATGGCCATTGTGAACCTGGCACTCACACTGCTCTTCTCAGGACCAGCACCTGAGCACTTGTCCTGGGTGGGTAAGGCCACAGCGAAAACAGGGGTTCTTGGACAGGTAAGGCAAGGTGAAGAGGCTTCCTGCTTGTTATAATGGATCGGAGGCAGGAATGGAAGGGGCTGTCTGATCACTCCTTAGCTTGGAAAGGCCAGGGAGTGGGCAGGAAAAGTGTTGAGCTTCCAGTCACTGGAGGTATCCATCAGCAGCTCTGTACAGGAGATTTATGGGTCACATAGGGGCTGGACAGGGCGACAATTCATTAAGACCTTTTCCAGCCCTGAAATTCACGTTCTGCAGAGCACAGTGTGACATGCACACTTCTGAATTGGAGATCAAGCCACTTACCCGCCCTCGCTCTGTGAGAGTGGTCAACATGACGATGAGTGACAACTTCTGATCCCAGACTACCTGCCAAAATTGTGCACAGGTATGTGGCAGGGGTCCCTGAGTGGCAATGTACTTGTTCACAAGGTTCGCAGCAGGAATTTCCATCTGGCAAGAGATTGTTAAGGCATTAGAATCCATTACTGCCACAAGGTGGACAGGGAACTGGATCTTACATTCTTTCACTTAGTGACTGTCATCACACCAGAATAACATCTCTATCAATTTTTGGCCGATAAGAATAATCAAAGAAAAAGCTACTCTCAGAAATGCTTCAAAGGGACTTCCCTGGCGGTCCAGTGGTTAAGACTTCACGTTACCACTGCAGGGGGCGCAGGTTCGATCCCTGGTCTGGGAACTAAGATCCCACAAGCCATGCGGCCAAAAAAAAAAAAAAGCTTCAAATGCTAGTATTTAACAATAATACTAGCATTAGATATTTAAGATAAAACTATATGATAGTCAATAGGCGATAATCAGAAGTGGACCTACGAGATGGAAGAGTTTAAATGACCTTCACCACTGTATCCTAAATATAGTCAATATTGGGGAACTGCATTTTCAGCGACACATGCCAATCCTCATGCTCACATCTTTCCCTATGCAGGGTTTTCTATCAAAATATTTATTTTCTTTGAAGCATAAGCCATACAGGCTTATCCCACCAACTGTTGTTCCACTTTGCTTTCTGCATGGCTGCCAATGTTTGTGCCACTGAGTTGGTCAATCTCCCTCCCAGCCCCAGCTTTACTGAGGTATAACTGACAAATAAAAATTGTATATATTTAAGGTGTACAACATGATGGTTTGATGTATGTATACACTGTGAAATGATTCCTAGAGTCGAGTTCGTGAACACATCACCTCACAAGGTTACCATCTGAGTTGATTAATGCTAGATGTCAAAATGTTTTCAACTGTCCTCAGTGTCCCTCTCCCACCCTGCTCTCCTTCTGCTTCTAAAGTAAGTCTTTTCTATGAAAGAACACTCAGAACTGGCTGAGCTTTGGAGCAGCACTGTGATTCACTCATTCTTAGATGGGAAAGGTAAATGGAGGTGCCTAACTCATGGTTTGGTTGGTGCTTGGGTTAAGGGCTTCCTCAGCCCTGGTCTCAGCCAGTCCCCACCCCAGGACTGCATGGCCTTAGCAGCCCCACCATTTCTGAAGCTCTGCTTGCAGGACACCAGGAATGTTGAAGTGAGGGTCAATGAATCTCACAGATGCTTTTGAATAAGGGGAATCACTGATCAGACCCATTCTTGCTGGTTGTTCTTGATATCATGCTATAACCTGAGAACCTGAAAAATCATCTGTTCATTTAGATCAGAGGTTGGTAAGCTATGGGCTGAAGGCCAAATTTTACTGCCACTTTGCAAGCCTAAAGTGTTTTTTTGTGTTTTCACATGGTTGCTTTTTTTTTTTTTTTTTTTGTGGTATGTGGGCCTCTCACTGTTGTGGCCTCTCCCCGACCGGGGCACGAACCTGTGTCCCCCGCATCAGCAGGTGGACTCCCAACCACTGCACCACCAGGGAAGCCCTCACATGGTTGCATTTTAAACGGCTATATAAGTACCTAATTAATATCCTCAATTTTGTCTCCTGGCTTGCAGAGACCAAAATATTTATTATCTGGCCCTCTACAGAAGAAGTGTGCTGACCCCTGGTTTAGATAAAGAAACTGAGGTTCAGAGAGGCTAAGTTGCCCAACATGCATTTTCAGAGTGAAATGAATGTTTTCCCCACAACATGTGAAATCTTTTACCTTTTGTTTTTGGGTTATATGCCCAGAGGTGGTCTTATTTTTCTTATTTTTAGGCAGGATGTAACGACATGGGGGAAAAACACAGAAAGTTACAAACATACCAATGGCCAAAACAACAGAACACCTACATGTCTGCAGTTGAGGACAGAAGGCATGTGGATGATGGAGTCAGAGACACAGGATCTGAGTTTTGGTCTCACCTTCCGTTAGCTTTGTGACTTTTCAAATTATTAAATGTCTCTGAACCTTAGTTTCATCCTCTGTAAAATGAGACTATTTTGCCTTCCCTCAATGGCTGCTGTGGTGATGAAATGAGGGGGTGAACGGGAAAGCACTTCGCCAAATGCGAAGCACCTCACACACCACTGTCACGCTTGTGGCAGTGATTAATGTGCTTTTTCTCACGATCCAGATTTTTAACTTACGTTCACGTAACTCGCATTAATATAATCTTCGTTTCTCTGCAATAATACCCGGGTGGTGTCATCTGTGGGGAGAGCAAGACATTTACTGATTATTCCTAGTGTTATTTTTATCGCACCAAGTAAACAAGAGTTCAGTTCCCAGCCCCATCTGCAGCTCTCGCCTCATTAGCATAAACACTATTCCCCAACTGTTCAGAGTTTGAAATGGCTGCAGTAAAGACGGTGGTGTTTACAGACACACTGAAAATCGTTCCAGAATACCAGACAATCTGTTTTAAAAAGGGAAACATTATCTCAGTGTGTGTGTGGTAGCGGGGAGGAGGTATTCACGCCGGATACTCACAAGGCAATACATCTTTATATCGGTTTTTGTCCAAATTTTGAGGCAGCTTTGCAAATGTGATGGCCAAACCAGGCTTCTTTCTGTAGAGTTGCTAAATGACAAATAGAGAAGTAAAAACACGAAAAAAAACATTGCAAAAAACAGCTATGGAGAGAGTGTGAAAATATACTTCATCAGTAAAGTTTACCAGTCACAGCACCAAAATCTTAACATTTAACAGTGATTTCATATATTAAGAGAAAAATCTTCCCAATAAGAAATTCTACAATCCCATGAGAAACTGACTAAATTCTTCAATAATTTTTTTTTTAACACGATGATCTTTGAGGAAAAGTCATAAGCAGGGGTGTGAGTCACAGATAATGGATCACAGTAAGTAAAACCTCATCTTTATGACAATTATTTGACAAGAGCTAAAAGCAAGTAGAGAAAAAGAAAGAATTCTGACTAAAAATTAAATGGAAATCATTTATATTAGTCTAAAAACACTTCCCTCCAATTTAATAGAGTGAACCATATTCTTTGCTAAGAACAAGAGCGTTTCATTTCATTCATTTCAGAAGTATACTCCCACAGTAAAAACATCTATTCCAATACATAGTAAAGTTCATTTAAACATTCATTTCAAGAGGTATTTCCCTATACATGCAATCATTAGTGAATACTTTAGTTAAAACCATCTTTGCACATTTACAAGCACATATTAGACACATTCGTACTGTACCTGATGTGATGTTGACAACAGCTCTGTGAGAGGTATTAATAGTATTCTTATTTTTTAAGTGAGAGGCAGAGATTAAATGCTTTGCTCAAGATTAAAACCAGAGGCTGAACCCAGATCTGACGCCAATGCTTGAGTTTTTTTATTTGAAGTGACATTTTATTGAGGTATGACTGACATGTAAAAAGTGGTATATAGTTAACGTACAACTCGATGAGTTTGGGGATAAGTATACGCCCATAAAACCATCACCACCATAAAGGCGTAAGAGACATCCATCCCCTCTCAAAGTTTCCCCTTGCCCTTTTGAGTTTTCTTTTCTATGCAACTGTGTCCCCCCACTTCAAACTAGAGTGTGAAACACTATTCACCAGTGGATTTTAGTTAACTTAATGGGAATTTAAAAACAACTTTTTTTTCAGTGTTGGAAGTGATTTTTTTTTTTTTGCAGAAAATTTAAGAAATTCAGACTAATATAAAGAAAAAAGTTACCAGTAATTTCACAACCCTGAGATGACCTGTTTTTTTAAAAATTTTATTTATTTATTTAGACTGCATTGGGTCTTCGTTGCTGCGGGCGGGCTTTCTCTAGTTGCGGCGAACAGTGGCTACTCTTTGTTGCAGTGAGCGGGCTTCTTATTGCTGTGGCTTCTGTTGTTGCGGAGCATGGGCCCTAGGCGCACGGGCTTCAGTAGTTGCGGCACGTGGGCTCAGCAGTTGTGGTGCATGGGCTTAGTTGTTCCACGGCATGTCAGATCTTTCAAGACTAGGGCTAAAAGCCGTGTCCCCTGCATTGGCAGGCGGATTCTTAACCACTGCGCCACCAGGGAAGTCCTGAGATGACCTTCTTCATCTATCTTCTCCAGCTTTTTTTTTCACACACACATGTATACAAACATATGTAATTATATATGTAAACACATAAAATATACAGATATCACTATGTTTTTAAAAACAAAAAATGAGACTGAACATTTATTAGCACTTTCCATATTATGTTCTATAGAACCCAAGTATCTGAAAGAAGCTACTAGGTATTGCTTAGAAAAAGTTTCAAGGTCAAGGAAATTTGGGAAATACTACAAGTCACGTTATGTTCTATGAATCTCTAAGACGACAAGTCCTGTAATGCATAACCTTATTAAATTCTGATTAGCTAAGCATTTCTCAAGCTAATTTGGCCATGGAGGATCTCATGTCTCACAAGACATGTCCTGGGAAATACCACTATAATTTTGAAGGCTGTTTTCCCCACTTATTATATAGTGTCTAGTTCCCTGTGTCATTTAAATACTTGAAGTATTCTCTATACACATGATTTTTACTGGCTCAATAATCTATAAGGTTTTCATAGTTTAACTTTTATTCTACTTCTTGATTAGACTGTTTTCAATTTTTTGCTGCTATAAACTCCCAGGAAGAGAATTACTGCATTAAAGCATATTTTTGAGGACTTTGATACACACACACACACACACAAAATGGAGTTGCCCTCCAGGGGTGTATGAGAATGGTTAGTCCACCAAATTGCAGCCAGTATCATCAACTAAAATGTGTTTACAATTTGAATAGGGAGGTGGAACAATGTCTTTCCCTGTATATTTTTGCAAATTGTATTTCTTGCTTTATAAACCAGCCTCTGTTGGTCTGTTTTTTCTCTTATTAGTTCTTTTATTAAACAATTGCACAGAAATCACCAGGAGAGAATTAGCATAGACATTTTTGGTAATGATGATTATGTTATGTCTCATACATTTTCCAAATGTTCAAAATTTCCAATCTTTCCCTAGGCTCAACTATTAACCATCTTTACAATTTCAGTTCATAACAATCAAGTAGCCACTAAGCAACTTCTTAAAGGTCTGTGAGCTTTAATGAACTCTCTGGGCTCCTTCTTAAAATAAATTCTTGATTTATTAAAAGTTTTGGTTTGATTCTGGGAGGAGGAGAATATCTGAGTCAAATTCCCCTAAATGAAAATTTGGTTCTAACTGACTAACTGCACAGAAGTGAAATCCAATTGAGTGAATATAACCAGTAAAGCTAACCTGGAGGTAAAAAGTTTTTCTTTTCCAAATAACAAAAGCATAGGGCCTCCCTGGTGCTGCAGTGGTTGAGAATCTGCCTGCCAATGTAGGGGCCACAAGTTCGAGCCCTGGTCTCGGAAGATCCCACATGCCGCAGAGCAACTAGGCCCTCGAGCCACAACAACTGAGCCTGCACTCTAGAGCCCAGGAGCCACAACTACTGAGCCCATGTGCTGCAACTATTGAAGCCTGAACGCCTAGAGCCTGAGCTCCGCAACAAGAGAAGCCACCGCAATGAGAGCCTGCACACCGCAACAAAGACCCAACGCACCAAAAAAAAAAAAAACCACCAAAAGTGTAAATGTAATCAACTTGAGATGGTCTAGCGGAAGAGCATAGATCTAGCAAAAGGCTTTAATCACAACAAGGATATAAATGTACCTCAGCAGTAATGATCTGTTGATAGGATTGTAAAGTATTAAAAATAAAATACAAAATAAAGTACTATAGCACTGTCTTCAAATTTTTAAATATGCACACCCTGGGCTTTATCTGACAGAAATGCACAAAGATACATATCAAAGAAATTTATTGGTGGCAAAATATTTTCTTTGGCAGAAAACTGGAAACAGCCTGAATATTTCCCAACAGGGAAAAGTCTTGACTTAAATTCTGATATAGTTATACCACAAAATTATGTGCAAGTAATAGAATAAGATAGACTAAAAGTACAGATTCCACTCATCTATTTAAGTGAAAAATGCAAGTCACAGAATAATACAATGGTGATCCCATTTCTACACATAACAGCATACGTACAATGTGTATATAACATATGTGTGTGCACTTATGTATGTGTGTGTATAAAATATATTTGCAAGATCACTGGAACAAGTATGCAAGGATACACACCAAATTATTATCTGTAAATTACAACAGAGAGAGAAGCTAAAGGAGGGGTGGGGTCAGAAAACAATTAATTTTACTTTGGCTATTTCTGAATTACTTGAATTATTACAACGTGAATTTTTAAAAATTCAAATGACTGGGGACTTCCCTGGTGGCACAGTGGTTAAGAATCCACCTGCCAATGCAGGGGACACGGGTTCCAGCCCTGGTCTGGGAAGATCCCACATGCCGCAGAGCAACTAAGCCCGTGTGCCACAACTACCGAGCCTGCATGCTGCAACTGCTGAAGCCCGTGTGCCTAGAGCCTGTGCTCTGCAACAAGAGAAGCCACCGCAATGTGAAGCCCATGCACCACAACAACAGCAATGAAGACTGAACGCAGCCAAAAATAAATAAATAAACAAATAAATAAATTTATATAAAAAATTCAAATGACTGAAGTAAGAAAAAGAACTACAGAGTCCGCCTGCCAATGCAGGGGACACGGGTTTGTGCCCTGGTCCGGGAAGATCCCACATGCTGCGGAGCGGCTGGGCCCGTGAGCCATGGCCGCTGAGCCTGCGCTCCGCAATGGGAGAGGCCGCAACGGTGAGAGGCCCGCGTACCGCAAAAATAAAAAAAAAAAAGAACTACAACAAAAGAAATATATATATATAATTAAAATTTTTTTACAAAAAGTTGGCTGAATAAAGCTAAGATTTTTTTTTTTTTTTTTTTTGCCTTTAGAAGGGTTGACAACACACTCATTTTTATGCCTGCCTTGCCAAGGCTAACACTGAACCCTATTCCCACTGAATTGCTTCAGTGCTATTCACACACTTAGTTTCTGAAGGTGTTAGCAGTTGGTTTTCAAGTTCTTTCAATTTATGGACTCTTCTCCAGACCTTGTGAGCTGCATGGCAGGCTGGGTGTGAAAACACTGCCCAGAGAAGGGTGGCCCGGAGTAGACAGTGATGTGCTGGAAACACAGATATATCTTTCTGGAAGGATCAGGGATGGGAGGTAATGAGCTATTATGAAGACTATTATATTAGCCAGAAATTGAGAAAAGGCTCTTTCAAGAACTGCTCATTGGAATGACACAGTTTGCTTTGTTCATTCTTGGGCTAAAGGTATGTGAAGCAGGCAAGAGCTCCTAGTCTTTAAGGTCCCTTAAATTCTGCCCTAGAATGAGAGCAATCCGGAGGCTGGAGAAGGTCACAGGGACAGAGGGTTATAAGATCACTTAGTTTCATTAAAATCTTAATTTTTATGTCCTCATATGCTTTGTTCTCATCATATCAGAGTGTAGTTCTAAGCAGCTGTGAGAGTAAGGGTGAATTGTAAGAAGGTCAGCTGAGAGGGTTTGCTATGGAACAACCGTATTTAAATTGCAGCATCAATATCACCGGCTCTGGCCTCCAAAGACAAGAACTGAACAGTGGGAGCTGGAGTTGACCAGCACAGTTCGGGGATGGATAAGACATACAGTTTTCCAGTTTAAACATTCCTCCTTTGAAAAAATCATCTAAAAGTAGAGAGAGGGCATCAGGAGATGACTCTGATCTCCTCAGACTTCTGGCCCAACCAAAGATGTGAAACCTGCTCACATCGCTCAGATAAAGGCTTTGGACACCCAATTGGCTCCAACCAGTGGATGCTGGCAAGGGCTGGCACAGTGGAAGCAAGCACCCCATCAACTGCACAACCAGATGAAGGGGGAATTCTCAGTGGAGTTCTTGAAGACTGAGAACCCAAGAAGGGGGAAGAAAAAAGGAAAAGACACAAAAAAAGGAGGGACTGGAAGGGACAATGAGTAAGGAGAGCAAATAGTAGAAACGGACTCCCTCGCATGCCCTTGGCAATGACCCAGAGTCTAGTGCAGGGCAACGACTTTCAAAACAGTTATTTACTGTGCTTCTGTATCAAGCACTAAACTGTGGTCTCCATGAAGGCAGGTGTCTTGTTTGTTCTGTTCACCACCATAAACCCTAGGCCAGCATTGTGCCTGGTACATCACGGACAGCTCGTCCACACTGGGGACTTCCACCTTCCCTTGTACCTGACAGACGCAGTCAGGGAGCAAGGACACTGCTGACGGGGTACTCAGAGTTTCTCTCTACCTTCCTGTAAAGGTTTGCTGAAGTGAACTGACATTGTTGCTGGCGATCTGGGGACTTTCAATAGTGCTACTTTATTATTATTTTTAACAGTGCTACTTTAAGTCACAGTACCAAATGCAGATCCCAGTGCTGGCATACTCAAGTATTCTTGCAGCGTCCCTTTCACAGATAAATACTTGACAATGAGGTGGGGTGGCAATTCCTTTATATTGGTCCCCGGCACTTGAAATGTAAAGGCCACTCACGTGGTCATTCCAAAGCCCGCAGTTCGCTCCCTGTATTCCAAGTGTTATACTTGATAATGTCTGCCTTTCTTAAAAGAAAAAAAATTTTTTTGAAAAATTAAAAACAAACTTTTAGTATGAGCTCTAATCTTGAAGGTACACCTACATGTGTAAGTCTTCAGCTGCCTTTGTCCTTCCAAATCAACTTTTATAATGATCACAGCGACCAGTAAGTCACCTGTTTTGACAGGAATGGATGTTTCTTACAGTGGATGATGTAGGAGTGGGTTCGGGAGAAACAGTGGTCAGAAGAGAGAAAAAGATGGCTTCTGGTTTTGGCAAAGAGGGAAGATGCTGAGGTGGGAGGGGCGGGGGTATCCGAGTTTGACTCGACCGCTGGTGGAGCCTTGTAGCCACTGCTCTAACTCGTCAGTCCTGAGAGGTGGGAGGATAAATGTTTCTCATTTTCTATCAACTGCATTCCACAAGTCTCCAAAGAGCTTGCAAGGCCATTGGATGAGGCTGAGCACAAGGGGCCTTTGCTTGCTGGGAAACCAGTTCTCAAAGGACAGTTAACATCATCACTTAGCTTTTATCCAGCACTGTCTATACCAAATGCACACCCTTTCCCTTGCCTAAACAGAAAGCTCAACTCAGGGAAAAAGCATGAAATGAGCCACAAATTACTCTCAGGAAGGAATGACCCTGGGGCTGAGGCAACGAGTTCTTTAGAGGAGAGCATCCTGGAGGTGGTAATGGACTTGGAGCCTTGTGAACCCCAAGTCTGGGCGCCTTTATACGAGAGACAGAGGGACGCCCTACCTTGCCTGAACACAGTATTTAGGCAGTTCGAGGCTGGTCACAAATGCTGGCAAACTGCCCACACTGAGTAGCTCACACTGTGTAGCTCCTGGAGGGAAGGGCTCATATCAGAGGTTGAGTGAAGAACTGGGTCATACCTGGTGAGTTCTGACAATGGACTTTTCAACATAGATTCTAATCCCAGCTCTGTCCCTGCCCAGCTGGGTGACACTGGGCAAGTTCCCTAGCCTCTGAGCCTTGTTCTCTCCACTTATAAAGGAGTGATCCAAATAATTCTGGCCATATCTGTCTCACGGAATTGCTGTGAGAGTCAACTGAGACAACATATGTGAGACACACTTGGTAGACTCCAAAGTGCTATAGAAATGCTAATTATTAAGCATGATTTTATTATAGCTGGGACCAAACGCTTTCTGGAACACATTTGTAATTGTTTCTGAAAGCCATGGGAGGGACAGGGGAATTCCATTAATGAAGAAAATGCTTCAAAGCAAGCTTTGCTGAAAACCAGCTTGTCATTGCAAAAGGGATTCCATCCACTGCCCAGCTACCCCAGGACAGGCCCTTTGTGCTGCGGAGTGGGTGGCATCGGCACCTGCTAGGAACCAGCGCCCACTTCCTGCTCCCGTTCAGAGCACAGCCTCCGACAGCCAAGCCGCCCACCTGCTGACGGCACTGGAGGAGAAGCAGGTGGGGAACCAGAATAGCCGAGACTCTGGGAGTCAGACAGTGCTGGGTTCCACCTCTTGTGTGGACTGGGCAGGTTCTTTAGACTCCTCTATTTATAAATGATAATAGTTGTTGCTTTTGGCACCCTGACTGTGCGTCAGACAACGCATTAAATATTTATCTCATCTAACTCTTACAACCAGCCCACAAAATACCCAATTTACAGATGGGGAAGTAGAGGCTACAGAGGTTAAGGGATGTGCCTGAGGTCACACAGGAAATGAGTGGTAGAGTCAGGATTTGAAGCCTGCTTGGCTCCACGTGGCTAGACAGCATCTCAGATCTTTTCTAGCTCTGATGTCATGCTATTCTAACAACTCTCACGTAGAAACAGCACGTTGTTGTTACCTATATAATTACACAAAGCCTCTACAGCTGTTAGGAGAACAAGCTCCGTGAGTTAAGCCAAAGAAGGTTTTTCGACTGAATTTCTAGGAAATGTTTAAACTAAATGAAGGAAATGTGTACATACTAAAATTTAACCCTAAAAGTTCTATGTTCTCCATATCTTATTTCTCCTCTAGTCCAACCATAAGCTCTAAAGGCAGGACTTAGGATGGGCAGCAGCGCGACAATGGTTCTGGTACGATCTTTACCCTCCCATCCGCAGGATCAGCTTGTGCATTAAAACCTTCTGGTGATCTTGTTAAGAAACAATATCCAGGCCCCCTCCCAGTGTGGCTGATTCAGTAGCTAAGGGCTGGGCCCGTTTAAACAAGCTCCTCAGGTGATATCCATACAGATGGTCAGGGTGTCACCCTTTGAGAAATAATACTTAAAAACACAGGGGGACAAGTGGGCGCTTCTTTCTAAAGCATTTTTTATCTTCCTAATGAATTTCAATGAACATTGTTCAAGGAAAACCTGATAGGGGATTCCCATATGTAAAACATGAAAGTGGAGGGGATTTTCTGGAGCATCGGTCAAGACCAGGCACCGTCTTTTTCCTCACCAAGAGCCCACAGCGCCTCCTTGTGGACAATCTTATCAAAGAGATCCGGTTCGTCTTGGGTGAAGGGCTTCCATCACCTGGAGACATCTCCCAGGACTCCTTGAGCGCTGCTCACCCCCGGGAGGCCTGTTTCCCTACCTGACACCCTCTGAGCTTAGTCTGCATTAGGGTCCAGGAGGCTGTGACCCTCCTGGAATACCCTCCCCTCCACACTTAATCCCATCCACCCTCTATTAACACTACATCTCACCCAGAGGACCTCCTGGAATCCTCTCACCTCCAGTCCCTACAGAACATACAGTCTGTGGAATGAAATCTCACCCTATCTTGGTCTTTAGCTGTTGCTGGGACTCGTGATACATTCCCACAAATATACCAAAATTAGACCGTAAGCTCCTTGGGGTCAGAAATCCCCCTTCTCCTTCCCTCGCTGTGCTCCTGATCTAGCATTTGGCACATGGTGAATACCTAATACTCGTTGAATGAAAGAACAAATGACTCCACAGTGCCGTTCCCCTCTGACTTTCCCTTCCAACTCCCTCCAAAAAGAATAAAACTGATATATTCTGGCTTTTAAGTGTTCCTTGTTTCAATTATTTTGGAGAGTGTTTAAAAATAATTGAGTTTGGGCTTCCCTGGTGGCGCAGTGGTTGAGAGTCCGCCTGCCGATGCAGGGGACACGGGTTCATGCCCCGGTCTGGGAAGATCCCACATGCCGCAGAGTGGCTGGGCCCGTGAGCCATGGCCGCTGAGCCCGTGCGTCCGGAGCCTGTGCTCCGCAATGGGAGAGGCCACGACAGTGAGAGGCCCGCGTACGGCAAAAAAAAAAAAAAAAAAAAAAAATTGAGTTTTAGTGTTTAAAATGTTTGTCTCGGGGCTTCCCTGGTGGCGCAGTGGTTAAGAATCCGCTTGCCAATGCAAGGAACACGGGTTCGAGCCTTGGTCCAGGAAGATCCCACATGCTGCGAAGCAACTAAGCCTGTGTGCCACACCTACTAAGCCTGTGTTCTAGAGCCCGTGACCCACAACTACTGAAGCCCTCGCACCTAGAGCCCATGCTCCGCAGCAAGAGAAGCCACCGCAATGAAAGGCCTACGCACCGCAACGAAGAGCAGCCCCCGCTCACTGCAACTAGAGAAAACCCGCGTGCAGCGATGAAGACCCCACACGTGCAGCGATGAAGACCCCACACGTGCAGCAATGAAGACCCAATGCATCCAAAAATAAATAAAATAAAATAAAATTTTTAAAAAAGTATGTCTCGGGGCTTCCCTGGTGGCGCAGTGGTTGAGAGTCCGCCTGCCGATGCAGGGGACACGGGTTCGTGCCCCGGTCTGGGAGGATCCCACATGCCGCGGAGCGGCTGGGCCCGTGGGCCATGGCCGCTGAGCCTGCGCGTCCGGAGCCTGTCCTCCGCAACGGGAGAGGCCACAACAGTGAGAGGCCCGCGTAACGCATAAAAAAAAAAAAAAAAAAAAAAAAGTATGTCTCAATTTTGAGCTTTTTTGCGATGCAGAGCCAGAGAATACAACTTCTACATTTTCTTCTTTTAAAATCTTAAGCCTACCTAGCCTCCTGCAGGCAACTGGAAAGAAGAGCTCTCTCTCTTTGTAGATGTTCAGTATATGTCTATCAATTCCATCCAAGTAACTATATTATTCCTATCCTCTTATCCTGATTTCAGCTTATTTTTTGTCTATATTATCTGTCAAGGCTGTTAAGTTCAAAATTCCCTATTGATTGTTTTTGGTGGGGCCAATTCACCTTTCCCTTGTGGATTTCACTTTTCACTATTGTTCAATACACATTGCTTTAATAATGTATTTTATTTACATTCTATTCCTTGCGCCATTATAGAATAAACCTTTCTCTCACTCAAGACTCTCTGCTTTGCTTCCTTCTTGTTTGATACTCACATTACTCATGCTTTCCTGAATCAATATGCAGTCACATATATTTGATAAATATCCTACTTTTGCTTCTGTGACTTTTTCCTTTATACAACTTTCTAATAAACTTTGCAGCGCAGATTTCTGCTTTTGAATCTGACCTGAGACTCTCTCCTAATTTAGGGATCCAGACTGTGTATGTTGTCATTAATCATGATCAGTTTTCTTTCATTGCCCTACTTTATGCTTCTCTGTGCTCTTCTGTTACCTTTTTACTGCACGAACTACTGTTTTCTACAACTTTTTAAAAATGTGGAAGACAAACATATTGTGTTTTCATTCTGTTAGTGATCAGTAAAGCTGACGTGAACACAGTCTCCTTGGGTCCTACTTTGTTTTGTGAAGTCTCTGCATGTGCCTTTGTCAACAGTCTCAATCCCACGAGCAGAGGTCGCTCCTGGGGAGGGAACACGTGGTCTGACTTTGGTTTCGTGTCCACACGGTTCTGGGGGACTTGGGAAGCCCAGGCCCTGTGCCCTCACGGGGCCCAGCTCCCCCATCATCCCTCTGCACCCACCCATGCCGCCTCTCCACTACCTTCGACTGCCGAGCGTTCTGAGCTTTTGTGTTGGCAGCTAAATATGCTCAGAGTCCCACCTCCTCGATTTCTGACGTTTCTCCATGACTACTGATCGTTACTAGAACAGGGGGCAAGCGATGGGCCATGGTCCCCAGCCCACTTTCTCCCTGAGGTCATGAGTCCCTCTGTGGTCCTTCCATGAGCACAGCTGCCTGGTGACTTAGATGACCTGGCAGCAGCTGAGCAGCCCACCGAGGCACTGGGGGTCTCTTACCTCAAACTGGATCAGCACCGTCCCGCTTTCGAGGCCCTTCTTTAGCTGTTCCATGGATCCCTCCAGCGTGTCTCCACCCTCCGGACACACGGGGAAAATGGCCTCTGGGAAAAGCCGGTTCAGTTCATCTTCAGATTTGATATCAGCAAACGAGTGGACAGCTGTAGCGGACAAGAAAGAGCTTGTCTGGCTTGTGCAGCCACGTGCTGGGTGATGGGATTCCTCCCCCAAATTAGTCTTATGACACGTGAATGCAGATGGTTTAAAACATCTTATTAAGTGATTAAGCACATGGTAATCATTTTCACCAATGATACAACTTCTCGTTGAATGATTCAACATGTACTAATTATACAAAATGCCTCTCCCGTTGCGGAGCACAGGCTCCGGACACGCAGGCTCAGTGGCCATGGCTCACGGGCCCAGCCGCTCCGCGGCATGTGGGATCTTCCCAGACCGGGGCACGAACCTGTGTCCCCTACATCGGCAGGCGGGCTCTCAACCACTGCGCCAGCAGGGAAGCCTGCTGATTAGTTTTAAATGACGGTGTTTAGTACTCAAGAGGCTTTTGCCAAAGATAAGAGAAAGGGAAAGGACGTTTTTAAAGAAAACAGATTTTCTCCCTTTGCTCTCTGTGACCTGGTTATTCTTCTACCCCTGCTCTTCCTTCCTTCTCCGGTCCCTTTCATTTGCTCCCTTAAAACAGGCATTTTCGCAGGAAACTGGTGCGGGGTCTGACCCTCTCTCCACACCACCACCGCCCCGCAGAGCTCAGTCAGTCAGTCTCTAACTCGAGGCCATTGTTAGGTGGGAGGCTCCCAGGTAAACATCTCTAGTCTCCTCTGTGCTTCCTCTTTGGAAATCTCCCTTCACATCAGACTCAATACGGGTAAAAACAAACAGAGGACCCCCTCTCCCCAACCATGCACAATACTTCCCAGCCTCACGTGCCTCTTTCTGTCTAGTCACTTCAAACTTTGGGATCATCTCTGAATGTTCCCTTTCTACGCAGGAAGAGAAGTCACTTCCCTTACCCAAGAGCCTTCAATGACTCCCCACTGCCTTCAAGATAACAGGAAAGGAGAAAGAAAGGAACCACTTTTGTGTTTTCCACATAGTTGAACTGAATCCTCACAACTCTGAACCAGCGGTCTTTATTCCCATTTTACAGATGAGGACACTGATTCACAGGGCAAAAGAGCTGTCCAAAGTGACCCAGCCTGTCAGAGTGGGACACGGGAATTCAGGCCACATGTCTGACGCTAAAGACCACATTCTTTCCACTGACCACAGAAGCTCAGATCTTCTGCTTATTTTCATGATTTCTGTCCTATCTGCTATTCCCTATGTTACTATTTTTCTTTTAATCAACTCATTTTTTACTTGAATGTGTATTTTAAAAATGAACTTACCATTACAGTGATAGAAAATCAGTGGCACTGCTCTTTAAGCTCTCATCGTCTACAAACATCTGTTTCCCTCCTCACACAGGCGCCAGCCCTTTGCCATGGGTTGGTGGAGGACCCCCTCCCCCCCGGCCCGGCCGGAGTGCTCTCGTTCCAGCCCCTTGTATTGGCCAGCATGTCACACGGCACTTCATGGGATGGAGAGGCCTGCTCCCGATCGCTGGATTCCTTCCTTCTCTATTATCACGTGGCCTTACCAGACACACGGCAACTTACTTAACCTCTCTGTGGTTGGCTTCCTCATTTGGGGGTAAGAATACCAACCTTACGAGAACATTATAAGGGTTGAAGAGGATAATTACGCAAAGCAATTAACACAGTAAAGGCACTTTGCTGGTGCTGCAGAGACATCAGCTACGGTCACTAGTGACACCTACTGTGTGTCGAGCATGGAGCTGGGTTTGGTGGGGATGGGTGGTGGGAGGAGGTGGGTAGGAGTCTGGAGAGATCTGGCAGGGCCTCACGGAGGAGGTGGGATGAGAGCTGGCACTGGGAGTTTCGGTGGGAACAGAGAAGGCAGGCATGTGGGGGGCGTGGGCTGTGCCGACAACTGTGAGGCCAGAACGGAGATGCGGGGCCAGGGCTTGAGTCGCACACTTCATTCACCTGCAGTACTTGAGAGCTGGGAAGGAGGATGCGAGGACTCGGCTTATTGCTTTATGACAACAACGACAACAACGATAACAGCAGCTGTATTCAACAGAGGTTGCCTTTCAAATGCCCACCAAGTACTGGGCAGCATCTTTGATGCCTTCCAGTATGAGTATCATTTAATCTTCCGAGGGACCCTTGGAGGTAGCGACTATGTCATCCTCATTTTACGTTAGAGGAAACTGAAACACAGATTGGGTGAGAAACTTGGTCCCTGAACCCAGTAGGAGGCAGAGTGCGAAGAGCCCCAAGGCAGCCAGGCTCCTGCCCTACTCCGCTTACTGCCTCTGCAACAAAAACCAAATGCACATGAATAAAATGTAACCTGGTCCTTCGAGGAAGGGTTGAATATGCAAATGCAGACAGGGCCAGGCAGCTAAGGGGTGTTCGAAGTGGGCTGAGTTGGGCCTGGGAGGAATGGGGAAGGGGAGGGTCACACCTAGTATATAAAGGGGTGGAGGGTGCTGCCTACCTGCAGAGGACTGGCCATGAGGGGCAGGGCCCTGTGGAGGCAGATCTCCATATTTTTCAAGGGAGAAGTCGGCCATCAGGTGGTCACGGGAAAGCCCTTGATTTTCCCATGTTGGCTACAAGTGCAACATCGCAAAACCACGGAACAGGCTGGGAAGGCCCTCTTTGCTAAGGCTCCTTCCCCGCGGGTGGCTGTTACCTTTCCTCCTGATCACCAGGGCCAGCTCCCGTGTGTGCGACTCCCGGCTGGCTTTGATGAACATCACCACTTGGTCATGGGTGTGTTCTGAGATGTCCCGGCCGTTGATTAGCACGATTTGATCCCCTTCGTTCAGCTTAGGAATGCAGGTGTCCGCCTGCATGGGGGAAGAGCGAGTTTCTGCTGTTATCATAACACAATCCTCAAGGGAAGAACCTGATGTTTTCTGAGTCCCGACACTTGAGACCATGACCAAGTTCTCTTCTTCTCCCTCAGGCATTACCGTCTTTATTTTTGCCTCCACTGCAATGTGGACATGGTAGCTGGCAGTGGGATTTTAAAGGAGTCCTGCTCAGAACCTACGTTATGAAACGTTTTGGAGTAAAGCTAAGAAAACTACTGAGGCTATTTCTCTATAGAAGCCAGGCTTCACTTATTATTGTAATGTCATAATGACTTCAACGCCTCTATCTTTTGTTGTCTAGATGTGTGGTTAGAAAATGATTCGTCAGGGCTTCCCTGATGGCGCAGTGGTTGAGAGTCCGCCTGCCGACGCAGGGACACGGGTTCGCACCCCGGTTTGGGAAGATCCCACATGCCGCGAAGCGGCTGGGCCCATGAGCCATGGCCGCTGAGCCTGCGCGTCCAGAGCCTGTGCTCCGCAACGGGAGAGGCCACAACAGTGAGAGGCTCATATACCGGTAAAAAAAAAAAAAAGAAAGAAAATGATTCGTCAGCTAAAAGCGAGTATTTATCTATCTTGTGATGGAGAAAGCCTTTGCAAACATAACCCCAAAGGCAGAAGCCATTATGGAGAGAAGCCATGCATTGAACAGTGTGGGAATGAAAGGCTTCTTAACTCACAGAGGCCACAAGCAGTAAGAAAAGGTAAACCACAAGCTTAAGTGTAAAACTCCCAAACAGGCACCTTCTTAGGAGGCACAGGGACCCTTTGGTGCTCACTGTTATACAAAAGCAAATCACCTCCTAGATGCCTAGAGCCCCAGACAGAGGGCTGAGGGTGGGGAGGGACAGGGACACAGGGGCCGTGAGCCCACTCGGAGCGAGCAGAACAGCAAACTCTAAGCCCCAGTTTCCTTCTTTCGGGCAGGACTTCTACATTTCAACGTGCACACCAGTCATCCGGGGATCTGGTTAAAATGCAGATTCTGGTCCAGGAGGTCTGGGGTGGGCCCGAGCGTCTGCATTTCCAATGAGCTCCCAGGTGACGCTGGTGCTACAGCTTCGGGGACCACAGCGAGCAGCAAGGCTCTGGGAAACGGCCTCCATTCTTTCCTTCTATCTATGTGCGTATGCATTTACACACACTCTCTGCTACCAGTAACAAAGAAACAGGACACAGAAACAGAAATCTGTTACATGTAGGGGAAAGCACACTTGGGAAATTACAGAATATGTTTACTTACAGGTGACTCTGGGTTTATCCTTGATACCACAAGAGGCATCTTTTGATCCACTCCTCCCTGTAAACATGTAGATTAAAAAACGACTTGAGTCGTTTACAGCAACAAAGACATGCAGATATCTCTGACACAAGGGAGGGCTCAAACTTCCCTTGAACTTATTCTAATCGCAGGCGTTGGCACCTTTCGGAATGACAAGGTTCCTGGGTCCCTGGGTCTAGTGGGCCAACCAGAAAGAAGGCTGCTCAGAAGCCTCCCACTGCTATCCCCACCTTCCACAGACCAAAGATGCACTTGGAGGAAGTAGCCTCCTTTCAAAAAATGCAAACATCCCCTGGAGAAGGACTCCAGAAGCACAGCCCCTAACTGCTGATGGACAGGGGGTTTTCAGTGGAGGAGAGGAGCTGTAGAAAGGTCCCATGTCGTGAGGGCTTTTGACCTCTGAGAACAGGCTGTCAGCAGGGCTGCGGGTATTGGAAAGGAGTGCGTGATGGCAGCTGCGGGGTGGGCAGCAAAGACCACCTGCCCTCACTTTGCTCTAGAGTAAACCTTTTCTGTACAGGGCCAGATATTACCTATCTTGGCTTTGTGGGACAGAGGGCTCTGTCGTAACTTCTCCACTCTGCCACCGTAGTGCCAAAGGAGCCACAAACCATTTGTAAATGAATGAGGTGTCTGCGTTCCAATAAAACTTTATTTATAAAAACAGATGGGATTTGGCCTGCAGGCCATAGCTTGCAGAGCCTGCCTAGAGGGAGGCAGAGGAGGGTGATGGCCCTGCACTTGAACCACTGTTCTCTCTTAGCAATGCTGAGGGGTTCCCATCTCTCTGAGCCTTAGTGTGCATCTATAAAATGGGTTTTAAGGGCTTCCCTGGTGGCGCAGTGGTTGAGTGTCTGCCTGCCGATGCAGGGGACGCGGGTTCGTGCCCCGGTCCGGGAAGATCCCACATGCCATGGAGCGGCTGGGCCCGTGAGCCATGGCCGCTGAGCCCGTGCGTCCGGAGCCTGTGCTCCGCAACGGGAGAGGCCACAGCAGTGAGAGGCCCGCGTACCGCAAAAAAAAATAAATGGGTTTTAAAATTCCAATTTCACCACTTAATAGAACTCAATAAGGTGATATAAATAAGTACACAGAGCAGGCACTCGGTATGAGGCAGCTACTATGGCCACAAAAAAAAAGCTCCCAATTCTGAACTCCGAGCCAATTTCCTTAATGCAGCCTTGGGTACGTGGCACTTTTCTAATGGAAGTTAAAAAGTCATCTAAAGACTGCTTCAGAGCATCAAATGTCCTTATAAATTACACACAACATACCTTTAGATTAAATCCAAATTTTCCATCTTCATCTGGTGTGATGCGGATCAAGACTAAGTAGCCGTCACCATCATTCTGGAGAACGTCAGAAAATCATCAGTTATATCTCACTTCTTTCTCCAGTGGTTGGTGATATGCTATTTTCTTTGAGTCATAACCACCTAATCGCCCGTAAGGCAGCCCTGCACGGGAGGCCTGGCTGGGTCGGCTGCCACTTCAGCCGCAGCACCTGGGGTCACGCACCTTGTCACAGTAGTACTGGCTGGAGTCCTCGGTGGAGCCCCCTTTGGTCACCCTGTGGAAGTCCTCTAAGAACTGCTGATCGACGCCATCTGGGGAACAGGAGCCTGGAGCATTTGAAGATGGAGACACAGAACTGGATGACTTCTGGGTCAGGCAGCTTTGTGCTGGGTTGTTCTCGGATATACTCCTTCATCGTGGGGAAGGAGGAGATATTTTAATAACTGGATTAATATTTTATCAGAGCAAACATTACTGACTGTTGGGGCCTGGCATCTCGCGGCTGTCACCAATCCTTGGAACCTTAGAAGAGCTCCAAAGGTCAAGCCCAGGGCTCAGGCACATCCAGAGTCCACTGGCTGCCCATGTCCCCAGCTGACCTAAAGATCATCGCCTTTAGTTTTGGGGAAAAGGGGAAGGAGGGCAGGGTAGTACCAGGAACTGCTGAAAACTCAGCTGCTTTGGAAGGGTGATAGGGAAATATGCCCAGCTACTCTGGTGCTTAATTATTGAAGCTCACCCAGATGCACGCGTCTCCAACCCTTTTGAAAGCTTTTCCCTTCCATCTCACTCCCACTCACAGCTCTGCTTCACAGGACAGTTCGCTACCCAAAGGAAATGGGACTAACGTGGCATATTCAGGACAATTTATATGAATCCTAGTTTACATTATTCACCTGTGACATCCATTAATGCCTCCACTGAGATTATACGTTTTATTTTTCTCTAATGTAAGTCCTTTTGTATCTTGGAGCTGCGCGGCCCAATATGGCAGTCACTAGTCACATGTGGCTATTTAAATTTAAGTAAATTAAGATTAGAAAGTTCCTCCGTTGTACCAGTCACATTTCAAAAATGCTCAACAGCCACACGTGGCTAGAGGCTCCTGCATTGGACAGCGCAGTTACAGGACATTTCCATCATCGCAGGAAATTCTACTGGATGGCGTTATCTTCGAGAATTACAGACTATTACAACTGAAAAGACCTCTGTGGTCATCTGGTTCAACTCCCATTTCACAGATGAAGAAACAGGTCAAGAGGCGCTGAGTGACTTGCCCAAGGTCACACAGCTTTCCCCTCACCTGACAGACAGAAGTCTGATGAACATGACTCCCCCAGCACCTCTCCCCTCTCCTCTCCTCACACCAGGTCTGCTCCTAAGACCCTCCTCTCTAACCTCTCAGGGCCACAGGGATGAACACGGTGGAGGACACGCAACTTCTTTGCATCATGCACACCCACACTAGACCCCTTCCAGAGCCACCGTCCTAGCAAAAGATGCCTTTAAAAGCCAACAGAGGCTTCCCTGGTGGCGCAGTGGTTGAGAGTCCGCCTGCCGATGCAGGGGACGCGGGTTCGTGCCCCGGTCTGGGAAGATCCCACATGCCGCGGAGCGGCTGGGCCCGTGAGCCATGGTCGCTGAGCCTGCACGCCCGGAGCCTGTGCTCCGCAACAGGAGAGGCCACGACAGTGAGAGGCCCGCGTACTGCAAAAAAAAAAAAAAAAAAAAAAGCCAACAGAATATGGGGTTGTCCTCATGTTCCACAGACTCCTCCATATTCTAATCTCATTCCAGGTTAGTGATGGGAAAGGTGAGCAAAGACAGACATTCAGTGAAACAAACAGACAAAAGACAGCTGCTGCTGCCTCTTTCTTTCAGGTCCTCATCCATGGAGTTTTCATTAATGTGGTGCTTCTGTTTCCTAGCAAGTTCAAATGAGCTTTACTTTAAATATAAAATCTGTATCACAGTCACACAAAATGATTCACAATCTCAATTCATTTGAATAAAAAAATTCAGTGACAGAGCAGTACAGAAGTAGAGCTATTTGCAAGAGAAGAGTTTGGCCTTAAGGTTTTCAAGTTGGATGGGAAGGCATTTCAGAGAGAGGATATTTTGTTATGTACTAGTGGTATGTTTTCAGACTGAAAATAAATGAGACTTTAACTTACTTAAAAGGAAGCTAAAAAAAAAAATTCTCCCGAAGTTGGGCAACTTATCTAAGTTTCGATGTTTATAAGAGCACCTCCTAGTGGCAGAAAGGGAAACGTGGAAGTTGCTAAACAAGATAAAGCCAAAGAGGTTTAGGAAAAGCCATTTCCAGCTCTAGGGGTGGACCTGAACCTTTACTGTGAAGCCGCAAATAGCATTTATACTTCAAACATTTGGAAGAATCTGGAGATGAGAGCGATGGAAAGGGTGATGACATTTAAACAGAAGGGCAAGGTGACAAAGCAGAAGACAACAGACTTTTCAGTAAACTGTACTGTATTTCTGTATTCATTATATTTAATTTCTAAATTCTGAATTTCGAATTACATTATATAGAATTTAGATGACATCTTATAAGGTTTTAAAGTATTTTTCTTTTTCAGTATAAAATGTAATGGTCTATCCCAAACAGCCCATAGTACTAAAAACAACATATTCAATGTCATTATGTGTCCAATCCTATTTTCTAAGTAGGGGTGGAGAGCTTACTCTTAGATGGTAATTTATTAAACATGACAGTATTTTTTTGGCTGATCAACCGTGTACAGACGTTCCCTGTAGGCTGCAGTAATGCTCCGCTCAGTGTGGAGGATGGACAGACAGATGGCGAGGAGGACATGTAATGACAGGAAGCAACAAGAAGGTGGCAGATGGACGCAGCACAGGGATGCCAGGAGTAAAGACGCCAAACCAAGTGGCCTTCCTCCCTACCAGGGCAGGACGTGAGGTGCAACCGAGGGGAGAGCCCAGTGGGTGAGGACGGAGAGAAGAGGGGAACCCCTGGGGTTTCAGTGGGTAACTGTGAAAGGGGCCAAGAAAGCGGTAGCAGGAGGGAGCTGAAGCGACTGATTTGCTCCTGAGGCCGGAAGGGAGACCGTCACTGCCGTCGGGGAGCCAGAGTGGCCGGGGAGGGACTGGCCACTCCAGCTCCCTGGGGTGAAAGGGGCAGAGACAGACAGACAGACAGACTGACCGGCAGACAAACGGGTGCTCGCCCTCAGAAGCCGACGCTTCAGAACTGTAAATGCGGTAGTCATCGGAAACAAAAGCCAGGACAGAGTTCATTTCTCTGAAGGGAAGCAAGGTTAGAGACAGTTAAAATGGCAGGATTTCCTGGGCGATGCTTTTTATACCATTCTTTTCTACACCCTAGAAAATGACAAAGGCCCCCGCGTCCCCTCCCCTCCCCGCACAAACCTGTTAGCCAAGCAAAGCTGTGCTCCCACTGAGGGTTTCACAGCTCTCACTGGGCGCCCGCAAGGAGGCACTAGCTATGGTGGTGATAGAATAGGGGCCATTCCACGTGGCATTTCTCTCTCGAGTCTATGAGCTTCTCGAGGTCAGGAGAGACCCTAGTCCTCTGCCTAGTCCTCTCCTGGTGTACTTAACACAAAGCCAGATATCTCACATGGATCCCGACATAAGGATCACCGAGTAATAGAAAGCATGTCTTCGTGGTATGGGTGTTACGACATGGAGACGTTCTTCAGGTGATACTCTTTTATCTCCGCGATACATGCCAAGGGCCCGAGATCAAAACTTCACTCAAGAAGTTGCGGAGGTGGCTGAGGGAATGTGGGTCAGAGATGCCGCTGTCTGAGCTCTACATCTCATCACTCATGGAATCAAGGGTCACGCACCTGTCCCCAGGCTGCCCACTCAGATGTTGCGATAACTTAAGGGCAAGAAAGCACCTGTTAAATTTCAGTCAATTCATGCTTGAACTCTTTGATGAGCATTTCTCATTGACACATAGCCTGCGGCAGCACCTACCATGGGGACCTGCTCACAGGAGACAGGTAACCGAAACTCGTTACAGTAAATCTGAGTCCTTGGCGTGCAGATTAGATGCTGTGTGATATGGGGACCTGCCGTGGAAGTGGCAGGGGGGGTAACTTGGGAGCTTGCTTGTACTTTAGCCAAGGGCCACATCCTGCTTCATGTGACCATCTCCCTGTTCACCTGTCCATCCATCAGAGCAGTCACGGAACATCACGAAGTGCCAGGCACCACGCCAGGTTTGGGGGAAGGAGAGGTGAACAGGGCTCTATCCCCGCCCTCAAAGAGCTCGCTGTCTAGTTTAAGATAGAAAAGGAATCAAATATTATCATCATGCTGTAATGGAGATGCTCAGATGTCTAGCATACAGTGGGAGGCCAGGAGAGGCTTCACAGAGGAGGGGGCGCTTGAGTCTGAAAGATAAACCAGTAGAAGTTTCAACAGGTAGCCAAGAGGGAAGAAGAAAGTGTTGGGTGGGCCAAAAAGTTCCTTTGGGATTTTCCATAAGATCTTATGGAAGAGCCCGAACAAACTTTTTGGCCAGCCCTACATTTTAGGCAAAACTCTAATATAAAAAAAAACTTCAGTGGTATTTGCAGAGGCATGAAATTTTGAAAAAGCACAGAAAAGGCATTTAAGCGGGGGAGTGACATGCTTGGGCATAAATTTCAGGAAAATGAGCCTGTTACCCTTGTTAAGGATGGTCTGGAAGGAGGAGAGACTAGAGACAGGAGGACACTTAGGGCACTATTGCAACTGTTCCTTCGAGAGACGATGGCGGCTACACAGGGGCAGTGCGGGGTGGACGGCGGAGGGGTCGAGGTCAAGGGATGTTCACGAGGGAGAATCAACAGGTGAGAAACTAGATGACGCAGGCGGAAGAGAAGGAGTTGTCGAGGATGCCTGAAGTTCCCATCGGTGCCCACTGGGTGGTTCTGAAATGTGGCCCCACTCACCAAGACAGGAGGAGCCACAGGCTGGACAGAAGATGATGAGCTGAGATCAGGCCAGGCTGGGTTTAAGGTATTCATCAGCTGTCCACACGTTAAGTGGCCCAAGACCAAGTGAAGTGCAGGCAAGGTGCAGGGCAAGTGGACACAAAACTCCTAATGAAACCCTGTTGCTGGCTGGTCTCCTGTGGGGAGACACAGCTTGGACAACTGGGTTGTCCAACTAGAGAACAGGCTGCCACACGGCAGGAGAGCTGCCCATCACCGGCAGGGTGACCAGGTGACAGGGCAGAGGGAATTCCTACACTGGTGATGCAGCTGAAGAAGGGGATTCCCAAAGTTCCTTCCAATGCAGAGAAGCTATTTAAAAACATTTTTTAAAAATAGTGGTGAAATACGCATAATATAAAATTTACCATCTTAACCATTTTCAAGTTTACAGTTCAGTAGCATTTAAGTATATTCACATTGCTGTGTGTACAGAAGTTTGGAAATAAAAGCCGACAGCTGTCCCCTGTCCTTGGAACAAGGCAGGCTCTAAAGAAGGAAGTAAGCAAATAGCAAAGGCACCACAATGGCACCAAGCCCCATTCACTGAGGAGTTCTTCAAACACAACCCTCATCTGCCCTCAAATTTGTTTTCCTCCAGCTTCTGCTCTGCAAAGTCATTTTTTTCCTTTGGGAAACACCCCCTCCCATTTTCCTGGGTGGTGGGTTGTTTTTGTTTTTGGAAACTTCCTTCTCTGCAGATCTCGGCCTTGGCCCTGAAGCAAGGAAAGGAACATAGAATGTCTGCGAGAGTAACAAGAGGACAGCCTACTCGGGCATAAAGCAAACTGCCAAGGATTCGTAACTAACCATAAACTTTGCTGCGCTGCTATAAATACGGAACAAACCAAGGTGACTTATCCACTAGGATGATGTCCAGAGTCTGAACTGCACCACTAAGGTTTAGAGCCAAAGTCGAACTGCTCTGTTTCTTCCTTTCTCTCTTTCTTCCTCTTGTTTACATGGGTACAGAACATTACACTTCATTCTTCTTTCTAAAAGGAACTCTCCTTGCTGTCTGTGATGTTATTCATCTGATTTCTGACAGGATACTTCCTTTTGCCTCTTAACACACTAATGTGTTGTATAAAGCACGTCCAATGTTTCTTAAACATTTTGAAAATACTGTAGCCCACCCTGGGTATCTGTGGATACAACCAAGCACAGATCGAATTAAATCCGGGGATACGAAGGGCCAACCATACTTAGCCATTTTACATGAGAGACTTGAGCATCCATGGATTCTGGTATCTGTGAGGGTCCTAGAACCAATCCCCCTCGGGTACCGAGGGATGACTGTGCTCACTGAAGACACCACCGCAGTTTTTTCTCCAGGTACAGACCAACCTTCCCTTCTTGCCTTGGGCAATGGAGGGCCACCAAACTCTCAGGGAGGCCAGCTGCCTCTGAAAACCCAGCAGAAGGTGGCTTCCTGCCAGCGGGAAGGGGTCCCCTACTTAAGTGAGGTGCTAGGGGCTGAACTTTTTCAACTGTTCGCCCCACTTGCAAAGCACAGCCGCTAACTCGATTCTGTGAGCCATCTACTGTTGGCTCACCTGGCAAAGACATGGCAAGGAAGGCTGCGTTTGCATCACCATTATTTGCTACTTTTAACATTTCACTGCAAAATAAAAAGTGCCCCAGGATGATACATCTTTTTATGTCTCACGGAGGAGTTTCAGGAAGAACCGATGTGCAACGCCTAGGGGTGAGTAGGGCTAGAAATTCCTTAAATCGAACCGGGCTTGAGGAAGTGAATTCTCAGCTGAGTTTTAATAAACTTAAATAGCCATCTGTGTGTGGCTGTATTGGCCTGTGAAGCTCTCGATGCTCTAGTTCCATGGTGGGGAAGGAAGATAGAATTATAGACCACAGAAGGAAGATCTGACCTAGGACCTGTAATCAGGCTTCTCAGAACCCGCATTTGCCCAAACTCTGTTCTCCTTTCACCAAAGTGACAGAGCCCCACAGTGTGACGATGAAGGCTGATAGTGTGCTATTTGCCCAGCTGGCCTGGAGGTCCCTGAAAGCAAAGGCTTGTCTAATTCACCTTCACATTCCCTCAATGAGCAGCAAAGGGTGTACAAAGTGTGTTGCAGGACTCGGCAATGAGCGTAGCCCTTTAAGACGTCCATATACCACTGGACAGAATTCATCTCTCCTCCAGCCAGCACCTGGAAATGTACTGTATCTGTGCTGTCCAATATGGTAGCCACTACTTATGTGGTTCTTTAGCACTTGAGATGAGGCTTGCGTGACTGAGGCACTGAACCTAAATTTTATTTTATTTTAAATAATTTCGATCTGAATAGCCACACATGACTAGTGGCTACTGCACTGGACAGGGAAGGTCCAGAAGCTCCACAATTCCACGATGGATTTGCAAACCACAGCAGGAGGACCTGACACGAAGGGTGTGACTGGGCATCCCAGAGCCCTCGGTCAGTTCCCTAAACCCTCCTTCTCCTTTTACCAAAGCAACACAGCCCCTGACAGACTCAAACTGGCTCAAGTCATGCATGTCTGCACTCCTGCCCTTGTAGACCTAGAACTGCAAAACCAGTGTCACGCAAAGGAACTTACACCCTTCCACTCTAACCTCAGCGAGGCTGCAAGTTGGAGCAAGAGATAGTGATCGTTTCAACAAAAGCATCATCCAAGCTCAGGTCACAAGGAAATAATGACCAGAGGATTATTTAAGCAGAGGTGTTAAGAACACAGAAGCTGGAAACTATGTTTGCTGTGGTCAGGGACAGCAGAGAAGTAGCAACTTCACACTTAAGTGTGAAGTGAGATCTGTGATTCACCTGTGACGCCTACAGTACAATCGGGATGCGTTTAATGCTTTAATCCTAGTAGCTAGAGTGGTAAAAATTTACAGATTAACTGAAGTGCCTTCTTGCTAATCCTTTGCTATTAGGGGAAGCATTATATGTTTCTATATTTTGGGCACAGCATGGGACTTAACTGAATGGATACTCAATGGCCATGGTTGACTTCCTAATAGATGATCCATTCCTATAATACTTTATGTCATTTAATTTACGATCTATGTCTTGTCCACTTCAAAATAATGGTTTGAGATCGCTTACTCTAAAATGTGCAGATATGGTAGAACAGTGAATTCATTAAAACAAGAGAAAAAATAAGACCCATTAATAAAGCAAGGAAGGAAGAGTAGGGACTAGATCAGAAACCTGAGCTATGGGAAGCTAATGCAATTGAGCCCGACATGCAGCTCTGAGCTCCCTGGTAATCAAGTCAAACCGGGAACTACTGAATTAGATATTATCTTACTGAATAATAAAAGGACTCAAGCCAGTATTTTAGGAGAGACATATTTTCTCCTGACCTTGAAATGTGAAGGGCGTTTGTCACATTAAAAAAGGAAAGTGGGGACATAAAAGAATTTGATGCACACTGTCCTTGACAAAAATTTAACAAAGAAAATCAGAGATGTTCTCCGAATGTTTTTTCTTTACACTGACTATTCATTAAAAACAAAAAGAACAAAAACCCGAGGACATAATGTGGTTCTGAGAAGGCTTTCTGTGGACAGCTAGAAAATAAGCACATCTCCAGTGACGGGGAATCCTGCAGTGGTCAAACTCTGACAATCGAGAGAAATACTACTATAGTTGACATGTCTACAACCTCTGGAGTATGAAATGGCTTAAACTGGGCTTTGGTCGTGAACTGGCGAGAACACTATTCAGGAGAGCTAACAAGCGTGTGGACAGTATGTCACTGCTGTTGACAAAAAGCAGGGCAAGCTCTTGACCCCAGGCACACAGCCTGTCTTCCTGCCGGGGAAGGGAGAGCGTGATGATGTTCTTGGCCTGGCAGACAGCACCCCGGGGAGCTGGCTGCAGGCTCCAGCCCTTGCCTCCTTTTAAATGGCCATCGGGCCTGAGCAAATTCCTCAACAGCTCAAACAAGCAGACACAAAGAAAGAGAGGAACACAAGTTTCTTACTCTCGGTGTGGGCTTCGGTTCTGAGAAATCTCAGAATCGCTGTCTTTAGGGGACGTGGAGCCCTTGTAGGTGTAAAACACATCTTCAGTTTCAGTGATGTACGTCATTTCGTTCACAAGGTTGTCTGCGGAAGAATGTCGTGGCTTTCGGATTTCGTGCCGGAGTCGAGGACTTCGCCTGGTGGGGAAAGGTTCAGTGTGAAGTGCTGAAAGCAGATTCTACTTAGGAATTTTATCAGACACCAGTGATCTAACTTTGTGCTCTGACCTTTCAAAGGATGCCTTTGCTGATGCTGTTGGAACTTAAGAGCCAGTTAACCCATTACTACACTAGAATCTACCAAGGGCCACGTGGTCCCAGATATTCTTAGCCCAGCGGTTCAGCTCCTCAGCTTTATAAACAGGGCAGATGAGACTGGTTTTTGCTCTCTGGGAAGTTATTGAGTGTTGATTTAGGGGGAGTTATTCTTCCAGGAGGACTCAAGCTCGCAATGTGTAAACAAGCTTTATTGACTGCTCATCAGACAATTTTTCTGATTCATTTGTATGGTATAAGTAAGGGTTTAGAAGCTAAAGTAAGTTTTTCGGCAGACTTATTTCAACTACATCCCCTCGTGCGAATCTCACTTGATCCAAGAAGAAATGTTTGCTTTTTAAAATGTATCTCTTATGGGGCTTCTCTGGTGGCGCAGTGGTTGAGAGTCTGCCTGCCGATGCAGGGAACACGGGTTCGTGCCCCAGTCCGGGAAGATCCCACATGCCGTGGAGCGGCTGAGCCCGTGAGCCATGGCTGCTGAGCCTGCGCGTCCAGAGCCTGTGCTCCGCAACGGGAGAGGCCACAACAGTGAGCGGCCCATGTACCGCAAAAAAAAAAAAAAATATATATATATATCTTATGTGGTATTAGATGGGCATAGCCCCAGCACCGCCCTGTCCCTCCAATAGCAGCAGTAGCTGTGTGACATGAGGCAAGTCACACCACCTCTCTGAGCCTCAGTTGTACCTACCTGGCTCCTGAAAATGAATCAAATGAAGCAATGTCCCCAGGATGCCTGGGGTGACACCTGGGGCAGCACCTGGGCATCGGCTCCTGCAGTGGGTGATCCCAGGCTGCTGAGCTTTCTAAATTTCATTTTCCCTGTTTTTCCATCTTCCGCTTCTTTGTTAGCCATTTCTCCTTGGGACTGTCAGAGCCTCCACTATTTGCAGTCCCCCTGGGCCCCGATAATCAATAACACTGTGTCCAAAGCAGAGTGGAAAGGTCTGTGATTCCTCAGAAGAGGACCTATAAATAGCAGTAAGAGCTACAGTCCACTGGCGTGGCAACGTCACCTCCAGCTGCTCTCCTGGACGCTGTCCTGGCCTCTGTTCTGGGGCCCTGGCACTGCTGCCTAAGAGACTTTCAGACAAATTAAGCTGCCACGTTATAGCATAAATTTACTACTGTAGGATGAGCGCCTAAATCTAGGAAACCGAGAACCAATCTATTCAGTCATGTTATGATTTCCAACACTAAACACCATCACCATCCCTGCCCAGAGCATCAGGCCCCAGTGGAGGGCCCTTACCCAGCGGCCCTGCACAACAGCTCCTTTTTTGGCCTGCATGTTAGAATGCCCCTTAGTCCTGGCAGCTCACTCTTTGAGAATTTACAGGTGCACCCTATCATGCAATGAACAGAAAGCCATACCCTTATTTCAGGGTGGGGCTGGGGCAATGTTCCTGGCTTGGTTTCCCCTTCTGATGATGCCTGGCTCTTTTGAAGGCATTCACAAAATGGCCTGATGTCTTTGAGGAACATTATAATAAAATAACAACAAAAACAACAATAATAATTCTACCTGATCCTTTTTGTATAGCTTACAAAGCACTTGTACATTATGTCATTCAATCCCTTTACAGATGGAAAGACTGAGACCAGAGAGGTAAACAAACTTGTTAACGAACAGGGGAGTCAAAATCTGAGTCCGGGTCTTCCAGTTACAAACCCAGTGCCCTTCCCACTTTGCCAAATTGCCACTTCCTTTTTTTTTTTTTTTTTTTTTTTTTTTGCGGTACGTGGGCCTCTCACTGTTGTGGCCTCTCCTGTTGAGGAGCACAGGCTCTGGACGCGCAGGCTCAGCGGCCATGACTCACGGGTCCAGCCGCTCCACGGCATGTGGGATCTTCCCGGACCGGGGCACGAACCCGTGTCCCCTGCATCGGCAGGCGGACTCTCAACCACTGCACCACAAGGGAAGCCCTGCCACTTCCTTCTTTTTAAGCTGAGTCCATCATCTTAAAAGTTGGCAGGCTACTTTCCTATGTGCATTTGCTACTGTTGCTGAGGGTCACACCTCCTTACATCAGTTGTATTACATACCTTTACTATATTTTCTCAAAGTTTATGTTGTTTGACATTAATGGGAAATGTGAGATTAAATAAAGTTAAACATGCTTCTTTATCACAGGACTTCTCAAAACCTGAATATGCTAATTTCAAGAGCAGCATTTCAGTAAGCTGCAGTGCTCAAATTTATTTAGACCAAATAACTTTTAAAAAAAGAACATCCCAGCGTCATACACTAAAGAAAATGTTTAGCTAGACTTGTGCATTTCACAAAAATAGTTACTTCTGCAACAAACATGCAAATGTAAACTCTGACCATAGGCCACCTGTAGTTATGTTTTTATTTTTATTGAGTTTTTAAAAGAAGTAAAGTGTTTACTGGTAGGTAATACCAAAAAAGGAAGACATACCAGTTGGGAGTAATAGGAGGAGACCGAGACGGTAGACTCTTGGTTTCTAAATGTTCCACTGATAAAGATCTCTGCATGGCCGGGTTCCAGACCATCCCTCCAATCACTTTTTTGCAATACTGGTTATTTACAGACCTGAAAAACCAGATGTAGGTTGACTTTCTACACTGACATATTCAACGAGAAAGAAGTGACAGCGTAAGTGAAACATGTCTACACACACTCCCTCCCTGACGGATGACTGGTGAACACCTTGATGACCCCAGCAGAGGTTACCAGGAGTGGAGGTACACGGGTCAGAAGGGATTCCTTTCTGTCCTAGCTTTTCCTTATGTGATTTCTTCTCTTCGGGTGAAAAAATATTTTCTTGCCCTTATTATTTCAAGCAACAAAACTGCTTTCAGAATATAACCAAGCCTTACCAGATAGAAGGAATTTCAGGATTAACATTGAAATACAGTTCAAGTAACTTCAAGGAATGCTCACTTTACTCACACTGGCATGAGTACAAACATTAACCATGCTTCCCAGTGTTCTCTGTCATCCTAGCTGGCAGAGACCGTCACTGTAAATCACTCAGAACTCTTTAAGAGCAGACCTGAGAAAATATGCTTAGACAGCAGAGTTTCAGGCCATGTTCTCTGAATGTGCCACCCTGATTCGGTTCCTTTCAAATTTTATTTATACCTAGAGAATTTAAATCTCAGCTCTCTAGACCCTTCAGAGAATGAATTATTTGAGAGGATGGAGTTTGAAGCCAGTTTTGGGGAAACTCAGTTCTGGCATTTCTAAATTTTAAACAATGTTTTAATGTCTCATTAAAACATTCCACGCAATTCCTTGCAGCCTAAAACCATCAACCCAACAGAAAAACAGGACAGAAAAACCACAAGAACATAGGTAATGCGAAGCACACCCTCTAGAATATCAATGTACTAATTTTCAATGAGAAGTACGGTTGTCACCCTGATCAAAATGCTCACAGAAGCATCACCACGAGAATCTACATCAGAAACCAAATTACCGTTGATTGAGAGCACATCATCGGAATGAGGGGAGCAAGCTGGTTGATTCAAAGGTTTAATGTAGCAGCTCCCCAAAGTATGCGTCACAGGTTACTAATAGGTACTCTTTGGAAAAAGAAGTGATCCACTGTCCCATAAGCTTGGAAAATACCGAATAAGTTTCAGAGGGCCCAATATGCAAATGTATAGCGGTATCTCTAGGGGTTGGGCAAATCACGTAACCTAAGCCTCAGTTTCTCCATCTATGAAATGGAGAGAATGAGGGATGAGATTTGCCAGTATGCTGAAGCTGGTATTGGTGGTCAAGAACTGCTGACCTGTGGCCACTGAGCCACCCACTATGTCCCAAGTGACCCCTAGTGGCAGATTAAAAATGGCTGCAAGTTCTCTGACTCTTGAACCCAGGCTGGCCTGTGACTGCTTTGACCAAGAGTAGCTGTGCCAGGTATGGGCCTAGCCTTTAAGATGACCGGCCACCTCTGCCTTAGGCTCTTGCAGTCCTGAGCCTCTGTGTAAGAAATCCAACTACCCTGTGAGAGGCTCTGAGAACACACAGAGAGGGTGGGGGTCTAGATGAGTCCAGCCTTCTGATCATTCCATCAAAGGCACCCGGTGTGGGAGAGAAGTGGTCCCGGACCCTCAGCCCAGCCCGGCCACCAGCTGCATCTCACTGAGAAACCCTAGTCTACATTCTGCACGGAGAGGAAGGATCATCTGGCCACACCCTTCCCGAATGCCTGACCCACAAGATCTTGAGATATAATATAATGGTTACTGCTTTAAGCCACCAAAACAGGGGTGGTTTTTTCTGCCACAATGGAGAAACAAACAAACAAAAAATCTTCCGTGTTGTTTGCATTTTACAGATGAAGAAATTGCTATGAAGCAAATTAAATTAAAACTGATGTAGATCAGATTTTAACCCAGCCTTCTGTAAGACAGTCCAAGCTTTGAGTTGCTCTCAATGCCACTTCTCAGCTCACCAAGAGGATTAAGTCCAACTGAAGTAAATGCTACATTCCAGCAAGTTATGTTTACGGCATGTTCAGAATAGAGCTACTGAATATGTAAAAATACTGGACAGTATTAGAAGACAAAATCTTGGAAAATAAATTTGCTCTTGGTTCATCACCTTAGAGCACTTAGCACCATAAATATCAATATTATCACTGATACTAACAGACATTTACTACTTATTCAATTGAGAAAGCTATCAACTAATTACCATGTAATAGGAAAGTCACTGGAATAGTCTGATACAGTCCCACATATCAGATAATGGCTCAGACAGGGGCACCAGTTTTAGTAACAGCCGTATCAGTTAAAAAAAAAAAATCACAAAAATAACTTTTCCAACCAATTTAGAAAATAATTTGATATGGAATTTCTGCTACATCTTATATTTAGAAGGCAAGTATTTATAATACATCTTGTATTCTACATCTTAGAATAAAAACATATACAAAAATATAAACTGCATGAGAACACACTGTAGTCTAAAAGTTTAAAATGTATAGATTTATTTACTAGTCATTAAGTATTTTAAATATCATTCCTACGGATAATAGCACACATGGAATTGCTCTAAGAATTAAACATATAAAAATAAAAGAATGAAGCGCAATGAAGTATGTGCATGGAACAAAGTAAGCACTCAGTAGTCGTCGACTGTAATTATTACTGTCACTATCTTGTGATTGCTGGACGTAGTATATGCCAAAAAGTCACCTGACTCTGGAAATCTTTATTTCTGCTCATTCGTTATTATAGAGCGTCTTATGGAATTGCTGTTCAGTGGGAGAGGCTGTCTTAATGGCACCAAGATGACCCTTAGTCACAGCCTTGTGCTTCCCTTGGCGTGACATGACGGAGCTGTTCCAATACTGGCTGCTTGGGGGCTCTGAGTGTTACAGAGTTGAGCAGGCAGGAGCAAGTGACAGGAATAGGAGAAGTGCCTGCGTGTGTGGAAAGACACACTGCGGCCCCAGGAGACTTTCACCCATAGTTCTAGACTCACCAGCAGCTCTGGCCCCAGGGCCTGGGGCCCCTGGGCAAAGACATCCCTCTCTCTGAGGATGTTTACTCCCCAGGGGGTGACCAGGACATGTTTATTTCTCAGCCTAGCGTGGAGACTGTCCCTAAAGCATATACTCACTTTTTGGGGTTCCTAGAGCCCAGAGTCCAGTACTGAGACAGAACATTCTTTTCCTGAGGTAGTAGCTTCTTTGCCTGAAAGAATGTATGGTGCTCGACACAGGATTTCCATAAGTTTTTGCAAGATCGGTAATTTAACATGTTGAAGGCCACTATGTGTTCCCTGGATTCAGTCTGGGAGGAAAAACACAGTAGAGATTTCATCTACACAGATGTAGGAGCAGGGTCTCAAGCATTTTATGCCCACATCGGTGGTTATCAAGTGAGAGACAATGGACAGCAGAAAACCGGTTTCAAAATTCCTTAGGCCACAAAAACAGGGTTCTAAGAATATTCAGCAGCAGGATTTGTTAACCATCCTTATGAACGTGGTAATAAAGACGACCAGAGTCTACTCTTCATCATCATCTGTGGTCTTTCATGAACGCTTTCATTTCACACCTGCCTACGTTTCTAGGTCGGATATATTTGGAGCAACCAGATAAGGGCTGTCTGATACATTCCTTTCAAAATTTAGCTCTGGGAAAAATCTCTCCCCTGAAGAAATCATCTTTCACCTATCAAATGACAGGAATCTTATAATGCTTTGGGTTTCTCTATTTGCTTTCCACAAAGAGAGTCAGATCTAGTGCTCGCTTATAATAATCATTTTGATCATTTGCTCTACCTCCATTCTACCTGAGTTCAGGTTTTCTGTTCTCATGTTAAATGACCATCCTGTGCATTTTTACGGCACCTTGAATATCGCATCTGGGGCTCGCGAGACCCAGATTCTAGTCCTAGTTTTCTCTGAGCTTTAGTGCTCTCAGCCCTAAGAGTTTATTGTGATGTGGAGCCATTTTAGGTACATGTTATCTTTGGAAAATTGGGAAATGACGTAGTGACAGTAAGTGAAAAATATGCAGCCTGACAAGACAGAGTGCGGTGTCGTGGGAAGAGCGGGCATCTCAGATTCATAACGACCGGTTCAAATTCCAGCTCCTCCACTTCACTAGCTGTGGGTTCTCTCACCACTAAGTTGCTCTTCTCCATGTGGAAAACCAAACTGAGTTATCTGGAGAGCTGCAGACTCCTCCTATGAGACATATACGCGAGGCCACCGTGCATTTTAAACACATCAACGGAAGGAACTGACCTTGCTGACTTTTATTGCTACTCTGCAGTGGGCTCGGCCAGGTGCTTTGACCAATGGCACTTCTATCTAAATCTGATGATTCCCTGAGAACTGGGCATTGTTGCATTCCTGTAACTCAGACTACAGGAGGTTAAGTAACCCGCCCAACTGGTGAGTGGAAGAGCTAGGACCTGAACCCAATGTCTCTGACTGCAAAGCAAGTGACTTCCTCAGCCAGATAAGCAGAGTGAATTACATAGAAGACTGCGGGGCCCACCGGATCCTGATGCCCACTTTCTTTCCACAGTTTGCAATGCTCTTTCTTCCCTGTTACACGTATGACAAATTCCTTCACCTGCTGAAGGACTAAGAGCTGAACTGGCTAAAAACACAAGAACCAAAGCAAGCACAGGTACAACTCACCTGTTTTTGTCGCTGATGTATAAAGAATTTTTTCCTTTTGAAAGAAATTTTTAGAATGTTCACCCTGCAAAAAAAGTAAAACACAACACAAAAGAAGCACATCAGGGAGCAGCCAGGTTGCAGCTGGCGCCTCTCGGCGTGTGTTCTCTAGTCCACGATCATGATGGCTGGGGGCTCTCGGCTTCCTAGACTTTGCTTCAGCGCAGAAAGGATGGTGGCCCCATCACCTCGGCCAAACACTAAGTAGCTGACTGAAGCTGAGTGGCACATCAGGGCCCCTGGTTTATGATGTAGCTCTTAAATAACAAGGACCATGGGCAATGCGCTCTCTGCTGTCAGCTGCTTTTGTGATACTGCAGCTCTGCTAGGGCTGGTGTGTACCTGGGGAAGACAGCTGAGGGCAGTGTGGAGCAGCAGGAGGAGGACACACAGACCTGCGTCCGCATCCCAGCTGCTTCGCAAACTTAACAGCCACTTAATAGCCGTGTGTCAAGTAGCCTCTCTATTGTTTGCATAGTAACACAATTATAGTCACCATTAACAGCATTTTTTATACTTAAAGCTTTACAAGCAGCCCCTCTACTAAGCCTTGCAATACTCCTGAAAAGTACCTATCATTATACCCAGCTTTCAGATGAGGAAACTGAGGCTGGGAGACAGCACTTAAGTGCTCAAGATCATTCAAGCCAGGAATGCTTGGAGCCAGGATCTGAGCTTGTGCTCGTAAGTCCTCCACCATGGAGCCCTTCTGAACAGTGGGGACAGCACTGCCTTTCTCAGATTTGTCAGGATTCAAGTCTGCTGGATCCCCCGAGTTTTTAGACCAGAACTGGGCACTTGATAAAACTTCAATTAGTAACTAAGGAACTGCCCTGAAAATACAGCTCCTGCCCAGAGGAAGTTCTCTGAATCCTGGCTAATGTGCCACCCAGGAAGGATTCCTTAACTCCAAAACCTGCCTTGTGTTGTTTTATCCAGGTTTCACACGGTATCCCAAACCATAGGGTGACTGGGGAAGAAGGGGATGCGATAAAAACCAAACTAATTTTCCCAAGTACTGAATCTGGATTAATTGTACAGGTCAGAGGTAAAAACTTGGGAGAAAGTCTCTGTCCCTTCTTTAGAAAGAAAAGTTTAAAATTAGAGGTACCATTACTTTTGTTCAGCATATTTTTAAAGCACGATTCAGAAAATAATTAGAACCGGTTTGCACTTACCAAGGATAGAAACTTGTGCAAATATATTTCCGGTACACAGCGATGCCCACAGAAGCAATTCCAATCATTAGATCTAAACCGTGCAGATCCTGTAAAAAGGAAGATCTCAGATTCACAGCGTGTTACTGTCATGCTTATGCCCTCCGGTAACTTAAGCACCCACGCTTTTATAAATAGCACTACATGTAAGCTCCAAAAGGAAAATGACAGAAAACAGGCAAAAATCTCCTCTTAACAGATACTTAAGATCCAAGTACTTAGCACCAAATTCTTCTAAGGTGAAAATACACTGCCTGACAGCAACACCTGGGTTCTGCCAGTTTACAAAGTTACCACCAGGCAAGCTCACTCGTTCCACAGAATCACAGAAATGAACATTTGCCTTTACATCTTCAACAATTAGTATCAGACACCATATTGAAATCAGAAAAGCCTCGTCACCCGCACAGCTTTAAACAAATCTCAACTCCCATCACTGAAAAGGCTTTAGCTATTAATATGAAGTGTAGACCTGCTGATTCTAAACCCAATGAAAAATAAAATATGGCTTATAAGTCCAATATAGTCAACATTTATTAAGAGCCCATGTGCTAGGCATTGCCATAGATAATGAAGGTAATAAAAGGAAGGTACAGTGACTACAAGATGTAGGCCATTAAATCCATTTGAGAATGAAAATTTTAAAATAAACAGTGCCTTCCCTTGAGTCATCTATATCCCTACTTACCCAATCAGATACTCGTCATTTTAAAGAAGGGGCAGAGTTACCACTGGATGTGAACCTTAGGTTTGCCACTTACTAGCTGTGTTGGTTTGGGCTACTGGCCTCAGTTTTTCCTTTTGTACAATAAGGACTGTCGAACCCACCTCAAAGAGTCTTATCAAGCTGAACTTAGAGAATATAAGAACGTATTGGCATGTGGTAGGTATAAAAAACGTTCATCCCCTTCACCTCTCAAGAGACAGTGGGACAAATCATTTATGAACAGTGATGTGAACACGGGGAGTGGGAGAAACTGGCCAAAGCGAACACTGCTTATCCCGTTGTGGAAAGTCCAGAGAGTAATCACTATTGGGCACCCAACTGAAATCACATGCTTAAAGCAAAACCAAATCGGCAAGTTGAAAACCAGGGTTGCATTAAACGTGATACTCGGGATCAGAATAGAGGGAACTATTAAGCAGGTGGGACAGAAAATTAGCAAACAAAATAAAACTCAAGTGCAGAATGAGGAAATAAATGAATGCTTTGTGTGGGCCAGTGACGTGGGTCTCAAATCTCCTGGTTCTGTGGCCATCACGGTAGCATGGACAGTCGCTGTTCGCTCAATCCCCGTGCCCATCTCCAAACCTCCCAGCTTGCGGAGCAGGACTGTATGATTAGCTGAGGAACAGCTTCGCTCAACAGTTCATTGGCTGATGAACAACGAGCAGACGTGATGAGTCCCCTCCGGGCCGAATCATTTAAGAGCTGGTGTGCAGCCCTCCGACTTCCTCTTCCCTTGGGACAGGCATGAGGCCACATGTGAAGATGGTGAAGCCACCAGACAGAAGCAGCCCAGGCTGCTGAACTACTGCATGGAGGAGCGCTGCCCTGGAGAGCCACCGGGACCCATACAGCCTTTGAACTACTGAGAAATAAGCTCTGTGATATCAAGTTACTGATTTTCAAGGGGTTTTGGTTGATGCAGCACAGCCAAGGGTAACCTAACTCCCTCTGATACCACGGGGGTGTCAGGCAGACAGGTAATCAACTGGCATCAGGACCTTCATGAGACCCTGGGGGTGGGGGGAGCACAGGTCAACTCAGGGAGATGTAAAGCCCACTTCACCATTGAAGAAAGGGCTCCACAACGTTCTACCAGACAAAACAGTATTTGCAAGTGGAATAAAAATTAAGTCAAGTCCCAAAGATGATGTTTTGTAAGATCTGTGTCTTTTTCCTACTTTATTACCTATGTTATATCCTGTACACTGCACAGTTAGGGGATTGAAGTAAGAGAAAAGAAATGAAAGTGTTTCTACGAATTGCAAAAATATTATTTAAATGTAAACTTTGGTAATTTTCTCAACTTCCCTGAGCCTCAGTTTTCTCACCTGTAAAATGGGGTGATTAGAACACATTTCCCAAGGCTGCTATAATCTTTAAATGAGACCTTATGGTCACATATGAAAGCATCTGGAACAATGGCTAGTATGGACTAGGTGTTCAACCAATATCTGCTTCCTCTGGATATGATGTGGCCCAATTACAGGTAGAAAACGTAAAGGTCAGATGTCAATTAGACAGTGCTGGGGTCACACACTGAAGCCATTACTTATGTGCTACCTGACCTTTGATAAGTCCCTGAGTATCAGTTTCTCCATCTGTAAAATGGAGGAAATGACAACGCTTACCTCATGGCATTACAGTGGGAAATAAGTAGGGACTGTGTCTGGCAGTTAGAAACGGCTCAGCAGATGATAGATATTCCTCAGTTTTATTTAAAAAGTCACAACCAATTCAAAATACTTGATTTTCATAAACATGCCATCATAATAGAAAACTATCATATTTGAGTACATAATTAGCTCTAATTTGAGCAGCACTGAGATTAAATAGTAGAAACCCTGGCTCATTAAAGAGCCACTTGGAAAACGGAACTCTATACATTTTTCACCTCTTTAACCATGAGATGGTCTTACAAAAATTACTTGTTTCTAACCCCTGTGACCCCCCCCCAAAGTAAAAAGCCTTCAAGTATGACAGCAAACACGAAAAAATCCAAGTGGATAAATAACCAGCAAAACTCAGTATTACTTTATAAACCTTTCAGGTATCTTTAAAAAAAAAAAAAAAGGTCTTTTTATTATACTGGAAAAGAGATAGTTTCAAAGAAGCTTTCAGATGTTCAGAAATTAAAATAACTTTTGAACTCCACCATGCTGAGGGTACCTACCCTACCACTGTGCAGCTCCACTCCATAGAAGTCGAGGGTCCGTGCTATGTTGATAAAGCAAGATTCTGCTTCCGACTGCTTCAGCCCACTGCAAAGGCAGACAGAAGATGCAGAGTTCACCCAGTAAACAGAATCTTAACTCCGATTTTTAAAATTAATAAAAATCTAAAAATATTGATACCATTACTATAAGGTTATTAAATGCCTTATGTTATCCATCTTAAACAATCAAAACCCAAATGCTAGTAAACCACGTTTTTCTTCTTGTCCACTGAATATGACTTCATCTAGCCCTCTTGTTCCTCTATTAAAAGCTACCTCACATTTAGTAGGTTCTCAATATTCAGAGATAAAGACTGTCACCTTCTGGAATTCCCACCCTACCTTTTCCAAGTCCCTAAAGTAGTACGTGCTCTGTAGGTCTTTCTGCCTTTATCTATCCTTTAAGCAGCAGCCTCAAACTTCCAAACGTCACTGCACTATTTTAGGATGCTGGCTCCTGCCTGGACAGCAATTCTGGGAGAGGATTGGCAGTGCCTTTTTGAAGGGACACTGGTTGCTTAGGCCTTTGTTTCTATGGTCTTCCTGAGAATGTAAGGTCCCTTGAGACCTGGCTTTCTCGGTCAGGGTGGCCCTTATTTGACCTGGACTGAATGAAGCCACTGCAGCTTTAAGTGAAAGGAGGCAAGGGAAGAGGAGGCCAGAATTGGGCGAATCTGCTGGAGTGGAGGCTTGGCCCGAGGCAGCTGCGGAAGGGTGGTGCTCCCTTCTGGAAGGAAGGTGGTTTTCCCAACTGAACCCAGAGAGGACGGGGATTCACCCAGCCTGTCAGCACCTATGTCTGTCTGCCTGTCTATTCAAAACCACCTGAAGGAACGGCTCGTTTCATTAAATATGGGAACCTGTTAAAAGGTTTGCCTGGTAGGGTCAATCTGTGGGGCAGTCAGATTTAAAATGGACATTTCCTCCAGGAACTAACGGATTTCAATGACATCCTGAAAAAGAACGCAGCAAATTATCCTGAACTCTCATAGGATTTCACACTTTACAGAAATGCTAGTAATGCCAGATATATTTGCCATCATAAGAGCTCAAAGGTTCACAAACCCCCGACATCTTGAAAGAGGATTCATAAGCAAAAGCAAGAGAAGACAACATCAAACCCAAAAGGGGACACGAGGTCTGACAGTGCCCGACCTGAGTTCCCAAAGTAGGTCACCCGCCCCTCCTCTCACCTGTGCTGCTCATGGAGCGCCTCCACCTTCGCTAAAAAGTCCTCATTCTGATCCGGTATGAACTGACTATCGGAAAGATAGCCCGGAGGATGAATGGAAGAATCATGGTCTCCAAAATGAGCTATCAAGACAGAATGAGGGGAAAGCACCTTTTCAATGTGGTCTGTATTTACAAGCATCTGTAGCATCAACAGAGAAGATATCTAAATCAAATGACTCCTTCTCTGTCTCAAGGGCAGGGGCTGGGGAAATCTTTGGTCATGCTTTATAGTCAGTCTCAGAAGGGAAGGAGAGGAGTGAGGTAGTTGCTTAGGTGAATTTCATCCCAAAGTTGAAAAGTCAGATGCAAGGGTATCTTTCTTTACATCTACTCAGCCTGGGGCTCACCCTCCTCAACTGCCACCACACACAAGGGCTGCTCTTTGAGATCTGCGCTGTAATGAAGGGATCTGTGTCCTCCTTACACTGTTCCTTGAGGGCTGGGAGTGGGTCAGACTCATCTTTCGGGCCTTGTGCCCAGGCATGGCACATAGTAGCTGCTCGGGTGTTTGGAACTCACCTGCAGAGAGGCTACTGCAAAGTTCAGTTTTGGAAGGGGAAAAGGGCAGAAAGCCAAGTGACCTACACATACAGACTTGGTCATGGGTGGACCACAGGCCACGAAGGCCAGCCAAATGTGGCTAAGCTGTGAACAGGAGTGTCGAGCACAAGTGTGGCTTACAGGTGAGTTTGTGCATGGTGAAGTGTACGACAATGCATTTACAGGAAGTAATTTAGATGCCCCGATGCTGGGTCCCCGATGAAGAAAGCCCGAGAAAGCCTTAGAATCACCTCATCCAAACTCTGCATGTTGAAGGAGAACGTGAGGTCCAGAGATGAGAAGGGACCTACCCCTACCACAGAGCTATTTTTCAGCAGTCAAGACCAGAACCTGGCTAGCGCTCCCACCATTCTACCAGCCTGCCTGCCACGCCTGCGGGCTACTGTTGGCCATTTGCGGATGACAGTGGTCATGTCCGCAGACGACAACCAAATGCTGCAAATGACCTTCTTGAGCCTCAAGGCAGAGTCCTGTTAAATTTTACACTGTTGGTTGCATCAGCTCATGGAGATCTTCTTGGATCTTGACTTGGTCATCCATCATATTAACGAATAGTCCTAACCCTTGTGCCTTTCTGCAAACATGAACAGCAAGGTTCTCTTTTTAGTCAAGTCACTGACAAATGTCTGAACTTAATACAAGACCACCAGTGAACCTCCCTGTAGTGTGGTTGTCCCTGGAAATCTTAAGTCGGCTACTCTGCAATGAGCTGTGTTAACCACTAGGGGGAAACAAAGTTAAATAGTCTTTGGAAACCATCTGCAAAGCACAGGGTGGTTTCCACGTTGTATTGAATGACCAATGACATCATCCCACTAGATGCTCTTGATAACCTAGCGACAGGCCTTACTTTTATCCCCATTAAGCAGATAAGGAAATGGAGACTCAAGGAAGGAACCTGCCCACTGCTGCTCAGGCTGGTAACTTGGAGCCTAGAGCCTGATCACAGTTCATCTTCTTTATCTACTTACCATACAACACGCCCTGAACTCCAGAGTAACACGCTTTTCTGTTTGTGGGGAGGCAACACATGAGAAAGCTAATTATAGCAGAAAGAAAAGGAAATAAACACTTATGTGCGAAATACCTTGTCTTTTAAGTCCCACACATTCTTCTGGCTAATATTTTATATCTTGCAGGACAGAGTGTATGTCTCAGGTACTCAAATGTATGGCATATCAAGCTGTTCTGTTGGGAAAGCCCTTATTTGCTATTCATCTAACTCCAACTTGATCTTGGAGGCTCTTCTTAAGGGGTCATCGCTAGGAAGCTTTTCTACACTACCTCCCCCTGCACCCTCCTTCCCCCTCCAAGGAGAACAAAGTGCATCCTCTGTGCTCATCCTCACTGCCAGCATCAGTTGGTCCATATCTGCCTGCCTACCAGGCTGCAGACCCTTTGCAGAGAGCAGCTGTGCTCTATCTGTGCAACCTGAGGCTACTGCAGAATCCACACGTGGCAGACGCTCAGAGGCCATTATAGAACAAATATGTATTTTCAAAAACTTCATTCCTGGGGACTTCCCTGGTGGCGCAGTGATTAAGAATCTGCCTGTGGGCTTCCCTGGTGGCGCAGTGGTTGAGAGTCCGCCTGCCGATGCAGGGGACACGGGTTCGTGCCCCGGTCTGGGAAGATCCCACATGCCGCGGAGCGGCTGGGCCCATGAGCCATGGCCGCTGAGCCTGCGCGTCCGGAGCCTGTCCTCCGCAACGGGAGAGGCCACAACAGTGAGAGGCCCGCGTAACGCATAAAAAAAAAAAAAAAAAAAAAAAAAAGAATCTGCCTGCAAATGCAGGGGACACGGGTTCAAGCCCTGGTCTGGGAAGATCCCACATGCTGCGGAGCAACTAAGTCCATGCGCCACAACTACTGAGCCTGCGCCACAACTACTGAAGCCCACATGACTAGAGCCCGTGCTCCGCAACAAAGAGAAGCCACCTCGATAAAAAGCCCGCGCACCTCAACGAAGAGTAGCCCCCACTCGCCACAACTGGAGAAAGCCCGCGTGCAGCAACAAAAGACCCAACGCAGCCAAAAACAATAAAAACAACTTCACTCTTGGGACTTCCCTGATGGCACAGTGGTTAAGAGTCCGCCTGCCAATGCAGGGGACACGGGTTTGATTCCTGGTCTGGGAAGATCCCACATGCCGTGGAGCAACTAAGTCCGCGCACCACAACTACTGAAGCTCACGTGCCTCGAGCCCGTGCTCCACAACAAAGAGAAGCCACCGCAATGAGAAGCCCGCGCACCGCAACGAAGAGTAGCCCCCGCTCGCCGCAACTAGAGAAAGCCCACACGCAGCAATGAAGACTCAACACAGCCAAAGATAACTAATAAATAAATAAATTTATTTTTAAAAAACCCTTCATTCTTTGACCCTCATAGACCCTTGACAGGTCACCAGCAATCTGCCACCATCGAGTGCTTTCAGGTTCTTTACCCACAGATCACTTTACTTTTTATCTGGTAAGAAAATGTGCTTTGTTTTGGCTTCACTGGCTACTGGTAGGCTTGTCTTCATATCAGATGTCCCTCTGGGACAATGTGGCAAACCGTATCAGATAAAATTTAGGCTCACTCTTATTTTTCTTTTTTTTTTTTACTTTTTGGCCACGCCCTGGGGCATGTGGGCTCTTAGTTCCCTGACCATGGATCAAACCACCACCCCCTGCATCGGAAGCACGGCGTCTTAACCACTGGACCGCCAGGGAAGTCCCTAGGCTTAATCTTTGATCCAGCTATTTCACATCCAAGAATTAATCTTGTAGAAATATATGCACAGAAGTATGGAAAAGTGTGTGTAGGTATATGTTTGAGGGTGGAGGAATAAGAAACTTCTACTTAAAACTGCTCGCCTGACAACCTATGATATTATTAGCATGACAGTCACGCTAACGTTTCTACTGCAGCTAGTCTGGACTTTTTAGGTGCTCATAACTTCCTTTAGCCCCCATTCTATCAGTCCTTTGCAGAGGGAAACCTGACTATTGAAGCTTAGGAATTTTATTTGGTACTCTAAATAGTTTGTTTACAACAGGCCGTTCTTTAGACAGCTTTCTTCTGGGCACAAAATATAGTACGAGTTAAACAACACTTGCCACGAGCCAGGCATATTCTAAGAGCTTTAAGTATATTTCATCTTCACTCAAACCTATGATTAGATATTATTATCACCTCCACTTGACCGATGAAGCTGAGGCCTGAAGAGGTTCAAGGTCAGGTAGGTATAGTGGAAGAGACAAGACCCAGGTACTATGGCTTCAGCCTGTGCTCTCACTGACTCAGTTAACAGCGATGGTCCACTAAAGAGTTTCTACTGATCACCTTCGGAGGTGATACTTGAACCAAGCGGTCATATTCCAAGTTGTCATAATCGCCATCATCACCTCCATCTTACATGTGAAAAAACTGAGATTCAGAGAGGTAACACCATGTTAGAAGCAGATGGAGAGCCAGATTTAAATGGAGTTTGCATCCAAAGCTATGTCCTTTCTAGTGTTCCTGGCCTTCAAACCTGAAGCTTTAGATGTGAGCACAAAACTTGCTCTGAGATGTAGGAAAACTCACTCTCCTCAGCTGATCAGCCTGGCAGAGATGGAGTCCACTGGGTCTAGTGATTACTAAGAATACAGTTGACTGGTGACCGTGCCATTTCCTATATGGATGCGACATGGCCGGGTCTGTTCCAGATGTATTATAGGAAGAGGGGAACTTTCAGATCCACCCAAGCTCGTCACTGTGCCATCTCTTCTGAGTCTCCCACTGGGGAGAAGGAGATGTAGGTTATATGGGGAGATGAACTCTGGGTCTTGTCTTACTAGTGAGCAGGGCCACTGCTAAAGGTCTCTCTTCTGCTTCCTGGTATCATGCAGCCACCTTGCCCTTCACCTCTCCCACGTCTGTTCTTTGCTCCTGGGGAACAGGCAGGCTTAAGGCCACATCAGGAATCCCTGTCAGCATTCTCTTGCTATTTTGCCTCTTCTGAGACCAAAGCAGAGGGAGGAGTTCAGCCAGTGCCTGCCAAGACCAGTCCATCCAGCTCTCTTAACTTCCCACCATGCAGTCGGCCAAGAGGGGAACGAGCCCAGGTGGCGTGGGGCTCACAGGAAGTCTCGAGCAGCTCTGCACGAGTTCTAGTTGGTTACTGCGCTGGCCTCACACAGCTAGTTAACTATAAAGTGGTATTTTACCTTCCATCTGGCTATGCACCCTGTCCTTGTACACATCCGGCATCTACCATGGGGCCTCACGTGGAACATATTCTAATAATATTTTGGTGACTGAAGAAGTGGATTCTTACTTCAGCATAAACAGGCCTTGATGGAAAATTCCATCTGGACTTTCCATCCCACGTGGCAGCCACTAGCCACACAGACCTATTGAGCACTTGAAATGTGGCTAGTCCAAGTTGAGATGTGCTGGAAGTGTAAAATCTGGACTGGTTTTCAAAGACTTAGTATGAAAAAAATGTAAAATATCAAAATTTTTACATACTAAAATAATATTTTAGATATATTAATACAATGTATTTCATTTTACTTTAACATGGCTACCAGAAAGCTTAAAGTTACACATGAAGCTCCCATCGTATTTCTATTGGGCACTGCTGCTCCAGGCCAATATATAAGCCGTCGCTCTACTGAAACTAAAAATAAACTTCTAGAATCCCAGCAGTGTTTCAGAGGAGCACCAAGCAAGTAGCAGGAGTGACCTCCAGCAAATTCCTGAACCTGTCCGGGTCTTAGTTTCCACATCTGTAAGAAGTGACTGGTAGAAGTATCTGCCCCACCGGGATTTTGTTATAGAGTCAAATCCAGTTGTGAGCGGAGGCTCTGGAAAATGTAACGTGCGATAGGTATCTTCTGTTTTCTGGGCTTCTCTAGGAGGAAACCCCACTTTCCCTAATCCAACATCCCTGAGCTGGAGGAGAGCCTAAGTCAGGTTGAAAGTGGAAATATCTGGACAGCCAGAGATACCAACAGGATTCCTGGGGAAGGGACTTGGTCAAACAGGATAGGCCAGTGAGTTTCTCAATATACCAGTCAGAACAAGGTGTCCATCTGCGAAATGCTCCTTTGTGACTTACACTGTACTGCGTAGGACGCTAGAACCACCGCGGAGTTAAGAGGGCAGGTTAACCTGTCAGAAGAAAAACATATTAGGAAAATCACCAGAACCCACGACAGCCCAAAACACTTATTGATTATCGGTAATACATGTCTTTTTCTTGGATTAACCATTTAAAAAAATCGTGAATAATAACAAAGAATTTTAGGATACTCAATCTCAAAAAGATAGAAGTAACACACTAAAGAGTCTTTGAAATTAAAAGAGAATTTTTCCATGTTTAAAATAATATATATTAATACAAATACCATGAGGCTAAAGGTTTAATGTTGGCCAGGGTTTGGCTGGTCAAGAAAGGGCAGGCTCATATCACTAAGAGAAAAAGTGAGAAAAGTGTACTCTTAGATCGATGGGCAGCCAGCCTTTGTCTCTTTTTGGTAAAGACATGAGACTTCTCATAGGGCTAACTGAATTCCTGAGTTCTGCTGACTCTGATTCTTGATTACCTGCTTTCTAGAAGGATGACATCCTCTTAGAAGGGAAAAACAGAAAAGTATTCTGAATTTTAAAACTCCTGTGAGCTTTGAATTACTTAGTTACAATAACTTAAGATTCCTAAATCTATTCACCTTCCTGAAACTTCCCATCTAGAGGGAATGGTCTGCTACCCCTCAGTTTTCCTGCCATCCACTAGAAATCCATGAACCCAAGGTTGGACTTGTTCTCCTTCTTTCCTCTTAAGCTCACTGCCCTCCCAAACACCCTGTTTCAGCCAATGACGCCATCTCTGTCATAGTCCAAATCATCCTGGTTGCTCCCTTCTCTCCATTGAGCTACAGATTTCACGGTCTGCCTAGGAGCTCAGCCAGCAGATCTGGGGCAGGAATCACTGTCAGGTGGAGGAACACATGAACAGAAGCAGGAGTGAGAGCTTGCAGGGTTGGGGGGGGGGGACCCAGATTTTAAAAGCATTCTTCCCAGCAACCTTGTGGAAAGTGGAGAAAACATGCAGTTTCCATGGCAGCCCATGAAGTTCCCAAGATATGAGTCACCCCCAGCTCTCTGACTAATCTGGTTGGCTCACCAGCGTTTCCCTTCTGGTCAGCTGTGCTGTGTGCTGGTCCTGAAGCTGCATATAAATATGAAGGTAGCCTTCCCTATCTGAGGGGCCCCATCTTTCAAGTAACCATGTGTTCTTGCTAGAACTTCTAAATGCAGATATGTCTAGGGATGCTTGCTATATATTCGATCATCTGGAGACCCAGAGAGCCCAAAGGAGGAGCAAACATCAGCATTCACTTTCCTACCAAGATGGGCTTCAATGAAATCTAAGCCGGTGTCCTTGCTACAGGAAGAGCAGGTGAATGGGATTCAGGGAAAAGCTTAGGAGAGTGGCTAAGGGGGTTCAGTCTAGATGGAAGAAACAATCCTATGAGTAAGTCAGGAAGAACAACATTTCCAAAGAATGGTGTGAATAAAAAACTAAAGAACACCATGTTCTTTGACAGATTTCTTCCTTACTCTCCAGGCTTTAGGGTCTCCATCTGTCAGACAAGATCACCTATCTCTTCAGGGAGGAGGGGATGAACAAGACCTTTCAAACTCGGGAGAAACGCTAACTAGATCCACTGAATCTGTCAAGAGATCCACGGCTACTAAGGGCTGGATGCCACCCTGACAGCCCACCACCCCCAGAGAGATGAGGGTCACCTGCAGGCCTGACAAGGATGTCAGGGATCTAAGCCAGGACGTGGCCCTCAACAGGTTTCTACTGATTCACACAGAACAAGGGGCATAAGGAAAAATGAAGACGACCAATTTCTAATACTTGGAGAGCTAGACTGGAAGCTCCCGAGGTAGGGGTAGTGGGCCCAGCCTCACTGGACCAGCACAGTCAGTGCCCATCTCGTAACACGTGCTATTTGCAAAATACGTGTGGGGAAAACAAGTCAGTGTGTAGAAAAGAAAGACACAACTAGTTCTATCACCACAGAAGGCAGCCTGGACCCAGGACAGGGGTGGGTAATTTCAACCTAGAGTTACCCTGAAATATAAGAAGGCTGCCTCAGGAAAGCCCCTCATCCTCTTCCAGCCTGTTTTATAGATTCTGTTCCTGCCAAATCCCTCCTGCTTAAAACCCTCAACAGTGCTCCTCTGCCTGGTGGATCCAAGACGCAGGTCTCTGTTTGACAGGAAGAGCCCTCTCTCTCTCTGTTCTGCTGTAGGCCCCCAGCATGTGGCCTCCAATTGGGACTGTTGAGGGGGGAGGCGATGTCCTCTCTGCCCAGTGAGATTTAACTCCTCACTTCTCCACCAACCCCAACTCATCACAGCAATCCACACTCTTCACAAAGCTCAGGCCGGCATCTCCTTCTCCTGAAACCTATGATGGCTGTGGTCTCCACCGCCCATATTGGTCCCAATTGCTTCACGAGCTCCTGTCTCATTTCCCCAACCAGACTGCCAGGTCCCTCATGGAAGCACAGTGGAGGCTTCTGAAGACCCTCCTCTGTAGAAGGAAAGAGGGGGTGGGGGGGCATGAGAGTAAGACGAGGCTGTTCCCACCCGTTTACCTGCTGCATTGTCTCCTGTGGGTCAAGAAAAGACTCTGGATTTGGAGAAGGTGGCTCAGGGACCACTGACTTGGAATTTCTCCTCCCTTCCTGAGCCTCTCAGATACTTTGCAGCCACGGAGATGGTCCTCATGCACAAGAAGTGCTGAAGCACGGACAGATGCTCCTGTCTTCCAGCCAAGTTCCCCAGAGAGAAAACGAGTCACCTCTGGGTACTAAGGGGCTCAGAGGGGACCTAAATTGGGCTTGATCTGCTTTCCTGGACGAGGCCCATTTTACATTCGGGATCTCTCCTTCCCTCCCTTTAAAGTTTCTCAGGTCTTTACCAGAAAGATAACTGTACCTTCTGTAATAAAATTGAAACAGCATGAAATGAGGTTTGTCAATCCTCAGCTTCTCCAAATCCAGACCAAGCTAGAAACAGATGTCCCAAGCAGGATGCTGCTTTCAACATCCATTCTTTGTTTACATTTAATTTGTTACCAGAAATGTAGGCTCATTCGATTAAACCCAGGAATTTCAGTAGTCTGGGGCGACTGACAGGAAAAGAAGAATGCGAAAGTCTCATTACCTTCCTTCACAAATATCCATCTTCAGTTGTAAGAAATACAAATGCCTATGAAATAATTGTTTGCATTAATTCACAACACTCAAATTAAAATAAGGCAAAGAAACAATGATGAGTCAAGGACAAGACCTGCACATGTGAAAAACAAAACACACGAAGACATATTTTTGTCTCAAGTATCAGGCGCCGTTTAGTACACTGCAAAGCTACGCCCCTTCTGTAATAATGGCTCGTGAGGCTGCTTTAGTCTCAATGGGTAGTGGCGGGGGGCATTTCCAGCCGGCCTCCCACCCGCACATGCTGTCTTGGGATGGCTGAGCAAGGATGGACGGGGTGAGAGCAGCCCAAACAACCAGCTGCTGCTGCTGCCAATGAGCGCCCCCAGCCTGGACCTTCCCAGTCAAACTCGGGGTAGCTGAGGGCACCAGGACCCACAGGCAGCCCCCCGCACACCGAGGGGCTGCTGTTCTGAACATCTGCACACCTATGTTCCCTCAGTGTGAACTTACTGAGAGGTGGAGCGTCTAGGAAGACACCTCCTTGGCTGGGGTGCAAACACCCAGCTGGGCTCTTTCCTGTGTCCCAGGAACTGTGGGTGCCGGAGCAAAAGCACAGACATCAGTCATCTACAGGCTGCCAGGCCTCCCGGGTGAATCCTGCACTTGTCTGTGAGTTCCCAGCAATGTCGCTTCAAAACCCGGGACTTGATTTGTGGGCAGAACTTGGTAAGTTCTTGGCTAGTCACAGGACCCTCCATCCAGGGAGCAGGAATCACAAGGCATCAACAGTGCTGTGCAGGCCGGGAAGGGCCCTGGAGACCGTTATATTTAGGGACACGGCATACATGTGACACTTGACCTCTGGCTCCCACTCTCTGTTAAAAGCCTGGATTCACACGAGATAGACATTCCAGCATCTGGCCAAGATGACAAAAGGGAAAATTCTTGAAATCCAATACAGATGCAGCAGAAGTGTTCAGGGCCAGGAGAGAGAATTTCGGCAATTTAAACAAACCAGTCTCAATATTCCTTCTAATTTCTATGTTTAAAGGTTAAGGGCGCCAGTGTTTTGAGATGTGAATGCGTCACATGGTATTACAACCCTGTATTTGCACAGTTCTGGGCTGTGTGTGGTACTTCATAACTTATCGCCTCATTTCAGCCTCGCAAGAACTCTGCAGTGGGTACCGCTACCTCCATTTTTTACTGATGAGGATACGGATGCCGTATGGGTTATGTGGGGTCAGTTATGTCTTATTTCAAGCTGGACACGCATGCTATGAAAACAATCTGATTATGCTACAAATTTCTTATGCGTCTAATGACTAAAAAGCTTAGGATCCATCTCCTAACTCTGATATTACTTTGACTGTAATTATCACCAACTACTCCTACCGTGTTGAATGCCAGAGCATCGAGAGATGGTGTGACATACATTTGCTGATTCTCTCTTATTCCAATTTGGAATCTCTACCTTTTCCACCTAGGAGAACACAATTGGTCCTTTCTAGTTTGTTCCTATATTTATCCAAGCTGAAATTCAACTGGAATTAAGTGTTCTCTCCTCCTATAATGCTACTGAGAGAAAGAAGAGAAGGAACAGAATTACAGATAATCCAGTGGTAAATCTGGACTTTCACTGACAAGCGCAGCTAAGTGGAAGGTCTTCCTCGGGATGTAAAGGAGAACGGGAGCCTAGAGACCCCTGTTCATCAAATGCTACTTTGTCATATATTCAGCAACGTTTCTGAGTCAACCCCAGGACATCATACACAAAGAGATCAGAATAGTGGAATGATGCCCAAACTTAGGAGACCTCCTAGGAATCCTGAGAGAGCCTGATTCTGAGACTGTCCGTATATGAAAGTCTGTTTAAAACGGTCTAAATTTATCAGAAACAGCCACTGTGGAGGCTCATAATCAAGGAGACGGTTAGCAGTTAGAATAAAGGAAGTCATTTAAAAGAGATGCTTGTGTGTCCTGACTTCAGAAATGTTAACGCTCATTTCTGGAGTGCACCCCAATCCACGACCTCAACTTCAGAGAAAAGCAATAAACGCCTCCCTGCCTAGATCCTTAGTAAACAAACAGCGAAGAGCAAACACCACCTCTATACTCCTCCTTTGACCCTTGAGAGCGAACTTTCTTTAAAGGGGAACTTATTTTTGCAAAGGCTACAGAGCTGGGGCTTAAAAAAGATACGATGTATAATACTGTACATCAACCATACCGCAAAAAAAAAAAAAAAAAAAGACACTAAGTGCCAGGAATATAGGCAAAACTCTTCATTAAAGTAAAAACAAAACAATATTTTTTTGAATTAATGGTGGAAACCTGGCCCAGCCTAAGAAGAAGATCTGAAGGTCCTGGCTACTCCCCAGCTCTGTAGGAGCCACAGGGGTGGCTGCTGCCATGACTCCTGCTGTGTTAAGAGAAATCTGTTACCCCACATCCCGGGAGGTGACAGCTACACTCACTCTACTCCACACTGCGGGGACCACCCATCTTACCGTAGGAGGTTGAGCAGTGGGGTTGAGTGTCAGTCTGGAACTAGTGACTTTTAGGAGGGACACGGACAAACCGGATTTTATCTGGAACTTAGGTAAGAACAAAATTTAGTCTATTACTTGTCTTCAGACAAAATCCGCCTCTCTGTAGTCTCCACCCGCTGGCCGTAATGCTACCACGGAGCACATCTAATTCCCCCTTTCCCATGACAGCACTTGAAAGATCTGAAAGCAGCCCTCATTTCTCCGAGCCTTCTCTCCATCCTGACCTCCCTACCTTTCCTCAGATGTCCCTCAAATGACAGGGAGGCTCAGCAGAAAGAAGCTTTCCTGTGGGGTATGGAAGTAGCGTCCAACGACCGAGAGGGGCCCTGGAGAAGGGCTCCCGGGTTAGGCTGGTGTGAGTGATCCCTTCACTAAGGTACTCTGGCAGCCGCAACCCTAGGGCTGCAGCATCTCAGGGAGGACACAGGGCAATGAGGGACGACCACTGGTTTAGGCAGTGCAGGTCACACTTGGGGTGGGAACCCTTCGGTAGGTAATAAAATCAATTTAATGAGCCTCAAGTGACATTTTAAAAGAAGAAAATAGAAAACTTAAGAGTGCTTTGCAGTTACTATCGTTTCATGAAATGTCTGCTTCAGTAATTTACATGTATCTGTGTAATGCATTACAAAGCAAAATATATTTTTTATTGTGGGGTTATGATTACAAAAAGAACACCACTGGTTAAACACACACACACACACACACACACACACACACACACATAAAATCCATCATGACATTTTTTAAAGCATCCCTTGAAGAGAATTTGATATTCAGTAGTAGCCTGAATATTTCCAGTAGGAAAATCCTGGTGGGGTCATTTCAAACATATTCTCATAGATCATGTCACCACTCTGCATCCACCGGCTTATGAGTTGACCTGTTGAGTTGAGTGTCCTACACTCCCCCTTAGTCCACCAGCATGAAAAGCTGTTATGAGGAAAACTCAAGGCATCACGTGTATGTCCTGTGGTTACCCAATGAGTCATGCAGGACATCTTATACCCGCTTAAAATTTAACCTAATAGTAAACACAAGTCAAATCTCCAACGTCTTCTATTGTAGAGGGAAGAGGTATACAAAGAAGACAAAATAGTAATAGACTAATATTTGGCCTTTAAACACATTAAAAGTTAAAATGTGATCATGTGATTACCATTTTTTTTAAAAAAAGGAAAAAACGAAAGAGCACTTTATGTCCAAGTTAACGTCTCCTCCTTGGTGACGGTCTCATGGCCACAATGGGCACAGGATAGGATTCAATAATCCTGAACATTCATTGCTTTTTTTCCTGGTGGAAGAGTTTCCCTCCCTAAGAAAAACAAACGTTTCAATAATAGAAGGGCTGGCTGTTGCCCTGGGGGGAGGGGAAGGAGAGGCCCAGGGGAGCTTGCAGAGTCCATGTTCAAACAGCAACAACTTTCCTGTACCTGCCCCTCCACTCCAAACACGGGTCCCCATCCAGAAAACCCACGTGCCAGCTCAACACCAGGGCCAGGACCTGCGCCAAGCCTGGAGGGGTAAACAAGTCTCACAGCCCTCTGGCCCTTATCTGTTTCACGGATTGCCTGAACCACAGATTCACGGAGGCGGAGGAAAGACACTGACCCGGCCTCCTCTCCTTTGCAGCTCCTACCAACAGGGGATCTGATAGAAAGTTCTCAGTTCAGAGACCTCTCGTTCTCCTAAAGAGCTCAATCCTAGCCCCTCAGAGACACTGCGCTGTTTGACAGGTAGATGACTGTTTTACAAACTTCCTGGTTGCAGGAGCAGAAAATAACTGCGTTCTCTGAACACAGGTGCTCAACATGCAGGGGCAGCTGGACGGAAGGGGAAGGTAGGAGGTGGTGGATGGGAGCGTGCTGGGAACGGCACCAAATCAGGAGGCTCAAGATGAAAATGAACTCGCCGATTAAAATTTCAATACATGTACCCCCCAAGTTTTACTGGGATCGTAACTGTTGGTGCAGTTATACCCAAGTGAAGTATCTGGCCACAGTGATAAATTAAAGAGCACATTTTCAGTCGTTACTCATTTTTATATACTAAATAGAAAACTTAAAAAAAAATGTTATTACCTGGTTTGTTCTTGCTGCAGTGTGTTGGGATCAGGTATAAAAAATCTTACTCGAAAATGCAGGGTACAGGGGATACCTCCTACAACATTTTTCAAAAACAAATTAAATTTTCCCTTTAAAAAAGTCAGTGTATGTAAGCGGCTACTCTCCCATAAGTGACGCACTTTTCACTAGACCACAGCTTTTTCCATCAATAAAAGGACTAATTTCAAAAAAGGAGTGCATAAGTTAGTTAAGTGTTCAGAAATCTCCAAGTCTACAAGAAGTAAAATATTTTTGCAACATCATCATAAAACGAGGAATAATCTAATTCCTATTACATGTTTAACTTAGGGATATGTTCAAACAATGCACTCCATTATCTGTATTAGGAACTTTAAAAATCCTTAAATCAATAGATTATACAAAACTCACAAAGAAGTTATCTCCCACGTATATAATGATTGCATACTTTTCAAATGTTTTCACGAACCCTCTTGAATTTAAATACCGCCATGACTATAAGTAAGCTAGGCTGCTGTCGACTGCACTGTGTAACAGATTAGCCACCAGGCTTGGAGATGTGACTTGCCTTGGGTCACACAGCCAATGATAACACCAGACTTATAGCACTGAGTCTTTTGATTCCGCATTTTAAAATCATTTTTATACTGCAAAATATTTCATGCTTTTAATGCAAAGTGAATTCTAAAAATGATTAATACAGTAGCAAATATTACACAGCTAATATACTCAAATACGGCTTTCTGCAACAACGCCAAGAGTCCATTTGCTTGCAAGGATAAAATTAGCCCATTTCTTTTGCTGGATGTGGCAACAGGAGAAGATCAGATTGTGTTGCTAAGATCCCATGCTCTTCTTCACATCAATTTCTCTCCCCTCCATCACTCAGTATATATTCACGGGCCCTTTCCAGCACTTTCTGGCTCTGTGAAACTCAAGCTTTTCCCACCCTGCCTCCCTCACTGGTCTCTTCTACATTAGTTCATTATGGGCTCCACCCTCCCTTCTCAGTAGTACCCTCTGCCTTTATCTCTGGATTGTATCAAAGACTCTAATGGTGTGTGTGCACCTATGAACGTACCTGTGTACAGGTACCTGGGTACCTGTGGGTGGTTCTGTAACTCTGGGTGCATGTGAGGCTCTGCATGTCGGCCAGGTTTGGGGCATAAGGTGCATAAAGGGGAACAGAGAGCGTAATGTTGGAAAACCAGGTGAAGGGCGCAGTGAGGTGTGGTTCGAAAACCCACCTAACTGGGAATTAACCTACAGCACGGGGATACACTCACGTGTTATGTCTGTGACACTATTTACCCATGCCTTTGTTTCCTGTGAATGGAACTGTGCTGTTGAAAAGGACTGTGTGTGTGTGTATGTGTGTGTGTGTGTGTGTGTATGTGTGTGTGTGTCTTTTCCATCCTGGCTCTCACACTGGGCTGAAAAAGGCCATCCTTCTTCCCCTTTCTTCCCTATAAAATGAAATGTGGAATTCCTTTGCTCTTAGCTGTCTTCTTTCACCTTTCCCTTTCTTGCCCATATTTGGTGAGGACCCTTGGGGGCTGATCTGGAAGCATCTCTGCTAACTCAGAAGTCAGACAGGGAGAAGTCAGCTTACTCACGTCTCTTGGACCACCTGGAATCCAGGTACCAGATGTTACAGGTACGCTGAGGATTGGAGGAGAGAAATGGGCCACGATACACTAATACCTAGTGTTCAACTAATACCTAGTGTTCAACCGACATGGGAAGGTCACACCCACCTTTTAACTGCTTCCTGATGGGTTTGCTTGCTTCAAGCCATCTCTGTTGGGTAAGAAAACATAAGATATAAAACCAAACGCAGCGGTGGGGGGCGGGCCCAGCACGTCTTCAAGGGAGGGTACTCACAGGAGGGTCCACTGAGTCATCACCGTGCTGCAAACCAAAATACTCCTTTTCCGTCACGCCCAAGTAGTTGTAAGCCATATCCAGGAGAACTTGACCAATATCTTGTTTCTAGGGGAAAAAAATGTCCAGTGGGCAAAATTTTAAAACAAATTAAGAACTGGTGTTTAAAAGTCTTTATTGCAGGCAAGAAGGTGTTAAAACACGCAGAGAGATTTCATGCACACAGGTACCCTACAATAAGAAATATTAATAAGAATTTAATAAATTCCAAATTAAGAAGCCCCACGGAACATATGGAAAGTAGGGCTAAGATAAATATGGTTTAAGAGAATGAGATAAATTTAATTTTCTAAGATTTCTTCCTTCCTCTTAGCTGAGATTCCCAAATGATCATGTCTAAATTGGAAAACTCAGGTATCCCAATGACAGTAAACTCTCCGTGACCTACCCAAGGATTATCCACAGCAAAATGTTAATCCTCAGCGCCATGCAAGTATACATAGGGAGGAAAACTCTACTAACAGCATGAAGGAAGACAGCTAAGAATACGCAAATGCCATTGGAAATACCCTCCAAGTGATCTGGCAAGGGACACTGGAGGATTATCTGCTTCCCTACTCCCCAGCATCCGAGGTGAGAAGCCAGTGGAGACTTTCAACCACACTTCACGTCCAGAGCAGGACTCAGACACCTTAGCCACTCAGTGTTTTCAGACCGGGCACAGTGCTGGGCGTGGGGACAGAGCCATAACACATGTCCCTTTCCTGCCCTCCTGGAGAGGCCAGCCGTGCAAGCCGCGACCATAACCCGGTGTGTCAAGTGCCAAAGAACACTTGGGGCACAGTGAACACACACAGGACAACACAAATGGGTGACTCAACCTGGGGACAAGGGAAAGCAGTCCCTGACCTGGTTCTGGGAGGCTGACAGGGCTGAGTGCCACGCCCTCCCTCCAGGCGCAGGAGCTAAGAAAAGGCATCAAGCGGACGGCCCAGCACAAAGGCACAGGGGTGGGGAATCGTGAATTCTCCTTTAACAGGCAGACTTCTTGGGAATCCTTTGAACCAAACCATTTAACTTAAGGGCAATGTGAGTCAGAAAGAGACCATGTATAGAACCAGTAAAGGCAGCTTTTTTGATCACCTGATAGCAGATGATGTACCTGAAAACAGGTCACCATGACCAGGATGAGGAGAATTAGATAACTGTCACTCCCTCCTGCAGCCACTTCTCTGGGACAGTCTCACTTATCTGGCCCACAGTGTGGGAACACAAGGCACCGCCTGTATCCTGAACACATGCCCCTTCCTGCCCCAGGGCCCTGGTTCCCGCTGCTTCCTCCACTTCCCAGGTCACCTCCCATCCCAGGGGAATCAGGACAGTGTGGAAAAGATGACCTGGTCCACATACTCTAAATCATGAGATATTCTCCCTCCAAATTACGAGATACTCTTGATGCAAAGAGCTATCTGCTCCCTTGTTGAAATTATTATTTGCATGATTTTATATTATGTTTAATATATATTATTAATAACTTTAATCTATTGGGCATCTACAAGGAGCCTGCCACAGTATTCTGCACTTTTTATATATGATCTCCAATCTTCGCAGCCATGTCACATAGCTGTCAACACCATCCCCTGTGCTGATGAGCAAACAGAGAGGCCTCAGAGGCTCCGTGCCCTGTGCTGTCAGCCGACGGATGGTCTGACTGCCTGACTCAGGAGTGTCTGATTGATGCCAGAGTCTGCACGTTACCAGCACACTGCCACTCTCCCCTCTGGAGCGCATAATTCATCCATTCCAGTGTCTGCACAACTCACCGAGTTCTCAAAAGGAACTGAAACAAGATACATTTTTGATAAGAACAGCCCTCCCGGCCCCCCCGGCGCCTGCCCCACAAGAGGTCATCTTGGCTACGTCAGGTCACTGTCCGTGACAGCCTCGCTCTCTGGGTGGAGCTAAGAACAGCCGATGTCCAGGTCAGCTTCCCCGAGGATGGCCACTCCTGCTCGTAAGATGACCTGGGCTGAAGGACCTGAATGCGACAGCGCAAATGACCCCCAGGAGCAGAAACATATAAAGTGACGGAGATTCGAAGTTGCAACCAGGTCGTCAAATTGAAGCTCAGTGTGAGTCAGCCTTGACCAGGCTGCTGGAAGCCTGGGGGGCCGCACAGGCAGCAGTGACAATAACAACGGCATTCGTAACTAAAGATGGCTGGGTGCCCACTGAACGCCAGGCACGTGATCATCACTTTGGGCGGATGCCGCCCGCATTCTCCTCTACAGGGCTCATCACTCCTCCTCCTTAGAATACATCCTTACCTGGGATTCTCATTCCCTCTTGGCCTCCCCTTATCGCCCTGGACAGTCCTGCTTGCTCCTCACCCCCCCAACCGTTGAACACCGAACCTCGTTCGTATCTTCTCTCTATTCACTTCTCAAGTGATCCTGAAGTACCACATCTACCCTGGTAAGACCCACATATGTATCCCAGCCTAAACCCTTCCCTTAAACTCCTCTTTTGTATACCTAGTGCCATTTCTACGCAGACGAGTAACAGGCATCTCAAACTCACCATGTCCGAAACAGGACCAGTTATTTCTGCCCCCAAACCTGCTCGTCTTGCAGGCTTTCCCATTTCTATAAATTGCAGCTCCATCTTGCCCACTGCTCAGGCCAAAAACCTTGGGAGTCACCTTGAGGCCTCTTTCACATCCCAAATCCCACTGGTTCCACCTTTAAAGTATTTCCAGACTTGGTTTACCCTTAGCCGCATTAACCGCCCTGTCCGATCGTCATGGTCTCTCCCACAGACTAACAGTCTCAGCCCTTGCCCCACCCCCTCCCCCAGTTTAATGTCGACTGAGCATCCAGAGTGATACTTGAGTCAGATCATGTCAGGTCTCTGCCTAAACTCACCAATGCAGAACAGAGCCAGTGCTCAGAATGACCTACAAGGCTCTACACAATCCCCCTATCCCCTCAAGAGGAAAAAAGTTGCGTTAAAAAAGTAACAAAACAGGGCTTCCCTGGTGGCGCAGTGGTTGAGAGTCCGCCTGCCGATGCAGGTGGGGACGCGGGTTCATGCCCCGGTCCGGGAAGATCCCACATGTCACGGAGCGGCGGGGCCCGTGAGCCATGGCCGCTGAGCCTGCGCGTCTGGAACCTGTGCTCCACAACGGGAGAGGCCACAGCAGTGAGAGGCCCGCGAACCGCAAAAAACAAACAAACAAACAAACAAAAACCCCACCTATTTTATTACCAAAAAAGTTGGGTTTTTTCTCCAGACTTAAGTGGAAAAGAGGAAAAAATTAACTATTTGCACCAAAATGTTCTGCTGTGACATAGGAAAATGACCAAGTACAGTGTTATATTCCATCCTTTTTATCGGTGTTTTTTCTGTCTGTACCATCTGCTGTGTTCATTTCTCCAAACTCACATCCACCTTGATGTGGGAGTAGGGGATAATCTTGTCGAAAGGCACATTGGTGCATGTATGTCTGCTAGCTCACTTGTCCTTCACAATATTTTACGATATTAAAGAAAATCTTTTGAAACGGCTGTTAGGAAAAACAAAACAACCCATCACCTGTTAACTCTCTGACCTCATCACCTCCTCCCCTCCTCCTTCCTCATTACACTCCAGATGCACTGGCTTCTAGCCTGTTCTGCAACCACACTAAGGGAAGGGGACCCCACCTCAGGGCCTTTGCTCTGCTGTTTCTTCTACCTGGAATGCGCTTCCTCCTGAGAACCACACAGTTCCTCCCCTTATTTCCTTTAGGTCACCTCTGAAATGTCACTGTATGAGTGAGGTTCTCCTGAATTGCTTCTATAAAATGTCAAATGACAACGCCACCCCTTGCCCTGTCCTTAACTTTCCACTTTCCTTATCCCGATTTTTCTTCTAAGTACATGATACCGCCTGACATAGTACACATTTGTTTATGGTCTGTTTCCTCCCTCTAGGATGTAAGCTTTAAAAGGGCAGGGATTTTGCTCTGTTTTGTTCACTGCTGTATTCTTTGTACCCAGAACAAAGCCTGGCATGTAGTAGGTGCTCAGTAAACATGTGCTGAATAAACATTCATGTTCTTATTGGGAAGAAGATATATGGCTGAGGAATAGCTCCAAGACAGACAACATAAATTTTAACAAAGGAGCCCTGTCTGAACTAAGCTGTCAGTTTACAGCAACTGGAAGAGACCTTCGGGGCCTCTACAGAGCAGCCACCGTGCAGCGACTTCATGCACACTGCCCTCTTCTCTTGCCTGCTCAGCCATCAACGTCCACAGTGACCTGCGGTCAGCAGGAGGCAAACTCATGGGTGGGGGAAGACCCCAGCAGGGACCACTTTTTGTCACCCTTCAAATTCTTGTGGCCTTCTAACATCCCCCAGTTGTTCTCCGGTACCCTCTCTTCTCTTTCTGACGCCTTCCATTGCACACTGAATTTTCCAGGCTGGGGCAGATGCTGGCAGCCAATCTGGGGTCGGAGGCGACCCCCCTTAGAACTGGTCAGAGGATGGGAGAGACAGGCAAAGGTCACGAACGCCCAGTGGTGATTGGGGAGGGGCGAGGCAGCAGGGATGGCTACTGGTTAGGCATCTTACTGCTGACGTAGGACTGGAGACCCCATTTCTAGCCCTGCCTCTGCTTGAGGTGGGACAAGCCAGGCCCTCCCTGAGCCCTGCCATCTGGGAGGCTAACCATCTCACTACCCTCCAGAAAGGACCCACCATTTACTATATTTGCACATTTAATGAGTACCTGCTGTGAGGCAGGTACAGGGGAAACGACACTATTGCCATTCTCCAGGAGCTCACGGTTTAAAGAGTGACATATAACCTGATAATTACAACTACTATTCATGCAATGTGACAGGGGCCCTAATAAAGCACACACAGGGCACCATTATTGGAGAATCAGCCCAGGAAGTCAAAGACGTCACAGAAGCAGTAACATCTAAGACTCACACAGTTCACAAAGAAAAGGGGGGAAGACACGTCTGGTAGAGGTAAGAATATGGACAAAGTTTTTAAGGATATTTCTAGTTCCATCTCAACATACAAGATCTGAGACCTCAAGCTTTTAATTTAAAATAACTTCTCTTCATTTTATAAACCAACAGATGAAAAGTATTTCTTAGGGGCATTAATTCAGAAAAAATTAAATTTGGAGAACTCACATTAACTTTAAAGGTCTGTACCAAGCCATCTAGAAAGCAGACGCTGCAGATGACTTCGGATCGAGTTTTCTCTTTGGGTAATTCTGAGGTGCGTATGTTATTAATTCTTCCACCGAACGCACGTAACCGGGAGGTCATAACTATCGTTGAATAACCTGTAACAGAAGACACACCTGGTTAGCTCTGATGTGCAAATTACCAGTTCCATGTGAACATACCTCCCGTTCCATCCATCCCTCACCTGTCTGCCTTGACCCTCACAAAACTGTCTGAAGAGCTCAGATAAATGAGAGCCAGATAACGGACCATGTTTCCATCTGAGTTTCGACTTCTAAGCAGCTTTAAACAATATTTATTGCTCAATTATAACACGTTCAGAGAATTATATGGCTTATTTGTGTCTTATTATCTCCCTGGTCTCAATCTTCTAAATTTATATTTCCCAGGTTTTAAATTTGTTAATGCTTTACAACTTTATATATTTGTGTATTACACCTCTAAGGTTTTACAGAACTAAATGTGATGCAAAAATGATTTAAAATATGAAGATATTTATTGATCAATTAGACTACATTAAGAACATCTATTCATTAAAAGACTATTTTAAAAAAAAAGACCCACAGAGATGTTTGTAATATATAACTACAAAGAATATATAAAGAGCTACGACAAATCAAAAAGAGAAAAAACAAACAACTAGGTAGAAAACGGGAACATTAGCTGTCAAAGGAATGCAAACTGAAACCTCAAAGCAACAGAACCACACCCCCACCAGAATGGCTGTGATGAAATCCAACAAAACCGAGGGTTGGCCATGGTGTGGAGTAACTGGAACTCTCAGGCACTGCTGGTGAGGATGTAAATTAGTGCAGCTACTTTGGAAAACTGTTCGGCAGTATCTACGAGAGCTGAACATATGCACATTCTGTGAAATAATTCCACTCTTAGGCATATTCCCAACAGAAAAGTATACATTTATCCATTAGAAGACATGCATAAGAATTTTCATAACAGCTCCAAATTGTAAAAGACCCAACAGAACGAATAAACTGTGCTGGAGTCCCACCATGCATGACTACACAGGAAAGGAAATAAATGAACTACTGTGACACACAACACGAATTCCTCTAGTGTTGTGCTGAGCAAAAGCATCCAAGACTCAATAGATGACCTGTATGGCATGATTCCATCTACATAAAGTTCAGAATAGGCAAAACTAATCAACAGAAGACAGGACAGCAGTTACCTCTGCATGTAGTGACTGGGGGGTGTCCAGGGGTCTTCTGGGATGCTTATAATTCCATCTCTTAATTGGGGTGCTAATAACACTGGTGTACTCACTTTGTGAAAATCCACCAAGCTCTACCCTTATGATTTGTGCTCTTCTTTTGTATGTATGTTTCAACAAAGTTTACTTTAAAAATACATGAACGGAGAGGGAATTAGAGAGCAGTTTAAAAATCTGAGCATGGTATATTAGGGAACAGTAATGAAAGCGGTTTTATCAATGAATGCAATTGTGAAGTGTTAGACTAAAAGACTAAAGCGGTATGCAACCGAGCACATGGTCACTTCGTGCCGGCGGGAGGGACAAGGGTCCAGGCCAGCTCCTCAGCTTAGGAACGGAGGTGTCAATCTGACAAGACTGGGTGGAAGAGCAGATAAAGATGAAGGACTTAAGAGCAATTTAATGTTCTTTTAAAAATTAATTCTCTGTCAACTTTCTATGATGAGCCGGGCCTTTGCACATGCTGTTCCTTCTGCCTGGGAACCTCTTTCTGCTTTTCTTCACCTGAGAACTCCTACTCAGGCCTCAGTGCTTGGCACAAGGATCACCTCCTCAGGGAAGCCTTCCCTGGCATCCCTAACGACTCATACATTTGTTATAGGCTCTCTACAGTGCTCATCATAATTTCACATTTATAACTGATGATGTATTTAATATCTGCTTCTGCCGTTAGAAGCTGAGCTTCACGAGGGCAGGAACTGGGTCTGGGTTTGCTCACTGCATCTCCAATACCTAGCTCTGGTAGGCACTCAATAAATATCTGAATGAGTCAATGAATAAAATGAAATATGAAGCCAAGACTGATAGTCTGGAAAAAAATAGTACAACCTGATAGACAAACTTGGGTTGGTGGGAACAGGCAGGACAAAAGGATGGGATGAGAGTGGAGGCTTCAATTAGAACACAGAGTGGTGGTGTCCCATAGACCAATGCCCCTCACACTGTAACGTGCACACAGATCACTTGGGGATCTTGTTAAGATGCAACCTTGAACGCAAGCAGGTCTGGGTGGGGCCTGAGAACCTGCATTTCTCGGACCCCCTGGGTGATGCCGAAGCTGCTGATCCAGGGTCCACACTGTGAAGGGCAGTCACACACAGCCAGAAAAGCAGCACCAATATGTCAGGGCAGGGCCAGAGATCAAGATCCGGAAATCAGAAGCAAGGAAGGTATGAGGACAAAGCTGACCAGAGGCCTGAGGAGAGTCGAGCCTCAGGGAACCACAGAAGCACAGCTTAGCTGCAGGCAGTGAAAACACAGAGGGAATGAAAGCTATGTAGAAGATACACCCAGGACAGAAGAGCACCCTTGGCCCCTAATCCTATTTCAGAAGCTCCAAGAAAACCTCCCTGCTTCTGCAGATAGGGATAGGAAACCTCAAATATTAATAAAAAAGATTCCTGGGACTGGCAGTGGAAGGCAACTTGTTGTCACTTACAAAATTCCACCCACGCCACCACCCCCACCTTGCCCTTTCCAAGGAAAATGTCATCAGAAGCAGGGATGCATTTTCTGAGTAAGACCAAAAGTTATCAAAAGACAACAAATGTGTTCATAATGCTTTAACTACACTGAATTTGAAATGTCAAATTTATTCTTTAGTCCTTGTCTGAAGAATTTCGGGTGGGTTATAAAATTTTTTTTAAAGATATAATAGGACAATTTCAAGTGTGGTTCTTAGTGGGAGGTGCACATCAGAATTACCTGGAGAGCTTTCAGAAAATATGCCTGTCCCTGCCCCACCCACAGATGGTGATTCAGCATTCTGGGGTGTGGTGTAGAATGACATTCCTTTTGGGAAGCCCTCTAAGGAAGGGCCAGGCCTGCATTGGCTAGAGAAGTGGAGCGGGTTTTCAGGGAACCTCAGGGTGGTGTTTCAGCTGGTGGGACTTAGAACACAGTCAACCCTCCATATCCAAGGGTTCCATGTCCTTGGATTCAACCAACCACGGATCAAAACTATTCAGGAAAAAAAAATCCCAGAAAGTTGGAAAAAGCAAAACTTGAATTTGCCATGAGCCTACAACTACTTACATAGCATTTATGTCATATTTACAACGATTTACTTAGCATTTACACTGCATTATAATTAATCTAGAGATGATTTAAAGTATATGAAAGTATGTGCATAGGTTATATGCAAATACTATGCCACTATATATGAGGGACTTAAGCATCCTTAGATTTTGGTGTCCAAGGTTGGCAGGGGGGCGGGGCCTGGAACCAATCCCCTTCAGATAACTGAGGGACAACTGTATAGGTTCCGCAAAATCTGAGCCATTCAGAGGGTATACATGCAAGACTCGGGCAGTTGCTCAGAGCAGCTAAAACTGAGAGCAAATCACATCACAACCCTGGACAGAAAAAAAACCAAGGGTGATTTCAAACAGGAGCCTACAAATGAAAGTCACATGGGCTGACACGGCAAAGGTAGGGCTGATTTTCACACTGCTCTCACCTGAGCAGCTCTGTGTCCAGTGCCAGCATGTGTACCCGTGGGAACTTACTAACCTAACCAGGGTTAATGGTGTTCCCAGTGAGATCCTGTAGCCATCTGCTGACAAACTCAAGTAGACCAGCAACCCAGAAGAGACCTACTTTTTCCTCCTCACATGATCTCTGATTGTTACATAAAGGGCTTGGGACCCAACAACATCATAATTTGGTTATTTCACATCATAATTTGGTTATTTCATGAAAGTTGCAGAAACGTTCTCCCCACAATTATTCCCAAAGCAAACCTTAATGAGAGCGAGCCTGATGCTGAATAACCACATAATTGAGTCATGTGGTGTTTTCCGATTGTCTTGAAATTTTATCTTAAACAATCCCGTCAGGACAATGGATGATGACTAACAAGCCCTGTTTCCTGTACCATGGCAATCAGGGAACTTGAGGTTTCTATGGCTTCCTTTATAAGCCTCTTAATTCTAAACAAAGCTACAGCCCAGCCAGGAACACACTGGCCTCTCCAACCACAGGTGATTTCACCTGCAGCTGATGCACTTTACAACATGGAAGCCCAGCGGGTTCTGTGCGTTCACACACACACACACACACACACACACACACACACACACACAGCAGTTACAGCTTTAGAAACTGTCTTGCACAATAACAACAGAGGTTCTACTGTGACTGTAGTTTTTAACAAAGATTATACTCGCAAAACATTACAGACCTAGGCAATATCTCAGTGCAATGGGATGGTGGGAGCCCACTACATGCCACAAGCCATAGGATCACCATGTGTAAATACCTACACAATGTGACACATACCACTCAACAGAAGGCATTTTTAAACCATCTGCTGGGTCCTGACTTACGATTTCAAATCCATGCTGTGAAAGCTTGTTTCAGACAACGTGTGGTTTGAACTTGTTTTGAATAGCCTGTTTTGATGAATTGGCTTTGAAGTTGGCTATTAGGACTTTCTTATCCAACTCTCGGACCTGTAGTGGACAGGACCATCATGCCACTGACACTAGAGTAACAGCCTGGTGGCCATCACATGATGGACTAAACATGAAGAGGTTGACCAGCAACTCAAGAGTGTTCAGCCTGGGCAAAGCTACTCTTCGCTGATCTAAATAGCTCTCCAAAGGTCTTGAGACACCTGCTCCTGCCAGGCCCAGGCTACTTTTGGTCAACAGCGATATTAAACAGTGCAGCAGTCTCAGAAAGAAAAGGGACATCTGTTCCTGCCTTGGCGAGGCTACTCCTCATAGGCAGTGGTGCCAGCCACGTAACGGTTCCTGGAATAATAACCTTCGGACCAGTCCACCCTGCCTGGCAACACTGGTGCAATCGCCCATAAGCTACATGCCCCAGAGGTGACGGACCTAACCCAGCAGCTTTTGGTTGGAAGGATGAACTCTACGAGAACCACCTCCTAGAAAGGGACATCTCAACTAAACTTGGAAGTTTTCTTTCATCTCCCCATTGCCTGGAACAACAGTGTAATCACTGTGCCGTTGGTTTGCAGTATGTTCTTTCTTTCTTGGCTTATTAAGAGACATCATCCGTATGAATGAAAAACGTTGCCTGCCCTATAAGTGAACAAAGGATGTTGCAGCCATCAAGCCACTATAGCTGCCCCTGAAGGTGAGCCCTGAGGGAACTCAGGATGGAGACAAACGGGGCTGCCCACTGCCAGGCGCTCAGCCACTGCAGCCACCCTCAACGGGTGCACCCAACGGTTAGGGAACTCTGGATGGGAAAGAACTGGATATGGCCCTAAAGAGCTAAGGTGCATATCAAAGGAATGATTTCAATGAGCCCGGACTCCTGCATCTTCCCATACATAGAAAAGCGCTAAATTCCTTAATTTGAGATATCTGGTTTTCTTTAATGAACAGTTTGAAGTTCCGAATACTTGGTCACTGCTGAAAAAACTCCCTATATATCCTGCTCCTCCCTTACCTCTTCAGAACAGTCCCTCAGGGCTATCTGAGAGGCTGCCTGCTGGGCTCGAAGTCCTCAGAAAGTCTGCCAAATAAAACATAATGCTCAACTTTTAGGTTGTGCATTTTTTTTCAGTCAACATCCTGTATGCTATTGGCTTGTGACGTATTAAAAATTGTCATTCCCACAGTGAACACATGATAAATAAATTATCCGTAAAGACAGCCTCAGTCTCTGAGCATAATTTGCCCAAACTAACAAACAAACAGAAACAATGCTAAGCTTCCAGTGCCATGAGGTGCTGACTGTAGATTCTGGATTTTGTAGCGCGATCCTGATTTCAAATACTTACAGATATACTGTACTAGTGTTTCCCGTAGTTGTTGTAGATGTGATATACCTGTCAGCTACTTTACCAACTCATTGGACCCTGAAGCAGGAGCCCATTGCCCGGGGCATGGGTGCCCTCCTGGTCAGGGTTGGCTCACAAGGCTTCTATCACTTGCCCTGGAGCCCGAGACAGGCAAGAAGTGATGCTCTGTTTCCTGAGGGTCTACAGGCTGATCTGGGGACCTTTGTTTTTTCACAAGCCAATGAACCGCAGGCAGGAAGAAGGGAGAGTAGTAGTCTTCTCCACTAGAGAAAGTCAGAAAGCAACCCAACTCCATTTTGATCATTTCAAAAAGAAGTGTTAAAGTTATTTCATACCCTTGTTTTTAAGAATAAGAGCTAGATCTCTAACTCAAGAGTGCCAAAGTTTCAGTTAGGAAAAAAAAAAAGAACAAAGCAGTCCTGATTTTAAAACACCTAATTTGTGAGTAGACCACACAAATGAGCCACAGCTGGCTCCCTACAGGAATCAACCTGAACAATCCTCAAGCTGACCTAGGCCAATGCTACCACCTAGTGACCACCAGAGGAACACACTTCACCTCCTAGCGTGACTTTCTGCTTTCCTCCCTCTTCCTCAAGGGAAACATGGATAGTTATGCTTTCTCGTTTATCATCCACGTGTCAGCTCATTTTAAAAGTCTCCCAGAATATATAAGGCCTTCTCTGTCACCCAACTCCCTCCCTTTCCCTAGTGAACTCAGGTAAGCGTTCTTCCCTTTTTTTTTTTTCTTTTTTTGGCTATTTATGAGCCCCAACAGATGTCTGATCAGCAGAAGACGGATCTCTAGATGGAAAAGTAATAAACATTCATATACAATCAGCCATGCTAGGCGGCGGACTCAGATGATGAGCTTCTCAAATACCAGTATGTAATGTATTTAAGATAAATGTTTTCCTTGTTTAGCTGCTAATATCACTATTGCTTCCTCCTCCTTTTCGCTGTGAACACAGCAGCTGGGCTGCATCATGGGCTAACCGAGTCTGGGCTGGGGTGGGGCCAGCAGGGGCCTTAATAATCACTCGCATCACCCCCGACCACACCGCATACTGACAGGAAAACCACCACTCCCACGAGGCCAGCTTCTAAGTTCCAATCTGCTCTTAACCTGGGCCTAAGTGTTCCTTACACCCTGCTGAAGTAAGCAATTAGGGGGTATTCCCTCCTAAAGATAAAACTTACAAACATCTGGATGGGGATTTATCATTTATCAAGCACTAGATCAAGATTAGATCAAACTGCAAGAATGTATACTTAATATTTAAGTTGCTAAAACAGAAACAGTGATTAAAAGGAGACTCTTTTTAACTAGAGACTTAAATTAAACTTTAGTGTACTTCAGAATCATCTGGGGAGCTTGTTAAAATACAGATTCTTGGGCTTCCCTGGTGGCGCAGTGGTTGAGAGTCCGCCTGCCGATGCAGGGGACACGGGTTCGTGCCCAGGTCCGGGAAGATCCCACATGCCACGGAGTGGCTGGGTCCGTGAGCCATGGCTGGTGAGCCTGCGCGTCTGGAGCCTGTGCTCCGCAACGGGAGAGGCCATAACAGTGAGAGGCCCTCGTACCGCAAAAAAAAAAAAAAAAAAAAATACAGATTCTTGGGTACCACCCACAGAGATTCTGGTTTAGTAAGAACCCAGGAGACTGCATTTGAAAACTTGCAATTTTTTTTGAGCTTAGAGAAAAGCTGCAAGAAAAATGAAACTCCTGTACATCCCCACTGGCCTGGATTCAACTTAACATTTTGTCACATATGCTTTCTCTCTCTCCCCTGCACGTACACATACCACACCCCCAAAGCTTTCTAATGAACACTTGAAAGTTGTAGATATCACGCCCCTTTACCTCTAAATATTTTAGCAGGTATCTCCCAGGAACAAGGACATTTCATAACCACAGTACAATTATCAAATTGAGGAAATTTAACATCAATAAAGCACTTATAGTCCATGCTAAAATTTTGAAAATTGTTCTGATGGTGTCACTTTATTTCTTTCCTCCTGATCCAAGATCCCAACCAGGACCTTGCCTTGCTTTAGTTGTCAGGTAGAAACTGCATCTGTAATAAGCATCCCAAGGGGACACTGATGCAGGGTGTCTGAGCACCAAGGCAGTGGAAAACTCTTAATCAGATACTTCCTTTCAGTTTTGACCGTCTGTACCTACAGTCAGGGGCTTGGTTAGGTCAGCACCCCATGTCAGTTTTCCCATCTATATTACAAGTCTCTTCCCAGAGCCAAAGAGGGTTGTCTATAGCTTAGCTACCCCATCACTCTGGGGAAGCACTTCCTTAAGGCAATGTTGAAATAACAGACTCCAGTCTATGTGCTGGTGCTGGAATTAGTGCTGTGGTCATAACAGAGGAAGAAAGCAACATGAAAATAAATTCGGTTCAGAAAGGATTCTGTCATGTGATATTTTCTAACCAGACGTCTCCATTTGTTCAAATTAGTTCACGTCTCTCACAGACAGCAATTCTTAACAATTCATAATATCCAAGTTATAAAAAAAGACCATGGTGCCTTCTGTTATGCACACTCTCATAAGCGGGTGACAGTCAACTACCACTGTCTTAAGGAAGAAGAGAAAAAGATATACATGCATTTTGTATGATTTATTAGCTTTGCAAATGTTAATAAAACTCACTCCAACTAATTAAAAACCGGTGATTTTAGTTCATCTGTGACATGCCCATATCTTAAAAAAATGATTTCACTTTATTAATTTTACATTATGTGCAGTTGATAACCATATTACCATACAACTGGTACATGGAATTTAATATTCATCATGACTATAATTTTTGTAAATGTATCAACACTACCTTCTGCCATTTTTTTCCCGCTTACTTGGCTTTAATTTCCAAAGTACGACACTGCATAATGACACAAAGATAAATATACTTATTTTAAAAACTAGTTTAGAATGTAAACATAATCACTACTGAATACTTACTAAATTAGAAAAATCTATTCATTAAGGGAGGCATTTTCATGTTGCTAATTCAATGGTAAAGCCAATAAACTAATTTGTCCTGGGCCTATACACCAAAAAAATTTAAAATAACATCTTTAAAGCTTTAAGCCTGCTAATTAATACAATAATCACAGCTGACAATGGAAGTACTGGTGCACAGGACTTATTTTTAATTTGGGTATGCATATATAGAAGTATTTAATGCCTTTTAGTTAGAAAAAATGCTTCCGTGAATGCATTCATGAGTTTTTAACTCTGACTTCACATTATTCACCGCATGGGAGAAAATGCTCACACAAGTCTCCTTAACACCACAGCTTAAGACCCAAATTATCCTGCAATTATTAATCCTTCTTTTTCTAGTTCAGTTTTATTTTTTAATTGAAGTATAGTTGATTTACAATGTTGTGCTAGTTTCAGGTGTACAGCACAGTGATTCAGTAATACATACATATACACACACACACACACACACACACATATACACACACACACACATATTCTTTTTCAGGTTCTTTTCTCATATAGGTTATTACAAAAATTGAGTAGAGTTACCTGTGCTATATATACAGTAGGTCCTTGTTGTTTATTTTATATATAGCAGTGTATATATGTTAATCCCAACCTCCTAATTTATCCCTCCCCCACCCCTGCAATTATTAATCCTAATACTCCAGAAGTACCATCTTGGGATCAAATCCTTTACTCCAGAGCCGGTAACTTGCCCAGGGAGTGGACCTCCAACCGGTAGCCCCTGAGAAGCAGGGAGGGGTAATCTGTAGGATCAGTTGTGTTCCAATGAGACCTGTAATTAGCGCCCTTGTTCTCGTACAACTTCAAAATGTCAAATAGTTTTCTTATTATGGAGTTGGGTTTATTTATAGGCTCGACACCATGACACTTGCAAAACTAACCAAAGAAAAGTTATACTTGATACCAGGAGGATAACAAGAAGTAGTTTTAAGCTCCCTGAAGGGCAAGACTGAGAATGCTGTGGGAGCTGCAGGCATTTCGGGACAGAGGTGATGTTGCTATAAAGAGAAACCAACCTCTGACGACGACCCGCGAGCTGAGTGTCCAGGGCTGTGATGAGAAGCCGCCTAGCACCTGAAACACAGAGTTTGCTCCTAGGCGACCAGAGAATACGTTCGACCTGTGAGGACGTTAAATGACATCATCACCTTCTTTTCTTTCCACTTTCTTGAAGTACCACCGAGGAAAAAAGCACAAATCCCAAGTGTAAGAGTGCTGCTCTCAAGAAGGCTGGAGCAGCTGCCTCACACCCCTTCCAAACGTGATGCCCCCTCCCGGGGACCAGCCTCCCAACTTTTAACACCATTTTCATGAGATTTGTTACATGAGATTTTTAGAAGTTTAAAAAAAATGTTTAGGGAAAGGTTATCATGGTGTAGTGTTAAACCACGTATTTCACAGGACCCAAGCCTTCTGGAGCCACTTCTCCACGCACATGGACGCTTCACTGGGGAGAAATGAGAAGGGCTGTGTCCCAGTCTCCCCACCCCGAGCGTGTCTGAACAGTGCCTGGTCAACTCCCCCGTTACGTACCACATCAGTGAACCCTGAAACTTCAGAGGCCAGCAAGCCCGCCTCTTGCTGGAAGAAGAGAGGGGACATCTGCCAGCTGTTGAGGGACTGAACCAAACCACGCTGGGGGAGAAGACTTGTGGGACCTACCACCAGACAAGCCGTCAACAGCCTCCAAGCCAAATCCCTGCATGGGACTAGGACCACAGTTTCACAGACCCATCCATCTTGTTTATGATTCCTTCCAGCTTTTGTTATTACTTTGGCAGGAGTTCCGTACCTTTTACTCACTCAATATTTACTTACTGGGCACCTGCTCTGGGCCAGGCCGAGGGAGTAGGGTGAGGGAAGGCACAGATGCCTGGAGTTTCGAGTTCTAAGGGGGTTGAAAGCCCAGGGTGCCAGGGGAACAGCAGGAAGGCTCCCGACCCAAGCCAGGCAGGCTGGGGTGGGTGGCGGGACCAGCACACAAAGGCTCCATGGGGAAGCTTGCAGGATAAAGGGAAACTAGCCGGGTAGAAGCAGTGGCAGTCCAGAAACTGCACACTACATGTGCAAAGGCCAGGAGGGGAAATACATGCACCTTTTAGGAACCCCACAGAAACAGATTTATTAGTCGGAGTGTCTGAGGAATAACTGAAATCCTAGAGAAATCTGAGGGAGGAGACTAGGTTCTTCAAATATCCAGGATGTCACACAGAAGGGGAATTAGGATATGGTGTGAGGCTGTGGGAAGGTCAGCCTCAGTGGAATCAAGCAGAAATGTGGACTGGAACCCCAGCTTACACTTACCAGCTGTGTGAACTTAACAGAGATCACTCACCCTCCCCGAGACTCAGTGTCCTTATCTATAGAAAGGTGGAAATTGTTTTCCAAGGTTGTTTTAAGCACTGAAGGTAACATGTGTACATACTAACCGGCACTAGCAGGGCCCGATCAATGGTGCTTATTACTACTACCAAGATTAGACTGACTGTTTCAGACCCCAAGGGTTCAATAGGTGGAAGATGGAAGGAAGAAACAAAACAAAACAAAAAAACCAGAAGGAAGACCTTTTGAACACTCAGGGCTGCACAAATACGGAAGGGACTGCCTTGGGAGAGAGGGAGCTCCCCGTCCCTAGAGGTGATCAAGCAGAGGAAGTGGATATGGCCCTTGGTGAGTAAGTTGCAGAGGGCAGGCTGGCACTGGAAGGGGTAGGAGAGATGAGCTTCCAGGACCTAGATTCTATTATGACTTCTGTTTCGACAGTGCCAAAACCCACTCAAAGTGGCACTGTCCAAAACTGGATTTCTTAAATGGATTTCTCATGGGAAATAATTCTAAATGGATACCTCCATCTTGGGAAAAAAACTAAAATGGCCCATCAAACTATGAAATAGAGGGTAAAACAATATGAAGACAAAAAGCAGTATGTAAAGCTAAAATACTGAGCAGTTTCTACCTAAAATTAAGCAACCCGTCTCTTCTCATTCTCCCTTTGAATAGTTCCACTGGGCCCCAAACAGACTGGAAAACAGGATAGAATAAATTTACTCTACAGGGACATGAATCAAGTTGCATCAACTTTACAAAAATACTGTGCTAATATTTGCCTTTGGGGCACAGACATACCCATTTGGGTGTCAGTCCATAATATTTCTATCTTAGGCTCCAGCCCCCACCCCTTTACAGCCAAAAGCAGCAGAAGCCTTCAGAAAAGAAAACAGCCAAAGTCACTTTGAAAGGTTTGAGATGTGCTAATCGCAGCACATCCCAGCCAAGAAGCTGGAATCTCACAACTGGACCTTCTTGCCAGCTCTGCTCTTGCCAAGGAGTCTGAAGCCAGCAGCAGCCTGGCCAGAGAAACCCAATCCTCACCACCAGCAGCCCTCACCATAATTTTATCTCAAGGAAGCACATAAAAATACTCTTCCCGCCCCCGCGCCAGCACCGCCCTATTTGTCTATAATCAGCGAAGTGACCTGGGAAGTTACTACTCCATTTCTTTTTAGCTCGGTTTCCCAGCTTAGAGCCCTCTAAGTCTCCTTCCAGCTTTAAAATCCTCTGCCTGTAAAGTTTTAATCCGAGGGGCCATCTCAGGTTATATTAGGTACAGTGACCCTACTGGTAGCCGGCAGGTCTAGAGACCAAGATAAAAACGTATTTTTATGTAGCCTAGTCTGATTTCCAGGGCTTTGATTTGGAGGTGGGTGTGGGTGGGAATGGGGTCAGAAAATTAATTAAAAGAAACCACATTAACTCTAAAAAAAAAAAGAAAAAAATGACTTAAAAAGGCGTGCCAAAATGCTAATCAGAATAGGATTTAGGAATAATGAAATGAAAATAATATATCTTATTGCTGCCTTTATTTATTTGTACTGAGACCTTCCACATGCTGGGAGCTGGGAATACAGACATACAATCCATTCTTTAATCTCAAGAAGTCCTCAAGCCACTTGACCAGGGACACCACTGCCTGGGGGCCCTGGGTGGCCAGGGGTCTCAGCAGGCCAGGGCCGACTGGAGGTCTGAAGGAATAAACCAGACTTGGGTTCCAGTCTCTGCTCTGCCACTCCCAAGCTGATAGGACCTAGGACAAATTAACTTTCAAAGTCTGTTTCATCATCTGTAAGTAATTCTGAGGAGTGGCAATCTCGTATCTAACCCCGTGGAGGCCCTGGCCCACGGCAGACATGTAATACCAGCTACTCTGAGGACTGCCCCTGTGTGACGGCCCCTCCCACCCCCCTCCGTCTTAGTCCCTGGGCCGTTCCCATTCCCAGGCTTCCTATCCTGGGGTGCAACCAAGGTTCCTACAGCTGTCCGCATTTCACAGATTGGTAAATTAGACTCAGAGAACCATGCCCAAGTCACACAGTCAGCCGCCAAATGGGGTGAGGGTCCCAAGCTCAGTTCAGGGTATCACACACCTCCCCACTGAGTTCCCTGTCCTGCATGACTGGAGGAAGGTGAATTACAGGTGATTCATCGGAGGGAAAAGGCTCCACTTAATCACTATTGTTTCTGCAATTTACTGACTACAGGTATGTTCTTACCCTTTGAGATAATCTTCATCAACCCTCCCCACAGCTCGCATTTTGGTAAATTTCCTCTTAGGGAGGAAATGGTCCAGAAAAACCCTTTTTGCCTCGAACTCTGCAACATCAGAAACCTGAGTAATGACCGGGTATTTATTACCATCTTCCCTCTGTTCTAAAATAACAACAGGTGTTTCAGAAGAGTTATTTTAAAGGAACAGTACATTTGATTGTGAAGATCGTGATTTCAGAGAAGTTAAAACATGGAACACGAATCTTTCAGAATTGTGGAAACATAGTAAGTGACTTCCTCTCCCTTCTACAAAAGGCGTAGGCTGGAGTGAGTGCACAGAATGTCTAAAGGCCCTTCCAGCTCGACAGGCAGCCACCCTGAGTTAATTATTAACCGCGGGAGAGCAGGGTGGGCCACCTCATTTCCTGAGGCCAGGCCCTGGGTTTGGCCTGGGCCTCTCCTACCCCGTGACTAACAGCTCTCCTTCCAGGGAGATCCCGAGAGTGGCCGGCCAGCCCCCTTCCACGGCGCCTGCCTCCAAGGATCTCAGAACTTGGAGGACTCCTGATGCAGGCCCAGGCGCACTGCGGCCCCCAGGAGACTGGGTTTCTCAATGAACTTGAGCTCAACCAGATCCTTGCCCGCTCACTTTTGGAGCACACATGTTGGCTCCAAGCAACAGATCTCATGGGGGCAGCCACGAGGTGGGGGGAAGTGATAAATGGGGGCGGGGGGGGCAGCTAGATCCTGAGTGTGGCAGGAGAGTAGGTCTCCAGGAGGATCCAGGACAACCTCACAACATCCAAACCTTGAAGTTCTTTCATACGGCGAAGGGAGGTGCTTGGGCAGCGCAGAACCTACCTACCTCCATGGCTGTGAAAAAAACAAGTTGGCTCTGAGCACCAGAAGGCAGCTAACCCTGGAGGGAAGGAGAAGCGGGCGGCTCAGCAGACCAGCTGCTACGACACACTCATGTCACATAACACCAACAGCGCTGTCTTGTTTTGGGAGGGTTTTAGTTTGCTTTTTACGCTGTACTCGTCATGTCTATATAATCATACAGCCTACTCTTTCCCATCATCGCGCAACGAAACATTTGTCCAGGTATTTCAAACACTTCACTGGCATTGTTTGTTACAGTTTTATAGTATTCCACCAAGTGGAACCATAACCATGGCTAGGTGCTCAGATGACTTCTAATTAGGAGGGCGCAGACTTCCAAAAGGACCCACAGTAAACGAGAGTAGGGAAGAAGGAGCAAGTGATCAAGGGCAGGCACGAATGTCAGGAAGTTGGGCCCAGATGAGCCCTGCTTTAGGGAGGAAAAAAAACCCCAGCCACCAAAGATGCACGGCCACAGGGTGACAGGAAGTGGCTAGACCACCACCTGACAAAAAAAGGCGGAACAGATGAGCAGATAATTAATGATAATTTGTGGAAAACCAACAGATTTACTGTTGTCTTTTCTACCAGGTAGAACAATCCTTTTACACTGGGAAGGATGGAATGAACGGGGATGGGAAGGCATCTCCTGACCACCCATGACCCACCAGAGACTACACGTGTCATCTCGTCCAGCTCCCACATCAGAAGAGGGATTCAGGCTAAGGACAGCAAGGACCATGCCCGAGGTGACCCGGCACAGAGCGGAACCCAGACCCAGTGGCTCCTGACAAAGTTGTACTCCCCCAAGACACAGCACTACCTGCTCTGGTCTTTTTTTTAAACTGTGGTTAAACAGAACATAAAATTTGCCGCCTCAACCGTTTTTTTTTTTCTTTTTTTTTTTTTTTTTTTCCGGTACGCGGGTCTCTCACTGCCGTGGCCTCTCCCATTGCGGAGCACAGGCTCTGGACGCGCGTACCCAGCGGCCATGGCTCACGGGCCCAGCCGCCCCGCGGCACGTGGGATCCTCCCGGACCGGGGCACGAACCCGTGTCCCCTGCATCAGCAGGCGGACTCCCAACCACTGCTCCACCAGGGAAGCCCCTCTCAACCGTTTTTAAGTGTACAATTCAGTGGCATTAATTACATTCACGATGTTGTGCAACCAACACCACGATCTATTCCCTGAACTCTTCCATTACTCCAAACAGGAACTCTGCACCCATGAAGCAGTAATTCCCTACTCCCTCCCCCAACCTCTGGCAAACTCTAATCTACTTTCTATGAATTTGCCTATTCTAGATATTTCATAAGTGACTTAGCATGATGTTTAAGGTTCATCCATGCTGTAGCATGTATAAGAACGGCATTCCTGTTCAAGGCTGAATAATATTCCATTGTATGGAGAGACCACATTTTGTTTATCCATTCATTTGTGGACACTTGAGCTGGTTCCACCATTTGGCTGCTGTAAATAGTGCTGCAATGACATTTCTGTCCAAACATCTACTTTTGGGTATATACCTAGGAGTGGAATTGCCAGGTCATACAGGAATTCTATGTTTGGCCTTTTGAAGGGCCACCAAACTGCTTTCTACAGAGGCTGCACCATTTTACATTCCTACTAGCAATATAAGAGGGTTCCAATTTCTCCACATCCTTACCTATACTTTTGATAATAGCCATCCTAATAGATGTCAAGTGATAGCTCACTGTGGTTTTAATCTGCATTTTCCTAATGACTACTGATGTTAAGCAACTTCTTATTGGCCATTTGTAGATCTTCAGAGAAATGTCTATTCAAGTCCTCTGCCCATTTGGAAATTGGGTTGTTTATCTTAATTTGGATTAGTTATAGGAGTTCGTTATATATTCTTAATGTTAAACCTTTATCAGATAGGATTTGCAAATACTTTCTCCCATTCTGTAGGCTGTCTTTTCACTTTTTTGATGTCTTTAGAGATACAAAAGTTTTTAATTTTGATGAAGTCCAACTTATCTATTTTTCTTTTGTTGCTTGTGCTTTGGTGTCATATCCAAGAATCCACTGCTAACTCCAAGGTCATGAAGATTTATCCCTGTTTTTTCTTAAGAGTTCCATGGCTTTAGCTCTTATATTTAAGGCACTGATCCATTTTGACTTAATTTTTTTTTTCTTTTTTTTTTTTTTGACTTAATTTTTGTTTATGGCAAGAGGCAGGAGGCACCCTGGTCTTTCTGACCAGGGTCCCTCCCCACCATGATCCTCTGGCAGAGCTAGCATTGCTGCACTAGACTGTGAACTTCATGAAGGCAGGGTCTGGGTCTTTTAAAGACCACGACCCGGTGCCTGGTACCCAGCAGGTGCTCAATAATTAACTGTGGGATAAATGGACAGTTGAGTGGATAAACCACTTGGTGGGGGGGGGGAGTACCCTCCATCCCCCACCTGCTTCTCATCACTACTATAAGACCACCCACAGCTGGCTGAAAGACTTATCTGTAACAAAGTAAACCTGATCGGCCAACCATACTAAGAAGTAAATATGTATCAACAATTGCACTTACATACTCTTATTAGTTCAACTAAAACAATCCAAGATCTAACCGGCACTTAACTGAGAACAGGACAGAGGGTCTCAGCCCTGGAAAGCTCAATACGCCCTTACCAGTTTCCTAGTTCAAGTCCTTCATCGCACAGAGGAGGAAACCAAAGGGCTGACGGAGCCAGTGACTTCCCAAAGCCTGGGCTTCCACTCCCAGAGCTTTCCCACCAAACACAGGCCTGCGTGATCACCCACTGGAAATCCAAGAAAGGCACCAGGTTAGCCTCAACTGTTCCAGATGGTCCTCTGGCTCCAAAACCTGCCAATGGAAAAATGAACTCCGGGTCCTGGATCTCATTCTGCTACAAGAGGGCCCCCTCACTGTCTGCCTCCCGTAGCACGTCACCTGCTCACTCTCTGCTCCAGCCACATTGCCCCTGCCCTGTACCCAGTTGTTACAAGCTCGTTCCCACCTCAGGTGTTCGCAGTTGCTGTTCCCTCTGCTTGGAACTCCCTTCTCTCAGACATCCTCCACCTGGCTCGCTCTAAGTGTCTTAGAGCGAGCCAGGTGTCTTATCAGTGAGGCCGTCCAGACCTCTCACTGCACCCTTCTCCTTAGCGTTTATCACCGCTAGACATATCAAGTATGTTCACTGACTGTTTCCTCCCAATTCCCATGTCCCTACCTCCCACTAGAATGGAAGTTCCTTAAAGGCAGGGACTTTGTTGTTAACTGCTGTGCCCCTAGCACCCGGAGCAGTGCCTAGCAAGCCTGAGTATCTGCGAATGACATGGATAAAAGGACAAAATGGGAGCATCACACTCAGTACTTCCATGTCCCTAAGCGTGACAGTGGGGAAGGCAGGCAGCTCCAGACTCGCGCGTGAACACTGCCTGAACCCCGCGGCCACAGAGCGCTGCCTGTCCCGGGCTCCTGGGCGGGCAGAGCTGGGACATAACGTGCCATCAAACTTCCCACACGTCCCAGCCAAGCCCAAGATGCCGGCAGCCGCTACTGTGCTGACCTGGCCACAGAAAATGGAGTCTCTCCTCACAGGCACTTAATAAATGCTTGTGAAATACACACACGTGCACTGAGTGAACAGCTAGTGTGCACAAGGCTGACACCTGCACTCCTAGAAGGCTCGTGTCAGCACTCGTAACAGCGTATCATTCCAACAATGCTGGCAGGTGGTTTGACCAGTAATTCCATTTCTAGGAACCTACTGTCAGGATACATCCATACGTGAAAGTTTTATTTGCAGAGATCTTCCTCCCAGAGACATAACATTGAAAATTACACCAAAAAGCCAATTTCCAAGCTTAGACGGCCAGTTAAGTAAATCATAAAACAGCCACGGATATCCATGAAGACTTCATAATGACATGGAAAACGTTAGAATATTAAGTAAAAAAGGCTGGTTACAAAAGTGTACCTACAGTGTGACCACAACTATAAGTCATTGTATAAAGTATGAAGGAACTCACAAGACCGTGAAAACTGTTAGTTTGTCTATTCTTTCAAATTTTCTGTAGTGCCTAAGTTTTCTATGAGCAAGAAAGTTCAAAAATCAAACTGATAGAACTTAAAATGATGTCACCTGATACCTCATTCGAGCCGAGGGTGTGTAACTGCTTAAACCTCCCTCCCGTGACACCTGGTCACCTCCTCGCCCCTTTCTGCCTTCACCTGACCCTGCTTCTTCCTCTTCCTCCCGCTTGCCCCCAGCGCCTGGTACCCACAGCCCTCCCCACCCTGCCCCAGCCCTGGCCCCGCTGCCATACCTGTCACTCCTCCCCCAGAAACCCTGCTCCCAGGCTGGGCTGCCCCACCTGACACTCCCCTGGCCCATGGACCCACGTTGTAGCCTGACTCCTCTGCCTCCCAGCTGTGTGACTGTGGGCAAGTTGCTGAACCTCTCTGAGACTCCATTTCCTTCTCAGCAAAATAAGGTTGACCCCAACTCACAGGGGTCTGAGGTTCAGGGAGTTAGACCCCCGCCTCAGGGGGCCCTTCCTTCCATGGTTGAGGTTCCACATGCCAACAGCTGTGTCTCCAGCCCCTGCCACACGATGGGCCTCAACCTGCTGGCTCCACCCAGCCTTGGGAAGCGCTGCTTATGGCACGCCGATGCACAGGGAGAGATTTCTAAATCCTCAATTTGCATAAATCTGGACACCTGCCCTCTCCTGAAGGAAGCGGAAAATCAGGTTTGCTCTGGGTTCCTGGATCAAACCAGTGGTTTCTTGGCTGAAATTCCCATCCTCCTGTTGAAGCCTCCACCACTCCAGAAAACCCACAGCCCAGCTCTCACAACGGATGCCCAAATCCAAATCCCCGGCACTCATCCTTTCCGAGTCCCTGTTCTATCTTCCGAAGATGGTCCCGGCATGTTTAGTTGAGGTCCTGCTGACGGCTTACACCATCTTCTCCCATCCACACCACCACTCTCCCAGGCACCTGACTCAGTGCTTGGTTGCCCCGCTCTTTCAGCCACGGGGCTTTATGTGTTCTTCCTGCATGAACACTCTGAGCTCACCCCCTATGACGCCACAGACATTTAATGAGCCCCAGCTGTGGCCAGGCTCCACGGCAGGTGCTGGGGTTCAGAGGTGAGGAAGAGGCTGTCTCAGAGAGAGATGCAGGAATAATCAAACCATCACCTTCCAGTGTGGGGAGTGCTTCAGGTGTGTGCCACTGGCTGCTGGGGCTTTGTCTAGGGTGTGACCACAGCTCATCCTTGAGCCCATGCAAACAGCTTTTAAGGGGATTCTAATGGCAAAACTACACCTTGAAGGATGGAGTATCAAACGGCAAAATCAAATCACCCAAAATTTATCCCCAAACCTGCAGGGGCTCCTGCTGCCCCTTGTCCATCACCCACAGTCTGATTCCCATCTAACCCTCCACACCCCAGACGCCTGGGTGCATGTGCTCCACGGGGCTGGGGAGACAGCCACGCAGCTGAGCTTATTCCACTTCCTCCATATGCTCTTCTCCACGAGCCTCACCACCATGTGTCATATTCCCGACCAATGCCACTCACGGTGGTGTCCAGACTGGCAGCACTGTTATCAACCCAGGTGCCCGTTAGGAACACGCAATCTCACGCCCGGCCCCAGGCCTACGGTACCCCGTTCGCCTGCACATTAAAGTCCGAGAGGTCCTGCTCGCCGACCCATTTCAACTCCCCCAGGCCTTCAGCTTTCCTCCTTTCACTCTGTTGCCAGCTGCCAACTCTTGGTGTCTTCAACATCCACGCAATGAGCTGACACACCACCCCCAGGGTGTCCACCCCACAATGGCACCACTCTGGCCCCGCCCTGCCCAGGGCAGCATGCACGGGTCACAGCCCTCTCCATCTGAGACCGGGGCTCCACGTGGGGACAAGTGCCACGCTACGGTCCTTCTGACAAGCTCGCTGAGAGGGACAGATGGCAGGCAGTGATGGACCACCAGTACTTCCTGAGTAATCACCACGTGCCACTGGGAGAAGCCCCTGTCATCCTGGAATCTTCACCCGGCCTTGTGAGGCGGGGATGCCTGTCATCCCCACTGCGGAAATGAGGACAGCAAAACGTCAGGAGGCTCGCTGGGGTCACGGAGTTAGTGAGAGGGGGTCCAGAGACAGCCCCAGCTTACCACCTGCACCAAGAGATAACAGTGCACACCACAGGGCTCAGGAGGAGGTGGTACACCTATTTGAACGGGGAACAGCCCTTCGGCCAGACCTAGAAACGAGGGGGAAAGTCCCAGAACAGTGGGAGAGGCAAGCAGGGCCCGGGTCACGAAGCCCTTCAACGATGGACTAAGTTGCTGAGACTAATGGGACGGCAGGAGCAGCGAAGCTTTTGGAGCAGGCTGGCCCCCAACGGCTACCCCCTTCCCTGACATCCACCCCCTCCCCTCACTCAGGAACCTGATACTTCACCACTTGAGACATGCTTCTCCGACCCTCCTGAAGCAGCCAATGCAGTCAGAGCCCCCCAGGTTGGCTCGGCTCCACTGCCTGCCCGCCCCTCCCCTCCCCTCCGCTCCCCTCCCCTCCCCTCCTTCCCTCCCCTCCCCTCCCTTCCCCTCCTTCCCTCCCCTCCCCTCCCCTCCTTCCCTCCCCTCCCTCCCTCCCCTCCCCCTCCCCTCCCTCCCTTCCCCCTCCCCTCCGCTCCCCTCCCCCTCCCCTCCCTTCCCCTCCCCTCCTTCCCTCCCCTCCCCTCCTTCCCTCCCCTCCCCTCCCCCTCCCTCCCCCCTTCACCCTCCCTCCCCTCCCCTCCCTTCCCCTCCCCTCCCTTCCCTTCCCCCCTCCCCTCCCTTCCCTTCCCTCCTCCCCTCCCCCTCCCTTCCCTTCCCCCCTCCCCTCCCCTCCCCTCCCCTCCCCTCTCCAGGAGGAAGCCCAGCACCAGGGGACACCTCCACCAGCAGTTTTCTCCCAAACAGCTCCTCCACAGCAAAACCCTATTAAAAGTCATGAAACAGGCCTCAACAAGGCCCAGCTGCCAAGAACCCTTTCCCTCCCCTCCTTTGACGGGGCTCCCTTCCAAGCCCAGTCTTCCCACATCAAATCACCAGTTTCCACCATCACCTCCAAGAGGAGGCCGAGACGTGCCTCCTTACCCTTCAGCCCACATCCTGAGGAGGCCCAGCAGGGCCCTGGGGATGGAGCTGAGGAAGAGAAGGTCTCTGCCCTGGGGATGCTCACAAGGGGGAGCCCGACGCCGAACATGTACCCCTTTAATGGGGAAACGTTCTCAACCCCCCATATATTCATTCACCTGGACCTATATGGTAACTCTTAAGAAACTAAAGCCTTCCTTAGTCTTTGAAAATGTCTTTTAGTAGCAAATAATCACTGCAACAAGGGACTCTGCCTTATGATCGAAAAAATTTAAGATTAACTTTGTATAAAACAGAAAACGTTAAAATTACAACACAAAAATTTTAAATTCCTGCATTATTTATAGACCAAAAACACTTTATTTGTGATACACACTTTGTCACACACAGATCTATTCTGGAGTCCAGCTACTCAACATGTGGTCTCTGGCCAGTCTCAACACCACCTGGGGGGCCTGTTAGGGATGCAGAAGGCAGGGACCACCCCCCAGGCCCCTCGAATCAGAATCTGCATGTTAGCACTAAAGCTTGGGAAGCCCTGGCTTAGAGCATATCACCAGCAGGGTGAGGGGGAGAGACAGGGGAAAGCAATGCCGGATGGAGCCAGGCGACATGGGACCCGCAGAGAAGAGGTGATCTTAGTGCTTCTGCAGGGAACACTTTCTGGCAACAACATGAAGCAGGTATAAATGTTAGGGACCCACTGCGGAGAGAGGCAAATGGGAGAAGTGTGTGAACCCACCCAGTTTTAGTGGGGGGAAGGAGGGGCAGGTTGGAGGAGAGGCTGAGGTGTGATGGGAGGGATTTGTTCAGTGCAGCTGTAGGAGTGAAGGGAGACCCTGGGGTTTCTATGCTGGAAGACACGTCACTTACAGAGAGAACATTTTTAAGGAGGAAGGTGCAGAGCTCTGCTTTGGACATGCACATGCAGAAGAGGGACCCGGGGACACTCAGGGGGAGATGTTCAGATGTGATACACACAGAGATGACCAGGCTGGAGCAGACCTGTGAGCCCCTGATGATGGGATAAGGTGTGCTCACCCAGGAAGGCCTGCAGGACGACAGAACAGAGGGAAAAGGAGCCAGAGAGCAGAGGATGAGCCAGGGTGGGTGGGGAGGCAGGAGGGGAGCTGCATCACAGAAGCCCCAGCAGGGGGGCATCGGCACAAAGACCAAATGGTCTGAGTGATGAAATGCCACTGATCTTGACAAGTGAGCACTTCCTGGCCATCACAGCAAGGGCAGTGTTGCTCAAGGGGCAGGTGGGGAAGCCTGGGGACAATGGGCTGGGGGATGCAGGCGATAGATAAAGCTGAGACTGCTAGATAAATAAATGTCTAAACATCTCACCTGAGGTTGCAAGCCCCCTTTAATCAGAATTGTGTCCTTCGGTACACCCATGTTTACAGAAGCAGTACTTGCAATAGCCAAAAGGTGGAAGCAACCTAGGCATCCATTGACAGATGACTGAATAACAAAATGTTGTATGTACGTTCAATGGAGCATTACTCAGCCTTAAAAAGGAAAAAAATTCTGACACGTGACAACATGGATGAACCTGGAGGACATCATGCTAAGTGAAATAAGCCAATCACAAAACGGCAAGTACTGCATGATTCCAGTTATATGACGTACCTAGAGTAGACAGAAAGTAGAGGGTGGCTGCCAGGGATGGGGTGGGGGGCCGGGGAGGGAATGGGGAGTTAGTATTCAGTGGGTAGAGTTTCAGTTTTGTAAGATGAAGAGAGTTCTGTGGATGCATGGTGGTGACGGTAGCACACAAGTGTGACTGTGCTTAATGCCACGGAACTGTATATACACTTAAAAATGGTTAAAATGGTAAATTTTATGTGTATTTTACCACAAATAAAAAAATATGTCTCTCTGGGACTTCCCTGCTGGCGCAGTGGTTAAGAATCCACCTGCCAATGCAGGGGACACGGGTTCGAGCCCTGGTCCGGGAAGATCCCACATGCTGCAGAGCAACTAAGCCCTTGAGCCACAACTACTGAAGCCCACATGCCCTAGAGCCCACGCGCCACAACTACTGAGCCTGCGTGCCACAACTACTGAGCACACATGCCACAACTACTGAAGCCCGCATGCCTAGAGCCCGTGCTCCACAACAAGAGAAGCCACCACATGAGAAGCTCACCCACTGCAATGAAGAGTAGCCCCCGCTTGCCGTAACTAGAGAAAGCCCGCGCCCAGTAGCAATGACCCAATGCAGCCAAAAAAAAACCCTTAAAAAAACTGTCTTTCTTTCAGCATAGGTATAGAAAACCTGAACTTCTGGAATTGAATAGCATGTCTATGTCAAGAGAGGTGAGAGCCAATCTTTTTCTGCGACTGTAAACTATTCCACCAGCAGGCTTGGCAGTGAAAGGAAGGGAGTGATGGGGCGGTGACCTAATGGTAAGGCCGGGCTGGGAGGAGGCTTTTCTTTCTTTTTTTTTGGTGATGGGAGGACAGTTTTCAACTGGAAGTGGAGAGGTAAGCCAGAGCCAGAGACACTCATTTCTCAAACTGGAAGAAAGGAAGAAAGAGAAAATGAAGGAGGGAGGAGGAAAGGTGAGGAAGCTCCCTCCAGACGGCCCTGAGCATCCCAGGGCCACAGGTGGTGGGGTCATCTGGAGAGTGGAGGGCAACAGGTAGGAGACCCAGAGAGAGTGGAGAAGCTAGGCTGGCTGGCATGGGAGCAACAGGGGAGGACAGAGGGCTGGTTGGGCAGCAAGGAGGGCCCAGCTGGGTGTAAAGCACAGAGCACACCATCTGGAACTATCACTAAGCCTGGGGCAGCGATCCTCAAAGGATGGTCCCCGGTCTCTGGACCAGCAGCATCACTGAGGAGCTTGTTAGAAATGCAAATTATGGGACTTCCCTGGCAGTCCAGTGGTTAAGACTCCGGGCTTCCACTGCAGGGGCCACAGGTTTGATCCCTGGTCGGGGAGCTAAAATCCCGCAGGCCACGTGGCCTGGCCAAAAAGTTTAAAAAAAGTGCTAAAAAAAAAAGAAATGCAAATTCTGAGGCCTCACCTGAGTCTGATTCAGACCCACTGACTCAGAAACTCTGCGGGTGGGGCATAGCAGCTTGTGTTTTAAAAGGCGATTCTGATGTGCTAAAGTTTGATAAACAGTAGTACAGAATACAGAAACTCAGTGGAAGGTATACATCATCTTCTTACATAAAAACGAAAAAAAAACAATCAGCCTAGCAGGGCTTCCCTGGTGGTGCAGTGGTTAAGAATCCACCTGCCAGTGCATGGGACACGGGTTTGAGCCCTGGTCCAGGAAGATCCCACATGCCGCGGAACAACTAAGCCCGTGCACCACAACTACTGAGCCTGTGCTCTAGAGCCCACGAGCCACAGCTACTGAGCCCGCATGCCACAACTACTGAAGTCCGCATGCCTAGAGCCTGAGATCCACAACAAGAGAAGCCACCGCAATGAGAAGACCGAGCACAGCAACGAACACTCAATGCAGCCAAAAATAAATTAATTTAAAAGAAAATCAGCCTAGCAACTTCTACATAAAAGAGCAAGAAATGCACAACTATTAATACTTTGATGCCAATACAGCTTATTTCTACAGTTAGACAAATGCCAAAAGATGTTATCAAAATGATAGAAATATACAGTCTATTCAATAAACTTCCTTAGATGATATCTAGAAAACACACCCAAGATCTGGGGGCTGGAAACTGTATGATTGAGGTACCAGTCCCTGCTCTGTGACTATCTGTGTGCCCTGAGCATGCCTCAGTTTCCCCACCTGTAAAGAGAGGGAGCTGGAAAAGATTCTTCTGAGGTCCTTTCCAGTTCAGACACTGTGTGACCCTCTCTGTCCTGTAAAAGGTGACCTCAAACTCAATGCTTTTACATAGCTATGCCTGGGTGGGGTGGGGGAGAACATTTTTAACCAGTAAACATAGTATCACAGTTAACCAGAAAAATTTCCAAAGTTCAGTAAGTGCTAGTATCTTGCATTCTAATAACTAGACACTCTAACTGGCTTTTCCCTTAAAGCCACCAATGCCTGGAGTTATAAAAACACTATACTGCACTGGACCATGTTCTTGAAGTCCACAGGACTAGGATGCCCCAGAAAATCTCTATACCTTCACATTTTCACCCTATAGAACAGGCATACCTCAGAGATACTGTGGGTTCCGTTCTAGAACACCGCAATAAAGCAAATATCGCAATAAAGTGAGTCACACACATTTTTTTGGTTTCCCAGTGCATATAAAAATTATGTTTGCACTATACTGTAGTTTATTAAGTGTATAACAGCATTATGTCTAAAAAACAATATACATACCTTAATTAAACATACTTTATTGCTAAAAAAAATGCTAACCATCATTTGAGCCTTCAGTGACTCATTATCTTTTGCCAGCAGAGTGTTTGAAATATTGCGAGAATTACCAAAAGGTGACACAGAGACCCGAAGTGAGCAAACGCTGTTGGAAAAGTGGCACCGAGAGACCTGATTGATGCAGGGTTGCCATAAACCTTCAATGTAAAAAACACAGTATCTGCGAAGCCCAATACAATGAGGTATGCCTACACTTTTCAATCCAGGGAGGCAGAGTTCGTGTTTTTTGCTAGGCAGAAAATGAGTTAAGGAGCTGGACTAATCAGACACCAGCGCCTGCCCCCGTGACCGAGTGTCAGGCATTCAATACTGCAACTCTAGGCTTCCTGATAAATGACCCTGCATTGGCCTTGTTACCAGACTCCCTAGATGCTGGTTTCCTGCCTGGTCTCTCTGCATCCAAGTCCTTCTCTGCACCTTCTAGTCATTCAATGCCCATTCTCTTGTGCCTGGGTCCCCAATGCCAGCTGCTTCCGTGCCTCTGCCAAAGACCGGCAACTCGGTTCTGATCTCAGAACTAGGGCTGGAAGAGGAACCTGGGTGTCTGTGCACGAAAGACGGGTGGAAGTGTGAGCGTGGCGGGGGCCGGGTGGGAAAGATAAGGTCTAGGGAAACTCTGGTCTCCAGCCATACCTCACTTACACACCTTGGCTCTTAAATTCCATTAAAATTGGGTCAGGGGCTTCCCTGGTGGCGCAGTGGTTGGGAGTCCGCCTGCCGATGCAGGGGACGCGGGTTCGGGCCCTGGTCTGGGAAGATCCCACATGCCGCGGAGCGGCTAAGCCCGTGCGCCACAACTACTGAGCCTGTGCTCTAGAGCCCGCGAGCCACAACTACTGAGCTCACACACGCCACAACTACTGAAGCCCACGCGCCTAGAGGCTGTGGTCCGCATCAAGAGAAGCCACTGCAATGAGAAGCCCGCACATCGCAACAAAGAGTACCCCCCGCTCGCTGCAACTAGAGAAAGCCCTTGGCGCAGCAACAAACACCCAACTCAGCCAAAAATAAATAAATGAATAAATAAATTTATAAAAAAAAAAAAAAAAAAAAATTGGGTCAGTAGGAAGCACAGCTGGCCTGTTTTCCCCCCTGTGCATGTATCACAAACCCCATCCCCTCTCCTCCATCCAGCCTGGGTTTGGAAGTGATGTTCCAGGCTCTCTCAGTCCCCGTGGCAGGAAGGAACAGGTGAGGGGAGGACTGAAACAAAGTGGACGTAGCAGGAGAAAAGCTGGGAGGGGCACACCAAGGGAGGTGCAACAACAGAGAGGACCAAGGCCACTAATATGGACCTGGCAGGCAATGCCAGGGAGATGAGTTTCGCTTTGTCCAGGCAGAAAATTCCTACTGCTAGAGGGTTTTCTAGGCTGATCCCCAGGCACTGATCTCCAACTTCAAAGTCACATTTGGGTAGAGTGACCACATATCCTGATTTGTCCAGGATAGCCCAAGTTGAAGTTACTTGATTAGAAGCAATTATTAACAGCTCCTCATTTATTCTCAAAACGTTCTGGTTTGGATTAGAAATTCTAGTTACCTTATTCTTGGGCCCCTAGGCCTGGGAAGTCAGAGTTGCATTTGGAGAAGGCACTCTGTCAGGAGGAACGTGCAGGCTGAGTCTTGCCCCTCACCAAATGTTCTGTTCTCCACTCTAGTGTCCCTGCCAAGCCATGGCCCGGCGTCCGCTTGTATTACTGCAGAGACAGCAGGCTCACTATCCCTGGAGGAAGCCTCTGTTTTGTGGGGAAAGCTGTGTTATTAAAAAAGAATATCAGGATAGATGAATGGACAAAGAAGATGTGGTATATAGATATATACAATGGAATATTACGCAGCCATAAAAAAGAATAAAATCTTGCCATTTGTGGGAACACGGATCTAGACGAGGGGTCTGCAACCCCAAGGCTGCAGACCAGTACTGGGCCGCAGCCTGTTAGGAACCAGGCGGCACAGAAGGAGGTGAGCGGCAGGTGAGCGAGGAAAGCTCCATCTGCCGCTCCCCACTGCTCCCCATCGCTCCCCACTGCTCCCCTTCGCTCCCCATCCCTCCCCATCGCTCCCCTTCACTCCCCATCGCTCCCCATCCCTCCCCATCGCTCCCCACTGCTCTCCTTCGCTCCCCATCCCTCCCCATCGCTCCCCATCCCCCCCCATTGCTCGCATTACCGCCTGAACCATTCCCACTGCCATCCATGGAAAAACTGTCTTCCACGAAACCCGTCCCTGGTGCCAAAAAGGTTGGGGACACTGAACTAGAGGGTATTATGCTAAGTGAGGTAAGCCAGACAGAGAAAGACAAATACTGTATGACTTCACTTACATGTGAAATCTAAAAAAACAGAAGAACAAATGAAACAAAACAGAAACAGACTCATAGATACAGAGGACAAACAGACGGTTACAGGGGGTTGGGGGATAGGTTGGGCAAACTAGGTGAAGGGATTAAGAAGTACAAACTTCCAGTTATAAAATACATAAGCCACAGGGATATAATATACGGCTTAAGGAATGTAGACCACACTATGTAGTAACTTTGTATGGGGACAGATGGTTACTAGCCTTATCGTGGTGGTCATTTCATAGTGTGGGCAAATGTCGAACCACTGTGTTGTTCACCTGAAACTGACATAATATTGTACATCAGCCACACTTCCAGTAAAAAATAAATGCATAAAAATAAAAGTAGCAAGATTCCAATCTACATACAGCGAGATGGCAACTAAATAACAACATTCTGGGCTTCCCTGGTGGCACAGGGGTTAAGAATCCGCCTGCCAATGCAAGGGGACACAGGTTCGAGGCCTGGGCCAGGAAGATCCCACATGCTGTGGAGCAACTAAGCCTGTGCGCCACAACTACTGAGCCTGCGCTCTAGAGCCTGCGAGCCACAACTACTGAGCCCGCGTGCCACAACTACTGAAGCCCGCGTGCCTAGAGCCCGTGCTCCCCAACAAGAGAAGCCACTGCAATGAGAAGCCCGCGCACGGCAACGAAGAGTAGCCCCCATTCGCCCAACTAGAGAAAGCCCGCGCGCAGCAACGAAGACCCAACGCAGCCAAAAATAAATTTAAAAAAAACAAAAAAACCCACAACATCCTTCTGCTGAAAGGAGTGGGAGTGGGGGAGACTAGACAACCTGCTGACTTTTTTCATTCAGCAAATGTTAACTGAGTGCATTTGATGTTTCAGTGGCACTGAAGACACATGGTGGGTTAAAACAGACTCAAACTGAGGAGAATTCTACCAAATAACTGGCCTGTATTCTCCAAAAATGTCAAGGTCACAAAAGACAAAGAAAGCCTGAGGAACTGCTCTAATTTAAAGGAGACCGAAGAGACATAACCACATGCAACGCACGATCTGGGGTTTTCTTTGCTACAAAGGACACTACCAAGACAACTGGCAAAGCCTGTAGGTCTGTAGATTACATTAACAGTACTGTATCAATACTGACTTCTTGTTTAAAAAGTGTACCATAGTTATATAGGAGAATGTCATTGGTTTTAGGAAATACACTGAAGTATTTAGGGGGAAAGGAAGACTCTATAAATGACCCTCAAATGGTTTAGGAAAAAAATGTACACCCAGAGAGAAGAATAAAATAAATGTGATAAAATGGTAACATTTGACAAATCTGGGTGAAGGGTATATGGGAGTTCTCTGTTCTATTCTTGGAACTTCTCTGTAAGTCTGAATTAGGTCAAAATAAAAAGTTAAAAGAAAAAAAAAAGTCTCAAAGAAAGTGTGTGTGTGTTGTGTGCACGTGTGTTTAAAGGAAGAGAGACCCTGATTTCACAGAGCTCACAGTGTAGCTGGGGAGACGGGTACTAATACAAATAATTACACTAATTAAGCACAAAATTGCAACTGTGAAAAGTGCTGTGAAAGGAGAGAGACCTGGGGGCCAGAATGTGAGCGTTTACAGCAGGCAGTTTTACCCACAGCAGGAAGGCGAGGGGAGGCATCTACAATCAGGCAGCCAAGGCCCAAAGAATGAGTTAACTGGGGAGGAGGGGAGGAAGGTTCCAGGTTCTCACTGGCCCTGTGAGCAGAGAAAGCATGGGGACCAAAGCATGTACACCAGGGCCTGCAGGAGATGCCAACATTAGTTTTGTCTTTTATTCTAAAAGCAAAAGGAAGCAGCTTTGAAAGACCTCCTTGGCTGCAGAAGAGAACAGGCTGGCATGTGGAGTCCTCCATGGTGGTGATGGTGGTGGTGAGAGCTGCTTCCAGGAAGAACACCATGCATGATATTTCCATTGCTCCCTGACACCTTAATTTTCTACAGCAACCATGTATGAATTTGATAACCAGACCTGGGGAGGGAATGGTGGGGGGAGCAAAGCGAGCAAGACCTGAGCTCACGCTGTCATTATCTCTACTCTAGGCCCACCAGTGGTTCAGGTCAAGGGATGGCTGACAGAGCTGGTTGCTGCCTCTCCCACCAAGACCCTCAGGCCTAGACCGAGGCTGACTCACCTGAGGGAAGTAGCGTGCAGGGACCAGGTCTTCACACTCCTCTCTCTAAGTCAGACCAGTGCCTTTCGTCAACACAGCACCCAGCTGGCCACAGCCCCTTTCTGGTCCTGGACCCTGCCCCTTTGGAACGTCCCTCTAGCCCTGTGAGCCGGGCCCTCAGCCCTGCCCTGGGAGCAGGCCATCACTCACGACAGCCACTCTCAGCATCGAAGGCTAAACAAGGCGCTTGTCTGCAGGTCAGCGGCGCAAACACAAAGGGAGGGGGACCCTTTTCTGTGCCAAGTTCTACCTGAGTGGGTTTTCGGTCATCAGCTCCTTTAACGGAAACAGGTTCTATTATTATCCTCATTTTACAGTCAAGTATTTGCCTGGGGACAGACTTGAGTTCAAACCTTGGCTGTCCTCGTAGAGCAGTGTGCCCTTCCAGGAGTCATTTCATCTCTCTGAGCCTCAGTTTTCTCATCCCATCTGTAAACTGGGGCTGGTAAGTATTAGCAAGATTCTGGGGCTAGAAGGTACTATTTATTCCATTTTGAGGCTCCAAGAGGCTCAGTACAGAAAATTCAAACTACACATTGCTTAACTATTTACTAAAAGCTTGTGTATCCTGACAGTAAATCACGGGACCTGAATTTTCCAGGACTATCCCAATTTCAAATGTTCTATTCTAACTTTCCACATAAACCATCGAAATGTCTCAAAAATTCCACTCTCAGTATCCAAACAACACCTCCCAGGCCTCCTCTTGCACAAAGACGCAGCACAAACATTCTTTCTCAGACTACAGATCCCAGTCTTTGGTTCAGAAAATGTAGTCAGTGGAGCCCTGCTGGCCCCCTGAAGGAAACGGGGTCAGGGAGAAAAATCCAGGGCAGTCAGCACTCCATCAGGACTCTCAGACTTGGCTGCTTCCTGGCACATCGATGTAAACCGCAGCCAGGAGAAGCTGTATCATGATGAGAGCATCGTCCACAGAGGGACACAGACCGGGGACGTGAGCTCTGCCCCCACCTACCTACCCAGTGGCCAGTACTCAGGGAAGCAGCACGGCCAGAGAGTTGCTACAAAGATTAAAAGATTAATATTTGGAAAGCACTCAGAACATTGCCTGGAAGCTAGTAAATGCCATATCAGTGTGTAATAACTAAAACCAGAGGTATCCCTGGCAGAAGGTGCTCATGCCTCGGAGACAGCACAGAGGCATCAGTCCTATGCAGGACAAACAAGGAGAATGGACACATACCCTGGGATGAGTGAGGCCAGGCCCCTGTACAGAGATGGGGGGGGTACCCTCACTATAGGAGGTGGGTCCTGCATTAGCCAAGATCAGGAGGCTGGGCCTGGGAAGAGTCACCATTCCTGAAATACAAGGGGTCTCTTCATGCCTCTGAGTCTTTGCATCTGCCATTCTGTCTGCCCCCTGAATACCATCTTTTTCTACCTTCAAGGCTGAATTCAAATGCCAACTACTCCAACTACCCTGATGCCCGTCAGAATGAATGGCTCTCTCCATTGGGGTCTCCTGCATCTAGCTTTATCCTCTTTTAAAGCAGTTGTCAGACAGATAGATAGACAGCACATGCATGCCCACATGCGTGTACACACTCACACAGAAGTGTCACTATGTCACTGTCTTCCCAACTCCACCATGAATCCTTCCAAGACGGGTTCAGCTTTCATCTCTGTAACCCTAGGGCCTGACATATAGTATAGGCTCAGTAAAGGTCTGAATTTGCTGTTACATCTGTGCTCACAGCTGATCTTCCCCTGGAGGCGGAAGGCTATTACAGGTGCATCATGCATAACCGGAAGCTATGGAGATGCAAGATCTCTGGGTCTCGGAACCCATGACCAGATCAGATTTCAGCCAGGGACCCACCAAGCACTCCCTTTTAGTTCCCCCTCAGGCGGATGAAAGGAGATGCCTGTGAGATCCCAGTCTGCAGTTGCCAGGACCCAGACCTGGGCAGAGTGGACACTGACCTGGTCTGATCTTGTCTCTGTTAGAGTTGGTCAGAAGAGCCCAGGCTTGGGAAGCTACACCAGCTGGCTGCCCCACACTCCCAGCCTGTCAACGCCAGGGGATTGCCCTCGGCATTCCAGCCCCTGCGAAGAGATGAAGAGGGTGGCCCTGCTTCCCAGGACCATTGTCTGAAGGAAGGTGAGCCCTGGGATTACAGTCAACAGGCACTTACCTACGGAGAGAGGGAAGGACCACAAATCGCAGGTCCCCCCCATCCCCCAACATGCCACAAACCCCGAGGTTGGTGGGGGGTGGGTAGGGTGCCTTGTCTTCCTGTTCCCTCCAGTCCCCAAAGTCCTCTGGTAGATTATGTCCATCCTAGAAAATGGAATTCCTCGTGTGCCTGGACCCAAAGTTCAGAAGGTCCCAGTTCGTCCCTCTAGCTCCTGGTCCCACACTACCTTTGCTAGCTGAGTTTCCTCAACTGTAAGAGGAGAGAGGGAGCACACTGAAATTAAACAATGCATGCAGAACCTCCCAGATCACAGTCAACAATCAAGGAGCTGGTCTCAATCCCCTGAGACCAATTACCAGCTTGGAAGCCCAACTTCTTTCAGAGATAAGATTCATCTCTGACCAGGTTCCTGACACTTGAATGGGAATGTTAAAAGCCACCAGAATACCTTCTCTATGATAAAATGTGGAAATGGAGGGCTCAAAAAAGGATGGAGAAGCAGTGTGGGATCCTGAATTGGATTGGACTCTGTGTTAACTTAGGTTCTTTCTCCCACCCCAAGCTGTCCCTGACCTTGGCCTCCTGTGTGTCTGGCCTGGCCAAGACCTGCCCTCTCCTTGAGGAGAAGTTCTCCAGGCACCCCGGGTTCACTGGAGTCCACTGACCCACTCTGCATCCCCATCCAGCACTGCATCTGCCATGTAGAAGCAGCTCAATAAATACTTGCTGAACGGAATGCCTCAGCCACTCCAGCCACTCTGAGATGCCTTCAGTAACCTGACCTTTTACATTCCAGCTAATGTCTAATTTGCATATACGAGTTGGTTTTAGGAGACAGCAAATCACCAGGGACAAGGCAGGATCAATACAGAGTATTAGGCACGTTTTATTCTACTCTAATTCTCTGCACATTGGTATTCCATCTACTGTATGCAGGATTTATGGGAGCTTACTATAAACTAGAATATTTAACTAGAATGACCTACTCTCTGTCAGATAATAGCTTACTGTTAATTTTCAACTAGCCAGAAAGGTTTCCAGCTTCCAATCTACTTTACATCTTGATTTAATCATCAGGAACACCACCCATTTGAAAGTCTCAATACAATAAAGAGCAGCCTGATGCAGAAGAAAAAGACCTGTCCGTGGAACCAGACGACATGAGTTATATCCCAGCTACACCACATACTGTGTAATTGACTGCTCAAAGCCTCAGTTTCCTCACCTGTAAAATGGGAATAACACCAGCCTCACAGGGGAGTTGTAAAAATTAAATCAGTTGATGCACATGGATGTACTCTGTGCAGTTCTACAAGTCTATACAAAGGTTGGTTATTAGAGTAAAAACACAAGACGAAATTCTCAAACAACTCAGATAGGCTGATGACAGAAAGCATAGTGGTTCTAAAGGGGGGAGAAAGGGAAAATTTGCACCCTGCCCCCGCACAGGGAGGGACGTCGGGAAGCATTTTTGGTTGACACAACTGAGGAAAAGGGATTGCTACTGGAATCTACTGGGTAGAGACCAAAGATGCTGCTAAACATCCTACAACGCATAGAAAAGGCCCCATAACAAAGAATTATTGAACCCCAAATGCTAACATTGTGAAAGAAACCCTAATTTAAATAATCACTGAAAGCTGGGTTTGGGAGCTTTTTAGAACAGAAATCTTCCTAACTAGGCTTTACTTTCAAAGCATCATCTGCTTAAACACTTGCAAGATGGATCATCTTGCAAAACAGCTCTTTTGTAAGTCAAGCTGAACTGCCAACTTCTGGAGTTTCTGAATGTATAAAACTGCTTTTAAAGAAGGTGCTCTCCGATTACAATTCAGCTAAATTGTTTTTCCAAAGATTTCAGTAGAAGTTCTCCTGGGCACAAAGACAGGGTCTGTCAATCTGGCACTAGGCCCTGAAGATGCTTTCGTAATTCCAATTTCCTGGTGAAATGGGAGCCACGAGGGTCTCTAAACGAGTTAAATTCCCATCATGCCAACTGCTTGTTTGCTTTGGCCGGGCACGGTGCCAAACACCTCCACATAATTTATCCCACTTAATCCACCCAACAACCCAGCGAGGTGGGCATTATTACGGGCTGTTTGCAGGGGAGGAAAATGAAGATCAGAGAGGTTAGACAACTCGCCCCAAGGTCACCAGCTGGCCAAGAGGGAGCCCAACCTGAATGGAGGTCTCCAGTTTCCGAGTCACAAGCTCTTTCCACCACCTCGGAAAACCCAGGTGTCAAGTCTTCTCAACTTCCCATGAATTTTTAAGGCAACCTCAACTTCTCAGTAAGTTCAGGTTGCTGAAAACGGGAATTTCCGGGGGACTGGGCGCTCTCACATACACTCCCCCACTGCAGCTGTCTCATCGCAGGTACCTGATAAATTATTCCATATCACCCGTGGAACGGGGAGGATTTATTGGCGCTGGAGTTCGTGCCAGGCCCAGGAAATGCCATCTTTGAAAGCCGAGAGGCGAATTCGCCCTGGGAGCCGAGAAGGTCTGGCCGCCGCGCTTGGCTGGCTCCACGCGGGCTGTGCGACCCCTCGGCGGCCGGGGCAGGGGCCGCGGTCGCGGCGGCGCTGGGCCCTCCCGGATCGCCGGCCGCTGGGCCCTCCCGGATCGCCGGGACCCAGCCCCACCCGGCCCGGCCTGCTCCCTCCCACCCGCGCCCCACCAGGTGAGCGCGGCCAGGTCGCCCCTCCCCGCCCCGACGAGGCGCCGGGAACCCGGGGCCGCCGCGTCCGCCAGCCCGCTCGCGCGTTCGCCGCGCGCCTGGGGAAGGGTGGGGGCGGGGCAGCGCCCAGAGCGACCCCGGCCCCCGGTGGCCCCGTGCCCTGCCCCCAGCCCGCTGGGGTCGCGCCGGCCCGTACCTGCAGCATCTGGGGGCGCGGGGCGCCCAGGTAGGTCGCGCGTGCGGGCGGCGCAGAAGCTCGCTCGCGGCGCGACCTGGCCGCCGTCTGAGCATGCCCAGTGCCGCCCGCGGGCGGCTCCCGCCGGCCCGGCTGGCCGCGACGGGCCCGCGCGCCGGGCGGGGGGCGGGCTCCCGGAACGCCCTGCGGGACGCCCCCGCCCCCACCCGAGGCCGGTGTGCTCGGACGCGTCTCCCGGGGCCACCAGGGCTCTCTTGCCGAGTTCCGTGCAGCCCGGTGTCCCCTCGCGCATGCACGCAGGCATTCGTTCCATTACCATTTATTGGGCACCTACTGTGTGCCCAGCCCTAAGGGATTTTATGCCTAGGAATGTCGAGCAGCCGGCGATAAACAAATTTTTGACTTAAGGAGAAGTCTTGCCCAGCTGGGGTCCTGCTGACTCCCAGTGCAGTGCCCATCCCGTTCCACTAGAAACTTCCTGGCTTGAACTTTCTTCCCAAGACTTATGGGCCCTTTACCTGATCTGGCTCCTGCATTCCTGCAGCCCCGTGAGCACCTTTCTGTCCATCAAACACTCAGAACTTGTCTAGCCTCAGGACATTTACACATGCCTTTCCTCCTCTGTGTGGGACGTCTTTGCCCAGCTATTGCCGTGGCTGGAACCTTCTCATTGTACGTAGGTCCTCCTTCTCCGAGGCCTTCCCTGACCACCTTACTAAGTTAGCCCTCTGTTCCATGTCCTCACTTTATTTTCTTCACATTTATCACTATCCATTAATTCATTCAACAAATAATTATTGATCACTTACTCTGATTCTTCACGTGTGGTGAATAGACAGAAATCTTGTCCCTTGCCGGAGTTTGGCGGAAGAGAGGCAGGCGATACACAACAAACATGCAAAAAAGCAAACTGCGTAGTAGAAGGTGATATGCTTTACGAGGGGAAAAGAAACTTGGGGTGGAGGGAGTGCAGTTTTCAATGACGTGGTCAGACATTTCAGCCAGGCAGATAAATTGGGGAGAGCATTTCTGGCAGAGGGATCAGCCAGTGCAGACACTAAGGCGCAGGACTGCTTAGGAAATAGCAAGCAGGGCAAAGTAGCAGGAGATGAAGTCCGTAACTGCTTTTCCCCTGATTTGCTTACTTATTGTGTATTCACCTCTGGAATTTTAGCTCTGGGGCTGTAGCCCTTCACGACATTGTCCCAGCCCCTACGACAGCACCTGGCACAGTAGGTGCTCAAAAACAGTTTGTTGAATGAATATGTGAATGAAAGGATGGAGTGACGGCTGTAATCATCCTGTCCGGACCAGATGCCTGAGGGTCCAAGGGCCCTGTGGGCCTAGGACCATTCGGCGGCAGCTGGCAGCACCTGGTGCTTCAGTTTGGTCCCTGCCCCCGAGTTGCGCTCCTGCACAGGGCGCCGCCCGAGCGTCTCGTCGGTGGAATTTCAACCGAGCCAGGGAGTCCCCGGAACAGGACCCGCCCGGACCCGCCCCCCGCCCCCGGACCTCCGGTCGCCAGCAAAACCTGGAGTTGCAGCGCTCTCCCGGCACCGTTGGGACGGCGGGGAGCGCACTGGGCATGCTCGGAGCAGGGCGGGGCCCGAGAGCCCGGGAGGCGGAGCCTCCTGGCGGGGCGCACGACACCTCCCGCGGAGCTCAGCTGGACCCTCAGCCCCTCAGTTCCCGCCCTCAGTTAGGGTGGGGTCTGGGGGCATTTTTTGTTTTCAAAGCCCAGTGGGAAAGCTGGGAATTCAGAATCCGCGAAAGACGTTCTTCGTCCTCTCCCAGCCGCTGTGTGACCTGGGGTAAGAACCTTACCCCAAATGATATGAATACCTACGCCTGTGCTTCAAATAATATGAATACCTACCGTTTCGGTCTGGCCCCTGTGTGGGGAATGAATGAAATCAAGAACGTGAGCAGGTTTAGTCCACTTTAAAGATCCATTTTTTGGGTGCCTACCTCAATTATCGGTCATCCTCATACCAGTTTGTCAAGTGCTGAGAGGAGGAAACTGAGGTTAATAAACATGATTCTTGGAGTTGTCCCAATTTGCCTTACACTAGAAACTAGGCTGAAGCTACCTCTTCTTTATCCACAGTGAACATTCAGTAGCTTATACAGTGCTCAAATTCGAGCTAAAAAATATCAATACACTTAAGGAAAAAGACCTAAATATTTTTTAAACCATGCATTTCAACTCACCATAGCAGAAACAGGAACAAAAGGAAAGACTATTCCCCAAGCAAATAAATGTTCACAAACAGAGGAATGATTAATTAGATTATGGTATATTTGTTGAAATAATAACTATTTTACACTACACTAAACCGTGTTGCAACAGCAGGAAACTTACAGTACAATGTTAGGTGAAAAAAGGCTGAAAATACAAATACCCTGTGTAATGGAAATATGGGAAAATGTAAATAGTCTGATTTTGGTGGGTAGTGAGGTTGGTTTTTCTTTTTAAGTTTATCTGTTACTGTCCCAGTGTTGTGTTTGCAATGATAAACATTTAAAAGATCAAATCAAAAATTCTTGAAGTTTTGTGTGTCTAATAATAGCAGTAATAACTACTATTATCAAGCTCACGTGTGATCAATATTTTACACATATTCTGTCTTTACTGCATATAGTCATTTTGCAGAGTGGGTGTTTTTAGGTCAGTTTTACAGAAAAGGAAGCAGTCTAGGAGCCTTTCACAACTAGTAAGGGACAGGGTCAGGATTTCAATGCAAGTTGGACTGACCTCAAAGCCAGGGTCAATATTTATAATATTGCCTCTCTGCTTGCCATGTATCGATCATAAGAGAGACCGCATATTTCATTTTTTGTGTCTTTTTGCCTTATTTTCTCTACCCCTTTGATATGTTTATATGCTGTAGATTACCTTTAAATGTTCTGGTCTCCTGTTACTGTTTTATTCTTGGGGCCAAAATGTTAAAGTTCATCCTTTTAAACTGTTGCACCTGGAGTGACAGAATGTTATTATCACCAATGTCAGTTGATCTTATAAGCTCCCAAACCTTATGCAAATGAGACTTTTGGATGGACGTATAATCTTCTTAGTCTATGTGGTTGAACCCAGCCAGATCTAGAGCAAATAGAGACCCAATGGGGAACAGGGCTATCCCAAGTCTCAGATAATGAGAACCCACCTAGATTACTGTCCCTGGGCAATCATTTTGGAGGCAGGATCACAACATAAAGGCACCACATGGTCCATGGACTCCTCAGGACTCTGCTGTGATGAAAAAGTACAGACTTGATAGTGTGATGGTGTTTGCAGAGAGAAAGCCAGGGCCCTAAAAGCAGCCCTCCTACTGCTGGTAAGCTAAAAAAAGTCAGGCCTCTCTTTCAATCATGCTGGTAGACTGTACCTGGCCCAGAAACCACTAAACAAACCACAGTAAACACAAAAAGCCAAAGAGAGTCATTTCATTGGAGAGGAAGACATACCACAAACCCAATATGCATCACTGGTAAGGAACAAATTCATTTAAGAGGGACAAGATGAACGACCGGACACAGTTACTAGCAGCATTCCCAGAAGCTGCCATTTGGGCAGAAAATCTGGTGCCAGGTACCGCACCCAGGCAATTGGCTGAGGGCATTTCTAGGACGAGTTTCCTGGAAGAATCACTGCGATTGTCATTCACATCAAGACTCAGGAAGCCTGGGCACCACGTGGACTGTTTTCAATGATTTATGAGGCTGGGCTCCCAGCTGAGATGCTAATACTCATCAATTATTTGTGCTGTTAACGCAAGCTCACGGATGCATGGGCAAGCGGTGCTGTTATAATGACGAGTGACAAGAATAGGATGTAAAATTATACGCATAGTATGGCTTCAGCCGTGTGAATGACTAGGATATACCATATAAAATCGCCATTTCCTAGGTCAACAACAGTTGAATATTGGCAACTTCCGATATGTCGTCTTAATACATACACATAGAAAAAGGACTAGGAAGAAATGCACCAAAATATTAATGGGGGCGGCTGTGTCTGCGTATTGCATTTATAAGCAGAGAAACAAAATACAGAAGGTATCTTTTACAAATCAGGGGAATTTCAAGTCTTTGGGCATCTATTTCTTTGTACGTCTTTAGAGGTCCCTAAATCTTGTTTTACGGTAAGTGTGTTTCTTTTATTATCAGGAAAAATGAAACAAACTTGAAAGTTGGCAAGCCAAAGAAAGCGAGGCCGAGAGAGGGAAAATGACACTCAAACTGGGCGAAAATGTGAGAGGTTCCTTTCACAGAGGCCTGTCTGTGCTTGTCCGGAGGTGGTAGATCGCGACAGGCTGTCCCTGGCCCAGGAGGGAGGGAGAGGAAGTGGTCAAGTCAGGAGCCTGTAGAGACGTGTTAGTCTGACTTGGGACCCCTCATCCCCTCAGCTTGCATTCTTGGCATTCTTGGACCACATAGATCTCACTTTGAGAAACACAAATCTTTAAGTGTAAAGTTTTAGCCATTAAAAAATGTCTTTCCATTGCAAATCATCACTGCCAAAAGAGGAGTTTTGTCTGGAAAACCGATGAACAAATTGAGCATAAATACAAGAACAGAGATGAGGTGACTATTGTTCATTCATTCATTCCTTCATCAAATATTAAACACCTACTGTGTGTCAGGCACTGCTCTAAGTGCCTGGGAGACATCAGTGAACAAAACAACCATTTCTGCTCTTGTGGCCATGCATGCTAACAGGGCAAGCCAGACAATGAACAACACACATTATGAATAAGTGAATGTTGTTGTATGTGAAGAGACCAGGGGTAAGGGTGATAGGCACAGGGATGGAGGTGGGGTGAGTGGGGAGTTGCAATTTGAAATAGGACTGAGAAAGTTAATCACTTAAGCAAGGACCTGAAGGAGATGAGGGAATTATTCATGCAGATATCTGGGGGAAGAACCTTCTGGGCAGAGAGAATAACAGTAGAAATGCCCTTAAGGGAGCACGTCTGCAGTAAGGAGGCTGGTGGGGCAAGGGGCAGGCTGCAAGAGATGAAGCCAAAGAGGCACCAGGGGCCAGAACCTGAGGGCCCTCCCCTTGTCACCCCCAGGAAGGACTCAGTCTTTCAGTCTGAGCCAGACGGAAGCCAAATGTGCTTGTCAACACACCAAAAGTTAAATGCTGTCCCTTTAAACCGTCCCTTTGAATATGGGAACTGAATTCAAGCAGCAGCCCTCGGTTATAAGGGAGTCAGCCACGGGATCCAGATCATGCATATATTTTTAATAGTGTCATCAAAATGGAAAGGTAACATTCAACAATTATCTCAGAGGGTTTTCAGACCTTCAAGAATACATGAGCGAACCCTCAGGGATACACAGACCTGAGTTTTAAAAACACTCTTCTTCTGCACGTGCTGTAGATATGCCAGAAGACCAAAAGGACCATAATAGCCCCATGGACCACCACATAGATTTGCCGCTGCATGTAAAATGGAAACGCTAGTCTAGGGACTTTGAGATCTGACTCTGAAGTGAAGAGAAATGCAGAGGGTGAAAGTTGGCGTCCTGAGCTGTGGCTGATGGTATTTAAGCAGTGGCCTTCCTTGAAAGGAGTGGTGTCCTCTTACAAAACCCAGGGAGAATGGGTTTGTCAAGTCTCCCAACCACACCTTGAAGGTTCAAGTGCCCGAGAACAGAAAGAGAAAGAGAAAAACACCCAGGCAATGTAGAAGAGGCCACACACAGGTCACGGCTTTAAAAAATCGTCAATGATAAAGGAAACACTCAGGGTTTCCTTAACAGACGATTCAAGGGAAGGGAGTCAGGAACAATAATGAAGGCAGCATTTTAAAAGTTTGATCCAGGAACCATATATCAAGTTCACCTTGGGAGAAGAGGGTCCTTGTGAAAAAGCAGACTCCTGGCTTCAGGCCAGACCTTCTGAATCTCTGATTGTGGAACCCAGGGACCTGCATTTTATAATTAACTATAAGAATCTTATGTACACTGAAGTTTTATAGCTTCTGTCCTACAGCCTGCAACGTGTGCACACCAAGAACATAGTCTGAGTAATAAATGAAAAGGATGGGAAATTTTACTAAGAGATGATCTTGTAGGTATCACTGATGCTTTGATGAATGGGACTATGGACAAGAGCAGCTTCTTAAAGGAGGTGCGTATCTAGAGGAGCAGAAGGGGAGGGAAAGAGATGTGGAGAGAGAGCATTCCCTTCAGGCAAATATGGACCCCCTAATAGAGAGCTCTCAGGCTCTCTGCCCTTGACCTTGGATCTCCGACTGCATCCATCTAACCATGCTCTCCTGGGGCCAAGAACAAGCTAACCATGGGACTGGAAGGAGGCAGTAACGGTGGCAGTCATAGTGGTGGTCATGTTTGCTTAGAGGAGTGGACCTTAAAACAAACCCATTGAAGTATGTAGAGTACACACAAAACTGAAACAAGGAAGGTCGTTACCTCCCGAAGAGGAATTGGACAAGTGGGGCAAGAGAGGGACGGGTGTTTACTTTTTGCTATAAACATTTGTGTACCTTCTGCATTATCTACTGTGGGACATATAACTTATTTCAAAGTAAACCAGTTCTCTCTGGAAAAAAAATAATGATGTGTGCACAATATATTTTAAAAATTGTTTTACATTTTTGATTCCCTCTCAATTTTGCTAACGAAGCACAGAGCATAGGTTACTTGACAAGTCACAGCTGTAAGTATGACCAAGGCCTGACAATGTATAGCTTGCTCCAAAGAAACAGCTGTAAGTCAAGAACTCTTACTCCTGTTTTGGAAATGCATGTGGCTGAGGAATGGAAGAGAAAAGAAGAGCTTTGGATGAGGATGGACGAGAAGTTAAAGTCCTTTCAATGACCTTAAGATCAAGAGTCATGCTTTCCTGACACAGCTGGTCACAAAACGGCCAGAGAAAGAAGATGGGGAACTGCAACAACCCAGGCCTCGTCTGAGTTGTATTCAGGAAAAGGCGGTCATCTGAAACCTCTCCTACCTTGGCTGACCATTTCATCCCTGAGACGCTGGAAACCTGATCTGGGCCCGGCAGAAAACTGTGCTCCCACCCCCTGGTGACATTTCAAGAACGGGGGACGCTGTTCAGCCTGCCCCGTGCTCTGGTGACCTTCTAGCATTGCATGGATGACACATCACAGGATTTCCTCAACTGCACTCTGGCGTCCTGCTAGGATGTCTTTCTCATTTTTTCCATGGTACACATAGTCACTGCATCACAGTCCAAACAGACTATCCAGCGATGCCTCTGTAAACATGAGTCACATGTGAAGTTAAAGAAATCTGTGTTTGGTTAGAGACAGCAGAGCTCCTAAGGCGTATCAGCTTTGCATACAAGGTAAGGGTTGATGAGAGTCGTCTGATTTCCTGCCAAGATGCCCGAATGGTGCTTGGGGATTGACTTCGTGTGGCAGCCACCAAAGCCGACACAGACGCCGCTCTTCTTCATCCTAAAACTCCCCTTCCAAGGTGAAGTTCTCCAGCTTCTGTCTGAGGAAACATTACTCTGTCTCCATTTTTTTCACCTCTGTGAGCTTCTCTCAGTTTGGTCTTTGATGCCACCACCTTGTCCAGCCTTGGTCATCCCAGTCTAAGCCCAAGCACAAACCTTGTTCTCGTTTCCCCTTGAAGAATGAAGGCCACCCATATCAACCTCCTGAAATGACTCATTCTCTCATCTCTGCCTGTTGCAATCCTATCCATCCTTAACCGGTTTGCAGGGCAGAAATAGAGACACAGATGTAGAGAACAAACGTATGGACACCAAGAGGGGAAAGTGGTGGGGGTGTGTGTGTGATGAATTGGGAGATTGGGATTGATATATATACACTAGTATGTATAAAATGGATAACTAATAAGAACCTGCTGTATAAAAAAAAATTAAAAAAAAAAAGAAATCCTATCCATCCTGTAAGATCCATCTTACCAGCTACCTCTTCCTGGATTATCCCAACTGGTTATGAGCTCTCAAACTCCTGTACCCCAGGAGTCATCTCATTTTGACTTGCATTTAGTTATACACATGCACGTCCCTTTGGAAGGCTCTTGGAGAATCCCCTGAATGGGGCTAGAGATCTTCTGATTATGTGGGCTGTGACTATAATTTCTGAGCAAGGTATGCAAAGGGCTATGAGCCCCTTCTGAAAAATTGCTGGCCTTTCGGCAATGAGCAAGAAGCGTTACATTGTATCTAAAGTCCTTCTGGAATTTCTTCCAGAATTTTGCATGCAAGCTTGATAATTAATTGACCAACAGAGGGATAGAAAAGAGACACAAATGGTTGTAGATAGGTAGATTAGGGAGTAATGTGATCAGTGGTGTCCCAGATAAGGTATAATTAATTAGTGATTAGATATCACTATGATTCATTTTCTATGTGAAACAACTAAAGGATTTAGGACATCAACTCTGCCTCTTCACAGCCAGGAGTCACCTAGTTGTGCTGGCAGAAGGTCTACAGATCAAGGACCGCTTTGTTGTCTACCTGGATTGCTGAGCTAGTTAATTCCATGAGCTGCACCTTTAGACATCAGGACCAGGAATAACAGAGTGAGTAAAATGCAACATAGAAATTACCAGGGAATTACCAGGGAATAGAGTGGGGATGCTAAACCCCACTTAGTGTCTCATGGTTTCAATTTCATTGTGACCTAGAATCATAAACAGTCTCAAATATGGGAAGCTGGCTGCTTTTGTCAGCACTTGTGACAATATTTCATCCTCCCACTGTAGGATGGATGCATTGAGGGCAGCCTTCATCTGTCTCTCAATCGTGTCCAGTCTGAGTAACCAGCTTTCTCTGACTGCATAGGCAGACTCAGGGGCCCCTCCTTCTGCATTTAGATTCCTCTAGATTCACACTGAACACATTATATACAATTGAGCAAGTCGGCTACCATCATTTCTTCTTATGCTGGGAGCCTAGAGAGAACCAGGAACCTACCAAGCGTGTGATATGAGAGAAGACTAGTTGAAATTGGATTGCCTTATTGATATGTTCAAGTCAGCCCAAGTCCCTTGACTTCCCAAGGCCAGTGTATTATTTTCCATTACACTTCGTTCAGTGGCATTAAAAAAATGTGCATAATATTAGTACTTATTTCAAATGCCAGTTCACAGGAGGGAACAATTTCCCAACAGTGTTATCTAGTTTCTTTTCAAGTTCACTGGGTTGAGGTCAGTCTTTGTAGTTAATATTGGGTTCCTGACCCAAACACAGCCTGTGCCAGTTATGAAGTCAGTTTTCCACGCTTTGGATAAAGAGGTGACCGTGGGAACATGTCTGTCTCCAGCTTTGGCGGAGCCACTGAAAACCCAACCCAGCCTGGCTGTCCATGTCCCCGCACGGAAATGGGGACAGACAAGGACTGTCCAGCAGGAGGAAATGGACCCATTCTGCAAAGCCAGCCTTGGCATATGGAGCAAAGGAAAGTATCCTTCCCATTCAGGAGGAAAAAATATTTAGCTCTTTAGCTATTTATTAAGCAACATTAACACTGAAGTAATCTTTTTTTTAAAAATTAATTAATTTATTTTTGGCTGTGTTGGGTCTTTGTTGCTGCGTGCGGGCTTTCTCTAGTTGTGGTGAGCGGGGGCTACTCTTCATTGCAGTGCGCGAGCTTCTCATTGCGCTGGCTTCTCTTGTTTCAGAGCACGGGCTCTAGGCGCGCGGGCTTCCGTAGTTGTGGCACACGGGCTCAGTAGTTGTGGCTCGCGGGCTCTAGAGCACAGGCTCAGTAGTTGTGGCACACGGGCTTAGTTGTTCTGTGGCATGTGGGATCTTCCCGGACCAGGGATCGAACCTGTGTCCCCTGCATTGGCAGGCAGATTCCTAACCACTGTGCCACCAGAGAAGTCCCCTCACATAGATATTTAAACTGGAGAACACAGGGAAAGAAGTGAGAAGGCACACAAAGAGATCCCAAGATCAAGAGACAGCCAGAGAGGGACTTGGCTGCTGGTCCAGTGGTTAGGACTCCACACTTTCACTGCCGTGGGCCCGGGTTCAATCCCTGGTCAGGAAACTAAGTTCTCGCGAGGTGTGTGGCACGGCCAAAAAAAAAAAATTTTTTTTAATTAAAAAAAAAAAAGAGACAACCAGAGAAACTGTGGTCAAGTGTTACACTAATGACCCCCAAAGAAGTGACTTCCTGGTGTCCTATACCTGTGTAGTCCTCTCCCACACTGAAGCTAAGCGAAAGTGACTTGATTTGGCTAATGGGACATCAGCAGACAGGTCACAAATAGATTTTTTTTTTAAGGGAATTCCTTTATTTTTATTATTTATTTATTTATTTTTGGCTGTGATGGGTCTTCGTTTCTGTGCAAGGGCTTTCTCTAGTTGCAGGCAAGCAGGGGCCACTCTTCATCGCAGTGCGCGGGCCTCTTACTCTTGCGGCCTCTCTTGTTGCGGAGCACAGGCTCCAGACGCTCAGGCTCAGTAGTTGTGGCTCACGGGCCTAGTTGCTCCGCGGCATGTGGGATCTTCCCAGACCAGGGCTCGAACCCGTGTCCCCTGCATTGGCAGGCAGATTCTCAACCACTGTGCCACCAGAGAAGCCCCACAAGTAGATATTTAATAGGCACCTGCCACTGTGGCTGGCCCTCATGGAACCCTGGACTACCATGCCATTACCATTAAGAAGCCCGGGATAAAGGACTCCATGGAGAGAGTCCCAGTCAGGCCAGATTTGTCTCAGCTGAGCCCAGAGAAGACCAGTAGAAGAACGAGTCAGTCAACACCCTGAATCATGAGAAATTAAAAAAAAAAATGTCATTTTCAGCCACTGAGTCTTGAGAGTGGTTTCTTACCAGCACGAGATAACTGGGGCCGCCACAACAGGAGCTCCTGCCGCCGAGGCCTCTGCCTTGTGACCTTTCTTTTCCAAACTGCTTTTATCCCTGGCTTGCCTGGGCCCAGCTGGGTGTCTATTCTGGGATTCTTTGAGATGTCCATCTTTCATATTGGCTCCTGTAGTCATACAGCAACCGTGCATTATGTTAAGGCCGTTGTCAAACCCCAGCATTCAAAGTGCTGAGTCAAAATGTGAGTGTCTTTAGGGGAGGGATATTGTGGGTCTGTCTCACCATTACACTCCCATGCCTGGAATGGCGTCTGTCACATAGTAAGAGATATCCATAAGTAAATGAACATGCAGATCTTGGGAGCTTGTTCAAAATATAAATTCCAGGGTCCCACCTCTGGAGATTCTGATTTGATAGATCTGGGTCAGGTCCAGGAAACTGCATGGTAATTAAGCTACCTGAGTGATGCCAAGACAGGAGGCCTATGGAACACATTTTCACCATTAAGGCCTCAAGTTATTCTTGCACCAAAAGAGGCCAAATGACCACTTTTCTAGGTGACTGTAAATCAGAGTCACCTGGGGAGCTAACACTCTTGGGTGAATCCAGTGCAACTGGTCCACAGACTGAAGGGCATTTAGAAATCACTGGCCCAACCAACACAGTTCTCCGAAAGTCATTTGACAGCCAAACACACTTCTCTCATTCCTGAGAGCAGAGAAGACAGGCTTCCTTAGTTAGACATTCTCACGCTAATCTTTAAGGCTTTTTGAAGAAAGGTTTTCATGATTATCGTGAGAAGTAGTTGTTAGGGACTCCTTCTAAATCTAATGGTCTCATATGTCAATGAGATATTGGGAACACCTCCGTCTCAAATACTGTGAGGGCTGGATGAGGTAAGATGCGTGAAGGCGTTTTCAAACTGAAAACACCATGCACGTAATTTGTAAGCCTTTGACCATGCATGACTGTGTCATGTAGGGGATTAAAATATTTAATCTACTTTTAGATAATCAATCAGGATTTATTATGAGTTACCTTGTTCTCCTAAGGAAGGGAAAGCCAGACTTTCAGGACCCCTGTGTAAAATGTTTCAGGGACAGAAAATCCTGGCTACATTTCTAATTCCTTCTCCTGGGGTTCAAAGCCAGGCACGATCTGAGTCCTGCATCACCTTGGCCTCTCCTTCCCCTTCCTCCTGCCCTCAAGTGTCAGCCCTCCCAAAATACTAATGCAGTCTGCTGGTTCACCTCTGTCACCAGCCCTGACTCAAGTTATGCTCTATGTCTGGAATGTTCTGTATAATTGTCCATCCCCATCCACCTGGACTTTTCATGAACCTTTGGTGTCTATTACTATCTTCCACCCTCTAGTCAGACAGAATCGACCAGCCCCTGTTTTTAATGCCCACTGAACGTTTATCCAAGCTCCTGTATCCCTTGGTTGCGCTTACCTAAGCCTGGAAGTCTCTGCCCTTCTCCCACCCCGAGGGCAGGGACTTTTCCATATTAATCCCCTTGTCTCTGGCCCTGAGCACAGTGCCTGGCACAGAGGAGGGACTAATAAATAGGTGTTGATTTTATGAAAGCCGGGGGCTGTCTTTTTTTTTTTTTTTTTTTCCGGGGGCTGTCTTTGGCAGGGTTTCAAGTTCTAGAGAAAGAAAGGGGCTCATGCCTGGCAGAGGTCAAGTGTCTCTCTCTGAATCTGATTCCCTGCTGCTGTCCTTTGCCCTTTTCTCCTCCATACGGAGACTTAATGAAAACCAAACAACTCACCCCAAGCTGCTTTGCCTGATCTTTAGCTCGTGGGGATATCCAGCAGGTTTAGAAGAGTTTGCCCACGTGGGTATCATATGCAAATGTAGTACTTGATATAAATGAACAGATTAAGATATTCATGAGAAATCTCTTCTGAAGGCTAGTTCTGCATTTTTGGTGCCTACTAGATACCTCCAGCTAGATATCCCCGAAGCACTTCAAACTCAACACGTCCCAACCTAATAGATCATCAACTCCATCACACAAACCTGCACCTTATCTACTGACCATCTGCCCACTGCCTGGGCGCCCAGCCCCAATGCCTCCCTGTCCTGTCATCTAAGAAAATGACATGTTCTCTCCATTCTACCCCCATGATAGTTCTCACATCCTTCCCAGACTCCTCCTTCCACTCCAGGACCTCCTTACCTCTCACCTGAGCTCCTATAAATAGCCTCCCAACGGGTCTCCAGCTTCCTCTCAGTTTTTTCTCGAAACCTGGTAACAGGTTAATCTTGCTAAAGCACAGATTGGAACAGGTTACTCCTCTGTTTGCAAACTTCCAACGGCTGCCCGGGGCCTGCCCACTGAATAAAGTCCAAACTCCTTGGTCGGCACCCTGTACCATCTTTAACAACCCTGTCTAATCAGACGCCATCTCCTGGGAAGTGAGGATGTAAGCAGGAAGCGGCAAGAGGCATCCTTCATTCAACAATTACTGATTAGCACCAACCATCTGCCATGCGCTGTTCTAGGTTCTGGGAATACCGTCAAGTCCTTGATTTTATGGAGCTTATTTGTGAGAAGACAAAAAAAAAAGTCATTAATATGTGTTTTCAAGATGACCGCTATCCTGAAAAATGAGTGTGGTAGGTTGTATAGATTGAGATTGCATTGGCCCCCATTCTTCCCTCCTTCCTGCATCCAAACTTTCCGCCACATGACCCAGAAGTTCCTTACACTAGAAGTAGCTGGACTTCTCCCTGCTGAACTTCGGGCTGCGCCATGTGACTTGCTTTGACCAATGGGATGTTTGCAGGTGTGATGCAACCAGAGGCTTGCAGCAGACTTGTGTGGTCAAGCTTGTCCCTCTTGAACTTCTGCTTCTGCCATAAAAAGACTAACCCACGTAGACTGCTGGTCCCAGAAGAAGGAGGAAAATGTGAATTACAACCAAACTGCAAATAAGCTGTTGTTGTTTTTAAGACACTGAGTTTTGGGGGGATCGTCTATTACTGGGGCAAAAGCTGACTGATCAAGGAACTTTAATTCTAACCTCCATGAGATCTACTTGACACCCCTGCCTTGGAGGCACTGTTCCAGAGGGACTGGGCTGCTGCTAGGGGGGGGTTCTCATATTTCCTTACTTCCACGCAAGAAACCCTTCTATGCAGGCAGTATCTTAATCTAGCCCTTTCATCAGTATCTATGAAACCTGAGTATGTCTTTTCCTTGCAACCTGAAAAAGCCTAGGACAATGTCTCCCCTACTATCGTGAGGTCCTCGAGGGGAGAGATTGTTCTTGATGGCTCTGCTGGCGCAGAGCCTGGTGTAGCGCATGGTACACTCCACTACTTGTGGAACCAGATGAAACTCCTGTCAAAATTAGTGGATTTAATGAAGCGGTCTGCCCTAGGTCTTCTCTTGGAAGATCTTTTTCTGTGCAAGAGACTATTATCCATTCAGTTTATCTATCTCCCCATCCACCCACTCATGGGGCTGGAAAGCACTCTGTCGGGCCCTGGGATATAAAGGCAAATTAGACATGACCGATCCTTGTCCTTATAGAGATCGCAGACTCATAGAAGAGACAGATAGACTATTCCCAGGGAGGTGAGATAAAATCTATCAGAAATGAAAGCAAGATACTGAGGGAGTATAGTCTGTTGGGTCAGAGAAGACTTCAGGGATAAGATGACACTTCAGATGACTTTGATAGGCAAGGAGGAACTGACCAGGTATAGAAGGGGGAGAACATTCTGGGGAGAAGGTGTGACAGTGCATGAACTTAAAGTCTGTGATGAGGGGATGAGGGTGTGTGGGCAGGGAGGGGGTGGGAAGTGGTGGGAAAGGAGGTAGAAACTGAGGCCTGGCCAGATGCCAGAGCCTTGTGTGCTACGGTCAGGAGTCTGGACTAGGTGCCGAGGGCACTGGGGAGCACTGAAGATTTTGAACAGGGGTGTGACATGTTTGGATTTTGCATATTTCAAAGACCCCCCCTGGCAACAATGCCTTGGGAAGGGACAAGGAAGCTTGTTAGGTCATTGCAGTGTTAAAGTGGGGGGGATGTAGATGACCTGAAATGCTGGCAGAAACCTAGAGAAGGGGAGGGGTGGGAGGGTTAGGAGGCGGAATGGATGGACCTGGTGAAGCGGGGGCACGGGTCGGGGGGAAGGAGGTGTTGCAAATGACTCCCAGGTTTCTGCTTAAACAGCAGTACGGATGATGGCACACCACTCACAGAGGCTGAGAGCCTTGGGGTGGGGTGTGAGGATAGAAGATGAGTCCCCTTTGACCATGTGCATAAGGGGCCACTGTGGGGCTACCAAGTGTATGTTTCCCAGGCAGCTATACACCCAAACTCAGAAGAGAGTTGTATTTGGGTGTCATGCATTTGATGGTGGTTGGAACTATGAGTTTGTTTGCTATGTGGCCTGGTGCTTGAGCTGATGCTTGCAGAAACACTGAGGAGTCATCCCCACATGGTAGGCAGGTTTTGGAAGCCCCCAAAGAATCCCTACATGGCATGTAAGACATTATCCTAGGGTGTTCAGGTAGGAAGCATCCTGGTTTACCTTTATGTTGCCCGAACCCTCCACAGGGCCCAGACATTAGCACATGCTCAGGAATGCTGGATGAATGAATGAGGTTCCCCTGGTCCTTTGGAAGTCATAGATGGAGAACCAACATCATTAGCCCCCATACCTGGGGTGATTCTGTAGGTTCAAGTTCTGAATTAACCAAGTTCAGCTTTCCCATAATTCCATACTTTCCAGAGGTCCTTAGGTGATTTCTAGAATCACTTGGGGGAACTTCCTGAGAACGCAGATTCCCAGGCCCCGTGGATAGCTATTTTGATTTAGTAGGTCTGGGCTGCAGCCTAGGAATCTGCTCTTGAAACAAGCTCCTGAAGTCGTTCTGCTGTTGATGCAATGTGGACGATATTTGGGGGAAAATCCCTCGTGCTGCATATCCCCCATTTCCCCATCCGGGTCTGCTCTCAACTTTCATTCACGCTGCTGTGCACCCAGGGAGGCTGCCCTGTGGGGCTTGTACCACCCGGACTCCTTTGGTCTCTGGCTTCGATTTGCTTTCAGCCAGTGGGGGGCAACAGCAGGGGAGGGGTGGGAGGAGGGAGGGTAGGCATCGATTCCCCCTCTACCCCAAGCTGCGGTCTAGCACTGGCTGCGTCCTCAGCTCTTGCTGAGCAGCCCCTCTCCGCCAGCTGCAGCTCTCGCCAAGTTTGGCTCCAGCTCCCTTCCTTCACCCCTTCAGGCCTAGGGGTAGTATTTCCCCCAGCACCTAGTCTCTGGGTGCTTCGCCATCTTGATTTCCTATATCCTCACCCAGACCTCGAAGTAGTTTGTTCATTACGTGCTCTTCAGTTACCTCTTTGAGTGTGCCCTCTGCTTCCTGCCAAGACAGGAAAACAAAAACACTGACTGGAAAGAGGCAGGAACTCTGGGCCCAGTTCAGTTCAGTTCAGTTCAATTCAGCAAACATTTACTGAGCGAGGTCCTGTGAGTCCAGCTCTATATCAGGAGCTGAGGATGCAGAAATGACTCAGACACAGTGCCTGCCTGCAGAGAGCTCACTGCCTAATGGGACGTAGAGCCCCAGAATACAGGGTGATGATGGTGTAACTCGGGGTCACACTGGAAGTGCAGGGGGGACCACTATGCCAGGAGTGGCAGACAACAGAGTCTTCCCAGAGGAGGTGACAGCGTGGAATTTGTGTGGTCAGGGAAAGGACGAGAGAGAACAATTCAGGCAGAGATAGAATCACGAAGATGTGAATGGCAATGTCTGGGGTGGCTGCCTGGAGGAGGAATAGAGGCTGGGATCTTCATGCCCACTTTGCTGGAAGGCAGAGGGATGCCTCAGTCTTGAGATGTGGGCTGCTCCCCTGGCACAGGGGTTAGTCAGGGTGCCCCTGGCACTCCAGGTGGTTTGTGTGGGCTGGGGGGGGGGCTCCCACCCTTTCCCAACTGCCATGGTTTGGGCTCCTTTCCTTTTAAAGCAGGTTTAATTCACCAACCTATCAAAGCTCCCCTTGCTTCCCTCAGATGGGTATTTGGGGAAAAAAGAGGGAGACTGGGTGGAGTATTGGGCCTGGGGTCCATGAGGTTAAGACAAAAGAAAAGCTCTGGCTGGATGTACAACAGACCACCATGATTTCACAAACTATCTCCATTGACTTTAAAGGAAGATGAGTCTGGCAAACTCCTATTTATTCGTCAAAAGCCGAATGAGGGCTTCCCTGGTGGCGGAGTGGTTGAGAGTCTGCCTGCCGATGCAGGGCGCACGGGTTCGTGCCCAGGTCCAGGAAGATCCCACATGCCGCGGAGCGGCTGGGCCCGTGAGCCATGGCCGCTGAGCCTGCGCGTCCGGAGCCTGTGCTCTGCAGCGGGAGAGGCCACAACAGTGAGAGGCCCGCGTACCACACAAAAAAAAAAAAGCCGAATGAGATTTCACCTCCTCCAGGAAGACTTCCTGGAAGCCCCTAACTAGTGCTCCTTCTCTTGTATTCATCATAGTCTCTGGTAATTTGTATGATCACCAGTGTATCTAGCCCACTTGACTACTAGATCCTCAAGTATAATACATGGGGCCTAGGGCATAGTAGAGCATCAGAAAATATTTGTTGAATTGACTTAAAAGGAATTCTTGCTGCACTAGGGGAAGTAATAATAACAGTGATATTATCAGCCCTTTGAGGAATGAGGAAACTAGCCCAGGGCAGTGAAGGAACTTACTCATGATCACAAAGCCCATAAACAGGGCAGAATGGGGACTCGAAACCAAACAAGTCTGTTGATTCCAAGGGCTGGAGGATACACCGCTGGGCTCCTCACCCACACGGGCACAGCAGGAGTGGCTGCCCAGCGCGGCCCAGCCAGGAGATTGAGAATAAGAACCCTCATTGATGGAGCAACCACTCCTCTCCAGGAATTGTTCAGAGCACTTCATTTGCATCAACTCACTTAACCCTGACAACAGCTTTGTGTGGTACGTGCGTGATCATGGCCCGATTTGACAGATTAGGATCCAGAGACTGGACGTGGTTAAGAAATGTATGCAGGGTCATACCAAGGAGGAGGCAGAGCTTACAGTGAAGCCCAGACTTATGCCAGAGCCCGTGCGTGCTCTGAACCATCATACTTCTCCAGGGAACGTGACACCGGCTTCAGATTTAGGAAGAAAGAGAAAACGTTTATATGGATTATATTTGTAAGAGAGTGATAAACTGAAATATGCCTCTACATCATGGCAAAAGAAAAAGAAAAAGAAAAATGTTTCTAGAAGCATCCTTAAATTATACAAAATTACACACATTGTGAGTTTTGGAAAATTTAGAGCATCACAGAGTAAATTGCATGGGCCTGGTGGAATGGGCTTGTTCTGCTACTGAGCAGCTGTGTTGTCCTGGGCACATCTCTTCCCCTCCTCTGGGCTTCATCTGTTTCCACATCTTCTTCCAGAGGCTCCATGAAGGGGTTTCCTTTTGGATTGCAAAAGCCGTGGCAGTTTGTATCAAGCATAGTCTTTTAGCGCCCTCTACTGTCCAGTTACAGCACTGTCAGTGATGTGGGTTAGAGGGGAAGGAAAATCAGCCTATGCTTGAAACAAACTGTGAGCAGTGAAGGGCAGCTACAGGGGAAGTCCATGATGTAAAGCAAAAGCCAGTCCTGTTCCAACCCATCAAAGACTTAGAAGTCCTGTTGATCCTGCCCGCACAATTTCAATTGTTTCCGACCTGCGTTTTCCTGAGTGCACATTCACATGCCGTCTCTACACCCACACACAGCACCACCTCTATTTTCATAGCATCACGTTGTATGGTCAGTGCCTGTTGACACATCTGTCTTTTTAAGCACGGGGCCTGCGGTTACTCACCTTTATTTTCTCTCTCTGCCTCATGGGATAGTGTATGACACACAGGCCCTCAACTGGAGTTTACTGCATGGATGAACAGAGAGAGGAGGGAATGCATCAAGGAAAGAGAGAGCCCTCTGGGAAGAGGTTGAGGTGAGAGGAGCAGGGAGCATGGGCAGTTCTGAGTTAGGAACTAGTGTGCCTCAGGTTCAACAAGGTTCCCTGCTGATCTCACGTTGCACTGGCATGGTTTCAAAGTCGGAGTGTGGAAGGGGTTTCATGAAGGGGACAAATGGAGGGCTTTTGGGGTATTGCTGGGGTGCTGGGTACATGGTGTGCTCATCTTGGAAAATATATTCAGCTATACACTTGCGTTCACTTAAAATTTGCACATCTTTCTGAATGTATGTTGTACTTTGATGAAAAGCTTAGGTAAATCTAATTTGAGAGAGGGGTGGATATGTCTGCTTATGCCTTGCTCCAGAGGTAGAGGCAGGCTGCTGCGTTTCTTTCAAAGAGCTCACTCCATGTTCTGTCTTAGCGTCTGATGGCCCAGCTCTAGGGAAACCCATGTGACCAGACCCATGGGACTTCATCGCTGTTTGACACTCTTGCCCACTCCCTCTTTCTTGAGATATCTCCATCCCTTGGCTTCCAGGACTCGATGTTTTTGCTCTGTGTTTGGCTATAGCTCCGTCTCCTTTGTGGGCCTCTCTTCCAAGAACATTCCTTGAAGTTCCCAAGGGTTCTGTGCTAGGCCTGCCCTGTTTCTAACTGCAAATTCTCCCTGGATGATCTCATCCCCTCTCATGGCCAACCCTGTGTCGATGACTCACAAACACATATCTCAAGCCCATCTCTCTCTCTCCTGAGCTGTGGACCACTTATCCAATTGTTTCTTTGACATCTTTGCTCAGACATCTCACTGGTAACTCCACGCGCCATGGATGGTGTCCATTTCTCTCTGCACCCCTATCCAAAACCATGTTCCTCCTTATGTGTTCCTTATTTCAGTGAATGGCTCCACCGTTTATCTGGGGGTTGGGCTTAATTCCCTGTGGAACGCTATATTATTGTTCAGCAAATCCTCACTCTCCCTTTCTTTCCATCTTGAAGCAGAGTATACTTCCATACCTCATTGACTTTTGGCTTGTCCGTGGGTCTTGCTTTGAATAAAGGAATGACCACGTGGACGTTCCTAATAGAGGCTCTAGTGGCACTGTGCTGGGAGCCGCCTGTGTTTCTCTTCCACTGGTTCTCCTGCCACCTGTCACGAGGAGAGCAGGCCACAGATGGCTGCTGTTCCTTCAGCCTGGGTGTTTCAATGGCAGACATGTGGGGCAGACCTGAGCGACCTGGAGCCTAGAGCTGAGCCCAACTGAGTTAGGTTGAGTTCAGCTGACCCACAGACCCACGTGCAAGAAATAAATGTTTGTTACTGTAAGCCACTAAGATTTCTATACTTTTCCAACTACTCACTCCCCACATTCGACCAAGACCTGTCAATTGTACCTCCTACCTTTGTCTTGATGCATCCAATGCGACCATTTCCCACTGCTGCACCCTACTCCAGGCTCTTCTCATCTCTTGCCTGGATGCTTGCAAGTCTTTTGCTGGTTTCCTCACATTCGATCTTGTCCCCATTAGTCCCATCTCCACACCGTAGCAAAAGTGATCTTGCTAAAATTCAGGTCAGTTGTACCCCTTCTTTAGGCGTTTCAAGGGCTTGCCATCACATTTAGGAAACTATCCACGTCCATGGCACTCAAGGCCTTTGACCCTCTGGACGCTGCCATCTCCCTCGCCCCTCACTCACCCCTTCTCCTCCATGCTCTGCCTACTCGCACCTCTTCCAGCTTCATAAGAGCCCCCTGCTCTTTCGTGCCCTGGGCCTTGGCCATGCCTTCCTCTCTGCCTGGACCACAGTCTATTTCCCTTGCCCCACTGCACGTGGATCGCACTTCTCATCCTTTATGGATCAGCTTAGGAATGATTTCCTTTGGAGAGTCTCTGATTCCCACTGTTCTGGATGAAATCCAATTGCTATTTGCTCCCATGGCACCCTGAGCTTTTCCTACCCAAACACATATCAAGCTATTTTCTCACTTTAATTTGCTTGTCTTTTCCACTGGACTTGAGCTCCCACAAACTCAGGGACTATATCGAAATTGTTCATCCTTACATTCCTAGTGTTTAAAAAGTTGCCTATGCTCATTCTTTCAGTTCAAATATTGTTTGTTGAATAAATATTATGGGAAAATAATATGAATGGGCTAAAGAAGTCCAAGATGGAAACAAAAACCACAGAAGGGACTCAGAGAATGTCTAGTCTCATTCTTTCGTTGTACAGATGGGGAAATTGAGGCTCAGAGAGGGCTTGACTACACCAAGGACATGGAGGCTGTTAGAGGCAGAGCTGGAATTGGAAGGTTCTGATGGGACTGCCTGGGTTTTATTTGTTGTCTGATCTGAGGAATTTAAATGGTTAATTTAGGTTCTTAGGACCTGCAGTATTAGCATCACCTGGGAGTTTTTTCGATCAGGCCCTGCCCTAGCCATACTGAATCAGAATCTTCATTTTAACAAGATCTCCAGGGGCTTCATAGATGCAATAAAGTCTGAGAAACACTCATTTCAGTGACCAGGGGGACAGCTAATGTGGCTTAAAGGTCATTCCAATTCATGCAGGAAAGCCAGCTGGTACAGTGGGAAAGAAAACCCAGCCGAAATGTGGTGGCATTCAGTTCATGCTGTAAATCAAAGGCCAAACGTGTGGGCCCCTCACCTTCCAAAGTTCCAGATAGTTTGGGGATAGTTCCAGATAGTTCCAGGACCTGGACCGATGAGGGAATAATGGTTCAACTTTAGGTGAGGCGAATGAAGGGGGCTTGCATAAAGGGAAACTCCCAGAAGCCCAGCTGACCAGCAGACCTGATGCTGCAAATTTCCAACTTTTGAACCTGTAAAATCTAAAAAGAAGTTTAATAAATATTTATTTATTTACACAAATAATTCTCCCCATGCTGCTTGAGGTGACGGTGAAAGTGGTATACTCCTACCCTGCTAGTGACATTGTCAACTGGTGCAGGCTGTTTTGTAAACACTGCGGCAATATGTAGCAACAACTACAACATTGTTGATCTCCTTGGACCAAGTAATGCCATTCACAAGAAATAATCCTAAGGAGATAATTCAGCAGAAGTGAAAATCTATATGCATGAAGATGTTTGCTACAGGTAACAGTGGAAAATACTAAATACAAAAGGGAATGATTGAGCAAATTAGAATATGGTATCTTCACGACCATTTAAATTTAATTATAAAATAGCTACTATGTCTTACTTCATCTGCTTGGGGTACAGTGGTGGTTAATAGCCTGGTCTCTGGGTGTTTGATTCTGGCTCCACCATTTACTGTATGATCTTGGGCAAGTTTACTTAACCGCTCTATGCCTCAGTTTCCTCATCTGTAAAATGGGGATAATAACAATACCTACTTATAGGATTGTTGTAAGGATGGAATGATTTAATTTAATTAATTAAAGTGCCTGGAATAGCGCCTCTATAAATTTGTGTTACTATTATTTTTAAGAGTCAAATTAAATGGCCTGATACTCTCACTCCACCTGACACAGGAATGCTTTTCCTGCATCCTCAGGGCCTGACCTATGATAAGTCAAAGACCCCCGGGGATGTTCCCTCAGTCCTCCTTGGAATCAGCCTGGTTTTCCAGCCTTGTGGAGAGAAAACAAGAGAATTTGCTTGGTTGGCCTGTACATTGTATTCTTTGTGGCTCTGTTGCTGTTACGGTGTTGCTATTGAAACAGGTGATTCAGGGGCCATCTTGAATTCTTCCTCCCTCAGCATTATGCTAGACTGTGGTAACTCCACCCCGTATAGGCCTTTAGTACACACAGACACACACACACGTGCACACACACACAACCACCTTCTGTAAGCCACTCCCCCAGCACACCTGAGTCCTGGTTGCTGAGGCTGAACAAGGTCCCTTTTTCCTTCTCCCAACCCCTTGGTCTGTTTACATTTAGTGCCCTAGAATGGCATACTTTTCAGTAGATAATCCTACTTGTTCCGATGATAATAATAGCTACCATTAGTTGAAAGCCAGAAGTGTGCCGGCCAGGTGTTCTGCTGTATTTTCACAAACATCATTCCTTAGAATGAAACGATGAGGCAGGTACCTAAGAGGTAAGTACCATTGTTTCTATCTTACTGGTAGAGCCTCTGAAGTTCAAACATGATATGGGGTTTGCTGGAGATCCACAGTTTGCAAGTGAAAAATCTGAGATTTTAACCCAGATTTGTCTAACTCCAAAGCCCACACTCAGAACCACTACCCTAAACTGCCTCCCTACAGAGGGACATAAGCAAGAAGTTTATGATAAATGGTAACTAAAAAAGTAAAAGGAAAATTGCATCACTACAATGCATAGAGTTGTGCAAAAATATGTCTGCATGTAGACAAAGCATTGAGAATATTTGCTGCGCAAGGGCCATAGGGTTAGGTATGATTTTTTCATTTTAAGTAATTTCCTTTAGTGACAGTGGCTGTATAGCCTTTACAATTTGAAAAAAGCTACCCTCCATCTGCAAAAATGACTGCCTTTAGGCCAATAGGTCTCAGCTTTGATTGATCATGAGAATCACCTGGAGGGGCTTTTAAAAGCGACCCAATGCCTGGGCTCCACCATAGATGAATAAATCAGAATCTCTGGGGGTTGAGTCCAGGCAGTGGTATTTTAAGAGAGTCCTCCCATTGATTTTGTGTGCAACTAAGATTGAGGAACAGCTTCAGGGAGAAGCTTCACCTTCCACTCTCCTTCCAGAGAATCTAGCTGCCCCATATTCTGTGACCCGGTGCTAATTAACTCAAGCTTTTCCCTCTTCGCCCAGGAAAAAGCTAGCAATATGACTTTCCCCCCCAATCCTTTTAGTAGATGGGCACTGAGAAGAATCTTTGGGTGGTGGAAATATTCTGTATCTTGATTGTGGTGGTGGTTAGATGACTGTATACATTTGCCAAAACTCACTAAACTAGACTTAAAATTGGTGAATTTTATTATGTGTAAATTATACTTCATTAAGCCGGTGTTTAAAAAGGTATAAATATTGGAAAGGAAGAAGCAAATCATTAGTCACAGAAATCAATATTCATATTGTGATTGATTAATTCTACTTCCTTGTGAATTAATTTTCTTTCTTTACATTGGTGCTCTTCTCTAGTCCTGGCTTTCCTCAAATATTTGGCAATTCTTGGCTGCCTTCTCTTCTATGACTTTAGAAACGTCTAGTAAGCTTATGAAGGTTGTAGATATGGTCCAAGTCCCTGCCTCCCATCATTGTAGGGGTGATAGGCTGACTGCTGGTGCTTGTCATCTAGTCTGGAGGTTCCTTCTCCTCCATCCCTTGAGTTTTCTAGGAAGCTGGGGCCTCAGAATCACACTCAGTGCTTCCACCTGGGAAAGATGCTGCCATCTGTTTCTTGTTATAGGTGAAGGAGGGGGAAGGGCTATCAGATCTACCTGCTTCTCAAAGTGGTTCTCAATTATGCTCTTTGAACCAGCAGCCTCAGCATCACCTGGGAATGTATTAGAAATGCGAATTCTCCGGCCCTGTCTCAGATCAACTGAATCAGAAACTCTGGGGTAGGTTTCAATCTATACTTCAACCTGCCCTCCAGGTGGTTCTCAAGGTTGAGAACCACTGTCTTGCCTGAGAACCCCAGTTAATTTCCTGGACAATCACTCTTTCTCTTCCCTGATCCCTTTTCACAGCAGGCACTCTTGCAAGCATTTCAAGCTGAGGTTTCTTCCTTCCTGTTCCACCTTCAGTCCAATTCCAATTGCTTTCTATCATTCAGAAGTTCCCCACATTTTCTGGTGGATTGGTAGCACCTATTCTTGCTTTCTAGTGTTCCAATGGATTTTTATTTTTATTTTTAATTGTGGTAAAAAGCATATAACCTATGTGCCATCCTCATCACTATCTCAAGAACTCTTTTCATCTTGCAAAACTGAAACTCTGTACCCATTAAACAACTCCCCATCGAATGGATTTTTAAAAAGCATATTTTTTTTCTGTCATTAAATGGAATTTGGAGTGTATATTGAGGTCAATGCATGTGCTCCGTATACCATCTTTCTAAAAAAATTGTGGTTAAATATATATGACAAAATGTACCATCTCATCCATTTTTAGGTCTACAGTTCGGTGTCATTAAGGACATTCATATTGTTCTGCAAGATCACCACTATCCATCTCCAGAACTTTTTCATCTTCCCAAACTGAACTCTGTGCCCATTAAACACCAACTCCCCTTCCTCCCCTGCCAGCCCCCTGTAACCACCATCTACTTTCTGTCTCTATAAATTTGACTATTCTAAGTACCTCATATGAGTGGAATTATGTAGTATTTGTGCCTTTGTGACTGGCTTACTTCACTTAGAATAATGTCAAGTTTCAACCATGTTGTAGCATGTGTCAGAATTTCCTTCCTTTTTAAGGCTGAATAGCGTTCTATTGTATGTATTCACCACATTTTGTTTATCCATTCATCGGTCAAGGTACACTTGAGTTGATTCCACTTTTTGGCTATTGTAATAATCCCGCTATGAACATGGGTGTACAAATATCTCTTCATGTCCCTGCTTTCCCTTTTTTGGAGCATATAGCCAAAAGTGGAATTGCTGGTGCATATGGTAATTCTAATTTTAATTTCTGGAGGAATTGCCATGCTGTTTTCCCTAGCATCTGCTCTATTTTATATTCCAACCAACAGTGCACAAGGGTTCCAATTTCTCCACATCCTTCCAACACTTGTTATTTTCTTTTTTTTTTATCATAAATGGGTGTTGAATTTTGTCAGAGGCTTTTTCTGCATCTATTGACATTATCGTGTGGTTTTTATCCTTCAGTTTGTTAATATGGTTTATCACATTGATTGATTTGCGTATATTGAAGAATCCTTGCATTCCTGGGATAAACCCCACTTGATCACAGTGTATGATCCTTTTAATGTGCTTTTGGATTGTTTGCTAGTATTTTGTTGAGGATTTTTGCATCTGTGTTCATCAGAGATATTGGCCCATAGGTTTCTTTTTTTGTGACATCTTTGTCTGGTTTTGGTATCAGAATGAGTTTGGGAGTGTTCCTCCCTCTGCTATATTTTGGAAGAGTTTGAGAAGGATAGGTGTTAGCTCTTCTCTAAATGTTTGGTAGAGTTCGCCTGTGAAGCCATCTGGTCCTGGGCTTTTGTTTGTTGGAAGATTTTTAATCACAGTTTCAATTTCAGTGCTTGTGATTGGTCTGTTTATATTTTCTATTTCTTCCTGGTTCAGTGTCAGAAGGTTGTGCTTTTCTAAGAATCTGTCCATTTCTTCCAGGTTGTCCATTTTACTGGCATATAATTGCTTGTAGTAATCTCTCATGATCCTTTGTATTTCTGCAGTGTCAGTTGTTACTTCTTTTTCATTTCTAATTCTGTTGATGTGAGTCTTCTCCCTTTTTTTCTTGATGAGTCTGGCTAATGGTTTATCAATTTTGTTTATCTTCTCAAAGAACCAGCTTTTAGTTGTATTGATCTTTGCTACTGTTTCCTTCATTTCTTTTTCATCTACTTCTGATCTAATCTTTATGATTTCTTTCCTTCTGCTAACCTTGGGGGTTTTTTGTTCTTCTTTCTCTAATTGCTTTAGGTGTAAGGTTAGGTTGTTTATTTGAGATGTTCCTTGTTTCTTAAGGTAGGATTGTATTGCTATAAACTTCCATCTTAGAACTGCTTTTGCTGCATCCCATAGGTTTTGGGTCGTTGTGTTTTCATTGTCATTTGTTTCTAGGTATTTTTTGATTTCTTCTTTGATTTCTTCAGTGATCTCTTGGTTATTTAGTAGCGTATTGTTTAGCCTCCATGTGTTTGTATTTTTTACAGTTTTTTCGCTGTTATTGATATCTAGTCTCATAGCGTTGTGGTCGGAAAAGATACTTGATACGATTTCAATCTTCTTAAATTTACCAAGGCTTGATTTGTGACCCAAGATATGATCAATCCTGGAGAATGTTCCATGAGCACTTGAGAAGAAAGTGTATTCTGTTGTTTTTGGATGGAATGTCCTATAAATATCAATTAAGTCCATCTTGTTTAATGTATCATTTAAAGCTTGTGTTTCCTTATTTATTTTCATTTTGGATGATCTGTCCATTGGTGAAAGTGGAGTGTTAAAGTCCCCTACTATTATTGTGTTACTGTCAATTTCCCCTTTTACGGCTGTTAGCATTTGCCTTATGTGTTGAGGTGCTCCTATGTTGGGTGCATAAATATTTACAATTGTTATATCTCCTTCTTGGATTGATTCCTTGATCATTATGTAGTGTCCTTCTTTGTTTCTTGTAATAGTCTTTATTTTAAAGTCTATTTTGTCTGATATGAGAATTGCTACTCCAACTTTCTTTTGATTTCCATTTGCATGGAATATCTTTTTTCATCCCCTCACTTTCAGTCTGTATGTGTCCCTAGGTCTGAAGTGGGTCTCTTGTAGACAGCATATGTATGGGTCTTGTTTTTGTATCCATTCAGCCAGTCTATGTCTTTTGGTTGGAGCATTTTAATCCATTTACATTTAAGGTAATTATCGATATGTATGTTCCTATTACCATTTTCTTAATTGTTTTGGGTGTGTTATTGTAGGTCTTTTCCTTCTCTAGTGTTTCCTGCCTAGAGAAGTTTCTTTAGCATTTGTTGTAAAGCTGGTTTGGTGGTGCTGAACTCTCTCAGCTTTTGCTTGTCTGTAAAGGTTTTAATTTCTCCATCAAATCTGAATGAGATCCTTGCTGGGTAATCTTGGTTGTAGCTTCTTCCCTTTCATCACTTTAAATATGTCCTGCCACTCCCTTCTGGCTTGCAGAGTTTCTGCTGAATGATCAGCTGTTAACCTTATGGGGATTCCCTTGTATGTTTTTTGTTGCTTTTCCGTTGATGCTTTTAATATTTTTTCTTTGTGTTTAATATTTGTTAGTTTGATTAATATGTGTCTCAGCATGTTTCTCCTTGTATTTATCCTGTATGGGACTCTCTGCACTTCCTGGACTTGATTATTTCCTTTCCCATGTTGGGGAAGTTTTCAACTATAATCTCTTCAAGTATTTTCTCAGACCCTTTCTTTTTCTCTTCTTCTTCTGGGACCCCTATAATTTGAATGTTTGTGCATTTAATGTTGTCCCAGAGGCCTCTGAGACTGTCCTCAATTCTTTTCATTCTTTTTTCTTTATTCTGCTCCCTGGCAGTTATTTCCACCATTCTGTCTTCCAGCTCGCTTATCCGTTCTTCTGCCTCACTTATTCTGTTATTGCTTCCTTCTAGAGTATTTTTCATTTCAGTGATTGTGTTGTTCATCACTGTTTGTTTGCTCTTTAGTTCTTCTAGGTCCTTGTTAAATGTTTCTTGTATTTTCTCCATTCTGTTTCCAAGATTTTGGATCATCTTTACTCTTATTACTCTGAATTCTTTTTCAGGTAGGTTGCCTATTTCATCTTCATTTATTTGGTCTTGTAGGTTTTTACCTTGCTCCTTCATCTGTAACAAATTTTTTTGTTGTTTCTTTTTTTTTTTCATGGGTGGTGCTGTATTCCTATCTTACTGGTTGTTTGGCCTGAGACGTCCAGCACTGGAGTTTTCAGGCAGTTGGATAGAGCTGGGTCTTGGTGCTGAGATGAGGACCTCTGGGAGGCCTCACTCCGAGTGATATTCCCTGGGGTCTGAGGTTCTTTTCGTCCAGTGGTTTGGACTCGGACCTCCCACCACAGGAGCTTGGGCTTGACCTCCAGCCTGGGAACCAAGATCCTGCAAGCTTTGTGGCTCAGTTAAAAAAAAAAAAAAAAAGTAAAAAGAACAGTACAATATCAAAGAATATAAAATAAAATAAAATTAGAAAGATAAAAAATATATTAGGAAAAATAAAGCTATAACTGAAACAAGGGAAAATAAAACCACAGCAGAAAAAAAAAGGGAGGGGGGGTTGGGGAACAAGCCAGAAGGAGAGATCACTAACAAAGTATAAAGAATAAAATAAAATTAGAAAAATAGAAGATTTATTAGGAAAAATAAAAAAGAATCAACAACAACGAGTCAACAAGGTAAAACAGAACCCCAATCTAAAAGAGGAAAAAAGAAAAGAAAAAAAGCCTTGGCTCTTGGGGTGGAGTTTAGGTAGGGGGTGGAACTCAGGCAGGGGCGGGGTTTTGGGTGGGGCGGGACGTAAGGGGGTAGGGGGAGTGACATTTGAGTGTGGGGCGGGGCCTAGGCCAGGCATGTTCAAGCATGGGGCGGGGCCTGTGCTGAGGACCTACTCCGGGAAGGGGTGAGGCAGCACGTGGAATGGAGGGCCTCTGGAGTGTGGAGTGCTGGAGTTTGGAGGTAGGGCCCTGAGTGGGGTTTAGGCCAAGCACGGTTGGAGGGGGTCTCAGAGGGTGTCTCCGAGTGTAGAGGTGGGGCCCTGGGTGGGGGTGTAGGGGCGGGGCTTGGGCTCTGCACAGCAGGAGGGAGGCTCCGAGGGCAGAGGATTAGGCCCGGGAGCCCAACAGACTCCCTGGTGCCTAAGTGGACAGGGAAAGCGCTGGCCCCGTTCCCTTCTGTTCCTTCGTGCCCCTCCCCCACCATCTCCCCCAGGGTCTCCCCTGTCCCTGCTGGACCCCTAACTGTGGGTGGGTCCCATTGGGGGTAGGAATTCCTTCCCTCCCCCAGCTGCTCCTCAGGGGTGCCAGTCTAGAGGTCCGGCCTTTACTTTTGCTCCCCCTTCCCTCCCTTCCTCCCACTCCCTCAGGACCCACGCGGCTGGAGGGGGTCTCAGTGGGCAGAGGATTAGGCCCAGGATCTGAGCAGGCTCCTGCGGGCCCAAGTGGGCAGGGGAAGCCTGGCCACGCTCCCTTTGGATCCTCTGCCCTCCCAGTGGTCCCCCAAATTCCCCCTTCGGATGTGGGATCCCTTCCCTCCCTCAGCTGCCCCTGTGGAAGTGGAGGCGGGTGCCAGTCCCGTCCCGCCTCCACTTCTCCTCCCCCATCTCTCCCCCCAAGTCCCACGTCCTACCGGTCCCTGGGGGTTCCTTCTATCCCCTTAGGTGTCTGTGGTCCCCCATTGGTGCCCAGTAGGTGCCCCAGTTGTGAGGAGATGTGAATTCCACGTTCTCCTAGTATGCCATCTTGACTCCCCCCCCTTTTATTTTTTTTATGGTAGCCATCCTAATGGATGTGAAGTGGTATCCCATTGTGGTTTTGATTTTCTTTTTTTAAAAAAATTATTTATTTATTTATTTTTGGCTGCGTTTGGTCTTTGTTGCTGAATGGGGGCTATTCTTCATTGCAGTGCATGGGCTTCTCATCACAGTGGCTTCTCTTTATTGCGGAGCTCCGGCTCTAGGCACGCAGGCTGCAGTAGTTGTGGCACATGGGCTCATTAATTGTGGCTTGTGGGCTCTAGAGCCAGGCTCAGTAGTTGCGGCGCACGGGCTTAGTTGTTCTGCGGCATGTGGGATCTTCCCGGACCAGGGCTTGAACCTGTGTCCCCTGCCTTGGCAGGCGGATTCTTAACCATTGCGCCACCAGGGAAGTCCCCTGTGGTTTTAATTTTCATTTCCCTAATTATTAGTGATGTTGAGCATCTTTTCATGTGCTTATTGGCCATTTGTATATCTTCTTTGGAGAAATATCTATTCTAGTACTTTGTCCATTTTTGAATCCGGTCTTTTTTTTTTTGTCCCCGAGTTTTAGTAGTTCTTTATATATTCTGGATATTAATGCCTTATCAGATATGTAATTTGCAAATATTTTCTCCCATTCTGTTGGTTGCCTTTTCACTGTGTTAATAGTGTCCTTTATTGCACAAAAGTTTTTCATTTTGAAGAAGTCCAATTTGTCTATGTTTTCTTTTGCTGCTTGTGCCTTTGATGTCTTATCCAAGAAAATCAGAGGCAAATCCAGTGTCATGAAGCCTGTTTTCTTCTCTCTATGCCGTCTTGATCTAGCCTCTAATAACGGTTTCTATTTGTCTGCTAGTTAAACATAAATATCTATCTTTCCCCTACCCTGCCCTTGTCATGAGCATGACTGTTTAAAACCTGGCAATTTTGCTATCAATCCACAATATAGATATAGCTGCTCTCTGATGAAAGGCTTATACAAGCTGGAGTAAGTTCTGAATGACCTTGATCTTAACCCTCATCACAGTGAAAGGGACTGGTGAAGAGTAGAGTAGGTGTTTTTAGAATCAAAAGGGCCTCACCCCAAATCTGCCTGCCTCTGCCACTGATAGCTGGGTGGTTTGGGGCAAGTTCTGCCTCTTTGAGCTTCAGTTTTTATTTTATTGTTTATGTTTAAAATGGGGATAATAATACCTACCTTGAGGTGCAGTGGTGGGAATGACAGATAATGTGTATACATGTCTAGCTCTTGGAAGCTGGAAGCCCTAATTATTAATTATTGCTGTGTTAGACTTGGTTGTCACCCAGTACATCTCCTCTACTTGACCACTAGCCCGTGAGCACCTCCAGGGACCAGTGTAGCACATCTTCATTTCTGGATCCCAACACTTGGTCCCAAGCCTAGTCAGTGGTAGGACCTCTGTAGGCCTTTGTTGAGTGAATGATTTGGAAGGTGGAAAAACATTCCCTTGCCGCCAGCCTGAAAGCCACATCCCTGTCGTGGCATATGGGTGTGAACTTGTGAGTCTGAGGATTCACGTGAAACACATTCTTGTTCTTGGAATGTATTTCTTTCCACATATGGTTGCCAAACGATGTCCAACTTTTCCTCTCTCCTCTTCACTGCTACTGTTTTTTGTCTACTTTCCAGGTGAAACGGATCCTGCATCCCAGAGGGAATTTTGGAAGAGGTTTCGGTGGAGGTGAAAACCAAGTGCCTGAATGGTTTTATTGCTGAAAGTCCTGAGTCTGGGAAACCTCTCCGTCTTGGAGTTTCCCTCAGAATGAAAAACAAGGGGAAGCTGACTGGCAGGTACACGGACAAGACAGAGATCTTTTGAATTCCCAACTTTATCAAAGTTTGGTTTGATAGATTCTGTACGGTTCGGTTAGGTTACATTGAATTTGGTACTTAAATGAGTATGGAGCAGATCAGATTTTTGTTCTGGTTCCATTCAGATTTTTATTCTCTGTGCAAAGTAATACCATTGGCAACTTTAAAAAGGTTACAGCGTGCAGTATTTCTTGACATACTAAAGTGGCCAACATTGAGACTGAGGAAATACATGTATTAATTTTGGATCATAGTTACTTTTCTAAGCCTATTTTTGGACTGCAGTTTGCTGTCATCAACACCAAATCTTCCTCGGTGAAGTATTTTCTCAAAGACAAGTTTTTATGAGTAATCATCAGAGAAAGGAAGCAGGTTAATTTTACTTTGAAAACTGTTGGGTGCCAAAGCTGGTAGGATGTGCAAAAATACAGGCTTGAACTGTTTCAGAAATGGATTTTAAAAGAATTGTGGCTAATATTTTTCATCCCAGTGACTATTTCTGAGTTCAAATTTAGTGGAAGATGATTATGGTTACTTAACAGAAACATGTCAGACAGGTATTTTATATCCTGGTACGTTCTTTATGCTCTCTCACTGGGCCAGCAGACTCCATATGTCTCGTTCCCACGGTCTAGACCCTCCCTAGTGTTGTCAGCCCACCATTGACAACGTCCAGTTTAAAACACGGATCTGAGTAAGTCATCCTCCTGCTTAAAAATCCTCACTAGCTATCCCACTTCTCCCAGGATAAAGTCCGAAGACATCCCAGGCTTGTGTGAGCTGATCCTCCGTTGAGCCTTTAAGCTTGCTTCCTGGCCCTTTCATAGCCTTTTTAGAACCCTTCACTTATTCACATAACAAAAAATTAGCCATTTCAATCTAAACAAGTTAGTGACTGCATGGTGACAGTACAGTATTAGAAATTCATGCCTTTCTATGTTTGAATAATATTCTATTGTATAGATATAGCACATTCCTCTCATGGTAGACATTTGGATTGTTTCCATTTTTTGGTTATTATGACTAGTGCATGCGCGTATGTGTATTTGCTTGAGTACCTGTTTTCGGTTCTTTTGGATATATAGCTAGGAGTGGAATTGCTGGGTCATATAGTATTTCTATGTTTAATGTAGAAGAATTGCCAGACTCTTTTCTTCCCTTTTCTCTCATGTTTCTATAATACAATATATTCAAGAAAATTTCTACTGTAGTACAGTTATAAGATACCTTTAGTTATGACAGGCTGTATATGTATCTGACAGCAGGGATTAGGTCTTATTTATTTGTGAATCTCCAATACCCGGTACAGGGCTGCACAGAGAAGGTACTCAAAAAGTGTTTGTAGAATTGCATTGACTATAGAGGGATTATATGCAGTTTTATCCTTGAGGAAGATGTGGTGTATGTGGTAAGGCTGTGAATATGAGTGATGGGCTAAGTGGAGATAGGGGGTGGGTGAAGTGAAGAAGACCCTCCCAACTTCTTTGGACAAAGGGAAAGGAAGACCAGTGTGGTAGAACTAGTTATCCATAGACCTGGCTTCTGTTGCTGGTTTGCCTTTAACTAACTCATTATAATTTTCCGAGAAGTTCAATTCTCCTCTTTGTCAAATGAAAAGATTGAATATTTTAGTGATATTCCATTTTTTGGGTTTGTTTTAAGCAACGGGAACTGTTTTATTCATATGAACTCACTGGTGGAAGCCCAGTATGCCTTGGTGGGGGGAAGGGCAGAGTGCAGAGCAAGGCACAGACCAGAACACAGGGCAGCCCCTATCCCTGCAGCCCCAAGACCTTGGCAGGACCCTGAGACTCAAGGTCCCAGCACATTCAGTAGCTCTGAGAGACCTCTGTTCTAGAAAGATCAAGGAAGCATGAATGCACACAAGTACATATTATTCTGCAAAAAAAGAATTTTTTCCAAGCAATAGAGGGGAGCTTAAGGATTGAGACAGCAACTTCAATGGGAAGAGAACAAAAGATCTGATGAAAAATTACAGTGAGTAGTACATTTGGTTAAAAAGGGGGTCCCCAACCTCCTTCTCACTTCCTCATACTTAAAAAGAAAAGATGTTGCAGGTTGACTTCATGGACAGAATTGTCAAACGTTTGTACTCTCCTAACTGAATGGATTCCCGCTCCATGAGAGCACTTCCTCTGCAAATGTCCTGCCTGGTATCATAGCTGAATGTGTCGTTGGGCAGGCCTGGTCTGGTCCTTACTTTCTGGGTTTCCTTTTTTTTTTTTTCTCTCTCTCTCTCTCCTGGCAAAATGTCTTGAAAACATGACATTTACACTCCACCCTCATGTTATCTTTTCTTTCTAGTTCTTTGCTTTCGAACTAGCCTTGAGCATCGTGAGGGTTAGCTGAGGCCCCCAGACCGCTTCCTGGCACGCCTATGGCATCAACAACCTCTCTCCACCGGATTGTTGCTGATGCTAGGCTTGCTTTGGTCTTGTTCAATTTTTTTATTTCTGCTGAAGCTCATTTTTAGGCAACACTTCTGCAAACATACTGCCTGAACCTCAAAATCTCTTCTATTTATTCAGGTTGAGGCACAGACGTTATTCAGGCACTGAGACCGAAGTTGGTTTACACGGATGTCTGAATTAGCCCCCAAACCATGTTGTTTTTATTGTGAATATCCCTACATGTCATCATAGAAACATAGTTCAAGCAGTGTAACTGCAAACAGTATTCACATTCCACTATTAACCCTCTTGTTCATTTTTTTTTTTTCATTTTTATGTGAGGCTCTTCTGGAAATTCTACAACTTCTTTTAAAACAGATTTTCTGGACAATGAGTGTCCCTTTTGGAGGTAGAGCCCTATTATAAAAATAGAAAGGAAATTCAGTTTCAATATCCCTCTGATTTTACTTGCTTAACAGTTGCTTTCACTCCAAAATGGGCACGAACGTAAACACTGCAGTATTTTCACCATTTCTTTAAATGCTTTTTAAGAAAGGGAACTTACAGTTTTCCGGAGGATACCTGTATGACGTTAATCTCTCTCGCTCCGCCATGATGCTGTAGGACTAGTGGAGGATTGGATGCCGTAATCCTTTAAATAGCACTTCAAAAATGATTTAGAAAATCTAAAGTCTGTCTTGTAAACCCCAGAACTTGTCTCAGATCTCGCCTCGATCAACTTCCAAAGTATAATGCAACGTGATTATGTTCCTCTGGGGAAACCTGTGAAACAGGTCTTTGAGCTCCATTGGATGTGTCAGAGTTTTAATTGATTCTTTACCATGTCTCTGCCCCCCCCAATAGCAGTGCTAAGGACAGGACGTGTTTTATGGGAACAGTCACCCAGAGCTTAATTTGTTGTTGCGTAGTAGACAAGACTATTTCCCAATGAAATTAAATCTGTTTCGTGCCCTGAGAGTTTCTTCCTGATCAAGTGTGGTCTGCTGATTATTGAGAGTGCAAACTTTGATAGCCTCCAATTAGCACTGATGCGATTCCAGGGAAAACTTACTCCCTGTTCCTTGCCAGTTATAGAAAAACATTTTGGTTGAAAAGAGGTGTGCCACAGAACTCTGTTCCTTGAGTTCCTTTACTTTTCTCTTGCTTCTTGGATCACAAGACAGGGGTGAGCCACACACCCTTATTACAAGCCACATAAAGTACCTCACATATATTATCTCATTTTGTCCTCATGATAACGTTGCAAAGAGGGCAGGCAAGTATCACTATGCCCATTTTACAGATAAGAAAACTGAGTCCCAAATAGCTTTGCAACTTACTTAAGGAACCACCAGTAATAAGCACCAAGTAAGGACTAGAAAGCAGATACTCTTTTTAGTAATTACCCTCTTTCTTGGACAGTAGCCAAGACTGCTGTACCTAGAGCTTACTGCAGTGGAATTTCTGCCCCCCAACACAATTTGTTTATTCATTCAATCAACAAACACTTGCAGTGAGTATGAATTTGGGGCCTCAAAATTCAGATCTGCAAAACAAAGGTAGATTTATTTTAAATTCTCTCTTGGGTCCTCATTCCTCCTGGTGGCAGAAACTTGTCAATTCTAGGTTTTCTCTGCCAGCTCAGGGAATTTCCCCCTCCTCCCTTTTCTTCTGTAGTTCTATATAAGTTCAGGCCATTGGAAGGTTTGTGTGTGTGTGTGTGTGTGTGTGTGTGTGTGTGTGTGTGTGAGTGTGTGACAGTGTGTGTGTTATGGAGATGGTAGATGCATATGGCTTTCTGGGGTCTTGTTACTCTGATTGCTGTTGAAATGTGTGGCCCATCTGGTCTTCCAACATTTGGAAGTATTTGGTAAATACTAGCACTTATTGCTATGTGATTTTTTAAAAACCCTGCTCTTGAGGCATCTGTAGAACTGCTGGCTTGCCTTCTTTCATCTAGCTTCTGTGTCCTCCTTGTAAGTATGAGAGACACTTGGCTGCCCTCCTGAGCTACTCTGAGGATTTGGGGGAATTTCATAGGACTCTCTCAGGCCTCTTGGTCTAGCCTTGTCATATGTCTTTTTTATTCAAAGCTTCTCTCTCCTACCCTATTGTGTGTGGGAGTGGGGAGAGGAGACTGTTTCCCCACCTCCTCAGGTATCACCTTGTGTGAGGCATAGATCTCCTCTACCCCTGGATCTACCAAACCAACCTGTGGTGTATCTCATTTCCCTGACTACACACATATCCCCTCACCCTGGCCTTACCCAAGGGAAGGAGGGAGGGTGGGGTGAGGGGCATAAACAGGGACATTCTCCATCATCCAAGTGTCTGCTCTGCTGTCCAATGCTCTCCTCTAGAGCAGGTAAATTTTACTTCCTCTGGATCAGGGGGTGGGATGTGGGTGGGCAGGAAGGATTAGCCCAGCAAGTATTCATCCAAATCTGTTATCTCTGCCAGGAGCTCAGCTTTTGAAGGTCAAAAGCTATGAGTTAACTATTTTTATTCTCTCTTCCTTGAAGCAGTAAAGGTGGAATGTCTTAGCTATCTAGGCTGGGGGGCGAGAAATGGGGTACACATAACTCTGTGTGTGTGTGTGTGTGTGTGTGTGTGAGAGAGAGAGAGAGAGAGAGAGAGAGAGAGAGAGAGAGAGAGAGAGAGAGAGAAGCTGTTAATGCCTCATAATATTACCCTGAGTTTGGTCATTTTTGCCTAACATGTTCCAGATTCTCTGCCAGATGGGGAATATAGAGGTGAGCAGACTATATCCCTTGCCTAAGATGTTTACAGCTTAGTGAGAAAAGCAGAGACAAGGAGGTTGGCCCCAAGGCGAGATGCAGGCTGAGAGTGGTGTGCACTATTTAAACCAGTGTAGTGTGCTGGCTGATTGGAAAGATGTATAAGGTGCCACTGGCACCCTTTCCCGAAGACCCAAGCAAAGACTTTATAATTCTACAGTTTCCCTGTTATCCAAGCTATTTGGTGCTCACCACTTTGGGTAACTGATCTGAACTAAGATGTAAGTGGAAAGCAAAAGGAAAATTAATAGTAAAACAATTATAATTTTGTATCTATGATCTCACAGGACCTTCTCCACCTCCGTGATAGCTTGTAGGGTTATCTCCACGTGGCCCATATACAGCCAGGGTTACTTAATAGCATCTTCTAGGTACCACTGCAAGCTGAGAAATATTAATTTGGCATTATGAAATAACTTGAAGCCGGACCCAGCTTCCGGTTCTGGTGGGCATTTGTCTGTTGGCTGTTGTGCTACGTGTCTTTGGCTTGTGAGTGGATGGTGGGCAGGCGTCATGGATCAGGTAATGCAGTTCGTTGAGCCAAGTTGGCAGTTTGTGAAGGACTCAATTCGGCTGGTTAAAAGATTCACCAAACCTGAGAGAAAAGAATTCCAGAAGATTGCCATGGCAACAGCAATAGTATTTGCTATAATGGGATTCACTGGCTTTTTTGTGAAATTGATCCATATTCCTATTAATAACATCATTGTTGGTGGCTGAATACCTTTGTAGAAAAGTGTTTTGCATCTTGTGGATTGGTGAACAAGTAAGGATTTGAGACGCTCGTGGAGTAAACATTTGCTTATATGTTTTGTGTTTTTCTTTCATTTTTTTTCTTCCAAGATGTTTTCTATTTGTAAATTAAAATAATTTCAAAATATATAAAAAGCAGTAATTTCAACTTTTACTTCTGTTTCTCAAAAAAGCCTAAAAGAGAGTATGTTCATTACATAGAGCAAATTCCCTCCTCTTCTTTCATCTTCTCTTTTCTCCTTCTCTCTTTTCCTCTCCCCTTCCTATTTGTCCTATCTATCTGTCTGTCTGTCTATCTATCTATCTACCTATCTATCCATCCATCCAGCTATCCATCTATCATCACCTATCATCCATTCATCTGTCTCATGGCCAGCTTTGCTCTTTTCCCAGTCCAAATTCCCACCCCAGATCTCTCAACCTGAGCTGGCATAGTCTTTTGGAAAAAAAAATAAACATTTTCAACCATTTCCTGTTTTAGTTTCCTCTCTTGCTCTTTCTTCTTTTCTTTTTCCTCTCCTTCCAGTCTAGTAGCAACCTGTCCTTTTAAATACAAATCTAAATATTACTTTAGCTACATATTATAGATCTAGAAAAAAGTCTGGTGAAGACAGAACCATCCTTAGCACGCTGGGGGTGGAGGTCGGGGTGATGGGTTGATGGGAGAGGCAGAGGGAGAGCCAAGGAAGCAAAGACCATTTTCCTTAGTGGATGGAGAAGGTGATGTATTATTATTTGCAAGTCTGTATTTTTGATCCCTGTCAAACTCTTTTACAGATGGAGAAACTGAGGCCTGGAGAATAAAATAAGCTGCCGAAGGTCGCACAGCTGGTAAGTGACAGAGCTGTGGTTTAAATCCAGATCTTTGACATTAAGTGTTCTTCCTACTCACAAGTGGAGTGAATTCCCGGTTTCTCCCATAATTCAAATGAGAGGAAAATTCAAATAACAAAGATTCTCTCCCCACCCCTCAAAAGTAGTAATGGAGAGGACAGTTAATGGAAAAAAGATGCCAGGTCTAGCATGAGAACTATGGTTTGTTGGTTCCTTGATATGGAGATGGTAATGGCCACCCACTGCCAGAAGGGAGGCAAGAACCAGGAGAGGCAACAAGATGGAGGGAGCTTAAGGCCTTGTGAATTAACAGTATTGGAATTACATGGGTTCCGAAGTTTGTGTTTTAAGTGTCAGCCACAGGGAAACCTGAGAGATCTGGGTTACTGCTGAAGAAAAATATGTTACACAGTGAGAATAGAAAAACCCAGTACTGTTTCCTGATTACTGTATTGTATAGTACATGGACCTTTTAAAAACATTAAAACGTATAGCAGAAAGTGAGCAGCCCATGTAATACCCCAGCTCACACACCCATAAAAGTCATAAGAAAATCTTCATATTTTTCTATACAAATACTAATATGGTGGTAAAATAGCAGGATATCATTCACAATCTGTATGAAATCTTGCAATCATATAGGTTCCTTTACCTGTACCCCTTTATGTTATAGGTATTGTGGTGATTACGTCTACATACATTGAAAACCCCATCAGACAACTCTGTCATTACTGCTTTAAACAGTCATACGTATTTTAAGGAGCTTAAGAGATGAAAATTAGTATCCATTTACTCAGATTTTTACCATTTTTGTTGTTTTTCTTTCATTCTTAAAGTTGCAAGTTTCTCTCTGGTATCAGTTTCCTTTCGCCTAAAGAATTTCCTTTAGCATGTATTTTAGAATCTGTCTACTGGTTACAAATTCTCTTAGATTTCCTTCATTTGAGAATGTCTTTATTTCACCACTTTCATTCCTGTAAGATATTTTCACTGGATATAGACTTCTGGGTTGACACTTGTTTTCTTTCAGCACTTTTAAAGATGTTCAACTGTCTTCTGGACTCCATGGTTTATGATGAGAAATCAGTAGTCATATGAATTATCTTTCCTCTAAAAAGAATGTGTTGTTTTCCTCTAGACTCTTTCAAGATTTTAAACTATTTTTTTCTTGGTACTTAATAGTTTTATTATGATGTGTCTGGGCATGGTTTTCTTTGACTTTATCTTTTTTTTTTTTTTTTTTTAAATGTGTAAGTTTTTTTTTTTTTTTTAATTTACTTATTTTATTTATTATTTATTTTTGGCTGTGTTGGGTCTTTGCTGCTGCGCGCGGGCTTTTCTCTAGTTGCGGCGAGCAGGGGCTACTCTTCGTTGCAGTGACTTTATCTTGATTGGGCTTTACTGAGTTTCTTAGATCTGTAAATTGATGTCTTTCACCAAATTTGGGAAATTTGGGCCATTATTTCTTCAAATGTTTTTATGTACCAATATCTATTATTCTGGGACTCCAATGGCATGAATGTTAAACATTTTGATCTTGTCCCACAGATCTCCATGGCTCTGTTCATTGTTTTTCAGTCTTTAGTCCCTCTATTATTTAGATTGGATAATTCCTATTCATCTGTTTTCAAGTTCACTGACTCTTACCTCTATCATGTCCATTCTGCTATTGAGTCCATCTAGTAAATCTTTTATTTCAGATTATATATTTTTCAGTTTTAAAATGTCCCTTTTAAAATAGTTTCTGTTTCTCTGCTGAGAAAGTTTATCTTTTCATTCATTTCAAGACTATTCTCCTTTATCTTATGGACCATCGTTATGAAAACTACTTTAATATCTTTGCCTGATAATTCCAACATCTGGATCATCTAGGAGTTGGCATCTTTTGTCTTTTCCCTTGAAATTTTCTTCTTTTGTGTATGCTGGGTAATTTTGGATTGTATTCTGAACATTTAAAAGATTATGTCATGAGACTCTGTGACCTATTAGAATCCTCTGGCAAATGTTGATGTTTATGTTTCCGCAGACCTTATTAGGTTCAGACTGCAAAATCTGTATCCCCTTCTGTGGGTGACTTTTCCAATGATAGTTTTCAAACTGTTGCTGTGGTGTTTTGGGTCTGTCCCATGTTTTTGCTACTTAGGGGTTAATCTGAGACTTGAGTGGTGGTTTAAATCATAATTCAGTTCTCAAAGACTTTTCCATGGTGCTTTGTATCTGTCTTGTGCATTCACAGCTCAGAGTCAAGTCTGGGCCTTGTGTAGGTTTATACACAGAATTAGAAAATTCCTTTTTCTGGCTCTTTCCTCTCCAGGATTCTTCTCTGTGATCTAGCCCATAGAGGACTCATGATCCTCTGCTCAGAAAGATGGGGTTTTACTTAGGGTTTTATCTGTCTGTATCCTTGCTGCTATAGCACCCCTCCATGACTGGGACCCACCCTCAGGGCAAAGAAGCAAGAGAAAAAAAGAGAAAAAGAAAACAGGGATTCCTCACATACTTCTGGGAGTGCAGGGGCCTCTTTCCCCAATTATCCTCGTCAGAGAAACAGAGTTCCTATTGGAGTTTCAGCTGCCTGCACTGCCACCACACAGTTCCATGACTGGGGCTTGTCTTCAGGTCAAACCTGGGGAGCTCATCCCTGGACAGGTTGCTGCTGTAATTGTTTACTTCCCTTCTTGTCTCTTCTGTTTACTTTTCAGAGTCCTCAGGTAGTTGCTTTTTATATCTTGTACATTGTTTTTAGTTGTAATTAGAGAGAGGTAGGCTATTGTGGGCTTTATCTATCTTGTGTGGCACCAGAAATTCTTATAATCCTTTTAAGGTTTCATCTTTTTACTTTTAAATCTTTGCTCCTTCTGGAATTAATTTTGATGTAAGGAGTAATGTAGTACACTCTTATTGTTGTTATTATTATTGTCCTAGGAAATCTTTGGTAGGTGAATAAATCAGGAGCCGTAGTGGGAAGACCATGGGATTAGCAGTTGCATCAGTCTGGGTTCAAATGACTCCATCACTTACAAGTTCGTGACCTTGGGCATAACCTCCCTAATCTCAGCTTCCTCATCAGTACAGTAAGGATAATGACTAGTATCTGCTTCACAGAGTTGCTGTGAATATTAAATGAGATAATGCTAGTGAATTATTTTGCATGGGGTCTGGCACTTAGTAGGGGAATTAATAAATGTCAGTTATCGTGGCTATGATGCTGGTGATAATTATTGTTGTTATATAAGTAACAAGACAAAGTCATTACACTTGAGAGTCAGGTGCACTGAAGGCTTAGGGGGATGTTACTTAGTCACAGTACATATGTCGAATCATACAGAAAGCTGCTCTCTGTCCCAGAACACGTGTGAGGTCTGAATCAGTGACATGGATTTGAGTTTGTAGGATAAGGAAATGTGACTGGGAGATGGAGAATGTTGTAGGTAACACATTCATAGCTCCCTCAGTTAATGTTTGTAGACAAGGAAAATGAAGAATCCTACATTTTAGAAAATGGTGTTTTTCAAATTGGAATCAGAATCATCTGGTCTGCTTGTTAAGATGCAGATTCTTGGGCCCCACTCCTGACCTAAGAAATTAGAACTGTGGGCAGGTCCTGGGAATATGCATTTAGCAGGCTCCCCAGGTAATTCTTTTTTTAAAATAAATAAACAAACAAACAATTAATTTATGGCTGCGCTGGGTCTTCGTTGCTGTGCGCAGGCTTTCTCTATTTGCAGCGAGTGGGGGCTACTCTTGGTTGCTGTCTGTGGGCTTCTCATTGCAGTGGCTTCTCTTGCTGAGGAACACAGGCTCTAGGCACGTGGGCTTCAGTAGTTGCAGCATGCGGGCTCAGTAGTTGTGGCTCATGGGCTCTGGAGTGCATGCTCAGTAGTTGTGGCACACGGGCTTAGTTGCTTTGCGGCATGGGGGATCTTCCCAGACCAGGGCTCGAACCTGTGTCCCCTGCATTGGCAGGTGGATTCTTAACCACTGCGCCACTGGGGAAGTCCCAATGAAGATGTTTCTGGATGAGATTAACATTTGAATCAGTAGACTGAATAAAGCAGATTGCCCTCCCCAAAGTGGTAGGCATTATCTAATCTGCTGAAAGCCTGAACGGAACAAAAATGTGGCGTAAGGGAGAATTTGCTCTCTCTGCCTGACTCTCTTCAAACGGGGGCATCTGTTTTCTCCTGCTTTTGGGCTCAAACTCAAACCACAACTTACGCCACTGGTTTTCCTGGTTCTCAGGCCTTCAGACTCAGATTAGAACCATACCATTGGCCCTCCTGGGTCCCCATCTTGTCAACTGCAGATCTTGGGGCTTCTCAGCCTCCACAATTGTATGAGCCATAATAATAACTCTCCTTATATATGTGTGTATATGTGCTTTTAACTATATGTACTTTTATATATATTTAAATATATATCTATATTTATGTAATATATTTTATATGCTGCATATGTATTTATATATACTGTGTGTGTGTGTATATATACACATGTGTATATGTAGTGTGTTTCTCTGGAGAGCCCTGCCTAATGCATCTTCCTCCCTAGTTCCTCTGTGTCTTCCTGGTCCGTCACCTCCCTCCATGCCCAAGTCCCTTGCTTTGTCCCCTCAGTCACAGCAACCTGGTTGTCAGTAATGCTCTCCCTGTCCTATCACTCACTTGCTTAGATTTCCATGACTCCCTGTGGCCTTCAGGAGGAAGTCCCAGCTTTCCTATGCCGGCCCAGGGAGCTTTCTTTTTTTTTTTTTTTTAAGATTTTTTTTTTTTTTTGGATGTGAACCATTTTTAAAGTCTTTATTGAATCTGTTACAATATTGCTTCTGTTTCATGTTTTGGTTTTTTGGCTGTGAGGCATGTGGGATCTTAGCTCCCTGACCAGGGATTGAACCCGCACCCCCTGCACTGGGAGGCGAAGTCTTAACCACTGGACCGCCAGGGAGGTCTCCCGGGGAGCTTTCTTACCAACCACTCCAGCCTCCGCTCCGTCACCTGCACTCAGCTGTCCCTGACTCTCGGCCCTGATTTGCGGCAGCAACTTAAACTGCCTATATTTCCTGCTTCATGTTTCCCTGCTGTTGCTCATGCTGTCCCTGCTGCCTGGGATGCCCTCACCCTCCAGACGTATCGGTTTACCTGCCAACTCCAGTTTATCCTTTACGACTCCACTCAGTCACCACCCCCTCCAGAAGAGTCCCTGACCCAACTTAGCCTGCGTTAGCTGCTCCTCCTGTTGTTCCCATGTTTCCGCCTGTTGTTTATCTTATCAGATGTGTTATCATTACCTTGCGTGTGTCTGTCTTCCTCACTGGGTTGTAAGCTTCTTACCTTATTTAACTTTGTACTCCCAGACCCTAAAATGTAACTGGTACTAAATATAAGTTTGTTGAATGAACAAAACCAAGTTTTTGTAGAAGGGCCTCTTTAGTACCAGCTGTCAAACTCTTCTCATACCACCTACCCCAGTGGCTCAAATCCAAGTGGTTTCCACCTGGATCTCTGCTTATCACCTCTTACTGCTGCCTTCATGGACCCCTGGACCTTGTACTTAGTTTGGACTTTGGCTTGTGGTGCTTATTTCCTGTCTCTGCATTCTCACTTTTACTGATCTTCTGGTTTGGACTTCTGTGTCTTACCCTTTCCAGTAAACCAATGATCTCCTGTCATCTGGGGCTACTTGAACTGCAAGACCCAGCCTTCTCCGTCTCATCCATCTTGTCATCTCAAACACCCCCCTACCCCTGTCATCTTCAAATTCCATGTTACACTTCCTAGACATTAAATATTATTATACATTTTATTTTATAATAATACCATGAGAAAAATGTCCTTCATAACAAAACAACAACAAATCTGTGCATTTAGTGTGGTTATGTGAGATTTACAAGGTGCTTTCACACAATTTATTTCATTAAATCCTCATAACAACCTCGTATAGTGGGTTATTATCCCCATTTTACAGATGAGGAAACTGAGGCTCAGAGTAGTTAAATGAACTGCTTGAGATCTCATAGACAGAGAATGACAGAGCATGGACCTTAGATGAGATCCTTTGACTCCAGAGCTTTGAACTCTTTGGAGTTCACCATGGCATTAAAAGATGAGCTATAGCTGATGAAAAACAGATCTATCTGATTGTAAGCTTGAAAACATGCCCTCTCCAAATCCATCTTCTATACTACTGTTAGCATAATTTAAAAAAAACTTAAATTCAGGCCAGATTTCTTCCCTATTACAATCCTTCAGTGGACCTTGGTTCCTCATCCAGTTACCTGGGGTTCTGTTGAACCCCTGACCTCAGTCTTACCCTATGTTTTAGCAATCTCTACCAATTGCCTTGCTCTAAAGGCCAATGGTGGTCCATGCCTTGGTGTTCTTTGACCTAATTTCCCACCTATAGTGCATCTGCCTTTTGCCTGGCCAGTACCTCCTTCCTTTCTAGCTCAGGTATCACCTCTACTCTGGACTCAACAGCCCCACCCCCCATCCTCACTCTCCCTACTACCTCCTTCGTAGTGTCATGGAGTGAGTCACACGCTTTTGTTCCAACACCTCTAACCATTTGTGGTGTTGTTTTCATTATCTGTCTGCCTCCCTCTGAAGACCTTTATATTCCTTCAGGTTACAAATAAGGCCCAAGTTCTTCTGTGTTTACAGACGCAGCACGTAGCACAAGTCCAGCACAGAGTAAAAGACAGTGGATGTTTATAGAATGGATAGACAGATGGATAGTTGGAAGGATGGATGGATTCATTTTTAGAAGGATGGACGGACAGCTGGATGGTTGGATGGATGGATGGATGGACGCATGCACTAGTGAACTTCAGGTTGCCCTTTCAAATCCAGGTCTTCCTCTTCTCTGTTTTCTCCCGTGGCAAAGTAATTAAACGTTTTTAGTGGAATATAGAATATAGGATTAACTTCTTTCCCCCTTAGAATAGTATACTCATTGAGCTGTAGAGGAAATACAAGGTCACCTCTGTCAGCCCCCTCCCTTCAGACCTGTCAATGGGCCAGTCATTCTACTCTTAGATTATATTAATAACATTCCAGTTGGTAGAAGGAACCCCTTATACTGAGCACAAGTACACCTCCCTGAAACTACTGTACTTGGGTCCAGTTTTGGCTTTTTGAACCAATATAGATGAGTAATCCCTCTTTCACGGGGTAGATTTCAACATATGAGATCATGGCCTGCCTTATTCAAGACTCTGCTGCAAGTGACAGAAAACTCAGTTTAAACCAGGTAAATAAAAAAGAACAGTTACTGCCTCCTATGAGCCAACTGCAGAATGGCAAGGATGGAGCTGTCCCCACAGTTGACTGGCCCCAGGCACTCCATCTCTCCATTTCTCGGCTTGTCTTCTATTTGTGTTTTGCTCCATTATTTCAACTTCTTCCAGATGGCTGGGAATCCAAGTACCACCATCTCTACAAACACATCCTTTAACTTACAATCCAAGGGAGAAAAGGCAGAAACCCTAGGGCAGGGCTTTGATTGGTCTGGTTCAGGTCACATGTCTGTCCCTGTGGCTAGAAGTCAGGGTACTGCAGTTGAAACTGAAACCATGCACCTCAGATCGGGACTTGAACCCATGCGGCCGGGACTCGAACCCGCCCAAAACCCACAGTCTTCCAACTGAGATCACACGCCTGGTTTCAGGACTTAATGAATTTCAGGTTCTTGATGTCTCATTGCAGAAAGAATTCACTGAGGGGCAAAGTGATAGGTAAGAAGTAGATTTATTTAGAGAGAAACACACTCCACAGACAGAGTGTGGGCCACCTCAGAAGGTGAGAAAGGCACCAGTGTATGGGGTTGTCAGTTTTTATAGGAGTGGGTCATTTCATAGGCTAATGAGTGGGGGGCGTATTCCGGTTATTTTAGGAAGGGGCGGGGATTTCCAGGAGTTGGGCCACCGCCCACTTTTTGATCCTTATGATAGGTCTTGGAACTGTCATGGTGCCTGTGGGTGTGTCGTTTAGCTCGCTCTTGTGAGAGTATACTGAGGCTCAAGGTCTAGTGGAAGTTGACTTGTCCGCCATCTTGGACCCATTTGGTTCTAATCAGTTTATGTCATGTCCTTGGGCTATGTCATTCTTTCAGAGGTTGTGCCCTGCCTCCTTCCCTCCTGTTTCAAAACCCCCCTCCAGAATCACAAGGAATAGGAAAGGAGCAGGTCCTCTACAAAGCAAGGGAAATAGTTACCAGAATAAGGAGGCAAAGGATTCTGGTTTGACCAAAATGGGACATCTGCCACACCCTGCATTCCTCTTACCTTTATACCTTAAGATTTTGAAATTTGAGATTTGAGTGCAGCCCAGACCATCCTAGGACCCCGCTGGATATGCTCAAGTCTGTCAGTATCCCACTCACAATGTGACCCTCTTCCCCCAGTGGAATCCTGAGGAACGCACTGTTCCTCGAGTGATCTGATCTGCACAGGACACAGCAGATTCCTTGGATTCCTTGTTCTGAACATGACCATCCCAGTGCCAGGCGTATAGTGTGTACTCCAGAAATAATGAATGCATAAAAAGATAACCATGATTCTCAAGCCAATCCTGCCTAAACATTTCTCCCAAAGGCAAATAAGGCAGCTGTTTTGCAATTGGTAAAATACAGCAAAAGAGACACAACCAGTTGCTCTGAGAATGAGGGAGCGTGTGGAGGCTATGGCTGGAGGCTATGCGCCTGGCACCCCTGCTTGGAGGGAGGGCTCTGTCCTCCTCTAAACTTTCAGTTCACTGGAATGATCTGCTCCTCCCCAAAGGCAGCAACACAGGAAGATGAAGATATTTACAGAATAAAAACAAAACCCAAAAAACTGCATGTCCTTTTCCTGCCTTAGGACTTTGGCTTCAAGGGACAGAAAATTCAAAATGGCAGTGACCTAAATGTGAAAGACTGTCATTTAAACCAAGTGCAGAGGTAAGAGGTCAAGGCTGGAATGGCAGCTCCACGGTCCCTGGGGACCCAGATTTGCTCGTGTTTCTCCACCACCTTGTTCGTCCCAAGTTCCCACCATCATGCCACCATTCTAACAGAAAGCAGGAGGGAATAGAGGAAGGAAGAGGGTGAAGGTATGCTCCAGCAGTCTCAAGATTTCCAGAAAGCGCCCCTAACACTTCCATTTACATCTCATGGTTGGAACTTAGCTCTAGCTATGAGCAAGGCTGGGAAATAAGGTTTTTATTCCAAGCAGCTTTGTACTCTGTTAAAGCCAAGGGCTCTGTCAGTATGTAAGAGACAGGAAATGGATGCTGGAATGGGCAACCGGGATCTCTGTCAACGCTGCCAGGAAGGAAAAGCTGATTCTACAGTGTGAAGGCAAAAGCAGGAAAATTAGAACGTGCCCTGCTGTGGTCTGGGCTACAGTCCTGGTAGGGATTTTGGAGAGGAAGACTTCAGTCCCTCAGTCACATTGCCAGAGCATCGTCCGTGAAATTAACCAGACCAGATTCAGGATGTGATCTTGGTTTCCTGTAACAAACTCTCAAGCGTGATATGCAAGGCATTCTGCACCTGCCCAGTTCTACCTCCTTCGTGTAGCAGCAACCTGCCACTCTCCTGCACTAGGACCACACCCAGCTCCCTGTCATTTCTAAACACGCTCAGGCCAGTTCAGTTCCCCTCCCTCCACACGTGCAGTTCCTGGTGCCTGGAAAGCACTTTCTTCCCCTCCTTGCATGAAAACTCCCAAACACTGAGCTTTTGAGTTGAAGCTTACAAGGACCTCCTCCACGGGTCCCACCATTCCCTCCTTTGTGATTGCTAGAAGCCTTCCTCAGATTTCCTTCTCTGTATGTGTTTTCCTCATCACCGACCACCCTATTTAAAACAGAAGCCCCCATTTCCCTCTAGACCCTTATCCTGCTTTATTTTTCTTTTTAGCAATTAATACCACCTAACATTTTAGGTATTCATTTTTTTCCATATGTTATTGTCAGTCTCCTCCCATTAGAAAGTAATGTTTCCAAACTCCTGGAAGATATTTAGCTTAGGGATTTCATGGGAAAATGGGGAGGGGGAGTTTCTTGGGATTCTCCAAATCATGTTATTCCTCTAAAAGATCTAAAAAATATTTTTTCATAACTTTACTTGTTTTAAAATGATAATGAGTGACTCAAATAATAAACAGGGGGCTTCCCTGGTGGTGCAGTGGTTGAGAGTCCGCCTGCTGATGCAGGGGACACGGGTTCATGCCCCAGTCCAGGAAGATCCCACATGCCGCCGAGCGGCTGGGCCCGTGAGCCATGGCCGCTGAGCCTGCGCGTCCGGAGCCTGTGCTCCGCAACGGGAGAGGCCACAACAGCGAGAGGCCCGCGTACCGCAAAAAAAAAATAATAATAATAATAAACAGGGAATCAGTTTTTCTGTGATACAATTATGCCAAAATTTCAGAGATGTGCTGTTTAAAAAACCTGACGTATTAAACAAATACAAGTTTTGTGAATCATGAACCGATGTGTTGTGATGAGACTACATATTTCAACAACATAAAAAATGATTTCTACCTGATATTTTTGATAAAAGATTAAAAGAGAACATTAACACAAATTAAATACTTATTTATTCATTATATGACAAATATTCCAGGTATAAAAATTTTTTCATATTGCATTGATTTGGTTAAGAGTCCAGAAGCATCTTTAAGTTGGGTACATGTTCCTTCATACATGCTCATTTCCTTAATAATGAAAATATTATTTGAGCTGCCTACTTTGTTCAGCTCAAATATTGCCTCAGAGAGGCCTCCTTGGGCTGCATGTTTCAAAGCAGTAGCGCCCCACCCCTGTCTTCTCTTTCTCCCTTCCTCTCTTACCAATAGGAGGTAAGTTCTAAGAAAAGAGGAGTGACCATTTGTAAGTTGCAACCAGGCCCTCAAAACTCTACAAGTTCAATGTGAGTCCACACTGCAAGTGGGCCAACCCTTAAAATATTAGCAGTACAATAGTAATAACAGAGCTATTTCTTTTAGCTCTTATTATGTACCAGGCATCGTTTAAGGTTTTAAAATGAATGGTTTCTACGGGAGTAGATAGGATTATTATCCTTCCTTTTATTGAGAAGGTCCCAGAGAGGATAAATAACTTGCTCAAGGTCCCTCAGCTAGTAAGTAGGAGAGCGAGGTGTTGAATCTAGAACACGTGCCTCCAAATTACATACTCTTCACTCTGACATCTTACTGCCTCCAGAGCAATTTTATTCTACATACAACATGATGTATGTTTCCAGGGGAAAGCTAGGTACGTACTCACTGCCTCTTCTCTGTGTTAGTTAAACCGCACAGAAGAGGGGTGTGTTTGGTTTTGGGATCCACTAACTGGAGCCCTTGGAGAGAGGGTCCAGAAATAAACCATGAAAGGCGGGACTGAGAGCCTGATGATGCTTGACCGGGGATGGAGAAAGCGTGTGATTGCTTCCCTACTTTCTTTAGGTCCTTGCTTAGGTCAGAGAGACGCTGTTTCTGATCACCATTTAAAATGGCAACCCCTAGGGCTTCCCTGGTGGCACAGTGGTTGAGAGTCCGCCTGCCGATGCAGGGGACACGCGTTCGTGCCCCAGTCCGGGAGGATCCCACGTGCCACAGAGCGGCTGGGCCCGTGAGCCATGGCCGCTGAGCCTGCGTGTCCAGAGCCTGTGCTCCGCAACGGGAGAGGCCACAACAGTGAGAGGCCCGCGTACCGAAAGAAAACAAACAAACAAAATAAATAAAATGGCAACCCCATCACCCGGGTCCTTCTCCTGTTTAATTTTTCATCATAGCCCTTATTACCACCTGACATTTTCTGACACATTTATTATTGACCAAAGTCATTGTCTATCTCCCCCACTAGATAGTAAACTCCATGAGTTCAAGGATTCTGTCTAGTACCATCTTTCCAGGGATGAGAACCGGGCCTGGTACAGAGTAGACATTCAATATATTTGTTGAGTGAGTAAATAAAATATGAGTCCCCAAATATTTTCATTTGTTGACATACTATTCTCTTCCTTGTCCAGGAGTAGATTCAATTAGTATATACCTAGAGTAATATCACAGTGAGAATTTTATATCCTAAATTTTCCACTGATATTGAGCTAGGCATATTTTTCTTTTTGCTGAATTTAAACTTTACCCTCCTCTTTCTTTTCCTATCTCCACTCTCCCAAAGGCAATTAATATTAAAAGTCTATCCTCCCACATCTTTCTCCCATATAATCATGTACCTGTATGACATGTACATGTAAGTTTTTTCATCGTTTTACAAATGGATATATTATATATCTCTTCCATTCTGCCTTTCTCACCTATGTATGCAAGTATATACTTAAAGATATACTTACATACATAGATATATATCTATGAAGATATAGAATAAACATTTAAAAAGCCCACAACATACTTCATGGTATGACTGTTTCAGCAATGTATACATTTCTATGGACAGGTATTTCAATTGTTTTCCATTTGTTGCCATTTCTATCAGTCCTGCAATTTGCATTCTTATGTGTATATTCTTTTGACTCTGTGTTTTATTTCTATTCGTTATATTTTATAAAGTGGGATTTCTGGAGTATTAAGTGTGCAGTCAGAATAGATTTGCTAGATTACTTCCCCAAAGAGCTATAGCAATACACATTTCTGTCAGCAAAGGCCAAGCATGCCCTTTTCTCTCTGCAACCTTGTGTGGGGAAATAAACCTTCTCTGGATTTCTCAGTGCTCCTGTAAAATGCTCTAGCCTCCTGAGACAGAGAAATGTATTTCGTGTAAAGACAGAATGTTTGCCTTCACTTCTCCTAGGCATGTTTTGCTTTTCGTACACTATAAGAATTAGATCTATAGCGATTTGCTAATTCCTCTAATCCAAAAGGATAACAAAATTTCTCTTATCTCCCCAAATGGGACAAATGACTATAATCTGGACTAGATCCCTAGGTTAAGCTTCCAATGTGTCAGGAATACTGGACCACTATTTCCCTAGTGTTTACGTTTCAAAAGGGATGAAGCCGGAACCTTGGAGCCATCTCTTGGTAAAAGCCTGAGACACCTACCGGGCTTAGCTGGCCCTTGGAGAGAGATTTTTACATTCCAAAAGGTCAGAGTGAGCATCTGGGATCCTTCCTATCTCTTCTCCAAAGGACAAAGGTTTTTCTCTCTCCTTCCCAGAGAGGAGGGAGATGGCTGCCTCTCTCCTGTATACAAATGGAGGAAATACTTTTTTCCATCCCTTGTCTGTGGAATGAAACCTGCCACTCACAAGAGAATTTTTATCAGCGCTCACAGCATTACCTGTGGGTCTAGGAGTCAGGGACTGACACTGCACTTTACTCTGACTATTGATCTGGTTACATCAATAAAGAACTCTTTTCTCTGACCCAAGTGCTCATGCTTTTGCAGCATATATATATATATATACTATACATATATATATATATATACACACACACATATATATGTATATATATATATAAAACAAAAACTGTGCAAGTGGGAAAACATTCCAGACCCTTCACAGTTTTGACACAGCATCCTGCCAGCACTGGGAATGTTCATTCTTTTTCATCTTTGCCAATCTAATGGGTGAAAACTGTCTTCTCACAGTCTTCTATTTTCTCTTCTATCAGTGAAATTGAACATATTCCATTTTAGACATTTACGTTACCTCGCCTGTGTATCTGTGTGAGAATTGCCTTTTCATAAATTCTGCCCTTTTCCCAAAGTTTTCCTTGAAATCTTTCTTATCAGTTTGTATGGGCTGTTTTTATGGTAATAGAATAGCTATGAATATAGGCTGACAGTGGCTCTCCAGCAAACGTTTTGCAAATACTTTTTCTTTCAGTCAGCCTTTCAGCACGATATTTGTCCTCATCCTGCAATTCTTCCTGCATGCTTTGTCTGCTTTCTGTGTGCTGTCTAACAGGAAGAGGGTCCTTAATGCCTACTACTTGCAGGTCCAAATGCTAAAGCGAGTGCCAACCTCTTAGTTGGTGAGAAGGGGGCTAGAGTCACGTGGAGAGAGGGTCCTTCCAGAGGGGCTTACTGTAGGGAGGATGTGTCCATTGAAAACCCCCTGTCTGACCCTGAGTCTGATATGGAGGAGGAAACCTGGAGAAAAAGACACAGTCAGTTTCTCTGCTAGAGACGCTACTCCCGAAAAGGGAGATCATGGTGGGGATGTCTCAACGGCTGGTCACCGCAGCTTGGGGCTTGGGACACACACTCCACCCTGGGTTAGGAAGAACTTCGGCATCCTGACTCCTACTTTATCACGGGTCACCGGGCAGGCAGTCAGAAAGCAGAGCCTGCCCCCTCTCCTCACTCCCCTGGAGTCAGTGGGTAGGTGCCCAGAAGAGCAAGCTGAGCAGGACCCACAGCCAGTGGTGCCAGCAGGAAATAAATATGGTGCCAGCAGGCTGCGTTTGGACCAGAAATGAACAGGGTGCGAAATGGGGCTGAAACCGCTGAGGCAGAGACCAGGGGAGAGGGGCCCAGTCTCCATGCTGGATGCTGAGAGCAGGAGATGGACGACGACGAGGACCTGGATATCCTTGGGGAGTGTGGTTCGAAAGGTAGAGGAGGCACAGCCGAAACGCCACTCGGGGCCAACAGGCAGCCTGCTGGGCACATTCCTTCAGTAAAGTTTCTTTCTAAAAAGAAACCACATGGTAGCTGATCAGAGGATGAGGTTTCTTTTCCAGATGTAAGCTCTGAGTGTACAGAAGTCAAGAGGAACCCAGGGCTTTATGAAAAATGGATATTCCTCACCCTTATTAAAACTTCCAGAAGCTAGTAAAGACCGAGTTTCTAGGGACAATTGACCGTGACACAGCTTGGGGGCCAGGAGGGCACGCCGACTCCCGAGAAATGTCGGCAACATCCACGGTGAGGCTGAGGGAATCTTTCCCTTGCCTGGGCTGTGGCTGGGGACTCGCTCACTGCCATTTTCCTGTTGGACCGCCAGTACATGTGTGGGGAGGCCTGGCTGCACAGTCTCCGAAATCTCATTCTTTCCATGTGTCTTGTTGGCGAGGTTTCCTGCCACCCTCCTGGAGACTGGACAGAGCTGGCAGCAAGAAAAGAAAGACAAGTCAGGGTCATGCTGCTCTAAAGAGGCATTTGGGGTTATTTTCATGAAGGGATGGGGTAGCCGTGAGGGTGGTGGGCCAGGCAGTAACTTTGCCTCTTGCCCAGATGTATAAATGGGAAGCACCTGACTACAGGCTGTCCAGCAGAACTTGCCATGAGGGTGGAAACAGTTCATATTTGCACTCTCAGATAGGCACACGTGGCTAGTGGGCACCTGGAGTGTGACTATTAGAACTGAGAAAGTGGATTTTTAAGTTTACTTGAGTCTCATTAATTAAAACTTGAACATAAATAGCTAGCGTAGTGGCTATCCTATCGGACAGCTCAGCACTAGAGCATGGGCGTCAGGAGTTTGGGCTCTAGAACGAGGCAGAGAATCTTGTTTCCCTCACTTCCTAGCCCTGTGAACTTGGAGAAGCAACTTAACCTCTTGGTGCTTCCCTCTCCTTTTATCTAAGCTGAGGCTGGCGGTACCAACCTCTCAGCCTTAATGGGGGTGTTGACTATTCAAATACGGAAACACTAAACAAACACTTTCAAATAATTGTCACAGTCCTGAGAATCCACACCTGTCAGTTGAGGTGGAGCTGCCAGGAATTTTCAGGAGATGTAGGAGGCAGAAAGGGAAGGGATGCTTTCTGAGAAATGGGCTTGGAAAGAGTTCAGTTAATGAACTTCTATCTCTGGTGCTTCAGGGTTCCTGGCTGGTGATGAGTGTTTCAAGAGGCTTTCCTGGAAGGTGACAAACTTAGGGTGCTCCCCTCTGGGTGCGCTTTGTGTCTGAGAGTTGTCTCCAGGGCCAAGTCCTGAGCTGCTCAAGACTTTGACACATTCTAATGAGACCCCAGGGGGCAGCAGGAGTGGAGTGGTGTTGGAATCCATGTCCAGAGAGTCTTGCTTGAGAGAAAGGAGAGGTGATACCAGAGGCTGGGGAAACTTTTTCCCAAGCTTGTAGTGTTGTCCTCAGGACCCGAAGGAGAAGTCAATCCAGACAACTTGCCTTTGGTCTAAAGCTACCCTACGGCATCGGTGATGGTACTAGTCTAGGAAGTGGGTAGGTACAGAGGAGCCAAAAGCCTGGGAAGATGGCAAGGTCAAGTCCCATTTTCCTGTCTTTTGCTGGGAACTTTTTCTTTTTTATTACTTCAAAAAATTTTTGTTTTTAATTAATTAATTTACTTATTTTTGGCTGCTTTGTGTCTTTGTTGCTGTGCACAGGCTTTCTCTAGATGCAGAGAGTGGGGGCTACTCTTTGCAGTGGCTTCTCATTGCGGTGGCTTCTCTTGTTGCGGAACACGGGCTCCAGGTGCGCGGGCTTCAGTAGTTGTGGCACGTGGGCTCTAGAGTGCAGGCTCAGTAGTTGTGGCGCACGGGCTTAGTTGCTCCACGGCATGTGGGAATCTTCCCGGACCAGGGCTCGAACCTGTGTTCCCTGCACTGACAGGAGGGTTCTCAACCACTGCGCCACCAGCGAAGTCCTTTGCAGGGAACCTAGAAGCAAACTTCCAGCCTGGCTTATCAAGGAAAGTCTCAGGGTGAGGACAGGATTTCACAGCTAAGTGTTTTCTTAAATTCCACAAGTCAACTCCACCCCTTTGCCTGCAGGTGACCTTTAGTGTGTTCCTAAGGGATGGGAGCTCTGTTAGGCCTTGGTGACTGGGTGACACAATGATGTCACTTGCCTTCTGTAATGTTGTGATTTATAATAAGAAATATATACTTGGTCTTCTTCCTCAAAGCTGTCTCTGGCACAGAGCTCCCCATACTCTTGGAATTTCCTAATTGGTGAGAGCAATGAAGATGTCTTTTGTTATGTTAATGAGGCAACCTTTGGAAAGCTTCTAAGGGTGGGGACTGATTGCCAACCACCTGGTTGGAACTCTCAGTCCACACCCCACACCCCCATCAGCCTATGAAGCCTCCGTAAAACCCCTAAGGATGGGGTTCAGAAAGCTTCTGGGTTGGTGATTTGGGGAGAGTGGTGCACTTGGGGAGAGCATGAAGCTCCGAGCCCTTTCCCCCCACCTTGTACTATTTGTCTCTTCCATCCGGCTGTTCCTGAGTTATATCCTTTTATAATAAACCAGTTGTCTAGTAAGTAAAATGTTCCTCTGAGTTATGTGAGCTACTCTAGCAAATTAATCAAACCCGAGGAGGGGTTGTGGGAAGCTCCCATCTACAGCTGGTCGGTCAGAGCACAGGTGACAACCTGGACTTGTGATTGGTGTCTCAAGTGGGGAAGTGGGGGGTTAGTCTTGTAGGACTGAGCCCTTAACCTGTGGGATCTGATGCCATCTCCGGGTTGATAGTGTCAGCGTTGAGTTGAATTGTAGAACACTTAGCTGGTGCCAGACAGTTGCCTGGTGTAGGGAAAAAACCCACATGTTGGAACTGGGTGACAGATTTGGACCTCCTAACTGGACTCCTTCTTCCAAGCCTCTCCATCACCTCGCTGTCCAGCACACCTTGTGAGTTTGGTCTTCCCGGCAACCCATTTCCCTCACGGTACAGCCCTGTTCCTTACTACCTCCTCTCACTCCCACTCTAGGCCCACTCTGCTCTCCTGCTCAGGTTCCCACAGGGTCCTCAGCTACATCTCATGCCTCTAGCCTCTCCCCTTTGGTCCTCATTCAGTATAATCTTCCATCTGTTCTCTGCCAGGAATGTCCTTATCCAAATCCTGCCCGTTGGCTTAAGGCTGTCTGCTCCTGAAATCTCTTCTACTGCCCTCGTTCCCATCCCCTCTCCTTCCGTGGACTTTCTCAGCACTTACATTTTGACCCTACACCGATCAGTAGGGCATTTGATTCTGAATAAGGGAGTACCTCATTTGTCTCGCTGTCATAAAATCCTGCTCCTCTGGGCTTCCCTGGTGGCGCAGTGGTTGAGAGTCCGCCTGCCGATGCAGGGGACACGGGTTCGTGCCCCGGTCCGAGAGGATCCCACATGCCGCGGAGCGGCTGGGCCTGTGAGCCATGGCTGCTGAGCCTGCGCGTCCGGAGCCTGTGCTCTGCAACAGGAGAGGCCACAACAGCGACAGGCCCGCGTACCGCAAAAAAACAACAACAAAAAAAACAAAACAAAATCCTGCTTCTTCACTACCCACTCCACGCTCCCACCAACTCTAGCCTCCTGGAAGGGCTCTGGGACCCTGTGGAATGGGTGCAGCCTCTTCTCAGGAAAGAGCTTAAGACTTTTCTCCCACATGCTCATACAAACACCCCAGAGAAGCCCCCAAGATTTATGCAGGGGGACGGGGAATCTGAGCACACTCAGAGAGTTGAGGCAGGAGGCTCTGAAAGCCCCCCTCTGCCTCGCTAGATCCTCAGCAGGACTCTACAGGGCATTAAGCCCAGGTGATGCCATCCGGATCAAAGCCCAGTCAGTTGCAGTACCTGGCAAACAGGATCATTACTGTCATGCATCAGGATGCCAAAGATGGATCAAAAATGGCAATGTGGGGCTTCCCTGGTGGCGCAGTGGTTGAGAGTCCACCTGCTAATGCAGGGGACACGGGTTCGAGCCCTAGTTTGGGAGGATCCCACATTCCGCGGAGTGGCTGGGCCCGTGAGCCACAGCTGCTGAGCCTGCGCGTCTGGAGCCTGTGCTCCACAAGGGAGGCCGTGATGGTGAGAGGCCCCCGCACCGCGATGAGGAGTGGCCCCCGCTTGCCACAACTAGAGAAAGCCCTCGCACGGAGGCGAAGACCCAACACAGCAAAAATTAATTAATTAATTAATAAACTCCTACCCCCAACATCTTCTTTAAAAAAAATAAATAAAATACTTAAAAAAAAATGGCAATGTGCTTCAACTGTGACTAGTTTCCTCTGTTCTCTGGTAGTAACTTACTACCAGGTTAAGCTGTTTCTTGAGACGCTCTTGGACCTGAAGGTTAGGACCACATTGTCAACTCAGAGGATACTTGACTGTCTGTGTATTAATAGCAGAGTATGTGTCTCAATTGTCAAAATGTTGTACCCACAGCATAAGGGCTACGAGGAAAGGTTCCCTTCTGATTTATAATTAATGTCTCAAGGTAGTGGTGGGAATAATAATTAGAACAACAGACTTGGGTTCAAATCTTTCTGCTATTAGACTCAAAGTCTAAAAGCCTCAGTTTCCTTATCTGTGAAATGGGGATAATAATGGTAACTACCTTATAGAATGTTGTGGGGATTAAGTGAAATCATGCATTTCAAACACTTAGCACAGTTCCTGGGACAATGTAAGTGTTCAATAAGTGTTAGCCATGATTGATATTATGTGAAGAGTCCTGTCATAAGATAAATCTGTAGTATCAGAAGACAGACATTTTTTAGGTTTTAGTAGTAAGTACATGAAGGGTACCTGGGTAAAAGTCTGTGAAGTTTTGGCTTTCTTGCTACCGCAGAAGTGAAGTGAGCCAAGGACACTGGTGGAATGTGACCTGGGGGTCTTGCTTTAGGACAGATGACCTGAGCATCACTTCTGGTTGCCCAGGTTTTGAGTTGCCTTTTGATGCTAATGGCATTGTGATGAGCTAAGCGTACACCGATGAAGTAAATGGTAATTGGGGTTGAGCACCTGTGGCTCATCAGCTCCCCCTAGAGGAAGGAGTGGGGTGATGCTGGAAGGGGTTGCCAGGGGCCACTTGCTGATACCACATGGGCCGAGTGTGTGCTCTGGATCAGGGACATCTTGGATTTGGAGTTTGAAAGCTTCTTGCGCATGTACCTGCCTGTAATCTCTCTTCCAGGCGTGGTGAGACTTGTGAAAATAAACCCCAGCCCCTAGTCTGTCCTGCTTGCCGTGCCAGGGCGGGAAGAACACTCTGGATTGGGGGATAGTGGTAGTCATCGCTCCGGGGGCTTCTGTGAGGGGGCTTAGGTCGCCGGTGAGCGTGGCCGTCTGCTGCTCTGTTGCACGCCCTGCCCTTTGCTGCTTCTAAAGAGGGCAAAGCCTGCCTGTGTGGGTGGGAAAGGTATTATTACTAGGGCTGTTGTGGTTATTGCTGCCACCACCGTCAGTTACACAGGTGGAAAAGGGTATTGGTTGGGTCAGAAAACTGCCATCGGGTACTCAGATTCCTCTACTTAGATCAAAGAAGGAAAGAGGAAAGAAAAAAGACACTAATGGGCCCTAAGAGACCAGAGTGAACACTGAAGTGCATTTTTTCAGAAACAAAGGCCAGAGAAGGCAGTGAGATGTCCAGGGCTGCCATCTTCCTGGCAAGATACAACCCTTTCCCTGACCCCTAAGGCCATTTTTGGTGGCCGACTATGTGGTGGAGATCCTGCAGGTGCGGTCGGCGCATTGTCCTGTGTAATCCTTGGGACAAACCCACGATGAAGGGGTCATTGTACCTCTTTTACAGTTAAGGCAAAGGAGGCCCAAAGACCTTAAGAGATTTGTCCACTTTGATAGAGCTAGCAAATGGGAGAGTGAAATTTGAACTTGGTTCTGACTAGATCTCAAGTTTTCCAATTCATAACTTGGATGTTGCTTCCCAGGCCTCCATTTTCCTTCTCAGTAAAATGGGGGAGTGAAACTGGTTCTAAGGCCATCCTTCTAACCCCAGTGACCACAGATGGCCATCAATAATCGAAAAAGGGAAAGTATAGGAAAGAATCCGGTTTGGTGAAACAGCAGTTCTGTCTGAATAGAGTGATCCAGGCAAGAGGTGTGTCCCAGGGGCTGGCAGAGGGCACAGGCAACTTTGGGAGGAGAGTTCTGAGAAGGTAGGGATTGAGACACATAGAGTCTGTCTTCCTCAGGCCATTTGGGTCCCCTGGGAAGGACGTTAAAGATGCTGTCCTTTCTTGTGCCACTCTGCCCTTTCTCCTAGCCATGAACCCTGGGCTCTCACTCTTTCTTCCTCCCTAGGAAACAGGTGGGCCTGTCTACCTAGCTTTGGGCCACCAGACTGGACTCTCAGCTCTCAAAACTATGTTTTCCTTACCACTGGATGCTTCTCCTTTTATGCCTCTTCACCACAGGCCCAGCATCAGCACCGGGGGGTTCCTGGAAAAGTGGCTGGAGATTTCATCCCCTTGTCCGTGTCACCAGGCAGCTCTTGCTTCTCTGGGAACTATTGTGAATGACCCAAGTGCAAAAGTGTATATCAAAGCCTCCTGATGCTTTGAGAGCTTCACACTTTCTCTGAACTGGCAACATCAGCAGCTCTGTCTGCACCCACTGCACCAGGATGACTGTTAGGATTCAAACTGTCACCAGAGCTCCAGCAGACAGGATTCTCTGACCTCACCCATGATGCCAGAACATTCCATGGTCCAGCTCAAACTCATATCCAGCAACTGTAAGACCCTCCAAGACAGTTTCTTTTTTGCAATAAAAACCCCCATGGATGTGCACTCGTGAAAAAAAATCAGTTTTGTTAATGTATAATTTACAGATTAAAATGCATCTATTTTACGTGTGCATTCGGTGACTTTTGACATATTTATACACCTGTATAATCAGTATCATGATCAATATAGAGAACATTTACATCATCCTAAAATGTTCCCTGTTCCCTTTCTCAATTTTCCTTCCCTGGTCCTAGACATCCACTGACCTGCTTTCCGTCTTGATAGATTTGTCTTTTTCATAGTTTCATATAAATGAAACCTTCCAGTATGTAGTCTCCTATGTCTGGCTTCTTTCACTCAGCACAAAAATGTTGAGATTCATCCATGCGATTGCATGTATCATAGGTCATTTCTTTTTCTTTCTTTCTTTTTTTTTTTTTTTTTAGTAACTTGCAGGTTTTATCAAAATGAATCAAAAAAAAAAAAAAAGAAAGAAAGAAAGAAAGAAAAGCAAAGGGTAACACAACCCCATAGCCCAAAACTTTCTAGATTTTTTAGTGCAAGAAATGCCATATCACTGAAGCACTTGAGGATTATCATGAAATCCTAGCAAAAAATGTAATCACCTCAGAAGTGGTAATAAAAAAGAGAAACAACCAGAGAGGCACACAATGTTATTTATGTTTCTGAATTTTATTTTATTTTTTTATACAGCAGGTTCTTATTAGTTATCTATTTTGGTTTTTTTTTTAAAGGATTTTTATACTATATTAAAAAACCACAAAATAAAAAAGGGATCAGTCGACATGTATCTTAGAAGTCCTTCCAGAGTCTGTACCCACAGCCATGCAGGCTGCCTGTCGCCTTGCTCTCCACTGCTCAGTCTGTGGCTTGTTGAAGGATCGCTGGAGATGACTCAGGCTCTAGTTCTTGCAGTCACACTTGTTCTGCCAAATCCAAGACCCTGAATTTATCCAAATTGTAGAAACATGCTTTGACCACCCGTCCACCAAAATACCTCCCATTCAGATCAACAACAGCTTTCATTGCTGATTCAGCCCTCTCAAATTCTAAAAATATTCGTACTGCTTCATCATTAGGGCCACCAGGAATTTCAAATATCACACATTTTCCAACTCTGCCATATTTTTCACACTCTTCCTTGGTTTCAACTTCCAAGTCTTCATCTTCCTCTCCTGCACCAACCACGTTCCTTAGTAGGACCACTTTAGTAGGACACTTATGTATTTCAGTTAATGGATTTGAATCCCACTTCCTGGTTGCATCTTTCTCAGTGGCGTCGCCCACGATGATCTTGCCTCCCTGCTTGCTGGTCTTCTCCACTGACAGCGCTGTGCTCAAGCCCTGCTCGTGCTTCCCAAGACCCTGGCCTTCCCGGAATCCGTGCTTCTGCATGATTTTATGTGCTACTGTGCCACCCATGTTGGGGAGGAAGGAGTTGCCGGGGCCGGTCGGGGATCTGGGTCTGTCTTCTTCCTCGTACACTGGGGGAGCGATAGCAGCTTTGCAAGACGGTGAGCGAGGTCTTGAATCCTCTGCATAGGGGTAACTCTTTGTGTTTCTCTACAAGAGAAGTGGGTGGTGGAATGGCAGCTCCGCCCCTACTTCTCTTCTTCCTCTCTGGCTCATAATCTTCATCTTCATCAGAATCTGGTCGCCTGGAAAACCCTCTAGCTTCATGTCTGTCTTTACGCCTCTTTTCTCTCTCTTCTATTTCTGTCTTTCCAGCTCCCGCTGTCTGTGTCGCTCCTCTCTTTGGCGCTTCACTACTTTCTCATAATCGTTAGGAAACATGGGATCATATTCATCAGCTAGGGGTATCAAAACTTCTCCTGCAGAAACCCCCCTGGGAACCGGATCCTTGAGGCCCGCTGCCACGTGCGGCGCGGTGTCCACAATCTGCCTCTGGTCTGAAGAGGCACCTGGCTTTGGGTCGATTACTGGGTCGAGGACTGTACTTTGTTTTGTCCTCCGGCTCTTCGCCTGAGTGACAGCTGCCTTCTTCACCTGGAACTGAGACTACAGAAGTGTGAAGTTTTGGGACCAGGCTGCTGTTTTAGAGTCACTGGTCTCCACTCCCAGGTCATCGTACAGGGACATCTCAGTTTAATGCCGGCCCGCCCGGCCGACGCTCCCAGGCCGCGACGGCGTACCGGGGCCGAGGCGCCGCGGACTCGACGGGCTGGGCGCTGGGTGTCAGCCCCAGACTGCCGGACCTCTCCGGCGCCAACCCCTACGCAGAGTCCGCGGGACCCCCGGCGGCGCCGTCATTTCTTTTTTTTTTTTTTTTTTAATTGAGGTATAGTTGATGTACAATGTTATGTAAGTTACAGGTGTATAACATAATGTTTCATAATTTTTAGAAGTTATACGCCACTTACAGTTATTATAAAATATTGGCTATATTCCCTGTGTTGTACAATATGTCCCTGTAGCTTATTTCTTTTATACGCAGTAGTTTGGTACCTCTTAATCCCCTACCTATATGTTGCCCCTCCCCTCTTCCCTCTCTCCACTGGTAGCCGCTAGTTCTCTATATCTGTGAATCTCGTTTTTGTTATGTTCACTAGTTTGTTATATTTTTTTAGATTCCACATGTAAGTGGTAGCATACAGTATTTGTCTTTCTCTGTCTGATATTTCACTTAGCATAATTTCCTCCAAGTCCATCCATGTTGTTAAAGGTCATTTTTATTATTGCCGAGTAGTTTCAGTTGTATGGATATACTTCAATTTGTTTATCCATTCCCCTGTTAATGGACAGTTGGATGGTTTCTAGTTTTTGACTACTATGAATAAAATTGCTATAACATTTACATACTAATCTTTGTGTAGACATGTGTTTTAATTTCTTTTGGGTAGCAGCCAGGAGTGGAATTGCTGAGTCTGTTGTACATATGTGCTTAACTTTATAAGAAATTTGTGTTAGGTTTTGTCAGATACTTTTTTTTGCATCTATTGAGCAAATCATGTGGGTTTTCTTCTTTGATTGTTAATATGGTGAAATACAATAATTGAAATTCAGATGTTAAATATTCAAACACTTGATCCATACTGATTAACCTTTTCTGTACATTGCCTGACTTGATTTCTTAAAATTTTGTTACAGATTTTTGCAATCATATTATGAAGGATGTTGGTCTCAGTTTTTCATTTCTTTGCAATGTGTTTGCCTGGTTTAGGTATCAAGATAATGTTGGTCTCATAAAATGACTTGGGAAGTGTTCTCTCTTCCTCTGTTCTCTGGTAGAATTGGTATTATTTCTTCTTTAAATGCTTGATAGAATTTATCAGTAAAGATATCTGGGTCTGGAAGTTTCTTTGTTAGAAGGTTTTAAATTACAAATTGATTTCTTTTTTTTCTATTTTTTGGCCATGCCACGCAGCATGGGGGATCTTAGTTCCCCAACCAGGGGTCGAACCCATGTCCCCTGCAGTGGAAGCGAGGTGTCTTAACCATTGGACTGCCAGGGAATCCCACAAATCAGTTTTCTTTAACAGATACTGAGATACTCAGATTTCCTATTTCTTCTTGAGTCAGTTTTATTAATTTCTATCTTTTAAGACACTTGTCTATTTCATGTAAGTTGCTGAGTTTATTGGCAAACATCTTTTCACAGTCTTTTCTTCTTGTTCCTTTAATGACTTTAAAGTTAGTAGTGATGTTCCCGCTATCATTTCTGCTATTGGTAATTGTGGGTTTTTTTCTTTTTAACTTGATCAGTCTGGCTAAGGGTTTGTCAAATTTGTTGATATTTTGTTTGTTTGACCATATTCTATTTCATTGATTTCTGTTCTTATTTCTGTTTACTTTGGTGAAAGTTTAGACAATTAATCTTAGACATTTCTTGTTCTTGTCTTGGTTTATTGTTAACTTTTTAAATGTATAGAAATGTATACCGTAGGAAGTGAGAATTTCCCATAACCCATTCCCCCCGGAGGTAACTGCCTTTCTACCAATGTGCTGATCACCAAAGACATACTAAAGGGACTTGACATCCCGCTAATCCACCACATGCCTTTGAACATGGGTGCCTTTGCTCCTGACATTCCTTCAGAAAGGAATCCTCTCCCCAACCTTCTCCACCTGGTGAATTCATAGTTATTAAGGTCCATCTCAAATACCACGTCCTCCTTGAAATTTCCTTCAGTTCTTCCAATCAGAGTTCATTCTCTTCTCTGTGTACCACTGGACTCTGCATGATTGTACTATATTGATCATTGGAAGGGTAGAATTTGAACATGGTCCATTTGTTCCAAAGTCCACACTTTTGTGTGCTATGCTGCTTCCTTGGCATTTTTCTATTGGATTTTAGAGCAGTTTTCTATAATTCTTGACTTACTATACTCTTTCTGTTTGTTTGTTTTAATTGAGGTATAATTCACATTACATAAAATTCTCCTTTTTAAGGTGCACAATTATTACGTGATTTTATTCTCAAATTTCTTTATGGAAAGAATTATATTCATCTTAGTATTTCCAGTTCCTGGTACAGCACTTAACACTCAATATAAGACATTGAGTAAATGTTTCCTGAATTAAGAAAATAAGTGTTTACCATGTGTTGTCTGCTGGTATTTCTCAAATTCAGTGTGTATACAAATCACCCAGGGAGACTGTTAAAATGCAGATTCTGATTTGGAAGCGGAATCTGAGATCTAAACTTCTAACAGGCTTTTTACATGCTGCCTATGCTGCTGATCTGAGGACCACACTTGGTTTGTTTGTTTTTTATTTTATTTATTTATTTTTAAATGTTTTTATTGGAGTGTAATTGCTTTACAATGGTGTGTTAGTTTCTGCTTTATAACAAAGTGAATCAGTTATACATATACATATGTTTCCATATCTCTTCCCTCTTACGTCTCCCCTCCTCCCACCCTCCCTATCCCACCCCTCTAGGTGGTCACACAGCACAGAGCTGATCTCCCTGTGCTATGCGACTGCTTCCCGCTAGCTATCTGTTTTACATTTGGTAGTGTATATATGTCCATGCTACTCTCTCACTTTGTCACAGCTTATGCTTCCCCCTCCCCGTGTCCTCAAGTCCATTCTCTAGTAGGTCTGCGTCTTTATTCCTGTCTTGCCTCTAGGTTCTTCATGACCTTTTTTTTTTTTTTTAGATTCCGTATATATGTGTTAGCATACGGTATTTGTTTTTCTCTTTCTGACTTCACTCTGAATGACAGACTCTAGGTCCATCCACCTCACTGCAAATAACTCAATTTTGTTTCTTTTTATGGCTGAGTAATATTCCATTGTATATATGTGCCACATCTTTTTTTTTTTTTAACATCTTAATTGGGGTATAATTGCTTTACAATGGTGTGTTAGTTTCTGGTTTCTAAAAAAGTGAATCAGTTATACATATACATATGTTCCCATATCTCTTCCCTCTTGCATCTCCCTCCCTCCCACCCTCCCTATCCCACCCCTCCAGGCGGTCACAAAGCACCGAGCTGATCTCCCTGTGCTATGCAGCTGCTTCCCACTAGCTATCTACCTTACGTTTGGTGGTGTATATATGTCCATGCCTCTCTCTCGCTTTGTCACAGCTCACCCTTCCCCCTCCCCATATCCTCAAGTCCATTCTCTAGTAGGTCTGTGTCTTTATTCCCATCTTACCCCTAGGTTCTTCATGATATTTTTTTTTCTTAAATTCCATATATATGTGTTAGCATACGGTATTTGTCTTTCTCCTTCTGACTTACTTCACTCTGTATGACAGACTCTAGGTCCACCCACCTCATTACAAATAGCTCAATTTTGTTTCTTTTTATGGCTGAGTAATATTCCATTGTATATATGTGCCACATCTTCTTTATCCATTCATCTGTTGATGGACACTTAGGTTGCCTCCATGTCCCGGCTATTATAAATAGAGCTGCAATGAACATTTTGGTACATGACTCTTTTTGAATTACGGTTTTCTCAGGATATATGCCCAGTAGTGGGATTGCTGTGTCGTATGGTAATTCTATTTTTAGTTTTTTAAGGAGCCTCCATACAATTCTCCATAGTGGCTGTATCAATTTACATTCCCACCAACAGTGCAAGAGGGTTCCCTTTTCTCCACACCCTCTCCAGCATTTATTGTTTCTAGATTTTTTCATGATGGCCATTCTGACCAGTGTGAGATGATATCTCATTGTAGTTTTGATTTGCATTTCTCTAATGATTAATGATGTTGAGCATTCTTTCATGTGTTTGTTTGCAATCTGTATATCTTCTTTAGAGAAAAGTCTATTTAGGTCTTCTGCCCATTTTTGGATTGGGTTGTTTGTTTTTTTGTTATTGAGCTGCTTGTAAATTTTGGAGGTTAATCCTTTGTCAGTTGCTTCATTTGCAAATATTTTCTCCATTCTGAGGGCTTTTTGTCTTGTTTATGGTTGTCTTTGCTGTGCAAAAGCTTTGAAGTTTCATTAGGTCCCATTTGTTTATTTTTGTTTTTATTTCCACTTCTCTAGGAGGTGGGTCAAAAAGGATCTTGCTGTGATTTATGTCATAGAGTGTTCTGCCTATGTTTTCCTCTAAGAGTCTGATAGTGTCTGGCCTTACATTTAGGTCTTTAATCCATTTTGAGTTTATTTTTGTGTATGGTGTTAGGGAGTGTTCTAATTTCATTCTTTTACATGTAGCTGTCCAGTTTTTTTTTTTATGGTTTTTATTCATCAATTTGATAATATGGTGTATCACATTGATTGATTTGTGTACACTGAAGAATCCTTGCATCCCTGGGATAAATCCCACTTGATCGTGGTGTATGATCCTTTTAATGTGTTGTTGGATTCTGTTAGCTCTTCTCTAAATGTTTGATAGAATTCACCTGTGAAGCCATCTGGTCCTGGGCTTTTGTTTGTTGGAAGATTTTTAATCTCAATTTCAGTGCTTGTGATTGGTCTGTTCATATTTTCTATTTCTTCCTGGTTCAGTTTCAGAAGGTTGTGCATTTCTCAGAATTTGTCAATTCCTTCCAGGTTAGGACCACACATTGAATTGCAACGCTCTAAGGTACCTTCTCTCTAGAGTAAAGGTAGTTCTCCTGAACATACGCAAGGGGGCGCAATGGGCAAACATTTCTACTGCTATTTATAACAAAGTAGTGAATGAATTCCTGTGACATGCTTTTTGGCAGCTGTTTTGCTAATTATTATTTATTTCATGGAACAGGCACAGTAGATATCTCGGTATACTAAAAATAGACTTTCCTTTAAGCCATGTCTTTTGAAGAATTTTCCACGATTATGCTCATAGAAACTGGAAACCCTCAATCTGTTATTAGAAGTGTCAAATAAGAATAGCACTAAAAAATTATTAGATATGAGAGATCTGAAAGATGTGAAAATGATAATAATAGTGATAATAAAAGTAATAATGATAATATCAGTCATTTATCGATACCTATTAAGTGTGTAGTATTGTACTAGCTGTCTCACATGAATGGTTTCATTTAATCCTCACAACCACCCCATGAAATAGGTAATACTGCCCTCCTTTTACAGGTAAGAAAATCGATGCTTAGAGAAATTAAATAAAATGCCCAAGTTCTGGAAGTCGTAATTGGAAGGGTAGAATTTGAACATGCTCCATCTTTTTCTTTTTTAATTTTTGAATTTTATTTAATTTTTTTTTATACAGCAGATTCTTATTAGTTATCTATTTGATACACATCAGTGTATACCTGTCAATCCCAATTCATCACACCACCACCCCCACCCCACCCCCCAGCCACTTTCCCCACTTGATGTCCATACGTTTGTTCTCTACGTCTGTGTCTCTCTTTCTGCCCTGAACATGCTCCATCTTTTTCCATAGTTCACACTCCTGTGTGATGTGCTGCTTCTTCAGAATTTTCCTTTCTTTTTTTGTGGGGGGAGGATTTTCTTTTGGTGTTTAGAGCAGTGATCTACGATTCTTGATTTGCCGTATGCTTTTTAAAATTTGAGATATGATTCATATGGCATAAAGTTCACCCTTCTAAAGCACACAGTTCACTGGTTTTTAGTATAATAAATACAAGGTTGTGCAACTATTGTCATATCTAATTCCAGAATTTTTTTTCACCCCCTAAGAGAAATCCATATTCATTAGCAGTCTCTCCTAATTTTCCCCTTCCACAGCCCCTGAAAACCACTAATTTACCTTCTATCCCTATGAATTTGTCTATTCCAGGCATTTCACATAAATGTAATCATGCAACTCGTGGCCTTTTGTGTCTGGCTTTTTTCACAGAGCATAATGTTTTCGGAGTTCAATCATATTGTAGCATATAACAGTCCTTCCTTTTTATGTCTGAACAGTATTCCAAAGTATAGACGTACCACATTTTGTTTATTCATTTATCAATGGATAGACATTTGGGTTGTTTCCATTTTATAGCAATTATGAATAATGCTGCTATGAACATTTAGATATGCATTTTTGGACAAACATAAATTTTCATTTCTCTTGGGTAAATACCAGGGAATGGAATTGCTGGATTATATGTTAACTCTATGTTCAGCTTCTTGAGGGACTTCTAGATGGTTTTCCTCAGTAGCTGCACCATTTTATATTCCCACCAGCAGTTTCCTCCATATAATTGTCATTGTTGATTTACCATGATTTGGTGATCATGAATTAATTGAAGGGGAGACAATCAAATTCTCAAACATGTTTCAAAATGAGATACCCTTTAATTTTTTTAAGTGATGAGTGGGCTTCTGCCTACTGCTGTGGAAAGAACACTGAACTGGGCTTCTTCATCATTAACTACCGTTCTCTATGATTAACTGTGTGACCCATATTATGATCTAGTCCTTCAGACTCTCAGCTGTAGATCTGGGATAATAAAACCTGCCTTGCTTCCCTGGTGGTACTGGCATGAAGTTAAAACCAAATGGCTAAGGCAGGAGAAAGCACTTTCACAAATGAAAGAGTTGCCAAAATTAATGAAGTTTAAGCACCAGTGCCCCTCTTTTGCCTTGGCCCTTTCCAAGGCCCCGGTCTCTGGCCACTCTGTAACCCTTCTCCTCTAGTGGGGTGGCACTGGAGTGGACAAGGACATGTTGAGTCACAACTAAAGGTAAGTTCAGCTGGGCTCTATGGGACTTGTTTGTAATAAGGTGAATCCTACGTGTCAAGAAAGTCATGGCAGTATCTTCGTTTATTCAACAACAAACTGTATTGCATCTAGTACCTGTACTAAGTGCTGGGAATACAATTTTTTTTTTTTTTTTTTTGGGTTCGCGGGCCTCTCACTGTTGTGGCCTCTCCCGTTGCGGAGCACAGGCTCCGGACGCGCAGGCTCAGCGGCCATGGCTCACGGGCCCAGCCGCTCTGCGGCATGTGGGATCCTCCCGGACCGGGGCACGAACCCGTGTCCCCTGCATCGGCAGGCGGACTCTCAACCACTGCACCACCAGGGAAGCCCAAAGGAATACAATTTTAAAAAGGGTAGTTGGAATTTAATATAGCCTTCTGGGACACCAATTGACAGAGCACACTTATTGATAAAATAAGCAAATATAGAAGAATTACATAACATGAATAATAAGCCTGAAAAAATAGATACATATCACATATCTCCAACAATTAGAATATGTACTTTTTTTATATGTGCAACATTATGTTTCTGCCTCTGTATACGCTGCATTGTGCTCACCACCAAAAGTATAGTTTCCATCTGTCACCATTCAGTTGATCCCCTTTACCTGTTTCACCCTCCCCCCTACTCCCCTTCCCCTCTGCTAACCACTACTCTTTTCTCTGTATTTATTTGCTTGTTTTTATCTGGTTTGGTCCATTCATTTATTTAAAACCATTTTTTATATTCTACATATGTGTGAAATCATATGGTATTTGTCTTTCTCCGTCTGACTTATTTTACTTAGCGTAATACCCACAAGGTCCATCCACTTTGTTCAAATGGCAAGATTTCATCTTTCTTTTATGGCTGAGTAGTATTCCATCGTGTGTGTATGTATATGTACACACACTTCTTTATTCACTCATACATTGATGGGCACTTAGGTTGTTTTCATGCCTTGGCTATTGTAAATAATGCTTCAATGAACATAGGGGTGCATGTATCTTTTCAATTAGTGTTTTCATATTCTTTAGATAAATACCCAGAAGTGAAATAGCTGGATGATATAGTAGTTCTATTCTTAATTTTTTGAGGAAACTCTTTACTGTTTTCCGTGGTGACTGCACTAATTTACATTCCCAGCAACAGTGTATGAGGGCTCCCTTTTCTCCACATCATCTCCAACATTTTTTATATCTTGCCTTTTTGATAATAACCATAGACTATGTACATTTGGATTGTACCTTGTATATTTATTAATATTGGCCATGTTCTAGGCCACAGAAAAAGATCAATTTATTCCAAAGATTATTTTATTCAGTATCATGCAGACTATGTTCTGTAATTATAATGCAATAAAATTAGAAATCAACAACAATAAAAGAGTTAAAAAACTTTCCTTTTTCTGGAAACCAACAAACAACAAAAACAAATCAAAAACAAAAATAGTCCCCCAAATCCTTGGGTTAAAAAGATCATCATATGTCAAAATTCATGAGGCACAAATGAGGGAAAAATTATAGTTTGAGCAAATTTATTAGAAAGCAGGACCATTTGAAGGAAAATAAAGCATTCAACAAGCATAGTTTGAAGAAGACAACTGAGCAAACTCTGCTCATGGGGTTCTGACTTATATGTACACGGGATGCTGAGTGAGCCCAGTGGAGGTGCATCTAACCTGCGGGGATCACATGTGAGCTGTTTGATGGAGTATAAGGAATCAGATTAAGATATCTGGGAAAAGCAAAGAGCAAGTGCGCTGAGGTGAGAAGCAGCCAGTGGTTGTGCCCCACTGCAGGGAACGGTTCCTATGGAGAGGTGGTCAGAGAGAAGGCAAGGGTTATGTCAGACCATGAAAGCTTTGTTGTGAAATAAAAGGAAGGCATAACACATTTTTTAAAATAAAAGGATGATGATTTCAAATAAGAGTTTGAGCTCCAGGGTCCGATGATGCTGAGTTTGAATCTCACTTATGCAAACTGTGGGGTTCTAGCTGTGTGCTCATGGGCCAGCCATTTAACCTCTGCAAGCCTCAATGTCCTCATCTTTAAGTAATAATAATAGCTACCTGATAAGTGTATTGGTGTATAAAGCACTTAGCACAGTACCTGACATAGACTTAGGATTTATCTGTTGTTCCAGTGTAATTGTTCATAGCACACCCTTTCATGATCAAAAGTGTCTCTGTTTGGACTTCCCTGGTGGCGCAGTGGTTGAGAGTCCGCCTGCCGGTGCAGGGGATGCGGGTTCGTGCCCCGGTCTGGGAGGATCCCACATGCCGCGGAGCGACTAGGCCTGTGAGCCATGGCCGCTGAGCCTGCGCGTCCAGAGCCTGTGCTCCGCAACAGGAGAGGCCACAACAGTGAGAGGCCCGCATACCACAAAAAAAAAAAAAAAAAATAGTGTCTCTGTTTGGCTGATAAATTATATGGTCACATCAAGTTGGTACTCAGTATGTCACCTCTATGTGTGCGTGTGATGATCTTTAGAAAGATCATCCTGGATGCACATTGGAGCCTGGATTTGAAGGACACTAGACTAAAGACAGAGGGGTCACTTAGGAGGGACATGAACCAGGCAGGTGAGGACAGACTGGAGAGTTCCAAAAGAGAGGTGTATTTTTTAAAAAGGACGCAGCTTTTATACAACTGGTGACTACTAAGATGCTTCTAGGCTTCATTAATATTTCTGACTTAGAGGACCAAGTGGGTGGTGACAGGGAATTCACCCCAGTGGGTCCAACAGAAGGGAGCACATATTCGGGATGCAGGCATGTGGGATGGTGAATTTTGGACACGTCAACTTTAAAGACATCTGGGGGATTGCAGCATGAAGGGGATCATTAGAGAGTCAGAAAGCAGAATCTGAAGTTCAGGGAGAGGCCAGGTCTGGAGATGGAAATATGGGTCTTACCTGTATGTGTGAGCAAACGAGATGACTCAGGGAGAGAAGTGAAAAGTGAGATGAGATGAGGGCTGAAGAGCAAGCCCCGAGGAACACTGCCAGGTAGGCGTCCATGAAGGATGCTGTTGCCTGGGAGCTTGGGAAAGCCAGGAGAAATAAGGGTCAGAGCAGACAAAGAGGGCAGAGTCTCAGGATGCAGTGAGCTGTCAGTGGCATCAGTTCTATGGAGAAGTTGGAGATGAGGAGGTCACAGAAGTGCCATCGGGTTCTGCCTGTGACGTCATGGCTGCTTTGGGAAGAAAGTTTCCAAGGAGTGGTGGGCTGGAAGCCGATTGCAGAAAGTTTAGTTTGAGTGGCAGCTCAGGAGGAATGAAGAGTTAAGTTGTATTTATAACATTTCTCAGACTCGTAGATGCAAGTCAAATCCATAATTCTAATAATTAAAAGAATCCCTTAGTTCTGGTATAATTCTTGTGGCTGACGAATAAGCATCCCTAGTTGCTGCTCATTGTGTGCTGATATCGTGCCGGACACCCTGGCCACAGTGTCTGGTGTGATAATCCCAGCGAGGGGATGAGGAAGGTGTCCCTTGACAAATGCAGAAACTGAAGTTCAGAGGCTCTACGTGACCTGCTCAATGTCACACAACTACCCAGTCCCAGACCTGCAAATCACACTCATCTCTGATCCACCCCAAGTCCACTTTGTTCCTCTGAACCTCAGCTCCAACCTCAGAACCTTCCCTCTTTTTTTAAACTGTCTGAAAAAGAAATTCAAAAACCCCTACTACATAGTAACCTCTTTTAAAAATAAAAATGCAGAAAGTTCTCTTAGCTGCCGATGGAACCAATCACTTGTTCGTCACAGTATAACCTGGGGACCTCAGAAATGTGAAAAGCATTAAAAAAAAATCACTGGGCTTCCCTGGTGGCGCAGTGGTTGAGAGTCCGCCTGCCGATGCAGGGGACACAGGTTCGTGCCCCGGTCCGGGAAGATCCCACGTGCCGCGGAGCGGCTGGGCCCGTGAGCCATGGCCGCTGAGCCTGCGCGTCCGGAGCCTGTGCTCCCCAACGGGAGAGGCCACAGCAGTGAGAGGCCCGCGTACCGCAGAAAAAAAAAAAAAAAAAATCACTGTGCTTTCTTGTGCTGAAAGGGAACAGTGGAAAATGACCTGTCTTTCCTACCTGAGCTCCCCCCCCCCCCCCCCGCTTTAGGGGAAACAAGGAAACTTTGTGTATCTTTCAGTCCCAGAAAAGGGGGGCCTTGTCTGTGAGTAAAATAGCAAGTTTCATCTTAACCTTCAAGAATGATGTCTTTTCATGTCTTCATGGGGTACCTGAAGCCCTGCCAACCTCATGAGTGAGAAACCAGACCCACTCACCCTGGCCTGTCCACACCAGTCCCCACCACATCGGAGGCTCTTTCTGAGGCTCTTTCAGGGGTGTGAGTGCACCCTTGTCCTTGGGGAGCCATTCATATGTTATTCTCTACAGCACATGCGTGCTCTGTACAGCCTTTTCTATGTATGGAACACTTCATAATATGGTCCCAAAGGCACTGCTTAAAACATATAAAGAAGAGTAAGACTAATATTTTCAAGAGAAAAAAAATCTCTTTTTTTAAATAGATCTTTATTGGAGTATAACTCCTTCACAATGCTGTGTTAGTTTCTGTTGTACAACAACGTGAATCAGCCGTATGCATACACATGTCCCCATATCCCCTCCCTCTGGAGCCTCCCTCCCACCTTTCCTATCCCACCCCTCTAGGTCGTTGCAAAGCCCCAAGCTGATCTCCCTGTGCTATGCAGCTGCTTCCCACTAGCCATTCATTTTACATTTGGTGGTGTATATATGTCCATGCTACTCTCTCACTTTGCCCCAGCTTCTCCTTCCCCCACCCGTGTCTTCAAATTTATTCTCTATGTCTACGTCTTTATTCCTGCCTTGCCACTAGGTTCATCAGTACCATTTTTTTTTTTTAGATTCCATATATATGCATTAGCGTGCGGCATTTGTTTTTCTCTCTCTGACTTCACTCTGTATGACAGTCTCTAGGTCCACTACAAGTAACTCAATTTTATTTTTTTATGGCTGAGTATATATGTATATACACATATATTCCATTGTATACATGTGCCACATCTTTATCCATTCATCTGTCAACGGACATTTAGGTTGCTTCCATGTCCTGGCTATTGTAAAAAGAGCTGCAATGAACATTGTGGTACATGACTCTTTTTGAATTATGGTTTTCTCAGGGTATATGCCCAGTAGTGGGATTGCTGGGTCATATGGTAGTCTATTTTTAGTTTTTTAAGGAACCTCCATACTGTTCTCCATAGTGGCTGTATCAATTGACATTCACATCAGCGGTGCAGGAGGGTTTCCTTTTCACCATACCCTTTCCAGCATTTACTGTTTCTAGATTTTTTGATAATGGCCATTCTGTGAGGTGATACCTCATTGTAGTTTTGATTTGCATTTCTCTAATAATTAGGGATGTTGAGCAGCTTTTCATGTGCCTCTTGGCCATCTGTATGTCTTCTTTAGTGAAATATCTATTTACGTCTTCCACCCTTTTTTTGTTTTTTCTTTTTTTTTTTTTTGCAATACGTGGGCCTCTCACTATCGTGGCCTCTCCTGTTGCGGAGCACAGGCTCCAGACGCGCAGGCTCAGTAGTTGTGGCTCACGGGCCTAGTTGCTCCGCAGCATGTGGGATCCTCCCTGACTGGGGCACAAACTCACATCCCCTGCATCGGCAGGCGGACTCTCAACCACTGCGCCACCAGGGAAGCCCCTTCTAGTTTATTTTTCATTTCAGTTATTGTGCTGTTCATCTCTGTTTGTTTGTTCTTTAGTTCTTGTAGATCTTTGTTAAACATTGCTTGTATCTTCTCAATCTGTGCTTCCGTTCTATTTCCGAGATTCTGGATCATCTCTACTGTCATTACTATGTATTCTTTTTCAGGTATATTGCCTATTTCCTCTTCATTTATTTGGTGTTTTAGGTTTTTACCTTGCTTCTTCACCTGTGACATGTGTTTTTGCCATCGCTTTTTTTTTTTTTTGTGATGAGTGGGATTGTGTTCTTTTCTTACTGGTTGTCTGGCCTGAGGCTTCCAACGCTGGATTTGTAGAGGAGGACCTCCAGGAGATCTCACTCTGATGAATATCCCTTGGGCTCTGAGGTCTTCTGTCAGTCCAGTGGTTCGGACTCGGAGCTCTGACTGCAGGAGCTTTGGCCTGACCCCCGGCTCATGGACCAAGATTCAGCAGGCCAAGCAGGGGGGGCAAAAAAAAAAAAAATGGAGGACAATAACAAAGTAAAAAATAAAATTAGACTAGGAAACTAACATATGTTAGAAAGAATATAAAACTAAAAATATAGATGCAACAACAACTGGAAGGTAAAACAACCACAACAGTAAAAAAGAGGAGGAGAAAAAAAAGAAAAAGGTGGAAAAGGCCTTGGCTGTGGAGGGTGGGGCCTAAGCAGGGGTGGGGTTTGGGTGGTGGGCAGGGCCTATGCTTAGGACCCTCAGGGCTGGAAAAGGCCCTGGGGGGTGTGGGGTGTGGGGCTTAGGCTAAATGGAACAGAAGGGGCCCAGGCATGCCTCCCACCTATGGTCTCAAAGGGCGGGGGAACCCACCTGGGAGCCCAGCAGGCTTCCTGGGCCGGAGTGATCAGGGCCAATGCTCTCCGCCCCTCTCCTACTCCTCCGGCCCTGGAGGTCCCCTCCTGCCTGCCTCTCCTGCTCTCCCCCTGGCCTCCCTCCTATGCCTGCAGGACCAGTGTGGTCCCCGGGGTCGGGGTGGGGGGCCGCCCTGGGAGCCCAGTAGGCTTCCCAGGCCGAGTGGGCAGGGCAAACCTCCTCCGCGCCTCCTGCCTGCCTCTCCTGTTCTCTCCCAGCCTCCCACCTATGCCCCCGGGATCAACGCGACCCGGAGGGGGCCTCTGAGGGCGTAGGACCCAGCCGAGAGCTGGGTAGACTTCCCCGGCCGATTGGGCGGGGGAAATGCTGGGTGCACTCCCCCGCGATCTGAGCCCCCAAGGATCCCACCAGGCGTGGGAACCCCTCTGCCCTTTCAGCCACCCCTCAGGGGAGCCAGTACTGTCTGGCCTCCACTTCTCCTCCCCACTCTGTCCCCCCAAGTCCTACAAGTTTGCTTGGGCGTTCCTCCCATCTCCTTGGGCATAGAGGTCCCCCACCAGCATCCGGCAGGTGCCCTAGTTGTGGGGAGACATGAACTCCACATCTTCCCACACCGCCATCTTGACTCCGCCCCCACCCTGAAAAAAGTTTTGCATAAAGCAATGGATAAATAAAATGGGTAATACATTTAATGGCATACTTGGCAGTTAAAAGAGTGGGCGAGACCTGTTTGAATCTGGATGAAGCTCAAAATTACATGATTTTGTGAATTAAAACATTGCAAAATGATATGCACAGCGTGATATTTATCTACATGTAAAAATAATAAACACTCTATAGATTTTCAGTGGATATAGTCATATGTAAAATTACATATTAAGGATATTATACCAGTCTTGTAGTTGTGGTTACTTTGGTGCCGGGGAGGTGGTGGGTGTTGAAGGAATGGGGATTAGTGGATGATGAGGAGGGCTTCAGCTTGATCTATAACAGCTGTTCAAAAGTGTGGTCCGAGGATCCATAAAAATCCCCATGACCCCTTCAGGAGTTCTTCAGAGTCAAACTATTTTCATAATAGCATGAAGATGTCATTTGCCTATTTCATGGTGTTGACATTTGCACTGATGGTGCAGAACCAATGGTGTGTAGAACTACGGGGTCCTTAGCAGGAATCAGAGTCATCATTATATTCTGGGCCGCCACTCATTTGAAGTGAAAAAATAAACCTGCCAGTTTCACTTAAGATGGACCCGAGGAAGTGGTAAAAAAATTATTAATTTTATTAGATCTTGGCCTCTGTGTTCATTTAAAAAATATTCTAAGTGCTGAAGTATATATGAAGTATCTTTGCTGCATTCGCGACATGATGGTTGTCTTGAGTAAAAGCACCAGTGTGTTTGAGTTGAGAGCGCAATTGCAATTAATCCATTATTTTTCACGGAACACCATTTTTGTTTGCAAGAATGACTGACAGACAAACTGTGCCTATTCAGACTAGGGTATTTGGCAGATATTTTCCTGAAAATGAACAAAACGAGCCTGTTACTTCAAGGAAAACAAGTGACAGTTATTTGTTTCCCATGATAAAAGTACAAATTTTCAAGCAAAAATTAGAATTTTGGAAAACTTGTTTCTGCCACCATGAACTTGACAGCTTCTCGACACTTAAAAAGTTTTCTGATGAGACTGGTAGTCAGCAAACAGGATTTTTAACAAATTTTAATTTTATATTGGGGTAGAGTTGATTTTCAATGTTGTGTTAGTTTCAGTTGTACAGCAAAGTGATTCAGTTATGCATATACATATATCTATTCTTTTTCAGATTGTTTTCCCATATAGGTTATTGCAGAATATTGAGTAGAGTCACCTGTGCTATACAGTAAGTCCTTGTTGATTATCTATTTTATGTATAGTAGTGTGTATATGTTAATACCAACCTCCTAATTTATCCCTCCTCCCACCCCACCATTCCCCTTTCGTAACCATAAGTTTGTTTTCTCTGTCTGTAAATCTGTTTCTGATTTGCAAATAAGTTCATTTATATCTTTTTTTTTTACATTCTACATATAAATGATATACGATATTTGTCTTTCTCTTTCTGACTTATTTCACTTAGTATGATAATCTCTAGGTCCATTCATGTTGCTGCAAATGGCATTATTTCATTTTTTTATGGTTGAGTAATATTCCTTTGTATATGTACCATATCTTCTGTATCCATTCATCTGTCAATAGACACTTAGGTTGCTTCCATGTCTTGGCTATTGTAAATAGTGCTGCAGTGAACATTGGGGTGCATGTATCTTTTCGAATTATGGAACAAACAGGATTGTATGTTATTGTGTAATAAAACAAGCCAAATTTGGAAGATCTGCATAAGCCAGTGAACCAATATTTTGGAAAAGACCAATGCATTTTGTTACAAGATCATTTTATTCGTTTTTCTGCATTTTCAACTCTAAAAAAACTATTTGCTGTAAGGTGTTTATCTTAAAATAAACCTAGATTACTAGAACTAAAGTTATTTAGGTGGTGGGACAGCAATTCACAACACATATAGCTTATAGCCCCAAAGAACTTGTACTTACCTTTCTCTCCCAATTATGTTATACTTCATCTTCCTTTTCCCCCAGCTTTCTCCTTTCCCATTTCCCTCTTTTTTCCCCATGCCCCCAAGTCAAAATGACAAATGAAGCTAAGAGCTGTTGATGTTGCCCGTGTGGGTGTGTGTGTTTGTGATGGATTGGAGGGTATCAAATAATTGTTGTTTTTGTTTATTTTCCATATGTTGCCATTAATACAGTCCCTTTCCTCTGTCTTGCTATTAAGAGAGAAACTTGGAAGTCAGAGAAAAGACATTTGAGTGTGGATCCTTTGTCCCAAATGTCTTAGTTAGAGGCATTTGGAAGTAATACACGGAGATCTTTTGAAATAAGCAAGGAAAGAGGCAAATATATCTCTAGCGTAATAAGACCAAGGTTATTGTTTCTCAAGGAGTGGGGCCAGCATCAAGGTAGCGGGAGAACATACATCCTTCATATTGCCTAGCTGGGAGTCCTGAGAAGGGTAATGAATTCTTGTGGTCCCAAGTCATGTTAGTTAGCCTTCTGGTATTTTAGGGAGAAACTGGTCGCAGCATGGCAGGTATATTCGAAGCATCCATGATCCCCTGCCTCCTCCTAACTCAGAACTGAACCCACCGCCTCTCCCCCCAACGAGGGGAGTCAGCAGAAGCATGAGCTTGAGTTCATCCCCGTGAGCTTATCGTGATCGTCATTTGGGCCCAAGCACGACAAAGTCAACCTTCTGGGCAGGACCCATGTCTGAAGCAGCATCTCCAGCCACTTCTCAGGGACCTATTTTGTCGCCCTTGTGGGGTTAATATCGGCCACAATTGATGTCTGTTGAACACTTACTGTGCACCTGAGTGCGAATCGTTTTATTTATTTCTACAACATTGCTCTGAGGTTACCATCCTGTGGCCAGGGCTTGGCTGGCTTCTTGCCGTTGGGCACACAGCTAAACTCGATTCCCCAAACTCCTTGGCAGTTAAGCCTGGTGGTAGGACTGAGTCTTTGGTCAAAGACTTGCTAGTGAAGGAAGGTCTCGTGTGTTGCTTCCCGGCCTGGCCTGCATACCACCCGCACATCTCTGACCCTTCGTGTTCTTTTCTCCTCTATCTTGTGAAGACAAGCATGGTGATGTTGGGATATAAACTGGAAGGCGTCTGGCTTTTGAATCACATCTTGGAGGTCAACCACTGCTCGGTAACACCCGGTTTGGACTTCAAGAGAGCAAAAATAAACTTTTATTGTGTTAAGCCAGTGAGATTTTTAGGGTTTACATACAGCAGCTTGTGTTCCTTACACGAATACTCATCCCCATTTTAGACGTGAAAAAACTGAGCCTTGGAACATTTCGTTTGTCCACAGTCTCACAACTAGCAAGTAGATCTGTGTAAGCTTGAATTATGTATGTTTATTTCTTTGGGAGTGAAGTGGCAAGAATCTCAGTTGGAAGTATGTATGTGTGTGTGAGAGGGTAGTAGTTGGAAGTATGTATGTGTGTGTGAGAGGGTAGGGTACAGTTCCACTAGTGTTTTGGGCTGTGTGGTTCCCAAGATCCCTCTTGATCTCAAGCAAGAATGAGAAACGTGAGTTTCAGGACCATCCTCTTCCCTAGTCAAGGGATTGAGGGCTCCACCACGTACTTCTGCTTCTAAGTATTGCTGAGCAAGAAGCAGTGACCCCCAAAGTGACTGAAACTTCACCCCCAGTGTGGCTGCTGCCATGTGGCTGACTGACAAGATCCCAGCCCTTATCTGGGCTGCAGAGGGCCTGGCCACGATGATGCCGACCTACCGGGGGAATGTAACTCTGTAAGATGTCAGCTTTCCCAGGGATATCAGTTTCGGGAGGCTGGCAGGATGTGGAGGGAAAACAATCTCAGGCTGGCTTCCCTTGCTCAGGGCGATACCTCCCCTCCCCCATCATGTGGAATTTCCACTGGAGCAGGCAGAAAACAAGCCGCCCCCCACCGCTGCACTTCTCAGCCAATGTACCAAGGCCGGCTGACCTTCTTCCTCATAACTGCATCCCCAGGGAATTGCCTGTTGATGAAGCCCATGCGGTGGTGGGGTTCATGTCTGTCTCCGAAGCACACACCCATCCTGCTACTGTTTGTGAATTCAGGAACTAACTGTTAGAATGTTGGTGCTCAAACAGAGCAGTTATTTGGGCTCATGTGCCCATTTGAGGGTTTTCTTAGTTTTCTGACTGAGGCCAGAGAGAAGTGACTTGATGGAGGTTGCATAACTTTTTTTTTTTGAGGTCATATAACTTGCTGGTGGCATATTTGAGCCCCTACTAGATGCTCAGCATTACCTCGTATTGTGTTGCCAAGGAAACACTCCGAGACTTTAAGGCTTTGGTGCAAGAAATTTATTGGATAACGCGAGAACACGGGTAAGGGCGTGAAAGAGGCAGGACTGGGCAGGACTTGAACTGTGATTTAGTTGCAGCAGAGACACCAGTCGATCCCACGGGGAGCAGTGAAACTGAGGTGGCCCTTCAGAGATGTTCCAAATTGAGGCAAGAGGGTTGAGAGTTTGTACTCCCTGCCTGGACCAGTCGTGACATGCTGGCTGCTCCCAGGGAGGGGTCATGACCTCAGGTGAGGCAGCTCCCTTTGGCAGAGGGCAGTTTCCAGGGAGGGGCTGTGTCATGAGCTGGGGGCATGAGTGTCCCAGTCCTGGGTCCCACAGGGGATCTGGATGGAAGACGACTGCACTTGCTCTACTCGTTTACACGCACAATAACGCTGAGGTTTAAGAGGACAGAAAGTGAAGTTTAGGAAGAAGGTGTCACTGAGGTCACATAGCCGCACTAAGTGAATTAGAAAAATGTAGGGCTCTGGTTTCAGACGTTCAGCTTGAAAGCTCAAAGTGGCTGAAAGGCGCGACAGAGGACAGACAAGGTTGATCTTGAGACTGGGGGACTTCCAGTGCAGGGAAGTGGCCCTAGTGGGATGCCTGGCCAGGGCTGGGTTGATCCCTGAAGCGTACGCTGGACTAAGTGAATTAGAAAAATGTAGGGCTCTGGTTTCAGACGTTCAGCTTGAAAGCTCAAAGTGGCTGAAAGGCGCGACAGAGGACAGACAAGGTTGATCTTGAGACTGGGGGACTTCCAGTGCAGGGAAGTGGCCCTAGTGGGATGCCTGGCCAGGGCTGGGTTGATCCCTGAAGCGTACGCTGGACGGGGAGAGAAAAGTTGGTGGGGCCAGGGGCAGAGGAGGGGAAGAACTTGGCAACAGGGGCAAAGGATAGGAGGAGAAAGCTTGGTGCTGGATTCCAGAAAGCCTGGGCTCCCAGGAAGAGCTAAGGAAGTCTTGTAAACACTTAAGTCCCATTTCCCTGCTGTTTTTTTTTTTTTTTTAAACGTCTTTATTGGAGTATAATTGCTTTACAATGGTGTGTTAGTTTCTGCTGTATAACAAAGTGAATCAGCTATATGTATACATATATCCCCATATCCCCTCCCTCTTGCATCTCCCTCCCCCACTCCCTATCCCACCCCTCTAGGTGGTCACAAAGCACCTAGCTATCTCCCCGTGCTATGCCGCTGCTTCCCACTAGCTGTCTGTTTTACATTTCGTAGTGTATGTATGTCAGTGCCACTCTGTCACTTCATCCCAGCTTACCCTTCCCCCTCCCATGTCGAGGCTTTGGGGGCAGCAGTGGGTGAGGTGGAGAGGAGGGGCCACCCTAATAGTTCTGAGGCCTGAAGGAGGGCACCTCCTCCCCAACCAGCAGACCCTCGTCCCCCTCCCCCCACCTCTGCGCTGTAAATGCCTTAGGTGATTGGTAATATATAAGCAGGTGGTCCTAATACCTGGGAGGCATATATTCTACCAGGAAAAATTGTGAAAGACTTTGAAATGGGCCTAAAAGACTACTGGGTGTGTTGTCTGATGCACCCTTCCTGGTTATCTGCACCTTTCGTTGCCTTTGAGCCGTTTGGTAACTCTGTCATTGGTGGAAAACTGATAGTAATGCAAATGCCTCTTGCCCATAGAAATGCAAATGAAGTTTGTCCGGTGGAGACGCAGTTGGTTATCTCAGGGTGGATATTGACTAGGTTTGCATTTATTTATAAATTCCTTTCAGCGTTCCGGATTGCCTTGTCAATGCATGCTGTTGAATGCGCCTTTGATCTGGCTGTAACACCTTGCTGGTTCTCTTAGCAAAGAGTTAAATAAATCTTTGACATGCGCTCATTTAAAAAAAAGGAAAAATAAATCCAGGTCCCCTTTCTCTCAACTGAGTTGCCCTAAAACCAGGGAACGTTAAGCTGTATTCTGCAGAGCCCTCTTAGAGCCCACAGGAAGGGGGCTACTCTGAGAGGACCGAAGGGACTCAGCACCCTCATGCCAATCTGAGAAGCTCTGCTTTGGTCTACTTTTGTCGCCCCCCCTCACCCCCCAGACACACGGGGTGGGGGGACATCCACATAACATTTCATTGGAACCAAGATGTTACGGGTTGAATTCCTCCCCCCACCCCATACCCCTCCCCGACCCCAGCCAAAGATGTTTACGTCCTAATACCCAATACCTGTGAATGTGACCTTATTTGGAAATAGCGTTTTTGCAGATGGTCAAGTTGGGATGATGTCATTAAGGTGGGCCTTAATCCAGTATGACTGTGTTTTTATAAAAAAGGGGGAATTCGGACACAGGGATGGACACACACACCGGGGGAACGCCATGTGAAAAAGAAGACAGAGATCGGGATGATGCACTTATAAGCTGAGGAATGTCAGGTATTTCCAGCAAACCACCAGGAGGGTGAGAGGAGCAGAACATGTCCTCCCTCACAGCCCTCAGAGCGAAACAGCCCTGCCGCCACCTTGATCTTGGACTTCTAGCCTCCAGAAATGTGAGGCAATAAGTTGCCGTTGTTTAAGCCACTCAGTTTGTGGAACTTTGTTATGGCAGCCCTAGGAAACAAATACACCAGGCTTCCACAGCTGCATGTGATGTAGACCACTAGATTTTGGCTCGCTAACCCTCTCTTCACCATGAGAAGTGGAATTAGGACTGCAGAGTGTTACAAGGCTTCAGGTACCTTAAATACAGCCACCATTCAAGTGGGGAGGCATCCCATCTTTTTGGTTGTAAATCTTCTCCAGGACAATGTAAAATCCAAAGTAGCACGCCCAGCTGCAATTTGACATTGTGTAATTACAGTTCTCCTGTTTGTTGTAGGCAAAAGCAGAGACCCTCCCAGTGTCTGAACAAAAGGGACAGACCGTTGCCTGAATGGCACCCAGTTCCTGCATCCTCAGTTTCCCAATCAGAACCGTCATTGGTTGCACTTAATTAAGCTGTCTTCCCAGCCTCCTGGCATCCGACAGGTTCCCATAGTAATTACTAAGGTTTCCAAGCAGGGCTGGCTTTCCTGCGCTTCTGCATGCTCTCCTGGCAGGCAGGGGTGGTTTGGACTGTGATGAGATCTTGGCTTTTCCCGCAGCATATACTGGAATAAACACTGATTGATTTTGAACATTATTTTAGCAAAACCTTTGTTTATCCAATTTTACAGGAAGAATTTGACTACCAAAGAGAACACACCCGGGGCTTGAAGGGGAAGTGACCCACGTGCCTTGCAAGGGGTCTCTGGCAGTTCTCTACGTTGCCGGGGGCAGTTGGTGATGGAGCAAGTGGGTGGTGAACCTGGGGAATCAACCTCATGGTTCTCTTGGGCTGAAGTTGTCTGCTGGTCAATTCTCCTCTCTGCTTAGTGATCCACTTGGTGCCTATCAGAAGCCCTTGCCTTGCCTGCATTCCCCAGATTGATTAAGCATTTTCCTCTGATGGAGATCTGATCAGGTGTTTTTCCTGCAAAGGTTCAAGTCGATGCCCCAAGCTGATTGATGAGGGCGACAGAGGTACAACAGGAATAGAGAATGATGCATCTTCCTTGCTTATTACAATGAACTTGGCACAGCTTCCCTACGATGATGAGACCTCATTTCCCACCCTCCCTCTCTTTTTTTCCTCCCATAGTCTTCTCTTTAGGTTTAGAGTTTTCCACTTCATCTACACCCTCCCCATAGGAAAAAACCCACACAGTCCCATCGTGTGTCCTGTGAATCTGACACCTTGGTCTTTAGCTGGAAGTTAATGAAAACTCCTCAGGGTGCCCGGGGGTGTGTCTTGTGTGAGTTCTTTCATTGAGTCCTTTTGTCACTTCTGATGTTCTGCCCATGAACTTCTCTCCTGCCTTCAGAGGAGTCTCCTGGTCCCTTGCGACTTCATAAAGTGGTTTGTTACCTCTGCCGTGTGAGTGTCCACAGTGACATCCACAGCAAGCAGTCAGCCTCCTAAGGCTGCCAGAGCTACCAACTCTCCAGATATACCTTGCGTTGTCACTGCACTGCCTGGTGTCATCAATTCTGGGCACGATTCAAGAGGAGGATTCCTCCCCAGTATGTGCCATGCTTTGCCTGTGGTCCCATTTTCAGTTCAGGTTTACACTACAAAGCAAATACGTGCTGGGCTGGCTCAGCCCCAAGCCCACCCCAAGGCCAATGCCAGCACACAGGGGACAGGCTAGTGACGTCTTCTTGTTGGGGTCTGGAGCCTTGTCTGTGGAGTCCTGTGACCGTAGGGATAAGATGGACTGAAATGACAGAGAGCCCTGGCTCCATTGTGGACCTGTCTCCATCGCGTGGCTGCTCTTCTCATGACAAAAGAGGTCATATACAAGGTGTTTGCTTTCCCTGGTACAAAGCACAAGCTATTCTTTGAGCCCTTCTGACACTGCAGACTTAATGGTGCCTGTTGCCTTGTGGCTGCTTGTAAATGTTTATCCAGAAATTCACAAGGCCAAATATGTCTCCTCAATTGTGTTCTCAGAGCAGAAACTTCCATGGCATTTCTCCTGTTAACTAAGAAGCTTCCAGAACAGGTAGACCTTTCTCTAAGTGAATTGAGTAGAAGCAGTAGGTTAGACTGGCAAAGCCAAAATCACAATTCAAGAAGCCATCCAACAGGAACTGATGTGTTCTGGGGGGAGCTGGAGAGCTACTCTGAATGAGATTTTCTCCTGTGTTAAAAATCATTCCTTTAGCAAAGTTAACTAATGAAACCTAATCACTGTAATAAAATACACAAGCAAAGAAACAAACAAAAAATCATTCCTGACCTACTGTACAGCATGGGGAACTCTACTCAATATTCTGTAATAACCTACATGGGAAAAGAATCTGAAAAAGAATGGATATATGTATATGTATAATTGAATCACTTTGCTGTACACCTGAAACTAACACAACATTGGACCATCATAGCTGAGCCTAGCCTGCCTTAAACATGCTCAGAACACTTGCATTAGCCCACAGTTGGGCAGAATCACCTAACACAAAGCCTCTTTTATAATAAAGTTTTGAATATCTCATGTAATTTCCTGAATACTACGCCAAAAGTGAAAAACAGAACGGTTGTATGGCTATAGAATGGTTGTAAAGTGTATCAGATGTTTACTCTTGTGATCACGTGACTGACTGGGAGCTGAGGCTCGCTGCCGCTGCCCAGCATCACGAGGGAGGATTGTACCATGTATCACTAGCCCAAGAGAAGATCAAAATCCAGAGTCCATTTTCTACTGAAAGGAGAAAAGGTTGTTTCACACCATTGTAAAGTTGAAAAATTGTTAACTGAACAGTCATTTGAATGGCGTTGCTAATGCATAGTGGTCAAGGTCCCATCAGAAGACAGAAACTACAGCTGTTCTTATATTTTTTTAAAACACCAACCTGGTCCTGGTGGGTGGAGTATGGGGTCTCCCAGAAAGGGAAGCTGGATGTGGCCGGAGCCCTGAGGGTGCACTTTGACACTTTAGGTATGTGTACGTGAGAATAGGTCAGGGTCCAGGTGTAGGGGCAGGAAGAAGATGAACGGGATTTGAAACAGACCAGCATCATGGTGCAGACGTCTCCTTCCCTCTCGCCAGGTCAGTATGTGGCGTTTCCAGCCTCCATCTGATGCCCCAGGCAGCCCTTCACAGCTCCTGCATGGCGTGTGGGGCTCCAGTCTATCTTCTCTTTTTGCAAGAACGTGAGGCTTTGCTGTTTGTCCCTGAGTCTCTCAACCACTTGAGTCCAGGTCCAGCTCTTATCCTTCTGTGAACCACTTGGCTTTAGTTTTTGCCCCTGAGTTGAGCTGTGCATATCTCCCCTTTATCATGTCTGTGGATTTTCTTTCTTGCTTTCCAATTAATCTAGGTATGTAATAAAGTTCCTTATTTGGGTGGGTGGGGGACTTGTGTGGTGTTTTACCCTGGATTTTTACGTACTTGTGGCTGAGGTGGGTAGGTCATTCGGTGACAGGTGAGTTTGTCGTGGTGACCTAAGTGCCCCGGAGAGTTCTGACAGGGTGAGAGTGAGAGAGAGGTACAAAGGGTATGTGAAGATGTTTGGCTGGGGACTAAGAATGTGGTCTTCTATCTGCCCCTGGTAATGATTTGAATTGTTTTAAATTACTCTTGTTCATCTGTGGTTTATTTTATTATAATTCCACAGACACATGGAGTCACACGGGCTCCAGTTATATTTGAAATATGACTTCAGGTTTCTAATGATGGTGATTGTGAATTTATTCATCTCAGTGCTTGCCGTATAGTAGATCCTCAATCCATATCTGTGGAGCAGGTGTATGCACGAGTAAATGAATGAATGGGTGACAGTTTGCTAGGACAAAAATCTTACAGTTGGGGTCTTCCATCCTCAATAATTTGACAGCTCTGATGACTTGAGGAGGTGCTGTGACATTGACCAGCAGCCGCAAATTAAGTTAATAAACAATGGCTTTCCTGACAGAGGGGGACACGTGGGAAATGTGAAAAGCAAAACTAGAAGGAGAATGCTTGAAGGAGAACATTTCTCCAAGGAAGTGACAAATTGAAGGTGACTTTAAAAAATAAAAGGAAAGGCATTGATGACCTTATGGTAGAAAGGCTTTATTGTCTCTGTGGAGAAAAATCAATGAGAATTTTAGAGTGAAAAGAGAGGAATCGTGGGTTTCTCAGCTCACGCTTTGTACCAGGTGTAGTGGCGGCTTTGCCTCAGGGGAAGCTTTTATAGCCTCAGGAGGAAGGAGGCTTCCAGGAGCAGGGCACAGTCCTGATGGGCTGAATGGCGGGAACGGGAAACTGACTCAGAAAGGATTTATACTTTGGTGATGTAGGGAAAGGAAAGTGGACCCAGTAAGAGAGATCATTGGTTCAAAAAAGGAGGAAGAACTTGATAATCACATTAAGTTGATGAGAACAAGTAGCAGAGAGGCAGGTGTGAGAACAGAAGCTAAATCAGTGGCAGTTATCAGTGACATGGGATCAGAGAGGAAGCCCTGGACAATGGGCAAATAATACTGGACCACACTTGGGAGGAGAGTGGGGACAGGAAGCTTGGGGGGAGGAGACCCCAGGGTGCATAAAAGGAGGAGAGTGATAGGGTCACAGCTTGGCCCTGAGGCTGTTGACAAAGAAGGCAGAATGATTCTGATCTGTTCCTCCATCCTCTCTCTTTTAAGGATATGGTATTCCAACTGGAAAGGGTAGAACAAAGAGCATGTAGAAGGGAATTGCAACCAAATACTGGTTAGGGAAACAGGGAGAACCAGGCCCAGATGAACTATATTCCTGAGATTCAAAGAGCTAGAGCTGTATGAAGCTGTTGTCAATAATCTATGAGTAATTATAGAAAATAGGTGTTGTCCAGCAGATTGGAGTTGAGTTGTCGTACTCCATTTGGGATGCTATAACAAAACACCATAGGCTGAGTGGCTTACAAACAACATAAAATTATTTCTCACCGTTCTAGAGGCTGGGAATCCAAGATGAAGGTGGCAGCAGATTGAGTGTCTGGTGAGGACCCTCTTCCGAGTTCATAGATGGCTATTTTCACTGTGTCCTCACATGGCAGAAGGGGACAAAGAACTCTCTGGAGTCTCTTTTATAAGGGTATTAATCCCTTTCATGAGGCTCTACCCTCATTACCTAATCACTTCCCAGAAGCCTTGCCTCCAAATACCCTCATATTGGGGATTAGGTTTCAACATAGAATTTTGGGGGAACACAAATGTTTAGTCTATAGCATGAGTTAACACAATTTTCAGCAAGCCACCTCTGGCCCATATGGAGCCTTTGTGTGATTTAGCAAAAGGCACCTCTTCCTCAAGATACTTTGCTTCCACCTGTTGGAAAATTATAACAATATAATTTCTAAAGAATAGGACACTTTATGGTCTTTTTTTTTTTTTTTTTTTTTTTTTTTCTTTTTGCGGTACGCGGGCCTCTCACTGCTGTGGCCTCTCCCGTTGCGGAGCACAGGCTCTGGACGCACAGGCTCAGCCGCCATGGCTCACGGGCCCAGCCGCTCCGCGGCATGTGGGATCTTCCCGGACCGGGGCACGAACCCGAGTCCCCTGCATCGGCAGGCGGACTCTCAATCACTGCGCCACCAGGGAAGCCCTATGGTCTTTTGCCAGAACAATTTTTACAATATTTAATGCTCAAATTTACAGTATCTACCATGTATGTGGTCCCTCCTTATATGTGACACTCTTAAGTATATATCACCTGTACCCCTTGCACAGTCTCTGATTTCAGGAGAGAAAAATGGTAGGTTACAGAAATTATAGAATAGGAGCATGGTATGATCCTTGGAAAAATTGAAGGACACTCAACTCTTTTACTTGGGAACATTTAGAAAATAATGTGGTGATCAGTAGAACTCATCAGGACTGTTGATTAATGGAGAAAAGGTAATTTGATAGACTAGTCTGTTAAAATTATATTTAATAGGGAGAACTTGTACATAACCCTTGAGTCTGAAAATAGCGCCACCAGTGTAGGATGGGGGAAAGATGTAGTTTAACAGAAGCATGTGTGAAAAGAATCTGCCAGGAATCTCAACATAAATAACTGATGAGAAGCGATCCCTATACAAAATTTTGGGGTCCGAGGCTACATCAGTAAACTTATTAGAATGACAGAGATTAGGGCCCCTTTCTATTTTTTCAGCTCACACCGGGATTTTACATTGGGTTCTGGGTTCCACACATGAAGACAGATATACCTAAACTGGAAGAAATTCAAATGTTTGTCTAGGAAAGAGAAAAAATGGAAAATACACTGTTTGTGTAGCAGTCTAAGGAATCGGTGGCATTAGCTGTGAGATAGGAAAAATGACTTGTAGTTTATAACTTTCCCATTGAATGGCTGTGGTTGAACATTCTTTTGTTTGCTGAAAGCAAGTCTTCTTGGGAATAATAACCTTTGGCATTCTGGGATTCTAGAAGAAAGCTAGAGGCCAAACAGAGGGCAGTCAACGGGAAAGATTTTTGGGAGGAAGCCTGTGCAGGATGGCAAGCAGTGGGGAGTGAAAGCCTCTCTCCAGCACATCAGTAAAATCTTTGGTAAAATTTATATTGCTCACTGTGGGTTGTGGAAGGCATTTGTTGCTGCAGGCAGGCTGGGATGAAGTGTTGAGTCCTGCTTCAAGGTGGGCTAGGTCACCTTGGAAAAGAGGGTTTTCATAGGGAAGGTAACGGTTGCAAAAGGCTGTAAATTGAAAAAATTAGTAGCAGTTGCTTTCTTAACTCTCTTTGAATCTACAATTCCCCTCCACCCGCTTTGTCAGACCATTCATTTGTGGAAGTCATATGATCATTTCTCCTGCAGAATTTCCTGCATTCTGGACTTGGCTAGTTGCTTCTTGTGGAGTTTAACTTGTTTTTCTATCCCTCTACCTCGCATACTTTCTGTAGACCTGTAGCTATGTCTGGAGACTTGATGAGATTCAGGTTCAATTATTTTGGCAAGAATAATTTATACATTTTGCTGTATACTACCTATACCTCACATTGATGCACGCCGTGTTCCATTCTTTTCCATTTCTGTGTGATGCTAAGATGATCAGTAGGAGTTGTCAGTCTGATCCATCCGTTAAAAATTTCCCATCAGCTCAATGATTTAACATCCACCAATGATTGTTGTCTAGATGCATTCTTTCATTAGGGGTTGCAAGGTGGTCTTTTAAATTCTATCATGCCTTCTGCACGTATTATCTGAAGTTATCCTATAAAGAACAACTTACTCATCAACTGTTTGGTTATCCTGAAATATAGTCATAGAGGAAAATCAAGATAAATGCTCAATTCTTGACTTTTATCAACTTTCAGAATAGTGAGTTGATATCCTAGCAACCTCTAAAAGTGACTAATGCTTATTATTATTGTTATTTTAAATGATTGTATAACCCAGGCAGTACTCTTAGATGATTTCCTTCTTCCTCTAATTCTTGACAGACATTCCCTGGGGTGGTGCAATCTTTGTTCACCACATTTCCACTGTTTATTCCTTCACAAAGCAGTTCAGGTCTTATTGAGAGTGTTAAATGAGATGATGTGTTTAAGGCTCTTAACACAGGACCTGGCAGGTAGTAAGGTTAGAAATCTGGAAACTGTTATTATGAAAAGATTCTTGAAGCAGACTTTCACCTCATCGATCCACCCAGACAAATGAGAATCCCTGCCAAACATCAGTACCTCCTCGCTGCCAGACCCTTGGGGAATCCGCCTGCTCAGTCCTGCATCAGAATTCAGTGGTAGCTTGATTCATCAGAACATCAGGCAGCTGGGTCCTTTAAGCCTGTCCCAAAGAGAAGGTACTTCTCCCCACTTCCTATATCACTGATAGTGTTTCTTAATGCTGAAGTTATTTATCTTATCTTTCTTTCTTTCAACATATATGTTTTGGTGGACTTTTGCATGAAAATGAAAACTATTTCTCATGGTTGTGGCATTCTTGCCCCTCCTGACTCACTCTCCATCCTTCAGCGTGCTCCGTGCCAGGAGGCTGTCTTCATCAGTGGGCTTCTTTGCCCTCTGGCTTCTGGTTGGGCTGTGCCAATGGCAGGCACAGGCAGGGGACTTGGAGTGAGGTGATGGTTTTTTAAGCAGCTCCCTCCCTGTCAGGTTACTGTATATGGCTGTAGCCCTACCGTGGGCTGCAGCTCCTGTCTGGCAGCTCTCTTCATATGCTCTCTCTAGTTTCTGGCATGTGCTCATTCTCCATCAGGTAACAGCCCCCCAGCATTTCAAGGCACCAGGTAGTGCACCATCCATTGGGTGCTTTTCCTAAATCCTCCCCTTGACTTTGTAAATAGTACCTTTATTAAACTCTGCTGAAATTTCCCAATGTAAGTGTGCAAACTGTGTCCTGCTGAGTAGTAGGTACAAAATTGTTTATGTTAGTAAAAGATCAGAAACAACCTAAAATAATCACAACTTATAGGGGATTAGTTTACCAAATTATGGTGTAGCTATACGACACAAGAATATGTAGCCATCTGAATTCAAGTTTTTGAAAATATACTTAATGACAAATGAAAATGCTCACGGTATAGTATTCAGGATCACCCAATTTTATAAAATAAAGTGTGTGTCTATGTGTGTGAGTACGTAGAAAAAGGATTAAGTTCCTTTAACTTAAGTTCTGTGTAGGATTGTGGTTCATTTTAACTAAACTCATGCTTTTTAACGTTTCCCAAATTAAAAAATAAAAAGGTAGAGTTTTGTAAGAATAAAATCAACACATTTCATTATTTCTATATTATTTAAATCAGTTTTCTACTTAATGTCATGAATGGCAATTATAGCAATACCAAAAGAATTATTTTGGGGCAGATGTTTTTTCCTACTCGTATATTGTTTTGATGTTTGTAATCTGCTTTAAATTACTTCAGCATAGAGGTGTGTGTGTGTGTGTGTGTGTGTGTGTGTGTGTGTGTGTGTGTGTTACTCTGAGCTGCTCTCTAGGGGCTGTCAGTTGCCCTAATCAACAATTCACACCCCAGGAGCCATCAGCTAACACTTAATCAGAAAGGCCAGGCCCTAAAGGCAGCTGCTACAGCATTTAAGTTGTCTATATCTCAATCACCACCAGAGACTTTATTAGTTAACATAATGAATGTCAGAAATGAGTTTTCATGGATGAAATTTATGTCTTGTTAATCTGCGTTAACAGATGTTAGAAGTAGGCTCTTCTCAGTGAAATTAAAGGGTCTCCAGCTATGTGAGTTGGCTAGCATACTTTAGAGATGGTTGCCACCCTTGCAAGTCTTACAGCTTGATCTCTTGGGGATGGCACCTGAGGTTTGGTCCTTACTTAAGTAGTTCTATGTTGATGCAGAGTGGAATGATTCTGGTTGCTTTCTGTGGACAATTAGGGTGACAGAATCCTGCCTCTGGAACATTGTGACATCTGCCTCTGGTTAATGTTCCATGCAAGGTGGAATCAGAGCATCTAAAAACCAAAAGAGGTTATTTGATCTGTTTTGTGCTTACTTACTATTAAAGTTTGTTTAGTTGGTATCTGTCCATGTGGCAGAATTTGATCTGAGACTTGCTTTCATAAAAACCTGGTAGCAAGGGTGTGGAGGTGAGCTACTTTTTGGTTTGGCCAAGACAAGAACCTGAGAGTCTTGGATGACCAAAGTAGCATTACATCCATTTGCAACATAGAGAACTTGGACTCCAAGGCATGTGTTGGAATACGGTGAGTTACAAAGACCTACTTGAGGATGGAATTAGGATAAAATACTCTCTGGCCAGTTGAAATACCTAAAGAGTATGCAGCAGAATATGTTCCCCCAAAGCCAAAAAGTTTGTGTATTGCTGTCCATTGTGCCCTCTGCCTTCGTAGTCCTGGGACTCACCTGCTCCTAAGACCAGGATGTTGCAGGTAGAGAACAGATCAGAGCCCCGGAAGGTGGGCATGACCCTCCCAGGTCAGAGGAGGAGGAGAATGGTTATGAAAATAATTTCAGGACTGAAAGAGAAATAGTGGCCCCTTCCAAGCACCGTTGGGTATCTCCAGGAGACAGCACATAGATGTAAGTCACCCAAGGCCTCAATGCCTCTCCAGGTTAAGAACTAAGGCATCAGTAGTTGTGGGCATGTTGAGTGTATTTGCCTACTGAGACTGCTTAGGATTTCTCAGAGTCATCTACAGTCTCTCTACCTTTGTAATGTGCATCAATTATGAATTCAAATATAAATAGTATTTTTATTTACTAAAATTCCACTGTTCTAAAACTACTGAGGCAGCTGGATAATGTTGCCTATATAACTAAATGAGGTTAATTCATTTAGTATTTGATGATATATTTTATGGGCTAGCTTAACCCGATAAACCTTTTAGATGCAGTTCTATTCCAAAAGGCATCAAGTGACCAGCTTATTGCATAAGCAGGACTTTACTTTTTTTTTTTAATATATAAATAAATAAATAAATAAATTTATGGCTGCGTTGGGTCTTCGTTGCCGCATGCCAGCTTTCTCTAGCTGCAGCGAGCAGGGGCTACTCTTTGTTGCAGTGTGTGGGCTTCTTATAGCAGTGGCTTCTCTTGTTGTGGAGCATGGGCTCTAGGTGTGTGGGCTTCAGTAGTTTTCGCACTCCGGCTCAGTAGTTGTGGCTCGTGGGCTCTACAGCGCAGGCTCAGTAGTTGTGGTGCACGGGCTTAGTTGCTCTGCAGCATGTGGGATCTTCCCGGACCAGGGCTCGAACCCATGTCCCCTGCATTGGCAGGCAGATTTTCAACCACTGTGCCACCAGGGAAGCCCAGGACTTTACTTTTTCTCTAAACTTCTCTGTTGACTTGTCTTTCCCTTCCCCCGGATGAAAGTCTGGGCAGTTCCCATAGCTTTTCCAATCACTCACTCGCAGGTTAACACATTGTCTAATTAGTAAGTCCAGTCTGGTTGAATAGCAAACGTCAATCTTCCATCCCATTTAAAGTCTCTCCTCTCCCACAGTGTGGACTCTTGTCAGGTGGAGACTAACAATGGGGAAGGAGGCATGGTTGGATTCTTCACTATTCCTCACTCTTCTACGCCTTCTCCTCGACTCTGCGGCTTTGGCTTCTCCAGCGTTAGGGCTAGAGAGGGAGAGAAGGAAGAGGCAGAAGATGCCTGCCTTGACTTACAAGGTAGATCACAATGTACTTGTAATCTACATTGGTGCCCTCTGGGCGGAGCCAGTGGACAAAGGCCAATTCCTCCTCTATAGGGCTTTCTCTTGGGTTCCTTGGAGCTATCCTTCCTGGGGCCCTTCTATTTTGGTTACTTGGTATGGCACTTTCCTGGACAGTCCCTGACCCTCGGTGGCTCCCTCCACACCCCTTCTGGGGAGGATCACCTAACCTTCCTCCCTTCTGAGGGATCCATATCTAACACCTGGGATGCATGTATGCATCTTTGCCCCTCCACACTCTTCAAGTGTGGGCCAATTGCAATGCAGCCCTCTTAACTGTACCACCAATGGCCTCTCCAGCCAGCCAGCCTCTCACATTTTGACAATTTCAGATATAGGTCAGCTCCGGACTCTGTCTTCCAATCACCAGAGTATATCTATCAAACTCTGAGACTTGAAACCCATCCTGCTATGGCTTTAGGTGAGAACAACTTCCCCCTTCCTTCCCATTTCCCAGTGGGAACGGAGGGGAAATGCCACAGCACACCAAGTCTTTTTCTTAAAAAACTCCCCACTTCTCAATCTCTGTGACAAATCCCTAAACCTGTCCCAGTGTGAGGAGTGAAGGACTGCAGAGCCTGCCTCGCGTTTCTAAGCTCATCCTACATAGGTGGTCTTGTCCTATTGTACTCAGCTGCAAGGAGAGGGAAAGGCATGTTTAACATCCCGTAACTCTAACTACCCACACCCAGAGGCAGTTCTATTTAAAATGAAACATTCCAGAGGAGTCATGATAATTAAGACTTCTGCTGCAGTAGAAGTAAGCGGGTCATGCCTGCTCTCAAAATCTACAAGGACAACATCATCACATTCACTGTGAGTCAGTCTGAAGAATTTGGAGACTTCAGTCACGAACATTAACTACTCAGGGTTACTTAGCTTTGGGAAAGTCCCTAGAGACCTCCATTTTGCATCAACTGCCAACTGGTTTCTGTCCATATTCCAGGCAAAGTTGGAGCTGCACCAACCATCTCCAGATTCTCTCTATCTCTCTGAGACCCATATCAGGACGAAACAGGCAGTTCATGGAACAGTCTTCATTAGGAGTATGATCTAATTCCGTGGGTTTCATTGAAGGTCAGTATAATGAGCAACCATTTACAATTTCCTTTTAGCCATACTAGAAACGTCAGGAAAAAAGCAAATCTAATGGAGAAATTACCAACTACCTTTAGTCTTCCATCTTCAATCTTCACAACCTGGAAGTTGTGAGGTAAAACTGGAAATTCTAGAGAAAGAAAGTAGAGTCCAGAAACACCAACACTGCCTTACGACTCCTGTGACAGCAAGAGAATGTGTTACAGGGGACACAACGGAAAATTACAGGTGATTGTTCTGCCTCATTTGGGGACAAATCCTATTGCAAATAGCTAGCAGAACAAATTTTCTGGAAATTGTAATAATTGCATCTGGGCTAGAATGGAAGAAGAAACAATTGGGACTATTTCGTTTAAATGCCAAGAACAAGAACAATTTTAATAGCAGTAAAAAGTAGCCTCTGACTAAAACATTCTCCCTGTTCCCCCAGCGTCCCTCAAAATCTTCACAGTCTAGAGCAGTGTTTCTCAACCTTTTATTCATTATAACCCAATAAGGAGCTTTTTCAGATATTTTTTTCCTCATCTCCTCCTCCCATGAAAATTTAATACTATAAACATAATCTAATTATGTTTATGTAAATATAAAAGTATATGTATACTTACCATCTATATCTATATCTATGTGTGCGTTTTATACATTAAAAGAGTAAGATTTTTTCACCTATATTAATTTCCCAGGACTGCCATAAGAAAGTACCATAAACTTGGTGACTTAACACAGATTTATTCTTTTACGGATCTGAAGACTAGAAGTCCAAAATCCAAGTGTTGACAGGGCCGTGTTCCTCCTGAGGCTCTAGAGGAGATTCCTTCCTTTCTGCTTCAGCTCCGGTAGCCCCAAGCATGCCCTGGCTTGTGGGTGCGTAACTGCAATCTCTGCCTGAGTCTTCACATGGCCTTCCTCTCTCTGTGTCTGTCCTCTTCTGTCTCTTATAAGGACACTCTCATTGGATTGGAGTCCACCCTCATCCAGAATGATCTCATCTCATGCCTTACCTTAATTATATCTGCAAAGACTCTATTTCTAATAAGGACATATTCTGAGGTTCTAGGTGGACATGAATTTTGGGAGATGATATTTAACCCACTACAGATCCCAAGAACCAAATTTGGTCCCCTTGGGGATGACATCCTTGCTGAGAATACCATAACCTAGAGAATAAATGGTATTCAAAGCACTCCAGAATCTAAATCCCACTTACCTGGAGAAGTGAATGCTGTCAACTCTCTGAAGGGATCCCCTGACCAGTCCTCTGCTGGTGACTTTTGTAGTTGTCTACAGAGGGATGCCATGGTCCCCGGAGGAAAGTCACAGCACTATCAGTCCATCTGCCCTCCTGCACCCCTCACCCAGCTGCTGAAAAGGTGCTTCAACTTCTGTCATCCTCCACTGCATCCTCTGTAAAGTGGAGAGAATCTGAGTACAGTATCTACTTCCTAGAGTTAATTTTGAGTTTAACTGAGGTCATGCACAAGGAGGGGTGTCTACCATAGAAAATGTGCTCAATCGATGATTAGCAGTTATTTTTATTATCATTCTTTTTTCCCCACTGTGTCCCCCCTGAAAGATGGTGTTCCCAGTCCTTCCCCTTGACAGTTTCATGATCTGATTCCTCTCTCTAGTGATGAGGCTTCCTTTTTAGCTGTCTCTCCCATTTAATGACAGCCCATCTGATCTTTTCCAAGCTTCAGCTTTTATTTCCCATCAGGAAATCATGAAAATGCTTTTTGTTGGCTCACAAAGCTTGCCTTGATATAAGTTGGGGAACCATGCACAGGGGAGGGCCAACCATCAACGTAGTGAGCCAACTATGTCATGAAAAAACTGGGTGCACTGGTCAGCCCTGGTACACTCCTCAGGGGAAGGGGGCTTCTTCTCTGTGACTTCTCTTCTAGAAAGGTAAGGAACCTATGCATTTGCTTTTCTGGGAAAATATTTTATTATGTCATATGCTTGTGAATAATTTGCATTTCAGGGCATTCATCTCTGCATATTTCTAACTTTAGGCTTTTTATCTTTGTCTTTATCCTACGGCTAAAACTATATGGCAGAAATAAAGGTGGAATAGGTGCCCTTGACTCCATCAGCCTCAGAGGGACCTCTGTCAAGTGGTCCCACTCACATGACAGGAAACTCTATCCTGTGGTTTTGATTTTTTTCTGACAAGTAAGTTGAGATTTGTATTCACAATTCCATGTTTTTCCTCCATGTTGCACCAAGAGATCTTGGTCATATAGGATTGTGCTTATGATCATTTAAACACTCTTTGTTTTACATACCCTTTGGCAGAGCTAAGCGTTTGTGGGGACTTGAATGCTATTGGGGATCGTTGCTTGAAGGACATGCTGATTTTTTCCTCTTCTAGATAATCTATCATATATCCTTGAGTCAAACTAGATCACAGAGACCCAGGAAGGTGGGCTGCACTGTTCTGACAGTGGGCAAAGTTAACTTTGCTGAATTGCTTCTTGATTTGATGCCTTCAGCCTATATAGGGGTCCTCATGGACCCATCCCTAGGAAGCTTCTTATTCTGTTGGTTGAAGAGCAAGGCTGAGGGTGTCATGCTTTCCTTCCATGGTGTCCTCTTGGAAAAATGCTTATCTTCACTACTAAGAAGATCAGTACTTCTCTTGAATGACAGCTCTGTTTTTTGCCTCATGGATGTTGGGAACTCTATATATGATCATGTTTCTTTTCTTGTGTTGGATGCTGCAGAGCTTAGAACCAGTAGGTGGTTCACCATAGCCAGACTGAGGACTGCCTCACTCCAAGCTCATTCCTATCCCTTTCCGTGTAGTCTTTCTTCTTCTGCACTATTTAAAATTTGTGCTCTTTTATTGTATTTTAGTTTTCCTTGTAAGATCCCTTTTATCCTTTTTGGAATAAAGTAGGAAACACATTTTTTAAGTAAATATTTATCTGAGAGAAGAATTAAACTAATTTTGTATGATCCCAATGGGCAAACTGAGGATTCCTTCTTTTTTTCTATCTTTTCCTGCCCTCCCTCCCTCCCTCCCTCCCTCCCTCCTTCCTTCTTTCCTATCACTCAAATATTTAACATGTCAACTAACTATGAGGAACTGAAATAGGAGACTTAGGGAGATAGAGGAGGCAGCTTCTAGCTGTTTAAGAAATGACTTTATAATGTGTAGTCTTGCCCAAAGATAAAAAATTACCACTTGTACCAGAACTTCATAATTTACAAAGTGCTTCTGCCCACATATGACCTTGTTTTACCTTCACAGCACTGCTCAATTGTAGGGATTATTATCTTCATTGATCAAGAACCCGAGCTTTAACAACAATCTTGGCCAAGGTAACTTAGCTGCTAAATGGGGGAGGTAAGAATGGCTTCCTGATTTTCTGGTTTCAAATCCTTGTTTGCCCTTTTCATGACCTGAGACACCCCACCACTTATCCCCCCTCCACTCGCCGTGCGGTGGGCATACCCTCTCAGTCTGAATGTGTCCCCTTTCACTCTGACGTCATTTTTACCCAGAATGTGAATTCACAATTCACATAGTATCAGTGTTGTTTTTATTCTCTGTGATTTAAAAGCCAACAGAGGGACTTCCCTGGTGGCGCAGTGGTTAAGAATCTGACTGCCAATGCAGGGGACACGGGTTCAAGCCCTGGTCCGGGAAGATCCCACATGCCACGGAGCCACTAAACCTGTGTACCACAACTACTGAGCCTGCGCTCTAGAACCCGCAAGCCACAACGACTGAGCCCGAGTGCTACAACTACTGAAGTCCATGCGCCTAGAACCCGTGCTCCACAATAAGAGAAGCCACCACAATGAGAAGCCCGTGCACTGCAATGAAGAGTAGCTCCCGTTCACCACAACTAGAGAAAGCCCATGCACAGCAATGAAGACCCAACGCAGCCAATAAATAAATAAATTAATTAATTAAATAAAAGCCAACAGAGATATGCCAAATATGTTTCTGCTTTCATGCTTCAGAGTTTTGCTTCAGGAGATAGCATCTTCCATACAGGGGCCACATGAATGCTGCTTAGAAAACAGGCGGGTCCCTGTGCCAGTCATTTGGTGCTCTACCAGATTTGGCAGAGCGTTTTTGAGTCACCACATGCCACCACCTCCACCTGGGGAGGTGGCTCTAGATTGCTCTTCATGTGGGTGCATATTGTGTGTTATCTTAGGGAGAGCAGAACGGTACCTTCTGGAACAAAGCTAGGGCTTATCACAGCATGCCCCACCAGCAGCTATTAAGGTACTTTCTTCTCCAAACCCAAAAGTTGGGGAGTATTATTATTATTTTTGGTGAGGGGGGCCTCCTCACCATGTCCCTATTTAGCATGAAAAAGTAAACATTTCTAGGTTACTAATTTATTTAAAGGAGTATTGAGTCATCCCTTGTTATCCTTCCTTAAACTTATTTTATCTTGTTGAAATTTCTCCAGACTTACGGCTTATGGATGGCACACTTCCTTAACTTCCAGAGAGATGCAACTGCCCCCATTTTTATGGTTCTTTCATCATTTCCATAAGGTCATTGCATGTAAGCCCTTGCATGGAGTGTATCAGGCAGGGTAAGTCAGGTTGTGTTGTGGTAACAATACACCTCAATTAAACAAAGGTTTATTCCCTGCCTGGGTCCATGGTGTTCAGCTGGGGCCTCTTCTCCTCATTGGCTTCACTCTGGGACTGAGACTAATGGCGTAGCCACCAGCTAAATGGCAGAGGGAAAGAGTGTCTCCACTTGTGCACTGGACTCCAAAACTTCAGCCCACCAAAGCGAATCACTCAGCTACACCTCACTTCAAGGAGTAGGAAAAATCAAACACACCATGTGGAGAACCCAAAATATTTGGTGCAGTGAGTTAGATCCTTGTGCTACATGTTAATCTTATCTGGAAATGTCAGCATTTATCTTTTAGGCAAAAACCAGGGGAACTTTTTTTTTTAATTAATTAATTAATTAAATTTATTTATTTTTGGCTGTGTTGGGTCTCCGCTGCTGCGCGTGGGCTTTCTCTAGTTGTGGCGGGCGGGGGCTACTCTTTGTTGCAGTACGCGGGCTTCTCACTGCGGTGGCTTCTCTTGTTGCAGAGCACGGGCTCTAGGCGCGTGGGCTTCAGTAGTTGTGGCAAAAGGGCTTCCGTGGTTGTGGATCGTGGGCTCTAGAGCGCAGGCTCAGTAGTTGTGGTGCATGGGCTTAGTTACTCCACAGCATGTGGGAACTTCCTGGACCAGGGCTTGAACCCATGTCCCCTGCATTGGCAGGCGGATTCTTAACCACTGCACCACCAGGGAAGCCCATAAACCAGGTAAAAAAAATTTTTTTTTACATCTTTATTGGAGTATAATTGCTTTACAATTGTGTGTTAGTTTTTGCTTTATAACAAAGTGAATCAGTTATACATATACATATGTTCTCATATCTCTCCCCTCTTGCGTCTCCCTCCCTCCCTATCCCACCCCTCTAGGTGGTCACAAACCACCGAGCTGATCTCCCTGTGCTATGCGGCTGCTTCCCACTAGCTATGTATTTTACGTTTGGTAGTGTATATATGTCCATGCCACTCTCTCACTTTGTCACAGCTTACCCTTCCCCCTCCCCATATCCTCAAGTCCATTCTCTAGTAGGTCTGTGTCTTTATTCCCATCTTACCGCTAGGTTCTTCATGACTTTTTTTTTTTTTCTTAGATTCCATATATATGTGTAAGCATACGTTATTTCTTTTTCTCTTTCTGACTTACTTCACTCTGTATGACAGACTCTAGGTCCATCCACCTCACTACAAATAATTCAATTTCGTTTCTTTTTATGGCTGAGTAATATTCCATTCTATATATGTGCCACATCTTTTTTAACCATTCATCTGTTGATGGACACTTAGGTTGCTTCCATGTCCTGGCTATTGTAAATAGAGTTGCAATGAACATTGCGGTACATGAGTCTTTTTGAATTATGGTTTTCTCAGGGCATATGCCCAGTAGTGGGATTGCTGGGTCATATGGTAGTTCTATTTGTAGTTTTTTAAGGAACCTCCATACTGTTTCCCATAGTGGCTGTACCAATTCACATTCCCACCAGCAGTGCAAGAGTGTCCCCTTTTCTCCACACCCTCTCCAGCATTTATTGTTTCTAGATTTTTTCATGATAGCCATTCTGACTGGTGTGAGATGATATCTCATTGTAGTTCTGATTTGCATTTCTCTAATGATTAATGATGTTGAGCATTCTTTCATGTGTTTGTTGGCAATATGTATATCTTCTTTGGAGAAATGTGTATTTAGGTCTTCTGCCCATTTTTGGATTGGGTTGTTTGTTTTTCTGATATTGAGCTGCATGAGCTGCTTCTGTATTTTGGAGATTAATCCTTTGTGAGTTGCTTCATTTGCAAATATTTTCTCTCATTCTTAGGGTTGTCTTTTGTTCTTGTTTATGGTTTCCTTTGCTGTGCAAAAGCTTTTAAGTTTCATTAGGTCCCATTTGTTTATTTTTGTTTTTATTTCCATTTCTCTAGGAGGTGGGTCAAAAAGGATCTTGCTGTCATTTATGTCATAGAGTGTTCTGCCTATGTTTTCCTCTAAGAGTTTGATAGTGTCTGGCCTTACATTTAGGTCTTTAATCCATTTTGACCTTATTTTTGTGTATGGTGTTAGGGAGTGTTCTAATCTCATTCTTTTACATGTACCTGTCCAGTTTTCCCAGCACCACTTTTTGAAGAGGCTGTCCTTTCTCCAGTCTACATTCCTGCCTCCTTTATCAAAGATAAGGTGACCATATGTGCATGGGTTTATCTCTGGGCTTTCTATCCTATTCCATTGATCTGTCTGTTTTTGTGCCAGTGCCATACTGTCTTCATTACTGTAGTTTTGTAGTATAGTCTTAAGTCTGGGAGCCTGATTCCTCCAACTCCATTTTTCTTTCTCAAGATTGCTTTGGCTATTCGGGGTCTTTTGTGTTTCCATACAAATTGTGAAATTTTTTGTTCTAGTTCTGTGAAAAATGCCAGTGGTAGTTTGATAGGGATTGCACTGAATCTGTAGATTGCTTTGGGTAGTAGAGTCATTTTCACAATGTTGATTCTTCCAATCCAAGAACATGGTATATCTCTCCATCTATTTGTATTATCTTTAATTTCTTTCATCAGTGTCTTATAATTTTCTGCATACAGGTCTTTTGTCTCCTTAGGTAGGTTTATTCCTAGGTCTTTTATTCTTTTTCTTGCAATGGTAAATGGGAGTGTTTTCTTGATATCACTTTCAGATTTTTCATCATTAATGTATAGGAATGCAGGAGATTTCTGTGCATTAGTTTTGTATCCTGCTACTTTACCAAATTTATTGATCAGCTCTAGCAGTTTTTTGGTAGCATATTTAGGATTCTCTATGTATAGTATCATGTCATCTGCAAACTGACATCTTTACTTCTATTTTTCTGATTTGGATTTCTTTTATTTCCTTTTCTTCTCTGATTGCTATGGCTAAAACTTCCAAAACTATGTTGAATAAGAGTGGTGAAAGTGGGCAACCTTGTCTTGTTCCTGATCTTAGTGGAAATGGTTTCAGTTTTTCACCATTGAGGACGATGTTGGTTGTGGGTTTGTCATATATGGACTTTATTATGTTGAGGAAAGTTCCCTCTATGCCTACTTTCTGCAGGGTTTTTATCATAAATGCGTGTTGAATTTTGTCAAAAGCTTTCTCTGCATCTATTGAGATGATCATATGGTTTTTCTCCTTCAATTTGTTAATATGGTGTATCACGTTGATTGATTTGCGTATATTGAAGAATCCTTGCATTCCTGGAATAAACCCCACTTGATCATGGTGTATGATCCTTTTAATGTGCTGTTGGATTCTGTTTGCTAGTATTTTGTTGAGGATTTTTGCACCTATGTTCATCAGTGATATTGGCCTGTCGTTTTCTTTCTTTGTGACATCCTTGTCTGGTTTTGGTATCAGGGTGATGGTGGCCTCGTAGAATGAGTTTGGGAGTGTTCCTCACTCTGCTACATTTTGGAAAAGTTTGAGAAGTATAGGTGTTAGCTTTTCTCTAAATGTTTGATAGAACTCGCCTGTGAAGCCATCTGGTCCTGGGCTTTTGTTTGTTAAAAGGTTTTTAATCACAGTTTCAATTTCAGTGCTTGTGATTGGTCTGTTCATATTTTCTATTTCTTCCTGATTCAGTCTTGGCAGGTTGTGCATTTCTAAGAATTTGTCCATTTCTTTCTGGTTGTCCAATTTATTGGCATAGAGTTGCTTGTAGTAATCTCTCATGATCTTTTGTATTTCTGCAGTGTCCGTTGTTACTTCTACTTTTTCATTTCTAATTGTATTGATTTGAGTCTTCTCCCTTTTTTTCTTGATGAGTCTGGCTAATGGTTTATCAATTTTGTTTATCTTCTCAAAGAACCAGCTTTTAGTTTTATTGATCTTTGCTATCGTTTCCTTCATTTCTTTTTCATTTATTTCTGATCTGATCTTTATGATTTCTTTCCTTCTGCTAACCTTGGGGTATTTTTGTTCTTCTTTCTCTAATTGCTTTAGGTGCAAGGTTAGCTTGTTTATTCGAGATGTTTCCTGTTTCTTAAGGTAGGATTGTATTGCTATAAACTTCCCTCTTAGAACTGCTTTTGCTGCATCCCATAGGTTTTGGGTCGTCGTGTCTCCATTGTCATTTGTTTCTAGGTATTTTTTGATTTCCTCTTTGATTTCTTCAGTGATCACTTCGTTATTACGTAGTGTATTGTTTAGCCTCCATGTTTTTGTATTTTTTACAGATCTTTCCCTGTAATTGATATCTAGTCTCATAGCGTTGTGGTTGGAAAAGATACGTGATACAATTTCAATTTTCTTAAATTTACCAAGGCTTGATTTGTGACCCAAGATATGATCTATCCTGGAGAATGTTCCATGAGCACTTGAGAAGAAAGTGTATTCTGTTGTTTTTGGATGGAATGTCCTATAAATATCAATTAAGTCCATCTTGTTTAATGTATCATTTAAAGCTTGTGTTTCCTTATTTATTTTCATTTTGGATGAAATGTCCATTGGTGAAAGTGGGGTGTTAAAGCCCCCTACTATGAATGTGTTGCTGTCAATTTCCCCTTTTATGGCTGTTAGTATTTGCCTTATGTATTGAGGTGCTGCAATGTTGGGTGCATAAATATTTACAATTGCTATATCTTCTTCTTGGATCAATCCCTTGATCATTATGTAGTGTCCTTCTTTGTCTCTTCTAATAGTCTTTATTTTATTGTATTTTATTTATTTTTTTGCGGTACTCGGGCCTCTCACTGTTGTGGCCCCACCTGCCGTGGAGCACAGGCTCCGGAAGCGCAGGCTCAGTGGCCGTGGCTCACGGGCCCAGCCGCTCCGCAGCATGTGGGATCCTCCTGGACCAGGTCACGAACCTGCGTCCCCTGCATCAGCAGGCAGACTCCAAACCACTGCGCCACCAGGGAAGCCCAATAGTCTTTTTTTTTTTTTTTTTTTTTTTTTTTTGCGGTACGCGGGCCTCTCACTGTTGTGGCCTCTCCCGTTGCGGAGCACAGGCTCCGGATGCACAGGCTCAGCGGCCATGGCTCACGGGCCTAGCCGCTCCGCGGCATGTGGGATCTTCCCGGACCGGGGCACGAACCCGTGTCCCCTGCATCGGCAGGCGGACTCTCAACCACTGCGCCACGTGGGAAGCCCCCCAATAGTCTTTTTTTAAAGTCTATTTTGTCTGATATAAGCATTGCTACTCCAGCTTTCTTTTGGTTTCCATTTGCATGGAATATCTTTTTCCGTCCCCTTACTTTCAGTCTGTATGTGTCCCTAGGTCTGAAGTGGGTCTCTTGTAGACAGCATATATATGGGTCTTGTTTTTGTATCCATTCAGCCAGTTTGTCTTTTGGTGGGAGCACTTAATCCATTTACATTTAAGGTAATTATCGATATGTATGTTCCTATACCCATTTTCTTAATTGTTTTGGGTTTGTTATTGTAGGTCTTTTCCTTCTCTTGTGTTTCTTGCCTAGAGAAGTTCCTTTAGCATTTGTTTTAAAGCTGGTTTGGTGGCGCTGAACTCTCTTAGCTTTTGCTTGTCTGTAAAGGTTTTAATTTCTCCATCAAATCTGAATGAGATCCTTGCTGGCTAGTGTAACCTTGGTTGTAGGTTTTTCTCCTTCATCACTTTAAATATATCCTGCCACTCCCTTCTGGCTTGCAGAGTTTCTGCTGAAAGATCAGCTGTTAACCTTATGGGGATTCCCTTGTGTGTTATTTGTTGTTTTTTCCTTGCTGCTTTTAATATGTTTTCTTTATATTTAATTTAATTTTTTTTTTTTTTTTGTGGTATGCAGGCCTCTCACTGCTGTGGCCTCTCCCGTTGCGGAGCACAGGCTCTGGACGCGCAGGCCCAGCAGCCATGGCTCACGGGCCCAGCCGCTCTGTGGCATGTGGGATCCTCCCGGACCAGGGCACGAACCCGCATCCCCTGCATCGGCAGGCGGACTCCCAACCACTGTTCCACCAGGGAAGTCCCTGTATTTAATTTTTGACAGTTTGATTAATATGTGTCTTGGCATGTTTCTCCTTGGATTTATCCTGTACGGGACTCTCTGTGCTTCCTGGACTTGATTAATTATTTCCTTTCCCATATTAGAGAAGTTTTCAACTATAATCTCTTCAAATATTTTCTCAGTCCCTTTCTTTTTCTCTTCTTCTTCTGGAACCCCTATAATTCAGATGTTGGTGAGTTTAATGTTGTCCCAGAGGTCTCTGAGCCTGTCCTCAGTTCTTTTCATTCTTTTTTCTTTATTCTGCTCTGCAGTAGTTATTTCCACTATTTTATCTTCCAGGTCACTTATCCGTTCTTCTGCCTTAGTTCTTCTGCCCAGTTATTCTGCTGTCGATCCCTTCTAGAGTATTTTTAATTTCATTTATTGTGTTGCTCATCGTTGCTTGTTTCCTCTTTAGTTCTTCTAGGTCCTTGTAAAATGTTTCTTGCATTTTCTCTATTCTATTTACTAGATTTTGGATCATCTTTACTATCATTATTCTGAATTCTTTTTCACGCAGACTGCCTATTTCCTCTTCATTTGTTAGGTCTGGTGGGTTTTTTTTTTTTTTTTTGCGGTACGCAGGCCTCTCACTGTTGTGGCCTCTCCCGTTGCGGAGTACAGGCTCCGGACACACAGGCTCAGCAGCCATGGCTCACGGGAAAAGCCGCTCCGCGGCATGTGGGATCTTCCCAGACCGCAGCACAAACCCATGTTCCCTGTATCAGCAGGTGGACTCTCAACCACTGCGCCACCAGGGAAGCCCTGGTGGGTTTTTATCTTTCTCCTTCATCTGCTGTGTGTTTTTCTGGCTTCTCATTTTGCTTATGTTACTGTGTTTGGGGTCTCCTTTTTGCAGGCTGCAGGTTCGTAGTTCCCGTTGTTTTTGGTGTCTGTCCCCAGTGGCTAAAGTTGGTTCAGTGGGTTGTGTAGGCTTCCTGATGGAGGGGAGTAGTGCCTGTGTTCTGGTGGATGAGGCTGGATCTTGTCTTTCTGGTGGGCAGGTCCACGTTTGGTGGTGTGTTTTGGGGTGTCTGTGGACTTATCATGATTTTAAGCAGCCTCTCTGTTAATGGGTGGGGTTGTGTTCCTGTCCTGCTAGTTGTTTGGCATAGGGTGTCCAGCACTGTAGCTTTCTGGTCGTTGGGTGAAGCTGGATCTTGGTGTTGAGATGGAGATCTCTGGGAGATTTTCGCCGTTTGATATTATGTGGTGCTGGGAGGTCTCTTGTGGACCAGTGTCCTGAAGTTGGCTCTCGCACCTCAAAGGCACAGCACTGACTCCTGGCTGCAGCACCAAGAGCGTTTCATCCACACGGCCACCAAACGCCTGTAGTGCAGAGAATTTGGACGCATCCAAATCATTGCCACTTACTATTCGAGCCTGCTCTTCGTCCTGGAGCTGCCATGGCCTCTGCAGATCGCTGCTGTGACCACACGGCTGCTCACGGGTCCCTCCTCTCCTCCGGGCTCCCCTTCCTCTCCCCCGACACCTCCCCCATCTCTGGGAGCCCGTGCTCACTGCTGCTCCCTCCTCCAACCAGGTAAACTTTTATTAGGGGTTTGGAATCTAGAGACTAAATCTGCCACTTACTGCCTGGTACCTTTGGTTGAGTCCCTTATGCCTTCTGAGTCCAATTCCCTTTTCTTAATGTTTAAGTAATAACCCCCTGGTTGGGCTACTTCCATAGGATTATTGGTGAATGTCAAGGAGATACTATATATGAAAATATTTTGAAATGTGAAAAAAAGTTTCATAGATAAAGATTGTTCAGCTTATTGCCGTGTCTTTTTTGGGTAGAATAATAATTCTAACTCATATCACTTAGATCAAAAATAAAATACACCCATTCTGAGGACAGGCACCTGTCTCTGAAAATGATTATATCAGTTCTACCAAAATGTGAAGAACCTTTTAAAATTAATGTATAAGGCACTGGAGAAAAGGCCATGCCAAGGCAGCACCTGGCACAACTTCGCAATAGTTACCTTCATGTAACTACGAGTCTAGATGCGTAGGTTATTTTGTCTTTAGACACTTGTGGGAATACTTTCAGTCAGATCAAGGAGGATTATCTCTGCCTGTTGCTGGCCCTTTCTAAGTTGACAGGTAGAAAATTGATCATCAGAAAAAAGCACACAAAACTCTAATACTAAAAAAAAAAAAAAACAAATAAAAAACAAATAAACCTCTAATACTATAGATTGCGACTGGATGATAAGATTTCCTGGGCAGTCACATGAACCCATTCGACATGATTCCCATTTTTCATGGCAGTTCATAATGATCTTCCTTCCTTGGGGCTCCCTAGAGGGGAGAATCGACCAGGTATGCTCTTAGGTTCAGGAGGGTGGCTTCCTTTATCCTGAATTTCACAGGACACTGTGGAATGTATGACTTTTAGGTCCCTCAAAGACTCCCTTCACTGGGCACATCTGGTCAAGTGGGTAGCACATTTGCCTCACAAAAACTGATCCTTTATTCTTGGCTTTTTTTTTTTTATTATTCACTAAACACTAATTAAACACCTGTTATGCACTGTGTTAGCTACCTAGCTAGTATGGATGTAAGATTAACGAGACCCAGTCTGCATTTCAGCAATTCACAGTCTAGTGAAGGAGACAATTATATAGGCAACGGTGACTGTACAACATGTTAGAGATGCCCAGGAAGTGCAATGAGATATCCTGGCAGTTTAGAACAGGGGAGCCTCACTGTCTCTAGACGTCAGGGAAAGCTCCCAAGAGGAGATAAAGTGCCGGTTGGGTCTTAAGGATGATTCAATGGCTGTCAATACAGAGCAAGAGAATTGGGGGCAGAGGAATAGCATATGTAAAGACCTAGAGGCTGGGAAGACTTCCTGTTATGAAATTTGTACAACTGGGGGTCATGATGCTCTGCAGAGCCCCAGTTATAGGGGCATGTAGGACCAGCTCTGTGCCAGGGAGGCCTGGGTCCCCCTCAGAACCAATTCCTGTCATCCCAGGGGGTTAACCAAAGGTGTAACATATGTACATTACACGTTGGGTTGGAGCCCAGAGAGCCCTTCCAATTTTCCCCCACTTCTTCCTTCTGTGCTCCTCTGCCTTCTCCCCGACCTCCCACTCCACCTCGCAAGGTTCTGGTTCCAACCAGCTGCTACCATGGTTGGTCAAGCCCAGGACACTCTGTGCCCCTTTGGTCTGAGGTCACTGCATCTTGGGGAAATAACAGTGGATCTTTGCATTCCTCAGAACGAGGCACCTACCAGACAGATTCACCTGTCTCTTGCTAATACCCATTACCCTGAAAGCCTTAATTGTGATGCATGATTATGTTAAAAGACTTTCTTCCCATAAGGGAAGAGGACAGGAAGGAACAAAGCAGGTGAACAGTACAAAGAGCCACGTGTGTTCACTTTGCTTTCTGAGGAAAGGAAAAATCTCAGAGAGCAGCCATGTCTGTGTTTGCATCGTTCTCTGCTTTCTCCCCAATCTGCTGTTTTCACGGTAAGAAAAACAAGTCCTGCCCTTTGAGAGGGTGAAACGAGTTCAAGAGCTTCTTATCCAGCTCTCCCTTGATGACAACCTAATGGTTTTCATTAGATTTGTTTTCCAGGTTATATAAACCAACAACCTTGAAAGCTGACTTGGGGTAAGCAGAATAAACCAAAGAAAAAGCCAATTAGAATGTACTGGTGAGACATTTAGTCTTAGAAAAGAAAATGTGCAGTCGTTCTTTGTAATGGAGATTTGCTGATCTGATTCGAAAATCCCGGAAGCTAGCACTGCATTTTGAAATGGTGCATTGCTTGACATGAGGTTTAAGTTCATTTTGGAGCCAGCTCTTCACCTACCACCCCAGGCTCTTTCTGAAGTGTCCTCGAAGCCTTCTTAAGAGCAGAAAGATGCTTTCCCATTTCCTCCCCGCAAACCATTACATTTTCTTTCAGTGTAACACTTTATACAGTGATCAAATTATGTGGTGACCATAACTGAAAAATATCTGTATACAAAATTCTTCCTACTCTGGCAGTGTTTATGGCAGGGACTGTTATGAAATAGCATGTAAAACATGGACCAGCTTAAAATGATTTTGCTTTTTAAAAATAGTCTCTTCACTATGGAGAACAGTATGGAGGTTCCTTAAAAAACTAAAAATAGAATTACCATATGACCCAGCAATACCACTACTGGGCATATACCCTGAGAAAACCATAATTCAAAAAGAGTCATGTACCAAAATGTTCATTGCAGCCCTATTTACAATAGCCAGGACATGGAAGCAACCTAAGTGTCCATCAACAGATGAATGGTTAAAGAAGATGTGGCACATATATACAATGGAATATTACTCAGCCATAAAAAGAAATGAAATTGAGTTATTTGTAGTGAGGTGGATGGACCTAGAGTCTGTCATACAGAGTGAAGTAAGTCAGAAAGAGAAAGACAAATACCATATGCTAACACATATATATGGAATCTAAGAAAAAAAAATGTCATGAAGAACCTAGGGGTAAGATGGGAATAAAGACACAGATCTACTAGAGAATGGACTTGAGGATATGGGGAGGGGGAAGGGTAAGCTGTGACAAAGTGAGAGAGTGGCATGGACATATATACACTACCAAACGTAAAATATATAGCTAGTGGGAAGCAGCCTCATAGCACAGGGAGATCAGCTTGGTGCTTTGTGACCGCCTGGAGGGGTGGGATAGGGAGGGTGGGAGGGAGGGAGACGCAAGAGGGAAGAGATATGGGAACATATGTATATGTATACCTGATTCACTTTGTTATAAAGCAGAAACTAACACACCATTCATTGTAAAGCAATTATACTCCAAAAAAGATGTTAAAAAAGAAAAATAAAAGGTTGGCAACCTCCCCCCAAAAACCCCCAAAAAACAAAAAATCAAAAAAAATAAAAATAAAAACAGGCTGTTGATTAATGAAACCTGCAGGTATTTTGCAGAGACATCACTGCGCATGTGCAACACGGAAACCTTTGTCTCCAGGATGACCCCGGAACCAAGGATCTTCAGTCTACGGAATTCAAAGAATAGAAATGTTGCCACCAGAGCTCTTTACAAAGCAAGAACTCCTTCAGTGAGGAAAATCCAGCTTCCAGCAGCAAGAGTAGCTTGATTACCATATATGGACTGATTCAAGATGAGCCAGTCAGCTTCCAGGTTTGAAATTCTCCTAACTCCTTAAATTTCGCCCTGAACCTTGGATCTGGGAGACAGATTTGAGTTCTGCAGGTCGACCTCGCAATAAAGCTTTCTTTTCTCAAAAGCCGATGCCAGAGTATTGGCTTCTGTGTGCCTTGGGCAGTGAGCTTTCGTTTGGTAACACTAATCTCTGGCACCCAGTAGGTTTCTAATTCCACCACTATGCCTGGCACATAGCAAGTGTTCAATAAATATTTGTTAAATAAATCTTATATAAAATCCCTGCTCAAAAACTTCCAATGGCTTCCTATAAACTTTCAACTTCTGCCTGACTTACATTTTAAGAATCATTCTGTGTAGTTTGGAGCTGAGAGTTTCGAAGAATATCTTTGGGTCTGTGACCCAAACTATGGCCCAAGTTTCTTTACTACCTCTAAATACTTAGAGTATCTACTAAGAGTAGGAAGGCTTCCCCACCTCATGTCCTCATTAGCTTTTCCTTGAACCATTATTATGGTCTGTTATCTGGTCTCCTTGCCTCCTGACTCCCCCTCATTTTAATCATTCATAATCACTCTCTCCTGACTTCAGGACTAGCCACGTAGTTTGAAGGTCCCAGTGCAAGATGAAAAATGCAGGGCCCCTTATTCAAAATTACTTAAACTTTCAACACCTTGGCAGCAGGACATCACACCAAGCACAGGGCCCTCTGTGCTCGGGGTCCTCGGTGACGGCAGAGTCTGCATATTCATGAAGCTGATCCTGCCTGAGTTCAACCCTTTTAAGGCACGGTTTCAGTCACGGTAAGTCCTTTTTCAAAAACCTTCAGAGGTTCCACGTTGTCTAGAGTTGTAATTATAGGGACTTTTATCAATTTTGATCCCAACCAACCTTCCCAGCTTTATCTCCTAGAATTCCTCTTTATACACCCTATACTTCTTCCAAATGGAACTACTTAATCTTGCCCAGAAGGTATCCCTTCCTACCTCTGTGCCTTATTTGTACTGCTCCCATTACTTAGAATGACGAGCCTCGTTTCCCATCATCACAAATCCTATGTGAAATCTTTCCTGATCCTTTCATTAAAAAAAATTTTTTTTATTGAAGTATAGTTGATTTGCAATATTGTGTTAAGCTTCAGGTGGGATCCTTTCATCTTTTTTTTTTTTTTTTTGCGGTATGCGGGCCTCTCACTGTTGGGGCCTCTCCCGTTGCGGAGCACAGGCTCCAGACGCGCAGGCTCAGAGGCCATGGCTCATGGGCCCAGCCGCTCCGCGGCATGTGGGATCTTCCCAGACCAGGGCACGAACCTGTGTCCCCTGCATCAGCAGGTGGACTCTCAACCACTGCGCCACCTGGGAAGCCCCCTTTCATTTTTAAGAACTCTTTTCTCCCTCTGAATTTCTAATACCATTTTAGCAGAGTCCTCTTTTGTCCTTTCACTCTTTAATGAGCTCCAAGACTGTCTCTATGCTGTGGAAGGTACAAAGATGAACGCTATTTATTCTACTGATACTACTGTTAGGCTCTTTTATGCTCTCGAGGGCGGGCTTTGCCTAGACTCACCTGTGTCTGGCCTTTCGTAGAGAAGGTGCTCATATACTTGTTGAATAAACCAGTGGTTACCAATTGACTTTCAAGAAAAGGGCATACGTTCATTTGTCAGGCAAATATTTATTGAGTACCTACTATATGTTAGACTCTCTTCTAAGAGCAGGTAATACAAGTATGAAAAAGGCAGACTGGTGCCTGCTTGCATGGAGATTATATTTTTATGGGTGGGAGGCAGGGAACAAACAAACCAGAAAATAGCTGTTGCTAAGTGCGTTGGATGTCATTGTGAAAGGGTTGTGACGCATAGCATTTTCATTATCTGTCAGTCCTAAATATTCACTAACATCCATCAGGGATGATTCTTTGACTCACAGGTAATTTAGGAGTGTGTTTCTAAGCTTCCAAACAGGAAACTTTAACAATTACCTCTTAAGTTTTTTCATTGTTCTGTGGCCAGATCATATACTTTGTATGACACTGATGCTTTGAAATATGACTTGCTTTATGGACTAGGAGATGGTTGGTTTTCACCACTGTTCCATGTGTGCTTGAAGTACATACTGTTTTCAGATACACTGTTCTGTGTGTCCAACAGATCAAGCTTATAAATATACTCATCCAAACCTTCCATATCCATCTGATTTTGTCTGCCTGGTTTATCAATTCCTAACAAAGATGTTAAAAATCTCCCACTTTGGTTTGTGAATTGATTTCTCCTTGTAGTTGTGTCAGTTTCTGCTAGACAGATTTGAAGCTTTGTTCCTGGTGCACGACTGTTCTACCTTCCAGGTGATTTGAACCCCTTTTCGTTACGTGGTGATAGTCCTCCTTAGCAGTGCCTTTTATCTTAAAGTCGACTTCATCTTATAATACAGCCAACACCAGCTTCCTTTTGGTTACCATCTGTTCCTTAACTGGAGTTTAGTCAAAAGAATTTTATTAACAGTTTTTTGGAAATATAATCCACATACCATAAAATTCATCTGAGTTTTGTCGACGTGCATTCGTTCTGGCTGCCTGTGGGCTTGGACTTAACTCTGCCTCTGTGTATCCTCCATTCACCGGGCTTAGTTTTAGGTTTTACTTTCTCTCCCACCTCCTCCTAGACTGACACTGTCCACCCCACTCCATTTTTCTTCTTTCTAGTTTAGTAACACTGTTTCTATCTTCTAGCGGTTATTTTAGGATTTTTAATGTGCATGTTTATCTTAAATGATAATCTTTATCCATCTTACAAATAAATTTAGAATAATTCAATTCCAGGCAGCCTGAGGATGGCCCCGCCTTTCCCCAGTTACCAAGCCTGTCAATTCTGCCTTCAACTTTGGCTACAGGAGTTGGGTTTTTGTCCTTTCCAAGAGACTCTGGGGCTGACACAGCAGCCACACAGGCCATTCCCTTCCTGCTCCTGTGAACTCGGGAGAGGAGGAGGGGGCCAGTGAAGACCCAGCCCCTCCCCATGCCACTCCCTCCTCACCACTCCCTCGTCCCCCACCCCGGAATTTTCAGGGAGCGTTCTGGCCTCACCAGAGGGGGCTGGAGCCCGGATCTGGGTCACCCCTTACCCGGATCTGAAGGTTCTTCTGCACGTGCGGCCTGAGCCCCGAAAAGTCGGTGAGGGCAGCGGGGCAACGTCCGATTTCCGCTGGGAGCCTGAGCCGGTCGGGCAGTCGGGCCCTCAGGCCAGGCCGGCCGGCTCCAGGTCCTGGGGCAGGATGCGGCCCCTCTTCCGGGTCTTCTCCAGGCGCCGCTCAGCTTCGGCCTCCTTGTTCTCGCGCGAGTTCTGCCGCCACGGGTCCTGCAGTTGCGTCTTGTCCGCCACACGCGCAGTGCGGTTCTCCCACGCGCGCTGGCGCTGCGCCCCTCTCTTCTTGCGCTTCGGGGCCTCCTGCAGCAGGTGCTCGTCGTCGCGGATCTTCACGCCCTCGGCCTTGTCCAGCAGGTTCGCACACTGCATGCATCTTTGCCTCGAGCTCCTGGGCGTGGCCCGCGTCCGCGGCCCGCAGCTCCTCCAGCCGGGCCTGCCGCGCCCGCAGGCGCTTCACCTGCTGCCTAGGTCCTGTCTGTTAGCGGCGTCAGGTTGCCCTTCCCCTTCTGCCTCTTCTCCTTCCTGCGCTGAGCCTTGCGGGACGGCTTCTCTTCAGTTACCTCCACCTTGTTGAAGAGCAGCCCCGGCCGGCCCTGCGCCTCCTCGAGGGGCGCCTCAGGACCGCTCAGCGTGCTCCGCGCCCTCGGGGGCCTCGGGCGCCTTCCGCTTTGCCCTCAGCTCCTTCTGCTGCTGCTTCTCCTTCCGGTCGCGCTCCTGCGTTCTACACTTCCTCCGACGTCTTTTCTCTAAAACGGCGGGAGACAGCTCCTTGGCGCCGTCTTGGCCCCGCGCTTTCAGTATCTTTTCAGGCAGGCGCTGCCGCAGGACGTCCAAGGCAGGTAAAGAGGCTCTTTGTCCAGGCCGTGCGCAGGGGCCCCGGTGGAGCTGGAGGCCTCCTCCTCCTCGGCTGTCACCGGCTTCCTGACCTGAGACTCTCCGCAGGGGCCCGGGCCTTGGCCTCGGCAGCTTTCTCCTCCCGTTCCTGGGATTTCTTCAGTGCTTTCTTTCTCTCCTTTTTTAGGAGCCCAGCAGCTTCTAAGACTCGAGTTTTGCCAGCCGACTTGCGCTTCTGCAGCTCGGGCCTGGGCTGGGAGCAGATCTTCTTGGCCAGGCTCTGCAGGTAAGCATACTTCGTGAGCAGAGGAGCCATGGCTGGAGGCTCGGCGGTCGGGCGGGGCTCGCTTGGGGTCCTACTCGGGGGAGGAGGGCAGGGGTTTAGCATCCCAGCGGCATCCGGCAGTCCCCGTCCCGCGCTACCCTCACCTACCCGGCTGCGCTCACCAGAAACACTCCATGGATTAGGGTGGTAGTGGCTTGATCACCTGGGCGGTTGTTGGTGCCGTTCTTGAGGACGGAAGAGATTAGGGAAGGTGTAAGTTCGGAGAGCTGTTGCAGGGAAATTCTGCCAAATGGAACGGGAAAGTCTGCATAGGCTTTGGTATGGTACCCAGTAAAGGATTAACCTTTCCCCCAGAGAGGCCTGGTCTTTGCCCTTGGCTTCTGGGAGGTAACCTCTAAGATCTTGGAATGTCCTGCCTGATTTGTTTAACCTGGGGACCTTTGGCCATGCCAGCTAGTCTGTGCTAGCAGTGTGATTTATAGTAGGGATCCTTGGGTCATGAGGCGTGAACTTGACCTCTGGAGACTAAGGTTGTCCACATGGGCAGTCAGCTATATCTATGTGACTGAGCCCCAATAAAACCTCTAGACACCAAGGTTCACGTGAGCTTGTCTGGATGGCAGTAGCTCATGCATATTGTCACACATTGCACCTGTGAGAAATAAACTGTCTGCATAACTCCACTAGAGTCCTGTGCTAGAGGTCCCATGCTTGGGACTCTCCTGGACCCTTCTCTGTGTACCTCTTCCCTTAGCTGCTTTTAATCTGTGTCCCTGTGCTGTCATAAACTGTAACTGTGAGTACAGCAGTTCCAGTGGGTTTTGTGAGTCCTTCTAGCAAATTATCAAACTCGAGGGTGATCTTGGGGGCTCTCTAACTTGCAGTTGATAACAGAGGTAAAGATGGCCTTGTAGACCCCCGAACTTTGCATTGAGGGTATATACAAATTCAACAAAGAGAAACCTTGTGTGACTCAGGTCTTATACTCTGTTGGTCAGCTGAGTCCAGGGAGACCTGAAGAGTAAAAAGAGAATAAAGAACCTGTTGTCTCTTGACCAGTGTCTCAGAGGATTTCTCTTTTCCTTTATGCCAGTGTCACATTAAGAATCATTTACACGCTTCTGGTCAGAGAGCTGCCTATAAGTGTAACCTGGAAAGACAGCAAAGAAAGGCAGTGCCTTTAGTCATTGTGCATGATGAAATCTGTGGGAAGAAATAACACTCCTGGTGTGTCAACCACAAGTATGGTTTTCATCTAATTGAATCCATTCATCACTACTTTAAAAAAGAAGCTGATGCAATTGAAAAGTGAGTTCAGTTAGTCCATCCTCCCACAAAAACAGTCGCACGCACGCACACCTGTGCGTGTGTCTTTGTGTGTGTTGATGTGAATCTCATCTTAAAGAAAATATAAATTCTGGCTTCAGGCAAATGAAGGTTTATTTCATATGGGAGCCTCCTTGCATACTGCTGATGGTTACAGCATGTGGAATTACTTACAACTAAAGCCTTTGACTGAAAATGTGGACGTAGCACTCAATTTATCATCCTCTTCTCTGAGATTTAAAAGCTCTTTAGAACACAAGCTAATACCAGTTTCTGTTTTAACAAATCAGTATCTTTTCATGGACTAAATGACTTTCCCATTTGGCACCTCTCAGAGCACGCCCCTCCCCCCACCCCTCTACCCCCCTGGCTGCAGAGGTTGTCATATATGTGCTGGATACAGGCAGCTTGGAAGAGTGTGTCTTATTTCACAGACTCCAGCAGGGCAAGGGCAGCAAGAGTAATTGTTCAGAACTGTGAAAACCAGACACTCTTTCCTCGATATCTCAGGTTGGATCAGGATTGCATTAGTTATCTATTGCTGTGTAACAAATTACCCCAAATTTAGTGGCTTAAAATGATATACATTTATTAACTCACAGTTTCTGTGGTCAAGAGTTTGGCATAGCTTAGCTGATTCCTTTGTTTTAGGGTTCCTTGCAAGACTGAAATAAATTTGCCAGCTGAAGCTTGTGGTCTCATATGAAAGCTCAGCTGGGAAGGATCCACTTCTAAGCTCATCCAGGTTGCTGGCAGAATTCAGTTCCCAGAGGACTGTTTGACTGAGGCTTGCAGGTCCTTCCTAGCTATTGGCTGGAGATTGCTCTCCAATCTTTGCCATGTGGACCTCTCCAGCGTGGCCACTTTTTTCATCAAAGTATGCAAGCAGAGAAAGCAATATGGAAAATCTAGCAAGACAGAGATTATAACATAATTATGGAGGTGACATCCCATCACTTCTGCTGTATTCTGTTGGCCTTCTTACTCTCAAGGGGAGGGGATTACACAGAGTGTGAATACCAGGAGGTGAACACTGGGAGCTATCATAGTGTCAGTCCACCAGCAGGACAGGGTCCCTGGTTGAGCGAGTCACAGTAATATCCTCTTATAGAGAATGTGCTGCATGTTTCTGAGTTTCAAAAATATTTGTGGATAGGTTCAGCAGGCAAATTGTATCTTTGAAGAAACTGTGATGTCTTTGTGGCAAATTTATGTCTTTCTTCTGGCTAATTTTCTCATTTTTCCCATGAAATGTTGTTGTCCATTCTCTCCAAAGAATCTGTTTTCTTTCATTCCTCCTTTTATTATAACCTAATAAATGCCTGGTCAAATTAGAACCTGGAAAGAGCTCAGGGTCCTTGAGGCTGGGCAGAATAGCCTAGAACTTAGCAGGTGGGCAGTAATGTGTTGGCTCAAGGCAGCTTTCTGACCTTGGCTTTTCTCAGTTTTACTATTTCTCTTTTATGTTTATGAGGCTCTGAATCAGGCACCCACACAGCTCCTCCAGAGCTGCTTCCTAGCAGTGTCTTCATGACAAAGCATTTCCAGGGAATTCCATGCTTTACTCTCCGGAGTTTTAAAGCCTATTGAATCAGTTCCCACCAGTGTTCCTTGTAGACATTAGTAAAAGTTACAGATGACATTCTGACTGTAGACCAATATGAAGCACCCACGTGTCTTTTTCAAGTGGGCAATAATCTCAGGGATTAGGAAATTGTTGTTGCTATTGTTGTTTTCGGTCACCAAAAAGTATGAAACAAATTCATCCAGTCACTCATTCACATGTTGACCTGTACTCATTCAAGAACTGTCATTGACTGTTGGTATTGAGAATGACAAGATGCAAAAGGCAGTCACTACCTTTATTAATCCTCGCTCTTTCCCTTCTTGGCTTTCTTCTTAGCATCCACAAAGGTGTTTGCATGCTGCTCTAGCCTCTCCTAGAGACAGAAAATGTTTTATCTCCAATGCTTGTTAGGGTCCCAGCAGACTCAGAACTACTGTTTCCTAGGTCTGAACACAAAGAGTCAAGGGCAATTCTTAGGCCCAGTTAAATCAGCAGCTCCTTCTTCATGTTCTTCTGGGGACCCAGGGGCTATTCAGAGCCTGCCTGCATAGAGCTGGACCCAAGAGTATGCAAGCTTCCTGTTTTCGTAACATGCTAGGGGGTGGTGGACAGAAAAGGGGAGGAGGTGGGGGGATGCTAGGTATCTGAAGTCTGGAGAAGATGATTAGAGTCTTTTAAAAGATGAGATCAGCAAATCTCTGAGCCTGTGGTGAGGCCTAGGGGTAGTTTTCAAGCAAGTTAGTGTATGCTAGAATCACCTGTGGAAATCTTTTTTGATACAAATTCTATTTGCAGATATTTTGATCCAGGAGAGGTCAAAACATGGCCTAGGAATCTGCATTTACACTTAGCATTCCTCACATTACAGATGCTGAAGGTCTAAAAAGCACTGTTTAGAAACAGTGAGACGTTAGCAAAATAAGTAGATCACATGTAAACCATAAGAAGAAAAATGCAGAGAATGAATTTACTATTTGTTTTTCCCTTCATAGATTTCAGATATATAATCACAAACACAATACCACCTACTTGTTATTTTTGACCAGAGGTGGAATGGTTGCAATGCTTATTAAATGAGGGAAAACTGAAAGCTGTAATTAAACCAACTGGCTACTTAATTCGGTCATTCATCTCCTCCATCGAAGGAGCATTCATTCCTTTCCTTTCTTTTCTTTGATTCAAGAACATAGTCACCTATGCTTTATGAATGAAAGTCAGCAGCCTTTCATAGCTAGACAAAGCCAGCTTGGGACAACCAGACAACGTCTCCTCTATATTTATGCCTTTAAATCACACCCTGAGTAGCCACTGTTGTTCTCTCTTGAGGAAAACATACCGAAGTTTGGAATTACAGAGACTCAGAGGGGGAAGTCTATGATCTGCTTAGGAAAAAAGAGCAAGATACAAGATAAGAATATAATATAATTACTATAATATAACATCCATCTATATGTACATAGATATGTAATATTTTTATGATGCAAAATTTTAATGATTTTTATGAAATACTGTGCTGCAGTATTTTTATGAGGAAAAAGAGGTAAAGATAGACTCTACCCTGTTAATATTTTTTCCCCCTTTGGGGAATTGGAGATGAGATTGGTGTGGGAAATTATGAACTTAATTTTTTATATCTGTGTAGTATTCTACCTGTTAACAGTGAACCTATAATTCTTCGGTATAAAAATTAAAGAATATTACAGTATGTAATAAGTGCAAGGAAATTCCAGCTTTCAGGACCAGAGTCTCTGGTATTTTAAAGTTAAAGGAAGAGGCTAGGTATGGAGGTAGATGGACTCCAACTGGCCTCCCATCAAATGCCTGTGCTCAATGTCTTTTAGATTAGATTTGCTAATGATTTGAGATGATGGACTGTTTGCTTTCTTCTTTCCTCAATGTGTGCATGCTACAAGGGGTTTCACTCTTACCAAGAGGCCAAGTGGGTATCAACTTACAAACACAAAGCACCCCCCAAATGAGTAAGAAGATGGCAGGATTTCTGAGAAGACATCACATGTGCCCTGATTTTGGAGTTGAGATTTTTGTTTGTTACTGAAAGTGACCAACTGCTTACTCCTTAAGAGTGACCAGCAAAAGTCCTGGGGCCTGCCCAAGTTTTGAGGCAGAGGTAGGGAAACCATTCATTTATTCATTCATTCACTAAATAAATTTTTGAAGGTGAGTAGAGGGCCAAAAACAAGTTGGATATTGATTTCATCTGCTAGTAGTGCTCGGTCAACAGCTGGTTATTTTAGCTATTATAATTGAAAATCGGTAAAATTCAATTTATAATTTAAGAAATTACCAAAAGCACAAAAGGGTAAGTATTATGTGATTCCACTTATATGAGGTACCTCGAGTAGTCAAATTCATAGACAGAAAATAGGATGCTTGTTGCCAAGGGCTGGGGGAGGAGAAAGGGAAGTTAGTGTTTAATGGGTATGGAGTTTCAGATGGGGAGGATAACAAAGTTCTGGAGATGGATAGTTGCACAGCAATGTGAATGTGCTTGATGCCACAGAACTGTACACTTGAGAATGGTTAAAATGGTAAATTTTATGTTATGTATGTTTTGCCACAATTAAAAAAGATAGAAAATGCAAGATGCTTCCAGAAACCTCTTCAAAGGGCAGCTTTCTTGGATCTTATTACCCTTGCAGTGTGGACCTAATTCTTACAATTCAAGGGGAAAGTACTGAGGTGACCAACTGTCCCACTGTGCCTGGAACTGAGGGGCTTCTCTGGATACAGGACTTTCAGTGCTAAATCAGAAAGTCCCAGGAAACCCTGAGCAAGTTGGTCACTTGGACAGTAGCCACCACAAGCACACCTTGTGTGCTTGGAAGAAAAACAACAGGATGGCAAGATTGTTAACAGTGGAGAACAAGGCGAAGTAGTGGGTGGTGAGGCAGAGTCTTGAAAGCAAGGCCAATCAAGGCTTCCTGCACCTACAGTAGTAGAGATGCTTTTTTTTCCCTTCAATTTCATTTGAAATCTGAATTGCTTTGACTTCTTTTAATTTACCTTTTCGATTATCCGTGAACAATTTGAATAAGAAAATGGTGCAGACCTAAAGTTGTGGGTGCTGGCAAAGGATACGCTGCAGGACATAGATCAGAGACTGCCTGTTTTGTATGTGTCCAAGTTAACCCCCCAGGTCTTCTGCAGAATAAACAACTGAAATGGCTTCCTTTGATGACCCATTTGGCTGCCTGAGGGCAAAAATCACCTGACAGGCCTTTTTGCTGGCTGCCGGCAGATCAGCGTTTTACCACCGAAGCAAGAAATCAAAGTGGCTTGTTTTTTTTTGTCTCCTCTAGTTCTCTTTCTCATATTTAAGTCATTTTATTTTGTATTATTTTATTTTATTTTTAGAGGAAATTAATGTATTGTTTTCTCTTGTGCATAATTAAATAGTATGCTAATAATTTTACCATATGTCTTTGAGTTATTCTTTGACTCTTATTCTGAAGGCTCCACTGTGAATGTGTAGATTAAAGCGAACCTGGATCTTTTCTGGTCCTGGACCCCTTGGGTCCTCCGCTCCTCTTCTCTTGGCTCCTGTCATAATGCTTATGTGGCAATTGGGTTCTCTGGCTCTCACACACTAAACTGATTCTTGGTCACATTTGTTTCTGCTTCTGGTTCTTGCTCTAGTTGAACAGGGTGGGTTGAATCTACCCTGGTGACAACAGTGGTGGCATCTGGGTTTTAATTCTGTGGCCTGGCCATTGAGTGATTTCTGTCAAGTGGCAGTTGATAAGAATCTGTACTCTGATTTCTATGACCTTTTTTCGGTTGTATGCCTGAGGACTCTGATTGTTCCTGGCACTTGAATTCAAGTTTGAAAAGTTTTTGGTGTTTTTCTTCCTAGATTCTCTCTGTTTATGTATTTCGGTTTGTGTCAATTTGGCTTCCTCTGACCCTCAAGCTCAGAGCCTTTTTTCTTCTTTCAGAATTCTGGTAATTTTTCATGTGCCAATTGTGCCAATATCTGCTAAGTTAAAATTCCTGCACCAAAATTAAAAGGAAGCTGAATCCTTAGTATTCGACCGTCTGCTTTTGTTTTTCTTTCTGCTTTTGTTTTTCTTAACGATTGAATAATGCCAAAATTACTTTCTTCAGGATTTATAAAATAAGGCAAAAGAAAGGAGATTATCACTATTGTTAAAAAAAAAGAACAGAAAAAATAATGGACCTAGAAAAAAAAGAGAAAGACTATTTTGGTAAATTCAGAGGGAAAAATCACAAAGTTACACAGATTTTCAACACTGTGTTTCCCAAGAGGAACAAATGGTGATTAATTACACATTTTTATTCTTCAACTGATCAATATCCTTAATAAATATTAGTGCCTATATTTTTACCTTAAATTCTTAAACTCCTCTAACTTATATAAGAGTTGATAAAAATTCCTGGTTTATAAATATGAAATAGTTTTTAAGCAAATAGAGATACTTTGTCTACCTCTAGAGAGAGTTGATAAGTTAAATTATAAGATCTCAAAATCATAGGTTTTGCTCCATCAGGAGCAAATACCTTTTCTGGTTAACTTCTATAAAAATTTCAATATATTAAGTGCTTGTATAAATGTAAAATAAGAGAAACTAAAAATTCTAAATATGATTTAAATATGTTGACTATATAAGAAAATTTTTCTGCTAAAGCTGTAACCTAGGGAAAAAAAGGCTTAAGTGTGAGTTTCATTTACAGCCTTGGATACTAGATTAGAAAATCAAATGGAAAAATTTTCTTTAAAACATGTTGGAGGGCTTCCCTGGTGGCGCAGTGGTTGAGGGTCCGCCTGCCGATGCAGGGGACACAGGTTCGTGTCCCCGTCCGGGAAAATCCCACATGCCGTGAAGCGGCTAGGCCCATGAGCCATGGCCGCTGAGCCTGCGCGTCCGGAGCCTGTGCTCCGCAGCGGAAGAGGCCACAACAGTGAGAGGGCCGCGTACAGCAAAAAAAAAAAAAAAATGTTGGAGATTTTAACATATCATAATGTAAAGGTATGGAAAACAGCTTTTTGAAATATTCATAATCAACATGACTCTGAAAATTAAACTGACTTAATAAATTAGTTTAAAAACCACTTTATCTCTTCCCTCTATGCCAGTCTTGGATAGATTTTTTTCATGGAAAGCCTAATTAATTTGAATATCCTAAATTCTCTCTTAGTTTAGCTAGTTAGATTACCTAAAATCACTTTGTTTAAGATTACAAAATCAAGGGAACTATACTCAATATCTTGTAATAACCTATATGGAAGGGAAGGTAAAAAAATTTTATATATATATATATATATATATATATATATAAATGAATCACTTTACTGCACACACACCTGAAACTAACACAATATTGTAAATCAACTGTATTTCAGTAAAAATTTTAAAAAAGATTACAAAATCACAAAATCGTGTGTTCAACTGAATTAAATTTTAAAAGGTAATTTCTTTATAGAAAGAGACTTGTGGACAAAAATAGCTATATAGTTCTTGCTTTTCTGCTTCACGTTTTCTGTGTCTAGAGAAAAAACTTGATTGCTCTGGTTAAAGACAGCAATTACTAAAAATCCTGAGATTATACTGGTATAATTATTAAAAAATAAATATCTGTATACAAGATAATGGATATATTTTGTCTGTTTATCAAGGGAATTGTTACAGTTTATTAACATCACAAACTTTATATATTTTATGCATAGTCATATATATTTAACAGATGAAACAATCATAAACTCACAAAAAAGTTGGAAATACTGCCAAGACCTCTTATTTCCTGAGCTATTTGAGAGTAATTTGCAAACCCGATGTCCTATCACTGTCTAATGTGTATGATATTTCCTACAAGGCCATTCTTCGATAAAACCACAATACAACTATCAAAATTGGGAAATTAACTTTGATATGTTATTACTGTACAATCCTCAGACCACACTCAAGCTTTCTAATAATATCCTGTGTAGGAAAAAGACCCAGTTCGGAATCAAGAGTTGCATTTGGTTGTCATGTCTCTTTTGTCTGGAACAGTTCCTCACACTTCCCTTGACTTTCATGACCTTGACACCTTGGAAGATTATAGGTCATTTATTTCATAGAGTGTCCCTCAATCTGAATTGGCCTGAAGCTTCCTTATGACTAACACAGGTTATGCATCTTTGGCAGGAATAGCACAGAAGTGATGCTTACTCTTCTCACAGCAGCCTATCAGGTGGAGAAGGGTGTCATTTGGTCCCATTACTGGGGATGTTTACTTTGATCACCTGGTTGAAGTGGTGTCTTTAAGGCTTCTCCTCTATAAAGTTCTCTTCTCAATAGCCCATTTATCATTCAGCTAAGCTGCTTTCTCTCTCTTTCCCTCCCTCTTTCCTTTCCACCACTACTGACTCATGGATTTCTCTTTCATTCAGTGGGTTATAATCTGTTTCTATCATTATTTCTATTGCCCCCAACATGGCCCCTGAGACCAAATCAGTTCAGGTTGGTGCCTGGGTCCTTTCAATATGTTCCATCGTTCTTTGAGTACTTCTTTGCTTTCTGCCATAAGTTGTTTCAGGCTCATCTTGTACTTTTCCAGTCCCAGTTTTAGAACAAGACATTTCTCCAAGGAGCACTGGTCCTTTTAGTGGAGAATGATATCTAGAAACCCAGACCTGAGGACTAGATGTCCTCATTTTTATTGGGGTGTCACTGTTCCCATGCAGTGGGTGGAGGTAGGGAATATATGTTTGTGTGTGTATATTACATGTGCACACATTTGTATCTATATTTATCTCTACATATAACTATATGTAAATTGAAAACCATGAGGTAGCACCAATACCTCTAATTTCAGTCCAACACCACAGATTTTATTCTGGTTTTTTTCCTTTCTATATTTATTACTTCATTCTCTGATACTGAGAAACCTATTATCCACATGTATCTCCTTATTTGTTCAATCTTCCTATAAGTGACCAATCTCCAGTCTGTGCCACCATCTTCATTTTTGACCTGCCTTGTATTCAACCCTGATGGTAATCCTAATATGATATTACTTGATAAAGCCTCATATATTGAAAACAACCAAGGTGTAACTTGTTCTGATATATCAATACTATAATTTTAAAATATTTTATTATATATATAGTTAACTGTAGCTCATTCTATTCAGGCAGCCACCTATTAGAAGCTCGAGAATCAGCATCTCTGCCAATAGTGGATATGTCTTCGGGGTTGGTTGAGATTTTTTTGAAGTATAGTTGATTTACAATATTGTGTTAGTTTCAAGTGTACAGCAGAGTGATTCAGTTATATATATATTTATATATATATAAATTTTTTCAGATTATTTTCCATAGTAGGTTATTACAAGATATTGAATATTGTTCCCTGTGCCATATAGTAAATCCTTGTTGCTTCTCTATTTTATACATAGTGATATGTATCTGTTAATCCTATACTCCTAATTTATCCCTCGTACCTTTCCCCTTTGGTAAGCATAAGTTTCTTTTCTGTGTCTGTGTGTCTCTTTCTGTTTTGTTTTTGTTTTTTTTGCGGTACGTGGGCCTCTCACTGTTGTGACTTCTCCCGTTGTGGAGCACAGGCTCCGGACGCACAGGCTCAGCGGCCATGGCTTACGGGCCCAGCTGCTCCGCGGCATGTGGGATCTTCCCGGACCGGGGCATGAACCCGTGTCCCCCGCATCGGCAGGCGGACTTTCAACTACTGTGCCACCAGGGAAGCCCTTTTTTTTTTGTCTTTCTGTTTTGTAAGTAGATTCGTTTGTATTTTTTTTTTTTTTAGATTCCACATATAAGTTATATTGTATAATATTTATCTTTCTTTTTCTGACTTCTCTTGGAATGATATTCTCTAGGTCCATCCATGTTGCTGCAAATGGCAAGATTTCTTTCTTTTTTTGTGGCTAATATTCCATTGTATGTATCAATATATACCACATCTTCTTTATTGGTTGAGATTTTGATACGGTATCAAAATAAAAGAAAAAAAAAGGTGATGACTTATTAGAGGCACTTCAACAACTGAAGAAAACCTTAGTAATTAAGATTAAAGTCAGAACTAAAGAAAATGCCCCAAATATGTGATATGCCAACAAGTAACCGTTGTCCCTATGGGCTCCAGGATTCTGGCAAGGCAGAATGGGTTATGGGTGTGTTAAAAACCAAAACTGTCCAAATTTTCAGAAGCGCTTACTTTTTTTTTTAATAAATTAATTTATTTTTGGCTGCTTTGTTTGGGTCTTCGTTGCTGCACGTGGGCTTTTCTGTAGTTGCAGCGAGCAGGGGCTACTCTTCGTTGCGGTGCACGGACTTCTCATTGTGGTGGCTTCTCTCATTGCGGAGCACAGGCTCTAGGTGTACGGCCTTCAGTAGTTGTGGCACGCGGGCTCAGTAGTTGTGGCTCGCGGGCTCTAGAGCGCAGGCTCAATAGTTGTGGTGCATGGGCTTAGTTGCTCCGCGGCATGTGGGATCTTCCCGGACCAGGGCTCGAACCCATGTCCCCTGCATTGGCAGGTGGATTCCTAACCACTGCGCCACCAGGGAAGCCCCAGAAGCACTTACTCTTTACACTTAACTCTAATAATAGCAACACAGTCCACACCTGAAAACTCCTGTGGTCTCACCATGTGAAATGTTTACAGGAGGACCCCTGAGACTTGCTTGTCCCTCCATCTAACCATCTCTACTTCCTTGTACTCAGATCCAGCCACTTATAAGATTACACATTTTTTCTTGGGTTTCTTGGTATCCTCATCCTGCCACTCCTCAAGTTTGCTGGTTCTGACCTCAGATTGCCCCCGAGTCTGTGTCCTCCCCTCACCCCTCTTAAGATTGGCAGTCTGCACTTGGTTTGGTGCTTGACCTGGCTCCTGCGGGGCTGATGGGGGCACAGACCTCTTTTCGTTTTCATAAGGAAATTGAAAGACACATGGCATAGAAGCAAGACATATTCTAGAACACTTTTGCTTTGTAGCACAGGAAGTCCAAGCCGAGAAGTATTCTAAAAAGCATTGATTGTTAGCGTTTTATTTGGATGGGAGAATCCTGTGATTTGCACAATGTTGTATTTGATCTGGTCCATCTGTTCCTTTATACTGGAACTTTAATATTCATTCAAAAATCAGTATTATTTGAAAGACTACCCGGTACCCAAATATTTTTCCCAAGACCAGTCACAGTGTCTGAAATCCGAGCATCAGAGATTCATTTGATGAGGAAAGGAACTTTAAAATATTTTTTGTCCTTAAGTGCCCTCCATGGAAATAGGAATCTCTGTGGGAGGATTGTGAGGCTGGGAAAGGTTCTGAGGTTCTTGAGATCAATTTCACTTTTTAGATCCAGCCTCTCCCCTGGTCACTATTTTTGTTTTAACTTAAACACTTTCTAATGCTTTGGTTTTGGAGAGCTGTGGAAATGATGCTTATGAATATGGAAGATTAAAAGGGAGGAAGTTATTTGTGTTGTTGGAGACAAACACACTTAGTTCTTTGTAAGTTGCTTAAGATGCTGGCACAGAGGGCTGTAGGTCAAGTTGAACAGAATGCCCAGGCGAAAAGTTACCTGTAACATTAACTGGAACCATGAGTCAAGGCAGGGAGCATGGAGAACAGGGGAGTAGGTCAAAGAGGCCTCAAGGACAGCTTGGGAGGCAGAAATACCACCCTAGGCAGAGGGTCTGACAGTTGGGACATATGGGCTTCTGGCTGCCGTCTTGTACGTCAGAGGTACATACAGTCCAAAGAGAGTGGGCTTCGAGCCAGTCATCTCCGTGGAAGGAGTGGGGGATGGCGGTGGGTGGGACATTCAAGGACTGCTGCTGCCCCTGAGTTTGGTAAGAAGTATTCTTACACCCCTCCTGTCACTTATCTGCATTAAGTGGCTTGTTTTGACTTGTCCTGAAACCCATAACTCCCTCAAGAAAACTTGTGTATGCCCTGACCTCTCCTCCTTCATATCAACCAACATCTTTCACAGAAGTCCAGAGGCCTCCTCTGCTGCCCATTGATCACTAGATAGCCATGTAGCCAAGCGTGTGACTCTACAGGGAAACTGAAATATCCATGTGGTTTGTGAAATTCAAACTCATCGCAGCTGATCCCTTAAACCAGGGCTTGGAAAGGGCCAAATATGGCCCTATGAGCCATAGGATTATTTAAAAATTTTTAGTAGTCATTCACCACTTTCTTGGGGGAGATTTTATACAAAAATAAAGATTTTGTGTTTGTTTCCCTTGAGAAAATTGAGAAGTTCTAGGCACACCAGACCTATATTTCTACGTGGTGGTAGCTGGCTGGGGCTGAGTAGAGGGTACCACTTCCACATGGAGTTTGGTCCCCACGGTCGGTCATAGTCCCCACGGTTCCCTATTGTCCCTCTACCCAGCCCTCTTTACTCATTTAAAATACATGCCTGGTCTTTTGTGAGCTGAGTTGAAAAACTCACCTGAAACTATCCTTGGCTAGCATCTTAGATAAAATGGCACAGAAGATAGAAAAGGAGTGGGGAGGGCTGTAAAAAAGAAAGATTACCCTATTTCAAATGGTTAACTGAGACACTGTCTCCCTGGAGGCCACAAATCTTAGCCTGACCCAGACTTGGATCTTCTCACTAACTCAGGTTCACTGCCCAGGTTGGCATTTCATTGGTGTCATACTCATTGGCAAACATTGGAGATGTAAGTGGAAACATTCTCTCTTACTCATTAGAAAGAGGCCAGGGTGTGCTTTCATTTTTTCTAAACAGTCTGAGAGGTGCAGGACGAAGAATAGTAGGTCTGGGAAGCAAGAAGGGAAACTGCTGTGGTCCCATACTTTTCCTCAGCTTCTGCTCCCCAAATCTGTGCCCCCAGGGACTGCTCACACATCCAGCGTGGCTGGGAGAGAGACAGCCAGAAGAGCGTGGAGGTGCCACTGCACTGTCTCTTTCCTGAGCTTTGGACCTCAACCCAGCAGTACCCCCTGCTAATTTCGTGGTGCAGTATGTTTGTAGGGGTAGAGGGGAAAAAAGTGGATATGGAAGAATGTGGATTCTGGAAATCTGAGAAAGTAAAACAAGACTGTTACTTACCTTTTCTTTAAAAATAGGCTACGTTCATGTTTGGCTTTTCAACGTGAAATCTGGTGGATGTAGCTGCCTTGAGTGGAATGGAAGTAAATTCGTTGGGTTTGAGGAGGTCAAGAAGCTATGATGAAAGGGTTTGCATAAAACATCACATGATATGAGGATGATACCGGCCTACAGAGGTTTGAGGCGTGTCAGTCAGTGTAACTGACAAAGGTGATGGGAGGGAAAGGTTGGTGCAGTTCACTTGGTTCAAAGGAGAACATTTAAAAACTATCTGCGAATGGAGATTTAACAGGGGACAAATGGCGACTGGTAGCTGGGACGATGCCTGGACTAACTTACTGATCTTTCTAATGATGGAAAGTTTGCTACCTGAAAATCAAATGATTTCTTATTGGGAGTGTCTTACCTAGTTCTTTAGATTAACATATAACCAAAAATACAACGTTTGAATAATCAGTTGTATCACTTATTTTTCCTCTGAGTCTTCTGATTCCGTACTTTCACAGCAGTCCAGATTGGCAGAGAATTAAATTCCATTGGTTCCTCAGATATTACTTCTCTCCTGACCTCTCTGCATAGCCCTCCTGGGAGCAGCTTAATGTGTTTCATAGGTCACACAACAAAGTACAAGGTGGTCCCAGCCCAGAGGGAAATGAGGATCAGCTGCTCGTTTGTTGAGGTCAGAATCCCCTGGTGGCACCTTTAGGCTGCTCTTGAATGCTCTGTCTCAGTTGGTCTTATCTTTCAGTGAGTCATTTGAGCCGTGAGAATGAGGCTTGGTGCCTTTCTCTTACCCACACATTCTGTGTCCTGGCGTATTTCTTGACTCTCTTTCCTTTCCATGCCAACTATGGCTGCCCTAATTTAAGACCTTTTCATCTCTTGTCTGAACTGTGGCAGCAGGCTTCTAACTAGCTGTCCATCCTAAACTAAGAGACCCTGAGTGTCTCCAGTTACAGTGCCCTGCTTGTGATTTGGAGGTAAGAAGGGATGCTGTGTTTGCCAACGTCATCCTGTCCCTTACTTAAGCTTCTGCAGGCAAAGTCCTCTAGTGACCTTCTCCAGCCTTAACTTTTAACCACCTCCTTCAGGACCACAACTCCAGGGGGCACCATTATACTCTGTTGTATGTAAATGGGGCCTCTGGAGTGGAGTGATATTGTGGTCCTTCTCTTTGCCTCCTACTCCAGCAAATGCCAGAAATATGTAGACATCACCCTGCTGATTCCTGTTTCTTTGTCTTTGATTTTGCTGGTCCCTGTTTCTGTAACATCTTCTCTCTACTTTTCCCTACCTCTTTGGACACACAGACACACCAAGATACACACAAACATGTGCACACATGCACACTTCTGGTTAAATGTTATTCATCCTTAAAGACATAGCCCAAGCATCAACGTCTCCAGCAAGATTTTCCTATTTCTCTACTACGCCTCACCTTTGTAATCACACTTAAAACATTGTATTTCAATTTTGATTATATATATGCCTTTCCTCTATGAAATTGTGAGCTCTTTAAGGGGCAGACACCATGTCTCATGCATTGCTGTAGTCCCAGTTCCTACCACAGTGTCTTTCCCGTAACCCTTGTTAACACTGCTCTCTGCAGGTCAGATTTCCCATCCTAAGGCTGACCCATTCCCAGGGTGACTGACAGTGGGACTACCTCCTTCCTTCACTGGAAACCCTGCCCTACTTACAGGAATGGAATTCTGTCCTGTGGACCCCTGAAAGATACTAAACATAATATGTGGCCCCACACATATTCCCAAAGTCTAGGTTTATTGAGTATTGATATCATAGGGGAATCATCGAAATCTAGACCAAGTTGTACTGCCTAGAGCATTATCTAGTTCCTTTACAAAACTTCTCCAGCATCAAAGGAAGAGAAGACAGATCTGCACGATGTCTCTGATTCCTTAGATGGCAACATACATACACAAACAGTACTATACAGGCAGAGGGCAGTCAATGCATACTTAGAGAAAGATGCATTTCTTTGGGAACCGTCAACTGTAAAGACTTGGATCTGACAAAAGATACATCCAAGAAAGTACAACTTCTTGAGGTCTTGCTTAAGAGGAATTTTCTCATTATTTTAATTCAACAAATAGTTATTAAGAGCCTACCATGTGCTAGGCACTGTTCTAGGGGACATATGAGTGAACAAAATGGAAAAATAAATCCCTGTCCCCATAGGACTTACAGTCTAATGGGTACTTGATTGCATTTGCATAAGTAAATGTTCTCCTCACATTTTTCCTACAGCAAAAGAACATTCTACTTCAAAGATAAATCCAGGTTTCTAGCTCTCAGAAGAGAGAGATGGTTTCCATCTTTCTAATGAGCCTCCTCAAAGCATATTCCAAAAAAACTTGAGGTCCATTTTAGGTAGTGCTACTTTTAATGTTGACGTTTAATGTCTGTATCAGGAGATGAAAGTATTTAATGATGATATACATAAGCCTACCTTTAAAGATACCACCAAGTAACCAGTTAGCTTCTCCAGCTTTATTCAGCAAAGGAGAGCTGATAAGATGATACTAAATTTAGTATTAATAGCCTTATAGCAATTGAACTTCATCTAGCTCTTCTGGCTCTCAGCTTAACCAGTGTGCAGTGTGTCTGGGTGACATTGGATTGGTTTCTCTCCCATGTGTGGTTAAGGGGCGGTTTTTCCTTGGCAAAGTCCCCTTGATGAGTCCATGGTGGCACTGGGTTATCTCTGAGAGGTCATTGTTCATCTTCCATCATAGGTCAGACTTGGCAGTGGTGAAATAAGTTTTCTTGCTACATCTGTACACGCATAATCATGGGCTGTTCTGAACACATACGTCATCTTGTGAGTGGATGAGAGGATTCTAAAAACAAAAAACAAACAGGCCTTTTCAGTTTTTTGAGCTAAAAGAAAACAATAAATGTGTTTCAACAAGGAAGATGATCCCAGGTCAATCATAGAAGTTTGTGTTGGCTGTTGGACTAGGTAACCCCCAGAATCCCTCCCATCATCAATAGACTGTGATTGCAAGAATCATTCATGACTCAGAAGTCAATGCTATCGGTGTCTTGTCGGAGCAGACTCATAAATATAGAGAGAAATCAAAAGAAGACTATGAAAAAGAGAGATTACCTTTGCCCATGTTTAACCAAAGAAAAGAGCTCTTTGTGTGACATCCTTCCTGTCACGATCTGTGGGCTAATTTTACCCAGCATCCGCAGGATCACAAGAAGCTATTTGAAGTGCCATGTTTTCAGAGAGAACTTATTAATGGTGGAAGAAGAGTGAGACATGAAGGCTAACAGTGAGTCCATGATGTTAATTCCAGCTCTGTAAACCAAGTGGGAGGGGGTCTGCAGATCAATGCAGCTCTGTAAACTGTTTAATTATACCCGCCCCCCACACATGAGCAGCTCCAGATGAACAAATACCCAACTTCTGTGAGAGATAGCTTTCTTTCCTACATCTCTCTAATAGTAACATTATTGACATGAAAGTAAAAGGGTAGAATGATCCTTGTTATAAAATATAAAAAGTACGTAAAGCTCCACAGGACATAATACTTCTAGGAGTATAGTTGAAATCCAGTAATGCCAAGCAAATTAAAAGACTGATGTTTTTATATTTCAATTATTAATCTAATGGTTTGCTTTGGGTTTGTGAATGTATTGGAATGGTACCTAGAACTTGACGAAGTGACTGTGCTTATATTTATTTTCTTCCTTCCCAGATAGACTTAAAATGATAATAATATCTCCATTTATCCAACATTGACAAGGAAGGAAAGTGAACATGAGCACTGAATATACTGTCCAAGTAACTAAAATTTCAGCCTAGGCGAGGTATAAAATTAACAACCTAATATACATGGAAAAATTTGAAAGTCCATTTAGTCTTTAACACAAATCGCTGAATATGATTATCCTGTGATGGTCTCAGGAGCTACTGTGGTGTGTAGGGTTGCTTGTCCTACACTGAAGGATTCCATACTGACATTTTTGTTATTTTGTTTTGTTGTCTTGTGCCCATTTTCACATTTTTCTTCCTCACTTTTAGCTAAACTGTCTGAAGTAACACTTTTTCCTGTTTCTCTCCACCCCCTTCTAATTGTGTGTTTTTATTTTTAGTAAACCAGAAAACCATTTAACCAAATATGCTCAGAATTATATCTAAAGTAGTCATATTAAGAGTTTGTTTTGAATTAGGAAACACTGAGATCCCAGTGTAGGTTATGGACACCCTACTCTCTATCCCTCACACACTCCCCAATTCATAATTCTGCCTATAATCTCAGGCAGATTTCTAAAGCCCACCATGATCCCTAGTTTAAAAATTCCTGTTCTAAAGTTTATTAATTATACCTATATAAAAATCCTGGTAGATACTCTCTCAGAGCTGGTCATTCTGTTTTTAGACCAGGAGGCTGAAGACTTTGGTTCTGTTAAGTTATTGACTTCCAAGTCAGTTAATATGTATTTGGTGTGTTGACAGTACCTGGTGAGCTCAGCTTAAATGAATAAACTATTAGAGAATGTGTATCAATGGATCCACCTAGCCATACCCTGCTACTTTGTAGCTATACTATATATATTATATATATGCATATATATGTAAATTTTTAATAAATAAATATATTATCTAGTGTAACATTCTCATTTAATCAATGAGAATAAACAAATTGATCATGTAAGTATCTATATCTGTATTGGTTTCACCTCTTCAAAGGAATACTGTGAAGATACATAAAGATGGCTGTTAAAATATATGAGATTTCAGAGGAAAGTTACAATGTAATGATGATGATGATGAGATAACTTATTATAGCTACTGTTTACTGAGAATCTACTAAGTACCAGGCACTGTGCTAGGCAATGTATACATATTGTATCTAACTTTCAAACTAACCTTTAAAGATAAGTATTATTGTCCTCATTTTATAGGTAAAGAAACCTGAGACTAAAGTTAAGTAATAAGTTCAAAATCACAAAGCTAGTGAATGACCAAGCTGGAATTTTAATCAGTCTGTTTGACTCTAAAGCCTGTTATTTTTTTCCTAAAATTAAACATAGCAAATGATGTATTTGTAACTCTTAACAAAGTCTAAGCCAGCCCTATAAAATATATTAAATCTTGTTTTTCTAGTGCATTTTAAAATTGTAATAGTCTGCTAACTTCAAAGAACTTAGATGCACCTACAATTCAATTTAACCTTTATCTTAAAGGTTTTAGGCAAGGTTTATCTTAAACCTTAACCTTTATCTTAAGAGATGCCCATTGAAAGGTTTTAGGCAAGGGGATTATATAATTAGATTTGTGTTCTTGGAAGATTGCTCTGGCTGTTCAGTTGAATGGGTTGGAACAAGATGGGACTGGAGGCCAGGAGGCCAGGAGGGAGGCTTTTTTATCTACAGCATGAGGATAGGGAGAAGTGAATGGCTCTGTGGCTATTCAGGAGGTAGCCTGGATCAATCTTGCTGACTGACGGGGTACAGCGAGTCAGGACAGTTAGGAATCAAAGACAATGCCCAGGTTTCTGTGAGGACACTTCCCTCTCTGTTGTTAGGATAGGTAGGCAGGGTATTAGGAGGAGATTTACAGGTGAAAATGATGAGTGAATTTTGGACATATTAGGTTTGAGGTGTTTGTGAAGATGTTACAGTGGCCTTCGGATATTCAATTTTGAAATTTGAGAGTGATGTGGACTAGAGATTTAGTTTTGGAAGTGAGCACCATGTCAGTGGGTAAATAAAGCCACAGCAGGAGATGAAATTGCACAGGGACGGTATGCACAGTGAGAAGTGCAGCGAGTTGAGGACAGACCCAGCAGAACACGGACATTTAAGAGACAGGTAGCAGATAAGGGGTAGCTAGAGTCGAGGCAGTGTGGTGTCATAGAAGAAGTGCTTCAAAACAGGAGTGACCCTAGTATTGACCCAAAAGAAATGAAAACATATGTTCACACAAAGACCTGTACACAAATGTATATAGCAGTTCTGTTAGTATTTGACACAAAGTGGAAACAATGTAAATAATCCATCAACTGGTGAATGGATAAATAAATTGTGGTGCCTCTGTACAGTGGAATACAATTCAGCAATGAAAGGGAACTGCCTATACACACAACAACATGGAGGACTCTCAAAAGTGTTTGCAAAGTGAGAGAAGCCAAACACAAAAGGCTACATTTTGATTCCATTTATATGACATTCTGGAAAAAAGCAACACCATGGGGACAAAAATCAAGTCAGTGGTTGCCAGGGGCTGGAGATGAGAGGAGGGGATTGCTATCAGGAGACTCAAAGGAACTGCTTAGGGTGATGGTAATGTTCTGTATTGTGACTGTATTGTAACTACTAGGTAGTTACACGACTGTATAATGTATCTGAACTCACAGACCTGTACACCTGCAGAGGATGAATTCTACTGTTTGTAACTTCTGCCTCAATAAACCCAACTTAAAGTAAAAAATACAAAAAGGAGTGGTCAGAATGTCAAATGCTGGTCATAAGTCACACAGGAAGAGGACTGAGAGATGCCCATTGCATTCAGCATTGGTGACTCTATGGGGAGCAGGGTCAGTGGTACCCGGGAGGCAGAAGCTAGAATGCTAAGGATCAAGGAATATGGCAAATACTGCTGGTTGTCCCCCCAGTATCCATTTCCCCTTCTTTCATGGGAATGGAGCCCCTGACTTTTGGCTATGCTATGCTTCTGACTATTCACATGGTCATGTGAATTAATTCTGGCCAAAGATATGTAAGTGAAAGTGTCCTGAGGCAGCTTCTGGGAGCCTTCCTTAAAAGGCAGCTGGTACGCTTCCTTTGCCTCTTCTGCTTTGCTTCTTCCACCTTTGTGCTGGTTGGGATGCAGACACGGTGGCTGGAGCCTAAGCAGCTAACTTGGATCATGAAATGACTTTAGGAAGGGACACCACAAATAAAAGAGCAACAATTTGGAGGAGTCTGGGTCTCTTAGCTCTTTGAGAGCTGCTAAACTGGTCCAGGACTCTGAACTTACAAGAGGTAGAAAGACAAACCTGTTTCCTGGTTAAGCCTCTTGATTACTCACAGCTGAACTTAATTATATATGCTACAAGGAGTAAATAGGAGGTAAGGGTGTAGAGATGGTGAGTATGGGCAATCCTTTAAAGAGGCTTGACTATGAAGGGGAAGAGTAAAGATAGGATGGTAGCTACAGAGCGACATGGGCTGAGGGAGGGTTTTCTGATCTCCAAATTCACACTGGATTCTCTGAATGGAAACCTGGAGAAGATCTATAATCTCTTTCCACAAAATATCTCTGTGAATCTTCACTGGGTTTGACTTTGTGGCTCACTTTCCAGAGAGAAAGGAAGGGAGTGAATCTACCCAGAACGCTTTGCGCTGGTTTCCTTTCAGTCCCTTGAGTGTGTAGAGCTCTTCCCCATCTAGAGCCACCAGACAAGGTGATGGCTGGTTGGAATGCCCTTTCCCCTGTGGCTTGCATGTCTTAGCCATTCCCCCTCTCATGCCAGTCCCTTCAGGGGGCTTTCCTGAACACCTTTCCATAGCTGGTTTTCTTCCCTTTGATTCTCCATCAGAGTATTTTTTTAACTGCCATAATGAAATACAATTATTATATTATATTTACCCAGAATGTACAATTTAATACTTTATAGTAAATTCAGGGGTTGTGTAATCATCACAAGTTAATTTAAAAACATTCATCACAGCATTTTACTACTTAATTTTTATAGCAATATCGTCAGCCTGTGATGATGTTTATTTTTTTCTTTCTCTGTGCTTTGTCCTTCTGCATTAGCCTGTGAGCTCCACCAAGACAGGGACCGTGATGCCTATGCTTAGGGTTGCATCCTCAGCACCTAGCAGATACCTCCTCACAGAGGGGCCGGGCAGTAAGATACAGTGAAAACCTGAAGCTTGTCCCATCTACTCTTCACTGCAGCAGGTGCAGGGCCCCTGGATGGGGAGCCAGGTTCCCACTCGGGAAACCGTTAGGAGTAGAGGATTCTCAGAGGGGGTGTAGGGAGGGAATATATGCCCCAGGGAGGCTTATAACCGTGGGGTGGGGCAGTGGTAATTTGGGAAACCATATTCAGTATGTCTTGTTTTCAAAGAACCAACTGGGGAAAGTAACGCTGGGCAGTATCTTTCCCGCTGGGCAGGCGGGAATACGCAGAACGTGGAGTGATAAGAAGGGCGTGGGGTAGCCAAAGTGATGGAACACCGCATTAACGCGCCGCAGCGCAGCTGGAGTTTACGTTGGGAAACTCAGATGGATGCCCACTTAGCTGGCTCAGCTGCGTTTCCGAACCTGTGCCCAGCCTGTTGGGGGCAGTACTTGCTATTTGCAGAGGCCAGATGCTTCTTCCTCTTGCAACTTCCGAGCTGCAACCTTGCCAATGACTCAATCGTTTTCCTGCGCCCTGTGGGCTGTGCCACCCGCCGCAGCCGCGCACCTCCCCCTCCCACCGGTCCCCGGCGTCTCAGGGCCGCGCCGCCCGTCCCAGGGGAGCCGCCAGCGCACCTGGCGCCTCGGGCGCCGGGGCCCTGCGCGCTGGTGGCCACATCGCCCGGCGCGCAGCTGCCAGCGCGCTCCCTCCCCAAACACTTAAATGGAGTGGCTTGTCTAGTGCCCAGCGAACAACATTATCCAATTGCTTCCCGTTTTATTCGCAGGCTGGGAGCTGAGAGAGCCTGAGCTTTCGCTTTCAACCCTCAAGGGGAGGAGGGGGTTCGGGAGGGGAGGGGAGACGCTCCCGGCTCCACCTCGCGCGCCGCGCGACCAGAGCGCTCGGCTCCGGCAGAAGCGAGCAGCGCCGTAGAGCCCCGCAGCAGCGCGCCTGGCCGCCCGGAGCCCCGCGATGGAGTGAGTATCCCGCGCAGCGCGCTCTGTTCGCTGCCTTCCCCTCCGTATGTTGCTATGGCGACCGAGGCAGCAGGCTGACCCCGGCTCCGGTCCCGGATGAGTGTTTAATTTCAGTCCGGTGTGTACGCCTGGCGTTTCCATAGCAGCAGCCGCGGTGGCAGGAGCCAAGGGGTAGGAGCCCCGGGATGCGTGGTTTTGGCCGCTGCCCCTTGGCCAGCAGGGCCTCGGGAGGGGACGATGTTGCTAAGGAGAGAGGCACGTTCTAGGCTTCCCCGTCCCTGCCTCAAGCTTCCGCTACTCAGGGAGTTGACCGCAATAGACATTACTTCCGATTCCTAACCATGTCAGCGCTATTGGACTGCAGTTAAAAAAAAGAGTGGGGGGGGGGGTGTCACTGCGGATCAGAAGCAAATGTGGCTGGGTGTGAAGCGTGTAATGGAAGGATGATGAGTTAGTGGGTAATATGAGCCAGAGCTGCAATGCCCTGGCTACTAGAAACCATGAGGACCTCCAAATAATTGATTTGTTCCTGGGGTAATTGAGAAAAGAGACAGAACCCTAGGACTGGCAGCCGGGGGTTGAATTACAACGTTTGGTACGGTGGGCACCGCATGGGAGGGGTGGAGGAGAGGGCATGAAGGCAAGAGGGGCGTTAACCAGAAAAGACACAATAAAGGGCTCCCGTGCAGGTTCGGACTAGGGTTCCTCTCTCCTCTGCCTTTGCATCCCTGCGTTGCTTTTTGGTCACTCTCCCAGGTTGCTGCCGCAGCAAAGCCACTCTGACAGGCGACAGGCTCCAAGAAGGGTCATTTTGGGAGCCAGCTATTAGATACCTGCTCACTTGGTCAGCTTCTCCTCCTCCTTTCTCTTCCCACGGATACTCCCTGACACTGACGCTGTATGAAATCATATTTCAGCCTGGAGATAATGCCGTGTTTTCAGGTATCAGGACTTTCATGCCAACCCCATAAACCCTAGATGCAGCTTTTATTCCCCCCCCATATCTGATTGTGTAGATGCAATTTAATCCTCCCCAACAAGACTACTAAAGCAAAAGTGAGAGATGGTGTGGCATTTTAGCATTGAGAAGTCGTAGCTTTCAACCTCTGCCTTGGCTGGTCCTAGTGCTATTGATTTCCTACACCAGTAATTTGATGTCTCTGAGCCTTAGTTTCCCTATTTATACAATGGAGATAAAGATGTTCCTTACTCATTTTTTTTTAATGTTTTAAAATTTTATTTATTTATTTTTATTTTTGGCTGTGTTGGGTCTTCGTTTCTGTGCGTGGGCTTTCTCTAGTTGTGGCGAGCGGGGGCCACTCTTCATTGCCGTGCGCGTGTCTCTCACTGTTGTGGCCTCTCTTGTTGCGGAGCACAAGCTCCAGATGCACAGGCTCAGTAGTTGCGGCTCACGGGCCTAGTTGCTCCGCGGCATGTGGGATCTTCCCAGACCAGGGCTCGACCCCGTGTCCCCTGCACTGGCAGGCAGATTCTCAACCACTGTGCCACCAGGGAAGCCCCCTTACTCATTTTTAAATGTTGAGAGGATCAGGTAATCTTTCTATCTCTTCTAAAGAGATTTGTAAATTGTAAGGTATGTACAAATTTAAGGAGCTAATGATTAAGGTTCCGGAGTCAGTTTGCTGGGTTTGAGTCCTTCTACACTTTGCTGCATGACGTCAGTCTGTCTGGGCCTCATTTCTGGAAACAGAAATAGTAATAATAACGGCTCTTTCATGTGATTTTTGTGAAGATTAAACCAGTTGATACATGCAAGGTTTTTGGGACAGAACCTAGCACAAACTAAACTCAATAACTAGCATCAATAGTCTATAAATAGTATCTATTATCTATTATTATTACTATGGTCTCCAGCATTTCCCATTGACATTTTATGGGGTCTCAGGTTGGCAGCAAGCTCTCTTTTTCTCAGACAATTGATACAGAAACTCAGTGCCCCAAGGGCAACTGAGAGTAGCACAATTCTTAAGATACCGTTGTAGGTGCAGAGACTCAACCAGAAGACACAGCAGGCTTGAGGAATACATAGCAGAAGCTGGCCAACTTGCCTCTGGCCCACTCCATTCCCATTCCTCATTGCCATTTTGATGTGGAAACTGTCTAAGAGATTGAATGTAGGTCTAATTATCCCGCTGTGTAAGGTTAAAGGGTACCCTGGTTGTTTGCTGGGGCAGTAATTTCCATCTTTACGATCTCACATTAATATTAATACTCTAATGTATAACCTATCTGCCAGACTTAGAGTGTGAGAGTTCAATAATTGTGTAACAGTGTATAGTATTTGTACGTTTACTTCCTCAGACCTTTCCTCTCCATCCCCTGCTAAGCTTTTATTTCAGGTGTGCCAGTCTCCCACCTGGAACTCCTTGTGAACAAAGGCCTTTGCCATCACACCCTTCTGCTCCCTCCACAGGATCCCAGTTGGTTCCTCAGCCAGCCTCCTTCTCCCCTAACGGACCTGGCCCTGGCTTTCCCATTCCCGTGTGACATTCCAAAGCCTTCCTCACCTTCCATTTAACCTCCTGAGTTTCCAACTGTCTATCTATTCTCTGTCCCACTCCCTTTGCTTCATTAATATAGTTAGCTTTTTAACTCTTTCTATCCCCTTTCAGAATAGCACCTTTTTCTGTCCTACCTTGAAATTTCCCATATGCCACATCCTGTTCTTCCCCTCAATCTAAACCCTCCCCAAATCTTATCCTAGATAGGACACTCCTTAAATGTGCGTGGGTTAGGGACTCAATTCTCCTTACTTACTCTGTCCAGCTTATGTTTATGAAAAAATTAAAAGGGAATAAAATTCACTTCCTTCTTTAATTTTTTTCATGTAACCAACAAGTGTTTGTGGAGGTTAGCACTGGTCAAGAAAACAGTCATGATTCTCATCACCTGGAGTTCGTAGTCTAATGAAGGGATAGATGTTAAACCAGTAAACACAAGTGAATCTATAAATACATAGTGCAATAAATGCCATGGAAGGAAAAAACACAGAGAAAATGACAGAAAAGGGATATAGGTTAGATTAAGGTGTCAGCAAAGCCCCGCTGAGGAACTGAGTTCTAATGTGACATCTAAAGGTTGAGTAGGAGTTGGCTAGGTAAGAAGTAGAGGGAAGAAGCACTCTGGACTGAGACTGCAGCATGTGCTAAAGCCCTGAGGCAGGAGAGTTGGAAGAACTGGAGGAAGGGAGGTGTGGCTGGAGTTTTGGCAGTGAGGGGATGGTGGTTCAGAGATGGCTAAGTGCATGGAGCCACCAAAGAGCTTTCTGCACCTTTCCTTCTGCAGGTATTTAAAATGAATGTGTCATAGCCAAGCGTGACATTATCAGTTTAAAAAGCCAGACTGTTGTGTGCCAATATCTGATCATTTTGAATAAGCCAACATCACTAATTTAAAATGACACTGAGTTAAAATAAAAACACAATCATTTATTCCTGAGAATGTTTGGTTATAATAAAACAAGAGCGTCTTACTTAAAATGAGGAAAAAAATCTAGATCACAAGCCAAGAGGGTCCTAGGTGATTGTAGTTGGCTACCCTCCTTGTTGGGTTGAGTGAGAGCGTATGTTTGTGAGCATGAACTGTAGTACGTGCAGTTACTAACTTGATACCACACCTAAAGACTTTGCCAGACACTTCTCTAGAACAGGCTGGGAGCCAAAAAGCAAAGAGAACATAGCATGGGAACTCTTTAAATTGTAGAGTGTGTCCAATTTAGACTTGATTGATTCCTTAATTCTGACAGCTGAGGAAATGAGAGAGTATCACTTAGCCTTCCATTTACCATTTGTTGCAGTTATATCGTGAGTTTTACATTTTCAAAGTTTTTAACATTTGCAGTTTTGAACTGTAAACATAATTCTCACAGTTCATTCAAGCGAGGGCCCTGTATGTGCTAGGCACTGTTCTAAGCACTGAGATTACAGCAGTGAACAAATCTGAAACAGGTCCTGTCCTCACAGAGCTTCTATTTAGTAGTGGAGAACATATTTTATATATATATGTTAATGCCAGGAAGTGATAAGTGTTAAGAATAAAAGTAAAACCCAGTGGGACACTGGAGGGTGATGAGAGAGGGTTACTTTTTTTTAAAAATTGAAGTACAGTTGATTTATACTGTTGTGTGAATTGCTGTATAGCAAAGTGACTCAGTTATATATATATATATATATTCTTTTCAATATTCTTTTCCATTATGTTTTATCACAGGACACTGAATATAGTTCCCTGTGCTATACAGCAGGACCTTGTTGTTTATCCATTCTGTATATAATAGTTTGCATTTGCTAACCCCAAACTCCCAATCCATCCTTTCCCACCCCCAAGGGAGGGTTACTTTTGATAGAGTAGTCAGGAAACACGTTTCTGAGTTGGTGAGTTTGAGAGTTTGGATAAAGACTTGATCAAACTGAGAGGGTGACCCATTGCAGAAGAAGAGCAGTTGCAAAGGTCCTGAGGCAGGAATATGCTTTGTGGGCTTAGTTTTCATCTTGGATCTAAAGGGAGTCCAGGTCACCACCAGCCCTTTCACCAATGGCCCCCTCTTTCCTGAGCATTTTGTGTTGATTTTGTGTTCAGTTTGAAGGTTTTGTTTTCAAGAGGAGCCCAAGGATGTTATATTCTGAATGCCTTTCTGTTGCTTTTATGAACAAACAAATTGAATGTGTATAAAAGTATAGACTTATGTCCCCCACCCCCCACATAATTCCATAAGACATTGTTGCATCGTGTTCCAGCCTTGACTGTTGCTCTGGTCTGAAGCTAGCCTAATTAATTCCTCTGGCAATTTTTTTTGCCTTGATGCGGATAGAATTATTTTTAAACATCAAAGTTTAGCAACTTTTTTGTGATATTTCTCACTGTAAGTCATTGTGTCAGTTTTTCCTGGAAAATGGTATGTTCCTTTGAACTGAAGATTCATATTTTCCTTTATTTTTTATAAAGGTATTTTCTTCCTGGCCTTCAATTAAGAATTTTTTTTTTTTTATCTGCTACAGGTACATCTATTACTCACTCCCCCACCATAACTATTTTGAATTGTTTTCATTTTTTCCTGACTTTTCCATGAGCTCTTGTTACATTTTAAAATCTATCCCCTAGGTAGCTCTTTCTTGGCAGTATTTGTTTAGTCCTTGCTCATTCTAATGTAGCTTTCACTTCTGTAATGGTTTTGTTGTTATTTATTTTTGTTGAAAACAAATCTTCAATTTATTTTCTAACTCTGCCAGTTCATTTTGCACTGATTTTTTAAAGGGTTTATATTTTCCTTAATTTCTTTGAACGTGTGGAGAAGAGTTTATCTGAAAATGTCACTGATTTCTTGTGTCATTTTTCTGAAACATATTTATCTGCCTTTTGCTTGTAAACCTCTCCTCTCCTTTTTAAAAGTAATAGTTACGTATATAGAATCCGTGCATGTTGACAACTTTGCATTTATTACTCATTTCCAAATGGAGGTAATTCTAGCCAAAACTGCTATTTGCTCAAGAGTAAGTGACAAGGATAAGGGCAGTGTTTGGGAAAGACAGTGACTTTTGATTAGATATTTTCTCTCATAAAAATTTCTTACAACTCTACAATGTCTTCTGCTCTAAAAATACCTCATAATGAGTGAGCAGATCACTCAGACAGGTCAGACATCCCAGCTCACTTTGTGTGTGTGGTGAGGGTGGGGGGTGGGGGGGGAGACAGACAGCTACTTGGTGCTTATTTATCACTACGTAGTTGACTCTGTTTAGCATTCCAAACAAAGGGGAGGGGGCAATTCATCTGCAAAGGTAATTGTTATTCTCTTCTCTTTCCCACATCTCTTGCCTCTAGACTAGTTATCTATGTTTAGTGTTTAAGTTTTCAAGCTTTCATAGATAATGAAGATAGAAGGCTCTCTGTCACTTCCTGCACCACTCTGGTGAGGAACCAGCCCCTCCACACAGATGTTCCCCATGTCCCCCATGTCACTTGCCCATGCCACGCCCCACCATTGCAACCCTGGGCCTCTCTGAACGTTCTCCTTACTTATAGAGAAATTTGAAAACCTACTGAGATGTGTAGAGGTATAGATCACCTTTTAGGGTTGTCCATTGATTTAATAAAACTTATACTCTTTTTGGCAGATAATTCTTATAGTCTGTGATTTGAGAATCTTAGCTCTTTGCTAGTATCAATTTTTCTTTCCAATTTTTCATTCTTTTAGTTCATTTCAGCAGGTTTCAGGGAGATAGAGAGAAAACTTGCCTTTACCGTATCTTTGAGTGAATGAATCAATGAATCTTGTGCTCCTATGAAAATAATGTTAGGAACTGCCAGATGTCATTGTTACTGGAAAATTCGTTGTTATACACATCTTTTTTCAATCAGTTCTTAGGAATGTGTATGGCAAAATAAGTTCATGAATAAGATTATAAGTACTTTGCAGTGGAAGAGTTTTGGAAAGGGTATGCATAGTGGTCAGTCGCTGTCTCACCCATCAAATCCGCTCTCTCCCCTTCCCCTACTGCTCTCTCTCTGCCCGAGGAGGCTGGCCCCTGTGTCTGCATCAACTAGGCTCTCTTGCCCTTTGGCTTCCTGTTGGGTTGGATCAAGGGGAGGCGCCAGCAGGAGACCCAAGGGTGGAAAGAAAGTGAGGTCAGAACATTTATTGTATCACCTCCTTTCTTGCAGGGGAGTGGGTTGGCAGTGGCTGCGTTCCTTCCGTGAAGGCCACAGCCCCTGCCTGCAGCCTCATCCCACAGCTATAGCTCTAGTTCTCTCCTGGTGCTGAGAATCACTGTCCCCCTACCCCGCCCCCTGCCTTTGCTCCTTCAGGACAAGGTGTGTCAGTGGCTGGCCTCCCCACTTTGTTAGCCTCTGGTGCTTCACCATCTCCTTTGGTTTTTCTTTACTCTGACCATGTCTTTGTAAAGCAGTCCCTTTATTAAGCTCTCCTCAGTTATCCAGTTTGAGTGTGCCGTCTATTTTCAGCTGGGATTCTAACTCACAAAGGATAGAAGTGTTTGAAGTCTAACAAAAACACACTTCACATTACTGGTACGGAAACTGACAACTTTTCTTTGTCTACATATTCAGGTTATTGGAGCTCAAGACTCCAAAATATGAAATAGACGTTGACAATTGTTATGAACTTACAAAGGAGAAGCTTCAATTCCACAAGGAACCAAAGTGTTGGTTTGCTTCACATTGAAAATGTTGTTTTTCTTATTACTTATAATAAACATTCCCCATATTTGAATACTCAGAGGAAGAACAATCTCAGTTATGGAGAGGCTTAATTAGAATTTTGTTGTATTGAAAGAAATGAAATTTTATTTCTTCTCATTAGATGAAGGAACTTTACTAGTCAAAGTTCTGTTTTTGTGCATAGAACTTCATAGTATTTGACCTACTGTTGAAACATAAGTGATAATTTAACTAATCAATAGCGTATAAGTGAATGCTTCCTAAATTCTGCCAAATCAATAAAATCTGTCCCATCTTGCTTGTTCTTCTTCACAGATAGCACAAGAGCGTAAAATATAGGCTAATCAAAAGATATATTTTACAAATTCTGAATGAATGGGCTCTAAATTAAAGATATTACACTCCATCTATTTTTATAAGTATTTCATACTTAGAAAGTAAGTTGTTTAGACTGCTTATCTTGCTTTCAGTACTACCATTTCTCTGTCAATTATGTTCATTTATTCATTCGTTCAACTCATAATTATTAAGTACCTACTCTGTGCCTAGGTATTGTTCTAGGTCCCTGTGGTACGAAAATGAATATTTCATAGTTCCTGCCTTCACGGAGGCCACAGTCTATGAGGAAAAAGTAATTATGAGAAAGTGTGCTAAGTGTTATGCTAGGGGGAGGTTCGATGAGATACTATCTGAAGCACATAGCAAGGGGACAAGAGTCTAAATGAATCTAAGGAATTCAGAGATCCTACATGGGGCCAAAATCCAAGCCTGATTCTTAGCCCCTGAAATTAATTTAGCATAAAAACACTTTGTTTTTTAATGTCTGGGCTAGTCATCTTACAACTGCTTAAGTCACTTCCTAAAAAAATTAGCCAAGCCAATTCCAATATTAAAACTAGATTGAATAATTGATAGTCTTCAGATATTTTTGTTTGCACTGCTGAGCCTATGGCTGAGGTGCCCTTCAAGACCCTTCATGCTACAGAATCGTGGTAAACGTCTGCCCCCTTGAGGAATCAGAAACTCTGTTTTTCAGCCCTTGAGGAATCAGAAACTGTTTTCAGATGACCATGGGAGGAGGGTTCACTAAGGTAGCAAAGCAAAACAAAACAAAGAACAAAAGGCAAACAAATTGAAACAAACAAACAGGCAAAACACATGAAGATTTGCCAAGCACTGCCAAACCTTTTCGGATACTTGACTTGTTTTAGCCACCTTTGTTGAAATCATGTCCAAAGCCTCCAACTTTTGAAAAGCATTAAGATCTGCTGAAGTGTGGCTATGAGTCATACAGGGAAGTACTAAAGTTCCGTCTAGAAAGAATTTGAAAGTTCTCTATCCTTCCAGTGCTTTCCTTGTCTTCCAAGACAGAGGTATCCAGTTATTTAAAGTTGATGACACCAACAATAAAGCCTTATTTCCTCAGAGACTCACACTGTCCCCTGGGAATAGCATTAAAAGGCAAATCCTGATTCTGTGGATCTGGGGTGGGATTAGAGAGTCTACATTCCCAACAAGCTTCCTAGGAGATGATAATGATGCCACTGGTCTGGAGACCACACTTTGAGTAGCAGTGTTCACAACACACAAACACAGCACAGGGCTGTGTATAATGCAGGAAGTGAGGGTCTCGTCCTTTTACACTTCCTCCCCCCAGACAACCCTCCTGGTAGGGGATTGCTCCCATGAACAAGAGTTCAGCAATCTGTGAAACAGGCCAATCTACAGAGCAAAAGCCAGGCTCTTCATTTTAGTTGGCATAACTTGGCAGTTCCATGTAGATAAAGTCTTTATTTTTTGGACAGTCAGGGCAGGATAGGGGGTTGTGATAAAAGTGTCTAGGAGGTAAATAAATGTAATCTTTTTTTTAAAATACGAATTTGAAAAGTTTTGGGGTCATAAATAATTTAAAATCTAAAAGTATTTTTCTTTGGCCATTTCCTTAGTATTTAAGAAATAACTAGTGAATCTAATTACCTTAAGTATCTGCAGATCAGTAACATCTTGGTGTAAATGTCAAGTTATGATTCTATAAATATGATAGTCATGTTAATATGAATATGAATTGTTCAAACCAAGAAGCTTGTGCTATTATGTTTTCTGAAAAAGATCAACAAACTTAGGGATTCTTACTTTTGAAAGCCAGGGAAGAGTGATATATTTCATAAAGAATAATTTAAACATGTTAAGTTGGGTTTTCATTTATGTGAGGTGAGAATTATCCCCCAAACTCTTTCCTTGTTATGGGAGCTAAATATTCTAAGGACAGTACATATTTGAGAATTAAACTATGCAGAATAAAGTTTAGTTATGGGTTCTTGATTGCTTAATAAAATGGTGACTCTCCAAACCTAATTACATTTGCACGAATTAAAGCACAGTTCCTAATGGCTCTCTATTTGTCTTCCTCCAGCCTGTGTCAGCTGCACTATGTGCCTTCCTGTTAGTTTCACTCCAGGTCTTGAAATTAGAAGTGTTTGTTATATTATGTTGATGTGTATGTGGCTTCAGTGCAAGAGAAGTAGGAGTGTTATGCTCTGGAAAAACAAAGATTAGGAGTGTGTGTGTGTGTGTGTGTGTAACTCTCTTTTTAAGGCCTCCTTCTAAAATGTGTATTTGTGTCTTATTTTGATACTTTCCCTTTTCACCCATCCATCTTTACCTTGGGAATGATAAGGATTCCTAAGACCAAAACCCTCAGGCTGATGGAAAAGCTTTGGCCCTTGTCACCCACTGCCCAAATTTGCCTGCATCAGGAGGTTGGTCATCCTTGGGGGTATAGGCTGGCATCTTGCACTCCACAGCCACAGAGGCAGGGGCCGGATGCCTGTGCCCATCCTGGGCTCTGGCAGGGGTGGGGAGGTTAAAGGAGAAAGTGTGGGAGAGGGATTGGGGAGGGACTCAGACAATCTGTGATGTAGAAACATGTAGGGAGAAATCTACAGGGGATCCTTGGTGCCTGTTGGTTTCTTCAGTAAGGAAGGCTGCTTGGGTCATCTGCAGAGCAGGTCACTGGGAACTGCGGTCACTCTCAGTGCCTGGTAGCCCCTGCTTTTCTTCCTTGTTCCTGTCTCTGTACATCTCAGCTTGGGCTGAAAACCAAATGGGTCCTTCACGTAGTGCCCTGAAAGGGTGGGGAAATTGGTAGTTCACTGTGATATCTCTTTCCCAGTGAGAGGGACTCTGTCTAGCTGGGAAGTTCCCTTGGTGCTGAGCGGTGCAAGCCTGGGGAAGAGACAATGCAGACAAGATGAAGCTGCTCTTTCTTCCCTTTTGTTTGGCTATTTTTGTTCCACTTTGTTACTGAAGTTTCTTAAGTAGACTCCTGACCTCTCCCAGAGCTATTTGTGTTCATAGATAGCTAATTGTTGATCTTTGTTGGGAGACAGAGGCTCAGGTCTCCCATGCTTCTATATTGGTGACGTCACCCTGGAACCAAATGGAGCTCTATTCTGTTTCCAAAGCACACACCTGCCTCTCATCATGTCTAAGGCTGTATCCCTAGACCCTGACATTATAGGTGGTACTAAGATGCAGGTACCATGTAAGCATCAATAGCTAGGGGCCTGTGTTGATACTCTCAAAGCTCAGGTTGTCACTGCTTTTGATTCATAGAATAAAAGATCTGTAGGGTGGATAAGCATAAAGCAGAGATCAGAGGTAATATCATTACCTAATGTCTGCCTATACTGTAGTGGAAGCTTAGGTTTGCAATTGATGAAGGAAACTCACCTACACTTAGTTGATAAGCTTATGAATAGGTCTACATTTGGAGTCCTTTCCACCATTAAATGTTAGTTATTAGTGTTTGATAGATGCCCTTTATCAAAATCAGGATGTTATTTTCTTTCTCTAGAGTGCTGACAGTGTTTTTGTTGTTGTTGTTGTTTTTTAATGAACAGCTATTACATTTGTCAGATACTTTTTTCTACATCTAATGAGACAATCATATGGATTCCTTTTGCTAGTATTTTGTTGAGGTTTTTGCACCTATATTCATGACGGATATTGCTTGTAATTTTCTTTTCTTTTTTTTTTTACAATGGAATTCTTTTTTTTTTTTTTTTTTTTTTTCACGGTACGCAGACCTCTCACTGCTGTGGCCTCTCCCGTTGGGGAGCACAGGCTCCAGACGTGCAGGCTCAGCAGCCATGGCTCATGGGCCCAGCTGCTCCGCGGCATGTGGGATCTTCCCAGACCGGGGCACGAACCTGTGTCCCCTGAATCGGCAAGCGGACTCTCAACCACTGTGCCGCCAGGGAAGCCCCATGGAATTCTTATTTTTTAAAAAAATATTTATTTATTTGGCTGCACCAGTCTTAGTTGTGGCATGAGGGATCTTTAGTTGCGGCATGCAGGATCTAGTTCCCTGACTAGGGATCAAACCCGGGCCCCCTACATTAATCCCTAATTTTCTTTTCTTGTAATGCCCTTGTCAGGTTTTGGTGTCAGTGTTATGTTAACATCATAAAACTAGCAGGGCAGGGTGTCTTCCTCCTCTATTTTCTGGAAGAATTTATGAAGTACTAGTACTATTTCTTCCTTAAATTTTTGGTAGAATTCACTGGTGGAAGTTTTTGGGGTGAATTTTTCTTGATTGGAAGGCTTTAAATTACAAATTCCATTTCTTTTTCCTTTTTATTTTTTAATGAAGTTCTATTCTTTTTTTAAAAAATTTATTTATTTGATTTTTGACTGCGTTTGGTTTTTGTTGTTGCACACAGGCTTTCTCTAGTTGTGATGAGTGAGGTCTACTCTTTGTCGCAGTGCGTGGGCTCCTCCTTGCGGTAGCTTCTCTTGTTGCGGAGCGCGGGCTCTAGGCGCATGGGCTTCAGTAGTTGCGGCACGCAGGCTCAGTAGTTGTGGCTCGCGGGCTATAGAGCGCAGGCTCAGTAGTTATGGTGCATGGGCTTAGTTGCCCTGTGGCATGTGGGATCTTCCCAGACCAGGGCTTGAACCCATGTACCCTACATTGGCAGGCAGATTCTTAACCACTGCACCACCAGGGAAGTCCCACAAATTCCATTTCTTTGATAAATAAAGGACTATTCATATTTTAAATTTCTTTTTGTGTTATTGTCAGCAAGTTGCATTTTCCAAGGAATTTATCCATATCATCTAAGTCATTAAATCTATAGACATAAAGTCTCATAATATTCTCTTATGAACTTTTTTTGTACAATATATCCTTGTAGCTTATTTATTTTATGTATAATAGTTTGTACCTCTTAATTCCCTACTGCTTTCATGCCCCTCCCTCTTCCCTCTCCCCACTTGTTTGTGCTCTATATCAGTGTCTGTTTCTTTTTTGTTATAGTCACTAATTTATTTTATTTTTTAGATTCCACTTATAAGTCATGTAATATAGTATTTGTCTTTCTCTGCCTGAGTTATTTCACTTAACATAATACCCTCCCAAGTCCATCCATGTTGTTGCATATGGCAAAATTTCATTTTTTTTGTGGCTCTCATTATCTTTTTTGTTTGTTTGTTCTTTTTTTTTTTAAATTTTTTTCATTATCTGTTTAATGTGCCTAGGAATTTGTAGTGGTGTTGCTGATATCATTTGTGTTTTCTCTCTTTTTTCTTGATTAGGAAAAAAAAAAGAAAAATATCAATTTTGATAATTTTTTCAAAGTATCATCTTTTGGTTTATTGTGTTGTATATTGTTTGCTTTCCATTTCATTGATTTCCATTCCTTTTTAATTTCTTTTACGCTATGTGCTTTGAGTTTATTTTGTTCTTTTTCCAACATATTAAAATGAAAACTCCTTTTCTAATATAAATATTTTAAGTTAAAAATTTCCTCATAAACAGCTGCTTGCCACAAATTTGGACTTGCTCTATTTTCACTATCATTTAGTTTGAAATATTTTCTAATTACTCTGTGATTCCCTTTTTAGCTCATGAGATACCATTTAGTGTCATTTTCCTTCAGCCTGAAGAAATTCCTCTAGCAGGTTTTAATGTAATGTGTTTACACTGGTAACAAATTCTCCTGTGTTTTTATTTTAACTTCATTCTTTTTTTGTGGTACGCGGGCCTCTCACTGTTGTGGCCTCTCCCGTTGCGGAGCACAGGCTCCGGACGTGCAGGCTCAGCGGCCATGGCTCACGGGCCCAGCCGCTCTGCGGCATGTGGGATCTTCCCGGACCGGGGCACGAACCCGTGTCCCCCTGCATCAGCAGGCAGACTCTCAACCACTGCGCCACCAGGGAAGCCCCTTAACTTCATTTTTAAAGAACATTTTTGCTGGATATAGAATTCTAGGTTGACAGGGTTTTTTTTTTTCTTTTCTTCAGTACTTTAAAGATTTCCTTGTGTTGTCTCTTACTTGCAATATTTCTGTCAAGTCAGTCGTCATTTTTATCTTTGTTACCCTATATGTAATGTCATTTTTACTATGGTTGCTTTTAGGATTTTCTTTGGTTTTCAGTAGTTTGGTGATAGCGTGCCTAGATGTAATTTTCTTGTGATAGTTCCTATTTGGAGTTCTGGAGAGTTCTCAGTATGTAGTTTTTCAAATACTTTTCCAAACCCATTCTCTATTCTTTCGTTTTGGAACAACAGTTATTCACATAGTAGAGTGCTTGATGCTATCCCATAAGTCATTGAGACTCTGCTTATGTTTTTGCCCTTTTTAAATTTAAATAAATTTTTTATTTAAAAATAGGTTTAGATTTATATAAAAGTTTTAAAGATAGTTTAGAATTCATATATTTCCTCACCTAATTTCTTACATTGTTAACATCTTATATTACTAGTGTACATTTGTCACAACTAAAGGACAAACATTGGGATATTATTATTATCTATACTCCATACTTGATAAAGATTTCACTAGTTTTCACCCCTAATATCCCCTTTCTGTTCCAAGATCCCACATTACGGTTAGTCATAATGTCTCCTTACCCTCCTCCATTCTAAACAGTTTCTCAGACTTTCTTTGTTTTTTTTTATCACCATGACAGTTTCAAGGGGTACTAGTCTTGTATTTTATAGAATTTATCCCAATTTAGTTTTGTCTCATGTTTTTCTCATGGTTAGAGTGGGATTATGGCTTTTTGGAGGAAGACTACAGAGGTGAAGTGCCAGTCTCATCACATCGTCTCAGGGGTATGAACAATCAACATGACTCATCAGTGATGATGTTAACCTTGGTCACCTGGCCGAGGTAGTGTTTGTCAAGTTTCTTCTTTGTAAATTTACTTTTCTACCTTTTCCAAGGTGTAGGGAGTTAAGCTCCACCTCCTTGAGGGAGGGGTATCTGGATAATTTATTTGGAATTCTTCTATCGGGAGGCTTATCCTTTCCCCACCATTTATTTATTTATTCAATCATTTATACATACAAGCATGGATATTTATTTCATACTTTAGGTTATTATCCAATGCTATGTTATTATTTTGTTCAAATTTTTCTGTTTTTGTTATTGGGATCTTTCTTAGGTTGACTATGATATGCCTAAATATAGTTTTCTTGATATTTCTTCTGAAGGGTTTGGGACTCCCAGCATATATATTTTCCTACCGCATTCTTTATCCTCTTCTTCTAGGACCCCGATTATCCATATTTTAGAGTGCTTGGTATTGTCCCATGAGTCATTGATCATGGTTTTCTAAATCTTTTTCTTTGTATCTTTCTTCCATTTTGATAATTTCTCTTGATCCACCTTCACATTCATTGTTTTTTCCCTGCATTGTCCAATTTGCTGTTAATCACATCCAGTGAATTTTAAAATTTCAGATATCTTCTTTTTCAGTTCCAGGCTTTGTTTTTGGTTCTTTGTTAATTTCCATATCTCTGTGAATTTTCTTATCTTTTCACCTGTTATACCCACATTTTCCTGTAGCTCCTTTGACAGATTTACCATACTTATTCTAAAGTCCCTATCTTCTAATTCCAGTATCTGGGTCTTCTGTGGGCCTGTTTCAGTTGACTGTTTTTTCCTTCATGACTCCAATTCACATTGTCTTCACTTTCATGGTGCTTACAGAAGTTACTGAAATGATGATAGAGGACGCCCACATTACGTGGTATCTGCCTAGCACCTCCTAAGGCAATCTGCTCTACAAAATTTCTTACTAAAGTATCCAGAAGATACTAAAAAGATAAAAAATTTCAACACCCCAAATTGAGACAAATGACCCTCTGGAAAGGGTCATATTGTCACCCTCTGGAAGGAATTTCCACTAATTATGAAGCCAATGGAAATGGAAGAGGACAGCATTCAGTGTCCTACCTATGCTTTGCCTCTGGAAAGGGAGTAGCCTCACATCCCCAAAACAAGGTCGAGAGAGTTTTTCCCCCTCCCTCCCTCTCTGCCTGATTGACTGTACAGTCCGAAGATCAGGCAGCTTTACCTCTATTCATTTCAAGGCATATATTCAATGACTTCTGTGCCAGGAAAATGGGGAAGGAAACAGAGAGGAATTAGTGTTCGTCCACTGTAATCTTGGAGTGTAGCTAATGAGAAACATACTGCAAGACACGGAAGAGATAATTGGGTGAATATTGGTATCCTCATTAAGATAGGGAAGCAGGAGGCAAGAGCAGATTTAGACAACAGATGATGAGTTCAGTTTTGTACTTGCTGAGTTTGAGGCTCCTGTGTTTTATTAAGATCATTAAGATGTGAGGTACTTTTAGATTTAATTATAATCATTAAGAGTTTTCAAATAGATCCAAGGGAATAACTGGTAGAAATTTGGCCAAGTGATTGGAGTTTAAGCCAGAAGTGATATGGGCTTGGAAAACATAGAGTCGTTGAAGTCAAGGATATGGATGAAAGAAAAGGACCCCGGATAAATCCCCAAGGGGCACCAACATTTTAAGTTCAGGCAAAGGAAAAGGAACACGCAAGGGGAGATGGAAAGATGTCACGGAAAGAGTGGGATCTCAGAATCTAAGGAAGTAAATAAAGTGCTTCAAGAAAGAGAAAACAGTTCACAGTGTCAAATGTTTCAGATTAGGTAAGTCGTAAGTATGTAAACTGAATGTATGTATTAAGTAAGATTGAGTAAGATGAATGTCGAAACTCGATTGCTGGAATTGAGTACTAGTTATCCACTGGTTATCTTCGGCAAAGAAATTTTGGAGGAATGATGGGGGTAGAAGTGAGATTTCCATGGGCTGAGTGAATGAGAGGGAAAAAGTAAGGGTCACAAAAGTCTTTCTAGAAATTTGACTCTGAAAGTAAAGCTAATGGACAGTAGCTAGAAGGTTATGTAGGATCAAAGGAGGATTCTTTTGTTCATGAGCAAGACTTGAATACATTTATATTCTTAAGGGAAGGAAGCAAGTGAGATCAATATGGGAGAGAGAATGAGGAGCTAGTTCCTAGAGGTGGACCTAAAGAGGAACAGGCAAATTTATTGGCAAACCACTTACTCTGTGGTTCACAGGACCCAAATCAGAGATTTTTTTTGGATCCCTTAGTTCTTAAGTGAAATTATGCTGCTGCAGAGATCATAGAGGACTTTAACATAAGGTCTGACTTGGCCATAAAATTCTTTCCAGACTAAGGATGATGTTGGCTTTGTCCTTCATTTTAAGAAAGAGGTCTCTTCTACCTCAGGCCCCCAAACTATAGCAGGCACTCATTAACATTAATAACATTAACAGAACAAACTTGTAAAAACAGGTTCATTCTAAAAAGGTTTGAGGTGATTTAATAGATTTTTATTTTAATAATACAATTGGATAAAAAGAAATGGGTGATAAAATCAAGACAATAGGAAAATTAGGTTTGGGAATATAGATTAAGGCTGAGCAGGATTAGGACACAGCAAATGCATATCACATAGTTCTGTTCACTTGCTGAAGGTGGGCCGCACATTTGGCACTAGGCTTGCCTGTGGCCAGAACAAAGATGGAAAGCAATTGGTTACAAGATTCAAAAGGCCTAAATGAAAAAAAAAACTAGTTATTAAGGAGAAAACAGTTTTTCTTAGGTCCAAGGCTTGAGAGAAATTTCTCTCATGAATGCTCAATGTTCCCACATTAAACCCACAGGAATTTCCTTGCAGTGCCCCTCACTGAAAGTGGATGACAGAAAAACCATATGCATTACCTTTTACAGAAAGAAGTGTCAGTGAGGGGCATTTAATAGGTACTAAATACTTAAAAGATTCCGACTACTTTCATAGGTCCTATTACTTACACTGCAGTAGTTCCTCACATAACCTCTGTCCAGGGTTTCACCCTTAATTTTCACACCCTTTCCAACCCCTGAGATAAACATGATCTGCATTTCATTTCAGAATGGATGAAAAAAATGATCTGTTTCAGTTCCCTTTCTCATTGTTGACTGTGCTTTACACTCAATCTAAGAGAAGCAAAAAAGCACTTGGTACTGAGAGCTGATAATGTTGGTTTTCATCTATTTGAAAGTCATTAAGATTTTCAAATAGATACCAATCCTCAGGGCACATACTTATCTAGCAGAGATAATCTCTGGGCCTTCCTAGTGTCCAGCAGAGACAAGGTATAGACAGAGGAAATTAAAGTTCTGGGAAGAGGATATCACTGTTGGCCTAAATGTTGTAGTAGCCCTATTTTTTTTTTTTTTTTCCTGGCTAGAGGTAAGCCAGAATTTAATTATACTGCTGATGGTTTGGCTTGATGAGTGTAATGGTTGCTAAGTCAGAGGTGGCTGGGAATCAGTATTTTTTTTTTCAGCAAGTAATAACATGTTTGCTTTGAAATCTTTTATCTAAGTGTGAGATTCAATGTGAAAGCCTTTTTAGGCAAGAATTCTGATAAAGGCACTATGGGAAAGGCAGATTCCTGTTCAGGGCTTAGATCTGCCCTGATAGATGTGATTTACAGAAGCCCCTCCTCACCTCTGGAACATCATTTTAGAAATCTCCAGGCACCAAAAAGTCCTTCAAGGGCTGGGTCTGTGTTACTGGAGACCTCTGTGTGTCTGGAACTCCTATCAGCTTTCTGTTGGGGCCTCTTCCTGCGAGTGTTCCAGACTACACATGACCGAGCTGTGGCTGTGGAAGGCATCCTGTTGACAGCACTACTTTAAATGAAAATGCTTTCATTCTGGAGATGTACCAGATTAGAGGGAAGCTATTTCAGAAGTGAAAAGAGCAAAGACACACTAAGAGACTAGTGGTATGAGAATGGGAACAGTCAGTGTGTAGAACTCTTGTGAAGAGCTGGTTCCTTCACCAGCCAGATGCCCTTGTTCTTTGCTGTTTCATGGATGCAGACCTTGCCCTCACCAGGCAGAAGTAAATTACCACTTCCCTCTTGGGAAAGGAACCCATTTATACCTGTCACTGGTTTTTGCCTTTGGAAACTCTTAGTATATGATCTTTGGAAAGTAATTGAACTTCCAGCCTTCAGGGGCCACTTGAGTATGATCTAGACTAATTTATATTTGGCTTTTTCATACCTTGCTGGGAGATACAGAGCAACCCCAAAGCACAGAATTCTGAAGCTCAGCAGCCATCTAGTTTAGCCTAGTGTCCAGGTGTGTGAACTCAGAGGTAAGTGTTCTCCATTACAATTGGACCCACATTTTAAAAATCCACCCCCCCCCCCCCCGCAAGGGTTAAGAAACTCCTCTCGTTGATGGTTAGAGTGTTTCATTACTTTTAGGCAAGGAGATGCTCTTTGTAATGAGAAATATTGTTACTAGAGGTGGAAATACTGTACTATAGAGTCACTTCCCTAATTATGTTTGACAGGCTGCTTCATTTACTAGCTGAGCGACTTGGTAAAGTCCCCTTGTTCATTCTGAAGTGTTCATCTGTAAAATGGAATAGTAATCCCGTCTCTCTAGATTCATGCAAGAAGAGATTTTTTTCCAACTCTTACGTGATGATGTTATTTTATATTTTATCGACATTTATTTCTGGGAACTAACCCATTTTCATCGATGACTCACATTTGCCTTATGGTTCACCTAGATTCCCAGGTGGTTCTGGCTACAGCTGGGTCTGCTGAGTCAGTTTCTTCCTGCAATGTGTATGGTTTGGTTTTGATTCAAATGGTGCAGCTTATGTTTAAACTCCATTCTCTGTTACTGAAGCCAAGTCACACACAGACAGGCCCAGACTCACTTGCAGATGGGTCCACTTCCTCTCATGGGTGATCAGAGCAGGACAGTCACACGGTGGGAGTGGGGTGGGTGGAGGCAGAGACCGTGCTCTCACACCTGCTCCCATCACTGCTCCGCAGCAGGAGAACAGTCCACGTGCAGTTACGCCCCAAAGCTCAGCCCTGCCTTTGGACGTTACCTCAGAGAAAGATCTCAGATGTGTGCTAAGAATAACTACTCTCAGGGCATTGATCAAGGTCCTTAAACCTTTTTTTTTTTTTTTTTTTGGTACCACAGATCTTTTTGGCAGTTTAATGAAGCCTATGGATTCCTTAAAAAAATCCCATAAAATGTGTAGGATTACAAAATTTAAAACACACTGAAATACAACCATTAAAATATATTTTTTAAATGTGATATAGTAAGGCATGTACTTTATTCATGCATTAAATATCAAGCCTAACAGCAGATCAAATAACTACAGTTAATTTCAAAGTTGCGATGAGTATATCAGTTATGTCAACATATCTGCAACAATTGTAGCATGAAAATACCTGTGATTTCTATTAGTGACAAAGTCACAGGTACTGCTTCTCCTACTGTGGTTTGTGACCTACATTCATAACTGGAAGAAATGCTAAATTTCAGTTAGATACTAGTGAAAATAAATTTGTAACTTTTTTCCCTATCAAGTTCTTGAATCGCCTGACTTCTGTCCCAGGCGAAGGACCCTAGATTTGGTCAATAACGAAAACAGAAGAAAAGATAAGTATAAGAAAAATTGGAAAGCTTACTTTTTCAGTGTACAGTTACATGAATATTAAGTACATTTCAAACAACTAACAATAAATGTGCTTTAGTTTGGTGGTTAGCACAGCTTTTTGCATACGTTGTCTGGGATAAATATCCGTTGGTTTGAAGAAACTAACAAAAACATTGCTAACGTTGCTTTGCATTCATGTATCTACTGTGTCTTCTTCCTCCAGTGGCTATGAACTCTTTAAGGGCACAGTAGCTTTCCCATGATGTAGGAGCCAGTAGGTGTTAAATGAAAAAATTCATATGATATAATATCTGGATTAAGTCAGAACGCCTTCAAAGTATCATCTGCTTAGCTTTGTATTGAATAATACCCTATTAGATAGGGAAGAGAGAGTCCTCACTAATTTCTGGCAGAATTCTATCTAATAGCCCCCATTTATTATATATTGTATGTCAGGGATATAATTGTCATTTAATACTCACAATAAGGGACTTCCCTGGTGGCACAGTGGTTAAGAATCTGCCTGCCAATGCATGGGACATGGGTTCGAGCCCTGGTCTGGGAAGATCCCACATGCTGCGGAGCAACTAAGCCCATGCACCACAACTATTAAGCCTGCACTTATAGTGAAGGCTGACAGTTTAATGTAGCCCGAAACATAATTTGTAAACTCTAATGACCAGTGTGATCAGAATGGTATAAACAGAACCATTTCTCAGAACATGTGCTGTTTTGATGTTTCTGGATCATGTTGCTTTGATCGCTCTAGGAAAAATATTGCTTTGTAAATGGTTCACTAGATAAACAGTTGCATCTTCTACCAAAATATGTTTTTCATATAATCGTCTGTTTAAGTACATCTGTGGCCTTTGAATGTATAGAATAATGGAATATTTGCATAGATGGGGTTTTAAAAGTGTTCTAGTCCAATTACCTTCCTCTATAAATGGAGACTTCCAGTCGCAAAGAGAGAGAAAAGATTTGCCTAAGGCCATTTGACTCCATAAGAGTGGACCTTGGATGGGACCCTGGCCAATGCCTTTGCCCCACTCAAGGCTGATCCCACTTGTGGGTAGTTTTTAGGGCACTTGATCTTTTATTTGTTTGGAGTACCTTATGCTGCATGAGAACGTGTTTCTCTGCCAGGTTCCTGGGGACTTTTGACCAAGTACCATTGTGTATTTTGCACTAAATGGAGAAGTTCTGTCATTGGTGAAGTATCATTCCTTCTCCTCTCATTTCTTGCCTTTGTTTCTGAACTCCCTTCTTGTAATAGATAGAATGGTGGCCTTCCCAAAAGATACGCCCATGTCCTAACCCCTAGATTCTAAAAATATGACTTTCTTTGGAAAAGGGGTCTTTGCAGATGTAATTAATTTAAGGTTCTCAAGATGAGATTATCCTGGATTTAGGGTGGGCCCCAGATTTATTGTTGAGTGTCCTTAGAAGAGAAAGGCAGAGGGAGGTTTGAGACGCAGGGGAGAAATTCATGTCAAGAAATAGGCAGAACTTGGAGTTATGCAGCTACAAGTCAAGGAACAACATGCCAAAGATTGCCGGGAGCCACCAGAAACCAGGAGTGAGGCATGGAACAGGTTTTCCCTCAGAACCTCCAAAAGGAAACAAAGAAGATGCTAATCAATACTAACGGAGTGAAAGGCAAATAAATGTTTACTTCTAAAAAGTGCATAATGGTCCGACTCAGCAGACTGTCAAGAAATTAGGCACTGCAGAGAAGATAATACAGAGAAGATTGAACTGCTCAAGGAGAGGCAAATTCCATGGTAACCTTTGTGAAGCCAAACATATCCATCTGTAATCATCGGTTATAAGACTCTAGTTGTTACCATCATCAGACCCCAGTTCTGTCCCTTCTGCAGAATCACATTCCCATCAGAGGGCTAACGGTGATAAAACTCACTAAACAAGTAGGCAGTGCTTGACTTTGGATCCCTTAATCCTCCTGATCCTCAGTTTTTCATCTGTAAGATGAACAAAAATTGTATCTTCCTCTAAGTCTTTTCGAGGTCACAACGTGAGATAGCTGTGATATATGACTTTAAGAGGGCATAACAAATAGCACCTCTTACTTGCTTGAGTTCGGAACAAACTGAGAAATAAGACCAAAGAATCAATAGATGGAAGACCAAAATATAATATCACCTTCATGATACTGGTAAAGGCTAAGTTGCAGTCCATGTTAGTGTGAGACTTCCATGAGACAGCTACATCCCTCATGGGGCAGACTTAACTTTCCAGTCTCAGGCTAAACCGGACCCTGCCCCGGGGGAGGGTCTCTGGAGGAGCTCAGTAAGTCACGGGCTCCCTACGGCCTGGCCCACTTCTGAGAGAAAGAGGCAGGGTAATGCATGTCAAATTCCTGCCACCAAATTCACTACTCAACTGAGTGACTCCCAGGGGAAGAGTGAGCAGGAGGTGGACCAAGGCCAGAAGTGTCATGGAAATAGAGCTTCTTCCACATGAATGGAAGCATCTGGAGTATCTTTCTGTTTTGTGAATCCATTAGGGCTGAGCCTGTGCTCAGCCATGGAGTGGCCATCCCTGTGGGAGGGGGATCCCTGGGCATCAGGACAGTCCTATTCTTATCCTTGGAAGACTGTTCTCCCCACCTGCCCACTGCTTGCCAGCACTTCATCCTGCCTTGGCTTGTGTCCAAGATAATATCTTTAATTTAGTTCACAATCTAGAAACATGTACTTTAAAAAATCTGTAGTATTTAGCAAAAGATCTTGAAAGAAATCAGTTACATTATATCTTGGTAATTATGAGGTTAGAAGAATAAATCTTTTTCTTTTCTGCATGCTGACTTAAAAAGGAGATTGAATCTCTCCTTTTCTCTGTCACACATATTCCTCCAAAGGTCCATCTGATCTCTGCTCTAAATTTATGTCTCTTGATCTCCAGTTGGCTTTAAAACTCTTCGTAATTTTGAAATGGTCTTCAGTTTTTTTTCATCATTACAGCTTAATACTGCATAGTTGTGAAGAACACATCATGTTCACAGCTTGTAATAGATATGTCATTGCCATTGTTCTCATATATAAGTTTTGGGTTTTTCTCCCCCAAACTGATTTCAAAGGTAAAATTAAGTAGGGTACATGGAGACCTGGGATTAAATGTTCTAAATAGCTAAGTACACATTGGCTTAACAAATATAACTTACAAATGTGTAAATACTCTTTTCCTTCTTGGGCACCCAACGCACATAGGACCTGCTTACAAGGTTATGATCATGTCCTATACAATTGTGAGATAAAACAAGATCTTAGTTAAAAAAATTTTTTTTTAAAGATTTATTATTTATTTTTGGCTGCGTTGGGTCTTAGTTGTGGCATGCGGGATCTTCATTGAGGCATGCGGGATCTTTCATTGTGGTGCGTGGGCTTCTCTCTAGTTGTGGCCTGCAGGTTTTCTCTCTCCAGTTGTGGTGCTCAGGCTCCAGGGCACGTGGGCTCTGTAGCTTGCGGCATGCGGGCTCTCTAGTTGAAGCGCGCAAGCTCAGTAGTTGTGGTGCACGGGCTTAGTTGCCCCGCAGTATGTGGGATCTTCGTTCCCTGACCAGGGATCGAACCTGCATCCCCTGCATTGTAAGGCAGATTCTTTACCACTGGACCACCAGGGAAGTCCCTAAAAACTTCAATAAAAAAATTTTATCAGAAAATGTTTTTTAATTGAAGTATAGTTGATTTACAATGTTGTCTTAGTTTCACATGTACAGCAAAGTGATTCAGTTATACGTACATATATATACATATATATATTCTTTTGCAGATTCTTTTCCCTTATAGGTTATTACAAAATATTGAGTATAGTTCTCTGTGCTATATAGTAACAAGAGCTTAGTTTTATGTGTTATATGTTCTGCAACAGCTGTTCTGCCTGCCTGAGATATTTCTCCCAACTTCAGCATGAGAACACTGGCCACTTCTCAGAATGAAGAATGAATGTGTATATTTCAGAACAAAAGCTATAAAAATGGCTTTTAAGTGCCCTCAGGAGGGGCCTGGAAAAATCTTGAAAGGGAGAAAGTTGAAGGGGTAGTTGGAAGAATTTGCTGTTGGCATTAAATCAGAAGAGGTTCAAATATAACCACAATATAAAATATATAAATGTTCTCCTCTAAAGCACTTAGATCTCTGAGATGCATGAATGTTGTATTACTTTGAGTCAGATTTTAAACACACACACACACACACACACACACACATATACACACACAGAGCTTCATATGTTCTGTAGCTAACTATAAACTGTCAGGGTAAAACTTGGATTACTGAGAGAAAACGTGATTGAATCAGTATCTGGTTTAAGAGTGGAGTAGAAAAATTCCTTCTCCTTTGATTTTCTTTCCTCCTTGAGTAAATTAACTCTATTTATTTATAACATAGACCCATGGATCCTGGGAGAGGGAAAAAAACTTACTTAGGAAGTGGTATCATCTACCAAATTTAGGAGTTTTCTCCCTAACATTCCAAATTCTGGTCTTCCTACTTTTATTTGAAGAGGCCTAAGAATGCAGAGTTCTGAAATCATAAGACACCCATGCTCTTTGCAGACAGTGGTAGCCACTAGAAGCCTCTTGTATCTGAGTTGACCTTCCTCTCCCTGTAATATTCATCCTTTGCTTTTCATTCAGTCTTTTGGAACTATAGGAAATAAATTAAGTTCCCTGCCCCTCTCTCGTAACACTCTTTAAGATGTTGGAAGAAACCTCTCACATTGCAATAAGTCTTTTTTTCTAATTTATATGCAAGTTTTGCACAGCTGAAGAAATGGCATTTCCAGGGCAGAACTGATATCTTAACAATACTGAGTCTTCTAATCCTTAAAGATGGTATATAGCTCTCCATTTATCTCGGTATTCTTTAACTTCTCTCAGCAAGATTTTTTTACTTTTTCAGTGTGCAGGTTTTACATATATTTATCTGTATGTATTCCATAGATTTTTTAAATTGAGATTGTAATTTACATAAAATTTACCTCTTTAAAGTGTATCATTCATTGGCTTTTAGTATATTCATGAAGTTGTGCAAAAATCACCATTTCATAGTTTTTAAATGGTACTGTTTCCATTTCCAGTTGTTTACATACAGTATATATATAGTTGCTACTATGTTTATGGATATACAATTTACTTTTGTATTTTGACTTTGTGTTTGAGAGCTTGCTAAATTCATTTTTAGTTCTAATAGGGTTTTTGATTCTTTTTTCAGATCCTATAGTTTTCTCTACATAAACATTCATGGCATCTTTGAAAAAGACAGTTTTAATTATTCTTTTCCTATCTCTATTTTTTTCCTCTTTATTTTGCATCATTACTAAACTTCCAGTAAACTGTTGAATAACAGTGGTGAGAGCAGATATCCTTGCTTTGTTCCTGATCTTAGGAGAAAGTATTCAGTTTTTCACCATTAGGTATGCTATAGCTACAGGTTTTTGATAGATGCCCTTTATTAAGTTGTAGAGTGTCCTTCAACTTTCAATTCTAAACATATTTAGAATTAGTTTAATGAATGGGTATCAAATTTTGTCAAATGATTTTTCTGCATCTATTGGGATTATCATATGGTTTTCTTTTTAGAATGTGTTAATATGATGAATTACATTAATTGACTATTTTTAAAATGTTAAACCTTGCCTTTCTCCCCATTTGAGTCCAATGGGATGAACCCCATTTGATCATGATGTATTACCCTTCTTCTGTATTAGTTGATTTGATTTGCTAAACATTTTAAAGGGATTTTCTCATCAAGGCTATTGGACTGTAGTTTCCTTTTTAAAACAATGTTTTAGGATAGTTTTGTTAACGAGTAATGCTGGCCTCATAAAATGTGCTTGAAAGTGTTCCCTCTTTTTCTATTTTCTGGAAGATTTATGTAGAATTGGCCTTATATTCCCTTAAATGTTTAGTAGAATTTACCAAGAGAAGCCATCTGGGCCTGGTATTTTCTTTGTGGAAATGTTTTCAATTATGAATTCAAATTATTTAATAGCTATAGGGCTATACAGGTTAGTTATTTTTTTCTTGAGTGAACTTTGATGTTTTGTGTTTTTCAGATAATTTGCCCATTTCACCTAAGTTGTCAAATTGATTGCTATAAAGTTTTCTAAATATTCTCTTATTATTTTAATGTCTGTAGGATCTCTGAGAAATTTCCTGCTTTTCATTACTAATATTGGTAATTTGTGTCTACTCTTTCTTTCTCGTCAGTCCTAGGAAGTGTTTTATCAATTTTACTGACTTTTTCAAAAAACTATCATCGATTTGCTTTATTGTTTTCCTATTTTTTATTTCACTGATTTCTGATTTTATCTTTATTTCCTCTCTTTGTCTACTTTACGTTTAATCTTTTTCTAGTCCCTTAATGTGGAAGCATAGAACATTGATTTTGAACTTATCTTCTGTAATTTTGTGCTATAAATTCCTTTTAACCACTGCTTTAGTTAATGCTCACTAATTTTGAGTGTCTTCATTTTCATTCAGTTTTAAATATTTTAAAATTTCCTTTGTGATTTCGTTTTTGACTCATGGGTTATTTAGAAACATAGCTTAATTTCTAAGTATTTGGGGATTTTTAAAGATATTCTTCTAATAATGACTTGTAATTTAATTTCATTATGGTAAAATTTCAGTCTTAATAAATTTATTAAGGCATGTTTTATGGACCAGAATATAGTATATTTAGTGAATGTTTCATGTGCATTTGAAAAGAATGTGTATCTTAAATTAGTTCAGTTTTATTATAACAAAACACCACGGAGTGGGAGGCTTATAAACAAGAGAAATTTATTTCTAACAATTCTGTGGACTGGAAGTCCAAGATCAGGGTGCTGGCATGGTTGTATTCTGGTAAAGGTCCTCTTCCAGGTTGCGTGCATCTTGACTTCTTGCTGTGTCCTCACATTGTAGAAGGGACAAGGGAGCTTTCTCAGGCCTCTTTTTTAAGGTCACTGATTCCATTCATGAGGACTCTACTCTCATGACCTAATCACGTCTCAGGAACCCATCTACTAATACCATCACTTTGGTGGTTAGGATTTCAACATAGGAATTTGTGGGAAACACAAACATTCAGTGTATACCAGCCACTATTGGATAGTATGTTCTATAAATTTCATTTAAGTCAAGGTGATTGGTAGTATATTCAGGTATTCTATATCCTTACTGCTCTTATTTAGTTATTCTATCAACTTTTGAGAGGGGAGCATTGAAATCACCAATGTAATTGTGGATTTGTCTGTTTCTCCTTTTATTTCTGTAAGTTTTGGGTTCCTGTATTTTGAAGCTCTATTATTTGCTGTAAACATATTTAGTATTATGTTCTTTTGTTGAATTCACCCGTTTTTCCTTGTAAAATGTTCCTTTTTCTCCCTGATAATAGTCCTTGTTGTAAAGTTTACTTTGTCTGATATTAATATAGCCATTCCAGTTTTCTTTAGTGTTTTTGGATTACATCTTTTCCATTATTTTACTTTTAACCTCTGTTTTTATATTTAAACTAGTTTTTTTTTTTTTGGTTAAACAGCACAAAATTGGTTCTTTTTTCTTTCTTTTTAAATAATGAGACAATCTCTGCCTTTTAATTGAGGTATTTAGATTGCTAGTGTTTAATGTAATTATCAGGTGTAAATCTACTATCTTGATGCTTGTTTTCTATTTGATCCATATGTTTTTCTTTCTTTTTCCTCTTTTCTCACCTTCTTTTGGATTAACTGATATTTTTATTAATCTGTTTCATCCTCTGTGTTGGCTATACATTTTGCTTTAATTTTTGTGTGTGGGGGTTACTCTACTATTTGCAACATATATTTTTAACTTATTACATTCTACTTTCAAATAATATTATACCAGTTCACAAATAATGTAACACTTTAGAACACCATTTCGTCCTCCCAATCTTTACACTATTGTTGTCTTTCATTTTCTCCTATATATGATATAAACTCCATAATACATTGTTATTATTTTTTTCTAAACAGTCAATTATTTTTAAAGAGATTATTAAAATGAGAAAAAATTTTATATTTATCCATGTTTCCCATTCTGTTATTTTTTATTGCTGTCTATTGATTCAAATATCCATCTAATATTTTTTCTTTCCACCTTAAGAACTTCCTATAGTATTTCTTGTAGAGCAGATCTGCTGACAATGAATTCACTTTGATTTTGTTTGTCTGAAAAGTATTTCATCTTCATTTTTGAAAGATATGTCCATCTAAAGAATTCTGGATGGACCGTTTTTTTTATTTCAGTACTTTAAAGATTGAATTTCATTCTCTTCTTCTTTCATAGCTTCTGATGAAACGTCAGTCATATCCTTGATCCTCTGTATATAATATGTCTTCTTTCTATGGCTGCTTTTAAGATTTTTCTCTTAAAAATCTTACTAGGTTTTAGCAACTTGATTATGATGTGCCCTGGTCTGTTTTTATTTTTTTAATGTTTATTCTGCTTTCGGTTCATTGAGCTTTGTGAATCTGTAGGATTAGAATTTTCATCCAATTGGACAAAATTTGGTCTTTATTTTTAAAATGAATTTTCTTCCCATATTCTCCTTCTTTTTTAGGATTTCCAATTACATGTGTGTTATTTTACATATTGATGAGGGCCTGTTAATTTTTTTCCCAGCCTTTTTCTTTCTGTGTTTTATTTTGGATAGTTTTTATTGCTATATGTTTAAGTTCACTATTCTTTTTTTTTTCAATCCTAGAGTGTCTACTTTAATCTTCAACCTATACAGTGAATTTTCTCATTTTAACCATTGAATTTTTTATCTCTAGAAATTCTATTTGGGCCTTTTTAATATTATCCTTTTTTCTCTTCATCATGGTTAAATTTTTCTCTACTTTCTTGAAAAATATGAAACATTTATAATAGCTGTATTAACTTTCTTGTCTGCTAAGAGCATAATCTCTGAAATTTCTATATTGTGTCTCTTGGTTGATTTTTCTCCTGGTTATGGATTACATATTCCTGCATTTTAGTGTACCTAGTAATTTTTTTTAAATAAGCTGATCTTTATTTTTAAAACATTATATATATATATATATATTTATTTATAATTTATTTGTTATTTACTTTATTTTTGGCTGTGTTGGGTCTTCATTGCAGTGCACGGGCTTCTCATTGCGGTGGCTTCTCTTGTTGCAGAGCACGGGCTCTAGAGCACAGACTCAGTAGTTGTAGCTCACGGGCTCTAGAGCACAGGCTTCAGTAGTTGTGGCTCGCAGGCTCTAGAGCACAGGCTCAGTAGTTGTGGTGCACGGGCTTAGTTGCTCCGCGGCGTGTGGGATCATCCTGGACCAGGGAACGAACCTGTGTCCCCTGCATCGGCAGGCGGATTCTTAACCACTGCACCACCAGGGAAGCCCTGTACCTAGTAATTTTTGATTGGATGCCAGGCATCACAAATTTTTGTTGTTGGTTCCTGGATTTTGTTGTATGCCTTTAAATAGTATTGACGGTTAAGTCACATGAAATAAGTTGGTATTCTCTCCCAAGCCTCATTCTGAGGCTTGATTTGAAGAGTTTTAATGGTGTGTCTAGGGCAACATCTTGTCTAGAGCTGATTTGGCCCCACAGCTAAGACTACCCTTTCTGAGTCTTCTACCCAAAGGCCCACATATTACAAGACCTTTCTGCTCTGTCCTGTGGGACCAAACTATTCAGTGGTCCTGTGTGTTCTCCAGGAATTATTCTTCCTATTCCTTTCTGGTGGTTCTTTTCTTGGCTTAGGGTTGTTTTCTGTTAGGAAAGCCAGATCTGCACTCAGCCAGAGAGTCAGGGTGACCCCTCTGCAGATCTTTGGTGCTCACTGTCTGTGCAGCTCCCTTCTCTATGGTACCCTACTCAGCAAACTCTGCGGACCTTCTGGATCTCCTAACCCCTCCACTCAGTGAGACCTCCAGGCTCTGTGTGGGTTCTGCCTCCAGTCAGTTAGCTGGTGCAGCAATAGGACTTACCTTCTTTGTTATCCTTCCCTAAGAGAATACAGTCCCATACTGCCTGTTGTCCAATGTGTGAAAACTTGTTTCATATATATTGTCTGATATTCTAGTTGTTTAGGGAAGAAGGGCAAATCTGGTCTCTGTCATTCCGTCTTGGAGGGAAGCAAAATCACTCTTTGATTTTTAAACTTTAATAATTTTGTCATCACATCAAACTTTCTTCCTCTTCTTTACCCCCAATTCAGCTTGGCTGCTGTCCCCCTCATCCTATGAAGGTGTGCTGTTTTTCTGAGTAACTCCACCCTCATTTTTATTAACCTAAAATTCACAGGTTCAATTTTAGCCACACATACTTGTCTCATGAGTAATTTTTCCTTCTCAAGACAAGAAATATATCTATAACTTCTCAACTATCATTAAACTTTTTTTTCCTGAATATTCTCTTCCTTTTTCTTGGCACCGTTCCTATTTTTATCCAGGAGCAAGTAGATTGGACTTCTTAATGCTCCTGAAATTAAACCTATAAAGTTCTTTGAACTACAACCAAATACAAAGACCTATTTTGCAGTAGCTAGCCTCATTTTGAAACCTGAAATATCATGGTGACTGTGGCGAGTAACTAGTCATTTCAACCCAAATTAATTTGTTTTCCTTCATTATCATTACCTTACTCCCTCTAAGTCTTTGATCTTCATAGTTTCATTGCAGTCAAGGTAGAATTGGATCCAACTCTTGGATATATTTGTGCTGTATTTTCTCCTTGTTACTCAGCTCATAAAGATAGATCCCCTCTTTGTAAACCAGTTTTTCTGTGAACTTTAATCCTCAGGCAGGGATAAAGTAATACGTGAAACAGCACAAGGAAGAGTTTTTACTTACAGAGAATGGTATAAACAATGTGCCAAATTTTTTTAAATTGGGAGACTGAGCCAGTATTTCTAGAGACATGTATCATTGAAATATTCTCCATTTCTAAGACAAATGTTTTAAAAATAAAATAGGAAAGAATGCCCAGTGGAACATACTATTGGCTGGTTTTTGTTAACACTAATAAAATAAGGTATATTGTAGTCTTTTAAAAGTGCATTATATTAGGTCCAAATGAGTCAAAAAATTTTTTAAGTTGTTGAACGAAGAAACAGATAGACATTAAGTGCCAAATGGACCCCCAGTTTATGTCAAAATGTAACTAAGGACTGTATAATTCTGTACTGAAGGTCAGTAATCTTTGTATAGTTCTTTAACCCTTTTATATAATTTAGGTACTATTTGGTATAGGCTTATTTCTCCTTTAGCATGTATAATTCTTAATGACGTGGTATGTAGGGCATCATCCCTCTTTCATGAATGAGGAAACTGAGGCTTATGTGACTTGGCCAGAATCCCTTGCCTGGTATCATACACTGCTTTGATAAACACTAATAGTGTCCTTTGATGAAACATGGAGAAAATATATATCCTGATTCTGTTTACTTCTCCCAGTCTCTACAACTACTACACTAGTTCACCGAAACTCCCGTCTGCATAACTAAGGTCCTTCCTTCCACTCTCGCCCATCTATAATACATTTCTACACAGCAGCTAGAGTGATTTTTTAAGAAAAATATAGGTAAGAGCACGACATTATCCTTAAAATGATCCCATGACTTTCCATTGTACATATAAAATCCCAGTTCCTTACCATAGTGTATATGTTTTGATGCTTTGGGCTGCAAGTAAATAAAAAGTTGACTAACATAGCTTTAAGTGATAAGAAGATGCATTGTGTCACAAATCTGGAAGTCCACAGGTAGGTCAGGCTTGGTACAAATGACAGCCAAAGATGTCTTCTAAGATCCAGGTTCTTTTTGTCTCTGGGCTCTGCCTTCCTCAGGGTTTGTCTTATTTGAAAACCAATTTACTTCCTTATCAGGAGATGGCTGCCAACCACCAGGCTACATGCTTCTGTCCTCAGTAAGACATGTGAGCATCTGGGACTAATGGCTGACACCAGGGAATGCCATGTGTAAACGCTGAGATTAGGTTGCTTGCTGGAGCTAGAGCTGGAGCTGGTGTAGACACCTGAAGTTCTTTCAGAATGGAGGAAGGAGGGTTGGATGTTGGGTAAGAAACTAACAGTATGCACTACACTTAACCTATAAGGGCCTTTGTGATCTGGCCCCACCTGTGTCTCTGACCCCAGTATATAACATTCCATCCTTCTCTCCTTCACTAACTCCAGCTGCAGTGGCCTTTCTGTCCTCAGATACCCACTCTTTCTCATGACTTAGGCCCTTTGCACATGCCATGTCCTCTGCCTGGATACTCTGTCCTGAGATATTTGACACCTTCATAATACTCAAGCTGCAATTCAAATATCACTTCTTCAAAGAGTCTTCCTTCACCTTGTAATCTAAAATATCTCCCTTCCCATCCATTTCCCTCCTCATTCTACTCTTTATCACAACAACTTGTTTTATTTGTTCCATAACACTTGCCACTCTGTGGTATTTTACTGTAGATGTATTTGTTTACCTTGCTTATTTTCGATTCCCTCTTTCTCCCCAATCCCTACCCCACAACTGGAATGTATGTTCTTTGAGAGCAGGAGTTTGACTGTCCTGTTCTGAGTATTCCCGGCTCCTAACACCTAGTCAGTATTCAAATATTGGTTGCATGAATGATTAAATAAACAAATAAATGAATTTATATAACTTTCCTCAAAACACTAAGAGAATTTATATGGCTAGAAGTTATGTACAGGCTAGACCATGGTGCTCAGATGAATACTTTAAAATTTCTCCTCTTTGGTTAGAATTAAAAAATGTGAAAATTTGTCATGTACATATTTCTCTGATGAAAAAATCAGCCTCTAAGAAAAGTAATTTTTATGTATCATACACAATTGCTTCTTAAATTACTTCCAAATGATTTTCTTATGTGTCATACACAATTACTCTTTAATTCAGAATTCAAGAAAATGCCAATACACCTCATTTATAGAAATTTATTTATAGAATTAGAAAGGAGAAACAGAGATGACAACAAGCTAGAGAATATAATGGAAAAAAATCCCATTTGCAATGGCAACATGAAATGTAAAATGTTTAGTAATAAGCTTAACAAAAATGTTTACGATATATATGAGGAACTCTTCAAAACATGATTAAGGGATGCAAAATTAAATTGAATAAATGCCTGTTTTGGAAGGAATACTCAATATTATCAGATACCCATTCTCCCTAAATTAATCTATAAATTTAAAGTAATGCCAAAAGAAGCACTAAAGGTTCCTCAAGTATAAAAGGAAAAAACAATATGCCAGAGTGGAGAGGATTCTAAAAGAAGAAGACCAATAATCAGTGACTCATTCACCATATATTAAAATATAAAACACTCTGAATTTAAACTGTCTATTACTGGGGCAAACTTAGAAAATGAAGACATCAGTGAAAAAGGAGAGTCTAGAAATACACCCAAACAAATAAACTTACTCTATCCTAAAGGCGCCATTTCATTTTAGTGAAGAAATAATTAATTAATTAATGCATGGTGTTAGGACAAATGTGAAGCCATCTGGAAAAAAAATTTTTTTAAGTTGGATCCTTACTTTACTCCTTAATGTCATCATAAATTCCAGCTGGATCAAAAGTTTAAATGTAAAAAATAAAACCATAAATGTCAATTTAAAAAATCACTAAAGAGTTTTTTTTATCATCCTGGAGCCTTTGGAAATGTGACACAAAATTGAGATGCTATTAAAAAGAATGATACATTATTAAGGTATTTTTCATTTTCTTATAAAATACCATAAGCAAAGTCAAAAGTCAACTATGTATATAGTGTTTTTCCACTATAAAAGGGCTAATGCCATTAATATAAAGAGCACTCAGGAATCAGTAAAAAAAAACAAAAGACCAATAGCCAAATAGAAAAATGGGCACAGAGCATAAATAGGCAGTTCACAGAAAAGTAAATAAAAATAGCTTTGAAACATACTAAAAGATATTCAAAACTTCTCATAGCAAGAAAAATGTGAATTAAAATTGCAACAAGATGCCATTTTCTATCTGTCAGATTGACAAAGACTACAATATTTAGTAACATTTTCAGCAAGGGTGGGAGAAGACGGAAACTCTCATGTTTTGGGTAGGAGGGTGAATTGGAGAGCAATTCGGCAATATCTATCGAAATTTTAAATATTTATAGCTTTTGATTCACTTATTCCGCTTCTAGGCATTGATCACTTCAGTGGCACCGGCACATATACAAAGGCTTGTGTCTATGAGAGTATCAGCATTGCTTGTACTTGCAAAATTGGAAAGGACCTAATGTCCCTTGCGGTGCTCCAGCTAGATCACCTTTTCTGAGCTACAGTATCCATCTCCAGCTGCTCTTAATGGCTTACAGCTGCACCCTTCTCCAGAGATTTATCCTCGACTGACCAGGACCCTTCTTACCTGGAAATGCCTGAAAGGCTACCCCTTGATGGAACCCAAAGCCAACTTCTGACAAATATTGTGGGACAGAATCTCAACACTCTTTCCTGGTGCCACGCGCACTCCAGGGCTCCCCATGGGATCAGGCTGAGGTTAGAAGTGACTAAAATCACACCCTTAGCTTCTTCCCCAGCCGTGTCTTTTCTCCCTGGCTTCTGTATAGGTTTCTTTTGAAAGCACTTCTCAGGAAATCACTTGCACACGAATCCCCATCTTGGGCTTTGCTTCTAGAGAATCCAGTCTAAGAAATTTATTCACAGGGACTGGTTAATTAAATTACAGTATTCTGCATAATGGTGTACTACCTAGATATGAAGAAGAAAAAGGCAAAAGCTCTCTGAATACTGATATGGAATGATCTCTAAAACAGAGTGCAAAAAGCAAGTTGCAAATAACTATGTGTAATGCACTACCATTTATGTTAATATAGGCAATTGACAAATATGTTTGAATATGCATAGAATATCTCTGCAAGTACAGCCAAGAAATGATAATAGCCTTTGCTTAATGCCAAGGGGAGCCAAATTGGGGTATGTGAGATGGGAGGGAAGAAGACAGAGTTTGCTATATATTGAGTTGGCCAAAAAGTTTATTCGGGTTTTTCTGTAAGATGTTATACTATATACTCTTTTCTACCTTTTAAATATTCCTCCATGGAAATGTATGGCCTATTAAATTATATCAACAGTGTTAAAGCAAAAACCATTAGTGTTATGAAATAACTTAGGTTTAGGAGAATGTTACTTCTCAGAAGTCTTTTCTCTTGCCCTCAGGAATAGATTACATTTCTTAAAATTAGCATGTTAGTACTCTAAATGCAAACATGTGTTTTTTAAGTCTCTGGAGAATGCTTAAAAATTATCTAATTTTCTGTATCTTAAGAATTCTCTCTGCAATTTTGTTAATTGACTTAGTAAATACTTCTTATCAGTAATGCCATGGTAAATTCCAACTGGCCCTTTCCAAGTTATCAAATTGCCGAGTATCTTCATACAAATGAATGTGCTTTTACTGAACTTGAACTTAATGACCGTTCATTTTACTGCATTAATTATGACGGATTTCCTGCCTCCTTCATGCCTATGACCACATAGACACACCATGACTAGTTATGTTTGGCCTTTGGCTACAAATTATACACACATGTTTGCTGTGAATTGTACATTAAAGATCAGACATGCTGGACTTAGGGCTTAAACACAGAAAGTGATGACAATGCATAGTCCTGAAACTTGACACCACACATCATCTCTGCCTCATAAAACAGAGGTCATGACTATATAAAAAAAACCTTTTTGCAGCTAAAACATGATAGAAGGTATCTCATGCCTCTCTCCCTGTCCAGCCTGGAGACCAGGAGGTATAACAGCCCCAAAGTTGGCTTTTATCCTTCAACTGCATGGGTGCTGCTTTTGAAGGCAGGCAAGTGCTCTTTCAAAAAGTGCCTCTACCAGCTCCCCGCCCCACTTCTCACTCCTGCCACATTTGTAATATCCACTTACAAAACACAGGGCTGGAAGACTGGTGTGAATGCGTCTTGTCTGGGTGGCCTATGTTCTTCCATTCATTCAATAAGCACTTAATGAATCCTTCTAGTACCTAGCTCCATGGAGTTTAGATTTACTCTGAGGCAAGACAGTAAGCAAATGAGAGTAGGACAGTAAGCAAATGTCCTTTTCATGTACAAAAAGGAAAGGGAGAAACAATGTGTATGTGTGTGTGTGTGTAAAATGTAACAGTATATGTATATATTATATATGCCTATGTTTATGTTATTGGACTACACAAAATTTTTAAACTGTTCACTAGAAATAGCACAAGAAAAAGGAAAGGCTAAAGATGACAGCTTGATTATAGCACGTATGACATGAAAAACTGGATTGCTCTTAAAAATTAATAACAGAAAGAAATAGCTCAATAGAAAAATGGACGAAAAACATAAACAATTCTTAAAAGAATGAGCACATTAAATCAGCGATGAGATACCATTTGTGTCCATTAAACTAGCAAAATGTTTTAACTCTAGGACCTCATGAGGCAAGAATGAGGTTGAAAGACTCACACATACAGCAGTTAGTGGTGTAAATTGTCTGATGGGCAATTAGACTGTGTAAACCAAAAGCCTGAAACCAGTTTATGATATTTGACTCTTCAGAATTCTATCTTGAGGAAGTAATCAGAGATGTAAATAAAGATTCTTGTACAAGGATGTTTATTGTAACACTATTTTATTTTATTATTTTTAAAAAAAATAATATTGGAAGGACTTCTTTACTTTTTAATTTTTTATAAATTTATTTATTTTATTTATTTAATTTTGGCTACGTTGGGTCTTCGTTGCTGTGCACGGGTTTTCTCTAGTTGCAGCGAGCGGGGGCTACTCTTCCTTGCAGTGTGCGGGCTTCTCATTGCGGTGGCTTCTGTTGTTGCGGAGCACAGCTCTAGGTGTGCGGGCTTCAGTAGTTGTGGCACGTGGGCTCAGTAGTTGTGGCTCGCGGGCTCTAGAGTGCAGGCTCAGTAGTTGTGGTGCACTGGCTTAGCTGCTCTGCGACATGGGGGATCTTCCCGGACCAGGGCTCATACCTGTGTCCCCTGCATTGGCAGGCGGATTCTTAACCACTGTGCCACCAGGGAAGTCCGTGTAACACTATTTATAATTGTGAAAAATAGCAAACATCCTATTCCAAAATTATATGTTTAAATCTACTAAAGAAATTATAGGATGGAATATTATTCTACCATTAAAATTCATATTTTCAAAGAATAAGGATGTGAGAAAATACTTAAGGTATATTATTAAATGTAGAAAGCAGGTAAGAACAAAAACGAGTTAGTGATATGCACATAGACAGAAGGGAAAACAATGAGTGGTTACTTCTAGTTGATGGAATAAGGAGTGATTTTTATTTCCACTTTGTTTTTTCTTTGTATTTTCCCATCTCAACTGTGAACAAGCATTATTTTGCTAATACATTCAAAGCTTGTATCAAAAGGTAAGGAAGAGATGTAAATACCACCCACTTCATTCTTCACCCAATCTAGATATTTACAGATGAATGTGTTTTAAATGGTTGTTTGTTCAAACCCTTTAAAGATTCCTGATGTCCTTCTGAATACAGCTGTCTCACAACCTCTCAAAATTCCTCTAGGATGTAATTTGTTGTTCACAATTCACACCTCCAGTGTCTCATTGGAAAGTCTGGGCTGTTTCTAAGCAGTTACTTGAAAAGTTCTCATCCTCCTTAAATGCCTATTTGAAAGTTGTTGCTGGATGTCTCTATCACACGGGGAATTCATTAAAGGTGGAGGGGAAAGAAAGCCCAGGAAGGCGGATGCATTATTTCCTATTTCCTTTTTGTTCACCTCGGCCATCGTATGTTTTCAGTCTGTGCAGTTGAACACCAGATAAAATTATCCTTTCACTGGAAAATCAAAACATGAGCATGGTTGGCAAAAATACAGTAAGTCAATAATATGTCTGGAATTGTAACAAGGACAAAGTATGGGAAATCACATATGGTAGACATGGACATTTAGGCCGAAATGCAGCTTTTTATAGCTGAGAAAGAGCAAACACTTAAAAGAAGATTTCGCATTCAGTATTAAATTTTATGGGATTATATAAGATTGGGATATAAACATTATAGTTGGAGACAACAGAACAATCTACAACATTTTATGGCTATAAGATAAATCCTTGAGCAGGATAATAGAAGTTAAAAAACCCATTTCTTAAAATCATTTCTCATTTGGTTGAATTTAGAAATTCAGATGTACATACATTTTTAACTTTTGCAGTGTTGTGGGTATTCAGGTCAGTATTCCCAGTGAAAATTATTCAGCATTATATAACTCATCACAAAAATGTTTTTCAGGCTTCATTTGGCAGGAATAGTTTCAGGAACAGGTGTGTGTTTGTGTTGTGACTAAAAAGAAGGATTTTACTTATTACCTAAGTTTTCGATAAATGAGATCATAGAGCGGTCTCATTCATTCAAAACATTTTTATTGCATACCCAGTATGTTTCAGGCAATATGTTGTTGTTGTTGTTTTTTAATGAAAGGCTTTTTTTTTTTTAAAGATTTTTTTGATGTGGACCAATTTTAAAGTCTTTATTGAATTTGTTACAACATTGCTTCTGTTTTATGTTTTGGTTTTTTGGCCCCAAAGCATGTAGGATCTCAGCTCCCTGACCAGGGATCGAACCTGCACCCCCAGCATTGGAAGGTGAACTCTTAACCACTGGACTTCCAGGGAAATCCCCAGGCAATATGTTTTTCTGATAATTCCATTATGTCCTGAAAATGTTTTCAAATGGTATTTTGTAATGGCAAAATTTTGGGAAAAGTTCATAGGTTTGTACTTTTTTCATAATAGCATCTTTGTTCTGTATCAAAAAAGATAGGAATTGGGCAAATTCTCTTTTGACTTTGATGGCTAATGAATCCCTGGAAATAATTTGCTTATTTATTCAAATTAGAAATAAAACATTATGTAAAAGACAGGAGGGTGGTGTGTGTTAGTGAGAAAGACTATGCAGTATGGTTGTATTTCATGGAATAGACACCTTAGATTTATAAATTGAATATTCATAAGTGATTCAGGGTGATAGACAATGAAGATCTTTCATAGCAGTTTAAGAGGTAAAAAAAGTATTCTTTACCTAGACAGTAACTTGAAAATACTTTAGTTAATCTTTGGAGGATGTTAATTTGACTACACAACCCTTGGAAACCAGAAAAGTCATATTCTTTTATTTCCTAAAATTTTATTCATCTTCTCTGAGCCTCTACACCAATGTCTAGGGAAATTCTATCTCAGTGTGTTTTGAGGGCACTCTCCACTCCCCCTGACTAAGGGTCATCTAAAAGTTCAGGGGTCTTAAGTGGTCCAGACCATTGGGAAAGGATGTGCTCATCTTTGGTCCATGCTGACCGCTTCTGAAAATTCTCTTGGGCAGCCTTTGTGTCTTGGACCTCACCCTGGGAGCCTTCCAGCCTTGGGACAGTGGTGAGGGGACATCTCTGAAAGAACACATAGAGGGCTTCCTGGCTCTGAGAGACTGAGATGGAGCTTAGGGCAGAAAAAGCAAGGGCCCGGGGGCTGAAAGGAAGAACAGAAGATGTCCTCCTTAGGGAGAGATTCACCACTTAGACAGGAGGGCTGGTGCTCATATGTGGCAGGTTCTAGACCATGGCTGCAAAGTCCTTGGATTCATTTCCAAGTTTCTCAGCTTTTTAGCCTGTAAAGCCATAGCTAAACCAGCCGCTGGCTCTGAATGACCTCCCTATGCACAATGTGTAAGTGATTGAAATCAGATGCGCCATGGCTGTGAACTCACTCATATAAATGTGTAAATTGTTGACATGGTTCACTCAAATCGGGAAACGTAGCAAATGTAGTCCTTGGTACCTCATTGCAGGGAGAGAAATTTGCAGAGAGAGGATACTTCAGAATGGGAACTCTGATAGGAAATGTCTATGCCTTCACAGATTTTCAATGCATGGACGTACCATAAGTCATCTTTAGGGAGGCCACCAAGGCCATAGGGAGCTTAGTGGGGGATCCAGTAGGTGGCCTCTGGTCACTGTTTCAGGGCTGTCCTTTCTGTCATCTCAAGTGTCTCACCCATTGGTCTCCTTTCACATCTGTAACAATCTCCACCTACTTTCCCCATTCCTGCCCTTCTGCCCCAAAGGATCTGAGACAACACATAGCCATAAAAACCTGGCCCCCTGTGAGCTGCCATTCACTTCAACTTGGCTCTCACCGGTGCTTGACGAGTCTTCTCTCCATTCCTCCTTGGTAGGTCTCCAGAAGGGCTGTTTTATTTTTTTATAAATTTATTTTATTTTTGTCTGTGTTGGGTCTTCGTTGCTGCACGCGGGCTTTCTCTAGTTGTGGCGAGTGTGGGCTGCTCTTCGTTGTGGTGCATGGGCTTCCCATTGCAGTGGCTTCTCTTGTTGCAGAGCGCAGGCTCTAGGTGTACGGGCTTCAGTAGTTGCAGGTCGCAGGCTCTAGAGCACAGGCTCCGTAGTTGTGGCGCATGGGCTTAGTTGCTCTGTGGCATGTGGGATCTTCCCAGACCAGGGCTCGTACCTGTGTCCCCTGCATTGGCAGGCGGATTCTTAACCACTGCGCCACCAGGGAAGCCCCAAAAGGGCTGTTTTAAACTATTTTTTTCTCCTTAGTCCCCACAGTCCTACCTGCTGAGAGTTAAGATGGTAAAATATGGGAAATTGTGGATGTGGGCATCAATAGCTTGGCACTCACCAGTCATAGGACCTTCGCCAAGTTTCTTAGCTGCATCTGGAAAACAAAGATGATAATAAATAGAACTTAACCTCTGAGCATTTGTGAGTCTAAAAAGAGAATATTTGGAAAGCTCTTAGTGCATGAGGACTGGACCCCGTGAAAGTCATCTGAGGTTGTGGGTAATCTCCCTTCAAATGAGTGAACAAACTCATTCCTCCTTCCCTTGGAAAATGAAGCGCCCTCTGCATATTCTCCTTCAGCTACTTGATTGCAGTTTCTGTCTCTCTGACATACCACTCTGTCTGCTTAATCACCTTTTCCAAAATGGACCTGCAAGCCTGTGTTCTTGGATGCCATTGTTTGTGGCACAGGTTCCTTGTTCCCAGTTATCCCCACCTTCTCTGTGATCTCCCTTGGCCTTCAGGCAGACTTTGATGCTCTTGAACACACTTCTTGAAATGCTGCCCTCCCTTGGATTACCTTGCACCATCCACTGCTACGTGTCACTGTATTCTCCATTTCTTCCTGTGTCATATCTTTTTTTTTTTTTTTTTGCGGTATGCGGGCCTCTCACTGCTGTGGCCTCTCCCGCCGCGGAGCACAGGCTCTGGACGCGCAGACCCAGCGGCCACGGCTCATGGGCCCAGCCACTCCGCGGCATGTGGGATCTTCCCAGACCGGGGCACGAACCCGTGTCCCCTGCATCGGCAGGCGGACTCTCAACCACTGCGCCACCAGGGAAGCCCCCCTGTGTCATATCTTAACACTTCGGTCTTTGTTTTTGTACCAGTTCACTCCAAGAGCTTCCACAGGATGTTGAGTGGAGCAAATCATTGCTAAAAGCCCCGCATTCGGAGAATAGCCAACAACGGTTGGAGGTGGATACCTCCCATGACTTACCATGACGAGGCAGAACTGTTCAGTTAACTAAGGTGATACTTGTCCTTTTCCAAATACAACAAAATGGTTAAGAGCACAGTTTTGGAGCCACACTACCTGGGTTTGAATCCTGGCTCTGCTGCTGACAAATTGTATGCCTTTAGTTGAGGTATTGATGCTTAACCTAGTTGAGTTCTTTAACCTCTCTGGCTTCCCATCTGTAATGTACGGATAATAATAGTACCTACTCTTTAGGGCAACTGGATTAACCAAGTCCATTATCAAGAACAACAGCTGTGGGACTTCCCTGGTGGTGCAGTGGTTAAGAATCCGCCTGCCAATGCAGGGGACACAGGTGCGAGCCCTGGTCCAGAAAGATCCCACATACCACGGAGCAGCTAAGCCCGTGTGCCACAACTACTGAACCTGCACTCCAGAGTCCACGAGTCACAACTACTGAGCCTGCATGCCACAACTACTGAAGCCCGCATGCCTAGAGCCTGTTCTCTGCAACAAGGAGAAGCCACCGCAATGAGAAGCCTGTGCACCGCAACGAAGAGTAGCCCCTGCTCACCACAGCTATAGAAAGCCTGTGCACAGCAACGAAGACCCAATGCAGCCAAAAAAAAAAAAAAAAAAAAAAAAGAACAACAGCAGTATCTATAATTTGCCAATCTTTCTGCCTTGTCCCCAGTCCCAGTGGGGGAGGAGTGGTGGAGTGAAGGAATAAACCGTGTTTCTCTCCTCACTTCACATCTCCCCAGCAAGGAGTCAGAGGTTTACAGGAGAGCAGGGTAGGGACGAGATGAAATTTAAATCCTATTTGAGATTGAAGTGTTCAAGTGACTTGGACTTTTAGTAACTTCTCAGAAGGTGTCTGGAAAGCTATGAAATCTGTCCAAGATGTAATTAAGAACTTTTTAAAAAGGCTTATTGCAGTTTTGGAGGAAAAAAAATTCACATTTTTTTACTTTACCAGCTTGATTTCTCAGTGATTGATGACGATGATGATGATGACGACTATGATGATGGCTAACTGCATCAGGACAGGTTTTCTTGGATACCTGTGGCAAACTATTAAGCTTGAAAATTTTCTTATTACTTTATGCCCACCATGATGGCTATAATTATTAACACAGACAATAACAAGTGTGGGTGAGGATGTGAATAAACTGTAATACTCATATGTTACGGGTGGGAATGTAAAGTGGCGCAGCCACTTCGGAAAATAGTTTGGCAGTTCCTCAAAATGCTAAACATAGAGTTACCACACGACCCAGCAGTTCTATTCCTAGGTATCTCCCAAAAGAAGTGAAAACGTATATCTGCACAAAAACTTGTCCACAAATGTTCACAGCAACATTATTTGGCTATTATTATTCATAATAGCCAAAAAGTAAAAACAACCCCAATGTCCATCAACTGATGAATGGATAAACAAAATGTGATGTCCCAATAATGGAATATTATTCAGCCATGAAAAGAAAGAGGTGCCGATACATGCTACCACATGGATGAACCTGAAAAACATTATGTAAAGTGAAAGAAACCACTCACAAAAGCCTATATATTATACAGTCCCATTTATATGAAAGGTCCAGGGCTTCCCTGGTGGCGCAGTGGTTGAGAGTCCGCCTGCCGATGCAGGGGACACGGGTTCGTGCCCCGGTCCGGGAGGATCCCACATGCCGCGGAGCGGCTGGGCCCGTGAGCCATGGCCGCTGAGCCTGCGCGTTCGGAGCCTGTTGCTTCGCAACGGGAGAGGCCACAACAGTGAGAGGCCCGCGTACTGCAAAAAAAAAAAAAAAAAAGAAAGGTCCAAAATAGGTAAATCTAAAGACAGAAAGTAGATTAGTGGGTTCCTAGCACTGAGTGTAGGGTGGGGTGGAAAGTGACTGCTAATGAGTACGAGGTTTCCTTTTGGAGTGACGAAAATATTCTAAATTTAGATTATAGGGATGATGGCACAACTCTGTAAATACGGTAAAAGCCATTGAATTGAACACTTTATTTTATTTTATTTTATTTTTGTGGTACGTGGGCCTCTCACCGTTGTGGCCTCTCCCGTTGCGGAGCCCAGGCTCCAGACGCGCAGGCTCAGTGGCCATGGCTCAAGGGCTCAGCCGCTCCGCGGCATGTGGGATCTTCCCGGACCGGGGCACGAACCCGTGTCCCGTGCATTGGCAGGCGGACTCTCAACCACTGCGCCACCAGGGAAGCCCTGAATTGAACACTTTAAATGGGTGAACTTTACGGCGTGTAAATTATATCTCAACAAATGTATAAGAAATTAGTTTATTTTCTGCAGCTTTTGAAAATGGAATCACAATTGCCTTGGGCTTTATGCTTTACAATAAATAACCTTTACCTTTTCTCTCCATATGGTTCCACTCACCAGTCAGTGATAGTAGCAGACAGTTGTCATTTTTCTGGCTTCCCAGCACTTGAATCCATTTCCAAGTTTGGGGAAACCCCCGTTCATGAGTCTTGGCTGGATGCACCAGCCACTTCTCATTCTATAAATGGAAAACACCAGATACTTTGCAAAGGTCAGAGGCACCCAACCTAGGCTTGACCAACCTGCCCCAGACTTGTAGTTAGGCAGTAGGGATAGAGGTATAGAAGAGGGAAGAAGTAAAGAAGTGGGGAGTACATTCTGAACGCGGGTGAGAGCAGTGGCAACAAGCAGTCTTGTCCAGGGACGGTGTTTGTGTCCAGTGCCAGGCAGTGGAAGCAGTGTAAGGCATAGCCTGCTGTGCACAGCAGCCAGGGGTGATCTCACTGGATTGGTTTTTGGCTTGATTTTGGCCCTGATTGAATGCTGCTTCCTTTTCTGGTCCTGCCTGTTTTCCAAGCCTGGTTCTCCAACCTTCCTAGCAATTGTATGAGTAGGTGAATATCCTTCCAACCAATTCCTTTCCTTCCATGGTCAGTTTCTCTGCTTGCAACTAAGAATCCTTGATGCAGTCAGCAAGGCAGGATGATTTCATCCCAAAGGGTCTCTGGGATTCATCCTTCAGATTCTGGAGGCATTCATTTCTTCAGTGCCTCCTGACTACTTTGTGTCATCCGTTATCTCATTTATTCCTCAAAATAACTTAGTGTCATAGACACTATGACTGCCTCTTCCATAAGTGAGGAAAGAAGCTCATTGGAACGAACAACTTATAGATTCAAACCCAGGCTGAGCCCAGTGTCCTTTCCTTTAGAACTTTGTGGCCCTTCTCCATTTTTATTGCCACATCTCCCCCATCATATGCAGAACAAAAGGGCCCAGTCTGTTCCTCCCTCTGTTCCTTCCTTCTTTAAATCATTGTGGGCATCGTTGCCAGATTCCTTTATAAAAGTACTGTTGATCCCTTTGTACAGTAGTCTGTAACTATTCCTCTAGATGCTCAGGCCGCAGAAAGGCATTTACTGCTCACATCCCATGCTTCCTTCTTCTCTGGCCATATCTCTCACTAACTCTCAGCAAGCCCATCTCATGCCCAAAGGTCAATCCCTGTTTTCGTTTAGTCTGGCGCAATTCACTGCAGACAGTAGGCCCTCGATAAACCTCTTTAATCTGGAGACAGACTAAAGACAAAATACTGAATTCACTCCTCCATTGTAAACCGCAGATTCTATGGCAATGATGATGTGGGGAACAATAAAATAAGCATCAAGTATCATATGACAAAGTCTATTGGAATGTGATATTCTTGGCAGGAAATCACTTCAGAGTGGAAAATGTTTGCTAAATATAAACACTGCAAAGGCATGTGTACCACCAAGACTTTATTATTAGATTCCCGGGGATTTTTATTTAGAAGCTGCAGAACTTGCAAGGCTGTACAATTCCTGGAATGGAATTTAGGTTGACTTTCTGAAATCAATTCAGGCAATACTTTCATACACATGAGCGTTCTTAGAAAGTCTTTGAGCGTCTATTTTTACTCACTTATACTGGTGGCAAAAAGTCCCCAAATAAAATCATCCTGAGGTTCTGCCTGCTTCCTGCTTTAGTTGCGCTGGAAATCTCCCCAGGAAACTCATGGACTTTGTAATTTCTCCTCTGCCTTTCCCATTGCCATTGGGTAGTTGAAGCCCACATTCAGGGCAAGGTCTAGGCTGGTATTTGTGATTCTGCCCCCAATTCCAGTGTGGAGGGGGTTGGTTTTCTTCACACCAGCAGGCAGTTCTTGGACACCAACAGGGTGTCTGAGAATTCAACTCAGTTCTGACATTATCTATCTGGTGATAGCATCAAATTCCACAGGTTAAGTCCTGTAAGACTCTGCCCCCACCTTCCACCCACTTCAGATGCTACTTGACAGCCCAAGTTATCACCAGTGCTTCTGACCCACAGTCTATAGATAGGAGGTTCCAAAACCCACTCTTTGTACTTCAGACACTTGTCACAAGTCCAGGTTGTTACCTATACTTCTGTCCAACTGGCTGGCTGTAAATCTGAGGTTCTCCTAACCCCCTCCTTGGGTTCAATTAATTTGCTAGAGAAACCCACAGAACTCAGAACATGTTACTTACTAGATTACCAGTTTATTGTAGGAGGATATAACTCAAGGACAGGCAGGAAGAAGAGATGCCTAGGGCAGTGTATGGGGAAAGGTCTTGGAGTTTCATGCCTTGTCTTAGCACACTACTCTCCCCAAATCTCCAACCCAGAACTTTCTGAACCCCATCCTTTTGGATTTTTATGGAGACTTCATTACACAGACATAGTTGATTAAATCATTGGCCATTGGCAATTGCACTGGATCTCCAACCCCTCTCCCCCTTTTCAATGTGTGGAGCAGGGGGACTGAAAGTTCCACCCCTCTAATCTCACAGTTAAGTTTCCTGGCAACCAGCCCCCATTCTTAGGTGACCTGAAGGCTTTCTAAATGTTGCCTCATTAACATAATGAAAAGATACATTTCCTCTCATCACAGGAAATTCTAAGGAATTTCAGTTTTAGGAGCTCTGTGCCAGAAACTGGACAAAGACCAAATATATATGTTTTATTATAAATCACAATATTCACAATATCACAGATGGTATGAACCAAAATGAGTCAAGAAGTCTGAATAGAAGAATGCAGAGGACTGGACTACACATGCCAAGGATGGACTGGAAAGCCAGGACAATGGGGGAGGGTGCTTGAGCCTGTCAAATGAGCCTTGCACAACTCCTCTTCCAACAGCATGGCTACTGGGGGGTCCAAATAGATCCTGACCATTAGCAAGAAGGATCAAAGGGTTTACAGCCCACATTCTGGGGCACTACAATGTGGCCTTTTTATTGCTGCGTCTGGCCCCAACTTTGGGCCCTGAATGTGACACTGTGAGAATGTCTGGCTAAATTCTCATGTTAGGCCCACCTGGATGACTGACACCTGCCCCTTCTCTCCTTGTGCTTCCTCCTGCCGCCCATGTGCCTTTTCCAAGATGGCTCTCACTCCATTCTTGCTGCTATGAGCCTTCAGACCATTGAGCAACTCTCCTGGCTGCTGCTTGCTCACCTGAGCTAGGGCCTGTTGTTAAGGCCATAGCTTTCCATCAGTACTATCCTTCATAACCTCTTGCCAGGTAGAGCCTGTGCCCTTAACGGCCTGTCTTCCCACCATAAGATCCTGTAGACAGATCCTAATTTCAGACCCATGGCTGACTCCACTAGGCTCTACTCCTCAGAGAGCTGGTAGGACCTGAGGGGGCTGTCAAGGGCCCAGCCATGTGTTAAAGACTCTGTTAACCATGACTAGAAAGAATGGATCAAAATCCTAGACTGATGGACCGCAGGAATGGGGGAACACACCAAGGAGACCAAGTCGTCCATTAGCCCATAGGTGCCTTTATGAAAAATGGAAGACCACATCCCCTCTGGGTGGAACAATTAGAAAAAGGTGCTTTTCCTCTAGGTGGATACAACCTGAAGTGGGTTGATAGTGGCCCTCAAAAAGATATATCCAAGTCCTAACCCCTGGGACCTGTGGATGTAACCTTATTTCAAATAAGGGTCTTTGTAATATAATTAAGAATCTTGAAATGAAATCATCATGGATTAATGAGGTGGACCCTAAATCAAATGACCAGTGTCTTTATAAGAAGAGAAGAATCACAGAGGTGACACAGAGAGAACGCTATATGGTAATGGAGACAGTGATTGGAATTATGCAGTTATAAGCCAAGGAAGGACAAGGACTACTGGGAGCCACCAGAAGCTAGGAGACAGGTATGAAGGGATTTACCCTCAGAGCTTCCAGAAGGAACCAACCTTGCTGATACCTCCATTTCAGACTTTTAGCCTCCAGAACAATGAGAGAATAACTTTCCAGTGTTTTAAGTTATACAGTTTATGGTTACTTGTTACAGCAGCCCTAGGAAACTAAGATACACTCCAGGAATGGCACATGGTTTCCTGGGCAGAGTACAGACTGCTTTGAATCTCTTCCTGCCCCTCAGCCTGGTTTCTTTAAAAGGTATTGTCTTTTTAACATTCCCTTTCTGATATTTCATTGTTAGTGTAAAGGAATGCAACTGATTTCTGAATGTTAATCTTGTATCCTACTACTTGGCTGAATTCATTTATTAGATCTAGTAGTTTTTGTGTGGAGTCCTTAGGGTTTTCTATATGTAGTATCATGTTATCTGCATCTGTGACAGTTTTACCTCTTCCCTCCCAATTTGGATACCTTGTATTTCTTTTTCTTGTCTGATTGCTGTGGCTAGGACTTCCAATACTTTGTTGAAGAGAAGTGGTGAGAGTGGGCATCCTTGTTCCAGATTTTAGAGGGAAAGCTTTCAGCTTTTTACTGTTGAGTATTATATTGGCTGTGGGTTTGTCCAGCCTGGTTTCTTTGAACATGGCACAGGTATACACTGCACAACCATTCACCAAGGCTGTGATGGAGACTGAGGCACCAGAGCCCAAATCTACAGAATTAAAAAGAGTCCTTATATGGCAGTGGAAAAGAATGAATTCTGGAGGCAGATAGAAGCCTGGGATTCCAGCACTGTTACAAGTTAATAGGACCTGAACATTATTTCTCATCTGCAAGGGAGGGAAAGGGCATTTATTGATCACCTGCTGGGAGTTTTTGTGCCTCTGACTTCACTGGATGGCTGTCAGCTTTGGATGACAATGTACAGGGCTTGGTGCCCCATTCTTCCTCAATAGAAACTTATTTCCTTTCCTCTTCCCACCTTGGGTTAATGGTATCAGTGTTCCAGGAGCAAGAAGGCTGCTTGGATCTGTGCTACAGCTTTGCTTCAGCTCAGGAATGTTTGGAACCTCTTAAATGGCAGCCAGTGGTATCTGGTCTTGGCTCCTTGCACCTTGCAGGGAGAATGAAAGTGCCTGCTGGAGAGGAGAGGGAAGGAATAAAGCAAGAACTACAATTTATAAATTCTGTTCCCCCAACATGGCCATAATGAAATCTACTCTGCATATTTATTTCATATGTAATACTGTATACATGAGTAAGTGATCTAAGACATTCTCCACGATGAACACAAGCATTTTAACCGCATTTGGTTCTCAATAGGAATTCAAGTGGGAAATGGTTTTTTTTAATTCCAGTATGCCCTTATTTGGATGTTATTGCCTTTGCCAGGCAGGGGAAATGCGTTTGTTTTCATTTAAAAATGGGAAGATGGTGGTGTTAGTCATGGGTTAGAGGAGAATGGATTCACTTTTATACCAAGGGGAGTCTGTCTGGTTATTCTGAAACATAGGGACATTCTGCATCTTCTGAATATGAACAGAAGTTTGTTGAAATATAATATTAATATGCACTATTGCGCTTCCCTGGTGGCTCAGTGGTTAAGAATCCGCCTGCCAATGCAGGGGACACAGGTTCGAGCCCTGGCCCGGGAAGATCCCACATGCCGTGGAGCAGCTAAACCTGTGTGCCACAACTGCTGAGCCTGCGCTCTAGAGCCCACAAGCCACAATTACTGAGCCCGCGTGCCGCAACTACTGAAGCCCGTGTGTCTAGAGCCTGTGCTCTGCAACGAGAGAAGCCACTGCAGCGAGAAGCCCATGCACCACAATGAAGAGTAGCCCCTGCTCGCCGCAACTAGAGAAAAGACCATGTGCAGCAACAAAGACCCAGCGCAGCCAAAAATAAAAAAACAAAATTTTAAAAATATGCACTATTATTAAGAGGATTTCAGTGGTTTATAAAACCCTTGTGAATCATGGTATGAGAGAGAGTTACTGAAGTGTCTCCATAGATCAAGTAATAAGATGTACACAACTTGTACATTTTTCATTTGATTATGTTTTCAGCGCTGTGTTATACCTATTTGATGGATAAAGGGAATCGAAGTCTGCTTTTAGAGGGGAATAATAATTGCAGTGTGACATTGGAGGGTGGCTTGTGAGTCTGAGTTGGGGAATTGTGAGAGCCCCAAGGCTGGTCCTGAGTGCCCTGGTTATAGAGGTGCTCAGGTGCCCAACATTGCAATACCCTGAGTCCAGGGACAATTAGGAGAAAGGGATGGTTGCACCCTGCACCCCTTTGAAAGCTGCCTTACTAAAGCTTATCCTCCACCAGTGGTGAAGCAAAGGAGGGCTAATGGTACATTGGCCTCTGCACCCTCCTCCTCAGCCCCCCTTCCCTTCCTACCTCCCAGGTCAATCCCTAGGGAAATCTGAGCACATTTCTGTTGGATTCATCAGGGCTTTTAATGAGATGGCATTATGCTATCCAGTGGCTGGGACCTTGCAGTTCTTTCAAAGGAGGGGCCTTTCTTATCTTTATGTACATACTTATTAATAAAGACCTTTATGGCCTTTCTTATCTTTATGTACATACTTATTAAAATCATGGCCTTTCTTATCATTCCAAATGAGTGGTGACTTACTGAGCTGTCACTGTGGATGTGCCTGTCTTCGTGTGTGTGTATACTTGAGCGTGTGTGCATGTGTGTGAGCAAAGTCACATAACAAGTCAGCTCTAAAGGTCTTAGTTCTGTCTTCTGATCTGACAGATGCATATACGTTGGAACTATGAACTTGTTCACCCAATAAAGCAGGGGTGATATAAGAATCTTCTATGGTTTTTTTTTTTAATATTCTGTTTTTATGCCCCATTTCAGCATTCCTAGGAACTCTCAGGCAGAAGTTCATTGCTTAATGGGTAGTTAAATAAAGATGCTAAAGGATTAGCCAGAACATTAACCATGTGTTTTCCCAGAGTTAGTGCCAATACCTACTGACAAAAGAGAAGATTAATCTCAGAACCTTTCGCTAAACTGCAGGCTGAAGCCCCAGTCACGTCTCAACATACTTGTTTGCAGGGAGGCCGTTTTATCTCTATCCAAGGTAGTATTGATAGACTTATGGAATAAGTTTTCTTCTTCTCCAGAAGCGTGTCTGCCTTCCAGTGACATGCTTTTGCAAATAATTCAGCTAGTCAAGTCCATCTGGAAACAGTTGTTTTGTTGCTTTATATCTTTATATCTTTCACGTGACTCGTAACAAAGGCTACAGAATGAGTATGATTTGCAGAAAGATTGAGGTGTCCACAGGTAGTGTTTAATACCCTGCTGACATTCAAACAAGTCAGCACCTGCCTCTTCAGAAGTTTATGCGTTAACACGAGGAGCCACAGAGGCTCGGGGTTATGGAGTGCTTGCCCCAGAGGGGCTTAGAGCTCCTACGTCCACCTCCCATTTGGTGAGACATATCTTCTGAGGCTTTCCCTCTAGATGGCCTCTGCACACAGGGAAAGGGATGCTCACCACTTCTCAAGGCAGCCTATTTCTATTGCTAGGCTACAATAGCACAAGGAAAGTTCTCCTGTTGAGCCGAAAAATGTTTATGCGACATTTGGTCCTAGTTCTGCTTCCTAAAGCAACACAAAAGAAATCTCATTCCCCAGGATGGACTTCGTGGTCTAGACAGATGGGTAGAGATACTGGGTTTGACCCTGCTCTGTCACTTAACTAGCTGGGCAATTTAGTATTCCTCAGAACCTTGGCTTCCTGATTTCTTAGAGGAAGATCAGAATTCCAATCACCTGGGCTGTTTGTAGGTTTTGGACCAAATAATAATACTTTTTAAACACCCATCATAGTGCCTGGCATATCATGAGCATTTACTGAATGTTCCCCTCTGCCTTCTACTTGGCAGCTCTTCTAACACTTAAAGGTAGCACGTCTGTTTCCCTTTGGTCTCCTCTTTTCCCAGCCACTAAACTGCAGATCAAAGGGATGGAGTTGAAAGTGGGGACTGGAGAGGGAAGGGGGGGGCTGGGAAATGGCTAAATCAGTGTTTAGCAAAGTGTTGGCATCAACAGGTGGTGAAAAGGATTATTTTTAGATAGCACTTGGATGATCGTTTTACAATTTAAATTTAAATCTATTTAAATGATATATTTCGTAGTTGTCTTCAATTATGGCAGGTGATACTATTTATTTCTGGTGTGATAGTGATACAAAGTTTGCTTTAAAAATAAGTTTTAGAATAAAGGTGAATCAAGTACCCCCCCCAAAGCTCTTCTTATTATCTTGTTTAAAATCAAATGAATTTTAAATCAAATCCAAACAAATCTAACTCTGGTTCAACATCTCATTAGCAAAAGCCAATCTGAAAAGACTAGATCTTCTATGATTCCAACTATATGAGATTCTGGAAAAGGCAAAACTGTGGAGACAGTAAAAAGATCAGAGGTTGCCAGGGATTCAGGGGGAGGGAGGGATGAATAGATGGAGCACAGGGAACTTTTAGAGCAGTGAAACTATTCTGGGTGACACTATAATGGTAGATATATGTCATTATACAGTTGTCAAAGCCCATAGAAGGTACAGTGCAAAGAGTGAACCCTAATGTAAGCTATGAACATTAGTTAAGAATAATGTATCAGGGCTTCCCTGGTGGCGCAGTGGTTGAGAGTCCGCCTGCCGATGCAGGGGACGCGGGTTCGTGCCCCGGTCCGGGAAGCTCCCACATGCCGCGGAGCGGGTGGGCCCGTGAGCCATGGCTGCTGAGCCTGTGCGTCCGGAGCCTGTGCTCCACAGCTCCGGGAGAGGCCACAGCAGTGAGAGGCCCGCGTACCGCAAAAAAAAGAAAAAAAAAAAAGAATAATGTATCAATATTGGCTCATCACTTACAACAAATGTTCTACATTAATGCAAGATGTTAATCATAGGGGAAACTGGGGGTGGGTAAGTGAAGGTGTATATGGAAACTCTCTGTACTTTCTGCTCAATTTTTCTGTGAGCCTAAAACTGCTCCAAAAAATCTTTTAATTAAAAGAAAAATCTCATTAGCTAGGCAGATCACCAGTCTGTTTATTCATTTCCATTATGTCCATTTACCTGGAGGAGACTTCATGTCAAAAGCCAAATTAATCACATTTCCCCCCATAGTGGTGCTGCTACCCAGGTACCACCAATTGCCACCCTTTGAGGTCCTCAGACTTATCTTAGAGGATACTGTGCCCCTATTCCTCCTCAATTTACTACATGGAGTTTATTATTAACTCCTCCTTTTCCTCCCCACCCCCACCTCTTCCTCTTCCTCTCTCCGAAATCTCAGGCCTGTTCAATTTACACAGCTATTGCCATGGACTAGGAGTTCTCATCTCCCCAAGCCTGGGCTACTCTGACAGCCTCTTGGGTGGTCTTCTTATCTTTAATTTCTCCTCCATTCTAAGATTATCTACCAACATCTGTTAAAATAATGGGCCAATGTCAATTTCATCCTAGTTCTCCAGTGCTTGAGAATGTACACATCTCTGTTCCCAATCATCCAAACGGAGGCTATGATCAAAGATGTGGATATTACATGTGCTCCCCAGGTCAGGACAGGGACCTGGATGAAGACTGGCCACAAGCTGATCCAACAAAGATAATTAATTAGCAAGGATGCTAAGGGGTATGCCCAGGCTGAGGCTCTCATTCCCCCACCCACTGCTGGGAGTGTTGGTAGCTGGTAGCTCTCAGGTGAGTACCTACCTAAGAATTGCTCTCACCTGAAGACAGCCACCTCTCAGGGCTAGACCACACCCTGTGACTGGTGGATAAGGAGGTATCTGGGCGCTACCTCCTTGCCTTGAAGCAGGACATTTCAGAAGAGCCATCTAGGCGCTAGAGTCCCCCTCCATGGGATTGGCTGCCTGTGTTGTGACTGCATCACAGTTCAGTTCTCCTCCACTTCCCCACAGTTCTTGCTTCCCCGTGAACCATCCAGTAAACTTCCTGCACACAAGTCTCCATCTTGGCATCTGCTTTGCGGGGAACCACGTCAATGACAGCATCCAAGGTCAGTTAGACTCTAAGTCTGTGCTGTTCCACTGATGTACACTATCCTTCCAAGACAGACAGGTGTTGGGGGGGAAATAACTGATACTTGTTGAATACCTTCTAGGTTCCAGGTGCTGTATTAGGATATTTTATTTATAGGAGTTCTACTCCTTACATTAACCCTATGACATAGGCCTGCTTTCTCGATAAGAATACTAAGATTTAAAAATCTTGGGAACGTGCAGAAGTGGTCCAGTCAAAAAGATGTTTGGACTTAGGGAAGTCCAGTAAGTGGTAGCAGGGAGGGAAAATGACAGCACACGAGTGACTCGGTGCTGAATTCTTATGTACTCCTTTCTGCCCAGGGACAAGTTTCGTGCCAGGAGATGGAGGCTGCATGGGGCCAGGAGGGCTGGGCCGTCGTCCTCCACAACCAGCTCAAACTGTCTCTCGTCCCAGGACCCCAGTCTCACTCCCTCTCCTACATAGGAGCCCTCCATTCCAAGCCAGCTTCTCTGCTTTCTGTCCATTTCACTAAATGTAACTCAGCTCAGCACCTGCCTGTTATCTGTGCCTTGTTTCTTCTTCAGAAATGCCCATTCATCCGCCCATGCCATTATATCCATTTCAGTTTGTTTAAAAATGTATCTCCTTCTAATGCTAGCCCCAGGTAAAGAATTCGCCTCCCCAAGTACTTAAACCCTCAGTGTGGTTATAGCTGTTCTCTCATTAGTCATATCTTGTAGGAGGTTGCCTTTTGAGTCTGGAAAGCTTCTTTTGATGAGTTTGAAGATTTGGTTGGGGTGGGAGCTCTAATCTCATGTGCATCCTGAATTAATCAAGAAAAGGGCACAAGAAGCTAAATGTATATTAAATCTGTTATACGAAAATTCAGATTTGGGGATACCGGCTTAGAGGAAAGAGCTCTGGTTTCCTACCCATTTCCCCAAATCTGGATTCTGGTGCCTGATGCAGGTACAGTTATCACAGGGGGTAGGAACAGAGCAAGAGCCCAGGCTTTGTTTGAGGTTTAGCAGGTCCAGAAGAGAAGAAAAGACCAGACCAGTTCAATCTCACCAGGCAGGCAGAGAAGCCAGTGCAGTGAGGGGGGTGGGATGGGAATCTGAAATGTTCTTTCAATACTGTGTCCTGGGAAGATAGGGGTTGGCCTCTCTCTTCTATGGACATATGATGAAAGGGGTACACTGCCTTCCCATCCCCCTCTTGAGCAGATGTGGGTTGTACTGAGTCAACTAGAATGTACGCTCCTGGAGGGCAGCACACTTCTTCCTCCACTTCTGCTGTGCCCTTGCTCAGAAGATCAGAAGTGCCTCGAGCGTGACATTACTACATGTCACTTTTACGCAACAGCAATGCTCCTTAGAATATTAGACCCGGAATACCAATTTTCACCAACTTTGTGAAGCAGATATATTCTTCTCTATTTATTAACACATCTATGGTGCCCATGTGATTTCTACATATTTTTCGGATGCTCTTGGGCCTGGACTTTTCTGCCAGGTTGACTGGAATGGCTAGAACATTTTATCATCTGCAGCTGGGGAATCACTGAACTGTCTGAATATTTTCCTATGTGAGTGATTCTTATGTCAGCCAAGGCAGAAGTAAGATTTTAAATAAGCCCAGACTGTTCCATGATGTAATTCTAGGAGTGAGAATTGTGTGAAAACATGAAAAGGTAAAGGTTTTTATTGTGATAATTCTGTGAGAACTTTCTCCCCTTTATGTCACATCACTGCCAAGAAAGTCTTAACATGTCTTCCTATGTTTATAATATTGTCAGGGTTTAAAAACACATGAAGCAGAGCATGTCTGTGCGTGATTCCCATTCAGTCCCCAAGGGACACATGAATTTCATGTCAAGATCTGTTGTCTGGATCCCACTTAAGATGGCATAGGGGTTGCCAGGTAAAATCAGGATGGCCACTTACATTTGAATTTCAGATAAACAACAAAAAATTTTTTTAGGGTAAGTAGGTCCTACACAGTATTTGGGACATACTTATACTAAAAAGTTATTTATTGTTTATCTGAAATTCAAATATTAATGGGCATTCTGCATTTTTACTTGCTAAATCTGGCAAGTGTAGGCTGGCAAAAACCTGAGAAGACCGCTTCCTCCCTCCAAGGAGAAAACCAGGTCATGGGGGCAGGTTTTAGTCAGAGCAAGGGAGAAAGAGCATGTTTCTTTTTTTTTTTTTGCGGTATGTGGGCCTCTCACTGCTGTGGCCTCTCCCGTTGCGGAGCACAGGCTCCGGACGCACAGGCTCAGCGGCCATGGCTCACGGGCCCAGCCGCTCCGCGGCATGTGGGATCTTCCCGGACCAGGGCATGAACCCCTGTCCCCTGCATTGGCAGGTGGACTCTCAACCACTGCGCCACCAGGGAAGCCCGAGGATGTTTCTTTTTTAAAAAATTATTTTATTAAAGTATAATTGATTTATGATGTGTTAATTTCTGCTGTACAGCAAAATGATTCAGTTATACATATATATACATCCATTTTCATATTCTTTTCCATTATGGTTTATCACAGAATATTGAATATATTTCCCTGTGCTATAGCAGGCCCTTGTTGTTTATCCACTCTATATATAATAGTTTGCATCTGCTAGTCCCAACTCCCAACCCATTCCTCCTCCACTCTCCCTCCCCCTTGGCAACCACAAGTCAAGAGCTTGTTTTTAGTGGTAGCCAAGAAGGTCAAAGTAATGCCCCATCATAATGTGTTCTCCCTTTGAAAAACAGAAACAATTTGGGAAGGTGGTTGTAAACAATAGACTGTGGAACATGGAGCATAAGACCAATGGCCCCTCATGTGTACATCTAGAAAATTAGTTGGTCAATGTGGACACATTCAACCCCTGGTTGTGCTGGCATCCTAACCATAGGCAGAGGAAGGAAGAAGGATGAGGTTACAGGGAGTCAGGATTGCAGAGCTGGCTTGACTGAAGGAATGGCTCCTGATGGGATGTCTGGTTGTCTAACATCCAGTGTTGAAAGTGACATGGCAAACTTGCCCTTGGTTTGGGCTGGCAATAAAACCCAATGAGAGTAAAATCGATAGCTAGTGGGTAAAATCGATAGCTAGTGGGAAGCAGCCGCATAGCACAGGGAGATCAACTCGGTGCTTTGTGACCACCTAGAGGGGTGGGATAGGGAGGGTGGGAGGGAGGGAGACGCAAGAGGGAAGAGATATGGGAACATATGTATATGTATAACTGATTCACTTTGTTATAAAGCAGAAACTAACACACCATTGTAAAGCAATTATACTCTAATAAAGATGTAAAAAAAAAAAACAAAAACCCCAATGAGATCCAGAATGGCAGGCCAGTCACGAGAGAAAGGCCTGGTTCCTTAAGAGAGAGGTTGGCAAGAGTTTGGATAAGAGTTAGGACTCATGTCTCAGTGGGGACCTGGAAAGCATGGCAGGCAATGGTGAAAGAAGCTGGTGATTAGAGCAAGGGTGTTAATGAAGACAACGGCTTGAGGCTTTCGGACTTTGGGGCTTCTCCCAATGCTGAAGGGCCCTGCTGAGGCAGCCTGTGTGATTCTGGCTCTATCTCAGGAGTGGAGCTGAGGCAGCTCATGTCCTGTCTGTGGGCAGGCTGGCCAGGGTCCAGGAGGTGCCCGGCCCAGGAGACTGATGGAAGAGCCAAGATCTGAATAGCTCAGGGGAGCCTGGAGGAACAGCCACAGAATTGCCTTTGTACCAGGAAGGTGTGTGGGGTAGAGAACAGGCTGTGTACCAGACACCGTTTAAAGAAAGCAGCAGAAATAGTTGGAGATGCAGGGCTGACTGAAACAGGAAAGTACAGGCCAAAAAGGGAGGTGAGTCATTGTATAAAGATAGCACTAGAAGCCACGAGGCCTTCTTCCTTTGAAAAACAGAAACAATTCTCAAAAGGTGGGAATAGGCTTTGTAGACTGCGTGTGATCTCTGGCTAGGCTCCCATGCTCAGCAGGAACCTGTCCTAAAAAGGCTTTGGCTGGGGAGAGCTTGTAGGTGGAGAAGCCTAAGCCCTCAGCAGAAAGGGCCGTGTTTCCATTAGGTCTAAGGTCTCAATTGATTAATTGAATTTAATGCCTTGTGTAAAGTCATAGACATAAATCCAAGAACACTTGGTGCCTCAAAGCTAACAAAGAAGAGAGTTTCAGGGAAATGAATGAGAGATTACAAGAGAGAAAGTAGAGGACATAAAAGAAGATAGGGAAAGAGAGAAAGAGACCACACAGACATGGGAACATTCTTTATCTTTAATTGCACTGATTTATACATTTTGACTGAACATTCTGACGATGAGTCTTTGCTAGACTTTGTTACCTTATTTTTTCGTATTTAAGTTAAATTTTACACAAAAATGTTTGCAGTGCGATTACCAACTTCTACAAGGCATTCCTTACTTGTGTTGCTTTCTACTAAGTTGATTTATATTAAAATGTTGAAAACATCACTGTCTGGATGTGGACAGTGTTGGCCCTAAATGTTTCTTAGTGTAACTTCTAAATGTACTTCTAAACACCCAGGTATTTAGCAGTTGAGAAATGCTCCCCTCAGACGCATGCTTTCCGTTGCCCCGTGAACCTGAACTTTTCCATCCTAGGCCTTGGTATCAATGTGTGGTCCCTGGTTAAATGGTGTTTTCCTCTCATGTGCTTTTTGTATTTACCACATCTCTGTTTACAATCTTCAGTGTAAAACAAACTCTTTCAAAATGATTTTTCACACGGCTGGTGTTGAAACTGAGGCAGACACAAGTTGTTCCGGCAAGGAAAAATATACTACGGGGGGTAAAATGAAAACATTCATTTTCCAAATTCAAGGCTGAAGTCTGGAATTTCATCATCCCATAAAAATAAACCATTTGAAAATTACTTAATTCATCACTGATTCAGTCTGGAAATTAGATATCAGGGAACAAAGACAATAAAGCTCTGTTAGTTGGCATGAAAAGGCCAGGGTGTGTTTAGTTTAAGTGTTTAGGTTAATAGACCATCCCTGGGTGTTTGCAGAAAAGTTCAGTTTCAAAGAAGGCTCTGACAAGTCAGCAAGGTGTAGTGCTGAGAGCGTGAGAGCACAGGACTGGGAATCTAATTCCAGCTTCTAAGGCTGATTTGTATCATCTAAGGCAAGTCTCTTAACCTCAGGTCCTGATGTCTTCACCTGTAAATGAGAGATAGTCAGTGGTATGGTCTGAATGTCTGTGTCCCCCAAATTTCATAGGTTTAAACCTAACCCCATGGTGATGGTATTAGGAGGTGGGGCCTTTGGAAGGTGATTAGCTGATGAAGGCAGAGCCCTGATGAATGCGATTATAAGAGTAGCCAGAGAAATCTCCCTTGCCCCTTCTGCCATGTGAGGTTATAGTGAGAAGATGGCTATCAGTGAGGAAGCAGGCTTTTACCAGACACTGAATCTGCCAGTGCCTTGGTCTTCCCAGCCTCCAGAACTGTGAGATGTAAAATTCTGCTATTTATGAGCTACCCAGTCTATAGCATTTTTCTTATAGCATCGCAAATGGGCTAAGACAGAGAGTTAAGGTGTTTCCCAAATTCTAGATTACACACACACACACACACACACACACACACACACACACACATTCAAATTCCCTAAACACTAAGGCATTTGCGTAGTAGTATCTGATGATTCACTTGGTATTTAGGATCTTGATGTAGATAAGGGCACCAATATGAATGTTAGCTGTGGTGTGGATGAAATGCCTAGGTGAGAATGGAGATTTTGAGGACCAAAGGCAAGATCAACGCTTCTGAATTCTCTAAATGATGCAGCACACACAGAAAACTGAGGCAAACAGATGAGGATGCTCAAGCCTAAGCCAACTGGCCATAGTGCTTAGCTACCCAAAGCTCTTCCCAGGTGCCCCAAGGGCCGAGAAGATTGATATCTTGGGCATCAGTCATATAACCCATATAACCCAGTCATTCAGGATGTCCTAGACTAGAAAACAGAACGTACTATAGAATGGAGAGTGATGGTTTACACAATAAACATGATACTCCTTTTAATTTTTATTCTTCGTATTTTAAAAATTCCAGAATGAAGGAGGAAGAACACAATTGAAAGGGATGAGATACTAAATTCAGTTGGTGACACACCAATTCTGAGGCATTTGAAACATTTGAGTTCAGATATTGAGATGCTAGGTGGATACCCAGATCTGGAAGGATGTCAGGGCTAGAAAGAGTGTCGGAAGTCATTAGCTTGTATAGATGAGATTTGAAGCCATGGACAAGATTTCTCTAAGAGAATGAGAAGAAGCCAAGGATGGGCTCAGGGGAACACTAATATTTAAGGGGCTGATAAAAGAGAAGGAGCTAGCAAAATATATAGGGCTCATTTGGAGCTTTTTACAAGGTGATTTAATGTCATTTCATAAGCAAAAAATATAAGACAAATTGATATCCAAGTATAGATATGATTTGTGTTATGTAATGACATACATAGATATAAGCAAGGACACACACATATGGTGGATTTGTTTACTCATTCACTCATTAACAGTAAATGCATTCATTCTATCAATAAATGACTACTGCGTGCCTACTATGTGCTTGGAATTATTCTAACCATTGGGGATACAACAATGAACAAAACAGGTCAAGTCCCTTCCTGAATGCAGTTTTATGTGGCACACCACACCACACTACACACACACACACACACACACACACACTCCCCACTAAATACAGCCTCTTCCTCGCGAGGTACAGCAGAATGTAGGTGGGTTTGTATTTTTACTGAGCCAAGATTCTTTTTTTTTTTTTTTTTTTTTTTTTTGCGGTACGTGGGCCTCTCACTGCTGTGGCCTCCCCCGTTGCGGAGCAGAGGCTCCGGACGCGCAGGCTCAGCGGCCATGGCTCAACGGGCCCGGCCGCTCCGCGGCATGTGGGATCCCCCCAGATCGGGGCACGAACCCGCGTCCCCTGCATCGGCAGGCGGACTCCCAACCACCGCGCCACCAGGGAAGCCCCAGAGCCAAGATTCTTTATCCTCCTAAAGGATTGCCTGTCATCACCACCAACATATTGCTTTGGCCCCATTGTTGTATTTGTCTTTTATTCACTTAAAAGGTTAACTGGATGGTTGAATTACAGGATTCTAGCCAAAGTGTGCTTCCCATAAAGGAGTTCCCAGCTCATAAGTAAGCTGAGCTGGTTTGGCATCTGTCTTACATTACTAAGGAGCTGGGCATTTGCAGGCTGAGCTCATACTGCAGAGGCATCGGCAAGACCTTGATCTGCCTTCACACCATAATTGCTGGATGACAGGGGAGCAGCGGAGGTCATGGTTCAAATCTGAGATGGCAGGTTCTGAGGACAAAGCCTTCAGGGACCATTTTCTATTGGAAACTCTTTCATTTTAATTCATTGTCAGAATATTCTAACTCCAGGTCTTCCAACTCCAAACAAGTGAAAGCAAATCTACCTTTTCTTTCCACCTTATCATTTCCTCCAGAGTTTTTTGTTAAAATTTTCTCAGATAATTAGGAGAGCATAGATCTTTTCCATTTCTGGGCCAGTATGTTCTGGGTCCCCATTAGCTAATAAGCCAGCTCCATCTCTAGAATTTTCTATTTCTATTAATGACACTATCCACTGGTGTCTCTAATCTTACTAGTTCTTTAAAGTAATTTCCCATCCAAGAAACTTTTCTTACTCTCTGTCCCTTCTCCATTGTCTGGTGGAGACCGCGTTGAAAGCGTATTGGAGATGGGAAGGAGAGTCTTTGTGGGTGAGAAAATACTACATTATGCGCAAAGCGTTGGCTGCCCTGTCCTTTTTATTAATGAACTTGGAATAACCCTTGATTCTTTTCTCTTCCATCATCTATCATATCCAATTAGTTATATATGAAGTCAGTTTCTTTAAATACTGTTTGCGCATGAATTCTTCAGCCAGGAACTTTCACTGAATCCCTATTACAAATTAGAATCCAATACATTAACCTACTGCTTGACCCAATGATTAACACTTTCAGGAACTTATCTTACAAATATAGTCACACTCATGCAAAAACACCTGTTTGCAAAAATTATTTATTGTAGCCTTATATGTAATAGCAAAAGACAGGAGATAACTTAAATGTCCATTAATTAGGGAGTGATTAAATAAATCATGATTCATTCATACAGTAGATTACTAGGCAGGTATAAACAGGAAATTCTTTATATTCTGATGGTAATGATCTCTAAACTATACTGTAAAATGGAAAAAGTTAATCTTTGTGAAAAAAGGATACACATGCAATATTTTCTTCTTTATGCATTTAACGTCCCTGGAAGCAACATAAGTAACATCAGTTGCCTCTGGAGTGGAGAGTTGGGTGATTGGGAGATAAGAGTGAGAGGGGCCTTTTCACTATAATATACATTGATACCTTTTGATTTTTGAGCCATGTGAACTCTTAGAAATACATATACATGTACATACATATATACACTTTAAATTTTAAAGTCCTTCATGTAGCATTTCAGGCCTTCACAATCTGGCCCTTGATGACATTTGCAACCATATTTCTAGAATACCACATTTTCCCCTGCAGAAGACCTCTCCTCTTGCCACACTGGTCTGCTCAAACATCTGTCTCATGCATAGTTCCATCTAGATCCTTTCAAAGTTCAATTGCCAGGTTCCAGTTCTGGTTTCGCCCAACCCATGGGTCTTGACTTAAAGGAGGTAAATGAGGTATAACAGCAAAACTTGTCCTGTAGGGGCTTCCCTGGTGGCGCAGTGGTTGAGAGTCTGCCTGCTGATGCAGGGGACACGGGTTCGTGTCCCGGTCCGGGAAGATCCCACATGCCACGCAGCGGCTGGGCCCGTGAGCCATGGCCGCTGAGCCTGCGCGTCCGGAGCCTGTGCTCCGCAACTGGAGAGGCCACAGCAGTGAGAGGCCCGCGTACCGCAAAAAACAAACAAACTTGTCCTGTAGAGGGTGGCTCCACCAATCTAAACACCTGCCTGCCGCAGCTCTGCCTCTGTGGAAGTGAATTTAGAACTAATGCTAGTACCAGATCCCCTCTGACCAGAGCCCAATGCCACCTTTCTCCTTTCCCTCTAGGATGATGTACATGTGGAGGGCTATTCCTGCAAGGTGAGGTTCTTTAGTCTCCAGAAGGAAATACCCATCCTGTCTAACACTAGATCTCTGCGGACACCAGGCAAGATGTTGCTCAGCAGGCCTGACGGTGCCCATGTGGTTTGATGTCCTTTCAGAACTTGCCTTGACCCAAAAAGGAGTCCTCTTTCCAGCTAATGCCATATCCTGCAACTCTCTGTGATGTTGCTTGGCAGGTCTTCATTGGTGCTAATTTCATAAAGTCTGGATCCCAGAGACTTTTCCTAGTACAGAAGTTTATGCCTTTCAAGTGGGACTTTGCCCCTAAAATGGCAAAACTCTATCTGCATACTCTCTAGGCCTACCAAAACAGTAGCAGGTACAATGTGATAGTGGAATAATAATCATGTAATGATAGCTAACAAACATTTAAGTGCTCACTCTGTGCCAGGCACTGGTCCAAGCGCTCAACATGCACTAACTCATTTATTCCTCACAGTAACTCTATGTAGTTATTTTTACAGATAAAAAAACTGAGACCCACAGAGGTCAAATCGCTTGCCCAAGGTTACACAGCTATAAAGTGGAGAAGCTGGGATTTGAACCCGGGTAGTCTGTCTCTGAAACCCTTACACACCAAGCATGCTATACCAAGTGTCTTGCAAGCTGTTAACAATACAGTGACCTTCTTGGAATGACTTTTTGATCTCCATCAAAAATACCCCTCTTTGGGGCCACTCACTTTCAACTTGACTTAATGTTCAAGGTCTCACACAGCTCATAAGTGGCAGAACCAGGGTTTAGAGCAAAGCAATCTGGATCCTGAGGCCAGGCATTTGATCATTATGCTAGACTGCCTCTCTGAAGCAGAGAGGCTGGGGTGATGGACCCTTTATTACCAGTAAGACCTTGACCCGAACCCTAGTGTTCAGCCTGCAAGAGTAGGACTGTGGTTCCTCCATGTAGGTTTGAAGATGCCCCTTGTCCTAGGGCTTCATCACATGGCCTGGTCAGTAACCTCAGACTGGACCCGTCCATTGTACTCCCTTTTTGAAGTGTGGGTGGGAGGTCTTATCCTTGATCATAGGCCCATGGGTGGAGAGGAGGAGATGGGGTTGGGTGAGAAGAGTTGATGAAGGTCTCAAGCTCTTTCAGTATCCACCAAAAGGTCTACTTCCCCCAGGCATCCATACCTACCCACTCAGCCTTGGTGATCTCCTCCCCTGAACTCCTGTAGTCTAATTGTGACTGCCCACAGCAGTTCCCACAGCTTTGCGTGGCCACTCGCCTTGGCCACGTATGATGGTGCTGTGCTCCCCAACCAACTCAATACATTTATGCTTTCAAAAATATTTATTGAACACCACCTTGATACCATGCCACCAGGTGGCAAAAAGATGATCAAGACTCCATTCCTGCCCTCTAGGAACTCATGGACCAATAAAGTAACGATTATATTTAAGTGAAGATGTCATCACTGAGATGAGTGAGACATAGAAGAGAGACCTCCTAACTCTGCATGGGGGGATCAGGGAAAGCTGCTAAGAGGAGACTGACCTTGACATGAGTCATGAGGATATGAAAGGAGCTTTTCAGGGTGATAAGTGGAAAAAGAACAAGGGAAAGAGTATCCAAACAGGAAAGCATTTCAGGAGAATTACAACTAATTCAGTTTAGCTGAAGTACACAGCACTTATAAAGAAGGAAAGGAGATGGGGAGGGATCCATAGGCATGAGCTAAAACAGCACAAATTCCTTCTGAATGTAAACTTCTTAATGGCGGGGATTTTTGTCTATTTATTGATGTATCCCTGGTGCTCCACAGTGCCTGGCACAGGGGAGGCACACAGTATGTTTATGTTGTGTATGAAGAAAAATGAATGTATGTCAGGTCCAGAAATTTGGACTTTGTCTTTAAGGGTTATTTAACAATTTTAGGCAGATGAATAATGTTGTTAGAAATTCATTTTGGGTAAGCATGCAATCACTGAAAAATGAATACAAGAGCTCAAAATGAAGGCTGGATACAAAATAAACATGCAAACATCACCCATTTATACATACATGTACTTGCCAGTAAAAAACTAAATAACAATAAAACTGTAAAATAACAAGTAAAATAAGAATGTGCAAGATGTTCATTAAGAAAACTATAAAACTTGATAGAAGAATAAAAAGAAGGCTTGACTAAATAAAGAGAAACACCATGTTCTGGACAGGACAACTCAGTATTGTAAAGATGTCATGCTTCCCTAAAATAATGTATAAATTTAACACAGTTTCAGTTAAAATCCCAGTAGGATTTTGTGGTACTTGACAACTAGCTTTTAAAATTCATTTGTATGTATAAATGAATGAGGACAGCCAAGAAAAACTTGAAAAACCAAGAAAAATGAGAAGGGACCTTGCTTAATCAGATCAAAGGTCACTATATAAATCTATGGTAATTAAAACAGTATGGTACTGGAGCAAGAACACACAGAAAAGTGGAACAGAGTAGGATATCCAGAAACAGAATCATGTGTGCATATGATTATAGCTAATATTTATTGAGTACTTAACTATGTGCTTGGCACTGTTCTAAGCATTTTGTATTACTCATTTAATTCTCACAAAACTTTATGAAGTAGGTCTTATTGTTATTCCCATTTTATTTTTATTTACTTATTTATTTTTAATATCTTTATTGGAGTATAATTACAATGTTATGTTTCTGCTGTACAACAGAGTGGATCAGCTATATGTATACATATATCCCCATATCTCCTCTCTCTTGAGCATCCCTCCCACCCTCCCTATCCCACCCCGCTAGGTCATCACAGAGCATTGAGCTGATTTCTCTGTGCTATGTGACAGCTTCCCCCAACCATCCATTTTACATTTGGTAGTGTATTCATGTCCATGCCACTCTCTCACTCCATCCCAGTTTCCCCTTCCCTCCTTGTGTCCTCAAGTCCGTTCTCTATGTCTGTATCTTTATTCCTGCCCTGCCACTAGTTTCATCAGTACCGTTTTTTTAGATTCCATATATGTGCATTAGCATATGGTGTTTGTTTTTCTGTTTCTGACTTACTTCACTCTGTATGACAGACTCTGAGTCCATCCACCTCATTACAAATAACTAAGTTCCGTTCCTTTTTATGGCTGAGTAATATTCCATTGTACATATGTGCCACATCTTCTTTATCCATTCATCTGTTGATGGACACTTAGGTTGCTTCCATGTCCTGGCTATTGTAAATAGTGCTTCAGTGAACATTGTGGTACATGACTCTTTTTGAATTATGGTTTTCTCAGGCTATATGCCTAGTAGTGGGATTGCTGGGTCCTGTGGTAGTTCTATTTTTAGTTTTTTAAGGAATCTCCATGCTGTTCTCCATAGTGGCTGTATCAATTTATATCCCCACCAACAGTGCAGGAGGGTTCCCTTTTCTCCACACCCTCTCAAGCATTTATTGTTTGTAGATTTTTTTGATGATGGCCATTCTGACCGGTGTGCAATGATACCTCACTGTGGTTTTGATTTGTATTTCTCTAATGATTAGTGATGTCGAGCATCATTTTATGTGTTTGTTGGCAATCTGTATGTCTTCTTTGGAGAAATCCAATGGCATTTTTCACAGAACTAAGACAAAGAATTTTACAATTTGTATGGAAACACAAAAGACCCTGAATAGCTAAAGCAATCTTGAGAAAGAAAAACGGAGCTGGAGGAATCAAGCTCCTTGACTTCTGACTATACTACAAAGCTACAGTAATCAAGACAGTATGGTACTGGCACAAAAACAGAAATATAGATCAATGGAACAGGATAGAAAGTCCAGAAATAAACCCACGCACATATGGTCACCTTATCTTTGACAGAGGAGGGAAGAATATACAATGGGGAAAAGACAGCCTCTTCAATAAGTGGTGCTGGGAAAACTGGACAGCTACATGTAAAAGAATGAAACTAGAACACTTTCTAACACTATACACAAAAATAAACTCAAAATGGATTAAAGACCTAAATGTAAGGCCAGACACCATCAAACTCTTAGAGGAAAACATAGGCAGAGTACTCTATGATATAAATCACAGCAACATCTTTTTTGACCTACCTCCTGGAGAAATGAAATAAAATAAAAAATAAATGGGATCTAATGAAACTTAAAAGCTTTTGCACAGCAAAGGAAACCATAAACAAGGCAGAAAGACAACCCTCAGAAGGGGAGAAAATATTTGCAAATGAAGCAACTGACAAAGGATTAATCTCCAAAATATACAAACAGGTCATGCAGCTCAATATCAAAAGAACAAACAACCCAATCCAAACATGGGCAGAAGACCTAAGTAGGCATTTCTCCAAAGAAGACATACAGATTGTTATTCCCATTTTACATATAATAAAGCACATGTAGATGATGCTCCATGCAAGCCAGTGAGTGGTATCCAGGCTTTATGACTCAAAGCCTTCATTTTGTTTTATTTTATTTTATTTTGTGTGGCTATAGTTGAATTTATTTCTATATAGTATTCCATCATAAAAATATAACCCATTTTACTTATACATTCCCTTACTGATGCACATTGGGTTGTTTCCAGTTTGATGATTTTCCAAAGGACACTGCTCTGAACATTAATGTCCAAACATATGTACACATCTGTGTTGGGTATAATCCTAAGAGTGGAATTGTTGGGCCATAGAGTATGTGTACGTCCATCCTTTGGAGATACTGCCAAGGAGTTTTCAAAGTGGAATGAACAATTTATACTCAAACAGCTGTGTATGAGAATTCCAGTTGCTCTACGTACTCATCCACACTTTGTATTGTCAGGGTTTTTTATTTTAACCCTTGTGGTGTATGTGTAGGGGTAGCTCACTGTGGTTTTTTATTTTTGTTTTATTGAAGTATAGTTGATAAACAATGTTGTATTTGTTTCTGATGTACAGCAAAGTAATTCAGTTATATTTATTCTTTTTCAGATTCTTTTCTGTTATAGGTTATTACAAGATATTGAGTATAGTATATAGTATAGTACAGTATCCCTGTGCTATACAGTAGATCCTTTTTGTTTATCTATTTTATACAAAGTAGTGTATATCTGTTAATCCCAAGCTCCTAATTTATCCCTCCCCCACTTCGCCTTTGGTAACCATAAATTTGTTTTCTGTGTGACTCTTTCTGTTTTGTAAATAAGTTCATTTGTATTATATTTTTAAGATTCCACATATACGTGATATCATACGATATCTGTCTTTCTCTTTCTGACTTACTTCACTTAGCATGATAATCTCTGGGTCCATCCATGTTGCTGCAAATGGCATTATTTCATTTTTGTTATGACCGAGTAATATTCCATTCATTATTTATCCATTCATCTGTTGATGGACACTTTGGTTCTTTCCATGTCTTGGCTCTTGTGAATAGTGCTGCTATGAACATTGGGATACACGTGTCTTTTTGAATTAGAGTTTTCTCTGGAAATATGTCCAGGGGTGGGATTGCTGGATTATATGGTAACTCTATTTTTAGTTTTTTAAGGAGCCTCCATACTGTTCTCCATAGTGGCTGCACCAATTTACATTCCCACCAACAGTGAAGGAGGGTTCCCTTTTCTCCACACCTTCTCCAGCATTTATTATCTGTAGATGCTTCAGTGATGGCCATTCTGACCGGTGTGAGGTGATACCTCACTGTAGTTTTGATTTGCATTTCTCTAATAATTATCAATATCGAGCATCGTTTCATATGCCTGTTGGCCATCTTTATGTCTTCTTTGGAGAAATGTCTATTTAGGTCTTCTGTCCATTTTTTTTTTTTTTTTTTTTTGCGGTACGCAGGCCTCTCACCGTCGCGGCCTCTCCCGTTGTGGAGCACAGGCTCCGGACGCGCAGCCCCAGCGGCCATGGCTCACGGGCCTAGCTGCTCCGTGGCATGTGGGATCCTCCCGGACTGGGGCACGAACCCGCGTCCCCTGCATCAGCAGGTGGACTCTCAACCACTGCGCCACCAGGGAAGCCCCTTCTGTCCATTTTTTGATTGGGTCGTTTGTTTTTTCGATATTGAGTTGTATGAGTTGTCTGTATATTTTGGAAATTAAGCCCTTGTTGCTCACATCATTTGCAGATATTTTTCTCCCAGTCCTAGGTTGTCTTTTCATTTTGGTTATGGTTTCTTTTGCTGTTCAGAAGCTTTTAAATTTAAGTAGGTTCCATTTGTTTATTCTTGCTTTTATTTCTACTATGCTAGGAGATGCATCCAAAAAAAAATACTGCTATGATTTATGTCAGAGTGTTCTGCCTATGTTTTCCTCTAGGAGTTTTATAGTATCTGGTCTTACATTTAGGCCTTTAATCCATTGTGAGTTTATTTTTGTGTATGGTGCTAGAGAATGTACTAATTTCATTCCTTTACATGTAGCTGTCCGGTTTTCTCAGAACCACTTACTGAAGAGATTATCTTTTCTCCGTTGTATCTTCTTGCCTCTTTTGTCGAAGATTAATTGACTATATGTGTGTGGGTTTATTTCTCTCTATTTTGTTCAGTTGATCCATATGTCTTGTTTTTGTGCAAATATCATGCTGTTTTGATTACTGTAGCTTTGTAGTATTGTCTGAAGTCTGGGAGGATTAGGCCTCCAGCTTTGTTCTTTTTCCTCAGGAATACTTTGGCAATTCTGGGTCTTTTGTGGTTCCATATAAATTTTAGGATTATTTGTTCTAGTTCTTTGAAAAATGTCATGAGTAATTTGATAAGGATCCCATTAAATCTGTAGATTGCTTTGGGTAGTATGGCCATGTTAACAATATTAATTCTTCCAATCCAAGAGCATGGAATATCTTTCCATTTCTTTGAATCATCTTCAGTTTCCTTTATCAATGTTTTATAGTTCTCAGCTTATAAGTCTTTCACCTCCTTGATCAGATTTATTCCTAAGTTATCAGTAATGCTGATTCTGCCTTTATTTAAAATTTTGATATTTTGTTCATTATGGACTTATTTGCATTAATTTTCATTTTTAAAATATTGCATTAAAATATTATTTGTCTTGACTACTCAGTTGTTTTTTTTGTTTGAAAAACTTATTTATTTATTTATTTATTTATTTATTTATTGGCTGTGTTGGGTCTTTGTTGCAGTGTGTGGCCTTCTCATTGTGGTGGCTTCTCTTGTTGCAGAGCACGGGCTCTAGGCACACAGGCTTCAGTAGTTGTGGCTCGCGGGCTGTAGAGCGCAGGCTCAGTATTTGTGGTGCATGGACTCAGTTGCTCCGCGGAATGTGGGATCTTCCTAGACCAGGGATCGAACCCGTGTCTCCTGCATTGGCAGGTGGATCCTTAACCACTGCACCACTGGGGAAGTCCCTCTACTGAGTTTTTTAATGCCTCTTAAAATTTTGTGTCCAAGGCAAAGTGCCTTATGCATCTAATCCTAGTTTCAACCCTGGATAGAAAAAAAAAAATTATTACTACCTTTGAGAATGACTTGGAAAATCAGCATGTCAGGCCTGCTTAGCCACTAATTTGGAAATTCTGTTTCTAGAAATATTACCTAGAGGTATGACTGGACAAGTACACAGTGATATATATATATATATATATATATAGGGGTGCTCATTGTAGCACAATATAGAAGAAAAAATTGAAAAATTGAACTGACCATCAATAGGGGATTGATTAAATAAATTATGGTACATTTGTGCAATGGAGTACTATATAGGCACTGAAAAGGATGGCATAGAAGTGTACATGTTTAAAGGAAAGGATATCCATATTGTCTTAAGGAGTAAATTAAAAAGCATGACTTTATAGAACTATATGTGTACAGTACTCTCAATTAGGCAATACATACACACAACTCCAAAAAAGTCTCAAAAAATAATGTAGATCTTTACTGGAGTCACATGAAAAAGTAGCCAGAGGAAATATTACACTTCACAAAATCTCATCCATTATGGCAGCTTCTCTAAAACTCTTGACTGTCTCTCTCAAAACTCTCATTTTTTTGCCAAATCACTCCCTACCTCCTAATTCTCTGACATATTCTATTTTTCCAGTGGTAGTAGATAGTGCCTCATATGCCAACCCACCCCCCAGGCCCCCAGGTTTTTAATTCTGTATCTCTACCTATCACCCAGGAGGCCTAGTACCCATAACACGTCAGCCCTCTTCCCTAGGAGGCAGGTGTAATAAAAATCTATTTTTGTTCAGGGAACTCCTCAGCTCATGAGTCTGTCCCCCTCTACAGAGGCCAGATTCTTGCTATTCCAGCCCCGCTTGCAGGCAGAGCACAGACGTATGACCTAGGCTCAGTCAGGTGCCCCAGCCCCAGACTTAGAAGGCAGCAACTCAACGCATCAGGTGCCACACAGAATCCAATCCAGCAGTGATGGCAGCAGATCCATCCAGTGTCCAGACTCAGCCCTGGCAGGGGTTCTTATGGTGGGACTCAGTATCCAGCATTCTGGGATCAACAGGGCAGGCTGCTGCACTGCGTCCAGTGGTGGGGCTATGGTGTCTCCTCTAGACCAACTCTACAGTGTGACTGTGCCTTGTTTCTGGCACATGGAGCCTCCAATCCTGATTTTCTGGCCTCCCAGAGACTCTGTGAATGACCTAATATCCTTTAATAAATCCTTATTCTGCCTAAATTAGTGAAGTTTATTTTCCATTACTTGCGACAAAGAATCCTGCTTCATACATGTTTATTTTTGGTGTTGCCATGTATACATTTTGTGAAGAGATCTGATTTCAGCATTCATTGTTGTACCCCTTTAGGTCCCTCAAAGCAAAACAAGCTGATAGGTCAAGTCAAGTTGTTATGTTTGGGGCAGTTTTATTCATCTAGAGCTGCATAGTCCAATATGGTTGCTACCAGGCTCTTGTGGCTGTCTAAATTTAAATCAATTGAAAGTAAATAGGGGAGACAGAAGAAGATGGCGGAAGAGTAGGACGCGGAGTTCACCTTCCTCCCCACAGATACATCAGAAATACATCTACACGTGGAACAACTCCTACAGAACACCTACTGAACGCTGGCAGAAGACCTCAGACCTCCCAAAAGGCAAGAAACTCCCCACGTACCTGGGTAGGGCAAAAGAAAAAAGAAAAAACAGAGATAAAAGAATAGGGACGGGACCTGCACCAGTGGGAGGGAGCTGTGAAGGAGGAAAGGGCTCCACACACTAGGAAGCCCCTTATCGGGCGGAGACTGCGGGTGGCAGAGGGGGGAAAGCTTCAGAGCCACAGAGGAGAGCACAGCAACAGGACTGCGGAGGGCAAAGCGGAGAGATTCCCGCACAGAGGATCGGTACTGACCAGCACTCACCAGCCCGAGAGGCTTGTCTGCTCACCCTCCGGGACAGGCTGGGAGCTGAGGCTTGGGCTTCGGAGCTTAGATCCCAGGGAGAGGACTGGGGTTGGTGCGTGAACACAGCCTGAAGGGGTTACTGCACCATGACTAGCCGGGAGGGAGTCCAGGAAGTCTGGAGCTGCCCAAGAGACAAGAGACTTTTTCTTGCCTCTTTGTTTCGGGGTGCGCGAGGAGAGGGGTTTCAGAGCACCAATTAAAGGAGCTCCAGAGACAGGCGCGAGCCGCAGCTATCACCGCGGACCCCAGAGACGGGCATGAGACACTAAGGCTGCTACTGCCGCCACCAAGAAGCATGTGTGCAGCAAAGGTCACCATCCCCACCTCCCCTCCCAGGAGCCTGTGCAGCCCGCCACTGCCAGGGTCCCGCGATCCAGGGACAACTTCCCCGGGAGAACGCACGGCGTGCCTCAGGCTGCTGCAACATCACGCCGGCCTCTGCCGCCACAGGCTCACCCCACATCCGTACCCCTCCCTCCCCCCGGCCTGAGTGAGCCAGAGCCCCCTAATCAGCCGCTTCTTTAACCCCGTCCTGTATGAGTGAAGAACAGATGCCAGAGGGTGACCTACATGCAGAGGCGGGTCCAAATCCAAAGCTGAACCCCGGGAGCTGTGCCAACAAAGAAGAGAAAGGGAAATTTCTCCCAGAAGCCTCAGAAGCAGCGGATTAAAGCTCCACAATCAATTTGATGTACCCTGCATCTGTGGAATACATGAACAGACAACAAATCATCCCAAATTGAGGAGGTGGACTTTGGGAGCAAGACAGATTATTTTTTCCCCTTTTCCTCTTTTTGTGTATGTGTATGTGTATGCTTCTGTGAGAGATTTTGTCTGTATAGCTTTGCTTTCACCATTTTTCCTAGGGTTCTGTCCGTCCATTTTTGTTTTGTTTTTTTACATTAAAAATTTTTTTTCTTAATAATTATTTTTTATTTTAATAACTTTATTTTATTTTATCTTATTTTATCCTATTTCTTTCTTTCTTTCTTTCTTCCTTCCTTTCTTTCTATTTTTTCTCCCTTTTATTCTGAGCCACGTGGAGGACAGTCTCTTGGTGCTCCAGCCAGTCGTCAGGGCTGTGCCACTGAGGTGGGAGAGCCAACTTCAGGACACTGGTCCACAAGAGACCTCCCAGCTCCATGTAATATCAAACTGCAAAAATCTCCCAGAGATCTCCATCTCAACACCAAAACCCAGCTTCGCTCAACAACCAGCAAGCAACAGTGCTGGACACCCTCTGCCAAAGAACTAGCAAGACAGCAACACAGCCCCATCCATTAGCAGAGAAGCTGCCTAAAATCATAAGGCCACAGATACCCCAAAACACACCACCAGATGTGGACCTGCCCACCAGAAAGACAAGATCCAGCCTCATCCACCAGAACACAGGCACTAGTCCCCTCCACCAGGAAACCTACACAACCCACTGAACCAACCTTAGGCACTGGGGACAGACACCAAAAACAACGGGAACTATGAACCTGCAGCCTGCGAAAAGGAGACCTCAAACACAGTAAGATAAGCAAAATAAAAAGACAGAAAACACACAGCAGATGAAGGAGCAAGATAAAAACCCACCAGACCTAACAAATGAAGAGGAACTAGGCAGTCTACCTGAAAAAGAATTCAGAATAATGATAGTAAAGATGATCCAAAATCTTGGAAATAGAAAAGAGAAAATGCAAGAAGCATTTAACAAGGACCTAGAAGAACTAAAGAGGAAATAAACAATGATGAACAACACAATAAATGAAATTTTACAAACTCTAGAAGGGATCAATAGCAGAATAACTGAGGCAGAAGAACGGGTAAGTGACCTGGAAGATAAAATCGTGGAAATAACTACTGCAGAGCAGAATAAAGAAAAATGAATGAAAAGAACTGAGGACAGTCTCAGAGACCTCTGGGACAACATTAAACTCACCAACATTTGAATTATAGGGGTCCCAGAAGAAGAAGAGAAAAAGAGAGGTGCTGAGAAAATATTTGAAGAGATTATAGTTGAAAACTTCCCTAATATGGGAAAGGAAATAGTTAATCAAGTCCAGGAAGCACAGAGAGTCCCATACAGGATAATCCAAGGAGAAACTCGCCAAGACACATACTAATCAAACTGTCAAAAATTAAATACAAAGAAAGCATATTAAAAGCAGCAAGGGAAAAGCAACAAATTACACACAAGGGAATCCCCATAAAGTTAACAGCTGATCTTTCAGCAGAAACTCTGCAAGCCAGAAGGGAGGGCCAGGACATATTTAAAGTGATGAAGGAGAAAAACCTACAACCAAGATTACTCTACCCAGCAAGGACCTCATTCAGATTTGATGGAGAAATTAAAACCTTTACAGACAAGCAAAAGCTGAGAGAGTTCAGCACCACCAAACCAGCTTTACAACAAATGCTAAAGGAACTTCTCTAGGCAAGAAACACAAGAGAAGGAAAAGACCTACAATAACAAACCCAAAACAATTAAGAAAATGGGAATAGGAACATACATATCGATAATTACCTTAAATGTAAATGGACTAAATGCTCCCACCAAAAGACACAGATTGGCTGAATGGATACAAAAACGACCCTTATATATGCTGTCTACAAGAGACCCACTTCAGACCTAGGGACACATACAGACTGAAAGTGAGGGGATGGAAAAAGATATTCCATGCAAATGGAAACCAAAAGAAAGCTGGAGTAGCAATTCTCATATCAGACAAAATAGACTTTAAAATAAAGACTATTACAAGAAACAAAGAAGGACACTACATAATGATCAAGTGATCGATCCAAGAAGAAGATATAACAATTGTAAATATTTATGCACCCAACATAGGAGCACCTCAATACATAAGGCAAATACTAACAGCCATAAAAGGGGAAATCGACAGTAACACAATCATAGTAGGGGACTTTAGCACCCCACTTTCACCAATGGACAGATCATCCAAAATGAAAATAAATAAGCTTTAAATGATACATTAAACAAGATGGACTTAATTGATATTTATAGGACATTCCATCCCAAAACAACAGAATACACATTTTTCTCAAGTGCTCATGGAACATTCTCCAGGATAGATCATATCTTGGGTCACAAATCTAGCCTTGGTAAATTTAAGAAAATTGAAATTGTATCAAGTATCTTTTCCGACCACAACGCTATGAGACTAGATATCAATTACAGGAAAAGATCTGAAAAAATACAAACACATGGAGGCTAAACAATACACTACTTAATGACCAAGTGATCACTGAAGAAATCAAAGAGGAAATAAAAAAATACCTAGAAACCAATAACGGAGACACGACGACCCAAAACCTATGGGATGCGGCAAAAGCAGTTTGAAGAGGGAAGTTTATAGCAATACAATCCTACCTTAAGAAACAAGGAACATCTCAAATAAACAACCTAGCCTTGCAACTAAAGCAATTAGAGAAAGAAGAACAAAAAAACCCCAAAATTTGCAGAAGGAAAGAAATCATAAAGATCAGATCAGAAATAAATGAAAAAGAAATGAAGGAAACGATAGCAAAGATCAATAAAACTAAGAGCTGGTTCTTTGACAAGATAAACAAAATTGGTGAGCAATTAGCCAGACTCATCAAGAAAAAAAGGAAGAAGACTCAAATCAGTAGAATTAGAAATGAAAAAGAAGTAACAACTGATACTGCAGAAATACAAAGGATCATGAGAGATTACTACAAGCAACTCTATGCCAATAAAATGGACAACCTGGAAGAAATGGACAAATTCTTAGAAATGCACAACCTTCTGAGACTGAACCAGGAAGAAATACAAAATATGAACAGAGCAATCACAAGCAATGAAATTGAAACTGTGATTAAAAATCTTCCAACAAACAAAAGCCCAGGACCAGATGGCTTCACAGGCGAACTCTATCGAACACTTAGAGAAGAGCTAACACCTATCCTTCTCAAACTCTTCCAAAATATAACAGAGGGAGAAACACTCCCAAACTCATTCTACGAGGCCACCATCACCCTGGTACCAAAACCAGACAAAGATGTCACAAAGAAAACGACAGGCCAGTATCACTGATGAACATTGATGCAAAAATCCTCAACAAAACACTAGCCAACAAAATCCAACAGCACATTAAAAGGATTATACACCATGATCAAGTGGGGTTTATTCCAGGAATGCAAGGATTCTTCAATATATGCGAATCAATCAACGTGAAACACCATATTAACAAATTGAAGGAGGAAAACCATATGATCATCTCAATAAATGCAGAGAAAGCTTTTGACAAAATTCAGCACCCATTTATGATAAAAACCCTGCAGAAAAAGTAGGCATAGAGGGAACTGTCCTCAACATAATAAAGGCCACATATGACAAACCCACAGCCAACAGCATCCTCAATGGTGAAAAACTGAAAGCATTTCCACTAAGATCTGGAACAAGACAAGGTTGCCCACTCTCACCACTACTATTCAACATCGTTTTGGTAGTCCTAGCCATGGCAATCAGAGAAGAAAAAGAAATAAAAGGAATACAAATTGGAAAAGAAGAAGTAAAGCTGTCACTGTTTGCAGATGACATGATACTATACATAGAAAATCCTAAAGATGCCACCAGAAAACTACTAGAATTAATCAATGAATTTGGTAAGGTTGCAGGATACAAAATTAATTCACAGAAATTTCTGGCATTCTTATACACTAACAATGAAAAATCGGAAAGAGAAATTAACGAATCAGTCCCATTTACCACTGCAACAAAAAGAATAAAATACCTAGGAATAAACCTACCTAAGGAGACAGAAGACCTGTATGCAGAAAATTATAAGACACTGATGAAAGAAATTAAAGATGATACAAATAGATGGAGAGATATACCATGTTCTTGGACTGGAAGAATCAACATTGTGAAAATGACTTTACTACCCAAAGCAATTCGTATCAAACTACGAATGGCATTTTTCACAGAACTAGAACAAAAAATTTCACAATTTGTATGGAAACACAAAAGACCCCGAATAGCCAAAGCAATCTTGAGAACGAAAAATGGAGCTGGAGGAATCAGGCTCCCTGACTTCAGACTATACTACAAAGCTACAGTAATCAAAGTATGGTACTGGCACAAAAACAAATATAGATCAATGGAACAGGATAGAAAGCCCAGAGATAAACCCATGCACATATGGTCACCTTATCTTTGATAAAGGAGGCAAGAATATACAGTGGAGAAAAGGCAGCCTCTTCAATAAGTGGTGCTGGGAAAACTGGACAGGTATATGTAAAAGTATGAAATTAGAACACTCCCTAACACCATACACAAAAATAAACTCAAAATGGATTAAAGACCTAAATGTAAGGGCAGACACTATCAAACTCATAGAGGAAAACATAGGCAGAACGCTCTATGACATAAATCACAGCAAGATCCTTTTGACCCACCTCCTAGAGAAATGGAAATAAAAACAAAAATAAACAAATGGGACCTAATGAAACTTCAAAGCTTTTGTACAGCAAAGGAAACCATAAACAAGACCAAAAGACAACCCTCAGAATGGGAGAAAGTATTTGCAAATGAAGCAACTGACAAAGAATTAATCTCCAAAATTTACAAGCAGCTCATGCAGCTCAATAGCAAAAAAACAAACAACCCAATCCAAAAATGGGCCAAAAACCTAAATAGACATTTCTCCAAGGAAGATATACAGATTGCCAACTAACACATGAAAGAATGCTCAACATCATTAATCATTAGAGAAATGTAAATCAAAACTACGATGAGATATCATCTCACACTGGTCAGAATGGCCATCATCAAAAAATCTAGAAACAATAAATGCTGGAGAGGGTGTGGAGCAAAGGGGACACTCTTGCACTGTTGGTGGGAATGTAAATTGATACCGCCACTATGGAGAACAGTATGGAGGTTCCTTGAAAAACTGCTAATAGAACTACCATACGACCCAGCAATCCCACTGCTGGGCATATACCCTGAGAAAATCATAATTCAAAAAGAGTCATATACCAAAATGTTCGTTGCTGCTCTATTCACAGTAGCCAGGACATGGAAGCAACCTAGGTGTCCATCAACAGATGAATGGTTAAAGAAGACGTGGCACATGTATATAATGGAATATTACTCAGCCACAAAAGAAAAGAAATTGAGTTATTTGTAGCGAGGTGGATGGATCTAGAGTCTGTCATACAGAGTGAAGTAAGTCAGAAAGAGAAGAAGAAATACCGTATGCTAACACATATATATGGAATCTAAGAAGAAAAAAAAAGGTCATGAAGAACCTTAAGACGGGAATAAAGACACAGACCTGCTAGAGCATGGACTTGAGGATATGGGGAGGGGGAAGGGTAAGCTGTGACAAAGCTAGAGAGTGGGATGGACATATATACACTACCAAACGTAAAATAGATAGCTAGTGGGAAGTAGCCGCATAGCACAGGGAGATCAGCTCGGTGGTGTGTGACCACCTAGAGGGGTGGGATAGGGAGGGTGGAAGGGAGGGAGACCCAAGAGAGGAGAGATATGGGAACATATGTATATGTATAACTGATTCACTTTGTTATGAAGCGGAAATTAACATACCATTGTAAAGCAATTATACTCCAATAAAGATGTTAAAAAAAAAAAAAGTAAATAGGGACTTCCCTGGTGGCCCAGTGGTTAAGAGTCTACCTTCCACTGCAAGGGACACGGGTTCGATCCCTGGTTGGGGAACTGGGATCCCACATGCCGCAGGGCAACTAAGCCCGTGTGCGCTAGAGCCAGCATGCCACAACTAGAGAGCCTGCGTGCCACAATGAAGAGCCCATATGCCGCAACTAAGACCCAATACAGCCAAATAAATAAATAAATATTTTTTTAAAAAGTAATTAAAATTAAAATTTAAATTTCTCAGTATCACTAACCACATTTTAAGTGTTTAGTTGCCATATATGGCTAGTGGGAACTGTATCAGACAGTGAGATTTAGAACATTTCCGTGAACACCAACAAGTTCTATTGGATAGCACAATCTAGAGGGATCTTGAGCTCTCACCAGCCCACCTCAGTGAACCATCAGAGAGAGTCAAAGACCACTTTGGAATAGGTTCATTGCAATATCTGACCATATCACAGATATATTAACAGATGAGCAATTGTGCTAACTAGACCAGGGTATATTTTATTTGCACCATTTAAATTGTTCTTTCTTGCTTGCTCTTTGCCTTCCGAACTCTCTTTATTCCTCTCCCTTTCTTTGCCAAACCCATGTTGGTGGATTCGTTCAGGTTATTTGGGCATATGCTCTAAGTCTTCTGTAATAGTATTTGCCCTGCCAACTCCACAGAGTTGCTATGAGCAAAATCATGTAATTTAAGCTGGGGGGGTGGGGTAGGGTTTCATGTCTGTGGCTGGTCTGGAATGAGCCCTGAGATGAGATGATTCTATGATGTTAGCCAGTTGATTTTGAGAAATCACTCCAACTTTCTGGATTCCAGTTTACTTACCAGTCAATTGAAGGAGTTGAATGAGATCACTTCTAAGTTCTCTTCCATTATCAACATTCAAAAATTCTATTATTCCATATGGAATCCCAAAGAATTTATTTATTATCTCTTCAAGGGAACTGAGAATAGACTTCTGATGCTGGTGGGCAATGGTCAGGGAGGTGAGATGAGAATAATCTAGAATGAGTCTTTATTCAATATTTGATGTGCAGTAGCCCACTTCACTGGTGGCAAAGTATAGGATGGGAAAAGCAAACTGAGACACTTAGACTACAATCTCTCTCTCAAATTACCTGATGGTCATATTTTTCTTGCACTGTAGTTAATGTTTAAATGTTCAGAAACAACTTGCAAATAACTAAAGTTTTAAATCTGCACTTTCTCTTTGGGTGACCCAGCTTCATGCTTGGCAACTCATTCCTTGCTATTGGAACACTGTCTACCCCAAAATGATTAAATTGTTGTTCCAAATTAGTGTTCTTTAAAAAAATTCAAATGCATATTTCAAAGTTACCCCTTGAGGTCGGCCACCTATGCCATCCCAGTGAAGGACTATTGAGCAAAGGGCTTTCTAGTCAGGAATTCAAACACACACAGTGTCAGCCTGTCTCTGTTGAATCTCCTGTTCCCACAGTTTCTATTACCAAATTAAAATGTTAGGTCAAACTTCTTGAAAAGCAAGGGTACTCTAGGTGAGAGAGTATTAAGCCTTGCAGATTTGGTAACTTCATACCATTTCTAGAACTTTCTGTTAGGAAAATGGATGTTCCTCATTGTCAATAGGGAATTGTGTTATGAAAACCATAGCATTAATTGTCATTAACATTCATTAAGCATTTTCTATGTGTTCAGCACTTTATTGACATTCCCATTTTACAGATGTGGAAACGGAGGCACAGAGAGGTTTAGCAACTTGCCTTGCCTTACAGCTCCTGGTTAATCAAGGGCATGATAACGTTGAGAGGATTTGAAACTTAGAGTTTTCACAACCATCTTGCTACCACATGCAGATGGAAAATGATCGTGACACACAGAAGGGAAAGATAAAGGAAGCCGAGAAAAATTCTGTCCTGATGACAACCATTGAGCCCTAAAGTCAGTTGTGCCCAAGTCAGTTCTAGCCCTGCACTTTGAAGTTTTGAGGGTTCAGTCAGAGCTTTTGGGGGTCAGTTTTTCTTTCATTTACATCCTCAAGAATCCTACTTGATATATATTTGTTTAATATAAAAAAATTTTTTAAATTTATTACTACTATTATTTTTTGAAGTGTAATTGACCTACAACTCTGAGTTCCAGGTGCACAACATAGAAACGTTTGATATTTCTATATATTATAAAATGATCATCACCATAAGTCTAGTAATCAACTGTCACTATACAAAGTTATTGCAATGTTGTTGACTATATTCCCCATGCTGTACATTGCATCCTGTGACTCATGTATTTTGTAACTGGAAGTTTGTACCTCTTCATCTCCCTCACCTATTTCACTCATCCCCCAACCTGTTCCCCTCTGGCAACCACCTGTTTGTTCTCTGTATCTGTGAGAATACTTCTGTTTTTTTTTATGTTTGTTCATTTGTTTTTTAGGTTCCACATACACGTGAAATCATATGATATTTGTCTTTCTCTGTTTGACTTAATTCACTTAGTATAAATACCCTGTGTAGGTCCATCCATGTTGTTGTAAATGGCAAGAATTCATTCTTTTTTTATGGCTAAGTACTATGCCATTGTGTATATATACCACATCTTCTTTATCCATTCGTCTATCAGTGAATACTTAGGTTGTTTTTGTATCTTGGTGTTTGCAAATAATGCTGCAATGACCATAGGGGTGCATATATCTTTTTGAATTATTGTTTTTGTTTCCTTTGGGAAAATACCCAGAAGTGGAATTGCTGGATCATATGGTAGTTCTATTTTTCAGTATTTAAGGAACCTCCATGCTGTTTTCCATAGTGGCTGCACCAATTCACATTCCTACCAACAGTGCACAAGGGTTCCCTTTTCTCCACATCCTCACCAACACTTATTCTCTCTTGTCTTTTTTGATGATAGCCATTCTGACAAGTGTAAAGAGATATCTCATTGTGGTTTTGATTTGCATTTTCCTGATGATTAGTGATGTTGATCATCTATTCATGTGTCTGTTGGCCATCTACATGTCTTCTTCGGAAAAATACCTGTTCAGGTCCTCTGCCCATTTTTTAATCAGGCTTTCTGCTTTGTTTGTTTATTTGATGTTGAGTTGTATGAGTTCTTTTTATATTTTGAATATTAACCCCTTATCATACCTATTGTTCTCCCATTCAGTAGGCTGGCTTTTTGTTTTGCTGATCGTTTCCTTCACAGCAAAAGCTTTTTAGTTTGATGTGATCCCATTTATTTTTGCTTTTGTTTCCCTTTCCTAAGGATACATATCCAAAAAATATTGCTAAGACCAGTCAGTGTCAAAGAATATATTGCCTATGTTTTCTTCTGGGAGTCTTATGGTTTCAGGTCTTATATTTAAATCTTTAATTCATTTTGAGTTTATTTTTATATATGGGGTAAGAAAGCAGTCCTTGATTCTTTTGCATGTAACTGTCTGGTTTTCCAAGCATCATTTATTGACAAGGTTACCTGTTCCCCACGGTATGTTTTTGCCTCCTTTATCATAGATGAATTGACCATGTAAAAGTGGATTTATTTCTGGGCTCTCTATTCTGGTCCATTAATCTATGTGTCTGTTTTTGTGCTAGTACCATCCTGTTTTCATTACTGAAGTTTTGTAGTATAGTTTGAAATCAAGGCGTGTGATACCTCCAGCTCTGTTCTTCTTTCTCAAGATTGTTTTGGCTACTTGGGATCTTTTGTGTTCCCATACAAATTTTAGAATTATTTTTTCTAGTTCTTTTTTGTTCCTTTCTTTTTTTGCTCTCTTGCCTTGTGATTTGGTGACAATCTTTAGTGTTTTGTTTGGATTCCTTTCTCTTTTTCTGTGTGTGTTTCTATTATACACACACACACACACACACACACACACATATATATGAATGATTATTTTAAGTTGGTGATCTCTTAAGTTTGAATGCATTCTAACAACCCTCCATTTCTACTACCCCACACCCCATTTACTGTTTTTGACAACACACTTTACATCTTTTTTGTGTATCCTTTAACTACTTAATGTGGGTATAGATGATTTTACTCCTTTTGCCTTTTAACCTTCCTACTAGCTTTATAAGTGATTGATATACTACCTTTACTATATATTTGCCTTTACCAATGAGATTTTCCTGTCATAATTTTCATATTTTTAATCATGTTTTTTTTTCCCACTTAGAGAAGTCCCTTTTAACATTTCTTGTAAAGCTGGTTTAGTGGTGCTAAACTCTTTTAGCTTTTGCTTGTCTGTAAAACTCTTTATCTCTTCTTCAAATCTGAATGATAACCTTGCTGGATAGAGTATTCTTGGTTGTGGGTTTTTCCTTTTATCACTTTAAATATATCATTGCCACTCCCTCTGACTTGCAAAGTTTCTGCTGAAAAGCCAGCAGAGAGTCTTATGGGAGTTCCTTTGTCCATAACTAGTTGCTTTTCCCTTGCTACTTTTAAGATTCTCTTTTTATCTTTAATTTTTGCCATTTTAATCACAGTGTGTCTTGGTGTGAATCTCTTTAGGTTCGTCTTGTTTGGGACTTTTTGTGCTTCTTGGACTTGGATGTCCATTTCCTTTACCAGGTTAGGGAAGTTTTCAGCTATTATATCTTCAGATAACTTCCCTGCCCACTCCCCCTCTTCTCTATCTGGAACCCCTTTAATGTGAATATTAGTATACTTGATGTTGTCCCAGAGGTCTCTTAAACTATCCACATTTTAAAAATTAATTTTTCCTTTTTTCTGTTCTACTTAGGTGGTTTCCACGACTCTGTCTTCCAGTTCCTCTGTATCATCTTATCTGCTGTTGATTCCTTTTAGGGTTTTTTTTTTTGGTTTGTTTGTTTGTTTTTTGCGGTACACAGGCCTCTCACTGTTGTGGCCTCTCCCGTTGCGGAGCACAGGCTCCGGACGCGCAGGCTCAGCAGCCATGGCTCACGGGCCCAGCCGCTCTGCGGCATGTGGGATCTTCCCAGACCAGAGCATGAACCCGTGTCCCCTTCATCGGCAGGCAGACTCTCAACCACTGCGCCACCAGGAAAGCCCTCCTTTTAGGGTATTTTTTAAAAATCTTAATTATTGTATTCTTCAGCTCTGTTTGGGTCTTCTTTATATTTTCTAAATTTTTATTAAACTTTTTACGGTGTCCATCCATTCTTCTCCTGAGTTCACTGGGCATCTTGATGATCAGTACCTTGAACTCTTTATTAGGTAGAGTGCTTATCTCCAGTTCACTTAGTTCTTCTTCTGGGGTTTTATCTTGCTCTTTCATTTGGAACGTATTCCTCTGTCACCTCATTTTGCCTAATTCTCTGTTTTTATTTCTATGTATTAGGCAGGTCAGTTATGTTTCCCCATTTTGGAGGAGTCGTTTTATGTAGGAAACCTCTTATGGGGCCCAGCAGCACACTTCCTTCTGGGCACCGGAGCTATTGGGTTGACCAGAAAGTTCATTTGGGTTTTTCTATAACATCTTATGGAAAAACCCGAACGAACTTCTTGGCCAACCCAATATATGCTCTGTGGGTGCCCCCTAGGTGGGATGCATGGGCTCTTCTGTTGTGATGGGGCCAACTCCTGTGCTTGTGGTGGTAGGTAGGGCTGGTCCCCCAGCCCGACTGGCTGCCAGGCTTTGCTTCATGTGGAGGTTGCCAGTGCTGGTGGGCAGGGCCGGCTGCTGGGGCGGCTGGTTGTGGGGCCCAGGTGACCCGGAGCATGTGCCATCTCACTGATGGTTGGGGCTAGGGCTGCATGGCCGGGGGTGTCCCAGATCTAGTTCCTACTGGCTGGTGGGTGGGTAAGCCCTCAACACTAATAGGCTAGAGGGAAAACTCCAAAATGGCACTTGCCAGTGCCAGTGTCCTCGTGGTAGAATGAGCTCCAAAAAATGGCAGCTGCCTACACCTGTGTCCCCAGGAGGAGTCCCAGTTGCCTCCTGCCGCTCCAGGAAGCTCTTCAAGATCAGCAAGTGGATCTGACCCAGGCTTCTTGCAAATTACTGCCTCTGTGCTGGGTCTCAGAGCGGGTCAGATTTTGCACAAGCCCTTGAAGGGTAGAGTCTGTTTCCTACTGCCCGCTGGGTCTCCTGAACGTAAGCCCCACTGGCCTTCAAAGTCAGATGTTCTAGGGGCTCGTCTTCATGATGCAGGACCCCCAGGTTGGGGAGTGCAGTATGGGGCTTGGACCGCTCACTCCTCAGGGAAAACCTCTGCAATTGTGATTATCCTCCCATTTATGGGTTGCCTACCCAGCGATGAGGGTCTTGACTATACTGCATCTCTACCCCTCTTACCTGTCTCGTTCTTTATATTCTCAGTTGTGGAAAATCTTGTCTGTTAGTCTTCAGGTTATTCTCATCAATAGTTGCTTTGTAAATATTGGTAATTTTGGTGTGTCTGTGGGAGGAGGTGAGCTCAAAGTCTTCCTATTCTGCCACACCTAGACGTGTTTTAATTAATGTTACCAATGCAAAGATACATAACCTTATCCCAAGGATAAATTTTTAATTCAGGAATATGTAGAAAAATAATTCAATTATTTTTTCCTGGGTAAGGCCAGTGAAAACCACCTTACCCCCAATATGGCCTCCGAGAGCTGACTGGATATCAGACTCATCCCACCTTCCTCATTCTGGAACCTAAGCCTTGAACTGCACTGGAGAAATAATTTAATGTGGCATTTTGCTGAAATATCCTGTAGATATTTTAGGTATTTGCAGAGGGAATTTTTTGACCTTTGAATAATATATGTGCTGAGAAAGGTCTTCGGATGTTTTAACAACATGTTGAACTGAGATAGGCCTGAAGGGGTTTATTTTGGTCTCTGTTGGCTGCTACTCTTTTTCAAATCCTGTTGGTTAGAAGTTTTTGGTCTCTATGAGGACACTTTCAAGATTTTTCTACTGCAACGTATTTCATGCTATTCGGTTGTCCCTTCATCAAAGGCAGCAGGTTGAATAACCGTCCGGAGAGTGGCTCCATTAGTACTCTAGGTGCGTTCCTGCTGACCTGTGGTAGCCACCTGGACGTCCAGTAGACACCTCCAGCTTAATATATCCCAAAAGGGTGCTGGCTACTTAGAATGGAGTCACACTTTTCCAGCATTTCAAACTGCTGCTTAATTCTTTGAAAACATCAGTACAGGTGATTACAAGCAAAGAGATCAGTGTAGCCAAAGACATCTTGAGGACTGGATCTCTTCCACAGACGGTTTTTGACTGAGGGGGTAATTATGATCAAATCTACCACGTCAGCCCTTTAGCAGAGGAGACTGAATGTAATTCTGCTGTCAGTGCAGTATGACAGACCTCAGCTTAGACTGGGGGTTAATTAAAAGCACATGCATTTTGGCTATTCTGCCAAAAACACAAGGAGGCAGATTCTCCTAGAATGCAAGATAGTCCCTTGGCTAGAGTTTGGCATCTTTGGAGGACCTGTTAACCTTTCTGTGCAGTTAAGCTACCAGGAGATGTATTTCTGCCCCAGAGGACCCTTTGTTTCCTAAAAAAAAGAGGAACTTGTATTATGGAAGTTTGTGGGTGAGAACGCTATGATTTGGTCTTGAATTATGTTACGCTTGATTTTCTTCCAAATTAATAAAAGAGCTTGGACTCTACCCGTCTTGCTCACTGCTGAGTTCCGAGAGTTTAGCACAGTGATTACAGTCAGCAGGCATCCAATAATTATCTCTTGGATGAATAAATGCACTAAAGTGGTAAGCAAATGCCTCGAGGAGATAGAAACCACCTTGCAGAGGAGACTTCTGGAGCCGGGTATCAAAGATTGAGTAGGAGGTCTTGGTCAAAGAAGGAAGGAGGGGCCTCTTGCCTTCCAAGATGGCCCACACTCTGTCTATGGAGTGTGTATCTCCCTGAATAAACCTTTCACTTTACTATGTCTTGCTCTTGAATTCTTGCCTGCACGAAGCCAAGAACCCACACTTGGCGGCCATCCCAGGGACTCAGACATGACTTGGGATGTGACCATCCTCTCGCACCCCACTCTCTTTCCTGCAACATCTTTTCTGGCACCCAGTGCGGGGCCTCAAAGGCCATAATCTCGATCCGCCTATTGGGCTATGGCTCCCCTCTGAAGGGTGGCTGGGCCTTATCCTGAGCCATGTAGATTCAAGTAGCCCGTTAAGTGGCAGCTGACGTCGCCTGCAGGATCTGGCAGAGAGCAGTTCTCCGGCCGTGAAGAAGCGCACTGAGGCCAAGGCTTTCCCCCTCAGTCTTTCTCATTCTCCTATTGCTCTATCTCTTTGGACTTGAAAAGATCCACCCAGACGACCACCAAACATCCAAATTAAGACTGCGCGGCAAGTAATTGACAACTTGGTTGGGTCTAAAGAACTCCTGCCAGGGGGCTTATCTGGTGGCGCAGTGGTTGAGAATCTGCCTGCCAGTGCAGGGGACACGGGTTCAAGCCCTGGTCTGGGAGGATCCCACATGCCGCGGAGCAACTAGGCCCGTGAGCCACAACTACTGAGCCTGCGCGTCTGGAGCCTGTGCTCTGCAACAAGAGAGGCCACGATAGTGAGAGGCCCGCACACCGCGATGAAGAGTGGCCCCCGCTTGCTGCAACTAGGGAAAGCCCTCGCAGAGAAACGAAGACCCGGCACACCCAAAAATAAAAAAATAAAATAAATTTTTAAAAAACAAGAAGGAAGGAAGGATGGGGGAAAAGGAATTGTAGTCAAAGGGTTACAGCATGCACCAAGGAATGGAGACATGAATTTCAACCATCTAATAATTCATAGCAGGAATCCATGAGTAAAACCTTGCATAAGGTAATAAATGACAAACCTTCACAATCAAAGTGCAAATAAAACCCCAATTCATAAATGTCCTGCTGTGGACATTGGCCAGAAGTTGGACTTTAGCCACAATGTAAGCACTATATTAGGCCAGTTATCTTTGTGAGGTGATGAACCATTTCTAGAAGTTGGCACGTTCTTCCCTGCCGGTTGTAATAAGGCTATTGCATAATGTCGACTTATTCTAGAATGTTGCCTGGGGCTGCGCCACCAGGAGTAGTAATGAATCAAGGACTGGTTAGGAAAATACACGAACCTCTGTGTTTGATAGAGTGGGAAGTTCTTCCACAGTTGGTGTTTGGCAAACTGCCATGTTTTTGCCAATAGTGTAGTTCTGAGACTTTGGGTTTGGCTTAAGAAATTTAAGACAATTTTTAGAAATCACTATATCTTAAAAAGCATTTATCACCTTTTCAGAGAGTTGGTATATGCATGCAAACAGTCCTTAAGGAACAATAATCACCCTTTTCTCTGCCCCCCCGGATGCTTCACAAAAGAGAATGGGGACACAGTCATTTGCAAAGGTCAGTCTGCTGGGTTCATTAGATTATATACCCTACTTACGCAAGGATGGGGTTGTCTGCAGTCTTTCTAACCAACCACATATCATGAGTAGTACTCACTTACCAGTGGGAAAAAATAAGTGTTAACATCCCTTATGCTAATTAACAAACCATCTGGTGCAGATTTAGAAAGCTATTCTTGAAGTGCTTGCCTATTATTTCCAATTTGGTACCGTCGAAGGCTAACCAATCATCCTGGAATATAAATTTCTTATTAAGCACTGCAGATGTTAACTAACCACACCCAGAGTGTATATTAACGTTAACTCATATATGCATATACCTACTGACACATGCTGAACTATTCTAACATAATTACAGAGAAAGTTGTGTCTTAATTCGTGATATTTTCCTAATGGTCCCATCTATGCCTCCTGCCAATGAGTCATGGAATCACCAAGGCTGATGAATGAACTGGCTTATATTGGCCATGTTTCCTTTCTTTTTTGTGTCAAATGATGCAGTTCTCAAACATCTTGGAGTAGCTAGGTTTTCAGCAAATCTAACCTTTATCCTATCTGTCCCATCATCTATCTTTTCCCAAAATAAAGAAAAAAATTATTTGTGACCCCAATACAAGCAGTTTTTTCAGTAGAAAGAATGGTGAACTGAATTTTAAATTAAACTGAAGTTATAAATTGGCTTATTTTTATCTTTGCATTATCTGACTGCCTGATTATCCTTTATCTTGGTGGACCTTAGGTGTGAGTTATGTTACATCTAATTTATTACTAATGGTAATTAAATATTGAAGATTGTAAAAAATTTTATGATATAGGGTTTGATCATATTGTACTCCTATAGGTGTTCTGAGGACAGTAAAGTTGGAGTTAACAGCTGTGGTGCAGGATAATACTCATATATGTGACGTGTGTCAGCAGAGAAGAAAAAGCGAAGATCTCTACCTTGTTTGGCCTGAGGTGCCAAGGTATGAGATTACCTTAGGTTTGATTCTTGTTCCAGCTATAGGACTGAATGGGGATGGTGGATGGTGCCGTAAGTGACATCCTGGGCAGGTATGCAACCAGGTCTGTGATTTGGGAAGCCCAGGACCTTAGTGCCTTCAGCAGGAGCTACTGTGGCACAAAGATCGATGAGACAGGAAGACCCCTATGAGACCAGTCTTCCTCTAAGCAAGTTCCAGACACCTGCTTCATTGTGGGATTGGAAACTATGCAAAGACCAATATGCAGATCAATGGTGGTGAAAGACGTCACACATAAGAATAATGACCCTTCCGTGTGTTCTCTGCTCTGTGTTTTCCCCAAAGTTCTCAGGTACACTGCTTCAGAAGACTGGGAGGGTAGGATGGTGCAATAGAAACAGCACCAGCTTTAGAGACAAAAAGTAAGGAAGCTCAGCTGTATGACCCTGAGCCCCACAGTATCCTCATATGTTCAATGCATGTAATCCATCTCCCTGGCAAGGCTTCTATGAGGATTAATGAGATACCCCTTGGGAAAAAAATCTTGATTTTATTTATAATTGATTGCTATCATCTAAGGTAGCTGGATAGTAGTTGGAGAACTTTTTGTTTGCTTATCAGATGGATGGGTGGTGGGTATATGAGTTTGAAAGAGAACAGAGCTAAATTGCTTCCATGCAGTTATAAAACACATGGACATTTGAGATATGGGTGAACAAGGCAGACAAAGACACTGATCATATGAAAGTTACCTTCTAGTGGAGGGAGGCAGAAAATAAGGAAATAATCCAAAAGATAAACAATATGTGCATCATGATGAGTGCTAGGGAGAAAAATAAAGGCAGGGAAGGAATTTGAGAATGCCTGGAGTGGGAAGGGTGGTGGGGGAAGGTGTCCATCTAGACAGGATGCTCAGAGAAGGCTTCTCTCTGAGTCACTGGCATAAGACATACAAAACCCAGGGGTGAAAGGTGTTCTAGGCAGAGGTCTCTGAAGTACAAGGACCTTGCAGCTGGAACGAGCCAGCTGTGTTTGGTAGAATTCCCCAAGGAGATCAACTGACCAAGAGTGAGGAGAGTGACGGATGCATGGTAGGAGATGAGGGCTGAGAAGTGAGCAAGGCCCAGATCATGTAGAGAGGCTCAGGCCAGGAGTTTGGATTTTATCCTAAGTGGATTGGGAAGCCATTGAAGGGTTTTTGAAAGAATGTGCAGGCTAATGCTGTGTTTAAGAAAGGGGGAAGGATTTAGAAGCCTGGAAGGGAGGATGAGGGAGGTTAGAGACAGGAAACAGAGTGATTCGGATGCATCTTGGGAAAGAGTGGAGGGGGAAACATACCTTCTTCTCTGTTTTCCCATTGGCTTGGCTAAAGAGGGAGCTTGGATAGAAGAGAAAAAGCCAAAGAATATTTGTTTGGTTGTTCAGAGTGTGGTGTGTGATGGAAGCTCACACCTCTCCTAGAGAACCTTCAGGAAGTTCTGCACTGGCCAACTTAGGGTGAGCAGGTCCTGAAAGGTGAATGTGAAGAAGTACTCTGTTGGATTTAATGGCTAAGCAGGGTGAGAACAGAGACTGTGATACATGAGTAAATACCATAGCATGGCACAGAGCAGAAACCCGTTAAGTGTGCCTCTCTTTCCCACTCCTCATACCTCATCCTTGCTTTCCTTTCACCTAGTATCTAAGGCCATTTCCTCACTTGTGGAATGACATTGAACCAGGCTGAATTCCTTCCAAGGTTTACCATTTATAACCCTATGGCTTTTCATCTCCCAGAGAAGGGAACTAACTCTATGTGAATTTGCCCACAGTTTGTTTCTTTTTTTAACATCTTTATTGGAGTATAATTGCTTTACATTGTTGTGTTAGTTTCTGCTGTATAAAAAAGTGAATCAGCTATACGTATACATATATCCCCATATCCCCTCCCTCTTGCATCTCCTATCCCACCCCTCTAAGTGGTCACAAAGCACCGAGCTGACCACCGTGTGCTATGTGGCTGTTTCCCACTAGCTATCTATTTTACATTTGGTAGTGTATATATGTCAGTGCTACTCTCTCACTTCCCAGCTTACCCTTCCCTCTGGCCATGTCCTCAGGTCCATTCTCTATGTCGGCGTCTTTATTCGTGTCCTGCCCCTAGGTTCTTTAGAACCATTTTTTTTTTTAGATTCCATATATATGCGTTAGCACATGGTATTTGTTTTTCTCTTTCTGCCTTACTACTTCATTCTGTATGACAGACTCTAGATCCATCCACCTCACTACAAATAACTCAATTTCATTTCTTTTTATGGCTGAGTAATATTCAATTCTATATATGTGCCACATCTTCTTTATCCATTCATCTGTCGATCAACACTTAGGTTGCTTCCATGTCCTGGCTATTGTAAGTAGTACTGCAATGAACAGTGTGATACATGACTCTTTTTGAATTATAGTTTTCTCAGGGTATGTACCCAGTAGTGGGATTGCTGTGTCATATGGTAGTTCTATTTTTAGTTTTTTAGGGAACCTCCGTACAATTCTCCATAGTGGCTGTACCAATTTACATTCCCATCAACAGAGCAAGAGGGTTCCCTTTTCTCCACACCCTCCCCAGCATTTATTATTTGTAGACCTTTTGATCATGGCCATTCTGACCAGTGTGAGGTGATACCTCATTGTAGTTTTAATTTGCATTTCTCTAATGATTAGTGATGCTGAGCATCCTTTCATGTGTTTATTGGCAATCTGTATATCCTCTTTGGAGAAATGTCTATTTAGATCTTCTGCCCATTTTTGGATTGGGTTGTTTGTTTTTTTGATATTGAGCTGCATGAGCTGCTTCTGTATTTTGGAGATTAATCCTTTGTCAGTTGCTGTGTTTGCAAATATTTTCTCCCATTCTGAGGGTTGTCTTTTCGTCTTGTTTATGGTTTCCTTTGCTGTGCAAAAGCTTTGAAGTTTCATTAGGTCCCATTTGTTTATTTTTGTTTTTATTTCCATTTCTCTAGGAGGTGGGTCAAAAAGGACCTTGCTGTAGTTTATGTCATAGAATGTTCTGCCTATGTTTTCCTCTAAGAGTTTTATAGTGTCTGGCCTTGCATTTAGGGCTTTAATCCATTTTGAGTTTATTTTTGGGTATGGTGTTAGGAAGTGTTCTAATTTCATTCTTTTACATATAGCTGTCCAGTTTTCCCAGCACCATTTATTGAAGAGGCTGTCTTTTCTCCATTATATATTCTTGCCTCATTTATCAAAGATAAGGTGACCATATGTACATGGGTTTATCTCTGGGTTTGTATCCTATTCCATTGATCTATATTTCTGTTTTTGTGCCAGTACCATACTGTCTTGATTACCATAGCTTTGTAGTATAGTCTGAAGTTAGGGAGCCTGATTCCTCCAGCTCTGTTTTTCTTTCTCAAGATTGCTTTGGTTATTCGGGGTCTTTTGTGTTTCCATACAAATTGTGAAATATTTTGTTCTAGTTCTCTGGAAAATGCCATTGGTAGTTTGAGAGGGATTGCATTGAATCTGTAGATTGCTTTGGGTAGTATAGTCATTTTCACAGTGTTGATTCTTCAAATCCACAAACATGGTATATCTCTCCATCTGTTGATATCATCTTTAATTTCTTTCATCAGTGTCTTATAGTTTTCTGCATACAGGTCTTTTGTCTCCTTAGGTAGGTTTATTCCTAGGTATTTTATTCTTTTTGTTGCAGTGGTAAATGGGAGTGTTTCCTTAATTTCTCTTTCAGATTTTTCATCATTAGTGTATAGGAATGCAAGAGATTTCTGTGCATTAATTTTGTATCCTGCTACTTTACCAAATTCATTGATTAGCTCTAGTAGTTTTCTGGTAGCATCTTTAGGATTCTCTATGTATAGTATCATGTCATCTGCAAACAGTGACAGTTTTACTTCTTCTTTTCTGATTTGGATTCATTTTATTTCTTTTTCTTCTCTGATTGCTGTGGCTAAAACTTCCAAAACTATGTTGAATAATAGAGGTGAGAGTGGGCAACCTTGTCTTGTTCCTGATCTTAGTGGAAATGCTTTTAGTTTTTCACCATTGAGAATGATGTTGGCTATGGGTTTGTCACATCTGACCTTTATTACATTGCGGTAAGTTCCCTCTATGCCTACTTTCTGGAGGGTTTTTATCATAAATGGGTGTTGAATTTTGTGGAAAGCTTTTGCTGCATCTGTTGAGATTATCATATGGTTTTTATCCTGCAATTTGTTAATATGGTGTATCACATTGATTGATTTGCGTATATTGAAGAATCCTTGCATGCCTGGGATAAACCCCACTTGATCATGGTGTATGATCCTTTTAATGTGCTGCTGGATTCTGTCTGCTAGTATTTTGTTGAGGATTTTCAGATCTATGTTCATCAGTGATATTGGCCTCTTGTTTCCTTTTTTTGTGACATCTTTGTCTGGTTTTCATATCAGGATGATGGTGACCTTGTATAATGAGTTTGGGAGTGTTCCTCCCTCTGCTATATTTTGGAAGATTTTGAGAAAGATAGATGTTAGCTCTTCTCTAAATGTTTGATAGAATTCTTCTGTGAAGCCATCTGGTCCTGGGCTTTTGTTTGTTGGAAGGTTTTTAATCACAGTTTCAACTTCAGTGCTTGTGACTGATCTGTTTATATTTTCTATTTCTTTCTGGTTCAGTCTTGGAAGGTTGTACTTTTCTAAGAATTTGTCCATTTCTTCCAGGTTGTCCATTTTATTGGCATAGAGTTGCTTGTAGTAATCTCTCATGATCCTTTGTATTTCTGCAGTGTCAGTTGTTACTTCTTTTTCATTTCTAATTCTGTTGATTTGAGTCTTCTCCCTTTTTTTCTTGATGAGTCTGGCTAATGGTTTATCAATTTTGTTTATCTTCTCAAAGAACCAGCTTTTAGTTTTATTGATCTTTACTATTGTTTCCTTCATTTCTTTTTCATTTATTTCTGATCTGATCTTTATGATTTCTTTCCTTCTGCTAACTTTGCGGGTTTTTTATTCTTCTTTCTCTAATTGCTTTAGGTGCAAGCTTAGGTTGTTTATTTGAGATGCTTCTTGTTTCTTGAAGTAGGATTGTATTGCTATAAATTTCCCTCTTAGAACTGCTTTTGCTGCAGCCCATAGGTTTGGCATCGTCGTGTTTTCATTGTCATTTGTTTCTAGGTATCTTTTGATTTCCTCGTTGATTTCTTCAGTGATCTCTTGGTTATTTAGTTGCGTATTGTTTAGCCTCCATGTGTTTGTATTTTTTAGTTTTTTTCCTGTAATTGATATCTAGTCTCATAGTGTTCAGGTCGGAAAAGATACTTGATACAATTTCAATTTTCTTAAATTTACCAAGGCTTGATTTGTGACCCAAGATATGATGTATCCTGGAGATTGTCCATGAGCAGTTGAGATGAAAGTGTATTCTGATGTTTTTGGATGGAATGTCCTATAAATATCAGTTCAGTCCATCTTGTTTTGTGTCATTTAAACCTTGTGATTCCTTATTTATTTCCATTTTGGTTGATCTGTCCATTGTTAAAGTCCGCTACTATTACTGTGTTACTGTCAATTTTCCCTTTTATGGCTGTTACCATTTGCCTTATGTATTGAGGTCTTCCTATGTTGGGTGCATAAATATTTACAGTTACTATATCTTCATCTTAGATTGATCCCTTGTTTATTATGTAGTGTCCTTCTTTGTCTCTTGTAATATCTTTATTTTATTTTATTTTTCATAATTTCTTTTTTTAATTTTAGAATTTTATGTATTTTTTATATAGCAGGTTCTTATTAGTTATCCGTTTTATGCATATTAGTGTATATATGTCAATCCCAATCTCCCAATTCCTCACACCCCCACCCCCACCCCTGCCACTTTCCCCCCTTGTTGTCTATACGTTCGTTCTCTATATCTGTGTCTCTATTTCTGCCCTGCAAACTGGTTAATCTGTACCATTTTTCTAGGTTCCACATATATGCGTTAATATATGATATTTTTTTTCTCTTTCAGACTTAACTTTACTCGGTATGACAATCTCTAGATCCATCCACGTCTCTACAAATGACCCAATTTCTTTCCTTTTTATGACTAAGTAATATTCCATTGTATATATCTACCACACCTTTATCCATTCGTCTGTCGATGGGCATTTAGGTTGCTTCCATGACCTGGCTATTGTATATAGTGCTGCATGAACATTGGGGTGCATGTGTCTTTTTGAATTATGGTTTTCTCTGCGTATATGCCCAATAGTGGGATTGCTGGGTGATATGGTAATTCTATTTTTAGTTTTATAAGGAACCTCCATACAGTTCTCCGTAGTGGCTGTATCAATTTACATTCCCACCAACAGTCCAAGAGGGTTCCCTTTTCTCCACAGCCTCTCCAGCATTTGTGGTTTGTAGATTCTGATGATGCCCATTCTAACTAGTGTGATGTGATACCTCATTGTAGTTTTGATCTGCATTTCTCTAATAATTAGTGATGTTGAGCAGCTTTTCACGTGCTTTTTGGCCATCTGTATGTCTTCTTTGGAGAAATGTCTATTTAGGTCTTCCACCCATTTTTTAATTGGGTTGTTTGTTTCTTTAATATTGAACTGCATGAGCTGTTTATATATTTTGGAAATTAATCCTTTGTCTGTTGATTCGTTTGCAAACATTTTCTCGCATTCTGAGGGTTGTCTTTTCGTCTTGTTGGTGGTTTCCTTTGCTTTGCAAAAGCTTTTACATTTTATTAGGTCCCATTTGTTTATTTTTGTTTTTATTTCCTTTACGAGGTGGATCAAAGAAGATCTTGCTGTGATTTATGTCATAGAGTGTTCTTCCTATGTTTTCCTCTAAGAGTTTTATAGTGTCTGGTCTTACATTTAGGTCTCTAATCCATTTTGAGTTTATTTTTGTGTATGGTGTTAGGGAGTGTTCTAATTTCAATATTTTACATGTAGCTCTCCAGTTTTCCTAGCACACTTATCGAAGAGACTGTCTTTTCTCCTTTGTATATCCTTGCCTCCTTTGTCATAGATTAGTTGACCATAGGTGTATGGATTTATCCCTGGGCTTTCTATCCTGTTCCATTGATCTATATTTCTGTTTTTGTGCCAGTAGCATATTGTCTTGATTACTGTAGCTTTGTAGTATAGTCTGAAGTCAGGTAGAGTGATTCCTCCAGCTCCGTTTTTTTCCCTCAAAACTGCTTTAGCTATTCAGGGTCTTTTGTGTCTCTGTACAAATATTAAGATTTTTTTGTTCTAGTTCTGTGAAAAATGCCATTGGTAATTTGATAGAGATTTCATTGAATCTGTAGATTGCTTTGGGTAGTAGAATCATTTTCACAATGTTGATTCTTCAAATCCAAGGACATGGTATATCTCTCCATCTGTTTGTATCATCTTTAATTTCTTTCATCAGTGTCTTATAGTTTTCTTCATACAGGTCATTTGTCTCCTTAGGTAGGTTTATTCCTAGGTATTTTATTTTTTTTTGTTGCAATGGTAAATGGGAGTGTTTCCTTAATTTCTCTTTCAGATTTTTCATCATTAGTATATAGGAGTGCAAGAGATTTCTGTGCATTAATTTTGTATGCTGCAGCTTTACCAAATTCTTTGATTAGCTCTAGTAGTTTTCTGGTGGCATCTTTAGGATTCTCTAGGTAGTTTATCATGTAATCTGCAAACAGTGACAGTTTTACATCTTCTTTTCCAATTTGTATTCCTTTTATTTCTTTTTCTTCTCTGACTGCTGTGGCTAGGACTTCCAAAACTATGTTGAATAATAGTGGTGAGAGTGTGATCTTAGAAGAAATGCTTTCAGTTTTTCACCATTGAGAATGATGTTTACTATGGGTTTGTCGTATATGCCTTTTATTATATTGAGGAAGCTTCCCTCTATGCCCATTTTCTGGAGAGTTTTTATCATAAATGGGTGTTGAATTTTGTCAGATCTTTTTCTGTACCTATTGAGATGATTGTATTGTTTTTATTCTTAATTTGTTAATATGTGGTATCACATTGATTGATTTGCATATATTGAAGAATCCTTGCATCCCTGAGGTAAATCCCACTTGATCATGGTATATGATCCTTTTAATGTGTTTTTGGATTCTGTTAACTAGTATTTTTTGAGGATTTTTGCATCTATATTCATCAGTGATACTGGTCTGTAATTCCCTTTTTTATGTAGTATCTTTGTCTGGTTTTGGTATCAGGGTGATGGTGGCCTCACAGAATGAGTTTGGGAGTGTTCCTTCTGCAGTTTTTTGGAAGAGTTTGAGAAGGTTAGGTGTTAGCTTTTCTCTAAATGTTTGATCGAATTCACCTGAGAAGCCATCTGGTCCTGGACTTTTGTTTGTTGGAAGATTTTTAATCACAGTTTCAATTTCATTACTTGGATTGGTCTGTTCATATTTTCTATTTCTTCCTGGTTCAGTCTTGGAAGGTTATACCTTTCTAAGAATTTGTCTGTTTCTTCCAGGTTGTCCATTTTATTGGCATAGAGTTGCTTGTAGTAGTTTCTTAAGATGCTTTGTATTTCTGCGGTGTCTGTTGTAACTTCTTTTTCATTTCTAATTTTATTGATTTGAGTCCTCTCCCTATTTTTCTTGATGAGTCTGGCTAATGGTTTATCAATTTTGTTTATCTTATCTTAGTTTTATTGATCTTTGCTATTGTTTTCTTTGTTTCTATTTCATTTATTTCTGCTCTGATGTTTATGATTTCATTCCTTCTACTAACTTTGGGTTTTATTTATTCTTCTTTCTCTGTTCCTTTAGGTGTAAGTTTAGATTGTTTATTTGAGATTTTTCTTGTTTCTTGAGGTAAGCTTGTATTGCTATGAACTTCCCTCTTAGAACTGCTTTTGCTGCATCCCATAGGTGTTGGATGGTCGTGTTTTCATTGTCATTTGTCTCTAGGTATTTTTTGATTTCTTCAGTGATCTCTTGGTTATTTAGTAACATATTGTTTATCCTCCATGTGTTCGTGTTTTTTAAGTTTTTTTCCCTGTATTTGATTTCCAATCTCATAATGTTGTGGTCAGAAAAGATTCTTGATGTGATTTCAATTTTCTTAAATTTACTGAGGCTTGATTTGTGACCCAAGATGTTATCTGTTCTGGAGAATGTTCTATGTGCACTTGAGAAGGAAGTGTAATCTGCTGGTTTTGGATGGAATGTCCTATAAATATCAATTAAATCAATCTGGTCTATTGTGTCATTTCAGTTTTTAGTTTCTTTATTAATTTTCTGTTTGGATGATCTATCCATTGGTGTAACTGAGGTGTTAAAGTCCCCCACTATTATTGTCTTACTGTCGATTTCCTCTTTTATAGCTGTTAGCAGTTGCCTTATGTATTGAAGTGCTCCTATGTTGGGTGCATGTATATTTATAATTATTATATCTTCTTCTTGGATTGATCTCTTGATATTTATGTAGTGTCCTTCCTTGTCTCTTTAACATTATTTATTTTAAAACCTATTTTATCTGATATTAGAATTGCTACTTCAGCTTTCTTTTGATTTCCTTTTGCATGGAATATCTTTTTCCATCCCCTCACTTTCAGTCTGTATGTATCCCTAGGTCTGAAGTCAGTCTCTTGTAGACAGCATATGTACTGGTCTTGTTTTTATGTCCATTCAGCCAGTCTGTGTCTTCTGGTGGGAGCATTTAATCCATTTACATTTAAGGTAATTATCGATATGTATGTTCCTATTCCCATTTTCTTAATTGTTTTGGGTTTGTTATTGTAGGTCTTTTCCTTCTCTTGTGTTTTCTGCCTAGAGAATTTCCTTTAGCATTTGTTGTAAAGCTGGTTGGTGGTACTGAATTCTGTTAACTTTCGCTTGTCTGTGAGGGTTTTAATTTTTCTGTCTAATCTGAATGAGATCCTTGCTTGGTAGAGTAATCGTGGTTGTAGGTTTTTCTCTTTCATCACTTTAAATATGTCCTGCCCCTCCCTTCTGGCTTGCAGAGTTTCTGCTGGAAGATTAGCTGTTAACCTTTTTGGGATTCCCTTGTATGTTATTTGTTGCTTTTTCCTTGCTGCTTTCAATATTTTTTCTTTGTTTTTAATTTTTGATAGTTTGATTAATATGTGTCTTGGTGTGTTTCTCCTTGGATTTATCCTGTATCAGACTCTGTGCTTCCTGGACTTGACTATCGCCTTTCACATATTAGGGAAGTTTTCAACTATAATCTCTTCAAATATTTTCTCAGTCCCTTTCTTTGACTCTTCTTCTGGGACCCCCATAATTCGAATATTGGTGTGTTTAATGTTGTCCCAGAGGTCTCTGAAATGGTCCTCAATTCTTTTCATTCTTTTTTCTTTATTCTGTTCTTCAGTAGTTATTTCCACTATTTTAACTTCTAGGTCACTTATCCGTTCTTCTCCCTCAGTTATTCTGCTATTGATTCCTTCTAGAGAATTTTTAATTTCATTCATTGTGTTGTTCATCATTGTTTGTTTGCTCTTTAGTTCTTCTAGGTCCTTGTTAAACAATTCTTGTATTTTCTGCATTCTATTTCCAAGATTTTGGGTCATCTTTATTATCATTACTCTGAATTCTTTTTCAGGTAGACTGCCTATTTCCTCTTCATTTGTTTGGTCTGGTGGGTTTTTACCTTGCTCCTTTATCTGCTGCATATTTCTCTGTCTTTTCATTTTGTTTAACTTACTGTGTTTGGGGTCTCCTTTTTGCACGCTGCAGGTTCATAGTTCCCGTTGTTTTAGGTGTCTGCCCCCAGTGGGTGAGGTCGGTTCAGTGGGTTGTGTAGGCTTCCTGGTGGAGGGGGCTGGTGCCTCTGTTCTGGTGGATGAGGCTGGATCTTGTCTTTCTGGTGGGCAGGACTGCATCAGGTGGTGTGTTTTTGGGATTTCAGTGACCTTTTTATGATTTTAGGTAGCCTCTCCGTGAATTGGTCTGGTTGTGTTCCTGTCTTGCTAGTTGTTTGGCAGTGGGTTTCCAGCACTGGAGCTTGCTGGTCATTGAGTGGAGCCAGGTCTTAATGTTGAGATGGAGATCTCTGGGAGAGCTCTAGCCGATGGATATTATATGGGGCCAGGAGGTCTCTCATGGTCCAGTGTCCTGAACTTGGCTCTCCCACCTCCGAGGCTCAGGCCTGACACCCGGCCAGAACACCAAGACCTTGTCAGCCACACAGCGTAGTAAAAGCCCAAGGGTATTAAAGGAATTGCCAGAACTCAAGCAGCTGATTAGAGGCTTCGCTGAACAGGAATCTCATCTTCCCATTCCCCGCCTGGTACTCGAGCAACTTCTTGGGCAGACAGATTCCTGGAGTCTTATTCTCTGAAGGGTTCAGAAGCGCTACTGAAGGAGGTAGGGGTGGCAGGATGCTGGGGCCGCTTGGAAAAGGGAAGAGGAAAGAAAGAAGTCTGCCCTCAGTTTTAATCATGGCATTTAACATACTCATTTGAGGATCAGTCTGGAAATCATCAGGGAATTCTTTTTTCTTTTTACTGCTACTGCACATAGCGATTGTGCAGCCGAGTGGAGGAAAGATTTTGGCTTTTGATGTTCCAGAGAATGGAAAGTTGTTGCCGTCAGCCACTTAGTCAGAATCATAATTTCTTTTGCACCACAAAAGAAGGCTTGTAAGAGACTAGAAGACGGTCCTGGGTAGCTGGAATACACATTCAGTGGTTAATGCATCATTGCATAGGGGAGATGCAGCCATGTTTGAGTAGTTTGATTAAAGAACAACTCAGACGGATTCTAGATGATTTAACCTTGACTTAAGCCCAAGGGGGAGACCATAATTATAACTAACTCCTCTTTTTCTTGGCAGAGTCTAGAGTCCATTTCGTTTTCATTTCACTTAAGGTACCCCCTCTACTGAATTGTCTCCTTTTTATTTTTATTTATTTTAATTTACTTTTTAAGTTGAAATATAGTTGATTTACAATGTGTTAATTTCTGCTGTACTACAAGATGACTCAGTTATCCACGTATATACATTCTTTTTCATATTCTTTTTCATTATGGTTTATCACAGGATATTGAATATAGTTCCCTGTGCTATACAGTAGGACCTTGTTGTTTATCCATTCCATATGTAATAGTTTGCATCTACCAACCTCAAACTCCCAGACCATCCTTCCCCCTCCCTGCCTTCCCCTTGGCTACCACAGTCTGTTCTCTATGTCCATGAGTCTGTTTCTGTTTTGTAGGTAGGTTCAGTTGTGCCATATTTTAGGTTCCACATGTAAGTGATATCATATGGTATTTGTCTTTCTCTTTCCTACTTACTTCACTTAGTATGACAATCTCTAGTTGCATCCATGTTGCTGCAAATGGCATTATTTCGTTCTTTTTTATGGCTGAGTAGTACTTCATTGCATGTATGTACCACATCTTTTATCCATTCATCTGTCGATGGACTCAATTATCTCCTTTTTAGTTAGTGGTGTTAAATGTTTTAAGACTCTTACAGTCATTTTTCCTTTCAGCCTTGTCCTGGGGAATCAGTGAAGATGACCACAAATAATGGCATCTTGCAGCTGGTACAAAGAGAATAAATTACAAATTGAATGTTTAACCTTACCTAACATTATAGCCGTTAGGCATATACGTCTATTTAAATTTAAGCTAATTGCAATTAAATAATATTAAGAATCAATTCCTCAGTCACACTAGACACATTTCAAGTACTTAATAGCCACATATGACTAGTGTCTGCCATACTGAAAGCATATATATAGAATATTTACCTCATTGCAGGCGATTCAGTTGGACAGCCTGATCTAGGAGTTTTAATAGTAGGAATCAAAAGAAGAGCTCCTTAGAATGTATAGAGGCAAGTTCTTGTCAGTTTCCATGATTTTAATTTCATGGCCTGTAGCCACTGACATCTTCAGCAATGGATCTGTATGTTGGAACCAACTAATTACCCCAGAAGAAGAAAAGTGAAGCTAACTTTTCTACAATTACCAAAATATTTGTTTTCCCAAGATCTTAGGATATTTTGCAAAGTGGCCAAAAGCATTTGCAGTGGATGGAAAGAGGACCCATCTACTGAGTAATCAATCACAAGGCCCTACAGCAATGAACTCAGCCATTCCCATCCCTGGAGAAACAGATTGAAGCCTCTTCACTTCCATCTTGACAAAGGTATTTACATTCCTCAGTTGATGTGGGGAGTAAAACAGCTTTCCAAGTATGAGGTTGTCTTGGGGGCCAAGCTGTTTGTCAAAGAACAGAGAAATACTAGCAACTCCCTGCAGATGAGAACTTAACCTTGTTCTCCAAGCATTACTGGAAGTGTTCTCTAGCTCTCAGTGCTCTTCTCTCCACTCAAGCAAAAGTTGCCCTCAGGGGCTGGCTGTTACCCTGGACACTAAATCCACAGGCGTTTTCCTGATGCTCCTTTGTGGCTGATGCTGACTGTGTTCTCCAGCAACTCAACCTCAGGTAGAGCTTGGACACACCATACTTTATGATCTCCTAGTGCTTTGGGGAAAGACACATTGTGTGTGTGCACATTTGCACGCTTGGAGAGCATGACGTCTCAGGACTGTTGGAAGCTGTGGTTCTAAGGCTTCCTGCATCTGGTGAGCCTCCATTAAAGGCAGCTACCTAGGGCAAAATCCCAGCTTGAAAGAAGTACTACAGGGAGCCAAGGCCTGAGTCCAATGAGTTCCATTTTTAAAGCTGTGGAATTGAGCACAGAAAGGCCCAATGAAATTCCTATGTTCACACAGCAAGTTAATTATGGAGTCAAGAAATCATACTTTTTTTTAAACTGAAATTCCTGTTGCATGATAAAGAATTTTGTTCCCTTTACTCTCTAAAGATGCTTTATGAGCCTAGAGGAAATGGAGAGATGGTATAGATGCTAATTTTCACTTAATAGATTTTCCTTGGGACGTTGGTTCGTTTTGTTCAAAGCATCCGTGGCAAGTTGGACTACATGCATCTAGTCATCAGGCTGACGATGGGAAAAAGAGAAGCTGGACAAAGATTCATTCTTCCCCTGCCTTTTAGGACTGTGACTTGGGTTTGCCTTCTGTTTGTGTGCAACAGGCTTTGGAAGACAGGCCATCTCTCTGGCTCTCAGATGTTAAGGAATGGGGCCAAATATAAAGAAAAAAGCCAAGTAGGCATTTCTCCCACGGTGGTTATCTTTAGTCTATGCTGAGGTCATTTCCTAGTGCAAGAAAGTTGTTTGCTTATGGGCTATGGGCCAAATTCACACTGATTCCTAGAGTCTGGAAAATCACCAACCATCCCAACATCCAGGATCAGACTTCTTCAAGGCATAAGCAGGGTTAAAATCCCCTGTGTTTTGTCTTGCCCTTATCTATCTACATGGAAAATAGATCCCATAGATCTAGTGCTGTGCAAAAAAATAAAAGAATGGTCACAAACACTCATACATTTGTGAATGTATGTATAACCACACGCAGTGTACACACAGTCTCTTTTATTCTACAGTGACTATGAACATGAGAGCAATTGATCATTTAAATTTAATGAGTTGGTAAGTATTGCAAGACATGTTCAAACAATTGTCTAGGTGTCAGAAGACTCTTACGTAGCAGTCACCATAGCCAAACAAACGTCATGGCAAGATGGGTTACCCTTTCTTCAATTTTAGTGGAAGGCAATGACACATGGTTACTTTCACTACACAGTTGAAAAGATTTGACTGCCCTATTCCGAAGACTGAAGAAAGCATCTTTTCCCTTGACCACAGATAAAATATTGGTATGAATGTGCAACCCAAGTACGTTGACAGAAAAGAGTTAAATAGCCTTAAAGAACTGAATAGCTAGGTTAGCCATATCTTTTGCATATTAAGCTTAATCATTCTGATCTTTATCATCAGTGTGGGAGAACTAGAAAGCACTTGAAAATGGATTAGGAAGACAACATAGCAAAAGATTCTTTAATCTCTAGGGATATATCACTTGGGAAGCATTTTGTCTGGAAGCATTCCTTCTCATCCTAAATCCTAAGAGAAACAAGAAGAAGGTTAGGGATCACTGTTCTGGATCAGAAAGCATCAAAGGGATCCTGGGAACCATATGATCAGAGTGGCCTACAGAGATGTGGTGGAAAAGACTTAAGGACCAGTGGTCAGTTTGATCAACATACAGAACCAACATCCCCAGTAGCCCGAGTAGTCAATCAAAGCTGGAAAGAAGTGACCAGTGGACCCATGTGTCCTGTGACAGCACAATTGGAACTGTGTCCTTTAAGGTCTAGGGGAAGTGCCTAAGAAACTCATTGACTCCATGACCGTGTGGCCAAGGGCAAGGCCTGGTGTGATTGTGCAGAGAAGTGTCACTTACCCTGCCACGTGTGTATCTGAAAAGAGAAGCAAATTCATTAGAGGCGGCAGCAGCCACTGTATACTGTGTACTGAACTGAAGCATGTCAGAGGCCCTTCCACAGAAAAAAGAAGTAAGCCAGGCACACAGGCATGAAACGTCAAAGGAAAACAAGACCAAGAATAAAACTGGAACTTTGCTCATTTTAGCTATAGGTGCATTTATTGCTCTCATAGTAAGAGCAACTGACAATCCAACAAGAAAATAACTAGTTAACACACACTATAATGAGTGAATTTTGACCCTACATTGTTTAGCAAATCTATAAGCAATTCACCCACCGGGTTCCAAAGCTTGTGCTTTCAAAGAACCAAATTAAAGAACCCTGTTCAAACATTATTACTAATTGTAAAATGGGTAGTCTCTATCCAGTTTTAAGGTTCTATGTTTTCTCAAAATCTTTACAACATTTAGGTATTGGATCCAAAAAGTCTGAGACCTGATAGGTGGCCACCAACTTGCCTAACATGGCCTTGGTGCCTAAGCATGGAGAATCTTGATTGTGTCTTCCAGATGGCAAGAGGCACAGGCAATCATTATATAGTTGGCCTCTAAACTGAGAATGTTCCTGACACCAGTATTACCAAAACTTAATACTAATTTACTGAGCACCAGCTATATGCAGCCTATTGTGTTTGCCACATATTTCTTTACGTGATCTTGTGTTTCTCTCATAGCATACCCGGGAGGTAGAATTACTATTCCCAATTTAAAGATAAGGATACTGTGTGTAAGGTGTCAAGTGAGATCTTCTTCCCCATTTTCTCACAACTGCCCCTAAAGCCTGCTGCTGAGAACGTCCAGTTTGGAGAAACAACAGCTCAGCTGCCATGAAGGGCTTGCTGAGAACGTCCAGTTTGGAGAAACAACAGCTCAGCTGCCATGAAAGGCTTGCTGACAGTGTGCCTTTTTTTTTTTTTTTTTTTTTTTTGCGGTACATGGGCCTCTCACTGTTGTGGCCTCTCCCGTTGTGGAGCACAGGCTCCGGACGCGCAGGCTCAGCGGCCATGGCTCACGGGCCCAGCCGCTCCATGGAATGTGGGATCCTCCCGGACCGGGGCACGAACCTGTGTCCCTTGCATCGGCAGGCGCACCCTCAGCCATTGCGCCACCAGGGAAGCCCAGTGTGCCATTTTTGAAGAATGAAACAAAAGGCATACTAGGAAAAGAAGAATAGAAGAAGAAAAAGTTAGAAGAAGAATAGAAGAAAAAAAAGCTAGGAAAAAAACCTGTCTTTCCTCACAGAATAGCGATTATTTATAGAGAAAATTAAGACACCTACAAAAAAGCTGCTCACACTATTAAGTGAATTTAGCAGGGTCTCAGGATAAAAGGTCAATATAAAAACGTCCACTATATCTCTATAATACTGGCATTGAACAATTAGAAAATGACATTTTTAAATGTTCCACTTATACAAATAGAATTCCTGGAAAGCGTTAGGATCTGACTGATTTGTCCTTGAGGGAGTCTACAATCCAGCAGAAAAGAGGAGTCAACCCAGAACAGGTACTAGGAAAGTAAAAAGTGTTCTACATTTTACCTCCAAAGAGTTGAGACTACTCAAACAAACCTTTACACAGGCCCAGAGTGATTAACTTTCCCAAAGCCTCACAACTCATAAACCCATGAACTGGGATGTGAATTCTGGCCTCTGACTCAAAACTGTCTCGTCTTATTCCCCACAGCACCCCTGTTCTCTGCATGTGTACTGCGAATCGGGGGAGACCTGATAGACTTTCTATTCCAAGTGCTCAAAGGTTCAAAAATTCTTCCTGAACTCCCAGCATTTCCGTTTGGTTTTAGGTTGGCTTTCAAAGTCCAATATTATAATAATACTATCTCATATTCACACAATAGTTTTACTAAGCTTTCCTATGTAGTACCTCATTTAACCCTCACAATAACTTTTGGGTAAGGAGAGACTGAAATGATCGTGGTTTTATAGATGATATTTATTTAGATTGACTCAGATGGGATTTTTAAAAATTTTATTCATTTATTTTCCTTATTTCTTTTGGCTGCATCAGGTCTTAGTTGCAGCGCATGGGATCTTCATTGAGGCATGTGGGATCTTTCATTATGGTGCGCAGTCTCTTCGTTGCAGCGTTCAGGCTTCTCTCTAGTTGTGGCGTGTAGGTTTTCTGTCTCTAGTGGTGGCGCACGGGCTCTGTAGTTTGCGGCACGTGGGCTCGCTCATGGAGGTGCACGTGCACAGGAGCTGTGGTGTGCGGGCTTCGTTGCCCCGCATCATGTGGGATCTTAGTTCCCCACAAGGATCGAACCTGCGTCCCCTGCATTGGAAGGTGGATTCTTTACCACTGGACCACCAGGGAAGTCCTGGGATTTTTTTAAATTGAAGTATAGTTGACTTACAACATTATGTTAGTTTCAGGTGTACAACATAGTAATTTGATATTTTTATAGAATATAGTCCATACACAGTTATAAAATATTGACTATATGTATTCCCTGTGCTGCATATTACATCCTTGTAACTTATTTATTTTATACCTAGTAGTTTTGTCTTGACCAATGTCATATTGCTTATAAGAAACCGAGCTAGAAATGAAACAAAAGCCTGCTTTGAAAATGTCGATTCACAAAGAGCACCAGCCTTGGCTGACAGACTGATTTCGTTTATTCAAGGAGTCCGAGTGTTGACTTAGACAACATCTGAGCACTGGAGTATATTTAAGGAAATGCCAGTTGTTACATCCACTTACCTACATCAGTGTTTGGTGAAGATGGAGAAAGGGAAGGGAGGCCTCATGTTTTAGAGAATGCCATCAGTTGTAGAAAGAAATTAGCGAACTCATCTGTAATAAGCCTATTTTTTTTTAAATGTAGGTGTCATGACTGAAGGCTTCGCTCATAAAAAGTTGAACTCTTCCTCAGTTTATAAGTATAGAGATCACAGATTCAAAACATTTCAGAGTTCGCAAGTGATTATAGAGTTCTTCTGGCTGAACCCCCTCTTTCCTAGGTGAGGGAGCAGAAGCTCCAAGATTGTAGCTGATTGCTTATGGTCACACCACCAATTAGTGACAGAATTGTTCATAAGGGTCCAGAGCCAGACGCCAGTCCAGTTCTGTGGTCTTACACCCCAAACTTGGGAATATTTCCCTGTTTTTAGTTTGTATTAATTAAAAAAATTTTTTTTAAATTATAGTATGGTTGATTTACAGTGTTGTGTTACTGTCTGGTGTACAGCAGCGTGATTCAGCTATACATATATATTCTTTTTCATATTCTTTTGCATTATGGTTTGTTACAGGATATTGAATATAGTTCCCTGTGCTATTCAATAGGACCTTGTTGTTTATCCATTCTATATATAATAGTTTGCTAGTTTGTATTAGTTTTAATACTAACTTTCAGGTCTCTGCTTCTCAATGGTTGTGATTTTGGAATGCAAACGACAGCAACTTAGAAACTCCGTGCCAGACCCTCTGCAGGGCCACAAGGGCGAGCTGCAGAATGTGGGTCACTCCCAGGGGCATGTCATCCCCTGGAGCTCCCCACTGTGAGCACAAAGGACAGTCTCATGGGTCATCTTGCTCCATGACTTCTCATCTTAAAGGTCTTGTCAAAGCTGGCCACATAGGCCCTTAAAAATATTGTAGAGTTCTTTGAAGTAGGTTGTTTATTTTTCCTGAAACACATCTGCTATTCATCTTACTTGGTTTTGAAATGCAAGCGTTTTGGCCAGCAATTTGAAAGAGAAGTCTAATCAAAATTAAGTATATGAGTGAAATGTGATTTTTCCATCAGATTTACCATCACCTCCTATTCATTCATTCATCAACTACTTGATAGGTGTTTACTACATGCTAGAAATTGGAGTAGCTGCTTGGGAAATAACAATGAGCAAAACAAAGTCCTGGCTATCAAGATGCTTTCATTCCAGAGGAAAGAGACAGACAATAAACAAAGGTATAATTAATTTTTTATTATTTAACTTAGATGTAGATGAATGCTATGGCAAAGAATCATGGTAAGTGTAGTGTGGGTGGTGGTGATGATTTCAATGTTACATAGAATGGTTACAAAAGGCTACTCTGCTAAGGTAGCATTGGTGCAGAGACCTGATGGAGGTGGAGAAACAAGCCAAGTCACTATGTGGGCAGAGAATTTTCCAGACAGAGGCAACAGCAAGGCATGGTCCCTGAGTTAGGAGATTGCTTGGTGTGTTCATGAAGTGGCAAAAAGACCTGCATGGCTGGAGTGGAGGGAGGGAGGTGGAGAGTCAGAGGAGTTGAGATCAGGGAGGTAGCAAGGTCATATAGGGCCTTATAAAATATTATAAGGACTTTCCCTTTATTAAATAGTTTTTAAAAATCGAGATATAATTTACATATAGTAAAATGTACAGATCTCAAGTATTTGTTTTGAAGGGTTTTGGTAATTGTATATGTCCTGTAACCTCTACAAAACCAAATGTAGAAAACATTTCCATCACCGCAGAAAGTTCTCACGTGACACTTTCTAGTCAATTCTGCCTTCAGCCCAGAGGTAAACAGTGTTCTGATTTTTATCACTGTTCTTGAACTTTGTAAAAATGGAATTATGCAGTACGTATGCTTTTGAGTCTGATTTCTTTTATTCAATATACTGTTTGGGAGGTACATCCATGCAGTTGCCTTTATCAGCAGTTCTTTGCTGAGTGGTATTCCATTGAATAAACACATCACAGTTTATCCATTGTTTTGATGGGCATTTAGGATGTTTCTTGTTTTTGTCTATTTTTGAATAAGATTGCCATGAATATTCTTTTTTTCTGGTACCTTTTGACCACCCTCACCCATTTCCCCATTCCCACCCCCCTGCCCCACCCCTGCCTCTGGCAACCACCAGTCTGTTCTCTGTTTCTATGAGTTCAGCCATGAATATACTTGAACCAGTCTTTTTTTCATTTCTCTTGGGTACATAGGAGTGGAACTGCTGGGTCATAGGCTGATAATATGTTTAACTTTATATGAAAGTGCCAAAGGGCTTTCCCAAGGGACGGTACCACTTTACACTTCCACCAGCAGCGTGTAAGAATTCCAGTGTGCTCTCTGGTATTTGGTGTTGTCAGGTGGGTTTGTTTGTTTTTGCTGTAATCGTTATAGGCAGTTTGAATAACACTTCACTGTGGTTTTAATTTGCATTTATCTGCTGACTGCTGATATTGGTCACATTTTCATGAGCTTTTTGGCATCTGCATATCCTTTCTTGATGAAGTGTCTATTCATGTCTTGCCCATTCTTTTGAAATTGGGTTGCCTGTCTTTCATTGTTGTTTGTAGCAGCTTTAAAAAACAGATTCTGATAAGAGCCCTTTAAGAGATCTTTTTCTCTCTCTCCCTCTTATCTATTTATCTGTCTATCTATTTATCTCAATTATTTTATTAAAGTCTTCAGGTTGCATATTTACTTTCTTAATGGCATCTTTGGCTAGGTAGGGATTTGTAATAGGTATGAAATTTGATTTATCATTTTTTTCTTTTATGATTAGTACGTTTTGTGTCCTGTGTAAGAAATTTTTGTCTACGCCCAAGTCATGAAAGTATTTTCTTCTAGAAACGTTATGGTTTTTGCTTTTGGGTTCTAAGATCCATCTTGAATTAATTTTTGCATATACAGTAAGGTAGGATGAGCTGCAGATACCCAGTTTCAGCACTGTTGGTTAAAAACGCTTTGGTTTCCCTTTGAATTGTCTCAGCAGGAGTTTGTTTTTACTCCAAGTGAGAAGAAAGCTGCTGGAGAGTTTGAAGTGCTCTCTGAAGACAATGAACACTTTTTACCTTACATACTAGTTGCTATGTGCACGTCTTAAAACACATCCACACAGACTTTGAGAACAGGGACTATATCTTGCTTGGATTTTTATCCCCAACTTCAGCACCTAGCACAGTGCTTGGCATATCATAGGTACCCAGTGAATGAATGAATTCTAACAACAGACAAAATTAGCTTCCCCACCCCTCTTGTTTAGGACGTGGGTGTATTCAATTGTCTGTGTTCCATATGGCTACCACCCAGACTATGATCATTTCCATTTAGGTTTGTTAGTCCCAGATTTACAGGACATTTCTAACGTGTGTGCAGGATTATATATATCTCTTTGACCCATACCACATAAACATATACTGGCTCCTTGCATGGTTAACTTAGCTTCTATTTTTGTTCGCATTTCTACTTGTCATATTTGGGTAGAGAAGATTAAAAAGCAGATGTGGAGAGCAGAGAACTGGCATCTGGATTGCAGCCTGGTTGCAGCTCTCCCAAGTCTCCTAAAATGTCCAGAAAGATGCAGAGATAAGAAAGAATGCTCACCACAGCCCTGAAAAGGATGATTGTCAGACAGCCTATTGCCAAGATCCAGGATTAGTCTCCCGGAGGGGACAGCAGAGGTGGAGGGAGGGGAAAAAGGCTTTTTATGCCTATCCTGGAGGTTTCCTTTTACAGAAACCCTTGGTCTATTTCAGCCAGGAATCTGAGCACCCCTCCTCCTACTTCCGAGGGGCTGCTTCCTTTTAAGGCGGCCCCAAAGCTGTTTCCCATTCACCCTTCCTTCTTTCCCTATCCACGCAGCCTCAAGAATCCCCCAAAACCAACAGGACAGAAAAAAAGGAGGGACTTCTTTCCCTCTCTTGAAGTATGTGTAATGTTTAGTTGCATCCTGGGAAGTGTAGTTCCAACAATTCATCACTTACATGGGTCAAAAAAGTAAGATTTATCGCAGAAGCACTCTGTGCTGGGGTTGGAGTTTTTCATGTACGTTGAGTCAGAATCTCAAAGAAACAGACAATAGGGGCAGGAGGAGATGCTCCCCCAGGAGAGCAGAGCTGCATTAGGATCTGGAGTTTGGGTAGAAGTTGCACAGCCACCTGTGATCCAGCTGTAGGCATGAGATCATCATATAAGTGAAGGGTGGGTGTGGACGAGGCTAAGTCCATACCATGTATGGATTAAGTCACTAAGTCTGGAGAGAGCTCACATTATTTAAGTTATCATACTGAAAAAATAATATGAAAGACTACCTGGAACCAGTGGACGAAATTGCTGCAGATCTCAAGAAAGGGAGCATCAATCTTAAAAGTTTAGAAGAAAATAAGATCTCTAAAAATTGTCTAATGCAGGAGCCAGAAGAAATTTTCAAAAAAATGTATAGTATTCATAATGTCTTTTGAGATTTAAGTCTTTCTTAAGATAGGTAACACTTTCTACCTTGCATTACAGTTGTTTATGATATGCATTTCCTAATACATTTTGATAACAGGGGGCATATCTTGCTTTAATACCTAGCACAGTGCTTGGTATATCATAGGTTCTGAATGAATGAATGAATTCCAGCAAATGACAAACGTGCTCTTTTTTCTTGTTTAGTACATGAATGTACTCATTTGTCTATGTTCCATATGGCCTTTAAAAAATAGAAATAGAAAAATCGCAAGGTCATTGGAATGGGGAGGAGCAAGATAAACGTGGAAATGAGAAACGGATAAAATATGCCTGAAAGTGAAAACTCTCAAGAGCAGTATTCAAATCCTTATTAGAGGCAGTAAATAACCGAACTGAACCAGCGCAGGACTGCACCATTACTGGAGAAGGTAAATAAGAAATCGCTCTCAAAATGCAGAGAAAAAGGAAAAAGCTATGCAAATGACAGTAGAGATATTGTTAGATATGGCGGGCAAGGAATGTATTTCCAACCTAAAAATTATATATATTTTTGAGTTAGTAATAACCAGAAAAGAAATCCTTGTAAAAACTCTAAAGAAACAATTTTCTGTACTGAAACTAAGAACATGGTTGTCACACTCCAGGCAAAATGAATGACCACATTTCTGGATCACAGGGATAAAGAAAAAAAGCTTGCAAATCTCCACGGATGTTGTCTAGCTTCATGGCCTTGGGCAATTTTCTGAGCCTCAGCTTCTTCACCTTGAAAAGAAAAGTTTAACAGAGAGTCACTAGGGTCCCTGCTAGACTTGATTATCGTATGATTTCATAAATGTTTTGAGGGCTAGAGGGTCTAAAACAATGATTATTTTAACATCACACTTGTGAGGAAGGAAGCAATTAAGTTCAGTAGCTGTAAGTCCCTCCAACCAAGGCTTTATTTCCCCTTTAACATCATTTGCTCCAGTGTGTTAAGTCGGATTCCAGGAATGTTATAAGCACCCCAGATGTTCTCATAGTAACAGCAGGTCCTCGCAGCTCTGGCAGCATTCCGTTCTTGCCGTGTTCCTCTCTTCCAGAAGAGTCAGGGATGAAGACCTGAACTCCCTTTAAGTCCTTGTGTCCCTTTAAGCCCCCCAATAACTTTTGGTACCCCCAGGCCCTCCTTTCAGCCTAGGCACCAAGCAACTTTTCTGACAGCTTTCAGGGTTTCAATCAAATCTCATCAGCGAACACAGGTTTCAGTTTTGCTCGTTTTCAGAGCCCAACAGTTAGCCCTTAGGAACTACCTTACATAAAATGGCAGGAAGGCAGGTCCAGATCATTTAGCACCTCCCCCCATTACCAGATGGGCTCCGTTTGAAAAGGGGCTCATTGTTCAGAGTTTTCACTTCCTCTGCGACTTGACTTGTTGGCTGAAGTGAATGCTGCCTCCATTCTCTCTGGAGTCAACTCTAGTGGCCTTGTGTGTGTGTGTGTGTGTGTGTGTGTGTGTGTGTGTTTACAGCTCATGTACACACTGAGCTCCAAGAAGGAACAGACGTGAACTGCACCAGTCAGAATAGACACACCCTCTCCTGTCTGGCTAAATCCCATTCCAGGTTATTTAAAAAGTCACTCAGTTGCCAGATTTTTAGCAACAATAGAAATGGGCAGACATCATCCATTCTATGAACAAAAACACATTTAGAAAAAAAGTGGCAGATAGGAAAGGCTGCTGGGAAGTGTTTAAAAGGCATCTTTTCCCCACATGAGCGTGCAGACGTGCAGCTGCCAGAACACCTTGGCCCCTGCACTTGATTTACACAATGGTCTGGGTCGCCCCATTTGTGACCACACAGCTTGGCACAGGGCTTCGTCCATTTAGACCCCAGAATACAGTTTAGTTGTGTTATGACTCCAACCAAAACGTTCCAGGGAAGCCAAGTCCCCTCACTCCATTAAAAATGTATACTACGTATTTTTACTAGCCCGTGGAGCTTGGAGTTAGGAGGTAACAATATGTGCTTTGTTCCTCCACAAGTTCACTGCAAAGTGTGCTGTAATCTTTGCCAGGGGTCTGCTGCTCTTTCCCAAGAGGGTGCACAGTTCTGAGGAACACTTCAAACTGCTTAACTGCCTGCCTGAGCCTTGCCTTTTATGGTATTTTTCTTCTGCACAAGGGAATGACAACCACTTAGAGTGGCAGCCAGTGAGGAACAGCTGACAGCAAAAACTCCACTCTGCTCTCAGTCCCTGGATGTCCTATCTGCCTTGAACTATTGGTCTCTGAGCGCACTCTCTGATAACGAATTTGGGAGTGCCAATGGGGTTGGAGGGAAATAGGAGTCACTTAGGAAAGCTCACCAGATAATTCTATTTTAGAAAGCACAAAAGAATGTTTTCCCCCTCACCCTGGTAAGTTAGTTAATAAGTACAGGGCACAAGAAGCTCCCAAATAAATGGAAGAAATGGAGCAAAATATTGATACAAGCTACAGAGTAGATGCTTGATCACATATGCTAATATTGTTAAAAATTTATGTTTTTGAAATATAGTTGATTTACAGCTATGTTAATTTCTGCTGTACAGCAAAGTGATTCAGTTGTACATATATATTCTCTTTCATATTCTTTTCCATTATGATTTATTACAGGATATTGAATATAATTCCTGGTGCTATACAGTAGGACCTTGTTGTTTACATATGCTAATATTTAATCATTTAATTTAATTCAATCTTTAGGTCAGAGTTAACAGAAATAAGTTTGCTTATTCATTATTAATTCTTATTAATTAATAATTATTAGAACCATATCAAAGTATCCTTACATGCACAGAGTCTAGGGTTCTAGATAGAAATAGAAAAAAATAGAAAAAAGCACCAATAATATCCCCTGGAGGCTGAAGGAAGGATGGTGTAGATCTGGTTCAGGCACTGTTGTAAGTGTCTTAGGTCTTGGTATCTCGTTTAATCATCACAGCAACTCAATGAGGTAGTACCATTCTTTCCTAATTTTGCAGATGAGGAAACCAAGGTACAGAGAGATTAAGAAACTTGTCCAAAGTCACACAGCTAGTTTGCAGAAGCCTCGAGTTTAAACCCAGGCCATCTGGCTCCACGAGGATTTTAACAGACATAGGGATGAGGCTCAGTGGGCATGCAGAGGTGACGAGAGGACAAGAGCAGGAGCATGGAGGAGGGAACAGGCATATATCAGGTTGGACTGAAGCATGTGTAAGAGGGTGGTGGGAAATCACACCAGAAACATAAGAATCAAATAGCTCTTCTTGCCAGTCACTTGATATCACAGAGAAGCATTTCTGAATAAAAGGAATAATCATACATGATGTCACTAAATGTTGCCCATATGGGTAGGCGCCAACAAATATTGAATCAGGAAATAAGGGTCCTCCCATTTCTAAAAAACTACGACTCCATAATTTTAAAGACCACAAAACGGCTCCACCAAAGGTATTATTTTAACCAGTTTTATAAAAATATTTACCAGCTCAAATTGAGTTTTATGCTGTTACAAGGCCATCTTCTTATTTATATACTTAATTTATTTTAGGGCATTTATTTGATTCATCACTTGGAGTAAAGTAGAATTGTGTTTTTTAGCTTGAATGGAGGGACCAGGCAGATGAGGGGAAAGAGAGGCTATGAACCCTGGGAAACATGCCTGGTGCCTGTGCTCTTTCCTTTTGGACTTGGTGAGCTGAGCTGCCCTTCTGCACTGGGACACATAGGCTGCCTGGGTCCTTGTTCCCAATAGGGCACTAGAGTCTGTAGGTAGCCAGGTAGGAACAAGAAAAGTGGGGCAAGGTGGTGGGGGGTATACAAGATGGCAGTCCCTTTGGCAAACCTTCGCTTTTTTCTATGTTGATGAAATATTCTGTGATCTTTATACCATTATATTAGAAACAGAGTCGTGATGTTTCATAAGTTAAATGTCTGATTCCATGTGCTGTCATGTGGTGTGTCTTGTCATGGCTGACAGTGACACGTTTATGCTCTGGATTGGGGAATCGCAGTTTGATGTTGGGATGGGATGTGTTCCCCGCTTAGGGCCTCCAGGACAACGCGGCCATCTGCTTTAAGGGTGAGGCGATAGGGGCAGCTCTTATATTGCCATCTCTACCCCTCTGGGCTGCCCATTAGCCTTTGCAGGAGTCAGCCTGACAGGTCCGGGTGCCCTTCAGAAGAGCCCAGGACTTTCACAATATGTAGCTAGGCATCTCCATGTTTCTTCAACAGACTATTGAAGTTGGTCACGTACCCTATTGTCTTAGAACCACTTTCTTGGGCTTGGGCATATCCCTAGTGCTGGAAAACAATCCCTGGAATCAAGAGATCATTCTTGTCCAGACTGCCACTGGTCTGTTCTTGAACAAGTCTTTTTCTTACCTGGAGCTGGTTTCCTTACTTGGGATATCATGAGCTTTATGATTTCTAAGACCAGCTATATGTGAATTGCTCTTGGAGGTACAAATGTGTTTTCGTAGGTTGGAAAAAAACCGGAAACTATTTTCTAGGAATCAAGTGTTTTAAGAAATTGCAATTTTACAACATATTTTCATTATAAAAGTTAAAGTATTAGGTAGTCTTGTAGAACGATTCAGGACCATTTTGCTCTTGTCTAGTATTCAACCTGTGATCTCCATCTTCTAAATCTGACAGACATTTTCTGAGCACTAATTCTATACAAGGCACCAGGGCTGAGCACTGCATTTAGGATACAGTCATTCACAGGCAAATAAGTCTTCTTGGTCCCCTGCTCCCAGGAACCATTGTCAACCTGTTTCCTTCTCTGTATGTTCGGACACCTTGGCTAAAGTCAACGGTACCTACGTTGGAATCCATGACTTTAATTCCTGGCTATCCTTTCCATTTACAGCCTAAACATCTCCAGGCTGGTAGACATCACTGACACAGCTCTATTGTTCCCATGGGACAAGATTGTTCCTTCAACCTGCCTGAGTGCAGGAGCAGTGATTTGTGTGGCCAATATGCCAGACCTCCTGACGTATCAAGAAAAAGCCAGAAGTCAAGATTGTAGGTAAACCCCTACAGGGTTATATTTAAGCACAGAAAGACAGGAAGGCAAAGGAGCCTCATGAACTAAGAAACGCCATGGAAAGGTCTATCGCTTCCCTTACAGACAAAGACAGCTGACAAAGATGCCCCCGACACTGGGATGTTGGTTTCTCATTAAAGAAGGAAAAAAAGAAAAAAAATACAAAAATTTAACATTATAGAGTTCTACAGAAGTAGTATAATGTAAAGAAAATAGTGAAAAAGAAAAAGAAAAGAAACAGCGAAAAGAAAAAGTTCTGCTATCATATGAAAAAGAATCATGCCATACCAAGTAACCAAGTAAGGTGGCCAACCAGTGGAGACAAAACTCATTTCCTTCTCATTCTGAGGGCTGCCCTAGGATGGGTGTGTGTGTGTATGTGTGTGTGTGTGTGTGTGTGTGTGTGTGTGTGTGTGTGTGTGTACGTACCATGGCTTGGGGCAAACTGGGATGCCTGTCTTTTCTAAAGGTCATTAGCAAATGGATTCTACTTGGATCCAGCCAATTGTTGCCCTGCAGAAATTTTTAAAATGTTGGCAAGCACTTTAACACATTCTTTTTAAAGACATAACCTGGCCCTAACAAAGCACGTTTCAGTCACTAATTTGCAACCTCTTTTCTAGAGCGTTTTTCAGAACTTTGTGTATTCAATTCACGATCAGAAGGAAGGAGCAAGTGCAATTCAAGATGAGTTTCTTTGCCAATGAAGAAACTTCAGACAGAAGCCAGAGCAGGCAGAGACTCTTACAGCCCTGCCTCCACCCCACTTCAGGTTTCCTGCGCAAAGTGTACAATCTACTTAGTGTGCTGTGTTCACGTGGCTCTTTCCAAAAATACCTGCATCCAACCAGGCAATCCTGGATTTGGACAGGCAACTCTGTTTAGTTTGCTTTCAAATGTTTTCCTCTCAATATTCCACTCAGAAAATGTCTAAACTGAGTGGGAAATCCAGTTGAGCTGGGCATATGGAAGGATCTCTTCAATGCTGAATCTGCCCTAAATATCCATGGTAAGGAAAAAAAAGTTTAATAATAAATTATTCAAATGCACATTCATTCTTGAAACATTTTAAGGATGTTTACATTGAAACCAGATGCCTCCTCCACAGACAGCCCCCATTTCTGTTGATTTTACAGCTCTCCTGTTCACTTCACTTTTCTCAGTGGGATCTTTGTTTCACTCACAAGTAGAAAGAATGTTTCTTTTGTTTGCTTTCCTTTGCCATCAGTGCCGAGGCCTCTGGAGGGAACTCTGGTGGTGCTGTGATTTGGCCAGCAACCCTTTGATTTCACTCCTGGAAGTCACATGCACACGTGATGGTAAACCGTTTCTGATGCACCACGCGCTTGGGCTTTTCCTAGAGCCCTTTTCCTCTGTGTGGGTGGAATTTTGCAGCAGTTGAAGCAACAGTTAGCAAATGCTCCCAAATAAAGTAGAGTCAATTCAGGAAAGTGATCTCCTAGAGCAAGAAGAAGCTAGGATTTCTAGGGAATTTCTGGCCCTTTGAAAATGTCATCTGAACCTAAAGCTTTTATTTCTAATCTGGGCTGAATCCATGGCCAAGCAAAGAGCTGGAAGATGTATTTGTTCCAATGCCTGCAGCTATTGGCCTGGGGGGGTAAGGTGAGAGGAGCTGTTCCCAAGGGTGCCCTGGTCTTTCTTAATCAGTTGGCAGTTTCTCCAGAAAGGAGAAACATCTAAGAACAAGGTAAATGGCAAAAAAATCACTAAGCAAACTTTCCCACTCCATTTTTTATTTGGCCTGGTGCATCCATTTATTTATCCAAAAAGATATTTATTTAGCATCTACTACATATTACCAGGCTCTAGGCTAGGGACTGTGAGACAGCAGTGAATATCTCCTGGTGGGGGTGACAGAAAAGCCCAGAAAATTATAATGTGGCAAATAATATGGAGAGAAACACATGGGATAATGGTAGACCAGGGAAAGGCAGTCAATGTAGATTAGGTAGAATAAAGGTAGAGTTGAGAGAAGACTTCCAGAAGGAAGTCAAGCCTGAAGTGAATATGAGTAGGAACTAGCTGGACCAGGGCTTCTGAAACCTTCCCATGCATGGGAATCATCTGGGGATCTTGTTATATGAAGATACGGATTCTGGAGGTCTGGAGCAGAGCCTGAGATTCTGGATTTCTAATATATCTGATTGCTTCTCATCAGCCTATGAAGAGCTTTCTCACTGTCTCTTACAGTGGAGTAGTGTTCTCTGGTATGATGTATAAAAACCCGTTTAACCCAACGAGGGGCATTCATTTGCTATTGCAAACAGAACTGCAGTGAATAACGTGGTACAAATCATTTTGCACATGGATGATCTATAGGATAAAATTCGTGGAAGTGGAATTGCTCAGTCAAAATCATTGTGATTTGTAATTTTAATAGACATTGCCAAGTGCTTCTCCGCAAAGTTTGTCCCAGCAGTAGCTGATTTTCCTACACCCTCATTAACACTGTGTTAACAAACTTGGTAAACTTTTTTTTTACCTGCCCAATGAGTACAAAATAGTGCAGCTTTAATTTGCTTTTCTCTTAGTATGAGTGAGTTTAAGCATCTTTTCATATGTTTCAAGGCTAGTTGTATTATCTCTTCTATGAACTGTCTATTCATTTACTTTGCTCATTTTTTTTTTTACCAGACTGTTGATCTTGTCTCAGTGATTCATAGGGGTGTATATTAAGAGAAGTAACCACTTCATTAATTACATTGAAATTGAACATCTTTTCATATGATTAAGAGCCACTGTGTTTCCTCTCCTGAACTGTCTGTTTACATAGTTTTCCCCACCCACTTTTTTCTTTTGGATTATTGATCTTTTTTTTTCTTGATTTATAGAGTCACTTGTGAGTCATAGAATCTAAATTTTTGGACCCCATTGGACCCCATTCCAACCTCTTACCTGGTCATGATGTCTCCTCTAATGACATTCTACTTTTCTTCATTTCATTGAATGGAAGAACATTTATAAGTGGACATGTAAAAACAATTTCCTAAAGACCACAAACTCAACATTGCCTCAAAACCGTGATTGTTTTTTAAGGGGCAAGATAATGTGAATCATTTCATCTCTGGCAAATACATTACAATATACAAACTGTTAGAAGAATAATCAAACATAGTAAAATTTGCAAGCATTTTATAGACAGAGGCTGGAGTCTAAGATATTCATCATTGGTAGAGAAAAAAAAAAAACAAAACCCAGTGATTAATTGCATGCTTCAGGCCCGGTTTAAATGCAACCTCTTCCATAAAGTATGCCTTGGTGTCCCTGGATGGATGTTTCTCTTGCCTCAGAATTCCCGGAGAACTTTGTACCTCTCTTAGGAGGAGTATCAATGTCTGTCTTTATTATAGTTAGTTTTGTACAAGAGTATTCCCAGGAGCACCGCTCATTTCCTGTACTGATCATAGATTTTTTTCTTAAAGGAAACCTTGAAGGTCCCAAGCCACAGTCTTCTTTTTTTCAAGGTCAGGTTTGTTGAGATATAAATTACATACAGTAGAATGCACCCTTTTCAAGGGTGCAGTTCAGTGAATGCTGACAAATATATACAGGTGTGCAATCACCTGCAAAACCAAGATACAGAACATTTCCGTCATCACAAATTGTTCGTTCCCTTGGACCCCTTTGTCATCAGTTCCCTCTCCGCATCCTCAGCCTCTGTCAGTCACTGATCTGGTTTCTGTCCTTATAGTTTTGCCCTTTCCAGAAGGTCACCTAAAAGGAATCATCCATTCTGTAGCTTTTTGTGTCTGGCTACTTTTACTCTAAGCCACAGTACTTTGCAGTTAAACATAGAGAAAACAGTTTCCTCATTGCTTTGTGGAATTTAGGCTAAGTAGGCCTGCTCACCAAAATCATGCCAGTGGTTAGGCAATGGCCACAAGGCAGGAGCAAAGAGGAAGGGAGAGAGACAGAAACACAAACAGTTAATATTTATTATAATATTCTTTACTGCTTAGAAAATGTTACTTTGGATCACTTCCTGTGTGCCCATTGTTTTGTGTAATCCACATGACAATCTTATAAATTGTTATCATTTCCATTCTGCAGATGAGGACACAGGTTCAGATTGTTTAAGTGGCTTGTCCCCATACAGAACCCTAGTAAGGGGAATACTGGTATTGAACTGAGCTCTGATTTGAAAGACTTTGTTTTGTGGATTCCTCTGGGCTCCCTTTTCCCCAAAGTCTAATAAGGGAGAGTTAACAAAAAGACCTGTAAGCCCCAGAAGGAGTTTCTCTCTTCATTCTTCCTGAAACTCATTCACTAGAAGCCCAGAAACTAGCACTGTGCCCACCATATAGCAGGTGCTCATTAAATATTGTTAAACGAACCAATGAAAGAGGAATCTACCTTTCTGATCCTTCCAGTGCAAATGCACTGAACTTTCCTTCCCACTAGCTCACTGGTTACATCCAACGGTTACATTTTTCTTATTTTAATAAGTTTCCTTTTTTTTTTTACTCAAAGGGAAATGCAAGTTATCTCTCAATCCCTGTGATTTTGTGTCATCGCAACACATGGATTGAGTGAGTGTGAGCAAGTTCCAGCTATCCCCTTTTGGATTGTCTGTCATTTGAATGAAGGTTTATGTTTATTAAAGACCACTCCAGAGGCACTAGTCAGTTAATCATTACTTACTATGTTCTATAGCTAGACCATGAGGAGTAAAAGTCAACCCTAAGTAAAGTGAACTTAATATGAATACCTAGAAACAATTTTAATAAATATTTAATGTCTTTGATATATTTGAATACAAAATAGGCTATATATAAAATAGTATTGAAATGAAAGGAAAATCTAATCTTAGGGTATGTTAAGATGCTGGCAAACCAGCACGGTACATGGCAAATTTCTTCCCAGATAAGATGATTGCTCTTCTAAAAACAATCTGAATGTCTGAAAGCAGATGAAAATGTCAGGATGATGATCATATCACTTTGTAGAATGTTGTGAAATGATGTCTAAGAACAAAGATAAACAATGTAAAACGTGGTATTCTATCATATAAACCTGTGTGCTTCCCAAAGGGGGTTCCAAATTATTTCAGAGAACTCTGGGAAGTTTCTCAGCCTTTGAATTTCTCGTTATTCCTTTACATAATTATGTCTCCGAAATGGTTCCACTTTTGGCAATGAACTTTGGTCAGTGGAAGTGTAGTGGCATCTGGGTTGTAGGTCTAATTTTCTATTGTTTTAATATAAAATATTTGTCTTTTTAATATCCTGGACCTTTCCAGTGAAATTTTATCCTAGAGTATAATAAAAGACCATTTTAAAACTAGACGTGTGGAACGGTGCTAATACCCGCCTTTAAATTAATCCGTCAGTTATGCTCACTGGCAGATTTGCCATCCCAGACCCACAGAGGGAATTGTAGGAGCTGGAAATTTCTTGAAATAGCAATGTACACATCTGTATGGCAATAACACAGCACACTCTGCTTTATCACTGCAGCCCAGGCTAATGTAATCCACTCACTGTGGACCAGAAAAAAACCTAAGTTATATAAAGGAGCAAAAAGTATTTTTGCATGCTTTTTTTTTGGTCTCAGCCTTGGGCTGAGAGAATGGGAAATTTTTAAAAGGGAAAGAGGAAAACAGCGTAGAGGAAGTATGTAACCTTTTCCCTTGGAAGACATGGTTTTCCTCCCAGCCCTTCACCTGGATGCTTTGCCTCCTCGTTTTATAAGGAGATGGGGACAGTGGGAAGAAAGGGGCAGGGATGCTGAGAGCAGAAACCAGAATAAACATGATGATTCTAGGGTCAGGAGAAGTTTGAGTGCCGGGGTGGAGCTCAAAGATGTAAGAACAGCCAGGACCGAAAGTGAGAAAAGGAGGTAGTGAGACCACTGTCCAGGGAACTGACAAGAGTAGAGCCATTTTAAGGACATGTATGGGGAGAGCCAAGGAGGACTCCTTGAGAACCAGGTGCAAAGAGCAGGACTAGAGAGTTGGACAGGTGAGCGCATCCCGGGGGGTGGTGTGGCGTGGAAAACAGTGGCTGATGTAAACTGGGGTTAGGGCACCGCAGCACGTGAAATCCAGGAGGTTCGATTCCTTCTGCCACCCTCCAGATGCCTGGTGAGTTGCCAGGTCCTGGTAATTCTCCCCACCTACTCAAGTCTGCTCCTTCATCTCCATCTCTCTGACATTAGACCAGGGAGCTGAAAGCACAGGCTCTGCTCCCAGACTGCCTGCGTGAAAAACCTGCTCAGCCACCTACTGGTTTTGTAACCCTGGGTAAATGACTAAACATCCCTCTGCCTCAGTGTTTTTATCTGATAGATGGGAATGATGATAATATACTTACCTTATGGAATGTGGGGTTTGCTAAATGAACCACACCTATGCAGTACTTCATGGGGTGCCTGGCATAGAGTCAGTAGTCGATGTTAGTTGCTGTATTAGTTTCCTAGGGCAAATGTAACGAATTACCACAAACTGGCAGGGGAGGGGGGGTGGCAGGGCTTAAAACAACAGAAATGTATTATCTCACGGTGCTGGAAGTCAGAGTCTGCAATCAGGGTGTCAGCAGGGTTGGTTCCTTCTAGAGGCTCTGAGGGAGAATCTGTCCCATGCATCTCTCCTAGGTTCTGGTCACTGCCGGAATCCTTGGTGTTCCTTGGCTTGTAGCTGCCTAACTCCAGTCTCTGCCTCTGTCTTCACGTAGCCTTCCCCTCTGGGTCTGTGTGTCTCAAATCTCCTTCTCCTTTCTCTTATAAAGACACCAGTCATTGGGGTTAGGACCCACCCTCAATCCAGGATGCCGTCATAGCAAGATCCTTAAGTTAACTGCATCTGCAAAGACTCTATTTCCAAATAAGGTCATTTTAACAAGTACCAAAGATTAGAACTTGGACATATCTTTCAGGGACTGTTCAACCCATTACAGTTGTCATAACCATTATTTTCAATTAAGGAGCTTCTCATCTCTTTTCTAGACTCTGAAAATAGTCTCTGTGCCTCCAGGGAGACTCCCTGACTCAACAATCTGTTCTCAGTAAGGAGCCCCAGTGATCTTTCCAAAGTGACTTCCCTGATTCCCCCTTCAGTGGCTCCCCTCACCCGCAGGAGGACATGTGATGTGCTGAGCAGAGCTGTGACCTGGTTCCTGCCTCATCTCAGCAGTGCCATCTCTCACATTCCTCCATCTTGCACATCCTTTTCAAAACGGGGTGGCTTCTAGCGCCCCAAACACACGGCACTCTCTTGTGCCTCCTGACCCTTGCACAGCCTCTCCCCCCTCCCTGTGGACCATCCTCTTCCCTACTGAGGACCTATGCATCCTTTGAAATTCAGTTTTCATTTTCTCTCCTCTGGGAAGCCTTCCTGGACCCTCCTCTGGCAGCATCCCCAGACACCCGGAATTGGCTTCCTCTGCTTTACCCCCAGTGCACCTTGGATTTGTCCCTGTCACCAAACTTTATTGTTTTGTAAAAGTGTGTTAATGTTTCTGTTGCTCCTTGAGGATTGTGCCTTACTCAACTCTACCACGATGCCAGGACAGTAAAGGAAGGTGTTGAATAATGGATGGATGGATGGATGGACAGTTGGATATATAAACAGATGAATGAATGGGTAGATGGTTGGATGTATAGATAGATAAATGAATGGGTGGATGAATCACTGGGAGGATAGTTGGATGGATGGATGGCTAACAACTGGGAAAAGGAAAACTCTGAGTCAGGGATCATGTGGAACCACAGGATGAAACCTGGAGTAAAGCTGGCACCATCTGTGGCTAGAAGATCTGACCAGTTTTTAGAGGCGTGAGTGTGACTACTCACTACACTACTTGTATCTGTGTAGTGTAAATTATGAACAGCTTTGTGTATAAACATACGAGTACATGATACCCAAATTTGCTGAGCAAATTCATCACAGCTCCCCCAGAGTATTCATTCTTCTCAATTTCCAAAGTCCTAAATTAAAGAAACCCCTTCGGGAGCAAATAAAATGGGGTTCTCACATATTACACTTTAGTATGAAAAAGATTCACCTGATACATAAGTTTAGAATGTGGGTCCCTAGGTCCCCACCCCCAGAGATTCTGATAAAGTCAGTCTGGGGCAGGCTCAGTGATTTGTGGAGAAGTTAAAAGTACAAATTTCGTCTCTGCCCTGTCTGCCCTCTGTGACCTTAGATGGTTTCTTAATTCTTCATCTCTGAAGTGGAGAAAATAATAGTACCTCTTTGTAGGACTCTGATGAGTTAATATAGTGTTTGACATATGTAAGTTCTCAATAAGTTTACCTGCAATCTTTGCTATCATCATCATCAGTGAAACTCTAGATCAGCAGCTCTTAATCCCAGCTGCATAATAAAACTTGAAAACAGACCCTAATATAGTTGGGCTGGAGTGGGTCCCCAGGGATGGGTATTACTTTAAAGCAGCCCAGGTCTAATGTGCTGTCACAGTTGAGACCCAGCAGGCCCTAGATCGATCGGTGCTTCTCAAACTTCAATCTGCCCACAGATCACCGGGGGATCTTATAAAAATGCAGATTTGGATTCAGTAGGTTTCAGGCCAGCGAGAAGCTGCATTTCAACCTTGATATGGATGTTGCTGTCCACAGACCACACAAGGAGCAGCGAGGATTTGGAATACAACCTGAGGCCAAGCAGACAAGACCCGCAGCTTGGTCTGCGGTTTGATGCCAACAAAGGGACCGATTATGACGGAGGCCATGTGGTTCTTGGTTATACCCAGGTCTGTCACATCCTAGTGCCACACTCTTCCCGGAAGCTCCCCCATCCCTCCCTAACTCAGCCAAACCCTGGGAGGAGAGGCAGGATGGCTCTCTCTGATTTCCTTGATAAGATGTGTCAAATGAACATTCATCATAGTCCCAGGAGTCCTTTCAGAGGCATTTAAGGAAATGCTGCACATTTAGCACTTAGCTCTTCAGATTATGGAGTTCAGGGTCATCATTTTGCTCATAGAAGGGCCATCTGTATGTGTCTAAACTGCTGATTCAATTACCCCGCCGAGTGGGGATCCTGTTGCGGCCTCTGTTTTTGGCACAGACGTCTTTGAGGGGTTTTCCAATTGTCGGTAAATGCCGAAGTCCCTGGCGCTCAGTCCCTGGCCCAGGTGTAATGACTCAGAGGCCTACAGTCAAACCAGGTGAAGGAGGGGGTGGGAGGTTAAAATCCGAGCCGGCTAACAAGCAGAGGATGTTCGTTCTCCGAGACTGCGTCTGCATCTTCTTGCAGACTCATTGTGATTTCCTCAAAGCAGCCCTCTAGAAGGTTTTGGTTGTAGGCAGAGGCCCTCGCTGCCTGCGTGTACGAGGTGGGACTCACAGCATTGGGAAATCACGCTGATGAAGGCAAAGCTGAGAGCATCTTCATTTACGGTGCATGTAGTTAACGTTACATCATCCTTTCACTGCATGTTGATTAGGCAAAACTCTGAGTCACTTAAATATCTGATTGCAGAGACTCTTAATTTTATATGACAGAACTATCCTTTAGATTTTCATTTCATATTTTATGATTCCTAAGACCTGGAGTCAACACTAATTACATTTTTACAAGACATGCATTATTTATCATCTTCATTACCAGAATAATAAAAACCAACACAGACCTCCCCATGTACCCCGTAAGGTAGATATTATTAACCTGAGTTTACCTAAGATGAAATTGACGCAAGTTAAGTACCTCACCCGGGGTCCCCTATCTAATAAATATGGAGCTGGTCTTTGAACCCAAAGCATCCTGGCACCAATGCTCTTAACCATGGCACTCAACACCTTTTGTAGGAAAGCTGCCACTCAGCATTTGTGAGAGCACTTCTTACCTGCCAGGCCCAGGGTTCGACATGGATTGTCTCCTTTTGCCCTCAAAACACCCATATGGGTCAGGCACTATTAATTTCATTTTCTGATCGAGGGAGTTGATCTAAGAGAAATGATGTAATTTCCCCAAGTTTACACTCTACCTTGTAAGCACTAGAGCTGGGGTTTGAGCCCAAGGGGTCCGTGTCCCCTCTCTTTAGCTGATATTGGATTCTTGTCCCCCGCCAATCCTCTCCCCCAGCCCTGGAGTGAAGGTCTCCTGGATCCGGCCAGGCACTGGTTCCATCAGTACCCACCTGTGCCCACTCTGCCAAAGTCCCTTTGGCCATGTAAGGTAACACATTCACAGGCTCCAGGGATCAGGGCGTGGACATCTTTGAAACCATTATTCTGTCTACCATGATCACACCATTCCATCGTTCTCTCACATGAATCCTGCATGGTCCTCCATCTGATCTCCTGCTCACATCTTCCCTCCCTCATCTGGGCAGTCAGAGTGATTTTTTGAAGGTGTAAATACATCCCTTCACAGCTTGTCCAAACCCTCCCAAGGCCATGATCTGACCGGGCCACTCTTTGGCCTCTTTTCCCACTACTCAATCCCTCGCCCCCTCTCCCACCATCACACTGGTCTCCTGGCTGCCACTCCAGTGGATGCTGAGTACGCTCACGGTGCAGAGCCTTCCTGTGTGCTGCTCCCTCGGCCCCGGACACGATTCCCTTAATATTTGCATAGCTCTGTCACTCACTCTGTATTCAGGTCTCTCTGATGGAGTGTCGCTCCTTCATCCCCACGCCACTCTCTCCCCTTAGGGTGCTTTTCTTCAGAACATTTCTGAAGTTATATTGTAGATTTTCCTTCTTTTTTTTTTGCGGTACGTGGGCCTCTCACTGTTGTGGCCTCTCCTGTTGCAGAGCACAGGCTCCAAACGCGCAGACTCATTGGCCATGGCTCACGGGCCCAGCCGCCCCGCGGCATGTGGGATCCTCCCAGACCGGGGCACGAACCCATGTCCCCTGCATCGGCAGGCGGACTCCCAACCACTGCACCACCAGGGAAGCCCTAGATTTTCCTACTTTTAATGTCCCTCTCCCTTCCCTGGAATGGAAATGCAAAAAGGCAGCTTCTTTGTCCTGTTCTCTGCTGATCCCCAGCACTTGGGATGATGCTTAGTGTGAAGTGTGTCCCCAGTATGTATGCAGGGTGGGAAGGAAGGAAGAAAGGAAGGAAGGAGAGGGAGGGAGGGAGGCAGGATGGAAGGAAACAAGGGATGAAGGGAGGGAGAGAAATAAAGAAAGGAATGATGGAAGAAGTTGACTTAGCTCTCTGGCCCTTTTATTGTTGTTATCTAAGGTCTTAACCCTCAGAGAGGATAATATTCAAAAGAAAAGAAATCACTTTCACCTCTTTCAAATGCATTTTATTTATTTATTTTTTTTTTTTGCAATACGCAGGCCTCTCACTGTTGTGGCCTCTCCCGTTGTGGAGCACAGGCTCCGGACGCGCAGGCTCAGCGGCCATGGCTCACGGGCCCAGCCGCTCCGCGGCATGTGGGATCTTCCCGGACCGGGGCACGAACCCGTGTCCCCTGCATCGGCAGGCGGACTCTCAACCACAGCGCCACCAGGGAAGCCCTCAAATGCATTTTATTTATGCAGATAAATCCTCCCAACATTTAAATAGTCCCACACAGATACAGGCTTCCAACAGCATGAGCAGGTTACCTGATACTATTACATCTGCCACTTAGAGCTGTGTGACTGGAAGCTCTCTGTGTCTCAGTGTCCTCATCTGTGAAATGGGTATAATAATAATGCTGCCCTCATAGGGCAGTTGTGAGGATTTCATCTGTTAATGTTTGCAAAGCACTTAGAAGGGATCTAGGGACAGAGTAAGCATCACATCAGTGTTTATTAAAGATAAAAACCCAAAAAACTTAAACTGTTCTCTCCAATACTCTTCAGACCTTTATTTAATTGAGAAAGAAACTTGGAAACTTTCAGCTTTTTCTTAACTCAATTTCTTTCTGCTTTATTATAACTTGGGAAAATACTAGTTTGTACTCCTATGAAAGTAAAATGGCAAAAGAGTATCTTTGCCCATTTTTTTCCACCAGTGGTCATATTCTTACCAAATAAATGTTTTCTCTATGGACTATGGCTGTTACAATGTTTTCTAAATACTAGGATTATCAAATTTAGGGCTTCATTTACCCAGAGGGTTAAGTGTGAAATCTCCAGGCTGCTCCAAAGTCGAAGTTCATCCTGAAAGACATTATCCTTTTCCTGGCTTTCCACGGGGGGGGGGGGGGGGGGGGGGTTGAAACCTGACACCTCTTTGTCGGTTGCCTCATTAGGTCACCACCTTGGAAAGGCTGCTTCCCCCTTATTAAGGAAAAGCCAGCTCCATTTGTTTTGGCTCCCAGCAACCTAACAGAGTCTTTATAATTCAGCAACGGTCTGTTTTCCTTGGAAGCTGGAGAGGCCAGTGGTTTGGGATCAAGCTGGAATTCTCACTGGAGGTTCCAAAATGGAAGTCAAATGACTTCAGCCGGCAGTGGTAGAGGCAGGAATGCGGGGCAGGCCTTTGGAAAGTGGATTTTGAATATTGGAGGCTACTCATAAGATGCCTGATGGGATAGAGCCTCACACGGTTTGAGGGTGATGTGGACAAGCCATTTTATTATTCTGTTCAAACTCTGGGTTCTGATATCTGGGTTTTTTTTTGTTTTTTTTAATTGTTTCCACCTAGAATAGAAAACAGTTTCAACCTAATCCTGGGAAGCAAGAATGGATTGATAAGATCCTTACTGTATACAGATGCAAGACAGGTCCCTTCTGGGGGAGACCAGTGAGGGCCACTCTAGAAGGACTAACTGCTGGATAGGCATTGGTCTGAGGAAGTTTTGGGTTGGGAGAAACACTGTAGAGGTAGCTCATGCCCAGGAAGGGGGTTCATTGGCGCCTGTGCCTTTTCTCTGCCAGAAACTATGAAAGAGAACTAAGGTAGGGCAGCTGTCAGTGTGAAGAGGGGGCAGCCTGAGCAGCCATTGGCAAGGTCCCTGTTGGGGGCAGGAGGTGACAGGGCTGAGCAGGGAAGACCCAGACTTCCGGTCTCTTGCATTAATAACCAGGTTGAGCTTCCTGGCTCATAAATCATCTCTCTCCTGTCTCTCTCAACTCCTCTGATATTCTAGGTTCCAGAGAAGATTTTTTTTTTTTTTTTAAACAGAGGTGCATGGGTCTTCTAAGAGTGTCCATGGAAGAATTCAAGAGGTTCCACAAAGCTCAGGAATTGTATACAAAATGTTGTAGGCATGTGCATCGCCCTTAAGTCCATAGTTTTTACCAGATTCTCAAAAGGACTCTGTGATCTGCCCTCCTGCAAAGCTTAGATCACTGTTCTACGTGGTAGCATAAATCACCCCGTAGAACACTTTGCACTTTTGTCTCCTTCAGTCTCTTGTGATAAGAATTTGGCAAAGCCAAAATGTTACAAAAAGGTTTGCACAGCATCAAAAGACCTTGGAGAGCAAACTCTAGAGGCAAGAAGCAAGAGTCAGCAGTATTCATGAGTAAGTGCTGGTCTAGTCTGAGGACCATATCTGACACACCTGGGGTCTTAGCTCGGGCTGCTGTAACAAATTACCATAAATTGGGCAGCTTAAACAACAAACATTTTTCCTTACAGTTCTGGAGGCTGGAAGTCCAAGATCAGGGTATGGACAGATTGGGTTGCTAGTGAGGGCCCTCTTCCTGGTTTGCAGATGGCTGTCTGCTTGCTGTGTCCTCACATGGAGGAAGGAGAGAGAAAAGCAAGCTCTCTACTGCCTCTTCTTTACTCCCATCATGAGGGCTCCATTCTCATGACCTAATTGCCTACTAAGGCCCCATCTCCATCATACTGGGTGGGTTTCCACGTTTGAATGGGAAGGGGCACAAACATGCAGTCCATAGCACCCAGTGATGGGCCAACAAGTGACTCAGGAGCCTTCACTCTAGCCTGCACGTCTAGGCAGAAACACATCCAGAATGATACTGATTTTGATGAATAAATGAGATTATGGTCATGATTATAAAAGAGTATTCATTGACCACCTTCAATATGTCAGGAGTTACATACATGATGAATACATTATTTCACTTGATTGTCACAAGAATCTTGTAAAATGGATACTGATATCTTTCCCATTTTACAGACAGAGTAACTGAAGCTCAGAGAAGTAAATTTCTTAAGGTCATTAAGTGGTAGAATTGAGATTTAAGGTCCAGTTTGTCCAATCCATGCTTCCTGCCAACCTAAGTAGCTTTGTTACATGCAAACAACCATCATGGTGGCTTGTGGGACGCTGATGTATCTGAGATCTCCTTCAGGGCTCTGACTTTATGATTTTTGAGTTAATTGAGAGAGCGACAAGTTAAGTAAATAATTTGTAAGTCACACACTATGTTAGAAATTGGGAGGGATAACCACTTTTCCTTCCCAAAGGGACCACCATGCATACTCTGAGGGGGTGGGATTTCTGGAATGCTGTAGAGTTAACAAGAGGGGACTTGGAAAGTTAGAAAAGGGAGGGGGAGGCTGCATTCCAGGCATAGCTCATGCTATGAGAAAGCACCAAATTTGGAATGGGACAAACAGATGAAGGTGTCAAGTTCTCTGGGGAGGAGTATGGGGACTGGAGACTAAAAACAGGGTAAAGCTCTGGCAAGATGCTATGGCGACTTCTGAGCCTGAAACAAAGGAGAACCATCCCAGAACCCTGGGGGCCTCCCCTCCCTCATCCCAACAAAGGGGAGTTCTGTTTGACAAGGGGACCGAGCCCCAGAGGGAAATGGACTGCCTGTCTATAGCGGGAGATCTTCAATTCTAGCAGAGAGCTCTCTGATCACAGGAAAAGCTATCTCTATTGTGATGGCTTGTCCACTTGCAAAAGATGGTGTCACAAGGGCTTGACTTAGGGAAGAGTGAAAGGTGAGGAACTAGAGAGGAGGAAAGAGAGGAACTGAGTGGGAAGAGGGGACATCATGAAGGACTGACGGCAGACATCTGGGTCCCAGTGCAGGCATCAACAATCTGACATCCAGATGTGGGTGCACAGCACTTAATCCAACCCAGATCCTAGAAGGCAACAACCCCTCTGTCCTCCACGCTCACCCCAGGAAAGCTGTCCCCGGAGAGAAAACAACGGGAGTGACATCAGTACAGAAGGCAAGCTCAACTGTGCCTCAGAAGTGGCCCTGCCAGCTGCTCTTCCCCAGGGGACAGACACTGCTCTCACTGTGGAGGCCTGGAGAGCAGCTGAGTGTCCATTTCCCAAAGGGTTGAGCCAGACTTGGGGGCTCATGGGAGTCAGGGAAGTGCTATCTCTAATACATGATCTAATGTCTTGTTCGTGCTCACTCCCTCCTCAGCAGAACACAACACACCTTCCTTTGTCAAGTCAGCACAGGCTCCATCCTTGGGGCCTCCCAGAGGGGCTGCCCACACTCCACCCCCCTCAGCGCTCCTGGCTCCCAGTCAAGCAGACGCCTCTGCGTCAACTCTTTTTCCATCCCCACCTCCCCAAGTACGCCTTTCCCTCTAGTGGTATAAACTTAGCCCTGAATGAATGTAGAAAGGAGGGCACATTCGTGTAGACACGGGCCAGGTAGCTTTCCAGTCTAAGCTTGACACATACACAGATGGCAGAAAAGATCCAAGTTTCTCTGTTTCCTTCTCTCCTGCTTCTCTCTGCTGCTTCCGCTGCATCCTTGGAACCCACACCCTATCCTGCATTTTGCGAAGCTAATTAAATATGTAGATCAGGAAGTGCAACAGTTTTACTGGATAAAGCAGAAATCACTTGAGTAACTGAGGAACATTGAGGAGGCAGAGAGAGCCCTGGGTGGCGTTGGGCATTTTCATTTATTGGTTTGATTGTCTTAGAAACCCATCAGACATCTGGAAGCCTCTTTTGTCTTATGTGCTAGCTGAGTCTTTTCTCCTGGTAGGCCGAGTCTGTGGCTGCTACAGAATTTCTGTCTTAGAAACATCACCTCACCCCAGCCCCTGCCTCCACCCCACTGCCCAGTCCTTCTGTCCCTGAGTTCCTAACCTTGAAGGCATCCCTTTCACTGTAGTCCTTCCCACTCTGAGAGCATTTATAGTTAGTTCTCAAAACACCTTCTCACTCATGGGTTCCTTTCATCCTTACAAGAACTTTGTGGGGGTAGTTAGCTATCTCTGTGCCCAGTGTAAAAATAGAAAACCTCAGCTCAGAGCAGTTAAGTTGCTTGTCTGAGGTCACACAGTAAGTTGGCAGAGTTAGGATTAGGACCTAGGGTTGAGATTTTGTCTGGTGCTCTTTCCACTCTATCTTGAGCTGCTTTGAGGAAAGGCTGTCTGTCCACGAGGCCCCAGCTGGGAGGGTTACACTTGGTAAGGAGAAATTTTTTTTGGTGTAGGTTTTTTATTGTTAAATACTGTTTTGTTTTGAAGGGAACAATTCGGTGGCATTTATCACATTCACAGTGTTGCGCAAGCACCACCTCTGTCTGGTTCCAGCCCATCCTTATTGCCCCAAAGGAGACCCTGTCCCACTAATCAGTCACTCTCCATGTCCCCTCCTCTTCCCCTGAGAACACCAGATTACTTCTGTGTCCATGGATTTGCCGTCCGTGGACATTTCATAAAAATGGAATCAAGAAAATGTGACCTTTGTGACTGTTTTCTCTCAATAGGCATCATGTCCTCAGGGTTCATCCACGTTTTAGCAGATGTCAGATGTTCCTCTTTACGGTTGAGTAATAGTCCATTGGAGAATGAGAGTAGCTTTTATGGGTTCAAATAGAAGTGACAACCTGTACATCCCATTCTTTTTTTTGCTGAAGTATAGTTCATTTACAATGTTGTGTTTCAGGGGTACAGCAAAGCGATTCAGATATATTTATTCTTTTTCAGATTCTTTTCCACTATAGGTTACTACAAGATATTGAGTATAGTTCCCTGAGCTATACAGTAGGTCCTTGTCGTTTATCTACTTTATATATAGTAGTGTGTATCTGTTAATCCCAAACTCCTAATTTATCCTCCTTCCCCCCTTTCCCCTTTGGTAACCATAAATTTGTTTTCTATGTCTGTGAGTCTGTTTCTATTTTGTAAGTAAGTTCATTGTATCTTTTTTTTTAGAATGCACACATAAGTGATATCATATGATATAGATCTGTCTGACTTACTTCACTTAGTATGATAATCTCTCGGTCCATCCATGTTGCTGCAAATGGCATTATTCCATTCTTTTTTATGGCTGAGTAATATTCCATTGTATATGTACACCATATCTTTTTTATCCATTCACCTGTTGATGGATACTTCAGTTGCTTCCAAGTCTTGGCTATTGTAAATTGTTTTGCTGTGAACATTAGGGTACATGTATCTTTTCTAATTAAAGTTTTCATCTTTTCTGGGTATATGCCCAGGAGTGGGATTGCTGGATCATAAGGTAACTCTATTTTTAGTTTTTTAAGGAACCTCCATACTGCTCTTAGTAAGGAGTAATTTTTGAGACCGACTGGCTATTACCTCTCAGTGAGACCAGCTCCAAGGGGCCAAACACAAGTTGGATCCATTTTGCCAGTGTATGAGTGTATGGAGGGTGGGCAATGGGTTGGTATGCAGGATTGAAACCCTGAACACTCCAAAGGGCATCAGAAGGGCTCAGCATCCATAGGTGGTCGGAGCTGAAGCTAGGCTTTCCCAGTTTCATTATTCATTCCCCAACCAGGAGGGCACACAGGATTTAACTGATAGTCTACTGTCCCTACACTGCCAAACCCACAGGAAATCTCTCTCTTGTTAGCAGTGCTGACTTGCAGGATGTGTACGGCATGATTGAATCATGGCTAACAATGAAAGTGTTGATGGCCCCACTGCAAAAAGGGATTCCAAGCTGACCGGGCACTTCATGGTCATTGTACTAAGGCAAACTAGACTGGCCCCTAAGCTCTCTGGGAAGCCAGTGACCTGATTGTGTCTACCAGCATCAGATAACCAGACTGGCCTTCCCAAAGACTTTTCCACTTTGTAGCTAATTCACACCCAAACCTTGAATCCACTCCACCAAGGAGCACCTTTAATATGTGGGCATGTAGCTCTCTTCCAAAACACTCCACAATTAAGCTTTTCTTTCCATCTTTTCCTAGGACTTAATCTATGTCCTCTTAAGCATTCCCCTCTCATTCCTTCTTATTTATAATCATTAAATTGACTTACTCCAAAAGATAAGGCTGTAGGTGTCTATGAATCATTCAAGGGGCAGTCTGGTAATGAAATTTCTAGACAATAAATGACACAGGGCAGAATCCTCCCTTTTAAAAGATGAAAAAAGAGAAGTACCTACTAATGTGGAAAACTTAAAGAATATTGATAGTTCACCCCTTTTCTTAAAAGAAAAAGCCTACATTGCAAAAAAAAAAAAACAAAGCGTACATAAAAGGATAGATACAATCAAGTCACTCACTTGATTTGGTCTATGACAGTTTTAATGAAGAAGTAGTTGGGTTGTATAATCAGGACCTGCCATTTTTGGAGCCCCTACTATGGTCACTGTCAAGCATCTTCCATCTGTTATCTTGATTTCTTGCAATATCCTCATGAGGTTAGAGTTGTTATCCCCCATTAAGGAGGAGGAAATTGAGCTAAAGGAATTCAAGTTTGTGCAGTTGGTGAGTCTAAGGGCTGGGATTCTAACTTGTCTTTACAGCTCATGCCTTTTCTCTGTGCCATGCCCACCTCCCACCTCCTATACCCACTTTTCAAAATTTTTATCAACATCTGAATATCCCAGCAAGGTGAATGTAGAATGACCCCTAACCATCCAGATCCAACTCCTGTATGCTCTCCTTATAGCCCCTGGTTTCTTCCAGCAATTCACAGTGTTGATCAACTGACACTGCCAAGGCTAGCCAAGAGAAAATGAGGCCATCAGACAGAAATTCTACCATTCATTTTTAGATGGATTTCTAGTTGCTCTTTTTGAATCTTCTATGTAGAGAGCTTAGTCAATCTATACCTTAAGTGACATCCAGCCTAGTTTACTTCCCACACTGGCACCCTGTTTTCTAACTTCTTTCACTCTCTTGCACCATGGGGACTCTCTCTATGGATCTATCATATGAATCCCATTGAGAAAAACATCACATACTTGAAATCCCATCAACTTTCCCAAATTGTTCACAACCACAGGAGCCAAAAGGGCTCCAAGCACTGTTCCCCTCCTTTTGATCCTGGGCAGCCATCACATATGTTTTTAATGACCATGTATTCTAAAAGATCCTAGGCAAAAGAGAGCTGATACAAATACAAACATTTTGGAGGACCTGGCATTCTTTTAAAATTACTTTTGTTAATGGAAAGCTTTAGGTTACTCTGAAGTTTTACACCCTTAGGTTCTGTTCAGCAAGACTTTAACTTTTACTCACTCAATGGGTCTTGGCAAGTCATTTCCCTCTCAGTTTACAGAGCTCCCGTTTTCCCCACAGGGGAGTAGGCTGTGATCATCTGTGGTTCTCAAAGGACTCACACCCTAAAATAGATTCTGCAGTTTTTATTACCAAAACATCTATTTCGCAAATCTAGCGTTCTGTATTCTCTCGATATAATGCTGTGCAGTACAGCATCTATCAGAAAAACCATTAGACCATGCGGGTAACGCTTATGTAACACGGTTTACTGTCCCAGCAAGGACTAGTGATTTGTTACACACATTATGCACCCATTGTACTAGATCTTTTGAGATTTCAAATGTGTGGAGGGCAAAAAGTCACCAATATTAACACTAGACTATGAATTCTTTGTAATACCAAGCCATAGCCTAATGTCTAGTGTAGAATAGCTATACAATAAAAGTTTATGAAAGAAATGGCATAATTTGGGTTATAAGTGTCTGTGTTTTTAATGGGTTAGATGATTTCAAAATGCTAAAATTTAGAGCTTTGAGGGGAGAAGTATTGGAATAGGAGAAAATGTTTTCTCTCTGCTCTTCACGTGCCTTCCTGTTTCACTTAGGGTCCTTAGTCACCAGCAGAAACTGATTCTAGTTGCTAGGAGCAGAGAAGGCATGAATCAAAAGTGTATTACGTAGCTGGCAGAATAGCTGGGAAGGCTAGAGAAGGAGGCCTGAGCAATGGGCAGGACCAAAGATGAGCAACCAGCCTGAAAGAATTCTCTAATGCTATGTCTTCAAGGTCCTTGGCCAGTGTACATGGCTAACTAAGCCCAGATTGCATGCCATGTCATAGCTTCTGAGGACCTGGGAAACAAATGTCTGGCATTTCCTGGCTTGCATGATGGGAAGTAGCTCTGAATCTCACAATGGCTCGTAATATGGGAATTCCCTAAAGATGGAAAGGGCTGCACAAATGGGGCAGCCAGGAAAAAAAAAGAAAAAAAGTGAAGATTCTGCTACATTTCCCCCTGGACAAATCCCCAGGGTCCAGCATTCTGAATTTCTTCTCTCCTTTGACTTTTGGCCATCCCTGGTTTGACAGTCCTCAACACTGTCTCAGGCGGTTAAAAGCCACTGAGGAAGTAAATTGGTCATAAGTCTTCTGTCTACTCCTAGTAAGCCCAGTTAGTACGATGGTTCTAAATCCATCCCTAACTCTTACCTCACCCCATAGATATTTAATTTTGTACATGTATTCAGACAAATGTGACCCGGGAGATTCTGATGCATACTACTGACTGGGAAACGTGTCTTAATTGTTCCTATTTCTCACAGTTTCTTTACAAACCATTTCTATTTTTCTGAAGTCCCCTCCCACACCCCACCAGTCCCAACCAATGGCCCTTCCGTCAGCTGGGAAAACTAGGCTTCCAATATACGCTCCCTCAACTTCTCTCTCTTTCAAATAAAATGACTTCATCTTTACCCATTCCACCTTCTGTCCTACTTCATTTCCCCATCTTTCCAAGCCTACCTTGGCCACTAGTGCTCATCTGGATGCCCTCTGGTCTAATCTGAGACCTAATACTTACCTTCCCTTTGGACTGTGTCTTTGTTCTCACTTCCCTGATGCCTAATTCCCTTTGGCCCTGAAACATTCAAGTCTCACCTGATCTAACAACCCTTCAACTTGACTCTGCTTCCCATAGACCACCTTCCTGTTCCCCCCACCACCTTCATCTTTCACATCCAAACATCTGAAAGGAGTGGTTTGTACTCAAGGATGTTCCTTCCCCACCTCTCACTCATTCAAGTCTCTGTAATTGCTTACAGGCTCACTCTTCGCCCCCCCCCCCCCGCCCCCACACACACACACACACAGCTCTCTCAATGTCACCCAGGGCTTCCTGGCTGCCCAAGCCTCTTAGTCTGCATCTTTCTTGACCTCCCCAAACCACCTGACTCTGTTGAAAAACCCTTTCCTCCTGTTGTGGCTTTTCGTAGAAACATCCCTCTTGATTTTTCCTTCTAATCTTCAGATGATACTTCCTCAGCCTCCTTTCCTGAGCTTTCTCCTCTTCTCGTTCTGTTTTCTTACCCTGGCCATTCTTTCTCTAGCTATAACCACAATGTAGATGACACCCAGGTATGTGTCCCTGATCGTGATTCTTCTATCTTGAGATTCAAAGCTTTCCAACTGGTCACTTCCAAAAGATGCCTAAGCCTGTCTTCCACTCCATCTCACCTTCCATCATGCCTTTTAAAAATTTAGCATAGTAAAATATACATAACATAAAATTTACCATTTTAACCACTTTTAAGTATGCAGTTCAGTGACACTAAGTGCTGTGCTCTTCTAATTCCTTTTTAATATCTGTGTAACTGGAGGGGAAAGGACCACTTATTCATCACCGGGGGCTGCCCCACCTTCATATTACTGGCCAAGCCTGGTGCCTGGTGGTTATAAACATGAGCTCTGGAGGGTCTGATCTATGTTGAAATCCTAGCTCCATGACTCTGGCTGAGTCTTTCCACCTCTCTGGTCTCACTTCGCTCATCTTGTATTCTCTACTCTTGTTGGGTACGCAGTCACTCTGCCGAAGTACTAAAAGCTTTGTTTATTTGTGAGCTAACACCCCTCAAAAAACTTGTCCTCTGGAGCTGGCACTGGAAGTGAAGAGAAAATGAAACGTTTGAAGAAAGTGATGGGGCTTAGCCAGAAAGCAGAAGTTCTGGATATACTGGAGGGGGATGTCAAATCTGGTGTTGCCTTGGATTTACGACCCAAACAGCTCCAACTACGCCTGTTATGAAAAGAAAGAGAAAACAATCAATCAGTGAAACTGTTTTGGTGACTGCTTCAGTCTTTGGGCAGAGTAGTAATTGCTCTTCAAGCGACAGGTGAAACCTCTCTGAATGTTGAGAAGGTGATTTAGTAGAAATTGCAAGAATTTGCCCAGGAAAGAGGTGATTTGGAGAAATTTGATGTGCCTACCTTTCAAAATGCCTTCTTAAGTTTTGCATTTATAGAGTCATCAAGGATCTAAAGAGGTCACATTGGTTTTTTTCCCCCATGTTTATTTCATTTTATGGAGGAAAGTTTGCTTATGAATGTTGGGAATTCTAGCAGCCCCCTCCTGGAGGTGAAGACGTATTTTGTTTTTAGCTTTTTGTTTCCTTTTGGACTGGATCTTATCTATCTCTCATTTCCAGCCCAGGCCCTGGCATAAAAGATGCACTTTAGAGCTGCCGCCTGTTTCAGTAAAGAAGAGGTGAAGTGTTTTGGTGACCAGATCCTACTTTTCCTTTCAGAGACTGAGTACAGAAGTAAAGATTCTCAGAGTTTCAGCCCAGAATGTCACAGGATAATGTTCAGAACAGATTGCCCTTTACAAAGCACCTTTATACGCATACTTTATCTCATTCAGCACTGACAGACGCTCCATTTTTTAGATGAGGAAACTGAGGTTCAGAGTGGTTAAGTGACTTGCCCAAGGCTTCACAGCTAATAAGTGATCAGGCCCAGCCTAGCCGAGCACCTATAACTACAAACTCTCGGTTGTCTTTCTAACCCACATTTGGCCTCACAGAGGGATGGCCTGTGTTGAGCTACACCCTGCCCTTGGCCAACTTGACCGCTGAGGAGCCTGCCATTTAAGGCATGTGGGTGAGGCAGTTGGAAATGTCCCCATGTGGAGTCGAAGCGTTTGGCAGGCAGGATGTGCTGGGGCCCAGCTTTCTGCCAGAGGCCCCTGGGCTGGCGTCTGCACGTCCCCAATGAGCACGTGTCCACCTGGGCGCACCAACCGTGCGCCCTAGCGGCTCCCGGTGCGCCCCGGGTGCCAGCCCGCCCGCGCGCTGCCCGGCCGTGCCTTGGGGGCCTCCCCACTCCCCGCGGCTGCAGCCCCGGTGTCTCCCGCCCGCTTAGAGCAGCCCGGGGCTGCGGCCGCGGGTCCCCCACACCCCAGGGGCGGAGCGAGGCGCGGAGACGTCAGGGCGGAGGACGAGCGCTGGGCGAGCGCGCCCTCCGGGCTGCTGCCAGTGGCCCACGTCCCCGACTGGCGCGGCCGGCGGCGGGGAGATGCAGGGAGCGGCGGCGCTGGGGCGCAGCCAGTCGGCCGGGCGGGCGGGGGCCAGAGGCTGAGCCGGGCGAGCCAGCCGCGCACACAGCTCTGCCCGCCACCTCCGAAGCGGATCCCCGGACGCCCCTCGGCTCTCCCTGGGTTTCTAGCAAAGTCCCCCCGGGGTGTCCATCAATTTCCTTGGGTGACTACAGCGTGTGTTTTGTTTTTCTTTCTTCCTTCCCTCCCTGTGTGCCCTTCTCCAGGATGGCAGAGGCGGAATTGCACAAGGAAAGGCTGCAAGCCATAGCAGTAAGTCCACTTTCATTTTATTTTCTTGCTCTATTGTCTGGGATGGAAGAGGACCCCGAGTGCTTCGGGGCCGTCGACATTCCAGCACAGTAGCCGCAGGACATGTGTTTTGGGGATAAAAGTCTGTCAAGGCTCAGCTACGCTGCTTTTTCCTTTATGGTCTGTAGATGGAAAGCCCCAGGGCGCGCTTTGGGCCGGGGATTTGAATGTGGAAGATTGGCTTAGAAATAAGATGCTTGCTACTGGGCTTTGGGGAAAGACTAAACAGGAGCATGAGGGGTGGGGGTGGGGGGGCGATTCCTGGAATATTACCACCCAGTGCTCAGTAATACTCTGACTTAAGACACTGGAGAATGGCGGGAACGGTCACCAGAACGGTGGCTGCCATCCACTCTGCGGAAGCTGTTGGTGTGCTAAGTGGAAAACCAGCAATCGGCTCCACTGCCAGCCACGCGGTAGAACCTCCTCCCTGAAAGCGGGAGTGTTCATTTTCCCTGTTCTGTTTGATATTGACAAGGGCACTGGCGCAAGCCATCACCCTGGGTGGGGGGGGCGGGGAGCGGGTGGTCTGGGGACGTCTTAGAACAACTGGGTCCTGGAAATAATATTCCAAGAGAGCCTCCTTCTTCTAGGTGTGGATCATCTGAAAACCTATTTTCAGCATACAAAGGAGCAACCAGTTTTGGCAAAGTTTATGTGCACTCTCAGAAGAGTGTACCCAGGTGCATCTTGGGTATAAAAGAGCTCGAAAGCTGCCTGAATTTGAGCAATCCTGCCACAGTGCTGCCAATGATTCACAGATGTGGTATTTTTACTGGAGCCACCACAGCTGGATTATATATTTCCTTTTCAGATGAGGGAATGATTACTGCTGCTATATGAAATAATAGCAATTAAAAGAGGTCTCTTAACATATTGGCATAAAAGAATCGCCAGACATTCTTTTACCTAAGTACTTTTTTTTTTTCTTTTTGGTCCAGGAGTTCCCTGGAAACACATGTAAATTTGTTGGAGAAATGGTGTGTAATGTTTTGGAAGCAAAATATATTAAAGTGTTTTTAAAACCCTTTGGACGGATCCTTCACTGGGAAATGCATACAGGCTCTTCTTTTTTACAGAAGCGTTTGATGTGGTCTCTGTGGCTCTGAGATCCTCTTTATCAAAGTCTTCAAATCTTAAAATGTCTTGGAGACTTTACAGCTGAAGCAAGAGAGACTGTTGGCACTGTTGAATGCTATGGCTTTTTTGCCTATTGGGCAATCTTTGAACTTGGTACTCAGAACTCAGGAAGGCTTTTTTTTTTTTCTTTCCCTTTCCCTCTGAGTATGTGTATTTTGATGGTTAGTGAGGCTGTTTACGGTTTCTAGAGTTAGTGGCCCAGCAGTGTGGCCAGTATGTCATGAACTTGATAAGAATGGAGATATTCAGTTCCTGGTGCCAATGTAGCTGGTGGGTGTTTTATATAAACTGAATAATAGGCTGCTTTAACTGTCCATGAAGTGGCTGCTCCGGAGAAGGTTCAGTTGCTCCCATCGGAGGCCGCTGAAGGTTTCCAACAGTTGTCACATTCTCTGCCTTTGCATGACCAGCTTTACTGGATGCCTGAGGAACAGCTGAGCCTCATGAAAGGACTTGCTTTCTGAACAGGGAGCCAGTAGCAGCTTACACTTGGGCCACCCTTTTCCGAGTGGGGCTGGGTAATCCCAGCAGAGGCTAAATGGACTTTCAAGAAAGATCTAGCCAGTCTGCTGGAATTCTCATGCCTGTTCAGTTGCGGAATTGAGTTTGTCCTGTACCTGGGAAGGTGTTGATGATTCTCATGAATGATTCGGCCTCAGTGAATATATCTGTTGTTATTAGTGCAGACTTTCTAACATCGAATTAACTGTGTGTGTGTGAGAGAGAGAGAGAGACAGACAGACAGACAGAGAAAGAGAGAGAGAATTGAGAGATGGGGTAGAGGGGCTTGTGACCACATCAGTAAATCGTTCTATGCCGTGCTTTGGTCTAATGCATACTCTCCAAATTTTGCAAACTTGCCTCTTTCTGCCACCTTCCTGGGGTTCTCAGGGGACCCTCAGGAGCTCACGAGGCTGCTGCCAGAGCCTAGCCCTCCTGAAATCTCTCTGGAGATGTGAAGGAGGAAGAGAATGATTCTTTTGTTTGTTTGTTTTTTTGTTTTTTGTTATTGGTTATCTATTTTATACATAGTAGTGTATATATGCCAATCCCAATCTCCCAATTCATCCCCCCCCCCACCCCGCTTCCCCCCAGGAGGAAGAGAATGATTCTTTATCTCTTCACCAACTTGGGCTCCTCTCCAAGAGGAAGAGCAGATAGTTGGAGATTCTAATCTGTAGACTCTTGGGTACTCTTTAGTCCGGACCTTGGTTCCTTCATCTGTAAAGGGGGCTCATGAGTTCTACCTCAGGGGCTGGCTGTAAGGTTTAGATATGGTGCAGGTGAAGGACCTGGCATGCAGGGGCCAGTAGATGGTCTTGAGCTAGAGCCCCCAATTCCTGTCTACACTGCTGCCTTGTCCTGTGAGGGTGAGAGGCAACATCTCTGAAACAGAAAGAGTCTAAATAGCCTTCTTTATCCCTTCCTTTACTCGACTGAAGGCCAGAGCTCAGCCCAGTGTCAATTTCGCTAGCTCCTCAGACCAGGTGCAGAGATGTGACTGGAGGATCCATCCATCCAGTCATGCAGTAGGTATTTACAAAGTATTGCCTCTCGGAAGGGACTGGCAATACCAAAAAGTCAGTGTCCCCAAGTTTCAGCCATCAGAGGGAAGACTTGACCCTTCGCACACTTAAGTTCTAAAAGGGACAGATGTCCTGTGACCTACTAGCCACATGATCATCTGTGGGATTTTTTTTCCCCCCAAGGGAGGGAAATACTCAGAAACTATAGTGCTTTAATTGAATCTTCCAGTTGTGTCCAGAGACTAATCAATGAGAAAAGATGAATCTCAGCCTACTTCCTGCCAAAAGAGGAGCAAATCCATCTTGACAAGTGTCTCTACTCCCAGGTGCTCCCTCCATCCGTAGGGACTCTCCCAAAGTTGTAATTTTAGAAGACAGCAAGATGCCTCTCTAGCACAATGAATGCGGGTAATCATTCAGGGCATAATAATACAGTTGCCATTTATTGACCATTTTCTATTCAGCAGGGCTCTTGTGACGTGTGTTCTTAAAAAAAAAAATCTTAAGTTGTTAATAGTCTAACATAAACAATTACTATTCAGTAGCAGGAATACTTATGCAAATAAGCACACACCTGGAGCAGGTAAGCTGACCTGGAGGAGTTATAGAGCACTTTCCAAGAGAGGAGATGTTTGAGCAAGTCTTGAAGGTTGAAAAAAAAATGTAAAATAACACACTGACTTCCCAGTGAGCAGAAAGTGTTTATTCACTTGCTTGTTGTTAGTTTATTATTGATTTGAAATAGTTAGCATAAGAAAGGGAAAGCGAAACACATGAAGAAGCTAAGTCAGTAGCCAAAGGCACCAACTCAGCAAGGAGACTCAAGTGCATTTGAACACAGATGATGCCATTTAATCCTAATAAGCTGATGGGGGAGGAACGTCTATATTGTCCACGTTTTAAAGAGCCCGACCTTAACAGAAAGTGTCAAGGCCAGAATCAGAACCCACACTGGAGGGCACTGGAGCCCCTTTATTGACCACTGCCAGAATTGTCTCCCCACAAGATGGTGGCAGCACCTCGTGCTCTTCCCACGAGCTCACTGGGTGGTTCGGCAGCCTCTGTGTGAGCGGATGAGGGAGAAGCAGACTGATTCAGTAGCATCAGGAAAGGCTGAGACAAACCAGGAGGCCACATCCTTTTGAGAGTCTTCCAAGCTGGGTTTCAGTGCATGGAAATACCCAATGGGAGTTCTAACCAAGTGAGTAACATTCCCTTGGAGAGCAAACCACTGTGTCTCAATAGAAACCAGTTTGAGGGGAGGATGTTGTTATGTCTGCACATCCGAGAGGAAGAGAGTCTTCCTTGGGCCCTGGTGAAGATAACTGAACGTTTCAGTGGTCATTGTGGGCAAAAGCCCTCAGAGACATAGAAAATACAGACACATGTGAGTGTGTCCATATTTACTGAGATATGGGGTGCCAATCCAACCTACACTGGCTCTTTAGGGAATGTTGTCACTTAATGAGAACTCAGACTCTGTCGAATAATAAAAACGATCTTTGGCATTTGTACAGCACTTTACAAAAACCTGCACCTGATACCTTAATTCTGAGCTGCGCTGGGCAGGTCTCATTGTCTCCACTTTACAGTCGAGTATACAGAGGCATCTGGGCTCACACAGTGAGGTGTGGAAGAGTTGTATCTCTCTCCTGACTCCTGATTCCTCGTGTTAGTGGCATGTCTAGCCTTGGAGGGGTGCTGTGCTAGGGGCTGGAGCTGCACCTAGGATCCTTCTGAGCTGGCGGTGGGGAGAGGGGGGTATGTGGGGGGTATGTGGGCCTAGCCATGACTCCGTGGAATCTGCCTTTTGGGGGATTTCACTTTGGACCCCTCTGCCTCTTAAAATTCTCCCCCAGAGGGTACAGATAGTGGCCTGTGGCTCCCACCTGACCCCATTCTGTGTCCTGAGAAGGCCCGGATGTAGGTGGGTGGCTTAGGCTGGTTCTGCCTTTTACCCACAAAAAAACACTCTTGGCATTTCCTTGGCTTCATCTCTCAGTGTTCTTCTTGCCTCTGAGCAATAAGACCTTGAGTGCCAGGGTTGCAGTGGGGACCAAAGGCTAAGGAGGCCAGTCAGCCCGTGCTGATTCAGGCTGCTTCAGTTGGCCTGCATGGCTTGGACAAAAGTCCTGGCTGCCATTTGCGTGTGATCCAGCCCAGCTTCCCAGGTCAGGGATCCCTCAGGGGTTCTAGAGACCCAAGCCCAAGACCCATAGTAACAAAACCTGTGATTCTTGGAGGGACCATCCCTGTACATGAACCTCTGTCGTTGGCAGGCAGCTGGTAAAGGGCTGGAGAATTGAAGCTCCCAGTCATTTGTTACCTTCTTCTACATAAATGATACCCTGCTTCTAAAGGTTCAAGTTGAGGCTTAAAAAATGGTTTGCTCAGGACATTGGTGCCAAGGAAGAGTTTGCCCCAGCTGACTCTGCAGGGCCGCTCAGCAGGTAAGTGCCACTGAGGGCCCATTCAGTGTCATTGCCAGGTCTGGGAGTGACAAGGCAGGCCTTACACATATATGCCCAAGGGCCATACACCTCTCTGACCATGTATTTGTACCTCTGAGTATATCAGGCTTTAGCCTTTTGGGACAAAGAGTAGCTGCTCTGGCAAGTCCCCTGTGAAATAGAGCAGTCATCATTTAAAAAGCCAAGCAGGGGGGCTTGTGGGTTATGATTTGTTAATATTTAGAAGAAAAACGGGGCTCAGTGAAGGCTTCTCTGCATTTCTTTGGGGTTACCCAGTGCTTTGTGGACCACTGCTATTGGTCCTTGGAACCACCCACGTTTCATTACTGATCGTTTTGGGGGATGTTGATCAACTTCCTTGGCAGTAAGAGTTGATCATCATGTAGTGTGATGTTGACTGAGGCAGCAAATGGCATTGATGCACAGAGACGGTGGTCCCCGGGGCTGTCAGTACCTCACAGTCTGGTGAGTAACAAGCGTGGATTCAGGTGTACGAAAGCCTTGGCTCACATCCCAGCTTTTCTGTTAGTATCTGTGAGACCTTGCTGGCCCTCGGTTTCCTCATCTGTAAGTTGGAGGTAATTATAATACCCACCTCATGGAATTGTTGTGAAGGTTATTTGAGATATTTTGTGGGAAATACTCAGAGCAGGGGTACAGAAAACAGTCAACAAAAGTTTTCTGTTTATAGTAAGTGAATCAACAAATCATAACACATGCATCTTTATGGAGAAAATGGACGCAAAGGGTGAAAGATGAATTCTTTTCACCTCAACTGGTGAATTGCCAAACTGGGAAATTTCATGAGTATAGTAACATCTGAGAGTTTGCAGTGCAGGAGGATACTAATAACAATGGAAAGGATTGTTTATAGTCGACAGGAGTTGCAAACCCAAAAGGACCCAGGAGCCAGCCTGTAACATAAATGATTGACACGGATTGAGTGGGAAATTGTAAGGACCTGGAGAGCAGGTATCACTTCTCAGTGAAGGTACAGTTAATTTATACCAGGTGAGAACGTGGGTCCTATGTTGTCACATCAACTGATTCTCAAGAGAAGCCAGAAATCTTCCTTTTTAAAATGTGAGATCTCCCGTTTCAAAAAGAATAGCATCAAGTAGCTTAAAACTTTAAAAAAATTCGTGGACACAACAAAATTCCTTTTGGCCAACGGGTTGACCTTTCGTGACCTCCACATGTAGGTAGAGCTTTGAACATTACCATGTGCTTTCCTTATGCATGGACTTGTTTGGATTTCATAAGGATGCTGTGAAGTGGTACTACCAGCTCCCCTGAGATCTTTCAAAATGTTACAAAATCAGGGTGCATTTTCAATAGGGCTTTATGAGTTTGGTGTACAAATGTTTGGATCATTGGAAAAATAGTGCATATTTCCTTTTTTTTTTTTTTTTTTTGGCGGTACAAGGGCCTCTCACTGTTGTGGCCTCTCCTGTTGCGGAGCACAGGCTCCGGACATGCAGGCTCGGCAGCCATGGCTCACGGGCCCAGCCGCTCCGCGGCATGTGGGATCTTCCCGGACCGGTGTACGAACCCGTGTCTGCTGCATCGGCAGGCGGATTCTCAACCACTGTGCCACCAGGGAAGCCCTCCTATATTTTTTATTTCTTTATTTTTGGCTGCATAGGGTCTTCAGTGCGGTGCGCAGGCTTCTTATTGCGGTGGCTTCTGTCATGGTGGAGCACGGACTCTAGGCATGTGGGCTTCAGTAGTTGTGGCTCACGGGCTCTAGAGTGCAGGCTCAGTAGTTTTGGTGCACTGGCCTAGTTGCTCCATGGTATGTGGGATCTTCCTGGACCAGGGCTCGAACCTGTGTCCCCTGCACTGGCAGGCAGATTCTTAACCACTGCACCACCAGGGAAGTCCCCCCCATACTTTTTTATATTAAATGAGCTCCTTGCAACCACTGACATTATTGTAACTCAAGGTTCACATCTAGGTAGGAGATTGCTATCTCAAAATTAACAGAAAACTTTAAAAGACAGCAGCTTGATGTGGGAAATTCCTGTTATCCTAGAAGCACCTTTAAGAGCAAGGTAGGCACCTTGAGCCATCACGTGTTACCCAGGTGTTTGAGCCGGTTTTGATTTGTTGTCAGCCTCAAGCAGACAATGTAGGGAGACCGAGCTGGGCTCAGGACTTCTAATAGTGGCAGCAGCTGCTATTGGGCGTAGACTTTGGGCCAGAAGTGGTGTAGAACTGTGATTCTCAAACTTCAGTGCATTAGGACCATCCCCTGGAGGGCTCCTTAGACACACAGATTGCTGGGTCCCACTCCCAGAGTGTTTGATTTAGTAGATCTGGGGTGGAGCCTGAGAATTTGCATTTCTAACACATCCCCAGGGTTTGCTCTTCCCAGCTGCAGCTGCTGTTCTGGGGAGTACACGTTGAAAACCCGTGGGGATGTGGTAGAAGACCAGTAGCAAAGGGAGAGGATGGTCTGGGTCTTCGTAAGTGGCACACGCCCACTGTGACATGCCCAGGAGTTTGTGAAGTGTGTATATTTTAAAGAGGTGAAATGGAATGAAAGACCAAATTCAAGTCTTAATTAGTGAGAGCCTGAACCTAGCTCAGTTGGAAAGTGGTATAGTTGTGTTCCTCTTACATCAAGTGACTAATCCGGAGGAGATCTTGTTTGTCTTGGGTACTTGTCTTAATCTATTTAAATAAAGTAAAATTGAAGACACCTGTTTCAAGGGTATGCTTGGGATTGGGATTGGCTGATCAAAACCATGGGCTATAAAATTCAGTTGGGGGGGCCTTAGGGGGCACTTCAGTGAGACAAGAAGTCATGCAACAGAGCAGATATCCAGCAGTACAGTGGGAGCCCCTTTGAGAAATATACATGCTACATATCATGATGCTATAGATGGAGAAGTCCCAGAGCAGATCAGCTAATCAAGTCTTGTGGCAGCCTCTCCTGCCTTCAGGCCTGATTCTCAATGCAGCTGCTTCTCACGTGAGCAACTCTAGTAGGAGGTCAGGATGAGCAACAAGCGAGGTTCATTTACTTAATGATGGTTAGTGATTCTCCTAAGCCAGTCTGTGTGCACAAGCCAGGCTTGTCATTGGCATATCAAAGAGGAGTTTATTCTTGTCAAGATGTCCTCCAGGCTTCCCTCATCCTAATTGTAGCATCCATTGTTTGAACCAACCCTTCATATTCAGATGGATTCAGCCTCACCCGGGCTCTTATTTGTCCTAAAACACAAAGCACAGAGGCCACACTGTGCAGGATGAGACCTAAGAGAACACGGACAGACTGTTGGGTGATGGCCGCCCAGCATGGGCGCTTCATAGAGGCAAGTTTGCACTTGAGCGCTGGGTTTGGGCGAATACCGCACAGCTGAGACCTATTTCTGGCAGGAAATGCCGGCAGAAGCAGAGGTTTGGGGGGGTGGGGGAGCATGTTGGAGCTACATATGCCCTTGGTTAATGGGTATGTCAGTCTTTTCCATTAGTCTCATGTTGAATTAGAATCCACAAAAGGAGATTATTAAATACACAGAGAGACAGACAGAGACAAGCCTATAGCCTATTTACATAATGCTTGAACTTACATTAAAAATACTTCGGGGCTAGTCTTTGACTCTAGTATCAATGCTCCTATAGCATCCTCTGAGCTTAGCTAGAAGAAAGGAATAGGGAACCTGGTCCCTTCCCCTCGCATAAAATGGAAGGGGAATGAAAAGCCACGTGCGCCCCCAAGGTAAAAGCCCTAGCTGTAGATGCAAAGGCTGTGAGCCAGACCTCAACACATCTTACCCCTCATCATATCCCCTCTGGCAGCCTACTTCATTACCCTGCGGGCTTCCAGGCTCTTGACAGACTGTGCCCTCCAAAATGTCTTCAAGGCATTTGTAAAACCTGCCCTTACTTCTTTGCTACATTATACCGATTTACTTACTATTCTAGGTGGGTGGGATTCTTTTCCCCCCTTCTAAATTATAACCAGTCATCTGAGGATTCACTTTATTTTTTAGTTCAGGGCTGAAACTTAAAACTTTGAGGGTTATTAAAAAAATGTTATTCTTAAGAGAAAAACATATGCTTGAAAACTTAACCCCTTGGTGGTAGCCAGGGGATCCTCTTTCTCCGAGTTTGAGTAATAGTGCAAACAATTTTTGAGACCAGTAAGTACCACATGGGGCTTCAGGATTGGGGCAGCTGTGATAGATGCATGTCCTTATGTGATGGATAGAGAAGCTGGGAGAGGTACCTTTTGGCCGAGAGGCATGGGGTCAATCCAGAGGCTCCCCCCGGGCTCCTGGTTCATCTTTTTCTTTTTTTTAAACAGTACGGTTGAGGATAATCTTTATTGTGAGTAGTAGATTATTTACTTTTTAATCAATTAATTAATTTATTTATTTTTAGCCGTTCCGTGCGGCATGTGGGATCTTAGTTCCCTGACCAGGGATCAAACCCGTGACCCCTGCACTGGAAGTACGGAGTCCTAACCACTGGACTGCCAGGGAAGTCCCTCCTGGTTCATCTTAAACAGAGTTTCTATGGCCTGACTTGTCAGCTTGGGTTGATGATACTTGCTGCCTCTAATGGGTTGGGAAATGGTTCGAAAATTTCCTTGCCCCAGTGGGACTGTGAGACATATAAGATCTGAAAAGTGGAAGAGTGTAGAGGTTCCTCAAGAAATTCAAAATAGAACTGCCATGTGATCCAGCAATCCCATTTCTGGGTATACATCCCAAGGAAATAAAATCACTATCTTGGAGAGATAGCTGCACTCCCATGTTTATTACAGCATCACTATTCACAGTAGCCAAGAGATGAAAACAACCTAAGTGTCCATTGACAAATGATTGGATAAAGAAAAGGTGGTACATACAGAGTGGAATATTATTTAGCCTTTAAAAAGAAGGAAGTCCTGCCATTTGTGACAACATGGTTGGACCCTGGAGGGTATTCTGCTAAGTGAAAAAAGCCAGACACAGAAAGATAAATACCTATAATCTCACTTATATGTGGAATCTAAAAAAAAACTATTGAACTTATAGTAACAGGAGAGTGATGGGTACTAGAGGCTGGGAAGTGGGGGAAAGGGGGCGATGTTGATCAAAGGGTATAACTTGCAGTTATAAGTTGAATAAGTTCTGAAAACCTAATGTACAGCATGGTGACTGTGGTTAATAATCATGTATTATATACTTGAAATCTGCTAAGAGTGTAGATCTCACATGTCATTAAACACACAAAAATGGTAACTGTGAGGTGATGGATATGTGAATTAGCCTGATTGTGGTAATTATTTCACGATGCATATCAAAACATCATGTTGTACACTGTAAATATATACAATTTTTATTTGTCAATCATACCTTAAAGCTGGGGAAAAAATGATCAGTTTGAAAAAAAGATCTGGAAAGCTTGAAGCTAATGTGAATGGCCTTGAAAAGAAATACTGCTTATCCAGGAAGCAAAAACACGCTATAGATAGTGATGAGCCCGTCAACTGAGTGCCCATTTTTCTTTTCCAGGTGGTATATAGGCAGCCTTGTTCATGAACAGTGAAGTCTGAGCATACTTCAGAATTTCTGAGCATGTTCAGAATTTAGTGCTGGTCATCAAATAAAGCTTGCAGCAAAACCCAAAGGATATTTAACAACAGCTGGGATAGGTCTGTGGGGATGGGTCGGAAGGCAGGGCAGGTCCTGGAGGCTGGCTGTAGAATGTACTCTCTAATGGTACCAGCTACTAGAAATGAGACTTTGGCAGCCTGATCACTCCCCGTCCTTATTCACACGGGAGTGAGAATGACAGACGTCCATCCCATCAGCATTGGATATGATGGCCACGATGAAGAGAAAGCATTGGCCCTGACAACACAGAGGAGGCGAAGGTAAAAGTAATTGCTCAGGGCTTCCCTGGTGGCGCAGTGGTTGAGAATCTGCCTGCTAATGCAGGGGACACGGGTTCGAGCCCTGGTCTGGGAGGATCCCACGTGCCGCGGAGCATCTAGGCCCGTGAGCCACAACTACTGAGCCTGCGCGTCTGGAGCCTGTGCTCCGCAACAAGAGAGGCCGCGATAGTGAGAGGCCCGCGCACCGCGTTGAAGAGTGGCCCCCACTTGCCCCAACTAGAGAAAGCCCTGGCACAGAAACGAAGACCCAACACAGCAGAAATAAATTAATTAATTAAGAGTCAGGACTTCCACATATTCATTTAAAAAAAAAAAAGTAATTGCTCAGTTACCCTCCTCTCTCTCCCCTTCCCGCCATCATCGCTCTCAATCTTGACATATCACTGCCTCTGGAGGATTCCAGGTCTCCATCTGCCCTGAGCCTGGGTCCACAGAGAAAAGCTGGAAGCAGAATGGCTTAGCATTGGGGAGGCGGGGTGGGGGGGGAACAGGAGGAGAACCTCTCCCCTATAGGGAGGCAGGGCACCCCAGGGCTCAGAAAGCAAGTCAAAGATGGTAACTTGATCCTGTAGCTTTCTTTTAGGGGGAGGGAGGAAGGGTCTCCCAGTTCCTGAGAGCTTCCCATGGGCCAGGCACCCTGCTGAGTGCCTTATACTGGGCGTTAAAAGCTCAGTTGTGCACAGATGTCAGGTTGACGTGGCTGAGCTTGTGGGACTGTGGTGACCGTAGAGGGTGGGTTCCCCAGAGGGCAGGCAGCATTCAACTCCAGCTGATGGGTACTTTGTGGGAATATAAGTCTGAGATCTTCTATTCTTCAAGGCATCTAGAAATCCAGCTTTTGAAGGAAGTCTGTTGATATTGATATGTTCATAACCATTGAAACACTGTGTGGGCCAAACCAAACGCAGTGAGATTTTAATGCAATGTGTGGGCTGGATTCATTCCTCACCCCTGACCCCACTCCCTACACCCACCTCGGGCCCCCAGTTTCCCATTTCTGCCTTTCACAGCATTTTTATTTAATTTTAAAGCCAGTAGTATGTGGAGGTGATAGGGTAGTAGTGTTTCAGCCTGAGGCTAAGTCAGATGTAGGTATGTTTAGATCTGTTGGGCAAATTGGTGGGGGACTTGCCAAAAGCCCATCCAGGGCCCTCTGGATGGGGACCCTATAAGAAAACCATAGTCTCAGGTTAGAGTCAGGATTGCTACTTAAATCCGTTCCTTATCCAGCATGCTGGATCAACTCGCAAATTCTCTGTAAGAAGTAACAACTGAAATCACTCCTTAAAATAATAATAGTAATAATTAACATAGAGCAAAATGACCTTTTTGATGTACACATCTCTGAATTTTGTAACATGTAGATTTGTGTAACTGCCAGTACACCCAGGATGCAGAACAGTCCGTCAGCCCTCAGGACTCCCCCAGGAAGCACTGTTTTTTTTAACTCAGTACACATTGGAATGTAAAGGCCCCACCTTGCACCCTGACTTTAAGGATTCTGAAAACCACTTGGGGTGAGAGGGTTAACCAGAACAGGAAACTGCGGTTCCCAGTCTTTGGTGGGTAACTCTTTCATAATGAATGCCCCTCCCAAACCTATAACAAATTCTTGCTTTTCCCTAATAAATACCTACCACTCCAGCCTAGTTCCTTTTTTCTCTAGCCTCTACTAGGGTTATCACATTTGGCAACTAAAATTATAGGATGCCCAGTTATTGCATGGGACACACTTTTATACTAAAAAATGATCTGTTGTTCTTCTGAAATTCAGATTTAACTGGGCGTCCTGTAGTTTATCTGGCAAGCTCATCCACTTCACATGTATGCTGCATTCACAACTGAGTTTAGAACCCACTTTTTCTGGGTCTGTGTTTCACTCTTCCATATGGGTGTGAAAATACTCATTGGTTTTACTTTATTTTTTTCCCTTTCTTATTTCATTTTTTTCTATTAAAATTTTTTTTTAATTTTATATTGGGATATAGTTGATTAACAGTGTTGTATTAGTTTCAGGTGTACAGCAACATGATTCAGTTATACATATACATGTATCTATCTTTCAAATTCTTTTCCTGTTTAGGTTATTATGGAACATTGAGCAGAGTTTCCTGCGCTATACAGTAGGTCCTTTTTGGTTTCTGTTTAAACATAGCAGTGTGTATATGTCAATCCCAAACTCCCAGTCTATCAATACTCATTGGGTTTAAATAGTAATAAGTTTGTAGGAAGATAGGGCATGTACTGGAAGGCCAAGAGGACCTCATCAATACATTAATGTGTTTTCAAGAAACCCACTAGACGTATCCTTTCTGGAGAATAAGAAATGGATTAATGTGTGTTGGAGGGCAGAGGACAACTGGATTTCAGAAACTGGGACATTTTCCAGCCCCCCTTCACCCCCCTCCCCTGGCCCAACCTGTGAATAATACAAAATTGCGAAGACTCAACAAGGAGATTGTTCACACTGGGTGATTTTGCAAATATCACTGGAATGCTAGCCTTCAGCAGGCTATATATCTTGCACTGAGCAAGATGAGGCCTTGTGGTCTGTTGTCCATGAGTCATGCAGAGCTCATAGCCAGCTCATTCACAGCCGGGATGTTTTGGTTGAGAATGCTGTGATGGTTGATTGATTTCTCTTGTTTGTTTGTTTGTTTGTTTTTTCATTTAGCAATTTTACTAGTGTGATTTCAGAATCATAATGAGACGAGAAGGAAAATCAGTTTTACAAAGTACCTTCAGAATGAAGAATGATTGGAAATTCCAATTTTCTGTCTAGACCAGAGTCAGCAAGCAGCAATCTACAAGCCAAATCTGGCCTGCAGTCTCTTTTTCATAAGGCCTGTGAGCAATACGTGGTTATGACGTTTGTAAACGGTTGGAAATTTTTAAAAAAATATTTCATGACGTGAAAATTATATGAAGTTCAGATTTCAGTGTCCACACTAAAGTTTTATCAGAACACAGTCATTCCCATTCATTAATGCGTGGTCTATGGCTGATTTCATACTACAGCAGCAGAGCTGAGTAGTTCCAACAGAGACCACACAGCCTGCAAAGCCTAAAATATTTATTCTCTGACCCTTTATAGAAAGACCTGGCCGACTCCTACTCTAGACTCTATATCTATTCTATAACCATAGAAGTATGGCTGTGTTTGTCTTTAAGGTTCTAGGAATCTTTTAGCTAAAGAAGTAACTGTTGTCTGGTTGCTAGCAGTTCAGAACAGTAAACCTCCTAGGCATGTATCCAGAGAAAACTCTAATTCGAAAAGATACATGCACCTCAGTGTTCATAGCAACACTATTTACAATAGCCAAGACGTGGAAGCAACCTAAATGTCCATTCATTGACAGATGAATGGATAAAGAAGATGTGGTATATATACACAATGGAATATTACTCAGCCATAAAAAAGAACGAAACAATGCCATTTGCAGCAACATGGATGGACCTAGAGATTATCATACCTAAGTGAAGTAAATCAGACAAAGACAAATATCATATGATATTATGTATATGTGGAATCTAAAATATGATGCCAATGAACTTATTTACAAAACAGAAATAGACAGACATAGAAAACTTATGGTTACCAAAGGGGAAAGGGGGGTGGAGGGAAGGATAAATTAGGAGGTTGGGATTAACATATACACACTACTGTATATAAAATAGATAGCAACAAGGACCTACTGTAGGGCACAGGGAACTATGCTCAATATCTTATAATAGCCTATAATGGAAAAGAATCTATATATATATATATTCAGTTAAATATTATATACGTATATAACTGAATCACTGTGCAGTACACTCAAAACTAACACAACATTGTAAAGCAACTATATTTCAATAAAAATTTAAAAAAAGAAGGCACAGTGAATGAAAAAAACATCAGTAAAGCATCAGACTCCCTTTTCACTCTTTTCTGGGCTGCTGTGATGGAAGCTTACATTTACTGAAGCGCTCGCATACTGAATTTTGCTACTCTACGGTTTTCTTGTTACATCCTCACTATCTAAGCCAACTATGTGTTTTCTTTTGAAAACCAGAAAATCTGATGTCTTAGAGGTAATGGTTTGGCCCATCTAAAAATAAGTGATTACATTTAAAACCATTTTTTCCCATTGACAGGGGACAAGAGGGTAGAGGAAAAGCACTGGTGATTCTCCATATCGTTTTTCTTTCTCCCCAGAAATGGACAGAAGTCTCATTCCGTGCTCGCCGGGGATTTTAAGGGTGAAGTGTCAGAATGGGAGTCAGAGAACACACCCACCACATTCCCTGAGTCCGAGCAGGAAGCCAGTGGAAAGTGGCTTCTGACCCCCTGCCCTGTCATTCATTAGCCCTTTGCTGAGGGTCAGTTACCTCCTGGAAGCCAGAGGACCAATGGCTTCATTTGTAAATGAAGTGACCAGCAGGTAAAAGCTGCTGATGGCCTGCGGTAGCAGAGTCCACTCTAGCCTCCCTGAATCATCAAATGTTTCCCTTCTGCCCGCTTCCCTTTCTTGTCTAAAAGGGCCAGCTGCAATTTTGAGTCTTGTCTGCCTGGAAATTTCCAAAGGGACTTTGGTGCCTTAGTAAATATTTTCAAATTGCCCAAGGGAGATAGTAGAGCCATCATTGTGAAATCCGGTTTAGAAAGCGATTACTGCGGTACTTGGGCCGGCCGTGTGAGTGTGCAGGGGGCAGGCCGTGGTGTGGACACTCGTGGTTCCTCGCTCGGCTGGTGGCTGGCTTTTGCTTTTCTGGTCAGATATACGCCAGACCCTGACATTCTCTATCTGGGCAACTTCTGAGCAGCTGCTGGGAGAATAGGAAGCCAAGCATGGGGTTAGCGTAGGGTTCCCTCAACTGTGGCACTGTCGACAGTTTGGACCAGATAATTCTTTGCTGTAGAGGGCTGTCCTGTGCATTTTATGATGTTCAGCAGCATCCCTGGTTCTATCCAGTAAATGCCAGTAGCCTTGCCCGTGCCCCAGCGTGACAATCAAAAGTGTCCCCAGACATTGCCAAATGTTCCCTGGAGGACAAAATAAGCCCTTTGAGAACCACTGATGTCGTATAATGTAAGGGTTACCTGACCAAATGTATTTCCCATACTTTCAGTATTAGAGATTCATTGCTTTATGCCTTCCCTTTCACCCTTAGGGATTCATTCCTTGAAGCCTTGAAGGCTTTTTTAGTTTCCAGAATGTCCCATGAAAATACAAGTTTCTCACAAGGGGTAAAGCCCCAAGCCTGGGAGGACAAATGTTTTTCATCTCGTGTCAAGCCTGACTGTCTTGGGAAGATGTCTGAGGCTGCATTTGGGTTTGGGGGAAAGAACAGCATGGTAGAGTACAGGGGATGAGGGAGTTGCTCTTTGTGTGTAAAGAGGCTTTTTACCTGGTATCTCTGCAGAGATTTATCAGTCAGGCCCTCGTCTCGGGTTGTAACTGCTCCTGGGGGCACCGTTCTTACGTGGTCACTGTAGCTTCGTGTATTTGTTAGGGAAGTTTTCTAGCAGGTGCCAGAAAGGTGTCTTGGAGAAGAGGTACCTTTTCTAGATCCCACAGAGCTACCGTATGGGCTGGCGGAGGTGCTGTAGTCTGCTTGATGGGAATAAGCAGCAGGAAGCACAAGGAGAGGGCAAAGGGGCTAATTCCTATCTCTCTCCCTTCACTTGATTACAAGCTCCTGGAAGGCAAGGGCAATGTCAATTTCATCATTACCCCTTTGCTGCCTTCATGGTACCTTTCACATAGCACCAAAGCCTCTTCAGTGACCTTAAGCAGGGTTCTTCATGTGTTTTATGTCTCAGACTCCTTCTCAGTCTTGTGGACTCAGAATAACGCTTCAGTGCACACAATAAAATACATAGGACTAAAAAGATGACCAATTACATTGAAATACAGGCAGCACGATATTAGAAAATTGCGATAGATAACATCTATTCTATATTATTGTATTAAATAAAATCTAGTGGCAATTCTAATACATACTCCAATTTCTAATTATTGATGAACATAAGTGATATTTCAAGTTATCTCCGACAACTATAATGCAATCTGAAAATACCTGCGATTTCCATTCACGCCAAAGTCATAGGTACTGAAGATATTTCTGAGGCTTGTCCTCCTGTTCGTAACTGAAGGTAATGCTACATTTCAGCTAGAGGTTAGTGAAAACAGCCTTTAACTGGCTGCCCTGAGTTCTGGCTCATCCCTGGTCTCCCTGAATTCTTTCTTAACCAGACGTCTGCTCTAAAGCTCCCTCTGTTCCTCCACGTGATGCTACCCCAGCCACCTGCTTGGGACTCTTCCCTAGCAAATTTCTCCAGGTTCCTTCTTCTGTCAATACACGCCTTTCCATCTAAACCCTCCCGGCTGGGTTGTGTCTTTTGTCTCCTATCTAAGTTCGCAAGGCAAGGGAAGCATCCAGCCCCCACTTGGGGTTCCCGAGCTTAAGAGGAGAGAGGGAAACAGACACATCCTAGATGTCCAGTGAATGCTTGTTCGGATGAATGGTCGCTTTGCCGACTTTACCCTTTTTATCTGGGGTTGCTATTTGATGCTTGGGCTGTGTTGCCAAAAAAAAAAACAAAAAGCACAACCTAAAAGTTGAGAATTATGTTTTCTTCGGTGACCTTACTGAGGACTATAGCCCGGGCTGGCAGCCTCTCATACAGCCCTGAAGGACTGTTCCACAGAGGTGAGGGAAGGGCCAGGATATATAGTTTTTGCTGACAAAACAAACAAACGTAGTCCATCATCGAAAGATTACTGCTAAATCACACAAAAAGACACATGTCAAGTTAATGATCTGGATGCTTTTCTCTGTATGGGAAGATGCAAGAGTCTGGGCTCACTGAGGTGATTATTTCGATATGCATCTTAACTGTCTAGGCCAGCTTCCTGTCTTTCTCCTTCCTGAATTCCCCTCAGGGTGCACCGTTGGGGTGTCTGCAGTGGCTGACGGCTTGATGGCGGGCAGCACCGTTGTTTACTGGCATGGCAGGTGGCATTCTTCGTTTACTGAGACGGCAGACGACTTTTTTTTTGTCCACAGCTGTGTTTGAGCTCAGTCCTCTCTTGATGCCTCTCTTCTGTGTGGGGAGCAGCTTTCAGTATGGTTTGCCCTATTCCTGGAGGTCTGCCGATCTCCTCTGGGAAGAGAGAGGGCTGGGCACCCACTGTGACCTCAGAAGCAGCAGTGAGCAGTGTGAGTGGTAGGACCCTTGACCAACAATGACCCCACCACATGCATGTGCCACGAGCAGCTGGGCAGAAGCCGTCAACATCCTCATTGCATGCCTTGCAGTGGACCACCAGGGTGGGGGACATGCCTGCGAACCAGGAGCCTGGGGATTCACGATGGCTACAAGGGAATTTCAGAATAAATAAATAAAAAGGAGCCACCTCTAATTAGTTTCCTCTGACATTAAGGTCAGCAGGTTCCAGAATGTTCTGTGTGAGGTTAGCACCTGTGGTTTTCATCAAATGAATGTCAGTGTTCTACCCAATTTGGACTATTGCGGCTTCCAAAGTCTTTTTCTCCCTGGATTGCTATAAACAGTCTGTGTTGGTTTCTTAGGGCCGTCGTAACAAAGTGCCACAGACAGTGGCTTAAATAACGGAATGTACGGTCTCACAGTTCTGGAGGCTGGAAGTCCGAGACCAGGGTATCAGCGGGATGGGTTTCGTCTGAGGGCTGAGAGGCAGGCTCTGCTTTGGGCCTCTCTCCTTGACGTGTAGCTGAACGTCTTGTCCCTGTGGCTCTTCCCATGGTCTTCTGTGTTTGTGTGTCTGTGTCCACATTCCCCCATTTCATGAGGATACCGGTTATACTGGATTACAAATAAGGTTTGTAATCTATTATTTGCAAATAAGGTCACATTCTGAGGTGCTAAGAGTGAGGACTTCACTCTGTATTTTATGGAGGGACACAGTTCAACCCATACCAGGGTCCCTGCCTGTTGTGAGGTGGCATCTGCATCTCACAGTGATGGCCGTTCACACCCTAGTCTGCTTCTGGCTATGGCAGTAGAAATCGTGTCCCAAGGGAAGTGGCCCAGGGAATCATAAGTAGTGGGTGCCATTTGCCATGAATGCCTCAAGCCTCTGCCCTTTGTCACACTCATGACTTCCTCTTAGCACAGAGGACCTTTTTTTTTTTTTTTTTTTTTGCGGTACGCTGGCCTCTCCCGTTGCGGAGCACAGGCTCCGGACGCACAGGCTCAGTGGCCATGGCTCACGGGCCCAGCCGCTCCGCGGCACTTGGGATCCTCCCGGACCGGGACACGAACCCGCGTCCCCTGCATTGGCAGGCGGACCCCCAACCACTGCGCCACCAGGGAAGCCCCACACAGGACCTTTTATCTGGAAAGGCCTAGAACAGCATTTCACACTAAGTTGTAATGAAGAAAGCTTAAACATTCCCTCTCCTGAAAGGCAGTAAAAAACAGAGGGCAGAGATATAGACTACATCCCAGAGCTCAGAATGTCACTTAGCCACCATCAGGGCTGTTTTGTTCGGGACGCTGGATTTTCCCCCTCCTCACCACTGGTAATGACCAAAACAGGCCTGGTGGATTCGTGGGTATTTAGAGTTTGCCGAATTCTCTCACTTTCATTATCTTGTTGGGGTATCGATAAAGAGTAGCACGTTTTATTTTCTGCATTCCATTTCAGAGAAAACAGCTCAGCTAAGTAATTTGTCCAAGCTCATACAGGGCGACATCATCTGCGTCTCTCTGCCAGATCTTCCCAGCACACCTACCCTGTCATCCTCCATCTCTCCTCTGGGTCCCCACAGTGTGGTCCAGGCAGCCTGAGTCTCATAGGCTCGCTGATCCCCTTGCTCTGCCCCAGGGCTCAATCTGACCCCTCCCACCCTCCCCAAGAGGCCAAAAGTAACCTAGGCCTGGTGAGTGTGGCCAAGGTGAGAGTATTCTTTGTTCCAAGTTCTAGGCTAAAGGGGCACCTTGGGCAAAGTCATGAGGCTTGTGAAGGAGTAGAGCAGCAGCAGGAGATGACAAGGAGTTGGATGTGGCTGGAGCATGCTGAGAAATGAGGCCAGAAGGGCAGGGCGTGCTGGGTCACAGAAGGCCAGGTGTGCCAGGGGTGGGGGCCAGGACATGGTCCCATGGTTGGCAGAGCCCATGTTTTATCAGAGGCTGCTCTCGTGGCAAGGTGAGGCAGGGAACTGCTCCCTGGGTGCCCGCCCAGCACTCCATCGCTGTCGGTGCTGGTAAATTGCTGAAGGCTTCTGAGGTGGCCTCTCTGTTCCTTTGGTGCAGGGGTCACCTTTCGCTTTTATAATTGCTTAAATCATTCTCTTTGGATGGAAACTCAGAAGAAGCGTCTTAACCAACTTCAACTGAAAGCCTTATTGCTGATGGAAGCCAATTTAGAGTTGGAATGTGGAGGCTATTTCTGGACACTGTGACATCCTGTTAAACTTTCAGAGGATCCCGGGAATAAAGGGGTGACTCAGTCTGTGAGCTTATTTTTAGGGAAAGCTGGGAATTCAGTCTGGAGCCACAGAGTCCTCAGTGTCTGCCAGTGCAGGGGTGCTGTTAGTGGAGAGATTGCTGAGCAGAAATGCTGTATTTATCATCAACTGTTACCCAGCACCTCCTACACTCCAGCATACGCTTTATTGATTTGAAAACAAGATGGGAATCAGCGTAAACAAACCTTTGAGTCAGACGAGCCTATTTCAGGGCATTTACTTTTTTTTTTTTTTTTTTTTTTTGCCATACGCGGGCCTCTCACCGCTGTGGCCTCTCCCGTTGCAGAGCACAGGCTCCGGACGCGCAGGCTCAGCGGCCATGGCTCACGGGCCCAGCTGCTCCGTGGCATGTGGGATCTTCCCGGACCGGGGCACGAACCCGTGTCCCCTGCATCGGCAGGCGGACTCCCAACCACTGCGCCACCAGGGAAGCCCCAGGGCATTTACTTTTGAGAACCGACTTCAGAACTGAAGAATTAATATCATAAGAGTTCCTGTTTATTGGGCATTTAATATGTACAACATATTTTGCTTTGCAAAAATTGAATGGGAACATCGATACTGTGTTAGAGGTATGGCATTGTTGTCACTGTTTTAATAGTTGAGGAAATGTTAACTTAAGGAGGTTAAACATTATCCTATGACAAGGTAGCTGAGTTTGAACTCAGATCTGGCTCCAAAGGCCATGCAAATGACCACTCCAGATTTGGCAAACAAATGGCTCAAATGCTGCCTCTCTTTGGTCCTGCGTATCACTAATTGATCATGGGATCATTGCTTGCTCAGCTCAGATTTGGCCTCAGGATCCTTCTCAACACAGTGCTCTAGGTAGCTACTGTGACCAACTGAGCAGCATTAGTACTTGAGGTAAAGCCCATCTGTCATCTTAGTTTTATCTTTGTTTTGGCTCAAAATGGAGTCTTTAAGTCTGGAGACTTTGTTATTGTTGATTTCTACAGATCTATTTATAACCTTTTATTTCCTAAACACTTATAAGCAATGGAGCATTCACTGCAGTTTCCTTTTACAGTCAGTGGAGACTCTGTATTCTTTAAAAGGGGCTTCTGACTGCCTTGGAGGGAAGGATGACATTTTAGGACCCCAAGCCTTGAGTAGACAATTGGCTTATGTGTGGGTGTCTGCAGTGATGAGTGGGAGATAGAGAACGAACCTTAAGAACTCAGGCCATTCATAGCAGTAAACCTCTCAAATAACCCAGTCTGATTAATTACAGCAGGGTGGTGAGGTGGGATGGGCGGATGGGGTAGGCAGGCTAAGACAGCAAGATGCTGGGGCCAACTCTGGAGAAACTTGCTCCTCGTCAGTTGCTGTGAAAAATGTCACCTCAGCTGGCAAGCAGGTTGTCCTAAAAGTGTAGCACAAATGGGAGCTCGAGGTCCCAATGGGGAGAAAGGAACTCCTTAAAAGCAAGCTCAGACAAGAGAAAGGGGAAGAGAATCCCCAGCATGGTAGCAAAGGACTCAGCCATGCAGTAGGATGAGATAATGTGTCCAGGAGGAAGTTCTTGGTCAAGGTCTAAAACTGGAACATCCAGAAATAAGTATAGAAATGCATTGCTTAGAAGCCTGGAGGCTGCCGTGATTTCTTCAAGATTCCAGAAAATTGAGCTGAAATGGGGTTGAACAGTTGAAACAGATGGAAGGTAGCACATATAGATCATCAACGCAGGGTACGTTCAATAAAATTAAAACCGTTTTGCTCTACTTAAAGAAAACAAGAGAAAAATCTAGCTTAGGCCAGCAGCCTCTGGAAGCCTGTCATCAGGGTGCAGGATCTCCGCTGTAGGCCCTGGCTTTAGGGCTGGGGCTCCAGGCCCCAGGAATGCAAGGGGTAAGAGTGTGGTGAGAGTCATCTGAAATCTGGTTATCAGAACTGAGGCGGGAGGTCAGGGCAGAGCTGGAATCAAAATGCTGCTGCCCAGACTGGATACCCCCCCTGGAGAACAGTGCTCTCCCCCTGCTGATTTCATCTTGTTGACACTTATTTTCTGGGGGTGTATGTTGTGCAAGCTCAGGGAACCCTCAGAGTCATTTGGATCCAAGCCAGAAAGAGGGCTACCTTGGAGGAGGTTTTACTTTCTGTCCTGAGATGCTAGTGATTTGCCAAGCAGGGATTGGAGACCGGCAACCTTTCACAAAGCTCTACAGCTAGGCCCAGCCCATCCAGTCCTCATCAGCTCAACAACTTGCTGCGGTGCTGAAGGAACCACGCTGTGTCTGTGAGATGCGGGGGAAGGATGCAGAAGGCATAAAAGCAATTTATCATCAGCATGAGGGACCAGGCGCACAGGCTGAATCCTCCATCCCTCACTCCGCTACTCCCTCCCGTGGTAGACACAGTGTGAAGAGGAGATGGAGACAGCGGCTTGGAATTCCTGCCTGCATTTGATGGATATGTGCACCTTGAGAATTAAGAGGTAGATGAGATTAACGGATGTCTAAATGAAGGCAGTTTCCATACTCATGCTCCTTGGAGCTTGGAAGCTCCATGGCTGTGTCCCAGACCGGGCCCGTAGAGTCCAAAGAAAATCAAAGACTGTCACATAATATAACTATCTGGCCACCCTGGAAGCCCCACCTTTTCCCAGGCAGCTCCAGAAAAAGACAACTCCCAGCCCAGCTCTGACAGCTGAATTAGATGGCTGAGTTGTGGCATTGCTATTGCCAAAACCACTTGGATAGTTTCCCCAGGGGCCTTAAGGCTGTGGCCGAGTTTTCCTGCTTTACCCTCAGTTAAGCAGAAATCTTTACCTGGCCGGGCATTGTTATGTCTGTGTCACCTCATCATTGGAGAAAATGCATTACGGTCTCCTGCAGTTTCTTTCATGAAATGGAGCATGACATCAAGGAAATAAGACAGTCAGATGGCATCACAGTGGGTCAGAAATAGTATTATCTACATATTTTGATTATATTTTAAAATTCAGTTTATACACAATAGGAATTCAGTTAATTAACTCCAAGCTGTAATCTCAGTCTGGATTTGAATGGATCTGCATTTCAATAGCTTCTTTCTCCACAATAATATTTAGATGGCCCATAGCAGCCTACCATTCTAGTGCTGAAATCATAGAACTTGGTTGTTTCTTCCTCATTTTTCAACAACCATTATTTTTTATGCAGTACTAATGAAATCAAGCAGTTATCATTTGACTTTTTTGTAGTTGAGGTTAATTTGTCAATTTCCTGCCAGTCTTCCATTACCTCCAGTACACATTTTCCTGATTAGCTGATAAATCAGAATTTTAATAATGGCAATGGAGAGAGGACTGGCAAAGTTTACTTCTGTAGATTTTTTCCCAGATCGTAATTGGTTGATCTTTTTTCCTTTAGATTTTCCAGGGCAAAGGAGTTCTTATCTTTAATAACATCTTTTCATTCTAAACAAAGTGTGAAATGTGCAAAAAAGTGAAAAGAATGAAATCATCTAAAAGTGCCTGGCCTGGGACCTGACACTCAATAAATACTTTAACATTCTACAAGGAAAAAAATGCCCTTAATCTAAACACCAAACAAATTTGGGGGATTTTCTTGGCATTGACTTTATGTAGGTGTAGTTAGACTCCATACGAATTTTACTTCGAACTTTTTTCACTTAACATTTACATGCACGTTTTCTCATGCTATTATAAACTTTTCATAAATATAATTTTAATTGGTTATATAATCATTAGTTAGGAGTACATTTGGCCGAGCGTGACAGAAAGCCTGAGAAACAATAGCTTCGTAAGTTTTTAGTTTCGAAGAAGAATTTGGGACAATGAGGAGGCTCTTGGGGTAGAGAAACCTCTCACTGAGGGCACAGGAGCTTTCGATGCTCTGCTATCCTTAGGGAGGTCTGCCATGCACCAGGCATGGAGCCTTCCCAGAGAGAGCAGGAAGTTCCACTTCAGGGAGACTGAGTCACATGATCACCCTCGCTCAAAAAAAGTCTGGGAAGATGAGTTGATAACTTTCCAGGCTCTGTAGTGAAGGAATGTGGGTTTCTTAGAATAAAGCAGTCAGAATTTGGATTACTGTGTCAAAGGGCAATGGTTTTTTTTTTTCCCCCACAATTCCAGTTTGATTGCTTACCTGGCAAGTGGCAGGATTTAAAAGCTGTGCTCCATTTACGACCGTCTAATTTGGCACTGGAAGCACAAATGCACAACCAACCGGTCGTGAAAGTCGCACCAAAACCAAAACCGGTGGATATCGGTTTCAGGGAGGCAGCTGTCAGCACAAGATAAGGAAAAATTCCTCAACGTTTAGAGCTGGTCCAATTTGGAATTAACTACTTCATGAGCAACCTATCCCAAGATGCAGAGACTGAACAGATACTTGGTATGTAGGAGGAAGAGGTAATTTATGGATCAGGTGAAGCGGACCAGGTAACCCCTAACATCTGTACATCTCCATGATTTAAAAATTAGGGTATATTTGCTAAAATACTTCCCCAAGCACCTAGGGTATTGGCTGTGTGGTAGAGCCTTGTTCCAACGTTGCTTGTTAGTTACCTGATGTGTAGCTGGGTAGAGGGATTGCCCCGCACAGCAGGATTCACCTCCCAGGCTCCCAGCTCCAGTGCCATAGGAAAGCCCTGTCTTGGGCTTCCAAGCCACTGCCTGGCCCATAAACTGGCCTCATCCAAAGTTACACATCTTTTTTTTCCTCAGTGCCTGTTAGTGTAACTCTATTGTTTTTTCCAGAGGCCACGGATTTCCTTTTTTGTGCCAACAAAATGTGCGTGTTCCTCATGGGGAGGACGGTGTGGGACTCTATCTTTGATATTACTCAATTGTAAAACAAGGAGGAACATAAAAACCATTGTCCCTTTGATTTAGTTGCAAAATGGACCTGCTAAAATGGAAAGTTTCATTAATTAATCTCATTTTCTGTGAACGACTGAAAGCTATAAAATCAAGTGTGATCGATACATGAGTCTAAGTTTATGTAACAGGCAGCACAGATTCTTTTAACATCTCCTTTGTGGTGGACACATTTGTGGGTGTTGAGGATGTCACCGTAAATACAACACGGAGCCTGCATTCTGCGGGAGGGACACTTTACAAATAGACAAGTGAGTAGCATATACTGTGAATAGATGTCAAAAGAGGAGCAATTTACAAATAGGCAAGTGAATAGCATATGCTGTGTTGCTTTGTGACAGTATGAGGGCTCGGAGGGGGATACCTTTATTGGATGGTCAGGGAAGGCCTTACTAACAAGATGATGTTTGAGCTGTGACATAAAACAGAAGAGTAAGCCAGGTGGACCTCTGGAGGAAGCACAGAAGGCACAGCAAGGGCACTGGCCCTGAGTTGAGAGCATACTTGGTGTGTTCAAGAAGCAACAGCTCATAGATACAGAGATCAGATTAGTTACCAGAGGGGAAGGGAGTTGGGGTGTGGGCAAAATGGGTGAAGTGGGTGATAGATGGTAACTAGACTTGTGGTGGTGACCACTTTGTAGTATATGCAGATGTTGAATTATAATTCTGTACACTTGGAACTTATATAGTGATAATGATGATGATGATAATAACGATGATAATAATAATAAAAGAAGCAACAGGAAAGCCAGCGTGGTGAAGGAAAGTGTTAGGAGATGTGACCCAACAGGTGGTGGCCAAGTCTAGAGGACAAAGGGCATCTAGATACCGGGGTACAGACTTTGGCTTTTACTTTAGGTGAAATGAGGATCACTTGGAGGATTTGTAGTACCATCTGACCTATTTTTTTTTTTAAAAAGGATTACTCTAGCTGCTGTGCTGAGACTAGTTAATGAGGAGGGAGGCAAGGGTGAAGGCAGGGAGACCAGTTGGGAGGATACTGCAGTAATTCAAGAGACAGATGAAACCTACTTGGGCCAAGATGGAGCAGTGGAGGTAGTGAACGATGGATATATTTTGATGGTACAGCTCAAGGGATTTTCTCTTTGAGTACAATGTGAGAGAAAGAAAGAAGTCAAGGATGCTCCAAGGGTTTTGGCTTGTGCAACTAGGAGGATGGACTTCACTTTAATGTGATGGAGACAACAATGGGAAGGCCTGTTTTGGAGGGAAAATAGGAGTTCAATCTTGGAAATGTTAAATTAGAGATGCCTATTTGACACCCAAGTGGAAAGGTTGAGTGGGGTAGGTAGATGTACAAGTCTGGAGTTCAAAAGAGAGGTCTGGGGCTGGTGACATCAACATGGGAATCCACAACATTTTGCACAGTATTTTCAAGCCAGGAGGTTGGAGGAGATCACCAAGGGGATGAAAGTAGCTAGAGAAGAGGTCTGAGGTTTGTGGGAGATGATGAGGAACCAGCAAATGAAACTAAGAAAGGGCGGCCAGTGAATTAGGAAGAGACCTGAGAGAAGTGGTGACCTGGAATTTAAGAAAGTATTTCTAGAAAGAGGGAATGATCATCTTTGTCAGATGTTGCTGAGGTGCCAAGAAACTCGACATCTGAGGATTGACCGTTGGATTTATCAGTGCAGAGGTTACTGGTACCCTGGACTGGAGACATTTTTATGGAGAGGTGGAGGCAAGCACTGGACGGGGGGGATTTTGGGGAGAGAGAGGAGAGAGGAACTGGAGACAGCAAGAGTGTTGACTCTTTTAAGGAGTTTTGCTGTAAAAGGGAAAAAGAGAAAGGGAGGGGTAGGTGAATAGGAATGTGGGCTCAAAGGAGGCTGCTTTTAGAGATGTTAGAGCATGTTTGAGTGCTGTTGAGAATGATCTGGAGACTGGGAAAAGTTGATGAGGCAGGAGAGAGAAACTGCCTGAAGGACATCCTTGAGTTGGAGAGTGAGGATGTCATCGAGAGCACAAATGGAGGATGGTCCTCCTACGAGAGTGATGGCAGAGCCTGTGGGACCAAGGAGTAGACTGGAGCCTGTGATGGAGGGTGTGGAGGAGACTTTCTGACTGCTTCTGTTTTCTCAGTGAAATGGGAAGCAAGGTCATCCGCTGGCAATGAGGAAAGGAGAAGAATTGGTGGAAGTTTGAGGAGACCGAAGGTGTAATATAATCCTCTTAGACAGTTCAAGAGTAATTAGTCTAGAAGCACAGATTTCTAGATACCACCAAGGCCTCCCTGCGATTTAAGGTCATGACTTGAAAGCAAAACCAGACAACGTGGTCCTCTGTTTTCTTTTTTTTTTTTTTAAACATCTTTATTGCAGTATAATTGCTTTACAATGGTGTGTTAGTTTCTGCTTTATAACAAAGTGAATCAGTTATACATATACATATATCCCCATATCTCCTCCCTCTTGCATCTCCCTCCCTCCCACCCATCTAGGTGGTCACAAAGCACCCAGCTGATCTCCCTGTGCTACACGGCTGCTTCCTCACTAGCTGTCTCTGTTTACATTTGGTAGCGTATATATGTTCATGCCACTCTCTCACTTTGTCAGAGCTTACCCTTCCCCCTCCCTGTATCCTCAAGTCCATCTCTAGAAGGTCTGTGTCTCTATTCCTGTCTTGCCCCTAGGTTCTTCATGACCATTTTTTGTTTGTTTGTTTTTTAGATTCCATATATATGTGCTAGCATACGGTATTTGTTTTCCTCTCTGTGACTTACTTCACTCTGTATGACAGTCTCTAGGTCCATCCACCTCACAACAAATAACTCAGTTTTGTTCCTTTTTATGGCTGAGTAATATGCCATTGTATATATGTGCCACATCTTCTTTATCCATTCATCTGTTGATGGACACGTAGGTTGCTTCCATGTCATGGCTATTGTAAATAGAGCTGCAATGAACATTGTGGTACATGACTCTTTTTGAATTATGGTTTTCTCAGGGTATATGCCCAGTAGTGGGATTGCTGTGTTGTATGGTAGTTCTATTTTTAGTTTTTTAAGGAGCCTCCACACTGTTCTCCATAGTGGTTGTATCAATTTACATTCCCACCAACAGTGCAGGAGGGTTCCTTTTTCTCCACACCATCTCCAGCATTTATTATTTGTAGATTTTTGGTGATGGCCATTCTGACTGGTGTGAGATGATATCTCATTATAGTTTTTTTTTTTTTTTTTTTTTTGCGTTAAGCGGGCCTCTCACTGCTGTGGCCTCTCCCGTTGCGGAGCAAGGCTCCGGACGCGCAGGCCCAGTGGCCACAGCCCACAGGCCCAGCCGCTCCACGGCATGTGGGATCCCCCCGGACCGGGGCACGAACCCGCGTCCCCCGCATCAGCAGGCGGACTCTCAACCACTGCGCCACCAGGGAAGCCCTCATTGTAGTTTTGATTTGCGTTCCTCTAACGATTAATGATGTTGAGCATTCTTTGTTTGTTGGCAATCTGTATATCTTCTTTGGAGAAATGTCTATTTAGATCTTCTGCCCATTTTTGGATTGGGTTGTTTGTTTTTTTGATATTGAGCTACATGAGCTGCTTGTAAATTTTGGAGATTAATCCTTTGTCAGTTGCTTCATTTGCAAATATATTCTCCCATTCTGAGGGTTGTCTTTTGGTCTTGTTTATGGTTTCCTTTGCTGTACAAAAGTTTGAAGTTTCCTTAGGTCCATTTGTTTATTTTTGTTTTTATTTCCATTTCTGTAGGAGGTGGGTCAAAAAGGATCTTGCTGTGATTTATGTCATAGAGTGTTCTGCCTATGTTTCCTCTAAGAGTTTGATGATGTCTGGCCTTACATTTAGGTCTTTCATCCATTTTTAGTTTATTTTTGTGTATGGTGTTAGGGAGTGTTCTAATTTCATTCTTTTACATGTAGCTGTCCAGTTTTCCCAGCACCACTTATTGAAGAGGCTGTCTTTTCTCCACTGTATATTCTTGCCACCTTTATCAAAGATAAGGAAACCTGATGTGTGTAGGTTTATCTCTGGGCTTTCTATCCTGTTCCATTGATCTATATTTCTGTTTTTGTGCCAGTGCCATACTGTCTTGATTACTGTAGCTTTGTAGTATAGTCTGAAGTCAGGGAGCCTGATTCCTCCAGCTCCGTTTTTCGTTTTCAAGATTGCTTTGGCTATTCGGGGTCTTTTGTGTTTCCATACAAATCGTTAAATTTTTTGGTTCTAGTTCTGTGAAAATCCCATTGGTATTTTGATAGGGATTGCATTGAATCTGTAGATTGCTTTGGGTAGTAGAGTCATTTTCACAATGTTGATTCTTCCAATCCAAGAACATGGTGTATCTCTCCATCTGTTTGTATCATCTTTAATTTCTTTCATCAGTGTCTTATAGCTTTCTGCATACAGGTCTTTTGTCTCCTTAGGTAGGTTTATTCCTAGATATTGTATTCTTTTTGTTGCAGTGGTAAATGGGAGTGTTTTCTTAATTTCACCTTCAGATTTTTCATCATTAGTATATAGGAATGCAAGAGATTTCTGTGCATTAATTTTGTATCCTGCTACTTTACCAAATTCATTGATTAGCTCCAGTAGTTTTCTGGTAGCATCTTTAGGATTCTCTAGGTTCTGTGTTTTCCTCCAGCATTTTCAACTGAATATGTGCAGGTACAAATAGACAAAGTGTTGGATTTCATCTGAGTTGGGCTTTTGGAAGAGTGTGATTATAATTATTGATCGTGGAATCTAAAATCTGCCCAAAGAGGGCAGTGAGGGCATGAGGTAGGTAAGGGGCAGTGAAAGGGTGATAGGATCAAAACAGTATAAAAAGAATATTATGTTTTATAATATGGATTGTCTTTTATAAATTAAATCATATTTCCAATGCATGATGGAAAATTATGACATTTAAAAATCTGTAGTGAGGTTTTTTTTTGTTTTTTTTTGCGGTACGCGGGCCTCTCGCTGTTGTGGCCTCTCCCGTTGCGGAGCACAGGCTCCAGACGCGCAGGCTCAGCGGCCATGGCTCACGGGCCCAGCCGCTCCGTGGCATGTGGGATCTTCCCAGACCGGGGCACGAACCTGAGTCCCCTGCATCGGCAGGCGGACTCTCAACCACTGCGCCACCAGGGAAGCCCCCGTAGTGAGTTTTGATATGTGAAACATCCTGTATGGTAGGAATAATTGGCTGCTGCTGCTGCTGTTTACATTGCATTTTCCTAAAGTAAGTCATGGTATATCTGGACGAAACTAGATGTAAGGCATTCTGGATAAATCTCAGTGCAGGTGGCCAACTGAGAGTGCTCTGAGTGGAAGCCACTTGTGAACTAGGGGTCACTGGCCCAGCCCCAAGGCCTGGATTTGAATGTGCAGCTTGTGCCCCACTGGCCAAGGGAGTAGCAGTCTTGGTCACATAACAGAACGCGTGATCGATGATGTGTCTAGTCAGAGGCGTGGAGACTGCTAATAGGGGAAAGCAGCTGGCTATTTGGAGTCAGGATCTACCCAGTCCAGGAAAAGAGAACTGCTAAGGGTTGAGGACAGTGGGCGCTGGGAACACCCATCTGAAAAGGGAGCAGGGTGGTAGGCAGAACCACAGAGGAGGGACAGCATGGAATTCCAGCCATTCCTCCTGAGTTGTCAAATCTGGATTTGGAGATGAGGGTTGTCGTTGGAATCACGTTGACCGCAGAGGTAGCTCAGAAGAAAGGGAAGAACCTGGGTGCGGGGTGCCTCTTAGCTTCAAACACCCTTCCCACCACGGTCTGCGCTGGCTCAGACATTGGGTAGGACTGAGCCAGAGGCTGGGGTCACTGATGATCCAGCTGCAGAATCTGGGAAAGAGGCAGGGGCAGAGGAAGCGGGGAGGGGCTGACAAGGAACAGCTGCCCTCTTCCCCAGCGCAGATGGAAGCCTCCATGTCAGCACACCATTTATATCACCTATGACAAAATCCATGTTTATTTCACCCATGGCCCCGCTGTCCATATTTAACAGAAATTAGGACAGGGTAAAGGGAAACCGCGGTCCTCCCTTGGCCACACCGACTTTATTCTTGCCCAGGGCAGGTGTATACGACATGTTAGTGTCATGAAGTGGGGTGACTCTGCTAGGCGTGAGTCCTGATTCTAATCCGGCAGCGTCATGGTCTTGTCACAAGATCTTTGGTCTTGTCACGAGATCTTGCCGTGTTTGAGGCTCCTTATCCTTGATAAGGAAATGGCAGTACCTGTTCTCTCAGTAGCTGGAGAGAAGAGATACGGAAGTGCTTGGGAAAGTGCAATGTGAGATGCAGCTGCAAGGCTTCCGCGGTAGGTGGGGATACAGAGACCCTAGCCTTGCAAAATGAAGTGAGGTCAGCGCAGATTAAGCAGACCAAATCAAATCTTTGATGGTTGAGTGATTTCTAAACACGATTGCAGGTCGGCACGATTTAACAGGACTGCCCATAGTGGCTGAAAACATTGTCCAGAACGGATCAGATAAAGCCAAGGTAGAAATTGATGGTTACTGTAACTCAAGCGGTAGGCTATCAATGACCTAGATTTCCCCAGAAGTTTTCCCACAGGAAGTGAAAGAAAAACACCCTGTGGCTGCCGAGGCTTGATTTGTCAAGAGCTCTGAGATCTACATGGCGTTAAAAGATTGTCCCTCTCTCAGCTTGCCCTGATGAATGGGGGCGCATTTAATTCAAAGCCAGTGAGATGTGGAAATCACATCTCTAGAATAAAATGGCCAGATTTCAACCCCAGTTGCCAGCGATCCATAACAGCCTCTCGTTGCGTTTTTCTTCTCTTAGCTAGTAAATGCTTGGCTTTTTGCTGAAGCTGCTGCTTTTTAATGCCTCACACTGCGAAGTCAGTATTTTCCCTAATTTCTGCCTTCCTTTAGGGAGGTAGGGGTGAGAAATAGCATAAAGAGAGGGCTTGTTATAGGCCGTGACCTGGAAGACCCAGAGGGCTGGTCCTGAAACAGAGGCTTGGGTGGCTGTTCTCTGTCTGCACTGTAGGGTATGAGGCCAATCTGAGTGGCCCAGGGATGTAGGAACTATTCCAGGACATCCTGGACTTTCCAAGAGGCCCATGAACTCCTGGGAAGAACCAAGAGCCATCTTCCTGTCTTATGTCAGATCTACAAAGCATGTAACACACCACGCCTTGAACCCCAACTGATCAAAGTCAGGCACGGTCAGCACAAGATGGTTTGTGATGGTCCCAGGTTCCTCCTCACTGGTTCCCCATCTGCTCTTGTGTCAACCTTATCTCTCCCGCATTCTGAATCCCTGGCCCTGCAGCTGACTTTGACCCCACCTTTGCCCTTTGCGTTTGTGTAAATACGATGACTGGGCTGATTGACAAACCCTGGCACTCACATTGTGAGATGTAGGCTTCGGTGATGACATGAGAAAGCACCCAGTTCCATGTTAGGACATGATAAGTGAACATAGTTCACATGAAGATAGACACACAGTACACACTTGTACCATCACTGCTGTGCTTTTTCACCTGTATGCACGTGGAAGTGTAAATGCATATGTCCCTAAATGTACACATGATGTACAAGTGTCAATGATGGAGTTTTCAAGGGCAGAAAAATCAAGAAATATCAAAGTAAAGGCCTAGAAACCCTGTATGAGTCAGAACATGATTGTGGGAGGATTGTAAGGCTCTGGATGCCCTCTTTTAAAGAACTTTGTAACAATCAGATGCAAAGATTTGATATTTGGAAGAAGTGAGCTTCCCGTCACTGGAAGAATTGATTCATTCTCCTTATTTATTCATCTGCAGAATAAGTACTGATGAATGCCATTTGCAGCAACATGGATGGTTGCTAGAGATTATCATACTAAGGGAATTAAATCAGACAGAGAAAGACAGATACCATATGATATCACTTACATGTGGAATCTAAAAAAAGTGATACAAATGAACTTATTTACAAAACAGACTCACAGACATAGAAAACAAACATGGTTACCAAAGGAGAAAGGTGGGGGGGAGGGATAAATTAGGAATTTGGGAGTTAAATATACACACTAATATATATAAAATAGACAACAAGGACCTACTGTATAGCATAGGGAACTATACTCAGTATTTTGTAATAACCTATAATGGAAAAGAATCTGAAAAATATATATATATATATATCTGAATCACTTTGCTGTACACCTGAAACTAACACAAGTTTGTCAATCAACTATATGTCAATTAAAAAAAAGAATAAGTATTGATGGCCTACTGTGTGCTAGGGATTCAAGGACAGCCCAGCAGGATAGACGTACTAGTAAGGAGGATTTACAAGGTCATGTTGGCAGTGAGTGTTCTGAAAGAGAGAAGCATGTTGTGCTCTCGGAATAGGTACCTTGTCCATGGTCACAGACTGGTAAATGGCAGGGCTAGACTTTGAACACATGTCTATCTGACACCAGAACTCATCTATCAATCACTAACCTATAGTACTTCACAAGCATTTCCCTGTAACTGGGTAGTAAGGTATGAGAGAGGAATAGTGAGAAACGATGGTGGGAAGGTAGACTAAGCTTTTGCTAGGTAAGGGGTTTGGATTTTGTCCTATGGGTAATGGAGGGCTCTCGGGGAGTGATCTAATTGCTTATGCATTTTTGAGAGAGCTTTCTACTATAGTATAGAAAGTAATTTGAGTTGGGAGAGAGAGGGGGTGAGCAGGAAGACCACTCAGAGGTGGTTCCACTGATCCCATAATGAAGTAGCAACGGCCCAAAGTAGGAGAGTAGCTGTGGAGATGCTGAAGAAGGCATGGGTGCAATAGTTATAAGTTATGATTTACAAGATGATGTAAATCAATACATCTTGGAATTGATTGACTATGATATGAGAGGCATGGAGAAATGAAGGAGATAGCCAGGTGTCTAGCATAGATAGCTAAGTGGATGGGTTGATGGTGCTACTCATCAGGGTAGGGAACATAGGGAGAGGGACATATTTGGGGGGAAGGTGATGAGTTTAGTTTGGACATGATGAGATCATGGTGCCTTTGGGACATACATGTGAGATGCCTGGTAGGCAAATGGACATACAGGTCTAGAACTCTGGTGTGGGGACTTAAAAAAAGCTGCGAATAATAGTAACTTCGGCCATGGGAATGATTGAAGCTATCCAGGGAGAGAATGTAGCATATAAAGTCAACCTAATGACTTACATATTTAGGGATGAAGGTGGCCAGAGAGGTAGGAGGAGAATCAGGGCAGGCAGAAGGAGCGTGGTAGGTGAGAATGAAAGAACTTTTCAAGAGGAGGGAGTGATGCACGATGTTGAATGCTGCTGACAGGCAATAACACGGTTTCTGGAAAGTGTCCATTGAATATACCAACTGAGCGGTCACCGGTGGCCCAGACAGAATGGAAATACTGGTTAAATAGAGTGGTGAGGTGTGGAGTTGAGCTGAGAGCAAGTGGAGATACTGAATGAAGCCTTTGGCTCCCCAGGTGATATGGTCGTGAAAAAAGAAAAGAAGTGAACTTTAGCTAGAGAGGCCATAGGCTTTATATGGATTTTTTTTTTTTTTAAAGATGAAGTCTAATTCTCAGGTGAAAGATAGAGGAAATAGTGGGAAAATAGAGAAAGAGGTGAAAACTACAGATGAGTGGAAGGATTACTGATGACATGGCATCTCTGAGGACATGATGAAATGATGGAATTCAAGGCACTGGTAATGAGCCTTTTATATACAAACAGAAAAAAAAAACATATGGAGTTTCTACTTATGTTAAGCATGGACTTGTGCTGGGGACGACATATCTTCTACCGAAGCTACAGAGTTGACAAATAGCACATACAAAGATTCCTGGACAGTGTCAAGAGCCCAGCTGAGGTTGAAGACCACAGATTTGTAGTGGCGATCTCCTGCAGTGTTAAGATTTCTTCCAGAGGCTGTGGCACCCCGCATGGGTATTTAATCTTGGGAAATCAGGATGGGCACTTAACCCTGATTCGCAATTTTGCCAGATGGGTATAGCCAAAGGTTGAGGAGACAAGCGATTGAGAATACAGGAAGACAGTGGTTGGAAATGATTGTCCACATGGTCTTAGCTGAAAAGAGGTGAAGGGAAAGACAGGAGAGCTATGATGGGTGGGAAGAAAATAAAGTCGGAGGTGAGAGGGCTCGCAAAGATCCCGGAGCAGATGTGGCAAGGACAAGCCAGGGAGAGAGAGGGGAGGATGGAGCAGCTGTGGATGGAATCTGGGCCTTTGTATCTAACATTTCATACTTGGTGATGAGACCAGGTGTCAGCCCTGGGGAGGGTTGGTTGAGGAGGGGGAGATCAAGGTTATCTGAGATAAGATTGTCAAGGAGCTGTGGGAATAATGTTGGATGAGTCACACACACAAACACTGAGGTCACCAGGGTGATGGTGGGATTTGATATGGATACTGTGAGCCAAGGAATGAAGTCATTGGGGGATGTGAGGAGGTGACCAGAAGATCACTTGGTGACAGAGATGAGGATGGAGAGACCGAGGGAACAAGCAAGACTTTCTAGGAGGACACAGGAGTCATGATCTGGAAGCAACACTAAGGAGTAAAAAAAATTGCCGAACTGACTTTCTGATCCTGATACGGTCTGGTTTAAAAGCCCATATTCTTAAAACTATTCTGTACTGCTGTTTTTTTTTTTTTAACATCTTCATTGGAGTATAATTGCTTTACAATGGTGTGTTAGTTTCTGCTTTATAACAAAGTGAATCAGTTATACATATACATATGTTCTCATATCTCTTCCCTCTTGCGTCTACCTCCCTCCCACCCTCCCTATCCCACCCCTCTAGGTGGTCACAAAGCACTGAGCTCACCTCCCTGTGCTACGCGGCTGCTTCCCACTAGCTGTCTATTTTACGTTTGGTGGTGTGTATATGTCCATGCCACTCTCTCACTTTGTCACAGCTTACCCTTCCCCCTCGCCATGTCCTCAAGTCCATTCTCTAGTAGGTCTGTGTCTTTATTCCCTTTCTGTACTGTTTATTGAATCTGAAGCTGAAGGATAACTTCCAGTTTACCTGGAGGTACTACCAATATCTTTCTTAAAAAAAAAAAAAAAGCTATAGGAAGTAGTCCATCCTCAGCTTTATTCAGCCAGATCTGTTCATCCCTATTGAATCTATTCATGTCTACCAAATGAGCGAGTCTATATTATAAGGAATAAATCTTAGGGGCATAACATGGTAGAAATAAAATGACGTGCCATAAAACTCCTTAAATCAATCAAGCTAATCTTATAAATCTCTGGTTAAAATTTAGACTGCGATGGACACTTAAAATGTGAAAACATTCCAGTTGGCACTTTTATGTCTTGGACACAGTTACTGGCCTTTTGATTTGAGGCCAGTGTTGAACTAGGAATACCCCACGCATATGCATGATGTCCTACTGTTTGTAACACATGCTTGACATCTGAACCTACCTGTTACGCTGAGAATTATCAGACCAGAGAAATGTAATAGCTGTGAGTCACAAAGCCAGCCAATTTAGTCTTAAAAAAACCCCTCAAATCTCTATAATTAAAGAGTTCATAGCTCTGTTACTCAGATTTTTTAATTGGAAAAACAAAAGCAAAAAACAAACATGGGGTGAAAGTAGATGGTACAGGCTTGTGTACATTTGCGGTGGAAGTTTGCCTCTCTTATGTGCAGTGTCTATCGGTTGAAAAATGGCCTCCAGAAAGCAAATAGTTGGTTGCCTCAGAGCCCCTAGGGACGCTCAGAATTCCTTCACATCAGAGTAGTGACCACGGAAAGTTTCATTCTGTTTTGTGACGTACAGTGAGGAAGGTGGTACAGCTGTAAACCAGCTGGTATTTCACTGATGCTTGGAAACAGGGCCCTTTTGTCTGTCCCACATGTTCTTGGCCCCCTCCCTTAATTTCACGGACTTGGTTGTTAGTGGAAAAATATCAATAGCTGTTGAAATACAGGTTCAGTCTTGCTGAACCAGGACTTCTGGGGACCCACGGGTATTGAATTTAAGACAGTGAATCTTGTTTGTGATGTGTGGCCAGGTAAAGAAGTCATTGAGTGGATTTCTCACCTGTTCCTCTGCGACTTCATTCATAGAAACGCACCGATTCCTGAGCTTCCTTGAGGACTGTCTTCCCAGCTGGGAACATAAAAGGATATAGCGCCGCCTAGTGCAGGCAGTTTCTTGGCGTGTGTTTAGCCTTATTCTGGAATAAGGCAACATGGTAACATACAGGAGTGAATGTATTTATTAAATGTGGGCAGCAGTGAAACTGAAGGGTGTAAATAAGCCTTTCAAAAATCGTAATTTACTACACAATCTTTTAATGGTGGAAAACTGACTTAGAACCACAGCATCTTAAACTTACGGGAGCTATGCGGATTAATAACATGGAAACTAAAATCGTAGTTACTTTTGAGTGAAGGGAGAGGGGTTGAAATTGGGATGGGACCCATGCAGAAGCTTCTGGAAGTGGCTGGCAGATTCTATTTATTTTGAACTGGGTGGTGATTACAAGGGTATTTGCCTTGAAAGAACTCATTAACTACACATTGATTTTATGGTGTTTTCTGTATCTGTATTTAGTATAAAGGTCAAACTATGGAAATTTTTGACCAAACACACCACCTCCTAAATTTATAGACCTTTTCAGAGAAACCTCAAAAATGCTAAGGCATGTATGGTTTTGACACTTTACATCATCAGACTTTCAGAATAAGGTTTAGGTACCAATGAACACCTGCATTGACAGGTCTGTAGCATCATTCAAACTTATATTTTTTTACCTCAATAGACGTATCGTGCTTTTATAGTAGACTGTGTATTTTTGTCCTGTTTTGTATTTGAATATGAGCTTTTATGTTCTCTGTGGCACGAATTTTCCCCTTCCCAGCTCTTCAGAGAAGTCCAAATTCAGTAATGCCCTTGGAACATCCAGTTGCCATGGAAGTGACCATTTAGGCTACAAGTTCATTTCTGTGACAAATCAAAGAGAGAAACTAAGAATTACTTAGGAAGACATCTGTCCATTAGAAAATCCTTTGCAGAGTTCCAAATTTTTAAAAATTAATTTTCTTTTAACAGTGAGAGGTGCATAGATGCATTAGTAATGCTGAAGTATTTGACTGCTTCTTCCAAAGGTGAAAACTTCTGCAGAGCATTTTACAGAAGAAATTATTTAAGAGTGATATAAGTGGTGGTAAATCAACATTGGATTGTAATATTAAATCCAACTTAGTTTAATTCTGAGTTATAGCTAAATTTTTTCAAGACATCATGCATTTAAAATTTCCCCTTAAAGGAAATCTCAAAAAGGATTTTACATTTGTATAATCCAGATGAGAAATGAGAAAAAAGCGAGGAAGTTGAAAGACCCAAACTGATTCCAGAAGCACTTGCCAAGTTTCCATAATGTCTCATCCGCTGTTTATGGGGGAGGGAGACTTGGGAGGATCGAGGACTCTTTTCTAGGTTAGGAAATGAGATTTTGGTCTGGTCGAACTGATCTTGTATCTTTATGCATGTCTTCTACCTTATCCCAGACACAGATCTGGCCCCTCAGATGAACAGGGTGCAATGATAACCCACATTCCAGGGGCAACTCCTTCTGCACCCATCATGGAACTCTGCCAACCTCACAGTGGTTGGGACACACACACACACACACACACACACACACTTAAATGAAGACTGAATTAGGTGTGTGTGTGTATTATATATATTAACCTGGAGTTTATGTGTGTACCCTTTTTCTTTCTCCATAGCACTATGTATGTGGAGATCAACCACTTCGAGTTGGAATAAACTGTCCTTATTTGTTTGGTATTGTGAGACCACCAACCACCCAAAAATAAGCTTTCAAAAGAACATTAAAATTGAAGTGAGAGCATGTACCCAGAGAAGCATGGATTAGGAAGGGTGTTGGGTTTTTGTTTTGGGGTTTTTTTTAGCATTGTTGGCAATAACAAAAAATTGGGAACAGTTTAATAGGAAGAAAAGAAAATGGATAAAGATATGTTCACAGTAGGGAATACTGTGCTGCAGCTTAAATAGTAAAGTAGATGTATGTGTACGGACACGAAAAAAATTTATAACATAAACATACCTTATGTAAACACATAAAGAAGGGGGTGAGAATTTTAGAGGGGGTGGGAAAACAGGACTTGATCTTTTCTGTATCATTAGGGTTTTTAAACTATCAAAATTATGTTCACATATTACTTGTGTAATTCTTAAAAATGAAGTTAGTCAAATTTATACCTATTGGGAGTATCCCTTTTAAGAGTTATTTTACACCACCTGAGGGTAAACCTGTGTGGTTGAAGTTTCTCTGGTAACCTGAATTCTCGGTCTTGTTGGACATTTTAATCTAAAGACTTTTTCAGAGGAGGACTTAGGGGGGAAATCTCTTCCTGTGTGTCTGTCTGGGGTGCTCTAGAGGTGGGATGCTGTCGCCCTAGTCTGATATGTTGGTTGATGGCAATGGTTTAGGGCTCAGTAGCAATCCCTCTCCTGCCCGCTGTTAGCTCAAGGCCCTTGGGGGGCAAGGAGATGAAATCATTAAATGCCAGACCATTTCAGCATTTCCTGGGAACCTAAAAGCAGATGCTGTCTTACTCCAATGTTTCTTATTTGAGATACCACCAGCCCCAGACAGTCAATGGGAGGGACTCACCAAAGATGCTGGTGATGCTAGCTGTTCCTTTGTTGTTTGAATTGTGGCTTGTGAGCAGATCTTATGCCCAAGACAGAGGAAACCTCATGTCTTTTTCAGTCGTCATCTTTGGGGGAATCCATGGAGTGACTACAGAAGGCAGATCCAGACTCTTTCCTTTGAACAGCAGTCTGCACAACGTATACCAGTGGCTCGTAGACCTGGTTTTCATTACTGACACATTCTGTCTGGGGGCTGCTGTGGATGCCGCGTGGACATTTCAGTTAGTGCAGCATGCTGGACTCCTGTACTTCAGTTTGCTGCCCCAAGCTTGTCCCAACTGAGCTCCCAACTACCCCGGGAACTCTTAGCTATCCTGATTTCAGGATAGCTGAACACAGCACCCTGATTTCAGTCTAGTAAGTTAGTCTATTTCAGCCTCCTCAATTTCAGATCCTTTTAAAGTGCTGCCCCGTCACTGTACCGGACACGATACCACTTCCAGCTCCTATCACTGGCAGTGGAGGTGGCTGCCTTGTGAGCTGCTAGGTGAGGCCAGGCACAGCCCAAAGCAGGGGCCGCATGATATCTTGGTCTGTAGAGTAGGTGCCAAATAATATTCCTCGAATGGCTGAATGAACAAACATTTGTACAACCTGGAAACATGAATGAGTCCCCTCCCCCACCACAGAGCCTTTGTGACTGAGCTGCTGGGATCCACCTCATTCAGGAATCTCTGAGGTCGCTGTACATTCATCCGTTCATACAACAACAAATGTTAAGTACCAACTCTGAGCCAGTTACTATGCTAAGTGACGGGGATAAGATGGTGGAAAAGGCATGGTCCCAGCCATCAAGGACTTCACAATCGAACAGAGAAGATACTCTGGGGTAAAAGTAGGGTGTTGTATGGCCCGACCAAATCGATTGTGATGCTTCCTCTGTGTTCGCTAATTAGTAGAGTACTGTTGGCACTTGCCCAAGACCTCTACCATCTTCGTCGCCTCCCTGACATGACTCCGTTTAGTAGGGAGCCCATTCTCTTAGGCACCTTGGTAAACTCATCTTCTTGTGTAAAAAAGTAAAATGCCTCAGATTCCATTGCTTAGAATAGGCGCTTTGGGACCAAAGGCATTTCATTTTTTTTAAAGAAAAAATTATTTTTCATAAGCTAATGTTTTGCCTTCTAGACCTGGGTGTCCTTCTCTTATTCATCCTCTGCCCAGGCTGCTAAGATTTGAAGGGTAAAAATAATACCAGACTCAGCATGTTACATGAGAAATGTATTAGTTAGAAGCCTGGGGTTCTAAGAAATAGAGACCAGATAGAGCTAGCTCAAGGAAAAAGGGGTGGGTTGTTATAAGGGATGCAGGGGTGTCTTACAGAATCCGAAACAGAAATGTGTCTGGGCCATCAGAGCTGGGAAGCAGAAGGTCACTGGAATCCTTTCTCTGCCTTTCATCTGTCGGTCCACCTTCTTCATCCATCCATCTTTTCCCCTTCCCTTCTTCCTCTCTCTCCTTTCCCCTGCTCAATATTTCTTTCTCCACCTCACTTCCTCTGCTTTTCTGGTGCATGTGGGCAATCCAATTTGGCTGCCCCACAGTTTCTAAGTTGACCTGTCACAGGTCCAGCCGCATCACAGAGACTCCCTTCAAACCATGTGTGACCAGGGGCCAGGGTCATATTGTCCCTAAGTAGCTCCTGGAGGTCGCGCTCCTAGGTATGGGTTAGCTTCTAGAGAAGGGGACCCATTTTGAGCAGGACAGACATGCCCCAAAATATCTAGCATGCCTGGGTCTACACACACAGACACACTTGTAGCCCATACACCAGAATCCCTTTCATGATGGCTACACGTTTAACTAGAGATGGTGTGATGGGCCCTGCCCTGAACCCACGTGAGAGGATGTGGCTCTGACATGAGCCGCAGGATTCACAGGGTTCTTGTGGAGGTTCTGGGAACAGCCCTGGGCCTGAGCCAGAATACGTGAGGTCCAGTCATGGATCCACCAGTAAATAACTCTGGGAACTTGGACAAGTCCTGACCCCAGCTGAACCTTCATTTTCTGGTTACACTTAGAGTCACAGAGGCAGCTTTCAGTGATATGAAGGGCCATAGTGGTAGAGACTGAGCAAGAGTGTTATCTCTGTAGTCCTAGAGTGAAAGGACAGGGGAAACTACAGAGCAGTAACAGTGGCTGAAGATCCCAAAGAACTTTCTCACCAGCAGGCTGCACTGACCCTAGAATTGGCTGCTTTATGGCACTGGCACTCCCTGTCACTGTTAGAAATCCAAGGGAAGCTCAAAAATGATCTATAAAATGGAGATACTAGCCTATTTCTTTTTTTTAATTTTTAGTTTATATTAGAGCATAATTGATTAATTGTGTTAGTTTCAGGTATATAGCAAAGTGATTTCAGTTTTACATATGCATGTATCTATTCTTTTTCAAATTCTTTTTCCCATTTAGGTTATTACAGAATATTGAGCAGAGCTCCCTGTGCTATACAGTAGGTCCTTGTTGGTTATCTGTTTTAAATATAGCAGTGCGTACATGTCAATCCCAAACTCCCAGTCTATCCCTTCCCCCGCTAACCATAAATTCATTCTCTAAGTCTGTTTCTGTTTTGTATATAAGTTAATTTGTATCATGTTTTTTAGATTCTGCATATAAGTGGTATCATATAATATTTGTCCTTCTCTGTCTGACATACTTCACTTAGTATGATAATCTCCCAACCTGTTTCTTAAAAGAATTATTTGTGTGTTTGTGTGTGTGTGTGTGTGTGTGTGTGTGTGTGTGTAGGGGGAGGTATGGGAGTTTTGAGTGCTGTATAAAAATGTATGTCTTTTGTATTATGGTCTTAACAAGGGAAAAGAAGTATTGGGTTGGCCAAAAGGTTCGTTTGGTTTTAAGTAAAAATAAAAGACACGTTTTTCATTTTCACCAAGAACTTTATTGAACAAGGTATTCAGTAACCGAGCGAACTTTTTGGCCAGCCCAATATTTTTGCTCTACTTCATACATTCTTTAAAACCTTCAAAGCACAGTTTTTAGTGCTTGTGTCACAAGAGTTTCCAAGGCCACGAGCCCTAAGAAGAATAGGTGGGGATGTAAGTGACATGCACTTATCTTAATGAAAACAATGCCGGTTGTTCTTCTTAGCCCCATCACTGTAGTTTCTGAAATTCTTTCTCCCCTCCTTCACTCCTTTATCCTTTCTACTTCCTGCTGGACTATCAGGGTAGGGGTGGGAATAGGAGAGGGAGCAGATTTCTGAAATCAACCTTTAACCCTGTGTCCTGTGTGAGGGTCTAGTAATAGGATGTTCCTTCTGGTTCTCAGCTCTGTGTTGCTGATGCTGATGTCTGCTTATCCCTGCCTCTGTCACCATAACCTCTGATATTGTTACTTTCTCTTTCTGAAGTCTTGACTGGAGTTTGAAGGGCTGAAACAGTGGGGGCAGCTCTGCTTTGACAGGGCATGTTGACCAGATTCCCTCTGAGGCCCTAGTGGCATATTTGGCTCTTTCCATCTTTGGGGCTCAAATACTCCCTTCAGATGGAGTCTTTTGTTAGATCTCTTCAAATTGCTTTGATGTTTACATGGCTTTCAGTTTTTGCCAACCTCTGGTTGGTTTTCACTCCTACTAAATGGAACTGTTAGGTCATTCAGAAGCAGGTATAGGTACATATTTGAGCCATAATACAAGTCTAGAAGTATTTACATAGCTATCACCTATAAAGAGATTTAACTGTATAGCACAAGGAACTATATTCAATATCCTGTGATAAACCATAATGGAAAAGAATATGAAAAAGAATAATATATGTATATATGTATAACTGAATCACTTTGCTCTATAGCAGAAATTAACACATTGTAAATCAACCATATTTCAAAAAAAATTTTAAAGAGTCAAAAGAGATTTAATGGCTACATCTGCTATATAATTTCTTTAAAATATATAAAGTCAGATCTCTTGGGCATATTGTTTTATGTTTCTTTTATTGCTGTTAGTGATGTATTTTTTAATTACGGAAAGAAGGTTTTGATATTACTGTAGGAGTTGCCAACCTATAGAGGGGTTGTGCTCCAAGATGATATGTGACTTAGTATTTAAGTGTAAAAATAGTTACCTTCCCAGGCTAGTCCACAGTCATCAGTTTTAATACATAATGTAGGAAAATTAGTACATATTTCCAAAGAACTTGGGAAAGAAAGAAGCCTTATAAATCTAGCAGTGAAATAAAATAGAACTCTAAACTTGAATTTAAAAAAAACAGTTTGTTATCATGAATGTTGGTGATTGAGGAAAAGTATGTTTAATTCAAGGCACTAAAGGAAGCAGATAAAATCTCTCATGAAGATTCTCAAAGGGATTCTTGGATCTCTCAAGTGTTTAGAAAGTAATGACACTGGTATACTATTATATATAATTGCACTGGAAAACACACTTTTGGCATGGTAATAATTACTTGTGTTCACATTATTTGGGTATTTTTTTGCCTTGCAAAAAGAAGTTAGGGAAAGAAATTTCTCTGAATTAGTTGGGTAAGAATTGGAAGAAAAGGGGGAATGGGGAGAAAGCTAGAGAAGATATGCATATCTGTGAGAAAGATTACCTGAGAGTGTGAACAGGGTGGCGAGTGGAGAGTGGTAAGATGTATCTGGTAGGACTTGCTCTTGGGGATGATTGAAGTTGAGATCATAGAGTTTTTCACATCTTTTATTAAGTGGGCATAATTGATTCAACACATGACTGTGTTCTAGGACAGCAATTCTCAAAATACACTCCTCTTGATTGATTAGGAACTAAAATCAAAATACAAGTTCTTGATGAACAATCTAATCTCATAAAGTGTCAGTTTTTACATATGACTGAGGGTTACAAGAGTAACCTACTGAGTGAGTTTTCAAGGGTCTTTCTGAGCTCAAATTAGCATGTTACCGTAGACTCTAAGTAGTCAGGGAATCTAATTAGTTCTACTAAAAAGTCTAGCTGCTATTCAGTAACAAAACTCCTGTAATGCAGCATGCATGTAGATAGTGGGAACTGCCAAAAGGGAAAGGTGTAGGCGGGGCATAGCATGGCCAAAGTGGGCTGTGATCAAAGAAGCTCGAGAGTCATTGGTTCAGAAAAGTTATTCTCTATTACTCAGTCATAAAATGAATGAAATACTGCCATTTGCAGCAACATGGTTGGACCTATTAAGTAAGTCAGAGAAAGACAAATATCATATGATATCACTTATATGTGGAATCTAAAATAATGATACAAATGAACTTATTTACAAAAAAGAGACTCACAGATATAAAAAACAAACTTATAGTTACTAAAGGGAAAAGGAGAGGGGCATAAATTTGGAATTTGGGGTTAACAGATACACACTACTGTTTATAAAATAGATAAACAACAGTGTTCTACTGTATATCACAGGGAACTATATTCAATATCTTATCCTATAATGGAAGAGAATCTGAAAAAGAATACATATATATATATATATATATATATATATATATACACACATAGATAGATAGATAGATATACATACGACTGAATCACTTTGCTCTACATGCAAAACATTGTAAATCAACTATACTTCCATTTAAAAAAAAACAACATTCAAAATACATTTTCCTTAAAAATGCTTTAGATTAGGAAAATAAAGTTCTCAGAATTATAAATGAATAAATAAGTTTAAATTTAAGAAAAAAGAAAAGTTATTCTCAATCCTGGCTGGATATCAGAATTGTCTATAGTGCTTTTAAGAATTATGAGTTGCTGGACTATATGATGATTTACTCAGTGAGGATCCATCTTCTCCCCAGCAGATTTTGCCTTCATCTCTTTTGGCTACAACCTTATCCACATGTCTATCCCAGACCAGTTGCTGGCAAAGGGAGACAGTGTTGTGAAGATTCATCCCCTGGGGCTGGAGCCTTGCTGACCTAGGAAAACCACCACCACTGTGGTTTCAACATTATGCAATGTACCATGGTGTGTAAACATTCACTTTAAAAACAAAAAGAAAAAGGTCTCTGTCTTCAAAGCTCATATACTGTTCACTTAGGAAGACCAAACATTGTAGGAAATAACTGGATAAGTAATTGATACAGGGCAAGAGAAGTAGAACCAACCTTTGTGAAGTACCTACCTAACCGTGTGCCGAGTACTTCATACTTGTCATCTCTATTAATCCTCACTTCAGTCTTATGAGGTCATTAGTGTCAATGGCATTTTACAGATGAAAAAGCCATAAGTTCAGAGATTTCAGGGCATTTGAATTGGATTACTTATCTAGAACATGGTGAACTAGAATTTGTGTTCTTCTTTTTGGAAAATCTGTGTTTGTTTGTTGATTTGTTTGGTCATGGCAGCCTATCAGCCTGTCTCCTAAGTAATAAGGAGCTTCTTCACCCTCATTCCAGTTTTCCATATGTGACATGACCGAAATGCCTCTATCCCTATACTTTGAGTGAATAGGACAGGTATGGAGTGGCTATGTGTATTTCCTCAGGATTAATCCGTGCATGAAGCTCTTTGAATCAGAGCAATATTGTACAGCCCAGTTCTGCTCATCAAATATCAGTCAGTGATTTATTGACAACCCAAACAAGTGATCTGTTCATGATTTGTGAGTTATAGCATGCTCCCCTGCACAGTATCTGTCTCATTTCAAGCCTGCTCTATAATGTAAAAATGATGGATGTACAATAACTCTATCTACTGGTGCAGCTGTGCCATTAACCAGAGATTTTTCTTTTGTCTTTCACCATTATTTCACGAAATGGGAGTTCATTTCATAAAGAAGATGAGCTCATACAGGGAAATTGTACTTTGGGTTTTCTCAAGAGATGGTGATTCTTGTGACATTGAGTTCATGGGTTCATGTTGTCTGATCCTATGGAAAGAATAATGCCAGTATGTGAATCAAATAATGGAAGGGGAATAAAATAAGTTTTGAGAAACAGAGCTAAAATAAGCTCAATTTATCGTAATTAGAAAAATGGATCTTGGGACTTCCCTGACGGTCCAGTGTTTAAGACTCCATGCTCACACTGCAGGGGGCACAGGTTCGATCCCTAGTCAGGGAACTAAGATCGTGCTCGGCACAGACCAAAAAAACAAAAGAGGATCTTGAAAGAGTCGTTCTAAAAGGTGATGATGTGGGGATGGAATGTAGAGCTTTTTCTGTGAATGGACTCTTTTATCTCAAATTATCAAGTGAGGTAGAAGAAATATGATTCGTTTTATAATGCGTTAGTTATTGATTTCATAGGAGTTTGCTTTCTGCTTGTTCACAGCCACTAACTAGCATACAGAGGAAGTGGTGCTTACTTATGTAAAGAATTTTTTAAGATAGAAAAACTCGCCATGGTTAAACTTAGTTATTTGTGTAGGCTCAGTTCTCTCCCTGGGATGCCCACCTCACTTCTCCATTGGCCTGGGGAGCACATACTCTGTTGTACCACCTCCCCTATAAGGCCCTATGGCCCTCCTCTCCAAAGATTCCATCCAAGTGTGTCTTGTTATATCCATAGCATTTAGTGTATTTATTGTTTCCTCACCTGATTTCCTCGATTAGACAGTGAGTGCCTTGAGGACTGGGAGAGTGACCTGTTTATCTTGGTTTCCCCAACACCTTGGAGCAAAGAGCATGACACAGGTAGGTGCTTATGCCAAATGTAACTCAAGGAATCTTGGGACCTGCCCTGCTGCTGTGGGGAGAGGACAAAACCTGAGGTTAGACGTGCTCCATCTGCCACAAAGTTCTGGGATGAAAAAGTATGAAGTGTTTATTGGTGCACGTGCAAAAGTCACTTATCTCACAATTTTTCATCTGTCCTACTCCCTCCTCTCTTTTTTATCAGGACTGTATATCCTCTGTCCTGGCCAGAGCATCATTTAGAGTGTGTTCATGCAATTTTCAGTCTTCAAATAAAGGTCTCAGAACTGAGATAACCAGTTTTGCTTGGTTATCCTGTTCTCTTATAAAAATCAATCCGTCGATCAATCATTAACTTTTTATGGAAAGAGTCAATACAAAATAAACCTTGATTTAGAAGTTGATCATGCAAACATTTAACATAAGTGAGTTCAGTTAGGCAAACAAATAAAAAACCGAAAGAAAGATGAGTTTGAGAGAAGGAACAATAATGACCTCTTTGAATAGTGTGAATGATTCTTCATGAGCTTGGGCCCTGGGTATGAGATGAGAGATTGATACATTTGCTGAAATCTCTACTGGTCTCCGTTTATGATTTTAGCGTTTAAAGATGCAGGTATGTTTTTCATGCTTCTTGGCCCCTAACCACAAGCCAACTTCTTTATCTAGTAGTCAAACAAAAAAGTGATGATCTAGCTCATAGTAGGAAGAAGAGGTGACTTCATTGGACTCCACGTGAGACACGGCTGCTGGTTGCTTTATGGACGTTTTAAGGATTCTCAAGGATAATTTTGATGAATTTCACCTTATACACGGACTAGAAACAGAATATGACATTCTCGGAGATACAAAATTTGTTGTCCAGATAGACTTTAGGGTTGGCAGGCTTTGTGAGCACATTGTGTGTGTGTGTAGGGCTGAAGAGAGGGCAGGTCCATTCACCAGATCAAGGGCTGGTGCTGATGTCTGGTCACCAAAACACCTCTAGGCCTAGGACTCTGATTTTGGTCCAACTGCCAGCCGAGGTTGAGCAAAGCCTTTTCATGCCTGCCTTTCCTGTAGCAGAGGCAAAAAGGAACTGTTAAGGAAAAGGAAAGAAAAAGCAATGGTTTCGGCTGAGCAATGGTTCCATTTAATAAGGGAATGGAGTGTGTTTTTATTTAATTTGAATGGAAAAGTCCCGGCCAATAGTTCCAAACCTGGGTTGGAATAACAGAATGGCTTTGAGGGAGAGAGGAGAGAATGCTTGATTTTAAGTGCCTGCTGGGTTTAATACATGACAGTCCTAAGTGGAAGGGACAACTCTCTCCATTGTGCCAAGGTTGCAACTGAATCTCAAGGACCCCTGAAGGTCACACAGTCAGTGTTGACAAAGTCTAGACTACAGCCCAGGCCTCTCTCAACCCAAAGTCTATACTTCTCTCACTGCAACTCTTAAAATTGGCATAGGGTGAAGGCTGATGGAAACTCCTGGGTGCTATTCCAGATTTGGATGGAACATCAGGTTTAGGGGTGGTGTGTCAGGAGAATGAGTGGATTGTGAGTCTTTGGGTCCCCAGAGCCTTGGACAGAAAACCTGCTGATGGAATTAGGAGTTGTTCAGCTAGAGGGGAGGTGTTCAGAGTAGGGGTTCCAATGAAGTCATTTCTTTCCCATGGGTGACTGTAACCCCCCCCAACACACACACACACATGCGCAGGAGTGTTCATGCACAAATCAACACATACACAGACACACTCACAGGGCATGTGTTTTCACCCAGGTAGGGCTCCTTCCCCACCCCATCTCCAGCACATAGCCATGGGCACCTCTCTGTGGCTGAACCTTGTCTTGTATTATGGTGCTCACAGGTAAGAACTCTCCACCCAGGGTCCGGAGAGTGTGCCTCCTTCATCTTTAAGCCTCCTCTGCCCCACGGTTCCTGACACAAGGGTGATGAAGCTGCCTGATGGTTTGGGGTGATTTTTGACAAGTTATATAAACCACCATTTGACACCTTCATGACACCTTCAACTGGCTGTCCAGTTGTGTGGATACATATCAAGTGAAGCTGGATAACTTTTTAAAAATCATAATAAAAACATTCCTAGCAAAGCCAGTTCCCCAAAGGAGGTTGGCTGGCTATTGAGTCATCTGGGAGTTGTCTGCAGGCCTTTAGATAATGAGCTCCTTTCTGGACTTAGCTCAAAATTAGCGACAGATGCAGTTAGAGGAACACAATAAAGAAGCCTAAAATTATGTGAGCCCTTTTTTTTTTTTTTTAACATCTTTATTGGAGTATAATTGCTTTACAATGGTGTGTTAGTTTCTGCTTTATAACAAATTGAATCAGCTATGCATAAACATATATCCCCATATCTCCACCCGCTTGCATCTCCCTCCCTCCCACTCTCCCTATCCCATCCCTCTAGGTGGACAAAAAGCAACGAGCTGATCTCACTGTGCTATGTGGCTGCTTCCCACTAGCTACCTGTTTTACATTTGGTAGTGTATATATGTCCATGCCACTCTTCTCACTTCATCCCAGTTTACCCTTTCCCATTCCCGCGTCCTCAAGTCCATTTTCTACATCTGGGTCTTTATTCCTGTCCTGCCCCTAGGGTCTTCAGAACCATTTTTTTTTTAGATTCCATATGTATGTATTAGCATACGGTATTTGTTTTTCTCTTTCTGACTTACTTCACTCTGTATGACAGTCTCTAAGTCCATCCACCTCACTACAAATAACTCAATTTCGTTTCTTTTTATGGCTGAGTAATATTCCATTGTATATATGTGCCACATCTTCTTTATCCATTCATCTGTTGATGGACACGTAGGTTGCTTCCATGTCCTGGCTATTGTAAATAGAGCTGCAATGAACATTGTGGTACATGACTCTTTTTGAATTATGGTTTTCTCAGGGTATATGCCCAGTAGTGGGATTGCTGAGTCATATGGTAGTTCTATTTGTAGTTTTTTAAGGAACCTCCATACTGTTCTCCATAGTGGCTGTACCAATTTACATTCCCACCAACAGTGCAAGAGGGTTCCCTTTTCTCCACACCCTCTCCAGCATTTATTGTTTGCACATTGTTTTGATGATGGCCATTCTGACAGATGTTGAGGTGATACCTCATTGTAGTCTTGATTTGCATTTCTCTGATGATTAGTGATGTTGAACATCCTTTCATGTGTTCGTTGGCAATCTGTATATCTTCTTTGGAGAAATGTCTATTTAGGTCTTCTGCCCATTTTTGGATTGGGTTGTTTGTTTTTTTGATATTGAGCTACATGAGCTGCTTGTAAATTTTGGAGATTAATCCTTTGTCAGTTGCTTTGTTTGCAAATATTTTCTCCCATTCTGAGGGTTGTCTTTTTGTCTTGTTTATGGTATCCTTTGCTGTGCAAAAGCTTTTAAGTTTCATTAGGTCCCATTTGTTTATTTTTGTTTTTATTTCCATTTCTCTAGGAGGTGGGTCAAAAAGGATCTCGCTGTGATTTACGTCATAGAGTGTTCTGCCTATGTTTTCCTCTAAGAGTTTGATGGTGTCTGGCCTTACATTTGGGTCTTGAATCCATTTTGAGTTTATTTCTGTGTACGGTGTTAGGGAGTGTTCTAATTTCATTCTTTTACATGTAGCTGTCCAGTTTTCCCAGCATCACTTATTGAAGAGGCTGTCTTTTCTCCATTGTATATTCTTGCCTCCTTTATCAAAGATAAGGTGACCATATGTGTGTAGGTTTATCTCTGGGCTTTCTATCCTGTTCCATTGATCTATACTTCTGTTTTTGTGCCAGTACCATATTGTCTTGATTACTGTAGGTTTGTAGTATAGTCTGAAGTCAGGAAGCTTGATTCCTCCAGCTCCATTTTTCTTTCTCAAGGTTGCTTTGGCTATTCGGGGTCTTTTGTGTTTCCATACAAATTGTGAAATTTTTTGTTCTAGTTCTGTGAAAAATGCCAGTGGTAGTTTGATAGGGATTGCATTGAATCTGTAGACTGCTTTGGGTAGTATAATCATTTTCACAATGTTGATTCTTCCAGTCCAAGAACATGGTATATCTCTCCATCTGTTTGTATCATCTTTAATTTCTTTCATCAGTGTCTTATAGTCTTCTGCATACAGGTCTTTTGTCTCCTTAGGTAGGTTTATTCCTAGATATTTTATTCTTTCTGTTGCAATGGTAAGTGGGAATGTTTCCTTAATTTCTCTTTCAGACTTTTCATCATTAGTGTATAGGAATGCAAGAGATTTCTGTTATGCAAGCCCTTTTAGTTGTTTATAATTGATATGCCCAGTACTTCTTGATAATTATTGGAAATATTTGAGCTTTATAGTGCTTGATGTAATCAGTCCATGTCTCGGATGAGCCAACTGTCTTAGGCAGTATAGAGCTCTAACTTTTTAATTGCTGAATTAGTCTTTTTTTTGTCTTGGTAGAGAAAATGATCTAAAATAACCTCGTTTTGGGTGACTTGAGCTGTCAGTTAAATTTTAAAAGCTAATTATTTTTAAGCAGTAGAGCCGTACAGATTCTAAAGTCACAGACTGGGAGCCAACCAACCATCCAGGGTGTAAATATTTCCTTTTGGGAGGAACACTGACAGATTCTTTCTAAATACTTCATTCCAATTCCAGTGCCCCACCTCCACTCACAGACAAAGAGACATGGGGAAGCCTCACTAATTGGCAAAGCTGGACAGGTGTAAAAGATTCAGTGCATGCAAAAGCAAGACCCTGATCTTCTCTTGGGATGAGCGCAGAGCAGAGTGTGCTTGTAAGGGGCCGTTTGGGCTGCATGGAAGGTGCTGGAAGTGGTCCAGGGTTGAGGTTTGGCAGGTCTCACTGCCTAAGTTTGAATCCTAGTTCAGTCACCTGCTGGTGTGTAAACGTGGCCAAATTACTTAATGTTTCTAAGCCTTGGTTTCACTATCTGTAAAATGGGGATGACGATAACCTTGCTCCCTTCCCCTTTCTAAGGATGCTCTGTTATGAGGATTAAATCCACATTGGCACGTAGCACAGGGGGCTCACACAAGGTGCTCAACTGAAGTCGGTCAGTAGCTCTTTGGAACTTTTTTACTTAAGTCTCAGGGGTTACAGGAGTCCCTCTTTCCTGCATAATAATCTGAGGCCCAATTGCCATGTTTGAAAGAAACGTTATTTTAAAGTTCAGAAAAATATACCTAGAAATTGAATTTCTCATTTAATTTCCATGGCTTCATGGGAAAACCCAGATATCATAGACAACAGATTTCTGATCCAGAAACTTCCTTAGCAGTGGTGACCAAGAGCTTTCACAAGCCCCAAACTTCCTTTATCCCAACAAAGCCACTCCACAGTCACAGATTACCTGACACAATTTTGATGTGTTTCTCACATGGTAAGAGCTTGTTCAGAATTCCTATACCTGAGCCCCCTCCCTAGAGAGGTGGATGGGGCCTGGGAATATCATTTTGATGCAGGCAGTGAGTAGATGGCTTTTTGAGATATTCTGCTCTAGGCCTTTGGGCTCCTTCCAGCCCTGCAGGATCTGCTGTCCTTGGGGCAGGTGCCCTCTGGTCTTCATGCCAGAGCTGTTGCCCAGCCAGCCCACTCCACTAAAGGCAAACCGACTCACCTTTTAAAATCAACTTTTTGAGCACTTGCTGTGTGGTAGGTACCATGATGGGCCTGGAGTTTACAAAGATGAATTCAACATGGCGTGTGCTGACGTGGATCTCACAGTCTAGCTGAGGATCCCCTGCAGGAAAGGGCTGCCATGTGTCCTGACCTGGAGGTGTTCACAAAGGCTTGTGAGAACAGAGCTGGCCCAGGCCACCCTGGCCTCCTCAGGCCCACCCACAGGTCCCAGATTCTGGTCTGTGGGCTCACCTAGTTTGAAGACCCCCTTGAGCATCAAGGAATGTTCCAAGCATGACTCATTCTTTGTGTGGGACTGCCCTACACATCATAGGAAATTTAGCACCTCTACCCTCCCAACACTAAATGCCAACTGTGCCCCCCAGTCATTGTGACAATCTGGGAAAATAAGAGCCACCATACATTTCTACGCCCATCCCTGGTGGGATGCTGCCGCTTTGGTTGAGGACCTCTATCCAGTCCAGGCCTTTCTCACTCCGTCTATAGCTCTATTCCCTCCTTGAGAGATCACTTCCCTCCAGGGGTGTGCTTTCTTAGAACTGTAATTTGACAGTGTAAAAATCTATCTGTCTTGGGCTTCCCTGGTGGCGCAGTGGTTAAGAATCCGCCTGCCAATGCAGGCAACACGGGATCGAGCCCTGGTCCGGGAAGATCCCACATGCTGAGGAGCAACTAAGCCCGTGCGCCAAAACTACTGAGCCTGCGCTCTAGAGCCTGCGAGCCACAACTACTGAGCCCATGTACCACAGCTAAGGAAGCCTGCATGCCAAGAGCCCGTGCTCTGCAACAAGAGAAGTCACCACACACTGGTGAGAAGCCTGTGCACCACAACGAAGAGTAGCCCCTGCTCGCTGCAACTAGAGAAAGCCCACATGCAGCAATGAAGCAATGAAGACCCAATGCAGCCAAAAATAAAAACATTTATTTTTTTTTAAATCTATTTGTGTTAACATACAAATGAGTTAACATAATACCAATCAAGGGGAAAGGAAGAGTCATTTTGTAACAGGGAGAAACCAGTTGGGATTTAAGAAGCACCTTAATCACCCTTAATTTTTTTTCTGTAAAGGAAAGTAGTTTTCTTTCTTTCCAGGGATGTGCAAATGAGAGTCTTAGCAGGGTTACTTACCTAAGTAAGTAAATATGCTGATTTATAATCAGCATCTCTAGGGATGGAAAGTTGTACAGAGTCTGAGGCTGACCATTTGTGGTGTGTGGTGCTGGGGGTCTTAGCAGAGGGGCCAGCCCAAGGCTCTGACTTGTAAGAGCATCACAGCTCTGCCCGGGATCACTACATTGGCAAATCAAACAGAAGTAACAACTTCTATTCACTGAGTATTACCATGTGCCAGGCACTGGGTTGAGTGCTGAGAAGGATCTCTTAAATCCTCAAAACAACCAAAGTTTTAGCATCTTACAGTTGGGGAAACTGAGGCTTCGCAATGGAGTTTAGACAGCCAGGAGGGGTACAGCTGGCATTCACAGTCAGGCTGTCCACATCCAGAGCTAGGACCCTGGACCATTGTACGATCCCTATTGTCACCCATCTTTTGCTAGATTCATCTCTTTTATTATTCATTTTAGGATTCAGCCTGATTCTCCCAAATCTCAGATTTTTCATAGGTGAGCAGCACTTCTAGTAGAAACCCTTCCTACTTAATGCCAGGAGGGGTCTCTGCTTAGATTGCTCGGCTGTCTCAATGCTGTGGTGTCTGTGCTGCTTCCACTACTCAGACTGTGGCCTCTTGGAAGCTGGCATTTAATTTCAACGGTTGATAGGTGAGAATAGGAGGGGAATCACATTGGCAGAGGTGGAGGGATAGAAGGAGAGGGTGAAATAAAAAGGGGGCTGGAATTGGCGTTAAGAGCCCTGGGTTTAAACCCCTCTTTAAAATTTACTTGCTGGATACACGGATGGACCTAGAGATTATCATATTAAGTGAAGTAAGTCAGACAGAGAAAAACAAATATCATCTGATATCACTTATATGTAGAATCAAAAAAAAATTAAAGAAATGAACTTATTTACAAGACAGAAACAGACTCACAGACAGAAAACAAATCTATGGTTACTATAGGGGAAAGGTGGGGGAAGGGATAAATTAGGAGTTTGGGATTAACAGATACAAACTACTATATATAAAATAGATAACTAACAAGGACCTACTGTATAGCACAGGGAACTATATTCAATATCTTATAATAACCTATAATGGAAAAGAATCTGAAAAGGAATGTGTGTGTGTGTGTATGGGTATGTGTGTGTGTATGTAACTGAATCACTTTTCTGTGCACCTGAAACTAATACAATATTGTAAATCAGCTATACTTCAATAAGAAAATATTTATCTGCTGGATGACATCATGCATGCATAGATTTTCTGGGCCTCAGTTTCTCTTTCACATGTGAAATGGGCATGGCTTTATCCACTTACCTAATAGGGCTGTTGACTATCTAGAGATAGTCAAATGCCCCAGGGAGTGTACAGGGCAATTCTTGGGAGTGAGGAGGGTAGAAATTTTTATCATTCCTATTTATTTTTTACTTACTAAGAAATTAAGCTTTACTAATATTTAATACATGGATTGATCCTGCTACCCACAGTATGTTGCATGTTCCAGGCATGTCCTTAAAAAACAGAGAAAGTTCCAGAACTGCAAGGGCTTGGCTGCTCTGTCCTCATTCAGCACATGGTGTTTTATCGCAGTTTATCTCTGCAGGTAACATGGACTCACAGAGAACATTATCTAGTTTAAACTGAACATACTTTAGCAAACTGCAAAATGTGGCTTAAAAAGGTTTTTGCACAAAAACCAGGAATTAAGTTTTGGTTTGTCCACACAAACCAAAAATGGCAGAGCGAACACTTCTCTGGGAAGGAGTTTTTTTTTTTGTCAGCTCCAGTAAGATGTAAAAGCAAAGATAGGCTTATGATACCTGATAAGAAGTTGATCCCAAGGGTGGTGGTGGGATGAACTGGGAGATTGGGATTGACATATACACACTAATATGTATAAAAGAGATAACTAATAAGAACCTGCTGTATAAAAAAAAAAAAGTTGACCCCAAGAAGTTCAAAATTATCAAGAAGACTTTCTGAACTAAACATTTACCTCTACTGTCATGGGAAGTCCCTTGAATTTTTAATTTATTTAACATATTGCTTATTTCCTCTATAAATTATCCATTTTAAATGCCCTTTTTGTGCATGTTCTGTAATGTACACATTAGTTCCGTGGTGCGTGTAGATTATGTTTATCTGTTATTTGTATGTATTCAGATGGTATGTACTCAAAATAGTTGACAGATAAAGGTGTGTGAAAAACATTGAAGGACAACTCTGATGTATAATATATGTGCAGGGCCTGGCACACATCACATGAGCTCACTCAGTGTTGATTTCCATCCTCTTCCTCCCTGGAATGGAGTCCATAGCACTTAAGTGGACCTTGCTGATGAAAGGGGAGTGGTTGGTTTGATTTGTAGAACAAGGTGCATCTGAACCTTGTGCTACCCTAGGCCTGGCCCCATCCCAGCTGGTCACACCGAGCTCCAGACATTTGTAGGAGCCAGGACGAGACCAGCTGGCTGCCTGTTAGTGGCCCTCTTCTGTCACCACTGCACAGTTGTCACAGCCCTGGCATCCATCCACCAGACACAGCCAAGAAGCAGTAGCCAAGATTCAAATCTGTAGTTCCCGATCCCAACAAACACACCCAGTGCTTTAGTGGGTTGTACAGAGAAACTACATTTTTCAGATTTGGGGTCTACTCCTCCAGCTGGCTCCTGACCATTCATTGGTTGGTGAATCTGAACATGGGATACAGTTGCTCGTGTCACTGTCAAGAGCGGATCTCGGTAGCTAACGTTTACTGGGTGCATTATATGCCCAGCCTCCAGCTAAGCACTTTTCCAGAATTATTCAAGAGCCATTTTCTCCATTTCCAAAGCCCATTTTGTGAGGAACCGAAGGGGTATACCATCCTAAATTGTCAAATAGAAAGGCTCTAAATGCAATGTGGTATCCTAGATTGGATTCTGGAGTGGAGAACGGACATTAGTGAAAAAAAGGAGAGGTCCAGGCCAGGAGAGAAGCTCATGGCACACAAGTTAGGGCCTATAATAATAGGCACCTGCCTCCAGAGGAAGGGAAGTAAGCAGCGGGCTGGTGTTCTGGCTGCTGCACCGACCATTGTAAAAAGGCCCCACGAGTGGGCAGCCACCCTGGTGAGGGTTCAGCATCATATGAGAAGTCTCTGGCCATTGTGGTTCTTTCTTGCCTGAGTCTCCTCCGTTGGCCGGCACTCACCAAGCTTTGTAAGGGAGGATGCTGGTGTTAGAAGGGAGAAGACTCCATGCCTGACTACCCTTATCACTGAAGCCTTGGCTTTGGGGAAAACACAGAGCAGGCTCAGAGTCAGACAGAGCTGGGTGCAAATACCAGCACCACCTCTTCCTCGCCCTGTGCTCTGGGCACTCACCCATCTGAGCCTTAGCTTCTTCGTCTGCAAAGTAGGGACCATGCAACCTTCTTCTTAGTGTTGTCAGACTTGAATAAAATAACACCTGACAGTTCCAGGTGCATGTATCACTCAGTGGGATCCCTCTCCCTTCGTCGTCCTTGGCTTCCTCTTTTCCTCTAGGAGTAAGGAGTGTGCCAGTTCAAGACTTGTGAGACAATTTTTTTCTAATGTTTCCTTTCCCTATTGCTTACTTATAGGTGCCCACTCAGCACCACCACCACCTCCAATGCACACACAGCTTGTTGATTAGACTTCAGCCTCCTAGAGCTTGTGTCAATAGCAGAGCTCAGGGATGGTTGGTTCTTGGTACTTGTAGCCAGGGTTCTGCAGACTACAGCCTTTGCCCAAATGGAGCACAGCTACGCCCAATTGTTCATGTATCGTCTGTAGCTGCTTTTGTGCTACAAGGGCAGAGCTGAGTGTTACCAAACCAAACTTGGGTTTATTCACCCGATGAACGTTAAAGCCAATCTAGTGATACTGGGTTATGGTGAAGAAAAGTATAGCGTTTATCTCAGGGCCAAGCAAGAATGGGCAGCTCATGCTCAAAAGACCCAGACTCCCCAATGGCTTTCAGGGAAGGGTTTTTAAAGGCGGGGTGAGGGAGAGGGTCTCAGGGTGTGTGACCAGCTCATGTATGTCTTTCTGACTGGTTGGTGGTGAGGTAACAGGGTGACGTTTCAGGAATCTCAATCATCAACCTTCTGGTTCCAACCCATCCGGGTCTACGTGCTGGTGGTCAGCATGCCGTTAACTTCTTCCACCTGGTGGGGGTTTTAGTATTTGCAAAACAACTCAAGGATGTGGCTCAGGGTATTATCTGTAGCCCTTGAGGAGGAACTAAAGGTCCTTGGCTTCGTTTCATGGCTGAACTATTATTATTTTGTCTCCCTTGACTGTTTTCTTTTATTTCTGTATTTTTTTTTAACTCCTCTGATTAAATTTTTCCCCTTGGAACTTGGGGATGGTCTAGGAGGCTAAAGCTTTTCTACAAATAAGAGGTGGGGGACATGGTGGCGTCTGTCCTCAGGAAGGCCCTGCAGGGTGTCACAAGCAGTTGGGACAGAGACCATAAAGCCAAAAATATTTAGTCTGTAGCTCTTTACAGAGCAAGTTAGCCAACTCCCACACCAGAGGATAGAGGTTTTAGAATATAGGATAGAACATAGACTCCTTATAAAAGAGAAAGGGAGAGGAAGGAAGATGGGGGAGAGAGAGACAGAGGGAGAATCTACCTCAGAGTTTTCACAAAGCCCTTTATTCCCTGACGAATGCAGTGCCTATGGAACTTTCACCTATGGTACTTTCAGCCCTCTGCTTGAAGGCAGGGATCTTCCAAAGGTCAAATGCAGGGCCTGGAGCCCTAGGACTGCAGGCTGGCATTGGTTAGTAACTCTTTAGGGAGGTAGACATCTCAAAATGAGCCTACACATAAGGCATCCAGCTGGGGATTTGCAGATAGATACCTTCCCCATTAAAATAGATCAAGAAATGACTATTTGGCATCACTTCATATAATCTTGTTTGTTTCTTGGATAGCATTTTCCTTTTCCAAGTTCGTTGGCTTTCACATGTCAAAAAAGCAAATGAGAAGTAGGACTATGTAATGATAGGAGTGTCATTTGCCAAGTTTGTGTTGTCCCATTCTTGCAGTATTTTTTATACTTTTTGTTAAATTACCATTATTAGCATGGGTTCTTCATTCTTTTCCCTGATCAGGAACTTACCTGAAATAAATGCTGATAAGACCCTGGAAAGTGTGGGAACAGAGGAGAAGGATAGGACAGGCCCCCTTGTTCATTATGTGTAGGGAACCCCCAGGGAGGCTGAGTCATTTCAGAGAGACCCATGGGCCTCCCACACCCTCACTAGAACTGATTCCCTCTCCCTGTTTCGAACTGTCATCAGTCACCAAAGGAAACTGAACAGGGACACTTCGGAGGCTTTGGAGGTACGTGCGGGATCTATTGCCTGTAATTCAAAGCTGATTAAAGACCTACCCAGGCCATATTTACTGCTCTTTCTCGGCACTCACAGGTGTTATAGGTGGAGGCTGCACAGAACAAACCTGTTCTCAGGGATAATCTTTTTCTTAACTGTCGTCTTTCTGAATTTTGAAATTTAGTATAGCATTTTAAAGCACAAAACTTGTTAGCCAGATTCAGTTTGACCTGCATTTAAGATGTTTTCTGTGGTTCTATATCCAACCTCCCACTTCATCCCTTCTGACCTGGTTAATCACTCATGTCCTAGGGTAGAAAATATTCATCTAAACTAATCCCAAGAGAAGGAGTCTCGGGGAGGGGAAGGGAAAGGAGATATCAGCTGATGAGGATGATAAATCCTACAGTGATAAAACAGCTTGACTCTTGAAAGCCAGGTGCTCAGTATAAGATCTCCAAGCCATTATGTCAGAAACCTCATCTACCTGTGGCTGAAACCCAGACTCTGAAGACCAAAGGAAGGAAGGACTTAACTACAAAAATAGAAAAGAGCTGTCTTCTAACAAAATTTAACCAAATAGCTTATTTCAGACTGATGAAGAAAGAGCTCAAATCTGCTTAAGCCATAGGAGCTGCTTATCAGCCTGGACCATGAGATTGCCACACGCCCAGCAATGATTTTCCACCTAGGCTGATGTTAACACTACCTGGGAGCATTTATAGCCTCCAAAGCCCAGACCAATAAGATCAAAGTCTCTGGAGGTGGGGCCTGGGCTTGGTACTTGTTAATGTTCCTCAGGTGATCTTAATGGTCATCTAGGATTTTGCACTGTGGGGAGAATTAAGGTCAAGGTGTGGTGGCACCCAGCTGGCTCATGCCTGTTAAGAACTGGATGAGACTGGAAGCCAGATGTTAGTAATAAGGTCAGGACACCACTGACATGGTTTTTTTTTTTTTTTAACATCTTTATTGGAGTATAATAGCTTTACAAAAGTATGTTATTTTCTGCTTTATAAAAAGGAAATCAGTTATACATATACATATGTCCCCATATCTCTTCCCTCTTGCATCTCCCTCCCTCTCCCTCCACTCTAGGTGGTCACAAAGCACCCAGCTGATCTCCCTGTGCTACACGGCTGCTTCCCACTAGCTATCTATTTTACGTTTGGTAGTGTATATATGTCCATGCCACTCTTTCACTTTGTCCCAGCTTACCCTTCCCCCTCCCCGTATCCTCAAGTCCATTCTCTAGTAGGTCTGCATCTGTATTCCTGTCTTGCCCCTAGGTTCTTATGACCAATATTTTTCTTTTTTTTTTTAGATTCCATGTATATGTGTTAGCATATAGTATTTGTTTTTCTCTTTCTGACTTCACTCTGTATGACAGTCTCTAGGTCCATCCACCTCACTACAAATAACTCAGTTTCGTTCCTTTTTATGGCTGAGTAATATTCCATTGTATATATGTGCCACATCTTCTTTAGCCATTCATCTGTTGAAGGACACTTAGGTTGCTTCCATGTCCTGGCTATTGTAAATAGAGCTGCAGTGAACATTGTGGTACATGACACTTTTTGAATTATGGTTTTCTCAGGGTATATACCCAGTAGTGGGATTGCTGGGTTGTATGGTAGCTCTATTTGTAGTTTTTTAAAGAACCTCCATACTGTTCTCCATAGTGGCGGTATCAATAAACATTCCCACCAGCAGTGCAAGAGAGTTCCCTTTTCTCCACACCCTCTCCAGCATTTATTGTTTGTAGATTTTTTGATGATGGCCATTCTGACTGGTGTGAGATGATATCTCATTGTAGTTTTGATTTGCGTTTCTCTAACGATTAATGATGTTGAGCATTCTTTCATGTGTTTGTTAGCAATCTGTATATCTTCTTTGGAGAAATGTCTATTTAGATCTTCTGCCCATTTTTGGATTGGGTTTTTTGTTTTTTTGATATTGAGCTGCATGAGTTGCTTGTATGTTTTAGAGATTAATCCTTTGTCAGTTGCTTCATTTGCAAATATTTTCTCCCATTCTGAGGATTGTCTTTTCGTCTTGTTTATGGTTGTCTTTGCTGTGCAAAAGCTTTTAAGTTTCATTAGGTCCCATTTGTTTATTTTATTTCCATTTCTCTAGGAGGTGGGTCAAAAAGGATCTTGCTGTGATATATGTCATAGAGTGTTCTGCCTATGTTTTCCTCTAAGAGTTTGATGATGGTCTGGCCTTACATTTAGGTCTTTAATCCATTTTGAGTTTATTTTTGTGTATGGTGTTAGGGAGTGTTCTAATTTCATTCTTTTACATGTAGCTGTCCAGTTTTCCCAGCATCACTTATTGAAGAGGCTGTCTTTTCTCCACTGTATATTCTTGCCTCCTTTATCAAAGATAAGATGAGCATATGTGCATGGGTTTATCTCTGGGCTTTCTATCCTGTTCCATTGATCTATATTTCTGTTTTTGTGCCAGTGCCATACTGTCTTGATTACTGTAGCTTTGTAGTATAGTCTGAAGTCAGGGCGCCTGATTCCTCCAGCTCTGTTTTACTTTCTCAGGATTGCTTTGGCTATTCGGGGCCTTTTGTGTTTCCATACAAATTGTGAATTTTTTTGTTCTAGTTCTGTGAAAAATGCCAGTGGTAGTTTGATAGGGATTGCATTGAATCTGTAGATTGCTTTGGGTAGTAGAGTCATTTTCACAATGTTGATTCTTCTAGTCCAAGAACATGGTATATCTCTCCATCTGTTTGTATCATCTTTAGTTTCTTTCATCAGTGTCTTATAGCTTTCTGCATACAGGTCTTTTGTCTCCTTAGGTAGGTTTATTCCTTGATATTGTATTCTTTTTGTTGCAATGGTAAATGGGAGTGTTTTCTTAATTTCACTTTCATATTTTTCATCATTAGTCTATAGGAATGCAAGAGATTTCTGTGCATTAATATTGTATTCTGCTACTTTACCAAATTCACAGATTAGCTCTAATAGTCTTCTGGTAGCATCTTTAGGATTCTCTATGTATAGTATCATGTCATCTGCAAACAGTGACAGCTTTACTTCTTCTTTTCCAATTTGGATTCCTTTTATTTCTTTTTCTTCTCTGATTGCTGTGGCTAAAACTTCTGAAACTATGGTGAATAATAGTGGTGAGAGTGGGCAACCTTTTCTTGTTCCTGATCTTAGTGGAAATGGTTTCAGTTTTTCACCACTGAGGATGATGTTGGCTGTGGGTTTGTCATATATGGCCTTTATTATGTTGAGGAAAGTTCCCTCTATGTCTACTTTCTGGAGGGTTTTTATCATAAATGGGTGTTGAATTTTGTCGAAAGCTCTCTCTGCGTCTATTGAGGTGATCATATGGTTTTTCTCCTTCAATTTGTTAATATGCTATATCATGTTGATTGTTTTGCATATATTGAAGAATCCTTGCATTCCTGGGGTAAACCCCACTTGTTCATAATGTATGATCCTTTTAATGCGCTGTTGGATTCTGTTTGCTAGTATTTTGTTGAGGATTTTTGCACCTATGTTCATCAGTGATACTGGCCTGTAGTTTTATTTCTTTGTGACATCTTTGTCTGGTTTTGGTATCAGAGTGACGATGGCCTCGTAGAATGAGTTTGGGAGTGTTCCTTCCTCTGCTGTATTTTGGAAGAGTTTGAGAAGGATAGGTGTTAGTTCTTCTCTAAATGTTTGATAGAATTTGCCTGTGAAGCAAATTCCTGGGCTTTTATTTGTTGGAAGGTTGTTTTTTTTGTTTTTGTATTTTTGTGGTACACGGGCCTCTCACTGTTGTGCCCTCTCCCGTTGTGGAGTACAGGCTCCAGACGCTCAGGCTCAGCGGCCATGGCTCACGGGCCCAGCCGCTCCGCAGCATGGGGGATCTTCCTGGACTGGGGCCAAACCCATGTCCCCTGCATTGGCAGGTGGACTCTCAACCACTGCACCACCAGGGAAGCCCCTGTTGGAAAAGTTTTCATCACAATTTCAATTTCAGTGCTTGTGATTGGTCTGTTCATATTTTGTATTTCTTCCTGGTTCAGTCTCAGAAGGTTGTGCATTTCTAAGAATTTGTCCATTTCTTCCAGGTTGTCCATTTTATTGGCATATAGTTGCTTGTAGTAATATCTCATGATCCTTTGTATTTCTGCAGTGTCAGTTGTTACTTCTCCTTTTTCATTTCTAGTTCTATTGATTTGAGTCTTCTCCCTTTTTTTCTTGATAAGTCTGGCTAATGGTTTATCAATCTTGTTCATCTTCTCAAGAACCAGTTTTTAGTTTTATTGATCTTTGCTATCATTTCATTCATTTCTTTTTCACTTATTTCTGATCTGATCTTTATGATTTCTTTCCTTCTGCTAACTTTGGGGGTTTTTTGTTCTTCTTTCTCTAATTGCTTTAGGTGTAAGGTTAGGTTGTTTATTTGAGATGTTCCTTGTTTCTTAAGGTAGGATTGTATTGCTATAAACTTCCCTCTTAAAACTGCTTTTGCTGCATCCCATAGGTTTTGGGTCATTGTGTTTTCACTCATTTGTTTCTAGGTACTTTTTGATTTCCTCTTTGATTTCTTCAGTGAACTCTTGGTTATTAAGTAGTGTGTTGTTTAGCCTCCATGTGTTTGTATTTCTTACAGATTTTTTCCTGTAATTTATATCTAGTCTCATAGCTTTGTGGTAGGAAAAGATACTTGATATGATTTCAATTTTCTTAGATTTACCAAGGCTTGATTTGTGACCCACGATAAGATCTATCCTGGAGAATGTTCCATGAGCACTTGAGAAGAATGTGTATTCTGTTGTTTTTGGATGGAATGTCCTATAAATATCAATTAAGTCCATCTTGTTTAATATATCATTTAAAGCTTGTGTTTCCTTATTTATTTTCATTTTGGATGATCTGTCCATTGGTGAAAGTGGGGTGTTAAAGTCCCCTACTATGATTGTGTTACTGTCGATTTCCCCTTTTATGGCTGTTAACATTTGCCTTATGTATTGAGGTGCTCTTATGTTGGGTGCATAAATATTTACCATTGTTATATCTTCTTCTTGGATTGATCCCTTTATCATTATGTAGTGTCCTTCTTTGTCTCTTGTAATAGTCTGTTTTAAAGTCTATTTTGTCTGATATGAGAATTGCTACTCCAGTTTTCTTTTGATTTCCATTTGCATGGAATATCTTTTTCCATCCCCTCACTTTCAGTCTGTATGTGTCCCTAGGTCTGAAGTGGGTCACTTGTAGACAGCATATACACGGGTCTTGTTTTTATATCCATTTTTAGCCAGTCTGTGTCTTTTGGTTGGAGCATTTAATCCATTTACATTTAAGGTAATTATCAATATGTATGTTCCTATTACCATTTTCTTAATTGTTTTGGGTTTCTTATTGTAGGTCTTTTCCTTCTCTTGTGTTTTCTGCCTAGAGAAGTTCCTTTAGCATTTGTTGTAAAGCTGGATTGGTGGTGCTGAATTCTCTTAGCTTTTGCTTGTCTGTAAAGCTTTTAATTTCTCCATCAAATCTGAATGAGATCCTTGCTAGGTAGAGTAATGGTGGTTGTAGTTTCTTCTCTTTTATCACTTTAAATATGTCCTGCCACTCCCTTCTGGCTTGCAGAGTTTCTGCTGAAAGATCAGTGTTAACCTTATGGGGATTCCCTTGTGTGTTATTTGTTGTTTTTCCCTTGCTGCTTTTAATATTTTTTCTTTGTATTTAATTTTTAATAGCTTGATTAATATGTGTCTTGGTGCATTTCTCCTTGGATTTATCCTGTATGGGATTCTCTGTGCTTCCTGGACTTGAATAACTATTTCCTTTCCCATATTAGGGAAGTTTTCAACTATAATCTCTTCAAATATTTTCTCAGCCCCTTTCTTTTTCTCTTCTTCTGGGACCCCTATAATTTGAATGTTGGTGCATTTATTGTTGTCCCAGAGATCTCTGAGAGTGTCCTCAATTCTTTTCATTCTTTTTTCTTTATTCTGCTCTGCAGTAGTTATTTCTGCTATTTTATCTTCCAGGTCACTTATCCGTTCTTCTGCCTCATTTATTCTGCTATTGTCCCTTCTAGAGAATTTTTAATTTCATTTATTGTGTTGTTCATCACTGTTTGCTCTTTAATTCTTCTAGGTCCTTGTTAAACGTTTCTTGCATTGTCTCCATTCTCTTTCCAAGATTTTGGATCATCTTTACTATCATTATTCTGAATTCTTTTTCAGGTAGACTGCCTATTTCCTCTTCATTTGTTAGGTCTGGTGGTTTTTACCTTGCTCCTTCATCTGCTGTGTGTTTGTCTGTTTTCTCATTTTGCTTAACTTACTGTGTTTGGGGCCTCCTTTTCGCAGGCTGCAAGTTCGTAGTTTCCATTGTTTTTGGTGTCTCTCCCCGGTGGCTAAGGTTGGTTCAGTGGGTTGTGTAGGTTTCCTGGTGGAGGGGTCTAGTACCTGTGTTCTGGTGGATGAGGCGGATCTTGTCTTTCTTGTGGGCAGGTCCACGTCTGGTGGTGTGTTTTGGGGTGTCTGTGACCTTATTATTATTTTAGGTGTCCTCTCTGCTAATGGGTGGTGTTGTGTTCCTGTCTTGCTATTTGTTTGGCATAGGGTGTCCAGCATTGTAGCTTGCTGGTCCTTGAGCGGAGCTTGGTCTTGGTGTTGAGATGGAGATCTCTGGGAGATTTTCGCCGTTTGATATTACATGGAGCTGGGAGGTCTCTTGTGGACCAGTGTCCTGAAGTTGGCTCTCCCACCTCAGTGGCACAGCCCTGAGGCCTGGCTGGAGCACCAGAAGCCTATCCTCCACACGGCTCAGAATAAAAGGTAGAGAAAGAAAGAAAGAAAGAAAGGAAGAAAGGAAGGGAGGGAGGGAGGGAGGGAGGGAGGGAGGGAGGAAGGAAGGAAGGAAGGAAAAGAAAGTTATTAATGTAAAAAATAAAAAATAATTATTAAGTAAATAAAATTTTTAAGTAAAAAAAAAAAAAAAACCAGACAGACAGAACCCTAGGAGAAATGGTAAAAGCAAAGCTATACAGACAAAATCACACACAGAAGCATACACATACACACTGAGAAAAAGAGAAAAAGGGAAAAATATATATATATCGTTGCTCCCAAAGTCCATCTCCTCAGTTTAGGATGATTCATTGTCTATTCATGTATTCCACAGATCCAGGGTACATCAAGTTGATTGTGGAGATTTAATCCGCTGCTCCTGAGGCTGCTGGGAGAGATTTCCCTTTCTCTTCTTTGTTGGCACAGCTCCTGGGGTTCAGCTTTGGATTTGGCCCCGCCTCTGCCTGTAGGTCGCCTGAGGGCGTCTGTTCTTCGCTCAGACAGGACGGGGTTAAAGGAGCAGCTGCTTCAGGGGCTCTGGCTCACTCAGGCCGGGCGGGGGGAGGGGTATGTCTTGAGGCACACCGTGCGTTCTCCCGGGGAAGTTGTCCCTGGATCATGGGACCCTGGCAGTGGCGGGCTGCACAGGCTCCCAGGAGGGGAGGTGGGGATAGTGACCTGTGCTTGCACACAGGTTTCTTGGTGGTGGCAGCAGCAGCCTTAGCATCCCATGCCTGTCTCTGGGGTCCTCGCTGATAGCCGAGGCTCGCGCCCGTCTCTGGAGCTCCTTTAAGCGGCGCTCTTAATCACCTCTCCTCGTGCACCAGGAAGCAAAGTGGGAAGAAAAAGTCTCCTGTATCTTCTGCAGCTCCAGAGTTTTCCCGGACTCCCTCCCGGCTAGCCGTGGCGCACTAGTCCCCTTCAGTCTGTGTTCACGCAGCCAACCCAGTCCTCTCCCTGGGATCCGACCTCCGAACCCCGAGCCTCAGCTCCCAGCCCCCGCCCGCCCCGACAGGTGAGCAGACAAGCCTCTCGGGCTGGTGAGAGCTGGTGGCACCGATCCTCTGTGCGGGAATCCCTCCGCTTTGTGCTCTGCACCCCTGTTGCTGTGCTCTCCTCCGCGTCTCCAAAGCTTCCCCCCTCTGCCACCAGCAGTCTCCACCCGCGAAGGGGATTTCTAGTGGGTGGAAACCTTTCCAACTTCACGGCTCCCTCCCACTGGTGCAGGTCTCTTCCCTATTCTTTTGTCTCTGTTTTTTCTTTTTTCTTTTGCCCTACCCAGGTACGTGGGAAGTTTCTTGCCTTTTGGGAGGTCTGAGGTCTTCTGCCAGCGTTCAGTATGTGTTCTGTAGGAGTTGTTCCACGTGTAGATGTATTTCTGATATATTTGTGGGGAGGAAGGTGATCTCCAGGAGGAAGGTGATCTCCATGTCTTACTCTTCTGCCGTCTTGAAGCTCCTCCTGACATGGTATTAATAGCCAGAGATCTTGAATGTTGCCCCAGACTGCAGCTATAACTCTGGAGGATACTGACAAAGGAAAGCAAAGTTCCACTTGATTCTGAGCCAGACTTAGTGAAATCCCAACCTGCCTGCCTGCCTGCCCTCCATGGCTGTCTAATGGCAGATCTCTGGTTAAGGCCAGTGTGGCTGGAGTACGAAGTGAGGAGGAGGAGAAGGGACAAGATGAGGGGCAAGAGAAAGGCAGGCAGTGGACCATGGATGGGCTTGCTTTGATTTTATTCCAAGTGATAAAGGAAGTCATTGGATGGTTTATAAGATGCCATCTTATTTAACTGATTATTTGCTGTTTGGTTTTTTTTTGATGTTGCATATAGCTCTGTACTGAATATTCTTTACAAAAATCTTTGAGCATATTGAAGGTAATTTTCTCTGGATAAACTCTTTCTGATAAAGTCGATCAAAACTTTTGAAATAGCCTTCTGGAAAGACAATTTATAATTCCAATAGAGTCATACTTTTATAATTATTAGTTATAATTCTGACAGAGATTAAGGAGAGGGTCTTTTTTTCCCACACCCTCCCCAACACAGAACACGTGATATTTTAAAATATACTTGTTGTGGGGGGTAGAATACCTTTCACAGGTGGAAGTGACACCTCAGTGCTTAATTTGCATTTATTTGGTTATTAATAATGTTGAAATTTTCCCCTATATTTTGTTCTTTTTTTCTATATTGAAGTGTTTATATTTTTCTTTATAAATCATATTGATTTATAAGAACCCTTTATTTATGACAGGTCTTAGCCTTTTGACATATATGTTGCAAATATTTTTTTTCCAGATTGCCACTTTTCTTTGAGTTGTTATGTATGGTTGGTACCATAAAAACCAAAGTTTTAGTGTTTTGTAATGAAATTTATCAGTTTTGTTCTTTGTGGTTTCTTTCTATACTTTATGTTTTTGAAGTCCTTTCCCATCCTAAAGTCAGAGAGTCACTCTATTTTCTCATGTTTTCAGTTTTTACATTGCTTGAGTCCATCCAGAAGTTATCTTGGTGGATGGAAAATTTTGTACTTTTAAACCATGGAGAATGGCAACAACAGCAGAAGGAATAGACCCTCTTTCATTATGGACAAATGGGCACAACTTAGCTATGGGATAACTCTTAACATTAATAGTGCAAGGAAAAGAGGTACAAATTTGATTACTTCTAAAAAACTGATGGAGTCATAATAGACTTCTGTTCATAAGGTAAAAAATCATCATTTTTTAAACCTGAAAACACAGAGTAATAGTCTGTGGTGAGGACAGATCACCCGAGTATGTTTTAAGAACAGCTTACAGTTATTAACAAGGTGGTAAATATTTTCTTTCACTTAAAATTCTTCAGGGTCACTAAAGATATAGCTAATAAGGGGGGAAAAACCATCAAAACTCTTATGAGTTTCTTGAATCTTATTTTCAAATCAGATTTATATCATTTAAAACACAGAGAAAATGTTTGGGGGAGGGCAGTTTGGCCCTATTAAAGTTTTAAGTGCTCAAATCCTTTGACCCAGCAGTTGTACTTCTGGAAATGTATCCTATGGATGTTGTCACGAAAGTACATGTACGTAGAGGAAGATTCTTTGTAGCCCTGTTTATAATAGCAAGTAAAACACTGGGAACCACCTAAATAATCTATCAGCAGCAGACTTATAAAATAAGTTAAGGGTCATCTGTGAACTACCATGCGGCAGTTACAGAGAGTGAAGGGGGACTCCATGTGAAAAATGGCATAGAAAAATCTCAAAGATGCATCACTAGGTAAGAAGAAAGTAAGCTGAAAAGCAGGAAGTCTATAGTATGATTGCTTTTACGTAAAGAATAAAAGATCCATATGGATAATAGGTTGGTATATTCATATTTTTTCCCAAGTAGGATACATATAAGATCTAAAGAAAAGAAATTGATGGGGGTGTATTGTCTGAATTTTCCTACCATACACATCTATTAGTTTGATTTATATTATATTTTTAAATGCTGTGTTTATCTGGGTGATATAAATATAGATATTCTCTCCTGGTGTTGGCATCTAAAGAAACAAACAAAAACGTGATTGGCCAAAGTTCTAAAAGGTGTGTCTGTCTCTGGAATTATGTTAATCTTTTGGAGTTCGGGGTCCTTTGTTGTTAGCAAAATGCTGCACATCCTGTTCTCTTTCTATTTTTGTGCACCCTATTTTGTTTTTCATTTCCAACCATCATGGCCATGTTCAGGTTCACCCCAGCCCCTCTACTGTCCTGTGGGCTGCTGTTCTGAGACCTGCAAGGAGCCAATGGGAAAGCTGCTTATTGCAAGGTCCAGGCAGTGTCCCGTTCCTGCTTCCTGCTGAGAGACCTTTCCTCTAGGCCTTGCAGCATCTTTCCTAGGATTGGACCATCAATTTAGTGGACACCTCTGCTCCTTACTCTTCCTGTCATCTAATTTTAGGGAGATATGTTCTGTTATCGAGAAGACTGGATTTAGAGAGTTTTCTCCACTTATGAGCCCAACATGGTAAATTGAGAGCTTTCCCAGCTGCTGCCTCATTGGAAGTAGTCCCTCTGCAATGAAAAGTCCAAATGGGAGAGAAATATTTTGCATTTTCTCTCCTTATCATATCATTTAGTCACCTGGAAATGTCTTCCCTGGAAATTGAAGTAAACGAATATATTGGTTTTCCAGGCATTGATGAAGGTTCCAACCCAGCCTTGACCTATTCCTTTGGGATTGGGAAATGCTCCTGGATTTTGAAAGAGGCCTCTTGTTTTAAGAGTGGAGGGATTTGACACCAGAGTGTTTTGCATTTTCAACAGCTCATTTGTTCTGGGAAGTTTTGGCACTCGAGTGTGAAGGTGGCAAGATAATGTTCCGTGTGTCCTGTACGGAGTTCACGCAAAGCTAAAGAAATCTTAACAGCCAGAACGCATCTCTGTCCATGATAAAGTGCTCTGGAGTCAGACTGTCTCAGTTTCAACCCCTACTTGGCTACTTCTTGGCTCATGACCTTGAACAAGTTTACTCACCCTAGACTAGCCTTGACTATTCCTATCCATAAAATCAGGAATATTAAAGGTACCTACCTCAAAGTGTTCTGAGGATTAACTGAAGGGGAATCCTTAGAACAATGCCTGGCCCATAGGAAGCAGTCAGTAAACTTAGTTACTATTATTGTTATTATTGTTATCATCATTTTTTAAATTTATTTTTTATAGATGTATAGTTGATTTACAATATTGTGTTAGTTTCAGGTATATGGCAAAGTGATCCAGATATATATATATATATATATATATATATATATATATATATACACATCTTTTTCAGATTCTTTTCTATTATAGGTTATTACAAAATATTGAGTATAGCTCCCTGTGCTATACAGTAGGTCCTTGTTTTTTATCTATTTTATATATAGTAGTGTGTATATGTAACTCCAAATTCCTAATTTATTCCTCGCCCCACCTTCCCCCTTTGGTAACCATAAGTTTGTTTTCTGTGTGCATCTGCTTCTGTTTTTTATAGATTCGTTTGTATTATTTTTTTAGATTCCACATATAATTGAGTCATATAGTATTTGTTTTTCTCTGGCTGACTTACTTCACCTAGTATGATATTCTCTAGATCCATCCATGTTGCTGCAAAGGGCAATATTTCATTCTTTTTTTTTTTAAATATCTTTATTGGAGTATAATTGCTTTACAAAGTTGTGTTAGTTCCTGCTGTACAACACAGTGAATCAGCTATATGTATACATATATCCCCATATCCCCTCCCTCTTCAGCCTCCCTCCCACCCTCCCTACCCCACCCCTCTAGATCATCAAAAAGCGTCGAGATGATCTCCCTGGGCTATGCAGCAACTTCCCACTAGTTATCTATTTTACATTTGGTAGTATATATATGTCAATGCTACTCTCTCACTTCGTCCCAGCTTCCCTTTCCCCACTGTGTCCTCAAGTTCATTGTCTACATCTGCGTCTTTATTCCTGCCCTGCCACTAGTTTCATCAGTACTGTTTTTTTAGATTCCATATATATGTGTTAGCATACGGTATTTGTTTTTCTCTTTCTGACTTACTTCACTCTGTATGACAGTCTCTAGGTCCATCCACCTCACTGCATATAACTGTTTCGTTCCTTTTTATGGCTGAGTAATATTCCATTGTATATATATGTGCCACATCTTCTTTATCCATTCGTTGATGGACACTTAGGTTGCTTCCATGTCCTGGCTATTGTAAATAGTGCTGCAATGACCATTGTGGTACATGACTCTTTTTGAATTATGGTTTTCTCAGGATATATGCCCAGTAGTGGGATTGCTGGGTCATATGGTAGTTCTGTTTTTAGTTTTTTAAGGAACCTCCATACTATTCTCCATAGTGGCTGTATCAATTTACATTCCCACCAACAGTGCAAGAGGGTTCCCTTTTCTCTACACCCTCTCTAGCGTTTATTGTTTGTAGATTTTTGATGATGGCCATTCTGACCAGTGCGAGGTGATACCTCACTGTGGTTTTGACTTGCATTTCTCTAAAGATTAGTGATGTTGAGCATCTTTTCATGTGTCTGTTGGCCATCTGTATGTCTTATTTGGAGAAATGTTTATTTAGGTCTTCTGCCCATTTTTTGATTGGGTTGTTTTTTTGATATTGAGTTGTATGAGCTTTTCATATATTTTGGATATTAACCCCTTGTCAGCCACATCATCTGCAAATATTTTCTCGCATTTTGTAGGTTGTCTAGCACATGAAGTTGCTCTCCTTAGCACTGCAGAATCCTGGAGATAGGCGGAACCATAGAGCGAAGCTGGTCCAACTGGCTCGTATTACGTGCCGAATCTAAGGCCCAGAAACGATAAGGGACTAGTCTGAGTCACTGAGGGGTTAGTGGCAGAGCATCCATATGAAGGCACGTGTCCTGAGTCCCAGTTCAGTGCTCATGTGGCTTCATGGGGGGAATATCACAACTCGTTGAGGGTGGTGAAAGGGAGACTGCCTTCTGCAGGTGAATCTGATTATGTAATTTCTGGCATTTGGGACTTCCTCAGAGCTCTCAACCATTCTCCTTGTACAGACAGTGCTCATTCTTTTCACCATAGTGGGCTTATCAATATGGTACCAAGAAGCAGATCTTATTTTCTGATGAGAGCTCTATCAGACTACTTTCCTTCTTGATCTCCAGAGAAGACCGCTAAAGGGAAGCACTCGTAGCAAACAGTTTGATATTATGACCATTAAAGCAAAAATGTAACTATATGTTTAAACAATTATTTAAAGAGTAACAGTGTGGGCAGACCATAAAAATAGCCTTAAGATATAATTCATATGGATTATAAAGTATCTACTAAAGACTTTAAGCTGAAACTCTCCTGTGTTATGCATTTGACTTGGCAGTAACAGACTAGCAATATTAACTGTTAGGTGTAATTAGTAACAGTTTTACATCCAAGCTCTATATGGTGTTTCTTAAGATTTTAGGTGTGATATTATCCTTTCAAAAACCAGTCATGAAGTTTGAACTAATCAATGTCTTCTTTTCCTATTTAAAATTCTTTCTGTTGACTCTATAATTTCTGTTAAAAACAATACAAAGCAAGCACTTCCCTCCTTTACCAAAAGCTGGCAAGCTCAAGGCCAAGTAGTCAGGTGAATAAAAGAGAATTTACCTACGTGGAGATGCTGATCTAGACTAAGCAATGAGGGGTGAATATAGCTGTAGAATTCTCTGCTCCACGTGGTGGTGTTGAGGGTTGGGCGGGTGCATGGCGGGGTAGAACAGTGTGACTACAGGAAATCTAATTACTTGTCCTGTTGACCAAAGCCTTTTAAACTGACTCTAGATTCCGTTACTTAATTTTGTAAGATCAGAAAACTACATACGAACTTAAAACTTTTTAGTACACTCAACTACAAACCCAAGTGCCCGTTTATTTATAGTGGATGACATTGCAGGGAGCTTAACGAGTGTTATCTCTCCATTTAGGTAACTACTTTCAAAGCCTGAATATAATCAAAATCATAATGGGTGACCTCGAAGTCAGAGCCAGGAGAGAGGGTCTTAATATCTAATGGCATTGAGATCAGTTAACTGATCTCTAATGGGGATGTGTCTTGCTGAGCAAATTCAGCATTCAAGTTAGCTGGACAGGCAGTTGGACGAAGCTGAGTGGGCACCTCTTTATTGTTTTATACCTGGTCACTCAGGTTCTCAGTTTTCAGACTGACCGTCTTCCTTTTGTTTCCTCAGACATATAAATGGCGTTGGTTCTACAGCAGCATTAAACTGGAGAGCAGAGGGAGTCTGCCTAAAGCTGCACCAGGGTGGACATGGGCTTCCTAACTACTTCTAATACCTGTCTTCCCATCATACTTATTAGCTGCCTTCGAACAGTGTCCTCCATTCTATATGGTGGCTCCTAACTACACTGAGAGTTTACAGTTTCATAATGTTGCAATACTTCCAGAAAATACTTGCCAGGAAAATACGTAATTCACAGAAAGATGATGAAAGTGGCTTGCTAGGCCTCCCAGGTCGTGGAAGGATCTGGAAATCTTCCTAATGGATTGAGGCCACTTCGTTCCAGATGTCTCTTGAGGCACATTCCCCCTGAATAGTTTGCTACTGTCAGCTCGTTATGCTTTCCCTGGAATTTCTATTTCCCCCAGCCTTTCTCCCCAGAGTGAGCTTTCCATGATTCTTTCCCAGAATGAGATTTTTCAACTCTTGTCTTCTGTGCAAAGCCATAAAGGTTTATTCCATATGGGCTGACATCTTCAACAGAAAGATACTTCTGGTTTTGTGGACTGACGGCTAATGTGTTTTCAGTGAGGTGTTTTACTGCCATTGAAATCATGAGTGCAAATTCATGATGCACTTGAATGAGGGATCTGGACAGACAGGAACATGATGGGAGGAGAACAAGTATCTCATTCAAAGATTCTTACTGAGTGTCTGTTACGTGTCTCTACCATGCAACAGTCTAGACTTTGGAGATGCATGAGCCAATATCCTTGTCCTCAAGATGCCCATAGTTTGGTAGAGGGAGAAGATGTGTAAACAGTTAAGTGCATAAAGTCCTAAAGTGCTCGAGCTACTAATATAGAAAGATCCACAGCCCATGAAGGGAAGAAAGAAGGAAGGGGTGATGAATTCCCTTTGGAGGGAGCAGAAAAGTTCTCTGTACTTGTCAGAACTCTTTGAGCTGCAAGTGAGAGAAACACCACTCAAACTAGCTTAAGCAGAAGGGAGGTTATGAGTGTATATAATCTAGGAAGCCCACGGATGGTTCTGGCTTCATGCATAACTAGATCTGGGACTCAAACAATCTCACTTGGATCCTCCTTTCTCTTGTCTTCCAGCTCTGCTTCTCTCTGTGGGTTAACCTTTCTCCAGCATGGATGTGTTTCTTCCATGTGTCTTGGGAAAATTGCCACTCAGATAGACATCATCCCAGCTTAACCTTAGTGAAAAGGGAGTTTTCTCTCCCAGTATTCATGTGTCTATTCCTAGAAATGTCTCTTCTTGGTTCTGCTTTGGTCCTTTAGCTGCTCCTTGGACCAGTCCCTACTGCAACGAGATAAGGTAGTTTGATTGTCCTAACCGGTATCACACACAAGTCCTGGTGGCAGGAATGAGCTGGGCTATATGTGACTAATCATAACTGGCGTTTCCACCACCATTTATAGTGAGGGTATGTGGGTTCCCTGATGGAAGAAAGACTGGGCAGGTGGTTGCTCAAGCTTTATGGATATTTAAGCTGTGTTGTCAAAGAGAAAAAGGTTTTCATTAGATGAAGGAGTGAGGGAAATCCATTATTGTTAGAGGAAGCAGTAAGAGCAAAACCAGGAAGGCATGAACCCACCTGGCAGATCAGGACACTTCAGATCGTGTGTTGATATTGGAGCATATGATTAGGGGGGTCAGGGCTTGAGATGAAACTGTGAGATACAGAGGGCCCTCTTGGCCATGGGAAGGAACTTACTATTTGCACTGTAGGCAATGAGAGACATTTCTGGGATTTTAGGCCAGGGATGGAAGCAGTCAGATTTCCATTTTAGAATATCACTAAAGCAGAGGGTGACTTACTCAGAGCCAAGCCTCAGAGGCAGGAAGGATAGTGAGGAAACCACTGCAGTAATCCAGGTGGAAAGAGAGTATGAACAGTTCAGCGCTATAGCATGCGAAAGATACTGATGTAGAGTAGTCTACGTGGGGGTGGGGTGGGAAGATAAAGGAGGGAATGTTAAGGTTGTAATAAAGGTTCTAGTGGGGAAGTAGAAGGCGTGGAAAATGACGAGCAGTATCATCAGGACTTGGTCTTTTAAGACAGTGGAGTGTCTAGAATAAATCAGATTTCCAACTTGGGTCATGTCATTTTCTGAGATGAGGAATACAGAAGGAACAGGTGTGAGAGTAGGGGAGGAGGGATGGCTGAGAGGATGACTCAAGGGTTAGGTTTGAGGCACTGGACATGAACATTTGGCAGTTGGATAGGGGAACCTGGAGCTCAAAGGAGAGATCTAGGCTGAAAATATAGATCTGCTAGTTATCTATACTGATATTGTATAGGTTGTATAGTTGATGAGAGTAAAGAAAATCATGTAGGCTGAATGTCTACATTTAGACATTTGAGAAGGAGTGAGAAGAGAACCCAAGAGCTAGTGGTTTTGCCTTGATTAAGGGAAGGAGAAGTCTGGGAAGCAGCAAGCTCGCCAGGTAAGGAGCATGGCCTGGACCAAGCAAGCAAGCGTCAGGAAGCCAATGGTGGCCCCCTCGAACTTGCTGTATGTACTATGGCTCGTATCTAACTCTGTACGCAGGCTGATTGCACATCTTACCTCTTGTCCCGTCAGGAGTGATTTCAAGACCTAACTCCATCACTGTGGAAGGGGACATAAAGGATCCCACAGTAGCCATAGCCTTAGCCTTGTGACAGGGCTAAGCCCAGAGTCTTCATCAGATAGAACACAGATGAGAACATGCTGATACTGATGCCTGGTTGCATATGTTTTTGTTTTTGTTTTTGCGGTACGCGGGCCTCTCACCGCTGTGGCCTCTCCCGTTGCGGAGCACAGGCTCCAGACACGCAGGCTCAGCGGCCACAGCCCACCGGCCTAGCCGCTCCGCGGCATGTGGGATCTTCCCGGACCGGGTCACGAACCCGCGTCCCCTGCATCAGCAGGCGGACTCTCAACCACTGCGCCACCAGGGCAGCCCCTGGTTGCATATGTTAACAACTCTTTGATTTCTACCTTCAACCCAATATGGAGTTTCCTCAGGGAAGATGTGAATACAGAATAAGTGGGAAAGCACCACGTTCCCCCGTTGCCCGTTCCTGCACCAGTGCTCTCTGTGTGGCTCAGAGCCAAGATACCATATTGCCCCACCCTCTAGATCTTATTAGACCTGAGCCTCATCAACTCTATTTGTATTTGTCCTTTTCTTCCCAATCTGAGTGGAACAGCTCTGAGCTAGGATGGGCTTGTTAGTTCATCCATCCCCACCATACCCCAGGGTGAATGTTGTATCCTCCTAAGACATTTTTAAAATGTATTTTTTACTGAGGTATAGTTGATTTACAATGTAATGTTAATTTCTGGTGTACAGCAAAGTGATTCAGATATATATATCCATTCTTTTTCATATTCTTTTCCATGATGGTTTATCACAGGATATTGAGTATATTTCCCTGTGCTATACAGTAGGACCTTGTTGTCTGTCCATTCTATGTAGAATAGTTTGCATCTGCTAACCCCAAACCCCCCCACCCCCCATCGTGGCAATCCATCCCTCCCCCATTACCCCTCCCCCCGGCAACCACAAGTCTTTGCTCTATGTCTGTGCATCTGTTTCTGCTTGGTAAATAAGTGCATTTGTGTCATATTTTAGATTCCACACATAAGTGATATCATCGTATTTGTCTTTCTCTTTCTGACCACTTAGTACAGTAATCTCTAGGTCCACCCATGTTTCTGCAAATGGCATTATTTCATTCTTTTTTATGGCTGAGTAGTATTCTATTGTGTGTATATATATATATATATATATATATATTCCATTGTATATATACAGACACAGCACATCTTCTTTATCCATTCATCTGTCAGTAGACATTTAGATTGTTTCCATGTCTTGGCTATTGTAAGTAGTGGTGCTGTGAACACTGGGGTGCATGTATCTTTTCAAATTATAGTTTTGTCTGGATACATGCCCAGGAGTGGGATTGCTGGATCATATGGTGACTCTATTTTTAGTTTTTTGAGAAACCTCCAGACTGTTTTCCATAGTGGCTGCACCAATTTACATTTCCACGAACAGTGTAGGACTTCTTTCTAAGACATGTAATGATCTTTTCATCCAGAGGTCAGCAAACTATGAAGATGGGCTAAATCTGGCCCCCACCTGTGTTTGTCAATGAAGGCTCATTAGAACTCAGACACGCTCATTTATTTATAGATTGTCTACAGCTGTTTTTGTACTGCAATGGCAGCACTGAGTAGTTGCAACAGAGACTGTATGTCCCACAAAACCTAGAATGTTTACTATCTGGCCATTTACAGGAAATGTATCCCAATTCCTATTAATCCATCCTATATACCAGTGCCAGATAATGTTCCTAAAATGCCATTTCACCGTATTACCCTCTTGCTTAGCACCCTACAATGAGGTTACATTGTCCGTGTAATAAAATCCAAGCTTCTTAGCCTGGCATCCAAGGCCCTCAGAGGTCTAGTCCTAGCCAGTCTTTTGAATCATCGATCTCTATTCCTAAAGGCAAGCCTTGCACCTGAGTTTTATTTCTCTCCTCGTTGTCCCTGGAATATGCAGTGTATTTCTGCCCTTACTCACACATTCCTTGGAATGTGCTGCCCATTAATCTGTATTGACCTAATTCCTACCTTAGTTAGTTCCTTAAAGAACTAACTTAAAACCTGCATCTTTCATGATCATATTTGTTCACAGTGACCACCAATGAGTCTACTCATATAAAGATTCCCCGCTTGTACCATCTGGTGATATTTCTTCTGTTCAAAGCATTGTTCACCAATATGATGGAGGGCATTGTGCAGAGTGAGAACTTCATATGAACAAAGGCTCAGAGGTGGGAAAGCCTAGGAAGGATTTGCAAATGACCAGATCTGTAATTAGAACATTGTCTTTGTACATTCAGTCTTCTCTAATGAAATACCATAGACTGGGTGGCTTATAAACAACCGAATTTTTTTTCTCACAGTTCTAAGAAGTCTTAGAAGTCTAAGATCAAGGCACCCACCGATTTGGTGTCTAGTGGGGGCCTGCATCTGGTTCACAGGCAGCTGTCTTGCTGTTGTGTCCTCACACTGTGGAAGGGGTGAAAGAGCTCTCTGGGGTCTCTTTATGAGAGCACTGATCTCATTCATGAGCTCCACCCTCATGACCTAATCACCTCCCAAAAGTCCCACCTCCTAATACCATTATCACCTTGGGGATTAAGTTTCAAAATACGAATTTTGGGGAGAACACAAACATTCAGTCTGTAGCACACACAGAACTCAATTAACATGGATGGAATTATTGAGTCATCAGCATCTTGTACCCGTGACATACTATGTTTTTCTTTGATTCTTTTTTTAAAAATTAATTAATTGCTGCGTTGGGTCTTCGTTGCTGCACACGAGCTTTCTGTAGTTGCAGCAAGCGGGGGCTGCTCTTCGTTGCGGTGTGCGGGCTTCTCATTGCGGTGGCTTCTCTTGTTGCAGAGCATGGGCTCTAGGTGTGCAGGCTTCAGTAGTTGTGGCACGCAGGACCAGTAGTTGTGGCTCGTGGGCTCTAGGATGCAGGCTCAGTAGTTGTGGCACACGGGCTTAGTTGCTTCCCGGCATGTGGGATCTTCCTGGACCAGGGCTCGAACCCATGTGCCCTGCATTGGCAGGCAGATTCTTAACCACTGTGCCACCAGGGAAGTCCCCGACATACTATGTCTTGATTCTGGATTTAAATATAGGACAACTCCGTACCTTGATAGACTGTGGGAATGAAAGACAGTAAACCTACTGTTGAGAAATTCTAGAATTTCTGAGTAGTATTCCATCATATATATGTACCATATCTTCTTTATCCATTCATCTGTTGATGGACATTTAGGTTGTTTCCACGTTTTGGCTATTGTGAATAGCGCGGCTATGAACTTAGGGGTGTGTGTATCTTTTTGAATTATAGTTTTGTCTGGGTACATGCCCAGGAGTAGGATTCATATGATAATTCTATTTTTAGTTTTCTGAGGAACCTCCAGACTGTTTTCCATAGTGGGTGCACTTACTTACATTCCTTTGAGTTGCTGGATAGGTGGGCTCTCCTCAGTGGTCCTCACTTTTCCCATCTGTTGCCATATATTGTGTGTTCTTGGACATCCTCTGGGATTAGCGGCATCAGTGATGCACCATGGATTGGAGTTCTTCGGTAACTAGTAAGTTCCTAAAATGTCCTCAGGCCTCACTTTGCCAGAGAGGTTATGTCCCTGACTTGGATATTATGTCCCAGTGGCTTGAGATTATAAGCTACTATTTCTTAAAAGTCTGTGCATTACACAGAAAAACTTGGTTATAACATAAATTATTACTATGTTGATTTGAATAGCAGTGGTACAAGCACATCCCCAGAAACATAGCAACTACATAAAATAAAAGTTTCCCTTAACACAGAGCAGAAGAACCAGGCTTTTACATTATTGTCTTCTCCAGGATTTGGCTGTTGTAGTGTAAAATGCCATTATGTCTTGTCCAACAAGTTTCCCCTGCATATGTGAGTAAGGGAAATAATCCATTGCAGTAAATGTCTCAAAAAAACCACCCCCTTATGCACTTTGGAAACAAAACACTGAACAAGTAAGGTATCATAAGGACAATCCTTTCTATTCTTCAATTAATCACTTTTATGTGATGTTTATTGTCTATATTGGAGATGTATAGAGAAGAAAAATAATAAGCATACTCTCCAATGGAACAGTTATGCTCTGAATACAAGGGAAATACATCCCTTTAAAACCAGTTTCTAGGCATTGCCTAGAAGTAAACATGTGACAGTAAGTTTAATGGCAAATAATACTTATTGAGCATTTACTGTGTGCTAGGTCATTGTTCTAGGTCCTTTGCATATATCATCTCATTTAATCCGTGCCCCAGCCATATGGTTTAGGTACAATTCTTACCTCCTCTTTATGCGAGAGAAGACTTAGACCCAGGGAGGTAAAAGGATTCGTCAGAGGTCACACAAGTAGCAAATAGAAAAGCTGGCAGGTGGACCCAGGCAGACCAAGTCTAGACTTCACATTTACCATAACCTCAGCAAGCCCTCCCAACATGAAGTGCTCCCTCCAAGATGAATTTAAACAAACATCACCCATCTAATTTGCATTGTTTGGTAGGTCCAACTGGATGATTTGTCCTATAAAATTTGAAATTGCGTTGCATTATTTATAGGTAGTATTTTGATAACAGGAATCTAACCCCAGAATTTCCCACTGTTTATTCTATCATCTTTGCAGTTGAAAACAACCTCTGTCTTCACAATTGAGACATTTTTATTCTTTGTCTCTGAATTAACACTGCACAGAACATGACTCTGTGTGTGTGTGCGTGCATGTGTGCATGTGTGTGTGTGTGTGTGTGTGTAGAAGCTGCCTTTTCTTCTGGATTAAATTGTTGCAGCTTGGCTGAGTGAAGAGAATTTCTCCCACTCACCGAGCCCACAGCAGACATGTTAAGAGAAGGCTGCTGCTTACAACACACCCAGACACGAAGGGGCAGGTGACAACAGTGTGTGTGCCCAGCATCTCTGGAAGGGTCTCTACAGATGTGTACAGCTGCTGCTGCTTCCTACCTTCAGATTCCTGGAGCCAACACCCACCCACTCTTACAGCCTCTCTCTCTCTCTTTTTATTTTCAAGGAAAAAAGAAAGAGGCAGACGGAAATAGAAGGCAAGCGCCAAGAGCTGGACGAGCAGATACTTCTGCTGCAGCATTCCAAGGTAAGCGGCTGATCCCACAAACCTGTTCCATTATTAGACATGCAGATCACACGCCAGAGAGCTGGGCAGAGCCTGCCCTGGTGTGAAGGTGCCGCCGTGGGCTGCACCAGCCCTTTTTCATTGTCAGGAAACCATCTCTGGGCTTGTGAATTTCTCAAATTCAGGGCATTGTTACAGCATTCCAATTTCTGCAAGCATGATGAGCTGATAGGTGCCTGTGGATGGGTTGGGGGTGTGTGTGCCTGTGAACTGTGGTGGTTATATATAGAAATTGGAGAATTTCCACATGGTGGGTGAGGCAGTGATCCAGGGCTGTGTCTCCAAAACATAGATGGGGTGTGTGTGTGTGTGTGTGTGTGTGTGTGTGTATACAGAGGTTCCCAAAGATACATTTAACATGCTCTTTACTAAATTAAAAATATTAATCTTTTCTTTCTTGATCTGGAGAAAAGGGAGATAAGAGCAGTGTGTGGTCTGATAAATGAGCAGTGCTGGGCACTTCAGGTTATTCACGTGTTTTCTTTCTACTTTAACAATTTTGAAAGTGTCCTGTTAGAACACTGTCAAAGACAGTATTGAAATGATTTGACTTGATTGGTTTCCATTGCACCATGAGAGAGAGAGAGAGAGAGAGAGATGCTTATTTATTTATTTTTCTTTAAAACATAATGCACTTAAGCATCATAATTGATGACAACCCAGGAGAAAGCTCTGTCACTGTCACAAGGACCTCACTGGTTGCAGAATGTTGCTTTCTGCAGGCTCAGAGAATAGTATGACCAGTGGCCAGCTGGGAGTCGCTGCTTGCTTTCCACTGCTCCTGGGCTTTTTTAGAAAAACCCTCTCGTGCTCACACCAAGTTGCCGTGACATTACATGTACAGAAACTGCATCGCTCAGAGGGCTAGTTGGGAAGGTGGGGCTGACTCTCCAGGTGATGCTAGGTGTGGATTATTTTTTAACAAGATGAACCTTCATGGTTGCGTTTCCCATTCTTTTCTAGAAGACGGGGTTGTGCTGAATGAATCCTCAGAATAAAATTATCAGCAGGCGAGTTCCTGATCTTAAATAGCAGCATGAGGGGATGTAGGGACGTGTGTATGCATATGGCTGATTCGCTTTGTTGTGCAACAGAAATTAACACAGTACTGTGAAGCAATTATACTCCAATAAAGATCTATTAAAATAAAAAAAATAAATAGCAGCATGACCTAAATCTGCTTCACATATTTATCAGTTCACCATTAGCTTGAACTAGAGAAAGGTGTTTTAAAGGAAGAATGGCAGCACGATACCGAGAATATTGCCTGTTTCTTTCTGCTCATCGTGTAAATCCATTTATGGACCTTTCTTTGTGGGAAGCTTGCATCTACCCTGTATGCCACTACTCTTTCCTTACCACATTCCTGAGGGAGGATTGAGGGCTAAAGTTAGCATCCTCTTCTTACAGAGGGGGGGGGCTTAAACACACTTAATAGAACCGAGTGAATTGTTCAAGGTCAATCTGGACAGAGCTGGATCTCTGGCTCAGAGTATAGTCAACTCACTCCTTATTAGAGACCAAAATATATTCAACCTCATCATATTCTTGCTTAAAAGGTGAACTTTTGAACAAGAAGAATGAAAGAATGAGAGGCTGTTTTTGGCTAGACAGACTCTCTCCTCTTTCAGCTCAATGCGGTTCTTTGCTTCTGCATTCCTTGAATCAAAAGTCTGGCAATGTACGTCAGCAGATCAAGTTTCTTTTGTCTTACCTTTTATCTTTCTGGGTGTCAGATAAGATACCAAGGATTCATTCATTGCTGATCCAGTCCAGTGTTACAATATTCTTTTCATATTCCATCTGTCCGTTTTTCATCCATCCAATCAACAGAAACAACAGTACAGATGACTTAGTATTGCATGGGGAAGCAGTGAGATTCCTTCAAAGACTTAGAAACAAGGGAATAAGATAGTTCTCTATGGTTATCCTGCTAAAATTCTCACACAGTTGATGAGATTGACTATTTAAGGGAACACCCAGGACTTTCACCAAGGTTACCTTGCTATACCTGGGGAGAAAAGATTGGAAATGATGGAAATTTAATAAGTGGAGACCAGTGCATTATAATTTCTCTTACTAGGGAGGACCTCTGTGGTAAGGGTGGACCACTAGCCTTGAACAAGGAAGAAGGGAAGCTCAGAGGTTGCAAAGGTGGTTTATTGGGTGCTACCCTGGAGAGGGACCCCAGCTCTGGGAGGCCCCGAGTGTCTCTGCTCTGGTGAAGTGGTGTCTGTGGTAAGGTGAGGACAGTCACTGGCCTCACCGTGATGCAGGTGACACTTCCCTCATGAGTCTGCCTCTCTTTGTTCTGAGTCCATCCTCCCCCAAATAGAGTTATTTTAATAATAAGGAGGGTGGTGCCTGATTGAGAGAGATAGATGATCACTTCAGGCACGAGAAATGAGTATGTTCTACCTTCAGTCAGTTAACTGTTGACTGACCTTAAATAATGGGAGTCGTCTTCCCTGTGATCATTGTTCAGGGCTTAGCAGCCTCACCCCCGGATGGTAGTAAATTCATTGAGGTTATAGTTCCCCCGTGAGCTCTTGGTAGAGACTCAGCCAGCTTCCTGATGGCAGCATAGCAGCCATGTCATCCCCGTGTCCATTCTCAGTAATAGTCATCATTTTCTTTCAGTGCCCAATATGTGCCTTTAAATACATCCCCTCAATAATGACCACATAGTAGATACTACTCTCCCCATCCTACAGGTGAGGAAACAAACTGGTGAGAACAAGTAATCTGCCCAAGAACAGGGAGACTCTGAGTCGGGGAGCCCGATTGAACCCCAGCACTGTCTCCATAACCATGCTTTCTCCAGGACACTGTTTCCTCCAAATGATATAATTAGTCTAGAAAGATGTCAATTACTATCATCACTGCCTCTTTTACTCTAAGTATATTTTCATGGGCTCTGGAAAGTTTGGACCATGTGGAGATGTGCCACAGTGATGATTCGTAGTTCCTTGAAGTAGAAAATATTAAGAAATATGTCAGGAATTGCTATTTATTTTAGCATTTTTCAAAATTCCAGATGTGCTCTAAGAAAAATTATTCTCAGTGCAAAGTTAAATAGAAAAGCATTAGAATTTGATTTCATATTTATTAAGATATAATTCTCATTATCAAATAGTCTTTGGATGTGTATTCTCATGCAATGAGCTACGAATTATTTAGACAGATTGACTGGTCTCTTGTCAAAACAAATAAATTTTGCAATGCAATCATCTTGATACTTGTATATTTGACTAATATATTTCCTAATTGCAATAGTTAGGGCTATATAGTAACTCCACAAAATGGAATATCATTACTTTTTATATGAATGATAAGCAAATTCTATAAGGCGATGAAGAAAATGTTAAATTTTAGCTGCTACACCCCAGTGATTAGGAAACCTCCAGGTACTTTGACGTCCTAGCCAAATTAAACTCAGACTTCTTTTTATAAGATCCTTAGCTGTATTGAGTATCTGACATTTGTGATGCGAGAATTTCCAAGAAATGCTCACATATGGGACCAGTAGGCAGTTTTAATAGCCGTATTACTTTTGCTGATAATAAAAGGAAGGAATGTATGATCATTGCAAGAGTGAAATTCAAAAGTACAGCAAAATATAAAGAAAAACATATCAATTGTCTGCTCTGCACCCAGATATAACCCAATATATTTTTATGGATTAAGATATGGAACCCTCACCACAGGCCTCATCAGCCTGTGAGTAAAATGAAATTATATTAACATTAGTCTCCAAAATGCATTAGCCTTTATCTCTTTTTTGATTTTTGTATATGGGTTCTTTTAAATTCTCATACACAATTTTATAATTTTTATGAAATCACATGTAACATTCATTTACTTTATGATTTCTGACCTTGATGTCGTCCTTGGAAAGAACACCTTCATCTTGAACACTTATCTATGATGTTTCTTATACTTCAGTAGTTTTAGGATTAAAATCTAGAATTTATTTTCCTGTAAGGAATAAGATAGGAATAACTTTACTTTTTACTGATGGTGAGACAGTTGCTTCAACATGATTTGTTGATTAATTCATCCTTTTCCCCACTGATTTAAATGTCTTCTTTATTATATACATATTTCTCACTTACACTCGAGTCTGCTATTTGTGGGTTCTTTTTATTCCATTAATCTGCCATTCCTGGGCCAACTCCATTCTCTTTAATCCCCCTTGCCTTTTAATATATTATAATATCTCATAAAGCAAGAGCCATCATTATTCTTCTTCTGAAAAATTGTCTTGGCTTTTAATTCCATGGAAACAATTACTTATTTTTATTGTTTTTATTATGTGACTTGTGATCATGTGAGTTTAAAACAATAAATCAACTATTGGATTATACCAGACAGACTGAATTTAATATTCCCTTTTGCCCCTTGGTTGAATTGCCAGAGATCTGTCTCTTTCATTGGTCATTTCAAGGTCCCAGCAAGAAAAGGCACTCAGTACATATTGCCACATGAATCCCTTTGGGACTGTCATATTTATAAAGGTTTGTATAACATAGTCAGCATGGTCAGAATCCAGTTGCTAATAACCACATCTTCAATACATAAGCTGTCTTTGAATTATTTATTCATGAGCAGGAACCCTGACTAGAGTTTTTTCCTAATCCAAGCCATGAAAATTGTCATTATATTTTAAAAACCACAGCCTTTTCTCTCCAGAAGACTGAATGGAAAAAAAAAAAAATCAAGGAATGAATTGTGACCCTGCGAGATATTTATTGTCAACCCACCAAAGTCATTTGCTGAATAGCCCGAAGGTATCAGGAGCCTTGCTTGCAAAGACATTACAGTGTTTCTCACTATTGTGAACCGTTCAAACTAATTTTAGACTTTTCTTGGTTGTTAGTCTGTGCAAAAGGCCAAGTTCAAATTTGAAAATATTGACCAGGCAGGCAGGGGACAAGATGTAAAGGAACTTTATGTCTCATCCTTTTCCCCATCACGTCTCCCCCAGGCCCCGTAAACAGAGCTTGAGTGGAAGTTAAAACTTGGTTTCTTCTATCGGAAGTCTTGGATCGGCTTTTGTGTGGCCTGAATCATGTAACAAAACCAAAGATCTTATTGGGAGTCAATGTGGGGGAAGGGATGTGATCGGGGGAGGGGAAGGAGAATAGAGAAGGGGACACAAGTGCATGAGAACACATCACAACCATTGTGCCACCCTATGTTTAAGCCATTTTTTATTAGGAGATGGAATTTAGCCAGATTCCCAACATCACCCACTAACGCAGCCAATGTCAGCTTTAGCCCGATTACAGGTGGATGAATGATTTGGAGTAAAAAGTAAAATCACAACAATATAAGAAGAAATCACAGATAAAAGTCTTAGAATGAGAAAGTCTTGGCTAATTTTTACACCAAAGCCAGAACTATAAGGTAAAAAGGATTGCTAGAGGGCTTCCCTGGTGGCGCAGTGGTTGAGAGTCCACCTGCCAATGCAGGGAACACGGGTTCGTGCCCCGGTCCGGGAAGATCCCACATGCCGCGGAGCGGCTGGGCCCGTGAGCCATGGCCGCTGAGCCTGCGCGTCCGGAGCCTGTGCTCCGCAATGGGAGAGGCCATAACAGTGAGAGGCCTGCGTACCGCAAAAAAAAAAAAAAAAAAAAAAAAAAAAGATTGCTAGATAATGACTTTATAAAAATGACAAATGAACAGAAAAAGATTTCAAAACTTACTGATTCATCTCCCACTTTCCACTGTCCCCCACTCACACCGGACACTCCTCACTGCTTAGCTGGATCACCTTGTTGCTTTAGCTTAGTTACCTTATCTGTAGATTAAAAAAGTTTGATTAGACAATCTTGAAGGTCACCAAACTCTGTCCCACTTCCCAGCTATGACATTTGTCATCCCTCCACCTTGAATGCCCTTCTTGTCATCTCAGATCTCAGCTCAAACGTTTAAGTACTCAGAGAGATCTTTCCCACCTAAAGTGTCCTCCCTCAGTCCCTGTTTGTCACATCATCCTGCCAACCTCCTGCCAGGCATGTATCATAGTCTGAAATAATCTTGCATCCATGTTTATTAGAATGAAGACTTGGTGAGAGTGGGGACTTGCTTGTCTTCCTGAGAGGTGTCTTCAGACCTGGCGGAGTGCCTGGCATGTAGGGGATGGATGGGGACCCTGCTGTTCCTGAGATGGGGAATGCAGGAGAGACAGGTTTGCAAGAGGATGAGTAGTTCCTTTTGGCTAGCCAGCGGGAAAGCTTATTGCATTCCTCAGCCATTTGGGTAGTCCTTATGCAGTGCTACTCAGACTGCGGTCCTCGGTCTGGCGACATCAGTGACAGTATCACCTGGGAGCTTGTTAAAATTCAGACTCCCAGGCCCTATCCCCAATTCACAGAGTCAACATCTCTGGGGACAGGGCCCTGGAATCTGTGTTATAGCAGGCCCTCCTGGGAATCCTCATACAGACTGTAAGTTTGAGAGGCTCTGTTCTAATTTTGTTTTCCGAGGCTGGACCGGCCCACAGAGCAAGAACCAGATTTACTTCAGGAGGTCTCTCCATCGGCCTTTCAGGAGCCCTGTCAAGACTCCGTGTGTCAGCTGGCAGCTCCCCGTCTGCTGCTTCTTTGTCTTGACTCTTCACAGTTGCCTCCACTTGACAAATGCGAAGTTTTGACAGTTCTTAGTACCTGCACGCTTTGATAGACTTTTTTTTTTTTTGATGTTTGTTACTTGGACAATAAGGGCATAAGAAAAGAAAACTTTTTGGTTTTAGTTTTCACTTCTGCTGAGCTCTACTTGTCACTAAATTCTGAAACACTCAGGCGGCCAGTGAGAGCCAGAGCAATACAGGGAAGGTGGTGCTTTTGGCGGACGTGCGTGATCAGTACGCACAGGTGCCTTACATCCGAGGCCCTAACACAGTCAGCTCTAGGGTACAAGACGAGGGGATCTGGAGTAGGTTAAGGAAGCTTCTGGAGGCAAATGGATTTGAATTGGTGGTTTTCCCTGACAGCAATTACTTTGGGGCCAAGTGAAAACTCAACTAAGCTTTTTTGTTTTTGTAATGTCAAAACACCTTTGTGAAACACCTTCCCTGAGACCAGGCCCACTGTCTTGTTCTGTTAGATCCTCTCTTCCTAGCTCCAGCTGTTGCAGATGTTTTGGTGATGTCACTGCTGTATCCAGCGAAGAGACAGATCTGGGGGCACATATGCTTTTGGTGTTCATGGTCACCAGGCTGCTTTTGTCAGAGGTACTGACCAATGGCTGGGGCTAAATCAGCCAGAAAATGGGGTGCGGTGGGGTAATTCAACCCTTCCCTTGGTGGCAGGAGGCACTGGTTGAAGAAGAGCAGACAGAACATTCCCAAAATCAGCCACTTCCTCGCATTTCAAGAAGCCCTGGCTTGTAGAGCATCTCCTGCTGGGGCATAGAAAACTGGGACTCTCCATGGCTGCCTTTCCAGAAGGGTCCACACACCAAGTCTGAGGTTGCCAGCATGTCAGTCTCCCAAAATCCTGAGGTTTTTATCTTCCACGGGTGGAACTAGGTTAATGTCAAACGTTTTAGCACAGGAAGCTCTCTGAAAGGGTGACCCCTTCCTCCCAAGTAATCAGAGTGAAAGACAATCGAGAATTTTCCAATTCACCCATTCACTCATTCATTGACTGGAACTGAGCCGGGTGAGACAATGAGATGCAAAACTGAATAAGGAATGGCCTTAGCCATTGAGGAGCTGGGAGTCTACAGGGGGGGCAGATATAAAAAGAAATAATTTGAGGGCAATCTAAAGAATGCTCTAGGAGTTCCCTGGTGGTCCAGTGGTTAGGACTTGGCGTTTTCACTGCTGTGGCCCGGGTTCAATCCCTGGTCGTGAAACTAGGATCCCACAAGCCGTGTGGTGCAGCCAAATAAATAAATAAATAAATATTTAAAAATAAAGAATGCTCTAGAATATGTTCTCCACTATAGGAGACACTAATCCTGCCAGCAGAAGTGGAGGAGGGCTTCTCAGGTGGCATTTTACCTGCTCTTTCTCAGGTGAAAAGAGGAGAGACCAAGGGAGCAGGACGAACGACAAGAATAAACATTCCTATGGTACTAAGTATAGACCCAGCACTTTTAATGTATGAACTCATTTAAATCCTCATAACACACCTCTGAGATGAGCACAGTTGTTGTGTCCATTTTACGGATGAGGAAACTGAGGCTCAGTGAGGCTAAGGGCCTGTCCTAGGTCACACAGCTAGTAAAGGGCAGACTGGCTCCAGAATCCAGACTGTTAACCATTGTTCAACCTGGTCTCTTGGCATATGCGAGTGTGATCTCCCTGGAGAATTTTGAGTGGCTTGAGTGGAGAATGGTGGTTCTGAGGGTTTTCTTTGTTTGTTTGTTTTTTCCTTCTGTAGCCCACTTAGGAAGAGAAACCAATTTACCCCACCCATTCCCACTTTCCAGTGAGGGGTGGGGGGAATCTCTGTAATAAAGCTTTGGAGAACGTAGTAGTTTGCTAGGGCTGCCATAACAAATTCCACAGACTGGGTGTCCTAAACAACAGAAATGTATTTTGCCACAATTCTAGAGGCTAGAAGTACAAGATCAAGGTATCAGCAGGGTTAGTTTCTTCTAATGCCCTCTCCTTGGCTTGTTGATAGCTGTCTTCCTCAGGTGTCTTTACACGATCTTTCTGTGCTTGACTGTGTCCTAATCTCTTTTTATAAGCACACCAGTCATATTGGATTAGAGCCCATCCCAATGACCTCATTTAACGTTAATTTCCTCTTTAAAAGCCCTATTTCCAAAATAGTCACATTCTGCAGTAGTGGGGCTTAAGACTTCAATGTATGAATTTGGGGGCGGGGACACAATTCAGCCCACAGGAGAGCCACCAACATACACACATTGCACCGGGAGCTTTCACACATGATTTTATATTATTAAACAATGCCCTATAAATTTTTAAGTATTTTTTTTACACTTTTCTGAGTAGTCCTTGCAAACTATTTTTTAAATTAATTAATTAATTTATTTTTACATCTTTATTGGAGTATAATTGCTTTACAATGGTGTGTTAGTTTCTGCTGCTTGCAAACTATTTATAACACATTTACTGGCAACATGTTAGCAATGCTGTGTAACTGTTTAAGCACGTTGGGGTGAGAGGGTGGCTCCTGTCTGCAGTCACTTGAGCAGTACAGTTAAGAATCATATGTGAACAAACTGGCATCTTTAATGAAGGGAAAGCTGCAGGTCAGGAGCTATAATTATGCCTCTCTATGCACTCTAAGAGTGACCAAACAAATCTTCGCCGACGACTTGTAATTCAAAAGGAAGAATAACACCAGTGAAAACTATGGCCACCTGGACACCACCCTGACAGTGTGTTGCTAACAAAAGGTCCAACCAGAAGTGCAGGAATTCCAGCCACCAGAACTTGCTCCTGTACATCTTGCTTCATGCTGCTGAATGGTGGCCTGACTTCTCAGTAGAATGGCAGATCAGAACCATTAATGAATTCTAATTTACTATTACTAAATATTAGTAATTTTTAGTGACTCATTTTATAGGTTCATAATAAACAGCCCTTAACCCCATGTAAAATGAGAGTCTGTGGACTTGTGTATCTTTCGCTTGTAAGAGCTTTCGAAAGGAAACCAGTAGTCTGAATTGTGTGTCCACAATGTTAGAGACATAGTCCACATTCTCTTACTTCCGTAAATCATATTTAATTGGTTCCAAGCCATGCATGACCTGGCTCTTAGTCATCATGAGAGCTCCCTTTCTTCCACTTCCTCACCCTAACTAATGAGATCAAATGAGATTCAGATAGAGGGGATGCCAGGGAGCCAGAGAACCTAGCACTTACTCTGTTGACTGGCTTCAAGGCCATTATTCCAGTCCTTGCTGGGAAGAACTTGTCGCATGCCCTTCTTCTGGCAGAATTGGTGATGCATCCTCACAGTGGCCCATTCCCATGACCGCCGACCTGCCCACAGGGATGCTCAGCCATGGTGTCCAGCCTCTAGCAAACATCCAGTAACCACCAAATGACAACTAGGTAACCCAAATCAAAAATCCTCTCCTATGCCTTACATGCTTTGCTCTTCATTTTAGGGAGTTTCAACATGCCTTTCTCTTGAGCTGTTTTCATTTCCCTTCTCAAAGCACTAATCAGTCACTCCCTCCTAACCACTGACCCAAAACACGAAAACTTTTCATTTTACTCCATGATTATATTGGGACACCGACACAGGTGGGGTGCATAATTTTAGTACCATTAAGAGACAACTGCTGAGGTTGGTTGGGAGTCATTAAAAATGAGTTTTTAAGAAGAGGCGTGACATAGATTAATCTTTTAAAAAGAGCACGTTAAGATGGACTGGATATTACAGTGATCTTAGGAAATGTTATAATGGAACTGTAGTTGCATAGCAAAATGTCTTTATTTTTTAGAGACTCGTACTAAAATATTTATGGGTGCCATGTCATGATGTTTGTTATTTACTTTAAAATGCTTTGGTGGAAAGAATATATGGGAAAATATGGCAAAATGTTTATAGTTGTGAAATCCAGATGAGATTACACAGGCATGCATCATATGGTTTCCTCTGTTTTTCTGTATGTTTTCAAATTTTTTAATAATCGAAAAGTGGAAATCAATCCTTTTGGCGGCTCTCTGGGCCTTAGGCGAGAGGGGCAAGTAGGGGGCCAAGTAGTGAGAAGCGATTCAGGTGGACGCTGATGAGGGGCGGAGCTAAGATGGAGACACCGCGGAGGGAGAGGAGGGTGTGGACCGAAAGGTATCATCTAGTCTGTTCTCTTCGCTCATTCCCACAGTCCAAAGTGCTTCGGGAAAAATGGCTGCTGCAGGGTGTACCTGCTGGAACTGCGGAAGAGGAGGAAGCCAGGCGGCGGCAGTCTGAGGAGGATGAGTTAAGAGTCAAACAACTTGAAGGGAACATTCAGAGGTAGGTGGTTTCCAGCCCAGGCCCCCAAGCTGTGACTTTACAGTGCAGTAACCACCTCTCTCCTCTAGGGGGCGTTTCTCAATGCCGTCCCCTTTTCCCAGGGCTTTAGAATTATCTTCCTAAACAGAGTAGGTACGTTGTTGCCACTGAAACTTTTCCATATAACCCAGAATTTTGACCCTGAGTACTAAGTATTGTATTGGGATTCACACAGTACAGTGATGTCTTCATGGACCAACTAGGTGTGGTAAGCAGCTTGCCCCTTCACTAAATGTCCCGTTTTTGAGTTCTTCTGTCAGCTTTTGTCTTTTTCCTTCTTGAGCTCAGGCTGTTAGCTGTTAGTGGGTCTGTTGTCAAATTTGCTACATTTGATCAATTTGAAATGGGAAAACTGTAGCCAAGAATCTTAGAATTGAAACTGAGGGCCCCTCTGTGAGCTGTGTGCCTGGACTCTAAAAAGTAACTTTGTATTGTCTAGTTTCAATGCTCAGAGGGTGAGTTGCTTCCTTTATGGTCCTCAACCAGGTTCTGAACATTTCAGTCTGGGAGATAAGTGACCTTTCTACGGCCAGTGGCTGACCAGGCTCAGACAGAAGCAAAATAAATGTAGGTTTCCACCTGGGAACTGTAGCCACGCCAGGTCCCAGGGCACCCAGCCAGGGATGTGAGATGGTGGGGGAAGATGGTGTGTGGAGATGCCTTAGAACGAAATCTCCCCTGCCACCTTATCCCAACAAATTCTGCTGGAAATCTCACCTTGGAGAGGGTCATCTCTTTCTCCTGAGGTTTTGAGCTCTTTTAAAATACAAAGAGTAATAGCTAACTTGCTACCAGTCATTTGTACCCAAGAGTGAATGAAGCTGGTGAGGGTACCTAGGGGACCCCAATAGCATCACCAAAGGGAAAAGCAGACTGACTGTAAGCCCCAAAGGCCTGTGTCCCTACTTTGCTTGAGCCCTTATTGCCCCTTAAAGAGTTCTCAGAGCAGCTTGCCCAAGCTTTGTTTGTGGGGGAAACTGGCTAAGAAAAAGTTTATATGGTGTGTGTGTGTGCGTGTGTGTGTGTGTGTGTGTGTGTATGTGTACATATACATACACACACATACACGTACACACGCACTTTTTCTTAAAATACAAAGGGTAAAGGCTAAATAATATATATATGCATATATATATAACATTGGAAAGGCTAAATTATATATTAGTGTGTGTGTTTATGTGTATATATATTCCATTAGAAGAAGAAATTTTAATCCTGTAAATACTGACATCAAGTTTGTGAGGACAAGTACCTCCAGAACCCCAGGAAAAGAAGGGACTTCATGTTAGAAGCCCAGAAGATAGAAAGGGGAGGGGGTGGGATGAAGTAGCTCAGAGTCCTGAGCCTTGGGGATTCCCTCTCCTCAGAAGTGGCTCGCCTTGCTGCATCTTAGACAAGATGAGGGAGCCAAGGATAATGGGAAATATTGACAGTAAACTGAAGAGGAAAAGGTAGCTCTGAGACATGGTTTTATAGGTTTGTTTTTAAGTCTCAAAGTGGCAAGTCCATGGTGCTTTCAGCTACAGTGACAGTTGATACCATATAGCATCTCTTTATCTTTACTCTTGTTAAAAGTTCCAGTCCATTTCCTCTCTCTTTCTTACTACACTACACTCCAGATGGGTCTGGCACCAAGCAGATGCTCCATAGCTGTTTGTTGAATGAAAGGATTGGGGCTGGGACCTCTGCCTGGCAGAGGGGGGCTGGGGAATTACTCTCCAGTCCAAGTTGGCAAAATTCTAGGAACCAAGTGGCCTGGGCACTGTCTATTCACAGCAGGAACCGTGATTCAGGTTCACATGGGGCAGCGTTGTACTGCTGAGGAGTTCTAGGCAGGAGGAAGAAACAGGGATGAGAATTTCAGGCCCCCTCTGGTATGGAGGGAGACAGTATGCACATGGATGGGCAGAAAATTTGATTTAAAATTGTTTTTTTAAAACCTGGATATCTTTTCTCACTGAGCCTGACATGTGCATTCATTTCATGTAGTAGGTATTATTACAGATGGAAGGCAGACAGGATTTGGAAAGTAGGATAAAACCAGTTCTGTGACCTTTTCTGGTTTTCTTAAATGGCATCAGAAAACGTGGTCTTCAACCACATTGGCAGTTTCAGTTTGGCTTGAATACAAATATATTGTTGTTCTAGCCCCATAGGTGGTAACTCTCACCTGTGATGAGCCATTACACGTGGGAGAGAAGTCTTAAATCAAGACTCAGTTTTGGCTAAATTAATCATTGGAGCGAGATATAAGAGTTAGGAGCTGGTTTGTGGTTCAGGTGGGCATGACCATACTCCGAAAAATGAAGAGAATCTCTTTTTATCCTTTGAGTCAACAGAAGAAAGAGCTCATTCAATGCATGCAGGCAATCTCTTGGAGGCCATTTAAGAGAGAGATTCCCAAGCCAGAAGGAGAGAAATCATAACAGCCTAAAGGGGTGGGGGTGGGATGCTTAGGCCTGGATTCAGGGGGCATTTCCTTCTGCCATAACCACGGCTTTGCTGGACATCGGCCAAATGGGCACTGGCCATTTGTTGGAGAAGGAGCTGTGTTCCCTGGAGCTGCTTTTCTGTAGCAGCAGGGCTGCCAGTGGGCATCATTTCCTCCCTAGGGCCTCTTGAGGGAGGAGTTTCTTCCTACCTTAGATGTCAGTTTCTGCTTCCCTTCATCTTACTGGCAACTTCTCTTCTACAGTATTTAGCATCTTTAAGCTTCAGTCCCAAGGGAAGAAAGGAGCTCTCCCTGCTCCTTCCTTAAAGGATACTCAGTCACCTAAGACACTTTTCTGAAGTCAAGCATTGGTTCTTTCTCATACTCTTAGTCACTTGAACTGCTTTAAAGGTTCATTGTAAACAGAAGCATCCTTCAGTCTTACAAGGTCTTTGTGGATGGGCTGGCCTGGCTCTGCTAATTTTGGCCGAGCTCGGCTAAGAGACTCTAAGCTGTAAGCTGGATGCACCTGCTCTCATTTTCCCTGCACTAATGAACTAATCGTGACCATTTCCTTTTACGGCAATGGCAGAGGTGCAAGGGGGCTGAACAGGCAAAAGGCGTAGGCTCAGAACTGCCCGTGAGCCATTAGCCAAAGCAAGTCAATGGCTAATCCCAAAACCCAGGGGAGGTGGTAGACAGTCAACCTTTTAGAGAAAGGAACTCAGAGTTATGGGGCAAAGGGTGCAGATACAGGAAAGGGTGAAAATGGGTACTAATCCTTCAATCTTCCAGAAGCATGATTGTTCAATTAAAAACTGCAAGCATTAGGGAAAACTGACCAGCAGGAGGGAAAGTACAGAATAGCCCAATGATGAGAAAGAGGATGAACTAAAACAACTCAAGAATTCGGAGGAAAAGGAAGAAAAGAATAAAGGAAAATATGAGTGGCTTTGAAATAAGATCTGATCTTTATGTAATAGGAATCCTGGAAACGGTCTGCAGGTCAAATGCAGCAGAACCACTAAATTAAGGAATTCTAAAGGAGTTTGAATTGGAACATTAATTTGTAGATCTTAAGATTTGGGTCCACCTGTCTAAGTCCTCCACCAGCAACAAATTAGATTTTCCTGAAGAGACATATGAACTCTTTTCAAACTATATTAGTATATAATATAAATGTACTAAACTATATTAGTACATTTAGGCCCTGAAGGTATATTACTCCCTTTTGGTGAATCAGGAGTAGCTTGAAGAACCTGATGGAGCAGCAGAGAATAGCAATCCAAGAGCAGGGAGAATGCCTGCAAGGAAAGATTGAGGGAAATCAGGGTCAGTTAGTTTAGAACAAGAGAAGATAATGATAGCAACCTAACTCAGAACTTCAAGTGTATGTAGGATTTAGGCCACATCTGAATTCTTTATGTGTTGGCCATTCTGAATATGATAAAGACTTAAAATAAAGCATGAGAATTTGCGCTTAGACATATGTCTGTTTCCCTAGATATCTTCAAGAAGAAAGAACATAACCACCTTTCTAATTCTGATTCCAAAATTCTTTAGGGTGCCAGTAGCCATATAAGAAGTTCCAGGTTTACAGACATGTTTTCTTCTGAGATGTTATTTGTAAATTGGCGGTGATTTGGAACTGAGAATGTTGTCTGTTTTTAAAACTATTATATGTGGTGCTTAGGTTTTTAGGGCAGCCCACAAGGAGGACGGGAAGGAGGGGAGGAAGTAGGGAAGGAAGGAAGGGAGGGAAGGAGGGAGGGAGAGAGGAAGGAAGGAAGGAAGGAAGGGAGGGAGGGAGGGAGGGAGGGAGGGAAAAATGTAACTAGACTATTAAATCTGGGCATTAGAATCACTTGGGAATAAAAATATGAATTCCCAGGCCTCATTCCAGGAAATTTGGATTCAGTGACCGAGGTGAGGAGGGAGCCCTGTAATTTATGTTTTTCAAACAGTGCTCCAGGTAATTCTTTTGCATGGTCAGGTTCAAGAACAATTGCTATAAATGGAAAAAAGCATAGATCATAAGTGAAATCCCATTATAATACCTGTAAACCCTCAAGGGAAGTGAAAAGTAAATAGTGTTTGGAAGAAAATTGATTTCACCCAAACAGATAAAGAAGGACAACCCTAACCCTTGATTTCAAACTGAGTCAAAGCCTTAGTACTTTGACTCAAGGAAATTTGAACCCTGCTTTGGGACTCCTGTAAGTGGGAATAAAGCTGTCTCTCTGGCATTGGGCTGAGGTCTCTCTACCATAGGTCCCGCCGTGGAACCAAGCTTTTCATTTGAACTTGACTGGAAACAGCCGTGGTTTACCAAACTAAAATTGATACCCATCAGGAAAGATGGCTGCTTTCCCAAAGGCCAGAAAATGCTACCATTTTTCAAAGGTTTCTGGCTGAAATTAAGAGCACGATAGCCTTGAAATGATGACTTCAGTGATGACAAATGATATATCAATTGTCAAATTCTTTTGCACAACTTTTCACAGGGCAATTTCAGGATGGCCCCATCTGTTGATTATATTCTCGGCTCACTAGAAACCAGGAGCAAAATAGGCTAAGAAAAAAAGTTGGAATTGTTGAAAGCAAAATCTGTACACAGATTTCTTTTTTCTTTTTCTTTTAAAAAAAAATTGGATATCACATCTGTCTGCTTTATTTCCCATTGGAGTGCTATATTGAGAAAGCCCAAAGGATTGTTTCTGGCTTGGGCCCGTCATCCACCATTGTCCATGCCATCACTGGATGTGATGCATCCCTGGGGGCCACAAGTGGGTTTCCCATTGATGCTTTTGGAGATTTTAGGCAGTTAGATTCACACTAGCTGTATCTATTTCACATCTGCTCCAATCAACAAGTCTTGTCACTTGCCTTGTGGTTTTCTCAACTAAGATTCTCTTTCTTATTTAACCAGGTTTTATTTAAGTGTTTGAAATATAGTGTTCTTAACTTTCTTTGGTGAGTGAGAAATATGAGGAAAATTTGTCCCCCCACCTTGGAATTACTCCAGAGAAGATGAGAAACCTCATGAAGTGGTAAATGAAAAGGGAACAAACTGTCGCAAAGGCAAGGTGCTGATTCTAGCTCTGCTGCTAATTTGCTGTGTGACTTCGGGCAAATCTCTCATCCTCTCTGGTCTCAGTTTCCTCATCTCTTCAGTAAGAGGTCTCTCAGGGTCTTCCAGATGTGGTATTCTGAGATCCTCTAATTTGGGAGGTTGGCTAGAGATCCCTCTTCTGAACAAAGAGATCTATGCAGAGAAATATCACTATATTGTAGAAGGAAGTAGTTTTGGAGACAGGCCAGAATCGGGGAAAGAGGTTAAGTTCTCAGGAAACAAAAGCTCCGTGTGTAACTGACTCATCTGAGAGGTGACTAATTCATCTGAACAGCTGTCAGTTCTAAAGTATGTCACATCGAAATATTCATTGAATAAAATATCGATGCCTCAGTTGCTAACCCAGAGAGGGCCGTGCAACTTTTTAGAAAGAAAATTCAAGATGCAAGTGGTCTGGTTCAGCTCTGCTTCTGACTCAGGATTCTTTGGGTGCCTCTGTTGGTCTCTGATGGACACCAGAATTCACTTAACTTTCCACATTCTTAAGACACTCGAAGCAGAAGACTGGCAACACCAGGCACAAGCATGTGTGTGTTATATTATGGGACTTTGGCAACCAAGAAGATGACAGTGACCCACAAATAGCTGTTCTAGAAAAGGCAACCACAGAAATGTTCATTGGAGTCACAAAGGACATTTGCTTGGAACTCAGCGTGTTCTTTCTACTTGCTGTTTTTTAGTCTGTGATGTGCTGTTGTTTCTTGGCAGGGCACAGAGCATGCCACGTTGGCTCTCCACATCTGTGCACTCCTGGCCACATTTGGCAATCTAGTCCTGCCAAATTCCCATTCTTTTTCTTTCACTAAAATAAATCTTTATATAGTGTAAACCATATGGTGATATAATGGTAGCACTATATTGTCTAATATTCATTGGTCTCTTACTCTGTTCTGGGTACTGACTTAGCTTTGGGGCCTCCATGAATTCATTAATATTCTCATTTCATCCCCAGAACATTCCCACAAAGTAGTTGTGATGTTGATGATACCCATTATACAGCTGGGAGAACCGAGGCTTAGGCGATAAAGTAACTTGCTGCCCAGAATGACCCTTTTAAGAAGTGAAAGAGACAGTATTTGAACTCAGCTCTGCCTAACTCCAAAGCACATTCTTAAAAATCTCAACAAAAGTGGTTATTTTAAGCTAAAAATCTCTGAGACTTGTGATATTCAGTGAGATCACACCAAAATTTCCCTCGTGGTATAAGTGGATGGACAAGTAATGTGCTCCTCCCTCCTCAGGGACCTTGAATGTGCTCCGTTGGGCATGATCGTCGTGACTGGGGAGGCTGCCCCCTTCAGGTTCTTTCAGGAGGTACAGGTTCCATTTTAGGTTTGGTTCCCTTGCTTTTCTCTCTGAAGCCCTTTGCTCCCGAGTACACTTCCTTGGTTGTCTACAGCCTAATCTCTGCTGGAAACAGTGTATGGTTATGTAAAGGGCCCCCAGCACAGCACACTGGTTAGGGACCTAGACCTTAGAGTTTGATTGACCTTGGTTTGAGCCCTAGTTCTGCATTTATGAGTTGTTTGATCTTGGACAAGCCCTGTAACCTCTCTGGACTTGAGTTTCCTCACCCATACACTGGGGATAACAATGCCCGTTGTGAAGAGTGGTCGCAACATGTAGAGATCACGTGCATGTACAAGTGCCACATACAGTAGGCTGTCATGAAGTAAGAGTAGTGCTACTGTTACTGTTATCTCTATCCTTCTGGAGAGGGTTTCCAACAGTAACACTATTGACATGCGGGGCCAGATAATTCTTTGTTGTGGGGAACTGTCCTGGGCTTTGCAGGATATTTCACAGCGTCCCTGCCCTTTACCTAGTAGATGCCAGGAGCCCTACGCCCACCCCCAGTCATGACCGTCAAAAGTGTCTTCATGCATGGCTAAATGTCTCCTGTGGGCTAAAAATCCCCCCACTGAGAACCACTTCTCCAAAGCCTGGAGTTACAGGTGTTGATACTAAGATAAAAATCACCGCCTCAAGTAGCTTCAGAATACAGAACCCTTAAAAAATTTATGAAGATAACATTAATGATTCTTGGGGCAGAATGACGTAAAGTCTTTCAGTTAGTTGAAAATAGGAGTCTTCGCTCGAGCACTGAGCCACGAAAGTCAGTTCTGTGTTAAAAAGAAGTGGTTCCCTTTTTTATTGGCATCCAATGCTGTGCTGATTTTGCAAAGGCAGTGAGTTTATGACAGTTCTACAGGTCATAAAACTGTGGAGTCTTAGCACATGCATAACTGAGGTGCTGTTATCTGGATCAACTTTTATCTGATACTCCAATTTGCAGTGAACCCGGAGAGTGCGAGGCAGTAGACAGGCTCTCCCCAGAGGCTAAAAATTGACAGGAAGCTTACTTCCTCTCAGAGTAACACCCAAGTCCACATTGGAACAAGTCTCATTATCACAAAGAATCCTCCCTTGGGATGAAAGTTATGTTCTCTGCAATTTCTCCCGGCTCTCTGGTCCCTACCCTGCTCCCTAGGGACTGCACAGAAAAGTCCCTCTTTATAGACAAATCTGGATGCTTCTGGGTTGTGGTCAGCTTAGGAAGCTGGGTCAGACAAGGGAGGAAGCACTCTGAAATTGCATTCAAGCACATCTGCGTCGCACGTGCGTTTCCCAGTTGCCGATAGTGGAAGAGCCTGCCGCCCAACGTTTCCCAAGCATCTTGCCTTACTTGGGTTTTGTAGGCTCCATTATAATTGCCTCATTGTTGGTTAGGTAGCTTGGGTTTAAAGTACCCGGAATGATGAAAAGAGTGGGAGAATTCCATCCATACACGGAGACCACGTAAGAGCCACACTTGGGGAAAGTTTGCATTTTGCGGCCCTTAGAACAATTGCCACAATTGAAGGAATTATGCAAAGTCAACTTTCTTGGCATCTGGTCCCAGGCTTTTTGGCCTATGATTGCCATAACTCAAGTTTCCTCTCTACAAATGCTTTGAAAATAGTATTTTTCTGCCCTAATAGCTTATAATGTGGTCACTTCTAACCCCTCTATATTCTTGATGGATCAAAAACGTCAGGGGTCCTTTCGATATTTTCTTCCATGGTCTTCACCAGCTGTATACCAGTTGTGCATTCTGAAGGCAATGGACGGTCTCTTGGGTCCTTTCCATCAAGGACAGTCTATGATCTTACAACATGGGGGCCTTACAGTCAAGTCTGATGGCTGAGGTCCAACGGCCTTGGGGACCAGGCAGGCTTTGATGGGGAGCAGACTTGCAGGCAGGCTGACCCGACACCTCCACCACCACAGTCTGCAGCCAAGTCGATCTCCTGAGCACAACCCCACCTTGTATGCTCTCTTTTCACTGCTTAGGCCCAGAGAAGAGTCCTGTGGGACCTGCTTAAGACCTGTCACTGCAAGGCCTGCCTCTCCTGGACTTTCCAGTTTCTCCTCCCGTCAGGTCGAAGCCTTGAGCCCTCCAAGGCAGCAAGTGGGAGATAAGCTCACAATCCCTCTCCCGTTCTAAGATTCCAGTTCCCTAGCTGACGTGCAAAAACAGTAGAAGGAATGCCCCTCTTCTTACTGTTACCCCAAAAGCAACTTCTGCCATCAAGCGTTCTTTAGATCTCTCACCCAAGGCGTAAACCTTAACAGTGGGAATTTCAGGCCACGTGAGAGGAAAAGGGTGCGCAGCAATAGATGAGTTAGGTTTAGGCCATGTTTATTAGGAGGCATTTGCCTACATCCTCATTCCCATCCCTTTGTGGAGAAACTATTTTTGAGCACATTTGGTACACATGTGCAATTACACTTGCAACATGAAGAATTAAGGTTTATTGTGCTCACAGATTCTCAGTCAGGAATTTGAGCAGAGAACAGTGGTAATGGCTTGTCTGTGCTTCACACTATGTGGGACCTCAGCTGGGAAGACACAAATGGCTGGGGGTGACTCAAGAGGCTGTGTGCTGGAATCACCTTCATGGCATGTCTAGAGCCTCAGCTGGGATGACTCAAGGGCTGGGTGGCACTAATTTCCTCGGCACCTCCACATGGCCCTTCCACAGGCTGGCCTTCTCCCTGCATGGCAGCTGGGTTCTGCGAAGGAGCACCCCACGGGGAATGTCTAGAGAGCAGACATTCCAAGGGAGCCAGTGGAAGCTGTAAGACTTCTTCTGTCCCTGCCCCCCTTGGAACTCTGGTAGCATCACTTCCACTGTGTCCTGCTGGTTTCAACAGAGCCACTAAAGCCAACTCAGATTCAAGCAGAAGGAAATGAGAATCTTTACCTCTTGACGGGAGTGGCAGGGTCACACTGCAGAAGAGCATGTGGGATGGGAGAGATTTTTGTGACCTGTTTGGAAAATACGATCCGCCTCAGAGCCTATGTTGTTTGCTGCAGATTTGAAGCCTAGTCTTTACTATTACGTAGTTTTTGTTTGAATGTTCCATTGATTATTATGTTGTGTTCCTCTTTATTTTTATGAATCTTAAAATTCTTTTTTTTCCTTTTTGACTGCACCACATGCACTCAGGATCTGAGTTCCCCAACCAGGGATGGAACCCGTGCCCCCTGCAGTGGAAGCACAGAGCCCTAACCACCGCACCACCAGGGAAGTCCCTTAAAATCCTTTTTGATGCAGTTAAAAAACAAAAAAGAATTGAGGAATAGAAGCCCTAAAGCCACATGTGAAGTGACAAGACCACAGTTCCCCCTTCTGTCTGACAGCAATCTCCCTCCACCCCAGCCCCCCACTGCTAAGCCTTTTGATCTCCTTTGAAACAGAATCTCTGTTGGAATAATGCACACTCCAGGGATCTCGGAGTCTCACGTTTTTCCCTCCCATGTGAAAAGGCAGAGGAAAAAAGTGAATAATGTTTGAATATTGCCAGTGCACAGAGAATATCTGTAAGGTTAGGGACATTTCTGCCAGCACAGACTGTCACCCCAATCTGGGTGCCTGGAGGAAGGATTTTAAGCACTGCCATGGTATGTGGCGTGAGGGTTGCCACCTTAGCCAGATTCTGCCTGGAAGGACTAGACATCTCAACGCCAGTGACGTTCACGGCCATTGCTGGACCACATGGCTCTTTAGTGCAAATTAGAAAATGCAGCTCCACATGAGGCCACCATTTGGAAAAACCACTGGCTGGATTCTAGCCTCCTCTACTCCTTCGGCAGGTGTCCGCGGGCAGAAACAAGCTGTATAAGCACGTGCATTGGTCCTGCTCACTACTCAGTCTCCTCTGGCCTCCTTCCTATCGGTCATTAAGGTATTCCCAGTTACCTCCCATTCTTTTTTTTTGCAGTACGCGGGCCTCTCACTGTTGTGGCCTCTCCCGTTGCGGAGCACAGGCTCCGGACGCGCAGGCTCAGCGGCCATGACTCACGGGCCCAGCCACTCCGCGGCATGTGGGCTCTTCCCGGACTGGGGCACGAACCCGTGTCCCCTACATCGGCAGGCGGACTCTCAACCACTGCGCCACCAGGGAAGCCCCTACCTCCCATTCTTAAATAGTCTCAGATAAGGCCAGAGGAGATGGAGAGGAAGCTTTTTACAGGCCACTGGGGAACACAAACAAGTAAGCCATCAATTATAAGCTGGTGGGAAAGCTTCTATCATGGAAGTTCAAAAAGAGTCTGTGGGAACATATGCAGGGGAGGGGTACTTAACACTCAGATGAGGGAGTGCAGGTAAGACTTCCTAGTGTGATGTGTGAGGAGAATGTGTTTTTTAGCTCTTGATTTTATCTGCTGTTGATTTTCAGCAAATTATTTTGTCTTTTTACATTACCTTACCTTGCATTACATTATATTGTATTACATTATGTTCATTCTTGACTAGGATGTAAGTTCCCTGAGCACAAGGACTTCATGGATTACTCACTGTATTAGTTTCCTGAGGCTACTGTAACGAATTACCAAAAACTAGGTGGTTTTAAACAACAGAAATGTATTCTCTCACACTTCTAGAGACCAGAAGTCCAAAATCAAGGTGTCAGCAGGGCTGTGCTTACTCCAGAGGCTCTAGGGGAGGATCCTTCCTTGCCTCTTCTAGCTTCTCGTGGCCCCCGGCATCCCTGGGCTTGTGGCTGCATCACTTTCCTCTCTGCCTCCATCTTCGTATGGCCTTCTTATCTCCCTGTGTCTTCTCCTCTTCTGCCTCTTAGAAGGACACTTACCATTGGATTTAAAGCCTATTCAGGTAATCCCAGAGGATCACATCTCAAAATCCTTTCATTACATCTACAAAGACCCTTTCTTTTCCAGATAAGGTCATACTCACATGTTCCGGGGTTAAGATGTGGACATATCTTTTGGGGGACCACCATTCAACCTACTACACCCACTATATGTGTGTGTGCGAGTGCCTACAATACTGTATGGTGCCTACTAGGTTGCTCTCAATAAATATTTTTTAATTTAATTGATCTGTATCAGCTTTAGGTCATCTGTAAGATTGTCATGAGGTTGAAAACAAACATTTATGTCTAGAGATGGTATAGGGCTGAGATTACAGCAAAGAGTATCAGCGTCCCACTTGCTGGTTCAGTTCCAGGGTCTCCACTTGCTGTCTGTGTAATCTTAGGCAAGTTTCTTTAGCTTCACTTTCCTCTACTACAAAAAAAAGATAATAAAATAATGAAACAAACTATTGGGTAGCGGCGATGATTAAATTAATATATACGGAATGCTTAGAAAGTACTTAGAACGGCCTAGGACTTGGTGCCCAATCGGTTTTAGCTTTTATTATAAAAATAAAAGAGTGATGTGACCATGTACAGTATATAAATAACCCCAAATTATTTGATTTTTACCAGACTCCCTCTCCACTCTCAGAAACAGCTGAGAGGGACGCCGCCACCCTAAGCTTAGCACACTGTTTAGAAGTCAGCTGCAGCTGGACACACACGTCCAGTGGTGACTTGGAAGCACCAGCCCTCACCCCTAGGACATCCAGGGCAGAGGAAGAAAGGAGGCTGGGAGCACAGCGCGGAAAACTGCTGCCTTGCAGGGCTGGGAAGCAGCTTTTGTCCCCAGGGCAGCTGCTCCCCCTCTGGTTCCCTCCGGCTCTGTGATCAGCTCCTATCTGTTACCCTGAGGCCTTCAGCAGAAATTCTAAGGCTTCCAGGACCTGTCAGGTAAAGTGGAGGATGAAAGAACAACTCCAAGGACGAAAGAAGTAGGACAATATGATAGATTTGAGAAGAACTCGGACCAGTTGTGGGGCAGACTCAGTTGACTAGGGTGAGAAGCTAGAGTTATCTCAGCGGGTTAATTTTTTTTTTTTTAATGTAACCTTGTGCTTTCCAGTTGCTTATTTTTTTAAAAATTGTCTAGGTTGTTAGAGTGATGCCCTGCTCAGGTCCTTAGGAGACTTGCTTTGTTAGAGAAAAATGGCTAAACCCAGTGCTATTTAAACTGTGTCCATGGGGCTTCCCTGGTGACGCAGTGGTTGAGAGTCCACCTGCCGATGCAGGGGACACGGGTTCGTGCCCCGGTCCGGGAAGATCCCACATGCTGCAGAGCGGCTGGGCCCATGAGCCATGGCCACTGAGCCTGCGCGTCTGGAGCCTGTGCTCCGCAACGGGAGAGGCCACAACGGTGAGAGGCCCACGTACCGCAAAGAAAAAAAAAAAAAAAAAAAAAAAAACTATGTCCATAGACCGCTTCTGACCAGGCAACTGTTTATTACCAACTGTTTATTACCAGTCATTACCAGTCTATGACAAGACAAGGACAGGAGTTGCCAGAAAGGTGTTTGGAAACCTTAATGGCAATCTGGCATTGTCATGACGACCAAGTGGGTGCTCAGTGACTCTGTCTCACTGAATAGACCAATTTGCAGTTTGTTGCATTTCTTGGCAAGTTGCATGTGTCATGAGCTGAGTTGAGTGTCTGTGATGGGTTGGGATAAACCCTAGTCCTTGACCGCACTGCTGCAAAGCAAACACCAGAGAGAAGAATATATGCCCCAAGATATGGTTTTTGCCTAAATGTTTAAATACTGTCATCGCCATCTCTTTGCACCAATTTATCTTTAGATCTAGAAAAAACCTTACAGAGTCTTTAGACTGAGCACCTCCCCACACCTGAGGCCAGGGCAGACGCCAGGACTCTCAGAATGACCCAGCCAACAGTGATCTTCCTGCAACTAAACCCAGGTCCCCAGTGCTCTTGTAGAGCTGCCATCCTTGCCTGTAGCTAATGCAGAAGAAAATCTCAGCCCCTGACAAGGAATCACAAATTCCAGATTAAAGCCCCAGAACGATGATATGGTTTTCTTGGGAGCAGCTGTTTTATAAACAGGATTTGGGGGCATCTCAGGCCTTCCATACCGGGTAATGTGCTGCTGCTGGGGTCTGCTCTGTGAAGCAAAGGACAGGACTCGAAACACTGACCTTTTAATATTAGCCACACAGATGTCTTGCTATGTGATTAGTTAATGTCCCAGCTGAATCTGTAAATAGGAATAAGAATAACATTTTCTGTCCCTGGGGACATCCTAAAAATTTTGGTCAGGCTGTAAGAGGAGGCCCAGAGAGATGACTTGGCCGGGGAAATCATCTGTAAGACTCTCTCCATGGTTAAAAAAAATCATCTGAGGGCTGGAAGAGACCCTTGGCAACTGGTGTGTTCAGCCCCTGCCTTCAGCTAGGACTACAACTTCCACCATTTCGAAGTGATGCATATGTCTCCTATTTTTAAAGAAGGGAAGGGAGATTCTACAATTGGGTGGCTATTCCTTTGGCCAGTGCTGTCATGGCCTTGACAATATAAATGGAGCCAGGCAGGGAGGAAGCCATCTTCAGGGCACAGTCCTACTGTGGGAGAGTCAGAAGGGACATCCTCATATCCCGAAGACGGTGGCACTTAGGTTCCAAGTGTGTCCTGTGTCTTGTGGAGTCCGATGCAGCTCTGATAAAGAACATTATTAAGATGCTCCTTGGGCTCCTCTTTAGATGGTATAATGTCACTGGCTTTCACATGTCCTACATGGAATTTTCTCCAGCCATCTTTTGCTTCATTTAGTAATTAACCCCAGGTTCTCTTTTGCCACTCCTTAGGCATGAATCCCAGGCTACACACAGAACTCTAGTAGCAAGAAATGTGGATTTTCCACAGGTTTAAATATTTGCCACTCGACCTTTTATCAGAGAGCTCTGAGGCCAACCTGCCATCCTCTGTGGAAGGCGGAGTGGTTTAAGGTCAACAGTAAGCATTCTCTCTCAACTCGAATCTTCACTTCACTACTTCTCATGGCCTTGGACTGCTTACTTCATATGTCGTGCCTCAGTTTCCTCATCTGTAAAATGGAGATACTGATAGTATATACTTTGAGGATTGTTGAGAGAATGAAACGAGTTAACACATATAAAGTGCTCAAAATAGTATCTGACTAAGATGCTAGATGCTATTTTTCTACCTTGACCCAAAGCCTAGGTTTGCTTCAAGCGAATGGAATCAATCTCAGACCAAGTTTTTTCACTCTCCATTTATTAGAAGGGAGTTTCATTTATTTCTGAATTATGTTCCAAATCATATTCACTTTGTTCTGTATAAATAAGTATGGTTATACGGTTGTTTTTTCTTTGGAAGGGGGGATTGGGAGTGACTCCATATCACCTTTTGAGAGATGCTCTTTCTTCTGCTCACCTCGTCTCTCTGAAATTACACTGTGTTTGCTTCCAGCTCATTCAGTAAGACAGGGCACGGTGTTGAGGGGCTCACTTACTGTTTAGATTAAATGTTCTTTCATCACTGGAGTATGGGAATTTGCATTAAAATAAATTGTAGTTAATCACACTAACAAACCAGAAAGATTTATGATTTATTAGGGCAAAACATAATTTACTGAAGTGTCCTTTGAAATCTATTTGTGGCTGTCTCTGTTCTCCAAGGAGAAGCAATGTTGGATACACCTTTAAAAAGATTTTGAACGAAAAGGGCACATAAGCAGTGGTACCCTACTTCCTTTGCCACAGTTGCACCCTTCACACCTGCCCCAGGTCACAGCAACACCAAGGTCAAGCTCCCAATACTTCAAGTACAGATGTCCGTCACCTTCGCTCATACACATGCATACACACTCCCATTCTCCAAAATTTTCTTTCCATAATGTTTCACAGAAGAGGAAACAGATCTCCAAAGTCCTGTCTTTCTCAGCCATTTGAAGCCATTTTGCAGAGTGCTGAATTCATGGTTCCACTTTTACATACGTTAGAAATACCTCCTGCCTGGACTAGTTTATGTTCACATTCATAAAAGCCGACAGGTGTTTCCTTTATTAGGACATGCTCAACATTGCTTGTTGAAGGATCGCCCCTTTTAAAAGTCAATCTAGAAAGTAAAAATTTGTAATCTTGATAAAAATAAGATAATACTTGTGAAGATTCTAGGAATGCGTAGCTGACTTTGGAACAGCCATTTGTTGTAAAACAGTCTCCCCATCCTCAAACTCCACCAACTCCATACCCCGCCTTCACTATCCATCCTCTCTCTCCTCCCCTTCAGCCCCAAACTTCTTGGAGCATCAACCATGCTCAGCACCCACCCTCTTCACCTCCCATCCACTCTCCTCCGTGTCTTCTGACCCTGTACTTGCCACGCCACCAGTGGCTCAGTGCGATGGAGACTTTTTAATCCTCACCTTAGTTGACTGTTCAACATCAGGTGAGACTCCTGAATGCTCCCTATTCCTTGAACCATCCTCCCTCCTTGATTTACTTGCCATGACAGTATCCTTGATTTTCTGTCTCCTCTTCCTCTGTCCATCCTTGAGATGTTGGGGTTTTTGGGTTCTTATCCTGGTGCTCCTCTTACGCCTCGTATTCTAAGTCGTATCATTTGCTCCCGTGGCTTCTGAAATACAAACATTCTCTCATTCCAATTTTTTCTCCAGAGCTACCCATTCAGCCAGCCTTCTTCTGTACATCTCAATTTGGATCTCACCTAAACACCTAAACCTCAACATGTTAAAAATTGAACTCATTACTCTCTCTAATTGGTTCCATCTCTTTGGTTCTTAATTTCTTGAAAAGCACCACTGTGCACCCAGTTGCCCAAGTCTGAAACCAGGGCATCATCCTTGATTCCTCTCCCCGTCTCAACACCGTGTCCATTCACTCATTTTACATCGCAAATATTTCTAGAATGCTTCCACTCTTTTCCATATCCATTGCCATGACACTAGTCCAGGCCATCATTACCTTTCACGTGGGTTGCTTCAACACCCAGTCTCCCTTCCTCTAGTATTGTAGACTTCTAGCCCAAACCTTATCCAGCCACCAGAAGTATCTTTCAAAATTTCTGTCTGATGATGTCGCTTTCCAGCTTAAATTTCCCCCATTCCCTTTGGACTGTAAGATAAAATCCACACCCCTTCATGTTTATGATATGACCTCTGCTTGCCTCTCCAGCCTTATCTCTTCCTCCTTCTCCGATCACCGGCCACCCCAGTCACTCTCTGCTCTCCCTGGGTCAAGTGCTTTGTCGCTGCTATTCCTTCAGCCAGGAACACTCTTCAGTCCCTCTTCACTTGGCTAACTCGTATGGATCCTCCAGGCCTCAGTTAAGATACCGCTTTCCCTAAGCCCTGAACACTGGTTTGCTGTCCACAAGAGCATTTTTAGCCTAGAACTTACTGTATCATAGCACATATGAAGCTGTTTTCTGTGTCTGTCTCTCTCTCTCCCTCCAGCATCAGCTTCCTGCAGAGTAAGAGAGTGTCGTGTTCACTTTCGTATTCCCAGATCCTAGCATACTGCTTGGCACAGAGGCTTTCGTATATAGTTACTGGAAGGAGGAAGACCAGAATGAAGGTAGCACAGGTGACACACCCGCAGTTGCTTTAAGTATAAACGCTTGTGAGATTTCTCCCTGACAGGCATTTCCTACTGAATATTGGGCCTTTGTCTCCGTTACTGTGATTGACATTTAATCATGACATGAACTAAAAGAAGGAGATTGTTTTCTTGGCATGGCTCTCATTTATCTAGAAGTATGGACAAGTACTGTGATGAGCAAATGGCCATGCTCGCAACTAATTGCTCTGATGTGGTTGATATAATATTCATTTGGAGCAAGATTATTAAATAGATATTCATTGAGCATCACACATAGCAGTGGGAAAGATATTGGAATTGTACAAAAGAGGTCAAAGTGTTCTCCCCTGCTCTTAGGATCTAACAGTTTAGGTGTCCGATGGATGGAATATACACATGACGGGTTCCAGGAACATATCTTCTACTACTCAGTGTAGTAGAAGTTCAGAAAAAGGAATGATCATTGAGGGCCTTAGTATTGGGGCTTTTACCCTGGTGGGATATGGCTGAGATCAATCTTTCTAAGATGTATTCATTCATTCAATAAACATTTAACAAAATGCTTATGATAGAGGGCTTCCCTGGTGGCGCAGTGGTTGAGAGTCCGCCTGCCGATGCAGGGGACGCAGGTTCATGCCCCGGTCCGGGAGGATCTCACATGCCGCGGAGCGGTTGGGCCCGTGAGCCGTGGCCGCTGGGCCTGCGTGTCCGGAGCCTGTGCTCTGCAACGGGAGAGGCCACAGCAGTGAGAGGCCCGTGTACCGAAAAAAAAAAAAAAATGCTTATGATAGAGACCAAGCTAGGTTAGAGATAAAGATGAAATGGTATAATTGCTACCCTCAAGAGACCACTCAATTATAATGGAAGACCACTCTTCTAGTTCCTTAATTGTGGGTATTCAGAGATCTCCTGAACCTTCTGGACTTATGCTTCTATTGCTCATGTTTCCCATCATTTGATGTTAGAAGGTCCCCCTCCAGGAAAGACTTCGTACCACCAAGAGTTAACTTTGACCCTAGACAGCACGTGATGGTCCCAACCCAGAACTTTTAATACGTGAATCTTTTAAAACGTTGATGGTTCATAGCATCACTTCCTTCGTTTTTACTTCTAAAAAATAAAAGATGCTAAGTCAAGTTTAAGATGCCTCACTTCATTGGAAGGAAATTCCAGGCTCGTAGGAAATGAACCATGAAGGCTGAGTTGGGACGTGAGCTGAATGGCTGTCACTGAAATGGAGCAAACACACATGGACATCATCACAGATAACCAGAGAGAAAAGTGGGGGCCCTTCCTTGACCTCAGTGAGGCCTTGGCCCCTTTTAGCCCCGAGTCGGGTCCCAGATTTGCAGCTGGACTTGATTTACTGGATGATGCAGTCATGAGGACACTTGACCACGTGCGTGTTGGATCGGAGCTTAACTGGCAAGGTCAGCTGGTTGTCATGGACGCTCCATGCTGACCGAGCTCATTTGGCTTGTGACAGCTCAGCCACCTGTTGTAAACAGCTGAAGGGGGCCTGGCTCCACTTGGAGGCTTTTACTATCTCTGGCACGTTGTCTCTGCCTGGCGGTTGCTGTTCTCACGGCGTCGCCCTCTTCATGGGGAGCAGTGGTCCAGCCGTGGCTAGCATGAGGTCTTCCTTCTACACAGGATCTGTCATCTCTTTGAAGACAGGAGAATCACAGACCTAACTATAGAAGCAACTGTGGAGAAAAGACTGGAAAAACAGGTTGGAACCAGATCCTAGAAGGCTTTGAGTGCTGACCTGAGGGACTTGAAATTTATCCTCGAGCCCATGGAGCGTGATAAACATTTCAGAGCAGGGGAGTTGTAATAAGCCCAGGAGTGAAACTAGTATGCTGGTTCAGTGCTGCAGTTAGAGAAGGAGCGAGGCAGAGAAGTCAGGGTAGACTGGGAACCAGCTGGGCAGACGCCTCGTTTAGGTTGGGCAGGGTCGAGGAAGACAGTCTACCAACAAAGGATGGACCAGGACACCAGAGGGCAGATCAAACAGGTCGCTCAGTAATCCTGAGATCCTCATGCTGGAGCCAGAGAAAGCATCAGGCAGAGGTGGCCCAGGGCTCTGGAGAGTTCCCAGGCGGAGGCATTGGTGCGCCACGAAGGAACATTTCCAACCTCGGAACCAGTTCTAGAGCCGCTCACTCGTGTCGTCATAGTCATCGTCCTTGTCATTGCCCTCTTCCTCCCCCCTTCTTCATCCTCTTCCTTCTCCTCCTCCCCTCCTTTCCTCTCCCCCTTCCCCCTCCTCATTATTATTATTATTGATCTCATCAATATCTTGAACCTGAATAGAGTTCTCCCATGAATTAGGAGTTCCTCTTCCCCTGTGCTTTTGAAAGACTGAGCAGGGGCTTATTACAAGATGCAGTGAAAAGAGTATGCTCTTTGGGGCTTCCCTGGTGGCGCAGTGGTTGAGAGTCCGCCTGCCGATGCAGGGGACACGGGTTCATGACCCGGTCCGGGAGGGTCCCACATGCCGCGGAGCGGCTAGGCCTGTGAGCCATGACCACTGAGCCTGCGCGTCCAAGAGCCTGTGCTCTGCAGCGTGAGAGGCCACAACAGTGAGAGGCCCACATACTGCAAAAAAAAAGAGTATGCTCTTTGGCATTCACTGACCTTGCTCCGAACTTCAGCTCTGCACCTCATTAATGGCATGGGATTTGGGGCAAGCTATTTAACCTAAAGGGGGATGGATAATAGGTATCTCCTTTGGCTCTTGCGAGGCTTCACTTAGTCAATGTATGTGAAACGTCTAGTCTGTGCCTAGCACAGGATGTATGAATATATTCCCAGCTCCTGTTAGTATCCTCTTGTGTTTCTCTTCTTATAGCACAGAGCTTGTCCTCTGTGGATCTTGTTTCTCTCTAGCCAGCAGCAGAACCTTGATGGGAGGGATGTGATCAGAACAATAGTGTTTGTTCATTATGAAGTCAACTCAGCCATCCCCCTATTTTACATTGCACTGGTTCCCTAAAAAGCTGTACAGTAAGCCATCATGTTAATGCAGTAGAGCCGTGGTCCCCAACCTTTTTGGCACCAGGGACCAGTTTTGTGGAAGACAGTTTTTCCACGGATGGGGGCTGATGGTTCAGGCAGTAATGCGAGCGATGAGGGAGCGATGAGGGAGCGGGGGATGAAGCTTCACTCGCACTCACCTCCTGCTGTATGGCCTGGTTCCTAACACCGTCCGGGGGTGGGGGGGATTGGGGACCCCTGCAGTAGAGTAGCTGGATATACTAAGAAGCCCTGCTTGTGGTCCTTTGTCAAGTGAGATGTGTCATCATTGAATTCTTTTATATGCGGATTCTGTTGAGTTCAATTCATTTAAAGGTGGAGCCTACCTATGAACTTATTTAGCTACTTAGCCATGCCTCAGCTAGCACTTAGAGTAGAGGGCCCCAAGGCCTTATCACAGAGCCTGCCTGTCTCTCTCCAGACACATGTGGCCCTGTCTGACTTGCAGATCCAAGGTTGCACGTGACTGATTTGCCCTGGGAGGAACTCCCTGTCCAGAGGCAGCACAGCTAAACCCTTACCCTGGCCCAGATGAGAGGAGGACATGGTGGGGGGAGGTGTGCACTTGGTCACAGGCCGCTACTCAATGCCACAGGCACCCAGCATCTCCTTTGTGCAAGTCCTTAGGATGGGTGCTGGGGTTCCTGAGATGACAGTGGCCTCTGCACTTGGAACCTCACAGGCTTCACCATCCTCTTGTGCTTGAACTCATGAGCCAGATATCGCTCCTGGCCCTGGGTGCTGAGTTATTAGATGTACGGGTGAAAGAGCTGCTCCTTAAGCAGAGGGTCAGGGACACCCACGTGCTGGAGAATGCTGAGCCAGCCTCAGGAAGGGAGGGGGCTTTGCAGGAACGCACCCCGCAGAGCCTCACTGCCTGCCGCTTTCCAGATGTGGGAAGAGCCAGAGGCCTTGGGGTCTGTGTCAACACTGTGACCGGCCTTCAGTGGTAGGGAGGACATGTGTTGGCCATACTGGACCACAGGGTCACTGATTGGGTTGTTCATCACTGGCCTTTGGGGACACCTGCTGTAGCCCATTGATGGTGTCTTATTGTCACATCTGCATCTTCTCAGCCAGTTTCTCTCCCTGTTACAGAGCAGGGAACAAGTTAGGTTCACAGGTTTTGGCTGGAGATTTCCGCACACACCACTAGGGGCAAGCGCACTGTTCCTTGGAGAGCAAGTGAACAAAGCATTGAGGGCAGTGGACATTTTAATGTTGATAAGTTGAGCTTCCTCTTCCCAAGTAACCACATGATACCAAATCCAAACAACAGCAGTTTCCTCCCAGCTATCAGTACTTTATGTAAATTTCCAAGCACACTACCTCAGTTGGTGGAATATGACTTTACCCGCCACTAGATGGCGCCCCATGTGCGCATAAGCCTCTTCCACATTGAGAACTTGAATTCGATTTTCTGGATTTTTTTAAAGGTACACACACACACACACCTTGACTTTCACCATCCTTGAAGACAATCATCAATTCTTTAATTTTCCTTTTAGCATTCAAATTATGGGCTTAATCACATTCTCTGGAAAATTGGCTTAACATAGGAGTCTATGGGTGTTCTTAAATCTTATGGACCGCAAACCGTGTGATTCAGAGGCTGAATTTGAGTTTATTCCATTAACTAGTATGTTTTGGTTTGTCTTGTAAAGTTCTGCATACGGTATTTTAAAAATAGTCTTTATTTTTTTTCTTAAAAAAGGTTATAATTTTAAAGTGTAAATGATGAATATATCACAAAAATTTAACACAGTAGTTTAACTAGCAAACATATATATTTTTGACTAATATAATGATGTCTTTCTTGGTATTTAATTATTTTTCAAATCCTACCTTGTCTTTTTTTTTTTAACATTTTTATTGGAGTATAATTGCTTTACGATGGTGTGTTAGTTTCTACTTTATAACAAAGTGAATCAGTTATACATACACATATATCCCCATATCCCCTCCCTCTTGAGCCTCCCTCCCTCTCTATCCCACCTCTCTAGGTGGACACAAAGCACCGAGCTGATCTCCCTGTGCTATGCGGCTGCTTCCCACTAGCTATCTGTTTTACATCTGGTAGTGTATATATGTCCATATATACACTACCACTCTCTCACTAAAAAATAGTCTTTAAATTCAATTTTTTTAAAAGACACCAGAAGAGAAAGGGAGAACAAACATTAAATAATACTTCTTCCATGGCAGGCAGTGTTCTGAGATGGCTTAAATGTGCTTAAGTGTTAACACATTTAATCTCCAGAGCTTAGAAAGAGCTCTTCCATACACATCTTTATAACCATCTGATAACATCTAATAGACAAGGAAGTAGACACTAAGAGAAGTGGGAGATTCTCCATTGTTTCAGCCAGTAAATGGCAGACTAATGGAACTCCTGACCTGGGCTCCTTTGCAGTACATCCTGCTGCCTCCTACTGGTCGAAACAATCAGGAGAGGCTTTGCAGAAATCAGACGGTGGCGTAAAGGGTATTTGGATTCTGCTTTCTCTCTTTTCCTTTGTCTCAATTCTTTTATCTATAACATAGGAACAAAACAATCCCTAATTGCTGTGAAAGAACTTCATCAGCTGTCTGCTATTATTATTTGGGGGGATAATTTGGGTTTTTGTGGGAATATGAGAACTCTCATATGTGAAGCTTGTGATCCTTCACTCATTCACACAAAAAAACATTCCTTGCTCCTGTGTAAGATCTCCCACCCTGAGGTGCCTGTTCTATTTCAATACTACATCTGGTTTGCCCTGAGCTCTCTCTTACAGCTGAATGTTGCAGTGAGATTTCCTGTGCTTTCAGCAGGTGATTCTGCCTTAGCCTCAGGATCCAGAAATAATAGGCAATGGGAAGACAACTCCAGGGGTGGGACCCAGCTGACTAGAGAGTTAGCCAGTGCCAGTTCTGTACAAGCCAAACCACCAAGAAAAGGCAGATCATTTTTTTAAAAAAATTATTATTTTGGAACACAAAATACTCTTTCTGTATCCAAGAGTTTCCATTTCAAATGGCAAATCAGATTATCCCTTTGACAGAAGGCTTCAATTAAAAGCCCAAGTCTCTGGATGGGTTTTAAAGTGCATTCTCCTTCTTTGGACCTGATGCAGGTCTTGCTTCTAAGAGTTTCTCTGTTTTGGCTTACATAATGCTTTGTGACCCAGGCTTTTATTCCTACACGGGATCATTTTGTATCTGGAGGTTCTCATTGGCAGGCTCTTGATATAAGGAAGATTCTGTTTTTCTTTGGGATTTGAAAACCCAGAAATAGACATCCTTCTCATTTGACTTCTCAAGACACTAGATGTTATAAAACAGAATCAGGGCTGATAAGTGGTATCAGGATAAAGTTTATCAGAGAAAATACTTACAAGTTTATTTTAGTTCTGAAAGTTTTTGTCTCAAAACCCCATAATAAATGTGGTGTGTGTGGCTTTCTTTAACTTCTGCAGCTCCTCTGTGGGACATTGGTCCACTCAGCTGCATTAAGCAGGGTTTCCCAGAGCTCAGACCAGGCGGGCTCATCCACCAAGGCCATTCTCTCTCTACCAGCCCAGCCTCCAGACTGCCAGAGGGCACCCACGAGCCAGGGCCAGGGGGGATGTAGCTGCTTCTCAAAACCAGATGCGCCACTGGAAAAGGGCCCCGCCGGGCCTTCTCGCTGGCAACTTAAAGACAGAATGTCTCTGTTGTATCTGTAATATGGAAAAATAACAGGGAGCTGCTAGAAGGGCTCTGAACGTGCCAAGGAAGAACCAATAGTGCAGGGCCACGATGTGCCTACAACCCACGCAGGACACTCAGGGAGGACATGGTGTTTGGTGTTGACCCAGCCTCTCTGCTGCAGGGGAGAGGGGAGCCTCAGCATCTGCCGAGATTCCATGATGACGGTTAGTCTACAACTCCAAGCCCTCTCCTGCTGCAGCCATGGGAGGGCAGTGATGCAGCTCTTCAGGCCAAAGGCTGGTTTTCCTTTAGAACTCGAGACCATTTCAGTCCTTGGAACATTTTCAATTACGGCCTCAAGACATGAGGTTCAAACTCATGTCTTGGCCAACTCTTTACCATAGACCATCAAAGGGGGCACAGATGGCTGCAGCTGTGTTGCCTCCCTTGCCCCGAGAAGAGGGGCCCTCTGGTACCTCTAACAGTCAGGCAGTTGCAGGGAAGTGACCAAAAGAGAGGTGGGCAAGAATGGAAAGCCGAGGGTCTATCTAGCCCCTCGCAGACTCTCGCCTCAGCTACTTTTGCTCATAGTTTCACAATTACATGTCACTCAGTTTTTTCAGCCCAGCCTGTGACACCACATTCATGCAAAAAGGTTGACTTAGGATATCCTCAGTGTCATTATAGCATCAGTGTCAATCAGTGGAAGCCTTTTTTGCTTCCTATAATAGTCTCTGTCAAGCACGGCCTCCTCATCTCTTGCCTGGGTAAATTTTTTTTTTTTTTTTGCGGTACGCGGGCCTCTCACTGTTGTGGTCTCTCCCGTTGCGGAGCACAGGCTCCGGACGCACAGGCTCAGCGGCCATGGCTTACGGGCCCCGCTGCTCCGCGGCATGTGGGATCTTCCCGGACCGGGGCACGAACCCATGTCCCCTGCATCGGCAGGCGGACTCTCAACCACTGCGCCACCAGGGAAGCCCCTGGGTAAATCTTAATTGACCTTTATGCTTTCCTTCTGCTTCTCTCCCCTACATCCACCCCCATTCTCCACATAGCTGCCAGTGTGGTCTTTCTGGAACGTGGCTGATCCGATCACGCCCTTAAAACAGACAGACAGACAGACAAGAAACTTAAATGGTTTCCTTTTGCCTTCAGGACCAAATCTAAACTCCTGAGTGTGGCATTCAAGATCCATCACGTCCTGGACCCTCCCCTCCCCATCACTCTCTTCCCATCCTGAGCACACTCGGAAGAGACCAGTCCTACAGAGATGCTTGAACCTCCTTGCGCATTTCTGCCCCAGAGCATCTGTGTCCACGCTGCCGCCTTGGCCCGTAATGCCCTCTAAACGCCTCTCTGCCTTGATCATTTTTTTTTTTTTTTTTTTTTGGCGATACGCGGGCCTCTCACTGTTGTGGCCTCTCCCGTTGCAGAGCACAGGCTCCGGACGCACAGGCTCAGCGGCCATGGCTCACGGGCCCAGCTGCTCCGCGGCACGTGGGATCCTCCCGGACCGGGTCACAAACCCGTGTCTCCTGCATCGGCAGGCGGACTCTCAACCACTGCGCCACCAGGGAAGCCCTGCCTTGATCATTTTTTCTCATCCTTTGAGATCCTGCTGAAATGTCCCAAACTCCTGATATCCTGCCCTGCCCACTCCCTAAGCAGAGTTAGTCAAGCTCTCTTCTTTGCATTCCTGTGGCATTGGGCACTTCCCGTTAGAGCTCTGCAAAGCATTATTTTGTAAATGTTTATACACCTGTCTTCCCCATGAGATGATGAACTTCTTAAAAATAGAGACTGGGTAACTATCACTGTACTAGCTCAACACATGCTTGATAAACAGCTAATGAAAGACCCAGCATATTTCAGCGTCTCTTGGTAATAAGCCAGAGAGACCCAAACACTCGTGTCCGCTTTAACCACTCGGGCCAGGAACTGCTCCTGTTTTCCTTTTAGGCGTTTTCCTCCAGCCAAGTACCTGATCTCTGAGCCTCGTTTATACCTCGACCCAAAGCCACCAGTGCGGCCCTGGGCTCCAGAGAGGAAGGGGCAGGGTTCTGTAGCTGCGCCTCTGAGAACAGGCCAGGGAACAATGGCAGGAAGTGTCCAAGTGGGAAACAATCAGCCAGGCACAGCCCAAGTGGAGGAGCTTCCTGATTGGCTTGATTTCTTCTGAGCAGGAACTCTTAGAATAACTTTGCAATTATCCCCATGGGATGACAAGTTTCTCGCAGAGGAGGAGCTGTCACCTGGTAATGTCAAGCATGGAAAACACAATTAGAAAAAAAAAAAACAAAGCCTGAGAGAAAGACTCCTTTAGGAAGATCCATTTGGATTTTGCAGAGTCCCCAGCTCCTGCCACGGCACCCCAGGGCAGCCTCCTTCAGAGTCTCCTCTTTGGGCACAGTTGAGCCATCACCTGTGCCTTCCAGATGGAGACCATTCTCCTCTCTAGGGCTCAAAGGCCAGAGGCGCTATTTGTCCTTAGGTGCCCTGTTGGGCAGCTCATGGAAGCCCAGGGTGTCAGTGGCCGCAGAGAGCAATGCCCCCTTTCAGAACCACAGTCCTGCAGGAGACACTGATTGAGCGCTGGCTGTGTACAAAGCAGTGTAGGCACTGTGGGGAGCATAGCAATACACCAGCAGCTGTTTCCACTCTCGTAGCACATTGATTGCCAAGCCACGTTCTGTTCTGTGGAAAGGTCCACCCCAGGCAAGGAGGAGGTAGGAGGAGGGGGAGGGGCTCCCCATCAGCTCAAGCCTCAGCCAGGGTAGCTCTCCCTGATCAAGATGTTGGAAAAGAAAATTCTACAGCAAAAAGAGGAAACCCTGGAAACCTTTGGTGTGGGAGCGGTTTCATTTGCTCTTGGAAGGAGGCGGCACAGGGCAGTAGTTAATTGCCTAGGCTTCACAGTATATTGTAATAAACAATAATGGAAAAGAACTGAAAAAAAAAGAATATATATATATATGTGTGTGTGTGTGTATATATATATATATATATATATATATATATAACCGAATTGCTTTGCTATACACCTGAAACTAGCACAATATAGTAAATCAACTATACTTCAATTAAAAAAAAGACAAGACAAAAGAAATCCTAGGCTCCAGCAGCGAGCCAACCTAGGTTTGGATCCCAGCTTTACCATTGACTGGTGGCAGATCACAAGTTACTGATCCTCTCTCAACCTCTGGCCTGTCATCTGTCAAGTGTGGATTATAGTAGTAGCTACTATGCAGATCACAGAGAACTGAATAATGCTTACAAACCATGCAGCACGTTGCCTGGCCCATGGTAAATGCTCACCCAGTGTTAGCTGTTTTTACCACTACTCCTCTTGGACATTAAATAATTTTTTATCCATGAATGACTCATTAATGTACTAACTCAGGTATCTTGAAAGCACTGTCAGTCTCTCCAGAGTAACCTCCAGTAGAGGACAACAGGCAGAAACGTGTCGATCATCCGCAGTGTGGGCATTTGTAAAAGCTGTGGCTGAAGCCCCGTGGATGCACACACACATACACACAGAGGCTGACAGGAAGCTCTTAACTCAGCAAGAAAGCTATCACAGAGTGCTGGATTTAGGCATAAACAGTGAATAAACAGGGATTTGGAAGAGAGGAATGCACCACATAAACAATTTTCACAATCAGATATGAAAGACCATATGCTTCCTGCGTGAGGGGGTGAATTCAAAGAGAATCACAGGGGAAAATGAAGTAAACGCAGAGACAGTCCATCATCCTCACCCAATTTCTGCACATCTATGCGTCCTCTGCCTGTGGTTTTATTTAGATGAGCCCCAGAGTAAATAAGAGCAGTATGTTACACTTACACCACACGTGCATGTACACACACACACGCACACACACACAGAGTCAAGTAAAATTATATATTTGAGACATTTGGGAAGAGTGAAAAGTCTAGAAAACACAGCAGCTACCTTCTACATTATCTTAGGAGAAAGCAAATAAGACAAGTTTCTTTTTAATCAGCTCCTTGTACTAAGTCCAGAGTTGCCATTATTTTTAATTTTTTTAAGAATCATTTTTTGACCGAAGGAGTTGAGCCAAAGGGTGTGTCTTGAGGCTACTTTCAATTGAAAAACAATTTATGCATTCGTTTACTCAACCAGCATTTCTTGAGAACTTTCACTAAGCCAGGTTCCTCGTTAGACACAAGCTAGCGAGATGCTAGGAGCCATGTGCAAAGAAAGATAAAGAAGAGATGGTTATTATCCTCAAGAGGTTTGCAAATGGGAGTTGGGGACAGAACCCCAAATCCATAAAGAAGTGTTTAAAATACAAGTGGCATAAAATTGGTGGTGGAAATATGTCTGTAAGATATGGCAGCGAGAAAGCATGGGAAATGTGTCAGGGAAGACTTCCAGAAGGAGATGGTACCTGAGCAGATTAATAAGTAGAATTACCCAGGGAGCAAACTGACAGAACTTAGTAGCTAATATACGTGTGTGGGGTTTACCAGAGAGGAGCAAGTCAGAGATCAAGGTAACATCCAGAGGCTTACAGACATAGAAAATAGACTTGTGGTTGCCAAGGGGGAGGGAGGGATGGATTGGAGTTGGAGGTTAGCAGACGCAAACTGTTATATACAGGATGGATAAATAATGAGGTCCTACTGTATAGCACAGAGAACTATATTCAGTATGCTGTGATAAACCATAATGGAAAAGAATATGAAAAAGAATATATGTATATATATAACTGAATCACTTTGCTGTACAGCAGAAATTAACATTGTAAATCTATACTTCAATAAAATTAAGAAAAAATAAAATCAATAAATCAAACAAACAAACAAAAAAACAACAACAAAAGATAACATCCAGGTCTCCATCTTAAATAGAATGGATTAGTGGCGGTACCAGCAGCTGAACTAAAGAATGCCGGAAGGAGGAACAGCTTTATGGAGAAGATGAGTTTGGTCTTGCATATGTTGAGTTTGAGATACTTATGGACCATCCAGGTGGAGACACTGAAAATGCAATTGTATGTAGAGACTGGAGTTACGAGAGAGGCTGAAGATATAGGTTGGGTACATATAAGTCAGTGTGTACGAGCGTGGACATGTTTAGTGGGGGATAGAATGGAGAGCCAAGTGAACATTTAACAGAGAAGTAGAAGAGGCACGCATATTGAGAATGTGGTATCCTGGCCTCTGAAGGGGAGAAGGAGTGGTCCACAGCGTTTTATAAAGGGAAGAAGTCAGTAGATTCCCACTGAAGAGTATCCATTAGACGTGGCAGTTAGGATGTCACGGACTTTAACAAGATCAGATACAACAGCGTGGCGGGTGCCACAGCAGAGTGGAGTAAGTCGAGGGGTGACGGGATGTGAGGAAGTTGAGGGAGCAAGGGGCGAGTGCTATTGGGGAAATCTGGGAGAGAGATTCAGCGGTAATTGGATCAGAACGCAGGGTCAAGAGAAGTTCACCTATTTTTTTTTTTTTTTTTTTTTTGGGGTACGCAGGCCTCTCACTGTTGTGGCCTCTCTCGTTGTGGAGCACAGGCTCCGGATGTGCAGGCTCAGCAGCCATGGCTCACGGGCCTAGCCTCTCCACGGCATGTGGGATCTTCCCGGACCGGGGCACGAACCCGTGTCCCCTGCATTGGCAGGCGGACTCTCAACCACTGCGCCACCAGGGAAGCCCCACCTATTTTTGATGTGAGCGAATTTATTCTAAAGGGGCCAAACGGAAGGAGGCATCTTGGAGAGCAGTTGAAGCTATGGTGGGGAGGGGGTCATGGGTAAACGCCATCCCAGAGGAATCGGCACAAGGTCAGGTGCACAGGTGGAGGCCTTGGCCTTCAGCAGGAGAGTCTCTGAGTCAGAGGCTGGAGGTGAAAGGCTGGATGAGACTTTTTCTCTTCCTGCAGAAAGGGATATTTCTTGGGAAGAAAGGATTTAAGCTACTGAGAAATGTATTGCTTTGAAAGGAGATCATTTCACTTTCATGTAATCAAAGCTCTTTATTTCTGATGAAACAGACCCAAACAAGAATCACACCCAAGAAATCAATGCTCGGCGCTGGCTTGGAAATGATTTTCTATAGAAGAAATCAACTTGCACAGATTCTGACAGTATGAGCCATGTGACTCCAGATAAGATAAATACACAAGAAAAGAATAGGCTGGTTTCCAGGGGCTTAGGAAAACTGATGGAGAGAGAAATTTTCATTCATATTTACTTGGGATTAAATTTGATTGCACCAACATCAGTAATGAAAAGTGCTAATATGTACCAGCTGTTCACTCAGATAAAAATAGAAAGTAATCCAATATTGATTTTTTTCAATGAATATACAAATTTTAATACATTTGGGGGGGTGGGGAAAGTAGCAAAACCAAGCCGAGATTTTTAAATTATATTGAATAGCACCATTTCCAAGTTAGTTTCACTATAGAATCCTTTAAAAGTGTGTTCTTGCTTTGCTTTGCTTTTCATTCACTCAACAAATATTTATTGAGCATCTGTGTATACAGGAAAGAGTATAAGGTACAGTAATAAAATAAAATAATAGGATATGATAATAAAAATAATAAAATATCGTCCTATTTCTCAATAAGCCTGTACTCAGGAGAGGGATAATACAGGTAGGGTTGGGGAGGATAAATACATTTTTAATGCTCTACGACCAGGTGGGGTGCAACAAGTACCTAAGAGGTCTAAGGATGCTATGGGGATTTGGAAGGAGTGAACACGTTAGGTTGAGGGGATTGAAGGAAAACATTACTACGGAAACACTTTGGGCTTTGATTATTAGGTGTATCCAGTAGATAGAGTTGGGAGAGGAGAGTCATTCCAGCCTTTTTCACAGAGCAGCCTGCTGTTGGTTCTGGCTGGGACACAGAGGAAGGTGTAAGGCTGGGAAGGCGTGAGAGCAGAGGGTGGAGGGTGTGACAGGAATTCCACCTAAGAAAGTCAATCCGATGATGGAGAACCATCAAGTCAACTTTTCAGCAAGGGAAAGGATATGAGCTATGCTTCAGGAATTCTTAAACGCACCATTCTCTTCTTGGCCATATTTCTGTCTCGGTGATGACGTAGGGGGGAAAAAAATGAAATGGGCTTGAGTTTCCACTGACACCTTGCAGTCAAGGAAGGTCCTGTTCTTTCACAAGGAGAAGTGGAAATCCTCTGTTTATTTAAAGGCCATTAACCTTTTTCACAGTAAAATACCAAATGATCTATGGTGATTCCAGATATACTCATCTAAGTAAAAGGAAACTGTTTCCTTACAAATTGAGTCACAAATGAAAAATATTTGGGGAGTGCCATAGAAACAAATGCACTGTTTTCCTGAAATATGGAAAATGAATTTTGTAGCATCTATGTGTGTGAAAGGAAACAGTATTCTGTACGGTGTCCTACCTGGAATATGGAAACAGAAAGCTATTAAGATAGATAGATAGATAGTCTTAGAATGGAGGGGTTAGATAATCAGGTCCCGGGCAGAATTGAGGATCCAGGCAGCAGGAACTAATGGGACACCCTTCAGAATCCTGCTGTAAGAATGATTGACCACCCCCTCCCAATTTTTCTCCATTCTTGGGCTACTCCTTCCAAGATGCAGATTTCTGGGCAAGAGTCCAGTTGACCTAGAGTCCAGTTGACCTAGTTAATATTTCCACTCCTTGGCCAGGGATATGAGGCTGTCTGATCAACAGTTTCACCAAATCCACAAGGTACTCCAGAGAGATTGTTTCCCAGTGGAGGAGCTAGATGCTGTTCCCCAAAGGAAAAGAGCAGGGATCCTGGGCAGGCAAAATTAATAATGCCCACCACCTTAGCATCTGTCACCAGACTCACTTCTGGACTACGAATAATGTGTATTCTGCTCCCACTCTGCAACCAGAACTCCAGGGTCATGGGTGAGCTCCACGTTGTTGAGCCTTATGTGTAGTGGTGATTAGCTCACTGTACTGCAAAGCTGGGAAGGTCTTTCAAGTGTATGGACAGCCTAGTCTTGGCTCTCTTCCTGGGATGATTCAGCTGGCAAAAGCTGTGAGCATCAGACTGACACAAGCATCACAGTAGCAACATACCAGAGATGCTAAGACATGGCTGATTATTATCGTGCAAAGAGTAGGACCTTCCCTGCTGAGACTTTGGATGGGGCAGGGATGTGGGGTGAGGTGGGATGAAGCACAGACCCAGCAGAGCCCCATTTTATAAGGGTTGATTAGCAGGAATGAATCGCATACCTCGCGATTGCTCATTTTCCCCTTCTCTTGCTGCTGAGATATTAATGAGGCTCTAGGCTCTGATTATCTATGGCCCCACATCCGCAGTGTGCTTCAAGGAGCATTCCTTCAAAAGTCAACAATACGTGGTAAATGTCTTGCATCACTTAGGATTAAAGGTGGATGCGAGTAACAGAGACCCACAGTAACAGTGGCTTTAAACAAGATGTTTATTTCTCCCTCCAGGAGAAATCCACAGGTAGGCAGTCAAGAGCTGTCTGGTGGCTGTGTGCTGGGAATCCCGCAGAGACCCAGCCTTCTTCCATCTTAGCCCTCTCCTGTCTTTGTTCTCAGAGTCCAAGATGACAGTGAGAGCTTCACCTGCACACCTGTGCATTTCAGGCAGAAGGATGAAGGAAGGGCTGAAAGAAAAAAAGGGCTAAAGAAGGTTCTAGAAGCTGCCCTACAACACTTTGACTTACATCCCTTTGGCCAGAATATGCTACCCATGGTTACAAAAGATGCTAGGGAGTGTGCACATTATTCTGTGTGCCCTGTGCCCAGCTTAACTGTAGGGGTTACGTCGCATTGAAAGAAGGGGAGGATGGGAATTGGTGACCAACTCACAGCCTCTTTTACAGGCTTGTGCTGGATGCATAAAGAGGCGGGCAGCTTTCCTATCCTCTGAGGAGCAAACATTCTCCCTGAGGTTCTTGTTTTGGCAGGTTGGTCAGACAGGCACCCCACCTGACTGCTCAACTATGAAATTGCAGTTCTAGGGGAGAGAACAGGCCTGAATTCAGCACCTTGGGCCGGTCTGTCAGCATCTCCTTTTCGTTCTGGAAGTATTTACTAAGACTCTAATGCATGTCGCCTGAGCGGCCATGGTTGACCTGTTCACAGTTTATGTGTGTGACCTGGGCCCATGTCCCTCGACAGTGAGGAAAGCTGTAATGGGTCCATTGTGAAGAATAGACTGGTCTTGCTCAGGGCTTGTTCAGAAATGTCCTTAGGGTCCCCAGGATTTTGTGAAGTTCCTTTACTGCTCCCCTTGCCTCAGCTTTTCGTTGGTGCTGAGTTGGCTCCATGAAGAAGCCCAGAAGTCCCCCTTCCTCTTGGTCACTCTCCCCTTTCCTCTTCTGCTCTTTCCACCGCCCCCCACCCACTTCTGGGCCCCAGTTCGTATCATGCATGCTCCCCACTGAGTAGTGAGTTCCATTTGCCTTGAGTCTTGCCGTTTCCCAAATGGAATGCCTACAAGTCAGGGTGTTAGCTAAACTTGACCTCTGCACTTCCAAGGGATGGAACTCAGACCATGAGTGAAAGCTGGTTAGCTGTCGCTGACCAGTGCTGACGGTGAGCGTGTTCCAAGAGGGAAGGGCTGCCTTGGGAGGTGGTGAATTCCCCGTGTGCAGAGGATTTCAAGCAGAGGTAGGATAACTGCTGGTTGGAGAACAGTTCAGGGGCTTCATGTTTCTGGAAATCCATGTGATTAAATGGCTTCCGCTTACAGCCTGACCTTCTGTGGTTCTGTGAGCGTGAAAAATCCATTGTGTTGCCCTATGCATTCTTGAGGAAGTGAGGGAAAAGGAGAAATTGGTCCTAGGGAGATAGTCGAAAGCAGTGGTAAAGAGTCCTGGTTCTCCAGTACCAGGGTCCAAATCCTGGCCCCATTATCTGTGTGACCCTGGGCAAGTCAGTAGCTTTCTGTATCTCAGTCTTTCATCTGTGTAATGGGAGTGAAAGAATTCCTGTTTCATAGGACATTGTGAAGGTTAAGTATCATAATGCATGTAAAGCACTTAGAACAGTGCCTAGCACATAGTAAGCACTCAAAAATCCTCCTCATTATTACTGTTGTTACATATAAGCAGTATATACATAACAAAAACAATATTAGAATTGTTAGTATCATAACAATTTTTCTAACCATCACTGATGGAGAAAGAAAAAAATGAAATACACCTGAGTTTATAGGCAAAGCCTTTTCCAAACAGTAAGACTGTTGGAAACCCAGTTTGTATTAGTCTGTACTCTTTTGGATTCCACTGAGAAATACCATGCAAAGGGAACATTGATTGGCTCCTATAAGTAAGAAGGGCAGAGGTGCCGCAGAGAATCATGGGAAGCAGGAGCTAGAGAATCAATGGGCCAGGGTCCCTCTCACTCAGCCTCTCTTGTTCTCATCTCTCTTTGCTTGAGCCTTGTTTTCTCCCACTGCAGATGAGGGAAGGTAGGGTCCCAGCAGGGCTTGGAAGGCCAGGTATTTCTGGCCCAGTCCAGGCCCAGCAGAATGAGAGCACAAAGTGAGCAATGGGGACGAGGGACAGGAATATTGGGGACCTCTCTGAGGCATCTTGCTGAGCTATGTCCATTGGAGGGCAGAGTGTGCAATGATTGAAAAGGCCATGCAAGGACACATGTTCCTGGGTGAGGGAGGGATGTATTATATTCTGGGCCTCGGTCTGTGCTGTCTCCTCTGCCTGGCACGTTTTCTTCTCTTTGCTACCCGATGAAGGCATCCTTCAAGACCCGGCTAACATAATACCTACTCAAGTCAAGTTTTTTTCACCCCTTTGTATCTGTTGGAAATTGCGTTCAGCTGTGATCACAATAGTGGCTTAAACTCACAGCAAGAAATCTGGAGTGAACTGTCCAGAGTTGGTGTAGTCACTCCAGGGTGCTAACTAGAACCCAGGCAATTTCTCTCTTTCTGCACACTCAGCCATCCTTAGCAGACTCTTGCCCTTCCGGACACAAGATGACTATTCCACCTACAGCATCATATGCCTTATGGTAGGCAGAGTAATGGACGCCCCCCCCCCCCCCGACCAAAGATGTCTCCGTCCTAACCTTCAGAACCTGTGAGTATGTTAGGTTACATGGCAAAGGGGAATTAAAGTTATAGACGGAATTAAGTTCTCCAAACAGCTGACTTTAACATAGGGAGATTACCCTGGATTATCTGGGTGGGCTCAATCTAATCATAAGGATCCCTAAAAGTGGAGAGGAGGCAGAAGAAGAGAGTCAGAGGGAGATGTGACTGGGGAAGGATGGTCAGAGAGCTACAGCATTGCTGACTTTGACGATGGAGGAGGGAGCCATGAGGCAAGGACTGTGGGTGGCCTCAGGGAGCTGGAAAAAGCAAGGAAACGATTCCTCCCTAAAGCCTCCAGAAAGGAACACAACTCAGCCCCCTCTTGATTATAGCCTGTTGATACCCATGTCAAACTTCTGACCCACAGAAGTGTAACATAGTAAGTTGATATTGTTGTAAGCTACTATGTTTGTGGTCATTTGTTAGAGCAGCAGTTGGAAGCTAATACATCTCTCTAGCACCAGGTCCCTGTACCAGGCAGGAAGAAGGGAAAGGCCGAGGGCATATGCCAGCTTTCCCAGAAGTCTCGCCCAATAATGTTTACATACATCTCATTGGCCAGAACTGTCCTGTGGCCACCGTTCTATGCATAGGAAGCTGGATGCGTAAATTTTCAGCTGGGTACATTGCCACATATCCCCCACAAAATAAAGATTCTCTTAGCATGGGAGTAGGGGAGAACAAATCTTGGGCAGGCAACTTGGAGTCCCCTGAGGAACTGACACTTTTCCAAATCGTTGTTCTTTCCTCCAGCTCTTTTTGGGCTCTCTTGAAATTTATGTGTTTACTTGGCTCTTCTCATTACTTTACCAAGAGCTCGCCCGAGCAGACACCGTGGCTGATTTAGCTCTCTGTCCCTGATGTTCAGCGCAGTGCCTGATGGAAGGAAGGTGCTTGCATTAAGTTGGATGGATGGATATATACATGGACTTTGAAATGAGAGAATGATCGATGCACCTTATAGCGCCATAGGTCCTTTGTATTTTCCCATTAGGAAGGTCTGTTGGGGTTAGGTCGATTTTATGAGACCATTTGGCCAGGATTGCAACCTCATCGCCAGTAGATTGAACGTGCATAGCTGCAGTGTGTCACCTTTCTTTACTGTCTATTACAGTCTGCTGCTTGCTCAGGAGAAACTGAGCAAGCCAGTCAGAGGCTGTTACATGCACCTGTCTCAGCCTAAGGAGCCTTGGTTAACCTTGAGTGTAAATTACACTTCCTGCCAATTCTTTATTTTTAGCTTGGCTCCTCCAGGGAAGACTGCATTAGATTTGGGTCATGAAACTACAAAACATTGACATTTCTAGCCCAACTGGGATGACTCTTATTAACCCCATGACACTCAGTTTCTTGGGAAGCTCCTCAGCCCTGGGACTCAGGTTTTCCACGAAAAGTTGTCAGTCTGGGCCGTCCAGTGCCCACATGTGCATGTGTGGAGAAAGCTGCTGCTTGGATCTGACTCACTCAGACTTATATAAACTGTCGATATCCTGAGTTCATTCCCTTTGGATGAAACTCAGGTGGTGTTATCGTGAAAGTCTAGTTTTGTTGCTTTTTTTTCCTCTCTCTCTCTCTCCGTTCCTTCTCAGTTACACAGTATCACGACCCAAATCTTTAGCACTTGATCTATATAGCCAAGAGCCCTGAAACCCATAGGGCCCGGGCAGTGGACACAATTGGGCCAGCCAGTGGGCATCAGGTCACAGAGAATTCTTAATCACTTGAGCCTGCTTCATCGGAAGAAATGAGTTACTTAGAGTCAGCCTTTTTTTTTTTAAGTCAGATATTTTTTATTTATTTATTTATTTTTGGCTGTGTTAGGTCTTCATTTCTGTGTGAGGGCTTTCTCTAATTGCGGCGAGTGGCGGCCACTCTTCATCGCGGTGCGCAGGCCTCTCACTATCACGGCCTCTCTTGTTGCGGAGCACAAGCTCCAGACGCGCAGGCTCAGTAGTTGTGGCTCACGTGCCTAGTTGCTCCGCGGCACGTGGGATCCTCCCAGACCAGGGCTCGACCCCGTGTCCCCTGCATTGGCAGGCAGATTCTCAACCACTGTGCCACCAGGGAAGCCCCCAAGTCAGATATTTTTAACCCAACTTTTTTCCAGAATCCCTTGTAGTGCCTGACTCTGAGTCCAGCCAGACAAGCTCCGTCAGTGTTGGTTGAATTGAATGTAAATCGATACTGTGCCCATTTTAACCCCTCACTCGACCTAGGAGAAGCTGGGACCCTGGCTCCTTTCCAGTGCCACAGCCTGTGAAAGGCAGCCTTCTCAGCGCTAGGCCAGAGGAGGCATTTTTTTTTTTAAGTGATTTACTGTTTTTATTCTGATTAGATAAGGAATACATGAGGTTTTTTTTAATTGGGGAAATATTGAAAATTATAAAGAAGAAAATAAAAATCACCCAATAGCTCATTACCCAGAGACAACTACCATGGATATTTTCCTGTTTTCTCGAACTTAACGCTCATGAAGGGGTACTCTGTATCCATCCTGATTTCTCTAAGGATTGGGGGAAATGGGGAGAGGGGTAGATTATAGTCTTTCTAATCTTTTAGCTTCAGGTATTATTGGGATATACGTACACATACATATATACATATATTTATATAGATATATGTTATTAGGAAATATATCATTAGGATATAATATATATAATACACACATATATAATATATATCTCTCTAACATACACATATGTATATTTTATTAACATCTTTATTGGAGTATAATTGCTTTACAGTGTTGTTTTAGTTTCTGCTGTGTAGCAAAGTGAATCAGCTATACGTATACATATATCCCCATATCCCCTCCATCTTGTGTCTCCCTCCCACCCCTCTAGGTAGTCACAAAGCACCGAGCTGATCTCCCTGTGCTGTGCGGCTGCTTCCCACTAGCTGTCTGTTTTACATTTGGTAGTGTGTATATGTCCATGCCACTCTCTCACTTTGTCCCAGCTTACCCTTCGCCCTCCCCATGTCCTCAAGTCCATTCTCTACATCTGTGTCTTTATTCCTGTCCTGCCCCTAGGTTCTTCAGAACCTTTTTTTTTTTTTTTTAAATTCCATATGTATGTGTTAGCATATGGTATTTGTTTTTCTCTTTCTGACTTACTTCACTCTGTATGACAGATTCTGGGTCCATCCACCTCAGTACAAATAACTCAATTTCATTTCTTTTTATGGCTAATATTCCACTGTATATATGTGTCACATCTTCTTTATCCATTCATCTGTCGATGGAAACTTAGGTTGCTTCCATGTCCTGGCTATTGTAAATAGTGCTACAGTGAACATTATGGTACATGTTTGAACTGTGTCAGTTAGTTGTTGTCACAATAGTGCTCTTTGACAAACTACTCTCAAACTCAGTGGTTTAAAACAAAAATCATTTGTACTTACACTTCTGTGAGGAGTAGGCTGGGTGTTGGCTGATCTAGGCTGGACTTAGCTGAGTGGCTCTAATTGAAGGTGCAGGTCTGACTGGTCATGGCTTCTGACTCTGGGTTGGGCTCCTGTCCACTCCCCATGTGTTCTTTCTGGGGTGCAGGCTGAAGGGACAGCAGCTGCCCAGAGAAGCTGTTCTCTTGGTGCCAGCAGAGGCACAAGAGGACAAGCCCAATGGAGCAAACACATTCCAAACCTCTGTTTGTGTCATGTCTGCTAACATCCCATTGGCTAAATCAGGTCACATGGCTGCACCCAAAGGGTCAGGGAAGTACATCCCGCCCACCATGAAGCCAAAGCAAATCATGTGACCCAAATCAGTGGGTCAGGGGCGTATATACTCTTCCCATGGAGGTGAAGGGGGAAGGGAGGGAATTTGTTTTAGAATAATGGAATCTACCCACATCCTAAATATCTGCTGAGATACTCGGTTTTTTGAGATTCAGATGAAATCTGCTCAGAATTCACCTGGCCAGTGCTATCATCCAATCTCTCCAGGAAACCTCTAGCCCAGAGCTCCTCTACCCAGTGAATTAGTTCCATTTACAGATCATCTGAGTTGTCCCTATTCCGTGCTGCTTATATTCCTTTCCTTGATTCCTCCCAAAGTAATTTACACAGATGTGTGTAAAAGGTTTGCTGAACATTTGGAACAGCAAAGGTTGATATCTCTTTGTTTATACATTGGTGTTGCTTGGCCCGTCTCTAGATTCTGTTTGCATTTCAGCCCACACACAGCCTCTCAAGTCAAAGCTTGCTGAAGAATTACCTGGGTCTCAGAAATCCTGAAGATCTCATCTTGGCTGAGCTATGACTTTTTTGCAACTTGGTTCAGCTTTTTCATTCATTCAACATACTTGTATTGAGCATTTGTGCCCCCACCATGATGAATTTATACTCTAGTAGGGGAAATTAACAATGTGTGTATACTCTAACACAGGGTTTAGAACTATTAAACCTTGGCAATGTTGATTTTGGGGGGGGCGCAAATCATTCCTTATTGTGGGGGGGTGTCCCGTGCTTTGTAGCATGTTTATCAGTTTCTACCCACTAGATGCCAGTAGCACCAACTCTACTCTCCTTGAGTGATGGATAGCCACAATATCCCCAGACATTGCCAAATATGCCCTGGGGGACAAAAGCACCTTGGTTGAGAACCATTGCACTAACATATAGTAGACTTGATAAGACCTCTGGTCTTATTATTTCCTGGTGGTGAATCTGTGAAAGCCTCATGGGGTGGATGATATCTGCGTTAAGACTTCAAAAATGGTTAGGGTTTAGAAATGAGTTTCTTGAAGGAGGGAAAATCATGGGGCACAAATGGACAAATAAGGAGTAGCTCTGTCTAAAGCATAAAATGAAGTAGACTTATTGGTAAGAGTGGAGGCTCTGTAGGTATTAGGAGGCTAGATGCTGTCATCAGAAGGACTGCCACTTTTACTGTGAGGGAAATGATCAGTATATCTGAAGCTGTGTTCATTTGGAGGAGACACCATTACACACAGTGTTTGTCTTCATAACCCAAAGTAATTGCTGCAAAGTCTTATCCATCCAGAGGTCATTTTTCTGATGCCTAGTAAGGAAACAGAAAAGGCCTCTGAGGGATACAGTGCAAAAATCCCATGGCTGTATCTTGGTGTTCCTTACCCCTCAGAAGATCTCACTAGCCAGTTCCCAACAGCAGATTAGAAGATGGAAGAGGAGCAGGGGGAGGCAGGCATAGACTCTGCAGAAAAGCTTCCAGCCCGACACAGGGAAGGAGACCAAAAGCAGAACTGAATGAATGAACGAATAAATTCAGACCAAACGATTTGGAAGCATAATGATCTGGAGTCCTGTAGGCAGCGGAACATCCATCCCTTCATAACCTCCAAAGGCATTGGTGCATTCCAGCACCACCCTAGTATACCAGCACACTCAGTGTGTAACAAGGCAGGGCATATGTGAAGTACTGTAGAGCCCATGTGGCTAGAGTTTAGCACCGGTTAGGAACAGGGTCTAGAGTTACACTTCCTGGCTTGAACCCTAGCCTCAAGGCTCTGCACCAGTAAACTAGTTCCTTAACCAAGCCAAGCCTTCATGATCTCATCTGTAAAATGAGAATTCCCGGCTCATAGGGTCATAGGGTCATTGGGAAGGTTAAATACAATAATCCATATGAATTCTTAGCTCAGCTCTTGGCACAGATTTAGTGCTCAAGAAAAGTTAAATGGTTGTTACTATCATTTCATTGCAAGAATAGAGCTGCCAAGACTTCCCCCAAATCATCACTGTAGCTGCTGTTCTGGAATATTCCCAGAGTCTCCTGGCTGTGCTGAAATTTCCTTTCCAGGAAATAGATAAGAGGGTTGTAAAACTGAGGAAAGTTTCAGAAGAGTGGGGGCAGTCATATCAGTCCCTTCCATCTCCTGTCTTCTTGGTAGTAGAGGTTAGGCCACTGAGGAAGGTGACAGCAGGTTCCCAAGGGTACTGGCCATCAGCCATTTCTCGGCAACATATTCCCTTTGAGCAAGACTGGCTCTTCACCCGTGGCCAAGCTGACAGAAGAGCAGTTATTCTGAGATAGGAGAGAGTGTGTCCTATGCTATGCAAAACCATCTACCTCCAAGTTAAGAATGTACACGTGAAGAGAAGGGGAGGCCCCAAAGCAAACTGCAAAGTGGTGGCAGTGACCTGGTGGCAGCACCTCTGGGTTGGTTTCCTTTGATCAGTGTCTGCTTAGTGGCAAAGCTGGAAACACAGGATGCTCTGTGAGGTAAAGCCTTGGCCAGGTACCGCAGCATCATGTAAAATGCAGACCGCCAGGAAGTCACCCAGCAGGAAGAAGCTGCTCTCTGGTCCAGGGGTGGCAGGACAGTAGAGTAACCTGCCCTCTGTTTGTGTGTTTTCCAGGCTGGAACAGGAAATACAAGCACTGGAAAGTGAAGAGTCCCAGATATCTGCCAAAGAGCAAATCATCCTAGAGAAACTAAAGGAGACAGAAAAATCCTTCAAGGACTTTCAGAAGGTGAAGGAAACAAATGTGACTTCTCAGTTATATCCCTGAGGAAGTAAGCGCTCATAGAATGGTGCCAATTGGAGAAAAGGCCGGTTGGTATTGATGAGAAGACTAAGCCACACACTCTGAGGGGCAGATGCGTGAGGACCAGTGCCATCTCTGAAGCTGAGAGTGGCCTGTCTTCAGGGGTGGGTCCACCTGGCCCACCAGAAGCACAGAGAAGAGTCATGAAATTAACCCCATCTCCCTACGGTCCAAACCCTTTATATGCCTAATGCCTGAAAAGTCATCTCCCATTAGACCCTAGAATTCTAAAACCAATTCTTATGAAGCAGATTAAACAGACTCCCTGTGGCTTGAAGTCTTTCCTTTATAAAAAGGCCAAAGACAAAACCATATCAAATGGGCGTGAACTCCAAAAACAAAGCATCAGTGAAACATGAAATTTTACCGTACAGGCATGCCTCGGAGGTATTGCAGGTTTGGTTCCAGACCACTGAAATTAATCAAATATTGCAATAAAGTGCATGTCATGAATTTTTTTGGTTTCCCAGTGCATATAAAAGTTATGTTTATACTATACTGTAGTCTATTAAGTATGCAATAGCATTATGTGTAAAAAAAAATGTGCATGCCTTAATTAAAACTAATGCTGTTGGAACAATGGTGCTGACAGATCTGCTTAACTGGGGGTTGTCAAAAACCTTCAGTTTGTAAAAAATGCAATATTGAGGCCCAGTAAAATGAGGTATGCCTGTCTGTGAAAACAGACGGTACTGTGTAGCAAAGGGAGAATCCATAAAGCCAGCAGGCTGTGAGTAACTCAGGACCCTCCCTCCATTTTATAACACATGTTTCCCCAGGTACCCAACAGTTGATAGGAAAGCAGTCTAATCACATTCATTTTAAGGCGGGATTTTCTGATGTCACTTCTCCAACACAACCCAGGGTATTTGCTGAATAATTGAAATATATCTCTTGTAGGAGAAATTCGGGGTAAAGTGGGAAGGGTAAACCTTTCCCTTAAATTTCAGGATCCCAAACAAATTTCCCAGAAGGAAAGAAAGCATGGGGTTTGCCCACCACAGTCAAGTTCTGGGGGAGAAAGATGGGTTAAATGAGTGAGGGGTCATCTCCCCACGTGTGTAGTGACGCTCTGGCCCTGCTTTTGTTTCCACAGAGCTTCTCCAGTACGGATGGAGGTAAGTGTAAGCGCTCTCTCCCCATCTGTACCTGAATGTTTTCATCCATCAGCTTAGTGGGTTTCATTAACACAGGCTCACCAGGAGACGCGATGTGTTGGTTTGTAAGGGCATCAGAAAGAAGGGAAGTGCCGTTTGTGGGTGCTCAGGAGGGCCACGCCCCCCGTCTCCTCAGCCTCTCCTCTTCAAGGACTGCTTCTTGACCAACTCTTTCCAGGCTTACACAGTTGGCCTGGCTCTTCTCCTTCCCATTTGGTCCCCAAGGTTCACTGCTTTGATCTCTCTTGAAATATGTTCAGCCAAGAGTGCCAGCCTCAGGACCAGTTCCCTGGTAGGGATGAGGCCACTGGTGCTGGTGGTTAGGTCTCCAGGTTACAGTATGCGGCAGGAGCCCATCATCTGATGTTTAGGAAACCTTCCTAAGGCCTCTGGTTTTACTTTGAATCAAAACTGCAGTTTCTCCAGCCTTCCAGGGAAACAGGGCTGGGCAGAACCTCCCTCCCTGTGGCGCATGGTTGGCCAGGAGCAGGTGAAGGGTGGGAGCAGGGCCCTGGCTTCCTAAACCCCACCCTGGCAGGAGTGGGCCTTCCTCTGCTCTCCCCTCCCGTCCCCTCCCCTCCGCTCTCCTTCACTGGGGCCATGTGATGAACTTGGGATTATGTGCTTCTCAGCCTTCACCTTGCTCCTCTGTTAGCTACAAACTCATGCAAACCACTTGATTCCCTCTTTCCCTCTGGCCCTCAGCTAGACCTGTCTTAAAATGCCGGGGCTTGTCGGAAGATCAGATACCATCTGCTCACCTGATTCTCATGAGGTCAACCTCTAAATTAGGAAGATGATCAGGAGCCAGAATAAGTGTTGGCATCAGTGTTTTCCCAATGTCTTTTGGAAATGTATGGTTAAAGATTTTAAAATGCAGAGACGGATAATGCATTCTTCTGGATTAGCAAAGATCCTTGCAATCACGATAATTCTAACTTCAGCAAAAAAGAAAACAAACAAAAAAACTGGTTGTCTGGGTTCTCCCCGCCACCCTCTAGGCAAGTAAAAGGCAGGGGATCTGGATTTGGCTCCTTGGGTGATCTTTGGGAAGGTATTAAATTAAATTCACGTGTCCAGCGCATATGCTCAGAGGCAAGTCAGGGTCGAGCAAGCAGGGACTCCAGGAGGAAGACTTTCAGTAGTTCTAGAACCTTTTCTAGGGTGTGGCCAAATCAGGACATTTGTTCTGTGCTTTGGGGGTGGAGCATGGACTGAAGAGGTGGCCTTGCCTATTATGGGGAGTTGAGGGTGGCAGCATGGGAAGGATAGCGGGCTTCCCTCATGCTAGGGCTGCCCAGAGGCCGTGTAAGTGACCAGCAGTAACAGTGTCAGACATCGACCCACAGATACCCACATATCGGAAGCGTCCACATCAACTTTTTTTTTTTTTTTGCGGTACTCGGGCCTCTCACTGCTGCGGCCTCTCCCGTTGCGGAGCACAGGCTCTGGATGCGCAGGCTCAGCGGCCATGGCTCATGGGGCCAGCCACTCCACAGCATGTGGGATCCTCCTGGACCGAGGCACGAACCCGCATCCCCTGCATCAGCAGGCAGCTCCCAACCACTGCACCACCAGGGAAGCCCCACATCAACTTTTTATGCTTTCACTTCTTTTTCTCTCAAACCAGGGCCTTTCCTAGACTTCTCTCTCTAATTAGGGAAAGGATGGAGCCTGCATGTCATGTCCCAGGGAAAGCTGTGTGGGCCATGGAGACCCATGTAGTCTATGACTTGTTAACAAGCATCCATGAAGCCATGTTATAAACTCTCACTGCTCTCTCTTTCGCTTTCACCCTGAACTTCTCTCATTTCCACCTGTACTGTGTACTTCCCACTATTTTCATCTGTTCACCTAAGTAGTTCATAAAGATGGTAAGAAACACGATTGTGACTGAGAAGGGAACCTACAGAGGAAAATCACCTTCATGATTCCATCCTTCATCACTTTTTGACAGGATGGGTGAACTCAGGCTTAAAAGGATGCAGAAGTCTCAGGGATCCCAAGAAGTGGCCAGGGAAAAATTTCCATGGCCTTGTCACCCTGGATGATGATTCCTACTGTGTCTGGTTATAACTAAGTCTGGGGAGACCTTTCCATTACACCACATCTGCTGGCAAAGAAAAGTTTGAAGGAGGGAGCACGTCCTTCCAAGAACGCAGTCAGTGTTTATAGGCCCACTCTGTGGTCCTGAGGGTAAAAACTCATCATGAAGCACATCCAGCTGAGGGACTTTGGGATGTCTAAATCTTTTCTCTTTCTTTGATTTCAAAGTGCCAGGACCCTCTTAGAATCAACCAATTGTTGTTACTAAGACCTAACAAAAAAATGATTGTAGAATAATGATGCTTAGGACAAATACCCAACTTCCGAAACACGATGATTACAGAATCCAGGCCCAACTGAAATTATATAACTGGACAAGAGGCTGCAGATAATCAGCAGAAGCGTTTCCAGTTTAATGAGTTGCCAAGGAGTCGGCAGCTAGCGTGTGCATGTGTAACGACCACGGTTCAGGTACCCTGTGCATGTCTCCCTGTGCTTTTCAGAGAAAACAAAGGTACTGGACTGCTGGATCACCAATGGTTTTTAACTACATGGTAGCCTTGGCAATCAAGAGCAATGTATTCCAATCTGGAGTAGAATTTCTTGGCAACATACATTCTGACCCCCCCTCACTTCCTCCCCACCTCACCCCACATACACACTTGTTATATGGCAGAGTCCTCATCGATTGGGTGGGTTGTTTTACTGCCCTAAATAGGCACAGTGTTTTGTGTAAGTATAAAACTGCATGTGGTATGTACCTAGAGCTACCTCTGTTCTTTACCCACCGAGGAGCTGGTGTGAAACCCTTGGCCAGAAACTGGCAAAGGAAAATGTCTGTCCTGGGCCCATCTCATCCTTGCTGTTTGAGACTGATCTTTGTAGATTTCCATCCCATCCCAGTCTGGGGTGGCCTGGGATCTTTCCCACATCAAAACCCTCATACCAGGGACTTCCCTGGCAGTCCAGTAATTAAGACTCTGCAATTCCTTTGCAGGGGGCACGGATTCAGTCCCTGGTTGGGGAACTAAGATCCCGCGTGCCACAGGGTGTGGTCAAAAAAAACCCCAAAACAAAAAAACACCTTCATACCAATTGTTGGGACAGCTCAGTGTGTCTTCAGTTGCCCAGAAGCCACGATTTCAGGAGAGTTTTCATCTGTTTTCTTCCTCTAGCTTTAGCTGTTTATGTTCTTCATAAAGATTTCATCAGTGCCAGAACTAATGAGAAGCACTCATGTTACATCTCTGCTCTGTAAGTGACTGTTCTCTGCCTTCTCGGACGGTGGGAAGAAGCATGATAGCCCACCCTGACTTTGGCAGGAAGAGGGCAGTTTACTGACTGAGGCCACATGAAGACATCTCCCTGTGGAAGCTTCGGAGGCCCTGTTTCTTATTCCTTGTGTTGGTCTATCAGACACCCTCCCTGCTACAGAACCTTAGGGTTTACTACTTAATGATATTTTGAGGGGCTGCCCTGTCCTTTTCCTCACGCCCCACTCCTCGCCACCCCCCTTATTCTCTTAGCAGAAGCCATGGCTCCCCAGCCCCACAAGAGCTGCTGTCCTCAAGCCTGTAGCCAGTGACCACTGGGCAAAGGTAACTCCATCACCCACTCACATCTGGCAGGGAGCAGCCTCTCGGGGAGCCTGAAACGTAAGCAGTAGGAATCACATGCAGAATTCCCCACCTGTGAGTGGCTTTTATTTCTAGCTGCTAAAACTTTCAGAATGCAAAGATGTCCTGGAAATTCTATATGTAGCATAGGATGTACTAGACATGTGTGACCAGTCCACAGAGTCTTACTCAAGTCTAACGGCTTGAGTCTCCATCTCATGTGAATGCAGGAAGTCAGATTTACTGTGATTGCCATTCCACGGATTTCTGGAAATCCTCAGGGAAGCTCAGAAGTTCTGCACATTTGCTCTGGTCATCTCTTGTCCCCTAAACTGTCTCTCTAACCCCACATTGCTGCTCCCTCCTTCCCATGGGCCACTGTTAGCAATCTCTCTCTACCCGCTCAAGCCCCACTTACCCCCAGCTGCTGCTATCTCTGGTCCTGCCTTGTGCTACCTTGGGGCCCAGACCCTTCCCACAGCTCCCCAGAGTGAGAGCAGAGGCTGCAACCTAACTTGAGGAATGCTGGCAGGGCAGCTCAACATGGAGAATAATGGGCAACTTTGGACATGTGGCCACACTCAGAGGCTCTGGCTCCAATCCAGGCCCCTTTCAGAGGGTCCCTACAGGCTGCTTCATGGCCATCTCCCAGCCCACCATCATCTCAAAGGGCCATCTTCCTTCCTTGCAGTGAAGGACCTTCAACCATGTCTGCCCAACCCAGGGCCCAACTCCAGCACACATGAGGCCCCAGGGAGAGACAGTAACCAGAGCCTCACTCCAACTCAGGGCCTGCCTGCCTGCTGACTCCTGACTTCCTGTTCTGTCTCCCCAAAGAGTTGATATAGACGAACCCATTCTCTTAGAGAAACTCCACCCCATCCACTCCCACAGAACATCATGGTCCAATGTCAGTATATCCTGGGTTATTCAGACGCACGTGAGTCAGCAGTGGTCTAATCGGCATATAACTGAACTAATCCTAATCTGGTGTCTGTTTGCAGTCCTCTCCTCATGAGATTTAAAAGAGAAAAAAGAAACCTGCCAGAACTAAGGCCGTATCGATGGGGATACACAGGACGGGACAGATGTGGGAAGTGGGTAGAGGCTAGGGACTAACTGGCCACTGGGAGGGGGAGTTAAGGACACCACCCAGGATCCTGGGTGAATTATGGTGCCAATGAGCTGAGGTACATTGTACAGGAGAAGCAGCAGATGAGTGGAGATGGGAGTTCCATTTTGGACATGTTGAGCATGAGGTGACTATGGGCCGTTCAGTGGAAGTATGCGGTAAGCAGATACATGTGATCGTTGATGAGTGATTGACATTCCAGGATTTTGGGATGTGGCCGTGACACAAGGAAGGAATCACATCACCTAGAGCCCAGCTTTCTAGAATGTTCCTTCGCTTTCCCACTTCTCTCTGGGGGATACACAGATTCTTCTCCTTGTTTCACATCAGTGGTTTCCTCCTCTCCTCTAATACTTTGGCATGCCTGTTGACTTCCGTGTCCTCCATCTCCCTAAGTGGGCTTGCAAGGTATTTTCCTGAGCAGAGCTGGTCTCCCTCTGTCGCACGGCCTTATTTCTTGCAACTGAGCTCATGGTGAGTTCACTGGGTGCTGTTATTTGGAATCTCAGGATTTTCTAGCTGAAACACCAGCCAGAAGTACTGAAATTGTGGGATAAATTCTGGAATATTTTTTTTAATGCCTACAGAATTAGTCTTCTGCATGAATCAGGCACATAAAGCTATTTTTCCAGTTCTGCTTAAGGCACGTTTCTAGTTTGAGGTCCCACATTTGGCCAATTCCACCAAATGTATAATGGCTCTCACTAGTCCATCTCTCTGTCTCTCTCTTCCCCCCCCCGCCCCCGAACTCATTGTACTCTTAGAATCTAGAGCTTTCTGATGAATCTTTTAATACATAGAGCTGTCCTGGGGCTTGCGCTCTCTGGCCAGGATTTCTCCTACCTCAGCTACTCTACTGAATACCAGTCACTGGGCAAATGCTGGTCTTTGTTTACCCTGATCCTCTCTTGCAGTGGCCGCCTCTGTGGTCCATTATGTAGGGCAGACAAGCTGCTGTCTCGGCAGTGAACCCATTGGGCCTCCCAACACTGTGCCTAATTGTATTCCCTGTTCTCTGCTACCAGATGCAGTAAATTACATTTCCTCCCAGCTCCCCGACCTGCCAATCCTCTGTTCACGAACAGCACAACCGTCACCTGGGCAGGACGGAACCAGCAGGGCAGCTGGTAAGTCCTGGGGAGCTGTTTGGTTTTGATGCCAGGACTGACCGTGGGGCTTGCGTTTCTCTGAGCTTTAATAATGAGGGTTGCCCAGATATCCTTACATAGGGGGGACCCTGTCCTCAGCACAGCTTCAGATGTAGAGTGGCCACACAGGGCAGGCACTGGGCCCTGCTGGGTGTCTGAGGACCAAAGGGGAGGGAGTATTGAGAAAATCAGAAAGCATTTTTCTTCCCACTTCAGAGGAGTCTGTCTTGTGTTTGTGGTCTTTATAGCTGTCCTCATTCTTAAAGTTCATTTGCACTCTGCCTCCAGGGAATTTTATTTTCCATATTGGAATAGTACAAGATCAAAGGAGCTATGCCAGGAAGCTGGAGGGAAAGTATTTTCAAAGCGTATGAGTATGTTGCTGGAATCCTTTGGGAGTCGAGCTGTGTGTATATTGTGAACATATATATTCTCAAAGTCTTCCCATTTCTGGAGTTATTTAACTACTATGGTATGTTTGGGAAATAAAAGGAGCAACTTAAAGAATATATGTTTCTTGCTAATGTTTCTCACAATTGTGGATTTTAGAAAATAATACACTTGTGAGCGTAAAGCATATAGAGAGCTCTGCTTTCCTCTGTTCAATGCGAACGTGCCTCGGAAATCAGAACTGGACAGCCGTGAACAATAAATCTCTATACCGATCTTTTTGCTCTTCACAGAATTGCACTGAGGGCCGGGGTTGAATGGAAAAATGAACTGCCAAGGTTGTACAGTTCGTGACAATGTAGGTGAACTTGAATCTGAACATCAGATTATGCTTTACATAACCTAGGTAAATTTATGTTTAAAATAAGTCACCTAAGGACACCTTTTATAAGACAAAATAATCATGGACCGTTGAGTCAGAGGAAATCCTTTGTACAGGCCAACCTGAATATTTTATGAAGCAAATAGTCCCTCCTTATTTTAATATAAAAGTAAAATAAAAGGGCAAGCAGGTATTGACATAATTGTCACGCGCACTGGCTAAATTTCAGTGTCTACCGAGTGTCTCTGTAAACATCCTAGCATCGTGTTACTTTTACATACAGACTCACGAGGTTCTAGAGTTGGGGTGGGGGGAGGCGGGGAGGACTGTAAATTGTGTCTGGTCAAACCCAGGCCAGGCCAACAGATCCCCGGATAGTTCAAGGATAAGCCAGACTTGCAGCCTACAGTCATGCTACAAAGGAACCATTGGCAGTGACTTAAGCTGTGGATTCTTTTAAATGCTCCAAAATGCACTTCTGAGACCAGCTGGGGATAATAACTCTTCAAAAGTCACATACCTCCCTGCTTGTTATTAGTATTGGTAGTTCCCAATAGCTGTGCGTAAACAGCTTTGCAGCCCCTTTCCACGTGTTTCTGCACCTCACAGGACATGCAGTATGACCCAGCTAATGGATCGGCTCATGGAGGTGGGGGAGGGGCAGTGTGTGGGGACTGATTTTTAAGAGATATGAAAAGGATTGGTAGACAAGCAATGTAAAGTTCAAGAGTGTTCTGGTGCTGGGATTGTAGTGCTGTGTGCATAAGAATACACATACTGTTACCAGCTAGCATCCTTCGTCTTCAGAGATACTGTAAAAACATAAAGATCCGAGTAGCAAAGGCATTTTTTAAGAAGTATTATGTGCTCAAAATCTTCTAAAAAATAAGCTTACATGTACTTTTGTTTATTAGTTAAGAACTAATTTGCATAAATGTATCTCCTGTGGAAATACACAGGCGCAGAGTCTTGAAAGGAATTGCCTTTGATGTGGTCAACTGCGTTGCCCAGGCTGTTTTTGAAGTAGAACATCCAGATTAATTGTCAGTTATGGCTAACAGTGACTACTCAGAGCGTGAACGGCACTCACCATTAATGGAATTCTTTCTCCTAGATATAATCCATCTTGCTTTAGGAACGTCCTTTTGGAAATTTGTGCAATCTTAGGGCCATTTTAGTAAATGTCACCGGTCATTACTCAGTATTATGACAAATATCCGATTGTTTGGAGTTTGGGAGGTTTTAGACTCTGTATAAATGGGAATTTATTTAGAATCATTGCTTTGCAGATTCAGGAAGCATCTATTCCAATCCCTCATTCAAACATGGAATCCGGGGGATAGAAGCCCTGCAAAGAGGCCCTCAAAAACCACAGTCACCCACCATGAGACTGGGTCTCCCTCCAGGTGGCCCATCCTGTCTATAAGTGGTTCTGACAATTGGGAAGTGCTTCCTCTGATGGAACTCTCATTAGTCTGCTGCCTTCATCTTCTACCCATTGGTCCTTATCCTGCCCTCTGGAGCCCCTCAGAACAAACCTAAGTTCTGATTTCCCTGTAAGTAGTTGAAAATGGCAGTCAGGTCCTGTCTTTCCCAGGTCCTCACTTTCCGTCCCCTTAATACCCACAGCCCCGGTTTCTTCAGTGGGTCCTGAGATGATGAGGTTGCTTTGACACCCTCTGCCATGCGTGTCCCTCCCCTCTGAACGCTCCCCGCTTTGTCTCTGAAGTACGAGGCTCAGAGCTGCCGAGCGTGCGCACTCTGGGCTGAGCCTGTCACCCCACAGAGCGGGGCTTGATGCCACAGACCATGCGACTCACTTGGTTGCCATCATAGCCTTCCAGCTTCGGGCTCTAAGGTAAAGCCTCAGAGGTATGTGACATGTGCCACTACTGGGCCGCCTTTCCTTTGTCCAGTGGACTCATCACTCCAGAATCATTTCAGTGGCGACGAGCGGTCTGTTCCCCACAACTGCACACATACTGCTTCACCTTATCACGTGCAGAAGAACCCACAAAATCCTTTATTTCTAATCTCGAGAGGCAAAAGTAAGGATGAGCTATGCACCTGTCGGCCTTAGGAGATTTCATATGACTATTAAATTTCTTCTTGTTAAAGTGTCCCTCGGGAGTGTCGGGGGGCCTGGGGTCACTGAGGAGCCTCCGGAAGGTGGGGAGGGCTTGAGGTGAGGGGACTTGGCAGTCAGGTCCCTGGTGTTCTCTCCCATTTCAAGCACAGCAGCTCCCCGGCGCTTGTGTTTCCATATTGTATTTCTGCATTAGATTTCATTTGAATAAAGGGTTTAACAGTTCTGAAAGGAGAAAACTGTCTTCTCTGTTGTCCGGGTTTTTACAGCTTGCGATTGTGGCTCCGAAGACACTAACTTTTCCTCTCAGTTAATTATCGTCTCAGATCTGAAAAGCACACTTGCATTATTTATCATCATTTCCCTGATAAAGACGTTGAACAGTTGGAACCAAAGTCAGAGGCCTGCAGCTCGCCGTTAGGGATCCCCTGGCCCTTGGGAATCGTCACTCGGCACCTATGGGGCATGGCCCTTCAACCAGTGACAAGTTCTGGCAGTCGTCCTGATATTCAAGGCACGTGTTTCTGCCTTGACAACTTAAGGACATAGGGACTTTCTGATGATCCAGATATGCTGTATCTCTGGCATTTGCCTAATCTGCCTAGAGACCTTGAAGAAAAAAGAAAATGAGATTAATGTGCCTAGCTTCTGCTCTTGGAAAATTAACTCTAGAATTCAGCCAGCCCTGATGTCAAGCTGTTTCTATGTAGTTTATGGAATTCCTTCCTTCTCATTTTTGAAAATCAGAACTTTGAGTCACTGCCTCCAGCGCCTTTCCTGGTATATAAAACCCTTGAGACAAATTCATTGATATGGGAACTGGGGCCCAGGGCCGAAAGCACTGACAGCATTTGTATCCCTGGGTGCTTTGTCATTTTCCAATCTTCTCTACTCATCTGGGTTTCAATGACCTCTTAGCAATTTCTTTCTGGCACTTTTCAGGCTGAAAACTGCCCTTCTTGACCAAAAAGACTGAAGCAAAATCGATATGAGAATTGGCTTTGGCCTTTGTTGTCCTTCAGCATCACGCCCTTGCTGACTTATTTTTGTTGAAACCACAGTGTCTTGGGAAGGCAGTTGATTCGAAGAAATGTTTGATTACTGGTTTTTGAAGTTAGAGATTGCCCTCTGGGATGAGAAGGAGGGTCCACTCTGAATCAATGCCCTCATTTTCATTGTTATTGACATCACAATGCCAATTTTATATCTCCAACCTCAAGAGAAGGAGTGAACACAAATGTATATGTATAATCATATACTCAAAGGGGTAAGACTGTACATGTGTATGTTCACTTAGTAAGCCAAGCATATGTATTGTTTCTCTTCCACATTCCATGTGTAATGCCAGCTACTTGACGATCATTATATTGGGGGTGATCTCACCGCTGGGTGGTGGTCCTGGTCTGGCTGTCTATCACCCTCGTCTAGTAGTTGACACATCACTGACTCACAAGCCACACAGGCTGTTCATGGCACCATGGAATAGCAAAGCTGGATACCATATATATATATTTATACACACACACACACACACATATATGTGTATATATGTATATATATGTATTTGTATAACTGAATCACTTTGCTGTTCCCCCGAAACTAACACAACATTGTAAATCAACTATACTTCAATTAAAAAAAAAAAATACCCTTCATTGTACAAATGGGAAAAATGAGGCCCCAACTTGGGATGTGACTTGAATAGGAATTCAGACTTACTGTCTTTCTCCCTCCCCCAACACCTCCCATCTTACTGACTGACGACAGTGGGGCGTGTCTTTTTATACTTTACACGTGGACCCTCAGCCTTATTCTTCTGCGCACTGGTCACAGTGAGTCAAAGGAAGTGAGCTGGGAGCAGCCTGGGTTGACAAATTTAACAGTGATTGAATGGTTCTGTCCTTACAGAGCGCAGAGTCCTGTCTTGTGTGCTCTTGTCTCGATCCTGAAATGGAATCATGCCAGTTGGTGCCCCCCTCTCCTTACTTGTGTCAGGTGCGATAATTAAATATATCATTTTATAAAGACGTACTTCCAAATTTCAGTCATCCCATCATTGCAATGTCCATTGGACTGTCTCCTTTCTTTTTTCTCTGTCTCCTGGTCCTTCCTCAAATACTTTTCTTTTTGTTCATGGGGCTCTTTCAAAATCTCTTTCAAGGGCTCCCCAGAAAGTTTCCTCCCCTGAGCAGTACCACCCTCCTCATTTTTTTTCAATAAGATGAGCTTAGATAACAAGCCCTTAACGATCCTCATCACTGTGTACCTGTGGCATGGGGAGCCTTGAGGAAAGAAAAGGGCAGATTCCAGAGTGTTCTTTGTGGTTAGAGATGAGGGCATGATGTAAGGGAGAGGAGAGGTCTTTGGTATACGCTACTTGGCAGGAGTAAAAAGCAGAAGAGTTTTAAAAATTGTGTGCATGCCTCGTAAACAAAACATTGAATTTAAAATGTAAGTCTTATTTTCCTACTGGTTCATATCCACCCTCGTTCACATTTGGGATATTATTGGTTGAGAACTGGAGCAAAATAGAAATACTTATTCATAAACAACACATTTAAGATAAATGTTCACACTTCCTGTGTGGTTTTCTGAATGTCTAATAACATTCTCATATATGTATCCATAAAGTCTAAGTATTGTCTTAAGAGAGTAGAAGTTTAAAGTTATCAGCCCTAAAAATGGCAATTATGTGAGGAGGTGAAGGGGTTAACTAACCTTATTTTGGTAATCATTTTGCAGTATATATGTATATTGAATCATCACATTGTACATCTTAAACTTACATATGTTATATGTCAACAATATCTCAATAAATCTGGAAACAAACAAAAATATTGCCTTTGTGTGAACCAGAGCTTCTCGAAGTGTTTGCCTGGCTCCCCCTTACTAGAGAAGAGAGTGAAGGCAGACAAGGTATGTGAGACCAAACCTGAAGAAACCTGCTAAAAATCTGTGGTTCCTTTGAAGCCCAACATCTTATCTGGGGAAAAAAAATACACATGGATGTTGTCTTTTATGGCATACCATATCTAGGTTTCTTTTATTATAAAAATGTCTTAAAGTGTTCTGCTCTCAGATTCTAGAAATACTGAAAGAACAGTGTATAACATATAAATATAACTATTAATCTGTAACCCTAATGAATCCATGTCACTTGTGGTTCAGTTCCAGAGCCATGTCACACTTAACAAAATACAGCTTAAAATCACAGACAAAAAAAAGAAAACCCACTAAAAAGAAACTCTGTTCTTTACCTATATTTCCTGAAGGATATTAAAAGGGATCCAATTCATCTCTCCACCCAGAAGCACTTATGTTCCCTTTACTTCCATCCACATATAATTCTCCAAAGCATCATCCACGGCCACAGAATGTTCCTTCCCTATCTTTCTCCCACACAGCTTTCACTGTCTCTTCCATTCAACTCCTTCTTTCTCAACTCTTTATTGTATGGATCTACTTAACCGTTCTAGCAAAGACCTTCTCGTCATCCCTCCTTTCAATCCAGTCTCTGATTCTAGGAACAGGCAAGGACCAGATGAGGTTGGGGATTATAATGACAGAAAAGGGAAAATTGGACCAAAAATGACAGCATTCTCATTGGTGGGCAGAGTGAGAGAGGGACATCCCTAAAGATTCCTATGTTCATAATTTGTATCCTATCAGATATGGACATAAAAATAGAAATATTTTATTCCATACTCTGTATTGATTGCAGCTCAATGTATCATTTGGTTCATATATTACTGGATGTCTGCGGTGTTGTATCTATAACTGACAATCGTTATTACCTTTCTTATTTATAAATATGTCCCATGAGTGTGTTAATAGTGATAGGACATAAGATTTTAACCCCAAATTGTGCTTTTTAATATAAATGTAATATTTAAAGAACGGGCTTTTGGAGCCCATGCAAAATTTTAAATACCTATTCTATTTCTTTGATAACACATTTTGTGGAAAATCAGGAAATAACAGAAACAGATATTTCTCTTGATATCACCGTCATTGTGTGATCTCATGTACCTCTATGACAAATATTGATTGGCCTCCCATTGTGTCACTTAAGGAAACTCAACATCTTTGTGCTGAGCAAGTGAAAGTTTCAAAACAGACACAATGAAAAATCGAGCATTGGATTTTGCTTCAAATCTTTTTAGTTAAGTGTTAACCGTGATCAGATTGTATCTTATTACACAAGCAGATGGAATAGTACCGTTGGCTATTTTTTTTAACCAGTACAAACATTAATCACTGTGTGTACCTTTTCATTGGTGTCAAATTATATAAAGTATTTGTGACTAGATTAAAACAACAGGTTAGACTTTTCAGTTAGTAGCAACTGTTTCACAGGTACGTATAGCAGGTACCTTTTCTACAAAAGGTTCTAAGGTAGGTGTTGGGAGGGAGGGGGAATCATAGAAAGATGTCAGGCAAAAAACTAGCCTTCAAGGATCCTAAGAATCTATGGAGCTAATAAAACATTCCCACAGATAATTATATTACTGCGTGGAAAGTGTTAAGTGCCTTCAGAGAGGTTTAGAAGAAGTGTTCAGCGAATCTTGAGAAGAGAGGGATGCCTTAGAGATGGGACGATCAAAGAAAGCTCATGGAAGAGGGCGCTGTTGACCTGGGCATCGATGGATGAGTCATATTTGGATATAAAGAAACTCAAAAGAAAGACTTTTCAAGAGAAGGGAATCTTAAAAGCAGGAAATGTTAGGTGTGAGATGGTGTTTTTTGGTCGCTCTAGAGGGAAAGGAAGCAATGAAATATGTGATTGGAAAGATAGTTTGGATCTTTTTAACACAGTTGGGGAACTTGTAGTTCTTCAGATAGAGGTAGGGGCTCAACGGCCATGATGAGCAGAGGTGTGACATAGGACTCTAGGGTCTGCCAGTGGAGGAGGGACAAAAGGCAGTCTGGGCAGAGGGACAGCAGGCACAGGGATGAGTCATGGGGGGATGTCTTGGGAATAGTGAGAACTTTGTTATGGCCGGGGTGTTTGTGGAATGAGAGGGACCGCAAGACAAGACAAGAAAGGAAGATTGCAGATAAATGCCAAAGGTAATCACATGCCAAGCTAAGGAGTTTGGTGTTTACCCTCTGCAGACACAGGAGCCAACAGAAGGTTTGTAAGTAAGGTAGCTCTGTGGGCAGGGTGGAGCCTAGGCTAGCAGGGATCAGCTGACTTTTTCTGTGAAGGGCCAGATCATAAATATTTTAGACTTTGTGGACCACGTATGGTCTCTGTTGCATATCTTTTTTTTTTCCTTTTCTCTTAAATTCTTTCTTTCCTTTTCTCTTTCTTAAGTTCTTTCCCTCCTTCCTTTTTTTTTTTAACTTTTTTTTTTTTTTTTTTTTTTTTTAATGTCAAGACCATTCTTTGCTCCTCTGGCCATGCAAAACGGGGCCTCAGCTGTCTTTGGCCCACTGGCGATGAAAAGACAGAAGTAGCAGTTAAAAATCGAACACAGGTAATTGTGCCGAAGAGGGCCTGGTCTAAGGCAGTAGTGATAGAGATAGTGGTAAGGAGATGCATGGGGATGGATCTGAAATAGAACTAGTCTCAGCAGTTGTTTGACTCTGGGTAATTAGGAAGAAAAGGAAAAATCAGGTATGATTCTGAGGCTTCTCGCTTGAAAGGGTAGGTAGTGGAGCTGGTGTTACTTCATACCAAGACTACGGGGGAGTTTTGAGAGAAGATGGATTCAGTTTTGCAGCTGCAGAGTTTGATGTATCTGTGGGTCATTCAGGGAAAGGGTGTCTGGGGACAGTTGGCTCAGTGGGTCTGAGGCCCAGTTCCCTCCCATCCAGGCCATGTGCCTCACAGGGAGTCTCTGAGGTAATAGATTTGAAATTATGGAGTGTCATGTAAGTCTACAGGACAGGAAAGAGCTGGTTCTTAGGAAGCTCAGACCAGCAGCAGGATTTGAGATGAGTTGGAGAGGCCAAGATTGGACCTGGGAAGGTCCAATGTAGGAAGCTTCCATGTAGGAAGCTCTTGTGATATCTAGGGAAGAGGAAGTAGTGTCTCAGATTGAGTGGTGGCAGTAGAACAGAAAGAAGGCGGCAGATGGGAAGGAAGTATGGGGCAGAATCTCGAGGACTTGGCAGCGCGTGCATGGGGGAAGAAAGAGGCTTTCTGTGAGCATAGTCCTCAAATTGCAGTGTCGTGGGTTGACGCCACCTCTAGTCTGTTCTTTTTCTAGTTCTTATCTTAGAAACCTAACAAAGTGACTGAAGCTTACAGAGCATATAATCTGACTCCTTTCATAGCTTTCAATTTTTATAAATATCCCCTTTTAGAGTACAGTAGAGGATGGCCATGTGCCACCTGCAAAACCCTTTATGTAATCTTCATTACAGAAAAGGGAAATGTCTAAAGAACAGTAGAATACTCTGTAAAAGAATTTTTTAAAGGGATTTAAGATTTTGGAACTAGGTTACATTTTAACCAAGGGCTTTAAAATTGTCTGTAAGCCTAAGGTATGCTCATGATCAAGGTAAACTTGCATGTTGTCAGCCTCCCTGTAATGTGTCACACTGGATCTCAGCAGTCGCTCGTGGCCTTATTTTAGCTCATCTTCCTGGGAAGTGTGAGCGCCATTGAGATATGGTAACTCTGTACATGTGTCTTCCCAGTGCATTTAGCTGCTGTGTTAAAACACATATATAACCACCTCTGTCCACAATGCACTCACTCTAACACTCAAGATGCTTGGCAGTTAGACTAGAAAGGGCACAGCACCTTTTTTTTGTCTGTTTGGCAATTAACCATTCACTGGCTTTTTTTGTTGTAACATGCACTTCCTTTCTCTTGTTTTCATTCAAGCTGTGTACGCCATGGAAATTAATGTGGAGAAAGACAAACAAACAGGAGAGACCAAGATTCTCTCTACATCCACCATTGGCCCAGAGGGGGTCCATCAGAGAGGAGTCAAAGTCTTTGATGATGGTACCAAAGTAGTGTATGAGGTGCACTCAGGAGGCACCATAGTAGAAAACGGAGTGCACAAATTAAGCTCAAAGGATGTAGAAGAGCTTATTCAGAAGGCTGGACAATCAAGCTTAAGAGGAGGGTACGTGTCAGAAAGGACTGTGGTTGCAGATGGGAGCCTCAGCCACCCTAAGGAACATATGCTCTGCAAAGAAGCCAAGTTAGAAATGGTCCATAAGTCTAGGAAAGATCATACTTCTGGGAACCCAGGGCAGCAGGCTCCAGCCCCCAGCACTGAAGGGCCGGAGGCAAACTTGGATCAGCCCGTCACCATGATTTTCATGGGCTACCAAAATATCGAGGATGAAGAAGAGACGAAGAAGGTGCTAGGCTATGATGAAACCATCAAGGCTGAGTTGGTCCTCATTGATGAAGACGATGAGAAGTCATTGAGGGAGAAGACGGTGACAGATGTGTCCACTATTGATGGGAACGCAGCTGAGCTGGTGTCCGGGAGACCCGTCTCAGACACCACAGAGCCCTCATCCCCCGAAGGGAAGGAAGAAAGCCTGGCCACGGAGCCAGCCCCAGGTACCCAAAAGAAAAAGCGCTGTCAATGCTGTGTTGTCATGTGACCACTTCTTTCTTCCCTTTTCTTCTGGGCAGCCTTTGTGCTCTCCACCACTTACGTAGACCTCCCTGTACCACTAACTGCGATACTGTGAACTGGAAGCAAACACCTGCCTTGCCTTGCAGTTGGATTGCTTTGATCCCTCTTATTTTTTTCCCTTTCGTTTTTTTTTCTCCAGTTTTCCTCAGCTCAGAGACAACGTGCATGTGTGTGCTTCACTCTTTCCAAGAACTTGCTTTTCCTCTAAACCTTTCCTTGTGTCTTCAAGAGGGAATCGGTTCCTTACTGCTCGATTGGAATGGACTCTTCCTAGCAGCCAGTGATCTAGTAGCCTTAATTCACTTGACTGGAATTGAATCCATGGGCATCGGGGGTTTCATTTTGTCGTGTGTTCCTATCATGTAGTCACACATCACCACGTCACTGATTTCTCACTTGCCTCCCTTGCTGTGGATCCTTGCTTTTATATCTCATGTGGCAAAATGCTATGGGCTCTAGCCAGTTGCTAGCGTAGCCAAAAGTAGACCTTACTTAGTCTGTCCAATCTAGGGTGATGCTTTCTGCTGCCTTATATAAGCTTCCAGGTTACAGTATTGTGCATCTCTGGCTTTCTGTTAAAACAAATGAAATTGATATAAAAGAAAAGAACCCAGTGCTTGTCATAACTGAATTGTAGGGACTGATTCCATAACCTGCCCATCAGCAGCTGTCTCTCTTTCTATGACATAACTGATGGACCCTTTATATAAGAAGCACCATTTTTAACTTTCTAAGGACATGAAACAAGCATTGTTTTGAGCATCAGCTGTGATCTCCAAAGTTAGGTGAACCCATGAGCCTTGCTTCTATTCTCTTAAAAAAAAAGAGTGTAAATTTTTATATTGTTTTCTTTTTCACGGATATTTTCTGATCATGTTCACCTGTTTTCAACGAAGGGGTCATTTTGAGGAGTTTCTCTATAGTGACCATATTTCTAAAACAGTCCTTCTGACCTACAGTGGTTGCTGTGATGCTTCCGCTCCATTGTGGATGGTGCTGTTCCTGAATTAACTCTTCATCTCACCCGCCCCATTGATTCCAGAGCCTTCCACCTGGACTCTTTTCTTTGTGTCCCCATGAGAAAGAGAATATTTCGCGTACCGTGTAGGTTTACCCGCCCCACAGAATTAAACTTTAAAATGTAAAAAATGTTTAAAAGATGAAGAAAGACCTATCTTCTCACCTTAAGTATTCTAATTCATTCCACAAATACTGATTAAGTGAGTGGCACATAGCTGAGCTTCTTCAAGCATTGTTTCTTCAACTTCTGAAGATTCCAGAACATCAAAGGATGGTTTTTATCTAGAACACAATGAACAGTTCTTTAAATTCTTAGCATTCCCCCAAAGCTAAGAGCCACAGGTATAATAAAACCAAAGGGAAGCAATATAATAAAATAATAATAGAGTAGTGAAATAAAGCCGTAACATTTGAATTGATTTTTTAAATTTTTTGTGGTACACGGGCCTCTCACTGTTGTGGCCTCTCCCGTCGCGGAGCACAGGCTCCGGACGCACAGGCTCAGCGGCCATGGCTCACGGGCCCAGCCGCTCCGCGGCATGTGGGATCTTCCCGGACCGGGGCACGAACCCGTGTCCCTTACATCAGCAGGCGGACTCTCAACCACTGCGCCACCAGGGAAGCCCTGAATTGATTTTAAAACAGAGATATCTTTTAAGTTTTTTGCCCGAATGTTCATAGCATTATTGCAGATAATTCACAAAATTATCTACGTTCCATAGAACCTAGTTTCAAAAAACATATGGTAAGATGTACTACATCAGGTTTAACTTCTGTGGAAAGTAGATGAGGGAAAAGTAAGGCGACCTTGAGAGAGTTTTATTACAGAACCAACTCAATTTGTCCTAAATAGCTATCTTAGTGCTAAATCTATTATTATTTTTAATTTTTTAGCTTTATATTTATTCCAATTAAAAGGGGGAAAACCAATATTTTTTAATTTTCAAAGTTAATCTTTCCCAAATAATTACATTTTTAACGAGCACAAAGTAAGTCATTTTATCACCAATATATAAACCAAAAAAAGTTAAAGAAGGAAAAAAATAACGAGCTAAGTTCTACTTTCTAAGATGATTCCATCCATGGCTTGGTTTTGAACAGCTGAGGGAATTATCTCTAAATCTCAGGTTCAGCAAAGAAGCTTTTTTTGAATAAAACTGTTCTATTATCTAGAAATAATATCTGGTTTTGCTGCCTATAAACTTTCAGCTTCATGCTCCTCAGCAAATGGTCATTTTAGCATAATTTAAAGGTTAAAAAAAAAAAAAAAAGAAGAAGACATTCCAGAGATACCTATTTACAGCGAAAAAGAAAGCAGCTTCAATGTTTTGGACAATCTCTGATTTTAATAATTTATTTAGAAAGAAACAATCTAAAAGTTTCCCATAGCTTATCCTATTTTTACTCATTTGGGGATGAAAAGACTATTCAGTTTGAGTTTTTAAAAGCACAGTTAGTGAGTGGAATGATAGAATTTAGCCTTGGGCGTACTTTTGATAAACAGAACCAGAGTCTTTCAGGACAGATCATTCCCTGACTTACACTTCCATCAGTGAGTTAGTTTCTCATGAATAAAATGGTCTTTACCTCTCACTACAAAACCACACGTGAGATTTAAAAGACCAATGATAATATGCGCTCTCATTTATCAATAATTAGTATAGGGATTAGCAAATTATATGAGAGTTCTCTCTCTACTTTTACTGGTAAAGCTTATCATTTAAATGGTTTTTCAAGTAAGATGTGTTACGTTTATTAAAATGATGTGTGGCCACAGTAAACGAAGGTGTGTTTGAATATGGCGTATGTATTTGTATAGCTTGCCTCATTTTCCTATTGCAGTGGGAGGTTCAGCTTCAGCCAGTGCTTTTACGGGATGAGACCTATAATCCCATCTACAAAGAAAAGGAACTACCCTTCATAGTGAAAATATAAACAGAGTTGTGACTGTGAAGATTCTGCCTTCCCTGCTGGTACTGGCATTGTCTCTGTAAACACTTTATTATGTATGGTATCACGCCCTTCAGAAATACAGGGTATTGACTTACATCACCAGACTAATTAGAGAATCAGTAATAAAGCTGCAAAACCCTGATCATTTTTGAGCTCATGGTTAGTTGGACTTCCTTTTCAAATCATATACTCAGAACCCTTTAAATGGAAAGAGGAGAAAGAGGGAAAAGAGGGTCATTGCATTTGCTTAAAACAGGTTCTCAATGGCATGGAGTTAAAGATCCTTTAAGAGTTAAAATGATAAACCTTAGATATCCTGAAAAATCTTGATGACTTGTATACCCTTGACTTTTTTTTTTTCTCTTCAATGTGCACTAGGACAAAATTAAGGGGTTTTCTTTTTTTACCTTGTGCCTCGTTTACCCACAATTATATTATGTTCCTCATATAAGCAAAATCATTTGCCTCTAAAAGTGATTTGACAGTGTCCAGCGACATCACTCAATATTGGCAGTAGAGAGGACGAGGAGCTAGGGAATTCTTTTCTGGCTAAACCCCAAACATGGTTTCCTAAAATTATTCAAAGGCTTTCAGAAAACTCAAATTCTAGAGTTCATTTGCTTTGACTCTTTCTGAAATGTTAATGATGCGTTATCTGCTTCAGATTCCCACCTAGTCCTTTTTACTTTCTGGTGATAAATGTTTTTCCTACATGCAAGGAGGCTTTTTATTTTGGTTAAGGGCGAGTTTTTATAAAAGGGGGAAACCATCTCTATATAATTTCCTAGAGTTACGATATCGTCTCTGGAGCAAAATGTTGAGGCCAAGTCTGAAAACAGCTCATTTCTTTTCACTTGCTGCAGAACATCATTTCAAGGGACCACAGAACATCCTTGACAAACACCATTTATTTAATGCCAGTGAACCAGTGGGTAGCAAAAGAGGTGGCGGGAATATGGCGATAGAGGCAAAAACTGAACCACTAAACAAGTTCTTCCTTTTTAAGAAACTAACCCTGTCAATGTAAAACACAGATGAACATAGACAGAATATGCACGGAGGATTTCTTTTGTTCTTACTTAAAATCTAGAAGCTCAGCCATCTCTGTTTGTCACCAGACCCAACTGTGGAGTTTAACCCACCTGTGGAGTTTAACCCACCAAAGGGCCCATTCCTTGTGGGAATATTCTCATCTCCTGCAGTGTTATTTTGTTTACAACAAAAACCATTCCAAGGCGAGAGCAGTTTTATGTTGTACTTTCGCGACATGTACCTTCATTATTGAAACCATGAGTTCTCAGCATAGTTAAAAGTTTCAGAAACTGTGTAAATATGCAATCTTTTAGAAGCTCCTCAGTTTATTAATCAAGGTATATGTAGCTCCACTGATTAGGATAGAGCCAGAAGGTATCTTTTGTCTTATTGGATAGTACAACCCAGTAGGTACACGGAGTGATGGTATATATCGCAAAACATCTCCAAGTAATGCACAAGATGGCATCTGGGATTCCTGCTGCCAGTTCGCCTTCATTGTGTAGACCTCTTCTGGTCTAATCAGGAAAACTTCCCTGCATTTTCTAGGGAAAAAGAAAAATCCATCTCTTATGAGGAGCGCGATGCTGTTATGTGTCTCTATTTTCATAGCTTCAGCAAACCACATGACAAAATCTCCATTTTAAAACCAAAATACTTATTATTTGAATGTAGAAAAGGCTAGAATAAAGATTACATCCTGAATGTTTCAAAGAGCAGTTTCCCTGGGGATCCTTAGACCAACCTCATCCCCTACCCCTTAATTTTTATATGACTTAAATAGGCCTCTGTGTCCCCTCTCCTCTCCAGTCTAAAATAAAAAGGTCGGAACTGTAGCACAAAAAAACTTGCTTTCAATGTGAAAATATAATATATATCTTTGGGGAACCACAAACTTTCTGCATCAAAGATCTGGACAGCCTTAACTTTTGTAAAAATTTTTCAGTGCTCTCTTTTACTAAGCAGGGAAACAAAATGTTTCCTGAAATTAATGACTTTTTAATATTTTGTGACTATTTTCTAAGTTTCTACAGGTTCACCTTCTCCCCATATTGCCTCTTACTAGTCACCTGGGGCTATTTTTTTGCAAGTCATTGCATTTTTATTAAAAGAAAAGTACATCTTATGAACCACAAAATTCCCTCTAGACTTCAGGCAGTCCTTCTGGAGTAAAAGAACAGAAAATACAGAAAGAAAAGAATGACAGGGTGGCTTTTTCTTTCCCCCCCTATGGTTAACGTACTGTATGGTATATATGTTTACAGAATGTATCTGCCTTGTGATGTTAACAAAACGAATGACAAAAAAAAAAAAAAAAAAAAGAGTTCTGATGTGCCATTTGAAAGTTTGCCTTAGCATCACTGTTTATGTTCTTTTCTATCCTTTCAGAATCACAGTTTGTATTCCAAAGCTGTATGAACACAACATTCTCTTCCCCACCCCTACCCAGCCCTCTTCAGAGCTGTGAATTTCATCCCAGGAGCCTGAGGCAGAACCTTGCAGGTCTGGCCCAGGTGGAATAAAGTAGGCAGAGCTTGGGCATTGCCTCTGCATGTTTACCAACCAAATACTTCCTTGTATTCCCTTCTGAGCCTGCACTATCGCATTCTGACATTCCTGGGGTGGGCTTCATGCAATGTGTGACCTCCTGCAGTCCTTCCCACTGTAAGGGAGGTGAACTTGTGGACCCCCCTACCTGGGTCTGGGAGCATATTTTTAAGCACAATTGGCATAGCTTGAAAAAGCGAGAGAGATGGACTCAAATGGTGTGATGGAGCCTTACCTGAGGGGTGTGCCCATTCATTCTAGTGTAAGACGAGTGGCATGATATACATGGGAGTAGGGAGTGATTATAGAAATGGAATCGTTTACATTTATGTATTTTTTTAAGGAAAAATATTTTTGTAATGAAATTTAGATGCATTATGAAGCTTGAGTTTGAGAGCACCCTTGATTGATTATTTCTCCATTCCATTAAGGTAACTTTCTGGCGAGTTCTATAGCACTAGCCCAGACCTTGGGGGGCATGAACAAAGGTCCCATGACCTGCCCTGGCACCAGCACTGCATGAAATCCAGTGTTTCCCAATAGTCCTAGGTTGTACGATCCAGCTTTCCATACCTGTCATTAGACAACCTGTTATATGGCTTGATAGCTCTCTGAGCCACACCTTTAATAATACAGAACGATCTTTTGGAAGGAGATAGCTGTTTTAAACGAGCTGTTTTAAACGAAAGCTAAGCCCAGCAGTTATCTAAGTTCAACTCTTTCACATATTCAAGGAGTAATTGCTACATTTGAAGTTAAGGGACCACTCACTATGGTACATTTGAGTAACACATGCAAAATGGTGAGTCAGAAGCATCTGACCATCTACATAATGTACACAATATGCATAAATGTATAAACCAACAATATAAAAGCTACCAGGAGTTCTTGACCTTGTAAATATCAGTGAGGCTGCATCCTATTTTCAGAGTTAAGTAGAGACTGGAAAGAATTATCCTTATCCACCCATAAAGGAGATACTGAATTTTTAAGAGTCCTTGGATTTTTTTTCCTCAATTTTCTGCCAAATTCTTGAGTTCCCATCACAGTCACACTCAGGTTCGTGAAGATCTTCACCCACACCTGTTCATCTGTCTGGCTGACACCAGAGGTCAGAGGTCAAGCCTAAGAATCTGCTCCCTCTTCCTGTTAGACTCTCCTTCCAAGCAGCATCTTTTCCTAGGATGGGATCTTTTTCTACTACCCTAAAAGACCAAGAGCCTTTTTCCAACAAGGCAAGGTCTTAAACACACTCTCCATTTCAGGAAAAATAACCTCTCTGGTTCCCAGGCAAATCATTTTAGTTTTCTCATCATCAGAATCCCTCCAACAGGCCCAATTCAGGCCCAACTGTCAACCGTAGTGTCATGGCAACAACTCCAGAAATGGAAGAACTATGCAATTGCCTGAGGGTGGTAGGGAGAGGCCGTGTGCCCTAGCCCCTTGTTACTATGGGAACCTCTCGGTTTCAAGATGAGGTGGTCAGGCAGACATCCAGTCACCTGGTTTTGCAACAAGTCTTTATGTACAAAGAGACCACCGGGCAATGCCTGATCTCAACTGGTCTGTGTGTGGCTCCAACTCCAGTTCTGTCATATCCCATTCTGGCAAGTGAAAAGAGTCCTATCCTTTGTGGGGTTCTGGAACATTCTTTCCTCCTCTCAAACTCCTGACTTAAAAGAGTCAACATCATACAGGGGTTCCAGAAAATGTTGTGTCTGATGCAGCTTTCAGTGAATGTAGGTTGTTGATTGGAATGTTTGGCTTTAGCAGCTCACTCGGGGTGAGTGACATCACTGTAAATATATCCATTTGGTGGTTGATTGCGGGCGGGTTGGGAGCCTGTTGTGCTTACTCTGAATTAGACTTGCTGGGCTATAGCTGCTGTACTTTGTAACCTGAAGTGTACTTTGACTGTTCTGTCTCCTTCAGATGAAAAACAAAACAAAAACCGACTTCAGAAATAACACTGCCAGCGACAGCCGATGCTGTACTTGTGGCTTCTCTCTGTTCCTCTGTACAGTATTAATAGACAATAAACTGCCTTTTCACTGCATCTACCTCTGTGTGTCTGTGCCCCGGTTCTTTCCCCTTCTCACCTGCCATGAGTGGACTTCAGGCCAGACCTCGTGGGGAGCACCTCCGACTGCTCACTAAAACTCAACGCTAATCCAGTGCTTTTCAAACCTGAGCCTGCTTCAGCATCACCTGGGGGCACCCGCTAAGAATGTGGAAGCTCGACCACACCTCTGGAACTCAAATTCAGATTCCTGAGTGGGGCCCAGTAGCCTGCATGTCTACTGATATCTCCAGGTGATTCTGATACATATGCCACCTAACCCAGCCAAAGGTTTGGGTGCCCCTCGGTGGGAATCCCTGTGGCCTGCCTGTTCCAGCTGGTTTCCACATTAACTAATCCTTTCTCTAACCCCCTCTTGCACATCTGTCTCCACACCTGTCATCCCTTTTCTTGTTCCTTATAAGCCCTCAGCAGTGGCATTGACTTTGATCCCACGGGTCAAACTCGGTCTGCCCCTTAGTTTAAGTAATAAGAGTTCGTCCAGTGCGATCTTCTAAACAGGAGCCTCTCAAGACACATGGGGACTTTGTTTCTCTTTTCTAATGCTGTATACTCTTTCTCTAAAATAGAGTCAGCAAACTTTTCCTCTCAATGGCCAGAGAGTAAATATTTTTGGCTTTGTGTGGGTCACATGATTTCTGTCACAGCTACTCAGCTCTGCCAGAAAGCAGCCATACACAACATGTAAATGAATGAGTGTGGCTAGGTTCCATAAACTTTAGTTACTGAAACAGAGTGGGGGCCAGATTTGGCCCTCGGGCTTGTAGTTTGCTGACCCTTGTCCTCAAACAGAGCCTGGCACATAGTAGGTACTCAATGAAACATAAAAAAGTTATTGCGGGGCTTCCCAGGTGGCGCAGTGGTTGAGAGTCTGCCTGCCGATGCAGGGGACGCCGGTTCTTGCTCCCGGAAGATCCTACATGCCGCGGAGCGGCTGGGCCCATGAGCCATGGCCGCTGAGCCTGCGCGTCCGGGGCCTGTGCTCCGCAACGGGAGAGGTCACAACAGTGAGAAGCCCGCGTACCGCAAAAAAAAAAAAAAAAAAAAAAAAAAAAGTTATTGCAAGAGAGAATGAACAAAGGGCAGGTATGATGACACCTGCAGAACTGTCACAGTTGTTTTCTTTGAGGATATGAAATAAATCAGTTGGGGAGTTCCCATCTGTTTGGGTTCTGTAGTAGATTTTTTTTTTCTGGTGTCTTTATGCATGGAAGATAACTCAAGACTGAAACTTGAATGGTGCCTCAGACTGCCACGCTGAAATTAACAATAGTTTCAACCAATAGAAAGCTGAGGAAGTGCAAGGACCTCTTGTCCTTGTCAGAAGTGCTGGACACTTGAAACCTGGGTTGTACCTGGGCATCTATGCACTTCATCCTAGTGTTTGTGGAACTCCATCTTATCTGATCCATCCTACACAGTGAGTGGCAGGGCTTTCTTGACATTATTCTTTTTGTTAATTGAAATACTCTTTAGCGTGTGGACATGCAGATTGGAACCACGGTAGACCATTATACACCCCACAACTCTAGGGCATACGCGCAGTGACGCTCCGAATAGTGTGTGAAAAGCTGTGTGCTGACATCCATCCCCAGTGTTGTTGTGAGTTAAGGGAAATTATATTTACACAAAGCACTCTGTAAGCTGGAAGTAGATAACAAATGTTAGTTTACTTGTGATGAAAAAGTGTTTGTTCCTCTACTAAAGGTCTTACTTTTCCCAAATGTAATCATAATAAGCTGTTCAGGTGTGTTTCAGAACCAGTGTCAAAGGGAAGCTGCTTTCTCCTGCGTTGGGTTTGTGACTGCTTTTGTATTATGTTGAACCATATGAAATCGCCATTTAGTAAATCAGTAATGTTAAATATTGACAGTTCCCTATAGTTCAATCTAATGATTCTATTCCAGGGGTAATTTCCCATCATGGAGGGCAAAAGATTAGCAGATAAACCCTAATTATAACAAGAGGAATTTAGATGAGAAAGTAACTTTGGAAGGGAACATAGTTCCATACTTAAAACTAGGCACTTCCCCTGGATAGGTAGGATTTCCTTTAATATTACATCAACCCTATGAGGTAGACATTGCTAATATTCTCCTTCATACATGCAGAAACTGAGTTAGGGAGACAGTAAGTACCTTGCTCAATATAGCAGAGCTAAAAATTGGGATGGGGCTTGGGGAACAAGTTTCAAGCTCAGCTCTCTTTACTTTCTTCCACACCGAAGCTCTTGTTATGAAAGTGGTATGGGGATGCAGCTGAGACTGGATACAGAAAGATTTGGATAACAGAGCCATCTGTGCCCAAAAAAGACAAAATGGTACCAGTTCTTATCTTGTACCTTTATCTACCCAAGCAAACGCTCTGTAATAACACTGCCCTCTGGAGGATGGGAGGTGTCTCTGCAGCACTTCCTTCCCAAAGGGGAAGCAGAGGGCTGATCACCCATATCTGTTCTCTTATCTGTTCATTGGAGTCCTGTTGTTCTGCCTGACAGTTTTTCCTTCCCCATTCGTATAGCAGTGGTGCGTCCATCCCGGAATAAGCACAGGAGGTTTTGTTGTTGTTACTATTGTTATCATTATTATTTTGCCCCGTCATAAGAGCTAAGAGGAACAGTGTTCTATGGCACTGTGCCAGTGCCTCTTGATCTAGGCTCTGTCACCCTTCTGCAACCACCAGTAGAACACACTGTGTCTCCAACAACCCAGCTCCTCTCCTGCTTTTCTCAAACAGTGTCAAATCCTCCACTATATGGGCATCACACAAAAGCCAAAATTTGCCATTTAGAAGTTAGCGCTATAGGAGCTCAAAGAGATCATCTAATGCGGAAGTCACAGAATGGTTATCCACCGGCTGCATCTGGCCTGTGGTTATGTTGGTTTTGCCTGCATCGTGTTTTAAAATCATTTTTAATTCACTGCCATTTAAAAGATGGATTTCCAGCTTCTCTTGACATTTCAGAGGCTTTGTCAACAATGGGCCTGTTTTCCTGGCTGACAGGTGCCTAGAGCTGATGGTGGCTGCCCCCCTTTGGGGGAATCATACTCTCTTACTCACTGCCCTCACCCCCACTTCCTATTACCTTACTCTTGGCCAGCTCCCTTTGTTTATATTACCTGCCTCGCACCTGTTGGCATTTGTGGGTTACCCCTAATCTACCATAATCTACTCATTATATGGCTGGGTCCGAGATGAGACTTACCCATAGCGAGATAATGGCAGAGCCGGAACCAGAGATGAAGTCTCCTGAACTCCTTCGGAATAATAAGGCTTTGCACTGGGTTTGGACTTAAATCTGATGGAAGCATTTAAAAATTCTGAACAGCCCATAAGCAGAAAGCCAATATCAGAATTTGATACTTGAGCTTTTTAGCAGAAAGACTTACATGACTTTATAATGATAGATTATCCTAAGGCTGGTGAGCTCATTTACAACTCGAGAGAAAATTCATTTCCTACAACAACTTAAGAGTATTTAGATTCAGCTACTCTCTATTTCTTAGGTTAAATGAACCATGTCATGTTTTAAGAACTTTGTGGCATCATGTTTCATGGTTGAAAGTTGCATTCCTGGAAAAATAAACAAAAACTTTTGTAGGCAACTGTTGACTAGTTCTGGTGCTTCATGTCCCTTCTTAGGAAAAATAACAAGAGGCAAAGGCCATATGTATTTAAATTTAAATGTGATTTTCTTTTCCCTCCTAATCCTTAGTCTCTTATCGTGCTCCTGAGGTCATGTGTTCACAGAATAGTAATATTCTCTAACGTTCACTTCCTTATCTTGCTAAGAATAATAATCAGAAAGTTTGACATTTCAAAGAACCGATGAAATAGGGATCTTTCCTCCCATGGCTTGTCATCAAAAATCACTGTGATCTAGTATTTTCTTTCCTTTTTAAAAAATTTTAACTAAAGGCTAAAAAAATTTAAGGTGATAATTATATTTTCCAACTTTTTTTTTTCTATTTCCAAGTCACTGAGTATAGAAAGTACGAGCAGCAGACCTACCCTTTTAAGGCCAGGGTTCTTAGGTCAACCTGAGGACAACCTGGAGGTGACATAAATCCTACAGTCAGTGTGCATCGTCCACCCATCAGAATATGTAGACTCATATGAGTCTACATATTCTGTCTCTTAAAGAACTTATTTCAGAGTGCAAGGACCGATTCAGTCATTTCTTTTTTCTCTGGGAGACTGACTAAATCCTCACTCTGCTCAGAGGCTTGATGTGAGATTCTGTCTCATACTTTAACTCAGTTTTACATAAACTTAGACTTTTGGTATCACCTTCATTATTTGTGTCCTACGTGTGTACCACCTGTGGACCCTCATTTACTCTTTTATCCACTTCTTTGACCTAAAAGGTAACTTTATTGCCCTACCTTAAGCAGGCAGCACATGCCATAGAAGTAACTGTTGAAATAAATGTAAATCAGCATTATTAATTTTTTTAATTATTTAAATTATTTAATATTATTAATTAATTTTCAGCTGCATATGGTTGCCTAGTAATACATACAGTTTACCTGAGACCAACTCTTTCATTGTTAAAGGAAGGAATAGCCAGGTTAGAGTCATCTCAAAAATTTACCCCCATCTCTTCGATATAATCAGATGGCATGAAAGAAAATCAAAACAATAATAATTTTCTGACTGTGTGGTTCTGTGTTATTTAATGCCATGTTCATCTACCCCGAAAATTTTGGAAGCACTGCCTTACTTCATTGCATTCCCTTAACAAATCCCAGCTCCTCATTTTGAAGTTAGGATGAGAAATGCAAAGTTGCTCAAAGCAACAGGAAGTAAGAGCAGAAACACAGTGCTAGGATTCAAACCCAGGTCAGGGTGACTTCAGATTTCTTCTGTTATACAAGGTACCCAACAAGCCATTCCTTTTACCAGGAATGAATTGAATACATCAGCAGCAAACTTAGAACTCTCCAGTAAAGATCTCCATCATTTAAGCAAACAAAAGTAACATCTGTTCCCGCTAGAGCTGTCTTTGGCATAAGCAGTTTTTCACTGATGGGGATCAGATCTAACTGGGCTCCGCCTGCTCTACTTGAGCAAAGTTATACAATCAGATGTGAGTTTCCAAATAGAGTGGGAAAGTGACGCAGTAGACAAGTGACGCAGTAGACAAGTGACGCAGTAGACAAGTGACGCAGTAGACAAGCACAGGGGCCCAATGGCTGCCTCTACTGAAAGGCAGTCCAGCCCTCAGCTTCAGCACCTCTTCTGAGCTCTAGTAAGCTGACCCCTGCTCAGCAGAGCTCTTGGTTAGCTCTTGTAGAGTCGGGGACTTAGTCAATGCAGGCTGTAAAACTGGCTCAGCACTAGAGAATAAGCAGAACTTAATGGAAAAAGAACCACTCAGGGAATCTCAACTTTTCTTTTCCCTTCCTTTCCCTTCCCTTCCCTTTTCCCTTCTTTCTTCTCTTTTCTCTTCTTTACTGAATGAGCCTATTTTTTTTTTTTTTTTTTTTTTTTTACAAAAATTAATAACTCTTTAATATCAGATATCTGGTGTTCAGATTTTCTGTTCACAAACTTTTTTTTTTTTTTTTTTAAACATCTTTATTGGGGTATAATTGCTTTACAATGGTGTGTCAGTCTCTGCTTTATAACAAAGTGAATCAGCTATACATATACATATGTTCCCATATGTCTTCCCTCTTGCGTCTCCCTCCCTCCCACTCTCCCCATCCCACCCCTCCAGGCTGTCAAGAACGAGCCTATTTTTGACACAAGGTGCACTTCCACCTGTAGGATGAGTTGATCTTCTCAAAAAGTTCATGAATTCTCCCAGAAAGCACCATCCTCTCTGGTTCTCATTTCTTGCTTGCTGCACATTAGAATCTGGAACATTTCCTTAAAAATATAATTATACTAGGGCTCCACCCCAGAGATCCTGATCTAATTGGTATGGGTGAGGCCTGGAGCATTTATTAAATGGCTCCAAGTGATTCTCATGAGCAGTTAGGGCTGGAAACCGCAGCACAGAAGGACCCAGAGCAGGCAGGAGGGGTCCAGGCTGGAATCCTTGTCTCAACTCTGCAAACCAAGAAAAAAATGTAGGCTTTGGTGTCTGGATCGAAGTCTAGTCCCATGTCTGTCCTTGGTCAGCTTGGTAATCTTTGGCAATTTATTTCAATTCAACAAGCCTCGGTTTCCTCTTCTGTAAAATGAGAATAATACCTACCTTGTAGGGCTTCTATTAGGAATGTTTTAAAGACTTTTCTTTCTGCTTTTCCTTTCTCCTTTCTCTCCCATTACAAAAGAAAAGTATTTGAGGAAGTTTGTAGGAAAAAATGCAGCCAAACGAAATAGAGAAGTCAAGAGAAAAATGAGATGAAACTAGAGGACTCAGTCTAGCATAGATTTCTGAATGTTGATTTCTCTTTCTAAGTTCTAAGTTCTTGGATTTGTTTTGAAAACAACAAAAACATGAGATGATAGAATTGGCGTTCAGAGTGTGAGGGGACCCAGGCCTGGGCTCTGTCCCAGGTATGTCATTCATGTGTGACTTGAAGTCCTTTTTCCTCTTCTGGCCCCAACTTTCTCATCTATAAAATGAGTAATTTTACTAGATGACCATTAAGATGATTCTGAGCGACCTACTACATGGATGTCAATATCAAAGGTATTTCTCTACAGTTAAAAAAGAAAAGAAAGAAATACATCAAGCTGAGGAGTGTTTTTCCTAAAATCCTGAAATCCCTGGCCTTTAAAAGCCAACACATAAAAGCCAACAATTCACCGCGGCCCTGGCCTGGCCCTGAGGAGTCCCTGGGCAAATCCCCCATCACTGCCTTTGCTCTGGGGTCTTTCCAAGCCCGATGGAAAATGGAAAACCAGTGGCCATTTTCCTGTGTATGATATTCAGTGGGCGAACAAGTGACTCACCAAGACTTAAAAATCAGAATTTGGATTCCCTTTAAAAAATATAAACAGACCGACCTTAGTAGGAGCTAATGCCTGACATCTGTGTGCCCCACTCTCTCCTGACCCAGAGAATCCTGGAAGGTTGGTAAATATGCATCTCGAGTCTCCTGGGAGGTGAGTGTGGCAGACACACACCGCCGCCGTCTATTCTAGATGGTTTCTCCAAAGGAACCTTGAGGAATGGAGCAACAGAATGACCGTGCTTCTCATCCCTAAGTCCTTCTCTTCTGCCCCAAAGCTGGGTGTCCAATGTAACGGGATTTGAAATCAATAAACCAGTTCTGCTCCTTGATAGCTCTGTGTCTTTGGGCCAGGCACTTAGCGTCTGTGCTCTGCAGAATGCCACGGACAGTTAACTAAGCATGGGCGTATTGACATTGATGCAAAGAACGTCAGAAGCAGTACATAAAAAGCTCGTCATGGACGTTCCAGCTGAATGGGGTTAGTTGTCTGAGGTTGGCTGAGGGTAGTTTGGTTTCAGGTCTTTTCACGTCTCAGGAGAAAATTCCTCTCTGAACGTTGGAAGAAGTAAGAATTCTCATGATTTTCTGAAGCCAGTGCTGGGTGATGAAATCCTTCATTGCAAGTGTAGAAGCATTCATCATCACCAAGACCAGCCCCCTCCCGACTTAATAAAACAGAGAATTGCTTTTTTATTCTTTCCTTCCAGAATCAAGATCAAACCCTTCTCTCTGAAATTCGAAGTTTGCTAAAATGGAACATCTCCTCCTCCATCTCCCTTCTTCACTATACTTCAGGTCCCCCGATTCCTAACATAAATGCGCACTTTTAATTAAGGAGCCCACGCCCACCCTCCCCTGGCCACATTCACCCAGCTTTACTCATGCTGTTTTGGACACACCTAGCATAGGCCCTTTCCTCCCCACATTTTGGGAAGTCTCAGTCATCAACTCAGCCCAGCTGAGTGCCTTTGTCTCTTTCTGCCCCCTGCACCTGCCTCTGACCCATTGTTATCAGCCTTCCTCTGTCCTCTGAACTCCTACTGTCCTTATATGTGGTTGAGCCTTTACTTGGGACTTCTGCATTCATATAGCGAAAGACTCACTTTCTCGTTCCAGAAATGGATCAGAAGCAGCATCTTTTCTCTCTCAATTCGTTGATTTCATCCTGAGACACAGACTTAGAGACTATGTGTTGAAAATACAATCAAGATTTAATGCCAGCTCTTGGCTCCTGAGACTCAGTGGGAAGGATGGGGCAGGAGTCCTTGTTTAAAAAATGGGGGAGGGGCTTCCCTGGTGGCGCAGTGGTTGAGAGTCCGCCTGCCAATGCAGGGGACACGGGTTCGTGCCCCGGTCCGGGAAGATCCCACATGCCGCGGAGCGGCTGGGCCCGTGAGCCATGACCGCTGAGCCTGCGCCTCTGGAGCCTGTGCTCCGCAACGGGAGAGGCCACAACAGTGAGAGGCCCGCGTACCGCAAAAAAAAAGAGGCGAGTCGGGGTTTCATTTTAGTTTCTCTCCTCTTGTCAGAAAAAAAGGGGCTTGGTATTGTGCTGACAGCCGTGGGTCTTCTCTTGTCAGGCAAGTGGAGAGACTGAACTTCTATCAGCAGATTCGAGGCAAGTTTAACAGCAGAGCACAGACAAAATAGTTGTCCTGTGAGGCACAGGACAAGGGTATTTAGGTGGGTGGAGGCTTAGTACTTTTTAACAGTGACTAGGCAAGCAGACAGCAGACAGCCAGATCACCCTGAGGGTGTCCAGCTGTGTAAGGATTAGGCTGCTCATCATCAAAAAATCTAGAAACAATAAATGCTGGAGAGGGTGTGGACAAAAGGAACCCTCCTGCACTGCTGGTGGGAATGTGAATTGGTACAGCCACTATGGAGAACAGTATGGAGGTTCCTTTAAAAACTACAAATAGAACCACCATACGACCCAGCAATCCCACTACTGGGAATATACCCTGAGAAAACCATAATTCAAAAAGAGTCATGTACCACAATGGTCATTGCAGCTCTATTTACAATAGCCAGGACATGGAAGCAACCTAAGTGTCAATCGACAGATGAATGGATAAAGAAGATGTGGCACATATATACAATGGAATATTACTCAGCCATAAAAAGAAATGAAATTGAATTATTTGTAGTGAGGTGGATGGACCTAGAGTCTGTCATACAGAGTGAAGTAAGTCAGAAAGAGAAAAACAAATACGGTATGCTAACACATATATATGGAATCTAAGAAAAAGAAAAGGTCATGAAGAACCTAGGGGTAAGACGGGAATAAAGACACAGACCTACTAGAGAATGGACTTGAGGATACGGGGAGCGGGAAGGGTAAGCTGTGACAAAGTGAGAGAATGGCATGGACATATATACACTACCAAACTTAAAATAGATAGCTAGTGGGAAGCAGCCGCATAGCACAGGGAGATCAGCTAGGTGGTGTGTGACCACCTAGAGGGGTGGGATAGGGAGGGTGGGAGGGAGGGAGACGCAAGAGGGAAAAGATATGGGAACATATGTATAACTGTTTCACTTTGTTATAAAGCAGAAACTAACACGCCATTGTAAAGCAATTATACTCCAATAAAGATGTAAAAAAAAAAAAAAAACAGGATTAGGCTGCTGAAGTACACCAGTTCTGGCTGATGGGAGATGGGACTAGAGTTTGCCAGCAGGGCCAGTGTCCTGTTGTTCAGGTTGCTCACTGCATAATCCTAGAGGGCTCCATTCACATGGAGTATGGTGTGAATGGTGCCCTTAGAGTTGTGCAGTGCACAACATGCCCACTGTCCATGCTCAGACATGGACATGCTTAGGTAGTATGGAGATTCCTTGAAACACATAGGTGAAAATCAACCAGAAACTTACATCACAAACAAAGCATTAAACCCATAGTAAACTTGCTGTAGTATGTCAAATTACAAGAGCCAATTTTAACTCTAAGGACTATAGACTAACTCTTTAGAACCAGTAACCAAGACATACTCCCAGGAACCAGGCCTATTCTTCCTTGATTTTCTCCAGTTACATATAGCACAGTATAAAATACATGGTATGGTTGAATGTTTCATGGTGTCATAGCTGAGATCATGGACCAGAATGAAAAGGGGAGGGCCAGTTGCTCTTCTTTCTAGGACAGAGAAGTGCTCCCCAGGCGTGAAACATTCACCAGTGGCCACTTAGAAAGGTTTCTCTGACCAGAGTGACAATGCATCCCACTTTGCACATGTTTTCCCAGCCTAATTCTTGGTAGTGTTCCAGTTTGGATGGTAAAGCATATGGCCGTGATACCTCCAGCATGTAGTCAGGCGTCTCTGCTTGGTCAGCCATCCCCACACCTGAGACTGGGCTTTCCTTGCATTGATCCTTTGGCAGTGATGTAGACACAGTGATGTAGACACGGCGCTCAGGGCACAGCAAGAGCCCTTTACCCAGATAGACTGATATGAAGGATCAGTCAGAGCGCTGTGGGACAGTCAGCCATCACATAAAATCATTTCCTTTTTTTCTTTGCCATTTATAATTAGTTCCATATTCCTATGGGCACTCAATGAAGAGGAGGAATTAAAGACAGAAAGCAGAACACTCTCAGACCCAGTACTTATCAGCCACTAGAGACTCAGCAGAGGACGTTGGTCGCTGGCTTGTGCCACTTGCCTGCTGCTCACAGCTGTCGCTGGAGGAGATTCACCATTGGGTGTGTTCAGTAGTTATAATTACAACTGACAGCACGCGAGAGGGAGGAGGGTGGCTTAAAGTCCTTTGCAGCTGCACGTTCATCCACCAACAATCAAGAAACTCACACAAGGACTTCCCTGGTGGCGCGGTGGTTAAGAATCCACCTGCCAATGCAGGGGACATGGGTTCGAGCCCTGGTCCGGGAAGATCCCACATGCTGCGGAGCACCTAAGCCCGTGCGCCACAACTACTGAGCCTGTGCTCTAGAGCCTGTGAGCTACAACTACTGAGCCCACGTGCCCCAACTACTGAAGCCCGCATGCCTAGAGCCTGTGCTCCACAACAAAAAGAGTAGCCCCCACTCTCAGCAACTAGATAAAAAACCCACGCACAGCAACAAAGACCCAATGCAGCCAAAAATTTAATTAATTAAAAACAAAAAACACACACACAAGATGGTGTAGGTGCTGCCCAAGGCCTGAACCCATGCTGAACAGTGGCTCCAAGTTCTGATTCTCAAGTCCACCTGCCACTTCTTTGTGCCTCTGTTTCTTTATACACAAAATGGTGATGAACGTTAAATCTCTTGTAGAGTGTTTTCTACACTGCCTGGTAATCATGGGCAGAATTAAAGTATTAACTGTTAGTATGAGTAGTAACCACAGCTTTGAGAGGCAGAGAACAGGCCCTAAGAATGGTATGAAACAGGGTCAGGAACTATGACCCTTGGGGCAAATCCGCCCCTCTGCCCCTTTCTGTAAATAAAGTTTTATTGGAACACAGCTATGCCCACATGTTTACATATTGTCTAGGGAAGGAAGCCATATGACCCATGAAGCCTAAAAAATTGTCTAGTACTTTACAAAAAGGTTTGCAGATGCTCAAATTTGCTTTCCTATTCTCCTAGCATTTACTGAGCACTGATAAAATGCCCTGAACTATACTAAATATTTTAACACATGCTATCTTTTTCCTTTTTTTTTTTTTGGCTGTGCCGTGTGGCTTGTGGGATCCTAGTCCCCCAACCAGGGGCTGAACCCGGGCCCCTGCAGTGAGAACGCCGAATCCTAACCACTGGACTGCCAGGAATTTACTACATATTATCTTATTTAGCTTTCACAAGAAGTAGCTCTTCAAGGTCGATAGAAATGTCCCCCCGTTTTACACAGGAGGTTCAGAGCACTTGTGGCTTGCATAAAATTGCAGAGCCAGGATTCACACTGTGGTGTCCTGGTCCAGAATTTCAGGAGTCATCAGGGCAGGCATCTTGAAGGAGTTGGGTTTGCACTTGCCCTTGAAGGGTGAGTGTGGTCGTCAGTACGCAACTGTGAGAGCCGAGGAGGGTATTCGAGGCAGAAGGAACTCCTTGATCAAAAGGCCTGAGGTGGGAAGCAGGGGCTGTCTGCTCCTCTGATTTGGTAGAACACAGGAACCCAAAGGGTGGGAGGACAGGCAGTAGAAGAAGTGGCTTGAGGTCAGTGTGTGGAGGGACGGGGTGTTCCTCAAGGAAGAAGTTGCAACAGAGTTCAAGGGCAGGCCTGTGGCTGTATTGTGTTTGGCCTTTATTGTATTGACTCATACAAGGGTATTTGGTTTGGTTTGGTTTTAATTTGAATTTACAACCAAGAAATTCCACAATTTTATCTTCTCTTGAAAAAGCAGAAGGTCTAGCCAACACTGGACATTCCCAGGACGCAGGAATCAGCTGGCGTTGAGGTCAGCTGCTCCCTTTAGATGAGGCGTGATCAGTACCACCTTAGACTCAAGGAAGAGGAGCCCCTATCCTGGGCCCTGGGCTTTAATATGGTCTTGGTCTGGTCACACCCTTTCCCATGGGGTGAGGCATGTCTGGAGCAAGGGGAATTGCCTGTACCCCTCCCTTGATCCAGGCCGTGCTTCAGATGTCAGGACTCAGAATTCTCTGCCCAAATGGGCCAAGCTCACTTCCATGGACCTCTTCAATATGGCTGAGGGGTGTACCGAGGGAAAGCAGATTGTGTTGGGGGTACAGTGTGTGTGGATGGAGCTTTGAAGTTCAGGCTGGGGTATCCAGCATTGGCTGCAAGGCCCCTGGAGTTGCAGGACAGAGGCAGGAGAGAGACGAGAACAGATATGGGTAACAGGCCAGAGGACCTCACTGGGAACCACCAAGTCTCAAGACTCCTATAAATCCAAGAACACAATTTGAACTTGGCCTTCAGAGTCAGTATGAAGTGTATTTGCCAACTTAGGAGGAGAGAATGCAGTTTCTTTCATTTGAGCTTGATTTCCAACTTTTAAATATTGAGACATACTGTGTGTGGTCCTCCATTTGTATACTTGCTCCCAGGCTCAGAAATGTCTGGGGTGAGCCTGGCTGCAATCCCCACCAGTTCCTAATGTCTTACACTATGGTTGTGTCCCTCATTGACCTGACCTATCTGGTTGTTATGGCCCTTGCTCTGAATAATTCATGGGGAAAAACGTTGAAGATTTTTAATCAGAGCCACAGTTTTCCAAAGGGACAAATGTAGACAGAGAGTGAGCCTGGAAGGCCAGTTAGGGGTTACTGCTAGGAGGAGGGTCCAGCTAGGAGGTTATAGGTCTAAACCAATGGAAATAAGAAAAGAAGGGACAGATACAAGAGTAATTTTTCCCGCCCTATGATCTTTAGGTTAGGGTGGACAACTTATCCTCGTTTGCCTGGAACTTTCTTGGTTTTAGTTCTGAAACCTCACATCCCAGGAAACACCTCATCCCTGGTGACACTGAGAAGGCTAGTCCCCCTGTCTATTACCTAAACATCTGCCCCCCTCATACTGAGATCTCATTGCACCTCAGCTGGCTCAGATCCAGGGGTTGTGGGTCTGAGCACCACTGTGTTCTGGAAGCAAACTGTAGCTGTTTCTATTCCTTACCTCTATACGCCAAACTCCTCCTAATTAGGCAGATAACTCTCAGGCCACAGAGGTCTCCCCAGGTGCTGCAGATTTAGTTCTTCAAGGCAAGAGTGTGCTCAGGCCTAATTAATGCATCAAGAGGCTTAGAGTCCAGATTCATGTTGGAAGAGAAGCTACCAGCCCACCTTTGATGGACGTGGGATGTCATTTCTCTACCTGTTTCTGGCCACTGTCACTACCATCAGCATTAACAGAGATCACACATTGAACCTTGACTTATAGAATCCTTACTAAGTTAGATCCTGATCTGTTCCAGGAAAAGTGTAAGTGAACTCAGAATCCTCAGGAAAATCGTATTGAAATCAGAATCCTCAGGAAAATCATATTTAAGCCCCAGACACGTGGCCTCCAACAAATGACTTAACGTCTCTGAACCCTCATTTACTTCATCTGTGAAGTGAAATGAACAATCCCTACCGCAGATTTGTTTTGAGAATAAAACTGTAAATGCTTATGCACAAAAGAATTGAAAGAGACTTGAACAGATATTTGTGCCCCAGCGTTCAGAGCAGCATTATTCCCAACAGCCACCCCTAGACAAGGGTGGAAAGAACCCAAGTGTCCATCAACAGGTGAATGGATAAACAAAGTGTGATATATTCATACAATGGAATATTATTCAGGCATAAAAAATGAAATTCTGACACATGCTACAACGTGGATGGACATAGAAAACATTATGCTAAGTTAAATAAACCAGTCAGAGAAGGACAAATACTGTATGATTCGACTTATATGAGGTACCTAGACTGGTCAAATTCACAGAGACAGAAAGTAGAATAGAGGTTACCAGGGGCTGTGGGGAAGACAGGAATAGGGTGTAGAGGGTTGCACCCCACTGTGGATGTTCTTAATGCCCCTGAACTGTATACCTAACAGGGTTAAAATAATACATTTTATGTTGTGTCTGTTGTAGCCAAATAAAAAGTAAATGCCTCATGCAGTACCTGGTCACTGAAGATACTCCAAAAGAAGAGAGAGAGAGAAAGAGCTAGAAGGAAACATTAAGATGCTACTTAGTGTTGATTGACTTAAGGGGTGGGAGTTCATACTATAAAAGCAGTCAAAGAAGAATTTGCCCAGGAGGTGGGATTTGAAACGGGGTTTGTAGGACGAGGAGACCAGGCGAGGAGGGAGGCAAAGGCAAAGCCAGGCAGGAGGAGACGGTTCAGCAAACCTGGAAGGTCGGTCTGTTGTGATGGAGGCCGGGTGATGCTGTTGTGTTCTGTTCTCTGTTGGTGACTAGAGGTGGGACCGGGTTCCAAGGGCCTTGGAGTCCAAGTCAGCCTGGTTAGACACCAGGCAGAGCCAAGGCACTGAAGATGTTTGGGCAGGAAGGATGGCAGGAGCAGTATTTACAGAAAGATTAATCTGGGGCGAAGTATAAAATGGATGGGGTGGTGTTGCGGGAGTCCTACATAAAGTAGGATGGCATCCACGCAAAAAAGGAAGGGATGAATTGGAGACACATTTCAAAGGAGACTTGATAGACTTAAGATACAGGGGATTAGGGAGGAGGTGGCAAAGTGTTCAATGTCTAGAAAACATAGCTTAGCCCTGGAGCCAGGCCCCCTGTCTTCAGATACCAGCACTGTTGCTTATGAGTTGTATGACCCTGAGTCAATCACCTAATCTTTCCGTCCTTGGTTTCCTCATCTATAACACGGGGATGAATGATCTAGTAGCACCTCTCTCACAAGGCTGTCATGAAGGTTAAGTTAAAGTAATTAAAATAGTGTTCAGTACAAAATATATGTTTACTATTATTATCTGTTAAATCTGGGTGGTAGGTATGTCGGGGTTGGTTACATTATATTTTGTATTTGAATTTTTTAAAGCATTGCTTTAAAATAATGTCTTATACAAAAAGATATTGCAGAGCCGTGCTTCTTAAACTTCCACATGCCTGTGAAACATTTGGCCATCTTGGGTTCAGGAGGTAGGGGGTGGGGCCCAGGGGTCTGCATTTCTAACAAGCTCCCAGGTGGTCCAATGTTGCTGGTCTACTGGCCACTCTGCGAGCAGCAAGGCTGTAGAGGAATCAACGTCCACCAATGTTTCCAGGACAGAGTACTGTTCTGGTTATCCATTGCTGCATTACAAATCACCCAAAGCTAGTAGCTTAAAACTAAAACAAGTATTTATTATTACTGTTATTCTCGTCGTTGTTATTGTTACTATTGTCTCGCACAGTTCAGCTGTGCAGTTCTTGCCCAGGATCTCATGGAGCGGTCGTCAGATGGTAGCTGGGGCTTGAGTCACCTCAAAGCTCCCTCACGCTCGTGTCTGAAAGTTGGTTCTGCCGTGCCCTGGGACCTCAGCTGGGGCTGTCAGCCAGAGCATTACCTGTGGCCTCTCCAGGTGACAAGGGGCTCTTCGGAGTCCAGCAGCTGGGTTCCAAGAACAAGTGTCCCCAGAGAGGGAGCCAGGCAGAAGCTGTGTCACCTTTCCTAGCCCAGCCTCCAAAGTCACCCAGCGTCATTTCCGCCATTTTCTATTCATTAGAAGCAGGTTGGGCTGTAACACACAGCATGGTGATTGTAGTAGATGACACTTAAATATTACATATCAATATATATAGTACACAATCCAGGAAGAGTGATATGCCTGAAAGTTGCTCAGAGACTAGATCTTAAATGTTCTCACAAAACAGAAATGAGAGAAAAAGTGACCCAATATGTACTTTTAAATGAAAAGAGGCTGTGTGCCTGAGGGCCGCGCTGGTCTTACATTTAAAATGCCAGGATTGCAATCACAACCCTGCCATTTACTGGACAGGAACTCCCATGCATATCATTTTACTTTGAGCCTCCGTTTCTACATCTTGTAAAAGGTTTTTCTTCTTTGGAGATCTGAAAGGTAAATGTGATCGAGTACGTGAATGAGCCCAGCAAAATGCCTGCAGCTCAATGATTGTTGGTTATTTGCGGTTGAACAGGAAATCCAGGGAAGGGACAGGCACACTTCACATCAGAGAGAGGAGCATGTAGTTATCACCGACCCAGAACATAGTGCAGGCGACCAATAACTGTCTTGAGTGATTAGGTCAAATGACTGGATGCCTAGACATTAAAGTACGGTATATACAAGGATCAAAAAGAAACAAAAAGGCTAGCCCGTATATAGGGGAGGGCAGTCAGGCTCTGTGTCTTGGAGGGAGAAATATCAAAGGATTTGCAGATATGTCTGAAAATCTCCCCAGGGACTTGCGTAAGGAAGTTCTGGCAGGAACAGAAAGCTGAGGACGAGTGTCCCAGGGAAAGCTGACATGGCTGTGTTTAAATCCATGGGTTTGAGGTGATGTGTGGGTCAAATGGGGCCCTTCCTGCAGCAGGCAGGAGGGCGTGTGGATATGTGGGTGTCTATCTCCATCACTTGACTGTAAGTTTCCTGAAAGCAGGGACTTGTCCCCTTTCTCTGTAATAGTCCTAGTGCAATGGTCCAGCACAGCGCTTGGCACCCAGAAAGGACCCGATAGATATTTACTGGATGAACAAATGAATGAAGGAAGGAAGGAACGGGAAAAGGGTTAGGACCTAGGCTCTGAGGTCTGGGATTCTGGAAACCTTTCCCAGGATTGGCCTTTCGGGCACTGCTCCCAAGGAGGGAGGGACTCCTCTGTCTACTCAGGGACCCCTGTGGCCCTGGGGGTGTGGTCTGTGCTGAAGCTTGGGAGCCAGGGGACTGTGGGAGGCCTGGATTTACTGGGAAACCTCCCTCTTGACTTACACTAAAGGGAAACTGAAACAGGAATTTCAGGAGAAAATGAAGATCAGCAGTGGCTATTATGATTCTCATGCTATCTCCTTTCTAAGCCGCTCTCTCCACTTCCTGTTTATAGCCTCAACAGAGCCAAAGGGACCAAACCTCTGAGGGGAAGGTTTTCTCTGGGGATTTCTAGCCAGATCGGCAACAGGAAACGATCAGGACTCCGCCAAGACAGATGTCTGTCTTTCAGCCAACCTGGCAGGTGGCCGCGGTGGGTGATGCAGGTCTCAGAAAGAGAACCCTCCAGTTCTGCATCCAGCCTTCAGCATCTCCTGCTGCTACCCAGATCCCCATCCCCCGAACCCTGTGATGTCAGCCAGTGCAAAGCCATTGGGGAGGGAGGCCCCAGGGAGTGCAGATGTGATTCTCCGGGCTGCCGGGGAGCTATGTTTCACTTTCAAATGCCCAGGAGGAAAGGCTGTCTGTGGCCAGCCATCTGTCTTCATGGGAGGAATCTCAGGATTTCCTCCGGAGAGGAAACAAGATGCCCAGGTTTTCCGAAAGTGGTTCTAGACCCAATTCCTGTCCTGGCTACAAAACTCTGGAGCTTGACAGAGCCTGAAGGACACTTGCGGAATTAGGGGCTAAGAGAAAACAGTGACAGAGAAGTAACTGAACAGTGGTAGGATTGCAAGTTGAAAGGTCCTGTGATCTGACAGTTCTTCCCTGCACACACCCCACCATACACACACACACACGCACGTGCACACGCACGAACACACACACACACACACACACACACACACACACACACACACACACCGCTCCCAGAAAAGCTCTGTGAAGATGGGACCTTTCAGCTGACACCTGAAAAACTAGAAGAGCGGCCATGCTGAGAATTATTCCAGGCAGAAGGGACAATAATTGCAAAGGCCGGGCAGCTCCACCGCTGTGGTCTGGGCCAGAGAGGACAGCCTGTGGCTCCTTCCACACCCTCTGCTTTCCCACGTCTGGGCCCCTGAGCCTGCTCTCACCTAACGCACCACCCCCGTCCTAACCTGCCAGTGTCTTCCTCATTCACCGCCGCTCCTAAGTTCATTCCCAAAGGGCAGCAGGTAGAAATATTAGTCCACAAACTCCTGTGCAAGAAATAACACTTGGGCTTCCCTGGTGGCGCAGTGGTTGAGAGTCCGCCTGCCGATGCAGGGGACACAGGTTCGTGCCCTGGTCCGGGAAGATCCCACATGCCGCGGAGCGGCTGGGCCCGTGAGCCATGGCCGCTGAGCCGGCGCGTCCGGAGCCTGTGCTCCGCAACGGGAGAGGCTGCAATGGTGAGAGGCCCGCGTACCACAAAAAAAAAAAAAAAAAAGAAAGAAAGAACACTTATTTTCTTTTAATCAAATTATGGTGAACTCTGAGTTCCAGTGCTGCTGGTCTGGCAGGCATTCCATCCCAGGCATTCTTGGGAGTCCCTTGGACCCAGATTCCTGCCGAGGTGCCACGCTCACCGGGGGATAGGCCCACCATCCCTGGTCCTCACGTCTGTGTGGTACTCTGGCCCTCACAATGCCTTTAGGGCTAAAGTACACAGCTCCTGAGCCATGCTTGGGGACAAGAGCTGTGGCAGAGGCTGGGAGCCCTTGGACTCGGCATCCAGCTTCCCTGCATACATGTAGCATCAGTATCCTGTCCTGTATCTCTCCTCCCTCCCCAGCTGCAGCCAAACTGACCTCTCCTCTGGCTCCAGCTCAGGCCTGGTATAATTTCCTTCATGAATTTTGGCTTTTGCAAAAGACCTGAAGGACCATTGACCAAAAAGCAGCTTCTCTCACAATCCCTCCTCTGCACCAGCAAGAACCCAAAACCCACCCAGCTGCTAGAACTGGAAAGGAGGGTGACACATAGGAAACACCCACCCAGATGTTTCCTGGACCATGCCAATAGAGTCTCTCTGTTCTCGAGGATGCAATCCACCCAGCCCTGACTACTTGAACTCCCGAGAACAATGCTTCTCTAACCATCTGTGGTGATGGATCAGATTGTATTTTCTTCTTTTTAAAGTTCCAATTCATCCCAGAACAATACTTTTGTAAATTATTTTTATTAGAAAAATGAAATGGAAAAAAATATTAGTGAGAATACAGGTACCAATTTTTTTCTTCTTAGATTCAACAAACTGCTAGAAGCTTCTAAATATCTTCTCTTCATTTCTAGACTGACCTCATCACAGAGGGATAACCACCTGTGGACGGGCAGAAATTAGTGGGTCACACACACTTTGAGGAACACTGCCTTAGAGGGGTTAGGAGAGGGAATAGGGTCTCCTCACCCCGAAAAATGTGGAGCTTTGTCAAATGTAGACTCTTTAAGGGGTGAAAGTAGAAGCTGGAAGCAGGGACAGCCATTCACCACTGAGCCAAGAGACTAAAATTCAGCCTCCTTTACAACTGCCTATACTGCAGATGGGCAGGCAGTGCAGGGGTCTGGGGCCAGCCTCTGGCTCACCCTGCCGGGTCATGTGCTCAGGCCCTGCCACTGGCTACCTTGACCCAGGAGGAGTTAGCAGCTCTGAGCCTCAGTTACCTATCTGGACAATTCAGATAACAGTACTATCTCATAGGGTTGTTGGATGGGTTAATAAGTGGGTGATCACATAGAGTCATGCCTGGCAAATAGTAATGCCTGCTATTATTAAAAAGAAGATACACAGACTGCCAACAAACACAGGAAAGAATGCTCAACATCCTTAATCATTAGAGAAATGCAAATCAAAACTACAGTGAGATATCATCTCACACCGGTCAGAAGGGCCATCATCAAAAAATCTACAAACAATAAATGCTGGAGAGGGTGTGGAGAAAAGGGAACCCTCTTGCACTGCTGGTGGGAATGTGAATTGGTACAGCCACTATGGAGAACAGTATGGAGGTTCCTTAAAAAACTACAAATAGAACTACCATACGACCCAGCAATCCCACTACTGGGCATATACCCTGAGAAAACCATAATTCAAAAAGAGTCATGTACCACAATGGTCATTGCAGCTCTATTTACAATAGCCAGGACATGGAAACAACTTAAGTGTCCATCATCAGATGAATGGATAAAGAAGATGTGGCACATATATACAATGGAATATTACTCAGCCATAAAAAGAAACGAAATTGAGCTATTTGTAATGAGGTGGATGGACCTAGAGTCTTACACAGAGTGAAGTAAGTCAGAAAGAGAAAGACAAATACCGTATGCTAACACATATATATGGAATTTAAGAACAAAAAAAATGTCATGAAGAACCTAGAGGTTAAGACAGGAATAAAGACACAGACCTACTAGAGAATGGACTTGAGGATATGGGGAGGGGGAAGGGTAAGCTGCGACAAAGTGAGGGAGTGGCATGGACACATATACACTACCAAACGTAAAATAGGTAGCTAGGGGAAAGCAGCCGCATAGCACAGGGAGATCAGCTTGGTGCTTTGTGACCACCTAGAGGGGTGGGATAGGGAGGGTGGGCGGGAGGGAGACGCAAGAGGGAAGAGATAAGGGAACATATGTATATGTATACCTGATTCACTTTGTTATAAAGCAGAAACTAACACACCATTGTAAAGCAATTATACTCCAATAAAGATGTAAAAAATAAATTTAAAAAAAAGTTCCCTCCATAAACAAGGACCTACTGTATACCACAGGGAAGTATATTCAATATCTTGTAATAAGTACATTCAATATATTATAATAATGGAAAGAATCTGAAAAAGAATATATATATACATACCTGTATATATATAACTGAATCATTTTGCTACATACCTGAAACTAACACAACACTGTAAATTAACTACACTTCAAAAATAATTTGTTTTTAAGCTCCCTTTAAATGAAAGCTTCAGGGGGCAGGGATTTTTATTCTCTGACATTTCCCAAATGCCTAGAACCATGCCTGGCACACACACAGTAGGTGCTCGATAAATATCTGTCCAGTGAATGAATCAATCTTCTAACCCATGCTGAGCTTCTGACAGTCACGCGTATCCATCCTTAACTCTTCATTACAGAAAGGGGATGTCTGTTTGTCCTCTGTGCTGATTTGCCCCCATAGTGTTTTCAAGCCTCAGGCCATTGGACGCTTTTGTCTTGAAAGCCCCACACATTCAAGAAACACTTGAATTGTGAGCCCTTCCTGGGCAAGGTGTTTAAGACTGGACTCAAGATACATTTTTTTCTTTTTCTTTTTTTGCGGTACGCGGGCCTCTCACTGTTGTGGCCTCTCCCGTTGCGGAGCACAGGCTCCAGACGCGCAGGCTCAGCGGCCACGGCTCACGGCCCAGCCACTCCGCGGCATGTGGGATCTTCCCGGACCGGGGCACGAACCCGTGTCCCCTGCATCGGCAGGCAGACTCTCAACCACTGCACCACCAGGGAAGCCCTCAAGATACATTTTTAGAGTGTAAAATCAGATCTTCTTGGCCTGGGGTTTAGACTCCAAATCTAGTTCCAACCTGTGTTTCTAGGCAAAGGATCCACTATGTGCTTTCCTGCCCCAGCAGTGCTACCCTGAGCGTGGTGGTCCTCCCAGAGGCCCTTCTCAGCCTGCCTGTTGAAAGATCACTTATTCTGCCAAGCCAGGCTTCCACGCGCCCTACTCCTTGAAGCCGCCCCTGATGTTCAACCAGCGTTCATCTCTCCTCTGCATCTGATCATTCTCTCTGCTGTACTCCTTCTTCAGAAAGCCTTGTGAGCTGACAAATTGTTTGCACACCTGTTCCTTTTCTAAGGACAAAGGGCCACGTCTGGAGCACCTCCGAATAGCATCAGTGCTTAACGGATGGCCTGGCATATAAATAAATCTTCACAGGGTCGAAGTCATTGGTGGGTTCCCACCTGCAAGCATGAGGTCAGCAGGCTTCATTTCAGCCAAATGTAGGTTGTAGATCAGAAGAGGGAACAAAACCCGCGCCAAGTGTCCCAACACCACGTTTCTCTTTCCTTCTTCGTTCTGGGTAGTTTTTGAACGAGCTGATGGTGTAGGAGCAACAGTGGCCCGCATCTGAAGGACTGTGCCAGCTTAGGAGCAGGGACCGTGGTTTGCCGGTGAACAGAGGAGATGGCCCAGCCCAGGGCTTAGTACTCGGAAGGCAGGTACTTTTGCTTTCCGAGCTCCGTTGCTGCGTGGCTGGATGACCTTTGGCATGTTTTTCACTTTCCAAAGTCTCAGTTTTCTCATCTGTATAAGGTAGGTAATGTTGGTACCTCCCCTGCTAGGGGCATAGTGAAGAGGAAGCTGAGAGGGGACATGTGACCACTGCCGGTCTAGGGAGTGCCACAAAGATGCTAATTGTTGCAAATTCTGGCAAAAGGTGTTGTGGGGAGGGTCGCAGACACTGCATCACCGCAGGCACCACGTGCCCTTCCTATACTCCTGTATCTCACAGCACAGGGGTGAGGATTAAACAAGGTAACATGTTTACAGGGTGTAAGACCAGACTTGGCACACTGCTGTCCAAGAACGGCTTGATAAACTTCAGCAAAAAAGACTTAATAAATGTAAACTACTGTTAGTTGGAATGAATAGTCCACGAAGGAGGCTCTGGATGAGGTTTCTAGGCTGCAGGCACTGCTGTGCCCTAATAGAATGGTTCAGCTTTGCATCCCATTAACAAAAAAGTCTACTTTCCTTTTATGCCACAAAATGCCACCTTGAATTTATTCTAGTGATTGTCACACCCAAACAAACCCAAAGTGCTGGAGCAGTTGATCTGGTAGTGGTATCCCAGTGTGTTCGTTTATACCACAGAGGTTTACTAACCCCCTGCTTTGTGCCAGGCACTGTGTATCAGTCAGCTTCTTCTCTAGGTCATTCTGCTGTAACAAACAGCCCCAGCAAAGGTTTCTTTCTTGCTTATGCTTCATATTGGATGTGGGGTGGCTGCAGCTCTTCATCTTCATGCCAGGATGCAGGGAGAAGGACCCGCCTCTGTACAGCACATGCTATTCTCATGACAGAAGGAAAAAGAAATAACAGAACCATCAATAGGTCTTAAAGTTCATGTTTGGATGTGGCATGTGTAGCTTGTATTCCACTGGCCAAGGCAAATCATGTGACCAAGCTTTGCATCAAAAGGGTAGGGAAGTATATTCCTCCCATAGGGCAGTACTGCCAAGTCTCTTGGTAATGGGTGGGGCCATATCATCCTCTTATTGGGAAAGCAGAAAATAATTGGGAATAATAACAGTCTGTCAAAATAAAATATGGTCTGTGTATCTAATTTTAGTCTCACAATAACTCTATGTGGTAGTTATTATTATCCCCATTTTACAAAGTGGAAAATTAAGGCTTGGTATGGCTAACTAACTTGCCCAGGATGAAGCCAGCAATGAACAGGGTTGCCTGACTCGAAGCTGGTTCCAGTGGTGTGTAACCAGCCTTGGCCTGGGCAAGCTTCTTGAAGACTCATTTTCATATAGACGTTGTCATTCAATAAACACTTATTAAGCACCTGCTATGTGCCTGGCACTGTGATGGTGATGTGCAAGACAGAGGCTATTTCTGCCCTCCTGGAGTCTAGATTCCAGCGGAGGAGAGAGGCAAACAAGAAGGATGTAAGGCATGAGTGGCCAAAGCAACCAAGAGAGAGATCAGGGCACAGTGAGAACCCAGGGTGGAGGCACGTCTCTGATGACAGTTCGGAAGCTGAGAGCTAGAGCATTGTGGGACGTGGCTCTTGTCAAGGCCATGCCTGGCAGGAGGAGTGCCAAGGACAGTTTCGGGTTCAGAACCCTGAAGGGCACGCCCAGGAGCTCTATAGCGATGGAAATGTGCCCGACGTGTTGCTAACAGGCCTTGCCAAGGCAATGGCTGTGTGGCGGGATGCTGCGATCGTGTCTGATCCAAACCCTATCAGCCTCTCCCGGGGGCTTTGTCTCGCCTCGGACACACTCAGAACCATGCTTGCCACAAAGAACAAAGACCCGGTGACTTCCAAGTCAGCCAGAGACAGAAAGGGAAACCCAGATTTGGTCTGATCTTGAATCAGCAGAGTGACACATGTTGTTTACCTGGCCCAAGCAACCAAAGCACACAGCTCTCACTTCCGTAAATGGCTTCCATTTTCAAGGTGCGTTAATGAAAAGGAGAAGGAAAGAAATCCCCTGCCACGGTTTGCAAAGTGTACCATCACGGTAAGAAAAAAACCCCTTTCTTCTCACAGCTGCTGCTGTACAGAAACATGGACCCCAGAATTAGGCCTGTCTGTCAGCACAAGCTATCAGGTAGTGGTTGCCCCTCCAGCAGAGATGGCATGGGTGCTAGGAAACAGGCTGCTCCTTAATGAGGCGAAACCCCCCGCAAAAAGCTGGCACGGCCTCGGACTGTCCCCCTCGGGATGAGAAAGGCATCGGAAGTGGGAACACTTGTGTTTTGGAAAGAGGTGACTCTGTTTTCAGCTTTGTTATGGACATGTACATCCTTGAAAATTTTAGAACATACCGATGCCAAACCTATATAGATATATGGATGGATGTGGATATGTGTTTGAATATGTATAAATACTCTTCTGATTTGATCTAAAAACTGCAGCTGAACGCCAGTGTGCTTTGAGTTTATACTCGCTTTAAAAACTCTGTCTTGAGTTTAGGAGGGAGCCCATTCTGAGCAGACTGACTCAGCCCCAGGCCACGGGCAGGGAGCAGAAAGTGCACCCCGGCCTCTTCGCTGACCTTAAGACTGATGTGGTAGCAGGAAGAGCTCCACGTTGCTGGTTGCTGGATGCGGCTCTCTAGCACGGCCTGTGTTTTCAGGGTCCGCCGGGGGAGAAAGAGCAGAGTCAACCCTGGTGACCCATGCCCTATTGCCTCAGTACTCAAGACAAATCATATTTTAATGCAATATTTGAAAAAAATAAAATTAGCAAAGTATGGCCATGGACCATCTGTCAGTGTTTGTAGATAAAGTTTTACTGAAACCTTTTTTTATTGGAACGATTCCAACTTTTATTGGAACTGAGTGTCTTGTGTCCCCTGAAGTTTTATACCTGAGGCAAGCCCTCCCTCACCACACCCTAGACCTGGCCATGCCCCATATCCACTCACTCATCATTCCCTCATCCATCCTGTACCTACAGAGGGACAGGCACCAGGAGACACAGCTAACAGTTATTGAGCATTTACTGTATGCCCGGTACTATTGTACCATTACACCTTTTGCCTCATTTAATCCCCTCTGGCAATCCTATAGGTGAATACAATTAATTCATCCCATTCCCCAGATGAGTAAACTGAGGCTTAGAAAGGCAAAGAAGCTTTCCCAAGATCAAACAGCTAGAAAGGGGAAGAGCCAGGGGTCATCTCCAGGCAGCCTGAGGGCTTTGAGGAAGGATGCCCTGAGGAAGAAAGTATGAGCTCTGGGAAGCCATCACAGAGGAGGTGATCTTGAGCAGGGTGTTGAAGGATAAGTAGGAGTTTGCTAGACAGAAAAAATAAATACAGGTGGTAATGAGTGTTTTAGAAGAGCAAACCCTCTGGAGGGGTCCTCCCTGGCTTTCCCGCACCCAGGCCCTGCCCTGCAATCAGAATAGCAGCAAAATAATACAAATAACCAACATTTATGGATGGCTTATCCTATGTGCTAGGTACTGAACTAAGTACTTCATGAATATTATCTCATGAAATCCTCAAATCAACTATTTAGTGGCTACTACTCTTATTTCTGTTTTACACATGTAGCGTCTGGGACTCAAAGAGGTTAAGCAGTTTGCCCGAGGCTGCATGGGTAATAAGTGGCCGAGCCAGACCGTAAACCCAGGGAACACCACAATGCGCAGCTGCAGGGCCCTGTGAAACCTAAGAACCCGGCACCAGAGCTGCACACTTAGCCAAAACACTGGCCTGTGTTCCTCAAACTTCACTGTGCATCAGAGGCACGTGGAGAGCTCGTTAAAACAAATGGCTGGGCTTCCCCCCCAGGGAATGTAATTTGCCAGGTCTGAGGCTGAGCTGATCCTCTGCATTTCTAACAAGCTCCTGGTGCTGCTGCTGCTCTGGTCCTGGAACCAGACGTTGAGAACCACTGCACTACATTGACCTTTAGCAACAATAAAATAGTGCTGCTGTCCTGGGCTGCCCTGGGCAACACAGACACTTAGGTAGGTGGGAGAAAATGTTTCTTCCCTCTTGGTACCTAGATCAGAAGCAACCCTCTGATGAGCTTTTAACCTCTCTCTCTTTTTTTTTTTATTCCATTTACCTTTCTTTTCTTTGGTACTTGCATGGAGCTTCTTAATTATCCAGGCTCTTAGTATTGCTTTCTCTTCCTATGAACTTTTTTTTTTTTTTTTGCGGTACGCGGGCCTCTCACTGTTGTAGCCTTGCGGAGCACAGGCTCCGGACGTGCAGGCTCAGCGGCCATGGCTCACGGGCCCAGCCGCTCCGCGGCATGTGGGATCTTCCCGGACCGGGGCACGAACCCGTGTCCCCTGCATTGGCAGGCGGACTCTCAACCACTGCGCCACCAGGGGAGACCTGTTCCTGTGAACCTTAATCCTCTACCCACGTGCTGGTGCTTCTGCAGAATTAGGCAGCCCTGTGTCCCTCCACCTCTGTTGCAAGTCTGATGTGTTTCTTGGATTGATGCAGATTCCAGCCATCAGCGTGAGGGGGGAGGAACACAACGATCACGTGCTTACCGGTGGTTCTTGAGGCTCCACAGGGGCCTAATTATACCGAATAGTAATTCCTTCCATGTGTTAGTCAGGAGTCTTGGGGTGGCAAGTGGCAAAACCCAATCTGCACAGATGGTCTGGGAAAATTGGGCACTTACACACTCAGAGAGCCTGGTCACAGGAAGGGGGAGGGTGCAGCTGGGCTGCAGGCGTGCCCATCGAGGGCTCCAAATGCCACTGGCCTCTGCGCTGCATTCCCTGCCTCCGCTTCTTTCTGAGTGTCAGCAGCATCGTTCCAGGCAGGCTCTCTTCACATAGCTGGCGGCCATTCACTCTCCGGCCCTCTGTTTTCAGCCCCACCTCGAGGACAAGGAGACATAGCTCCTGGCTTCTGGGAAGGGCACTCAGTGGCCCAGCTTGGATAGTTGTCCATCCCTGGACCATTTTGGAATGTCTACCCATGTCCAATCTGGGATGAGATGGGACAGGTGTTCTAGAGGAGGTTAGATTCCCCCTCAAACCGTAATGTTGGAATGAGTGAAGGAGCATTTCCCAGAAGTCAGTGGAGGAGATACTGGGAAAAAAATAAAACCACACAGGTAAGTGAGTGGGTGGATGGAAGGGTGCACACCTTCTCAATATCAGGCACTGAGTTGGCGTCTGTAGCAGACTGAGAGAGGAAAATAAGGAAAGCCCCAGCCTTCCCAGAGCTCACAGTCTAGAAAGCAGGCCCAGGCATGCTGTGGAAGTCGGCGAAGCTGGGCGGGACGTTCTGTGGGTCACAGCAGGAGGCATTGCAGGGGGTATCACAGATGCATTGAGAAAACCTGGGATCTTCTGGCTGGGCTTATTTCTTCAGCCACCAGCCAATTTTGAGCATCCACCGTGTGTTGAATAACATGCCTGCACACAATGAACTTACTGGAATGACTTAAGGTGGCATTCAGCCTTATCCCCCCTCAGCCAGTCACTCGGAAAGCTGTTTGTGGGGAGTTCCCTGGTGGTCCAGTGGTTAGGACTTGACATTTTTCACTGCCATGGCCCAGGTTCAGTCCCTGGTTGGGGGAACTAAGATCCCACAAGCCGATGGGGCACAGCCAAAAGGAAAGAAAAAAAAAAGAAAGAAAGAAAAGCTGTTTGTAAAACTCCCTGAGAAGCATCTGCACCTTGGCTGCTGGCTGTCCCCATCCTCCCTACGATGCCACGTGAGGACTTTCTTCCTCCAGTACCTCAGGCTTTTGTGGTCCAAGTCTTTCATCGTCCATGCAGGGGAATCTCATGGAAAACGATTAATCTGCCCTGTGGCCTTCTGTTTGCTCACTCTGGATCCTGGAGCAGAGTTAACTTTTCCATCCCTTCACGTCCTTCCCTTTGACTTCCTTGGCATTCTCCCTGGGACTCCTTGCTATCCTAAGCTGTGGCTTCTAGAGCTTTTTAAAGAAAGGATGCAATCATTGCAAATCCTCCAGGCCATTTATTTGACTGTGTCGCTGTGAACACACTTGACTCCGTTTCTCTGAGTGGTGGATGGTGAAACTGAAGACGGGAGGCAGGTGTCATCGGGTTCCTTGTTTCCCTTTCTATCTTCTCCACGTGCCTCTCTGCCCCAGGTCTCCTATTTTAAGAGTCTGGCCATGAGGGCAAAGGAAGAATCTGAGGGGCACTGTGGCTTCAGGAACTTTGTGTGTCAGTGTGGGGATACACATCACCCATTTCTTGTCTTGCAGTAGGAATGCCAATAGTGCTCCCCCAGCCAACTTTTTTTTTTTTGGCCGCGTTGGGTCTTTGTTGCTGCGCGTGGGCTTTCTCTAGTTGCGGCGAGCAGGGACTACTCTTCATTGCGGTGCGCGGGCTTCTCATTGCGGTGGCTTCTCTTGTTGCGGAGCACGGGCTCTAGGCGCGCAGACTTCAGTAGTTGTGGCTTGCAGGCTCTAGAGCACGGGCTCAGTAGTTGTGGCGCACAGGCTTAGTTGCGCTGCGGCATGTGGGATCTTCCCGGACCAGGGCTCAAACCTGTGTCTCCTGCACTGGCAGGCAGATTCTTAACCACTGTGCCACCAGGGAATCCCTCCCGCAGCCAACCTTTGCAGAAATATAGCAAAGCAGGTTTCAAGTTGTCTAGCGCCATCTTTGTGCTTTCCACACTGGCATTACCATTCTCTCTGTCTGTCTTCCCAGGAGCTTCCTTTTGGTCACCACTTTTGTTATGTTTCCTCAATGCCCAGCATGTGCTTGGACACAACAAGGGTGCAGTACATGAACTACCCCACAAATGGAACTAATGGGCAAACCAACTCAATTCTTCATGTAAAGGAAAGGGGTACAAGAGGAACAACATTTATTTTGCCAGTTTTCCGTGATACTGCTGCATTTGGGGAATGATAATTAAGGACATAAGTCCCCTTTAAATTCAGAATTGATTGAAAGATAAGGCACAGTGAGCTTTTCCTGGTGAAGCTGATTAGGGAATATGGTTTAGATCTGTGCGCTGAATACATTCCTCACCTGAATTCAACTCTCCTAGCGGGTCTCAGACAGGTCTGGACAACCAAAGGCCTCCCCTGGGAGCAGGCTGCTCTTTGAAAGACAGAGATGAGAAACAGGTATCCATGGGTTGCTCCTAAAAGTGTGGAAAGGCCTCACCACACATGCTCATGTCCCCGTCACACCTGCTTCTGACTCCCATATCCGTTACTTTCATCTCTGCCATTTCAGTAGCATCTATACCCATTTCTATAATGCATAAGGCACTTTCCCGAGCATTATTTCATTTACCTGACAGGCAGGGCCTTATAGCCTTTAAGAACCTAGATCTGAAGCTAGAAGGAATATAAGCGTCGTATCCCACCCCATAGCTTTGTTATAAAGAGTGAAGACTTCAGTGTACATCAAGTACGTAGAAGGGTGCCAGGCGTGGAGTAGGTGCTTAGTAAATCTTTATCTATTTGCAAACGAGGAAACTGCAGGTAGACTTGTGCAGGGTCTCACAGTCAATGACCAGCACACAATCCTAACGCAGGTTTTCTGCCTTCACTTCCAAACTGTCACGCATTTAACCTTTGCTTACTTTTCAAAGCCACTTTGAATGTAAAGCAGTAAAAGTACCTGGAACCCAGTCAAATAGCAAGTATTTATTGACTGTTGACTGTTGACTGGCGAGTGCAGGATGTCGTGGGAGGTTGCAAACGGATGTTACTAACCACAGCTGAACTTGCCTCTAAGCTGCTGGGATGAGCTTGAAGGGTGCGGAGGGCAGAGGGGTGGCAGAGGGAGAGCAGCCTTGAACAGTAGGAGCTGGTCTGGGCAGATGGGACCGGCCGAGGCCTGGCTGAACTGCCCGCCTGGCTCCACCAGCCACAAAGCTTTCATAAAGATGTTCCGATCGGAGAAGTGCTTCTGAACAGGTTAATCAATCATTAATACACGAATATAACTTAGCAAACTTCTCCCTGACGGCTAACTGAGACAAGGAAGGTGAATGGAGGAGGGGATTTTTTTGGTTTGGTTTGGTTTTATACAAGGAAGAAGCAGTCGGCTATTAGCCCCATGAGGGTTTTCAAGCCTCATGAAACCAGACCCCATTCATTCGAGGGAAGGGGAGGCAAGACATGGAAGAAAGGCACAGAACTAGAAATGGGCTTGTCTACTTCAAAAGTTTCCCTACAACCCTTCAAGCCCGCAGGAATGCACGAGAAAAAGGGATCTCTCCTATGGATGAGAGTGGGCACTCTTCTACGAAACCCCTGTTCTCAGGCCAGCCACGTTCAACTTCAGCAGGCTTTTGTGGGCTAGCCTGGAAACCTAAATTTGTTTCTTTGACAAAATATGTTCATGATTCGAACACCTGGTGAATGAACTGGCTTTTGTTAATAGATAATACAAAATAGAAGCCCTTTCCCTCTCGATTCTCCTCCACTGACCCTTCTTTTTCTGTGCCATCTCTCCCCTCTTTCACCATTCTCGCTCTTCATGTTTTCTCATCTTTTTCTCCCTCCTTCCTTCTCTCCCTTCCTCTTCGCTCCGTCTGTCTGTTCTTGTTTTCTTAATGCCCGAATTCCACAAAAAATTTCGGGTGACTTGCAGAAATGGAAACCAACATCGCAAAATGTAAGTGAGATGGCAAAATACAAGATCCACATGATGTAAATGCAGCTTAGAAGGTTCTTCCATGGCTGCCTGGATTTGTTTTTTACACTCAGTGGCAGATATTCACAGCTGGCTTGCTGTGCTTCAGTGAGGTCCTTTTGCCTTAACTGATCATCTATTAAGCGTCAATTCTGTTAGAGCAGGCATGTAAGCAAGTGGCTGTTAAAATGCCCAAGGCCAGCGCCAGCGTGAGTAGGGAACGGCCATTTTGATTCTGAGAACATTCTCGAATCTAATTCAGTGGCCCTCAAAGTAACCCATGTATAAAACAGCATTTGAAATAGCTTACAAACTAAGAAAATCAGGCTTAGAATATTTTAACGATTTATCACCGCAGACTGCAATATGGGAAGAGTGTTGCTGAGTTTGTTTCTTATCGAATGAATTGTTTTTTACTACCCGAAAAATTCACGTGTTTCAAAATCAAAACATTCTACAAAGGTACCCCTTGGGATGTCTTATTTTGAATGCATGTTTCCTATTCCTTCCTCTGTCACCCCCAAAAAGGAACCACTTTTAGTAGATTTTTATCAACGTGTTCCTATATGCAAATATAATAAAATTCAAAATCATATTTCCACTCCCTTCCCTTTTTTACAGCAAAAGTATGATACTACATACAGTATTTTGCACCTTTTTTTCTTTCACTTAACATATTCTGGAGAGTTTTCCATGTCAGTACATGTGAACTTACACACACACACACACACACACACACACACACACACACACACACACACCTGCATAATATTCCATTGTATGGATACCTTTATTTCAACTTACAACTCTGCCCATTTTGCTGAGAGCATACTGTGGGCTCTGATCTTCTTATGGGCCTCACCTGTGCCTTACAATGCATCTAGGGACCAATCAGAACCCTGTGGTGTGACGGTCAGAGACCAGAGACCAGGAAACACCCTTGCTACTGGGAGACTTACGGTTTGGTCTGAGGCCAGGCTCTCTGGATGTATCTTCCACAAGGTATTTCAGTTTAAAACTGTGAGTCAGAGTGGCTGGTGGCATCTAGGAAATTGTTTATTCAGAAAACGAGTATTGAGATATGAATTTATTGCATAAATCACCCTAATTTATATCTTTTTTCAGTGTCAATGTGAAGAATCTTTTAAGAAGAAATAGTCCTAATGGGACACTAAAAGCTCATCTAGTATTTATAAGACTTCATCCTTCTTGTCAGTCTTGACCATTTTTTGGAGCTAAATTCTCTGTTCACTCTGAGATCCTTAATCCTCTTTTTTTTTTTTTTTTTTTTTTTTTTGCGGTACGCGGGCCTCTCACTGTAGTGGCTTCTCCCGCCACGGAGCACAGGCTCCGGACGCGCAGGCTCAGCGGCCATGGCTCACGGGCCCCGCCGCTCCGCGGCATGTGGGATCTTCCCGGACCGGGGCACGAACCCACGTCCCCTGCATCGGCAGGCGCACTCTCAACCACTGCGCCACCAGGGAAGCCCCTAATCCTCTATTTTTAATCATACTATTTGGGGTGGCTAAAAGAAATTAGTGTAGTGAAGTATGTTGGTCCCTTAATTGGGTCTTTAAGTCACAAATATATTCCTGAAAATCTCCTTATATGTGTAATTATGGCAAATCAAAGGTCTATTTCCATAGAAAACTGACCTTTTAAAGACAATACAAGATGGCTCCTTTTAGAATTAAAAACATGCATGCTTTGCAACTTTGGATATGTAGTATATTAACTTTTTAGAAAACAGAGCACAACGGTAGACTATTCCTACACTTAACATTTGCTATCTATAATGAGGTGAAATGTATGTATGCTTTTTCTCCTGTATGTAAAATATGCTTAATTGTCTTTTAAACTGTGAGTTTTTAAAAATTATTATTCTAACTGCACAACCTGACATTTCTTTTACCCATTAAACTGGCTTCAACTGGTAATACATCATCAGATTCAAAAGAAATCTGTTCCCCGCACCAAGACCCAGATCTGAAAGCAATTAATCTTAAGGTACAGTTCAAAATAAAAAGAAAGCTAATGTTTAATAAGGCCTTGACATAATGTGTTCCTTGAGTCAATGTTTGAGAGACTGAATGACAGGCTGCTGTGTGAAAGCTTGTGGGGGGCTGCGGGGGAGGGAAGTGCATTCGATGAAATGTACTTGTGTTTTCTTGAATTACATTTCTGCAGTTCATGGCGAACTTCCCAATATGACAGTAATTTGCTTGGCCTTGATTTTCTGCTCTGTCTTAATTTAGTTGTCAGTACTATGAATAACCGAACTCACTTTCAGTGGTGGTTCCTAAGAGGAGGAATTCCAAAAATAAAGCTCTGTAACTGCCCACTACAAAAATATTCCAATAGCCTTTCCATCTGATATGAATTTGATAGGTTTCCTTTACGTCCGGTTTTTCCCTACCCAACGTTTTCTCTGTTGTTCAGGCAGATGCAGACAGTTTTCTCACTGCGACAGCCTCTCCGGCTTAGATTTTCTAGTTCCCTTGTGTTTGTGCCAGTTAAAGCATGCCTCAGGCTGTGCTTATGACATATTTTCAGAAATTCATTGTGTAGGAGACGGTGACCGTCTCCCACACTGTTTTTCCTGTCTTCTTTCCTCACTGCTTTATAATCCTACCCTTTCTCTTCTTTGAAGTCTGTGTGTTTGACATTTTTTGAAAAGATCTTTCATACATTTGGGTTATTTTAATGTATAATTACATCAAGGGAGAAAGCTCCAAATCACTGACATGGAATGACTTGTTGTAGAAACATTTCCTAAAACACATGCCACTCTCCCTTAATAGACCTTTCTTTGCCATTTACTTTGTGCAAAAGTTCCCATTTGGGATCTGATGCAGTCTCCTTTCTCACAGACCTTAAAATAAAGATTTCAACTGGAGTACTAATTTATAGAAACAGAATCTAGTGAACACTTACCGATAAGCTCTCACTAGGAAGCTGGATTTTCTTCTGCTCTTTGGTAGAAGCCGTGTGCATGTTTACATTGGTAGGGTTGTGCATGTATCCTTTTATATCTGCTTTTCTTTTTCATAAGGTGACTTTTCATGTACACGTGTCACTGCATTTTCTAGCTTGGGATAAACAATATTTAATCTTTTGGTCAGAACTTTGATATATCTTCTCCAAAATGAATTATTATGCAAAGAATACAAACAATCTGATAGCTTCCTGGAGTGCTTTTGCTACAAGTAACAGAAAATTTTGTCTCAGTTGGCTTAAATAACAGGGAAACAATATAATTGCCCACAGTAAGAACTCCTGTTGTGGGCCTGCCTGGAGTGATTTAATTTCACAGCACGATGACATCCTCAAGGGCTCAGCTTACTTCCATGTTTCTGTTCTTCCATTCTGAGGGGGTCATCTCTGTCATCTACCTGCTGTTCTCATGGTCACAAAATGGCTGCCACAGTCTAGGCATCACCAGCCCTCATACATCTGACAGTATTCAATGGAAGAAGAGAAGGAAGTTTCTTTCAACTGTGTCTCTTTTAAAGAGCAAGGAAATATTTCCCAAAGATCCCTATCAGGCTTCTGTTTCATTGTTCATTCCATATTTTTTTGGCAAGTGCCTTTCCTACACCAGTCACTGGCAAGGAGCATAGGATGTCTATGATTGATTTAGTGAAACACAGGGGCACGGGGAGGACAGCAGTTTACCTGGACTGGATACACTCTGTTCTACAGGGGAAGGATAGTTTCTGTTATACTTCCCTTATGCGTATTTTAGATTAGAATACCACTTTACAACAGCAACCTGCAAAGTCTAAGTGTGCTCATTCCTGGATAAAGCTAAGTTTCTATCACTTTCACTTATTATCATAGATCTGAAAGGTAGTTATATAATAAATATAGTTTTAATGTCTGTTTCTTGAATGATAACCAAGGGATATGCAGTCTCCGGGATGAGTTGGTCTGTTTTCATTTTCTTCAGTGTTTCATGTCGATTGAATTTGAAAACCCCAACCCAATCAATTTTTTTTCTTTTTATGTATTTTTATTTCTAAACGTTCTTTTTCTTTTCCTTTTTTGTAAAATAGATTTTTTTTTTTTTTTTTTTTTTTTTTTTTTCAGTATGCGGGCCTCTCACTGTCGTGGCCTCTCCCGTTGCAGAGCACAGGCTCCGGACGCGCAGGCTCAGCGGCCATGGCTCACGGGCCCAGCCACTCCGCGGCACATGGGATCCTCCCAGACTGGGGCACGAACCCGTGTCCCCTGCCTTGGCAGGCAGACTCTCAACCACTGTGCCAGCAGGGAAGCCCTAAAATAGATCTTTATTGGAGTATAATTGCTTCACAATACTGTGTTAGTTTCTGTTATACTCCAAAGTGAATCAGCCAGATGAATGGATAAAGAAGATGTGACACATATATACAATGGAATATTACTCAGCCATAAAAAGGAACAAAATTGAGTTATTTGTAAGGAAGTGGATAGACCTAGAGTCTGTCATACAGAGTGAAGTAAGTCAGAAAGAGAAAAACAAATACCATATGCAAACACATATATATGGAATCTAAAAAAAAAAAAAGGTACCAATCATTTTATATAGTAATTGCTCAAGGGCATTTGTCACCACTCATGATCCCTATATGATTTTTGAGTCAGAGACCATATCTACTAAGTAACCCTATATTGCCAAAGTCTTCCTTGTAAGGTGTTAAAGTTTAAAAGAAGGAAAAAGAAAAAAGTAGGAAAAAGAAAAGGATGAAAAAGTGTGTTGGGGGGTGTTTCATTGCCAAAGCTAGGTACTTTGGGATTGAAGGATAGATGAGTCTGGAGCGAAAAGGACATCTCTTTGCAAAGTGCCAGGTGGCTCTCTCTTAGCGGACTCTCCCTTTATCCAAACCTCAAGTCGTGCCATCCTGTCATCCTGGCCCACAGTGATGGAAAGGCAAGCAGCAGGGACCATCTACTGCAGCTTGTCATAAATATTCTCCAACCCCAGAGGGTTGCTGCAGTCAGTTTCTCGCTTTTCCTCTCTAGTTGCACTCAGTGCTATTCAGAAGTCCCTCTCGCTTGTGGGCCAGCTGGTAAGTAAGTCTTGTTTCACGTCATTACTCTTTGTAATTCTGTCCCCGCAGTTGCATTTGCCTTGAATACTCACATCCTTCAGAGCGGAGGACCCTAACCAAAACAACAGCTTTTTCTCTAGTATTTACCACTCCAAATAGGTTATTTTCAATACGTTATTCAAGTAAGAGACCCTTTGCAGGGGTGCTTACTCCTATCAGAGATGACAGATGAGAAGACAGAGAGCTCTATCCTGCCCCGATCTCAGCTGCTGTATGGACGTTCGCCCAGAGAAACCCTGCAAGCTTCTCCTAGCTAGATTCGGTCCATCCTTTCTTGTTCCATCTAAGTTGTAAGTTGCCAGAGCTGGCAGCCTCCTTCACCCCTGGCCATGTGGGTGCGTAGATCTTTTGTGTGTGTGTGTATGGTACGCGGGCCTCTCCCGTTGTGGAGCACAGACTCCGGACGCGCAGGCCCAGCGGCCATGGCTCACGGGCCCAGCCGCTCCGCGGCATGTGGGACCCTCCCAGACCAGGCCACGAACCCGTGTCCCCTACATCGGCGGGCAGACTCTCAACCACTGAGCCACCAGGGAAGCCCCAGCATAGATCATATTTTAATCTGTCTCCAAAGATCCCCATCCTAATCTAAATGCTGAACTGCCACTTCCATTAAGAATTGTTTGCCTACACATCCACCGAAGGGGGAATATTTGGTCGCTTCCTAAATTCTTCTTATACCAGGATGGTACAAGAATTTAGGGAGAAACAAACTTCTCATGCTCACTGCTGCTGAACTGGTTTCCTTATGGTTTGGCTGAAAGAAGTTCTTTCAGAGATGCAGCAGGTCGCCCCTCTGTGTGTGGCCACCAGTGGATGGCCCGGTGCACAGACTTATTTCTATGTGGTGTCGTTAAAGCACTTCTCATAAGCGACCCCACAGTGACCCCGATCTAAAGATGGGCCGCGCGGAAAGTCCAGAACCGGTTCTTCAGATCTTTAGTCGTCCAAACTGCAAGAGCTACCTTTAAAATGGCCCTCCATGGGCTTCCCTGGTGGCACAGTGGTTGAGAGTCTGCCTGCCGATGCAGGGGACGCGGGTTCGTGCCCCGGTCCCGGAAGATCCCACATACCGCGGAGCGGCTGGGCCCGTGAGCCATGGCCGCTGAGCCTGCGTGTCTGGAGCCTGTACTCCGCAACGGGAGAGGCCACAGCAGTGAGAGGCCCGCGTACCGCAAAAAAAAAAAAAAAAAAAAAAAAATGGCCCTCCAAATGTAACCCTCCATCGAAGCAAAAGTAAAGAAAGCTGGTGACTTAGGACAAAGGCAGCTTCCCTTTACCCCAAGAGGCGTCAGCAAGGCTACATGTCATTTGGGTGTGGGACATTGCCAGGACTATGTCAGAGACACAGAGCCAGTGACATTGCCAGAAACTGGCCCATTTGTCAGAACACCTTGCGTTTTTGTTCATGTGTGATCAGGTGCCTAGAATCCTGTAATTCTGTGGTAGTATTTTTACTCTTGGAGAAAAAATAAGAAGATGATGTTGAGAGGCTTTCTGTTTTCCAAATTTCTTCTCAGGGCTGAGTAACCTGTTTTCCATGAATGTAGGCCTTTATCTTGTCTAGTGGGAACTTCCTCTAGATTAAGGCCCAGGGGTACGGGCTACCTGAGGGCAGTTCCTCCTTCTGTACCGTTCTAACTGCAGTTGGGGAGGGAGGAGTACCGGGCTCGGAGGGAAACATCCCTGCATCCCTGGTTGAGAAAAAAGCCAGCATTTTAAAAAAAATGTTTTAAATTGAAGTATAGTTCATTTTATTTCTTCTGTTTTTTGATTGCAAAATAGTTTTTTGGTTTTTTGGGGTTTTTTTTACCATCTCTATTGGAGTATAATTGCTTTGCAATGGCATGTTAGTTTCTGCTTTATAACAAAGTGAATCAGTTATACATATACCTGTGTTCCCATATCTCTTCCCTCTGTGTCTCCCTCCCTCCCACCCTCCCTATCCCACCCCTCTAGGTAGGTCACAAAGCACCGAGCTGATCTCCCTGTGCTATGCGGCTGCTTCCCACTAGCTATGTATTTTACGTTTGGTAGTGTATATATGTCCATGCCACTCTCTCACTTTGTCCCAGCTTACCCTTCCCCCTCCCCGTATCCTCAAGTCCATTCTCTAGTAGGTCTGTGTCTTTATTCCCGTCTTACCCCTAGGTTCTTTATGACCTTTTTTTTTTTTCCTTAGATTCCATATATATGTGTTAGCATATGGTATTTGTTTTTCTCTTTCTGACTTACTTCACTCTGTATGACAGACTCTAGACTTCACTCTGTATGACAGACTCTGGGTCCATCCACCTCACTACAAATAGCTCAATTTTGTTTCTTTTTATGCCTGAGTAATATTCCATTGTATATATGTGCCACATCTTCTTTATCCATTCATCTGATGATGGACACTTAAGTTGCTTCCATCTCCTGGCTATTGTAGCTGCAGTGAACATTTTGGTACATGACTCTTTTTGATGAATTTAATTTATGATGTATTAGTTTCAAGGGTACAGCAGTGACTCAGTTATACATGTATATAGCTATTCTTTTTCATGTTCTTTTCCATTATCGGTTATTACAAGATATTGAGTAGAGTTCCCTGTGCTATAGAGTAGGTCCTTGTTGTTTACCTATTTTATACATAGTAGTGTATATATGTTAGTCCCAAACTTCTAATTTATTCTTCTCTCCCCTCCCCGTCCTTTTTCTTTCGGTAACCGTAAGTTTGTTCTCTGTGTCTGTGAGTCTGTTTCTGTTTTGTAAATAAGTTTGTTTGTATATCTTTTTATATTCAGTGATATCAAATGATACTCATCTTTCTCGGTCTGACTGACTTCACTTAGTATGATAATCTCTAGATCCATCCGTGTTGCTGCAGATGGCATTGTTTCATTCTTTTTTTTTGTAAGCCAGGATATATTTTCAATGCTGCCTTTTGATAACCTTCTCTCTATGTTTCATGATTTTGCTTTCTCCTCTAACAGATTTTCATTATAGTGCTAACCATCACCATATTTATTTAAAATTATGAATGAAAAGGTGTCACTTTGTAGGATTCTCAGAAGTAGCCACTACCACCCCTAGTAGTGGTTTGTGGTCCAACCCAAAGCCTTTTTAGCTCACATCTCGAAGAAGACACTGAGGTTGGCTTGAATCATATAGGTGGTGACCACTGAAAAGCGGCAAGTGACTGGAAGCTTTACCCATACCAGGCTCTGAGAGCCACCAGGTTGTGAATGGCCTAGAAACAAAAATGAAGAGACGTCTCAGTCGGGACCTAATTGCAGCCTAGAATATACCTTGTTTCGTAGAGGAAAAAACAGACACGTGTTTGACTCCAGAAAGCTGAACTGTGGCCAGTAGTTGCGTAGAGTTAAATTTTAGCTCAATATCAAGAAGTACATTCTGACATGAAACTTGCTAAAAATGGAATGAGCTGTGTATTCGTTTCCTAAGGCTGCTATAACAAAATACCACAAACTGGGTGGCTTAAAACAACCCTGTTTTTTTCCTGGGTTGAAATGTATTCTCTCATGGTGCTGGAGGCTAGAAGTCCAAAATCAAGGTGTTGTCAAGGCTTTGCTCTCCCTGATGTCTTTAGGGGTAGATCCTTCCCAGCCTCTCCCAGCTTCTGGTGGCCCCAGGCATTCCTGAGTTTGTGGCTGCATCACTCTAGACTCTGTCTCCATCTTCACGTGGCCTTCTGCTCTGCGTCTGTGTCTCTTTTCTTTCTTTTTTAAAAATTTAATTTATTTATTTATTTATTTTGGCTGCGTTGGGTCTTCGTCGCTACGCACGGGCTTTTCTCTAGTTGCAGCAAGCTTTGACTATTCTTCGTTGCGGTGCGCAGGCTTCTCATTGCAGTGGCTTCTCTTGTTGCAGAGCACAGGCTCTAGGCACGTGGGCTTCAGTAGTTGTGGCAGACAGGCTCAGTAGTTCTGGCTTGCGGGCTCTAGAGCTCAGGCTCAGTAGTTGTGGCACACAGGCTTAGTTGCTCTGCAGCATGTGGGATCTTCCCAGACCAGGGCTCGAACCCGTGTCCCCTGCACTGGCAGGCGGATTCTTAACCACCGTGCCACCAGGGAAGCCCACGTCTCTTTTCTTGTAAGGACATCAGTCACATTGGATTAGGGCCCAGGCCAGTGACTCATCCTAGCTTGGTTATGCCTTCAAAGGCCCTATTTCATATATAAGGTCATATTGGGACATGCTGGGGGTTAAGACTTCAACATATTTTGGAGAGAGCACAATACAACCCATAACAAGCCATCTCGGTGGGAGTAAGTTCTTTATCCCTGGAAGTGTGCAAATAGAATCAGAGCGAGTTGTTTTTCAAGATGCTTAGGGAGTTTTCAGCACTGAATAGAGAACAGGACTAGATGGCTTCTAGTATCTTCTTCCAACCCTGACATTTCCTAATTCTACCAGTCCTGTCGTAAAGGGCTGTACTAAGTCCGGAGACCACCTTGGTCTGGTCTTGGTGAAAGGTCACATGTACAGAGACCCAGTCCAGCTTCCAAATATCGTTCAAAAGGATTCCAGTCTTTACTTTTAATTCTCGAAGAACATCAGTAGCGATCCCTTTTTCCATCCCCTGCAGCTGCTTCTCTCTGAGTCTCTGTTTTAGTCAGCACTCTTTGAGTTGTACATGATAGAATCCTACTTAAATGTTCCAAGAAAAGATTCTATTTTCTCAAAAATCACAAAATCCAGGAGTCGCTCTTTTTTTTTTTTGCAGTATGCGGGCCTCTCACTGTTGTGGCCTCTCCCATTGCGGAGCACAGGCTCCGGACGCGCAGGAACAGCGGCCATGGCTGACGGGCCCAGCCGCTCCGCGGCATGTGGGATATTCCCGGACCGGGGCACGAACCCGCGTCCCCCGCATCGGCAGGCGGACTCTCAACCACTGCGCCACCAGGGAAGCCCCAGGAGTCGTTTTTTTGACTTGGACTCCATTTCTCAGCTTTGCTTTCCTCTCTGCTGGCTTCGTCTTCTGGAAAGCTTTTTCCTTATATGGCCACCCATACCCCCAAGCTGGATCATAGCAGTTTAGCAAATTCATTGGGAAAGGTGCTCCTTTCCAGCGTTCTAAGGGGAATCCCAGGGCTGTCTCTCATTGGGCCGACCCTGTCCCCTTGCATTTGTCACACGCTCATCCTAAACTCATCGTCAGGACTCTGCTCACCTCCTGAAGAAGGAAGCTGAGGAATGGAGGTAGCCCCACTGGAGTCACACAGCCTAGGAATGGAGGACGATAGCATCCCCAAAGGGAAATTGGGGTGCCATTGGCATAATAAGAGGGAATCAGTGTTGGAGAGGACAAAGCAGCGATGTCCACTATGATTCCTTCATTCCCTCCCTCAAACCACTGGTATCTTTTGATAGATGATAGATAGGTAGATAGATAGATATTGGGAAAATAAGTAGGAAGAGACAAGCTGGAGAGGCAGCAAAAAAAGAGAAGCAAAAACCAAAAGACATGCTAAGCTGCCTAGATTTTACCTGTCCATCCATCTATCCATCCATCTATCCATCCATCCATCTATTTATTCATCTATCTATCTATCCATCATTCATCCATCCATCCATTTTTCTATCTATCTACCTACCTACCTATCTATCCATCTGTTCATCCCTCCATCTATCTATTAATCTATCTATCTATCCCCCTACCTACCTATCTAAAATCTAGGCAGCTTAACATCTGTCTTTTGGTTTTCCTTTCCCTTTTCCTCATGCCTCTCCAGCTTGTCTCTTCCTACTTATTTCCCCAATTCCGAATTATAAATGCCCAGCTACTGAGCTGGCAAATACTGATCTCTCCTTTAAGGGCAAGAAAGGAAGAGAAATGGAGCCGGCCTACACTGGATTCCTTGTAGCAGCGGAGGGGAGGGGAGAAGGGAGGAACTCACACTAATAATTTTGTCCCCACCGTATATCAAATCACCAGAGTGAGCCTGTGTCATTTTGAGTTGTGGATACTTTAAAAATGTTCATCTGTGTCCGGGAAAGCAGTAGATAAATTTGCCCATGATAGTGAAAGGAGACTTCGGGATATAAATACTCTGATGTGGCGTTATGGATGCCTCCCAAAAGTCTGGTCAAACAGTTATCTGAGTTTTAGCTTCCAGACTTCTGTAGTGGATCAAGCCAAACTCCCAAATGGGTTTTTAAACTTGAGAAACATCAGGCTTGTTTGTTTCCAGCCACATAAGCACTCTTGAATTGAAAACAACACAGGCTTATAAAAAATATATAAAAATTAATTGAGGGCTTCCCTGGTGGCGCAGTGGTTGAGAGTCCGCCTGCCGATGCAGGGGACACGGGTTCGTGCCCCTGTCTGGGAAGATCCCACATGCCGCGGAGCGGCTGGGCCCGTGAGCCATGGCCGCTGGGCCTGCGCGTCCGGAGCCTGTGCTCCGCAACGGGAGAGGCCACAACAGTGAGAGGCCCGCGTACCGCAAAAAACAAAAAAAAAATTAATCGAGAGCTCTTTCTTCTGCCTCTAGCACGTTCAGCCCTGTGGCAGTTCAGACTCAAAACTCTTTAAACAAACCACCGCCCTCACACACACATGCACAAACAGCCTGCTGAGAGCGTTTAACGTCCTAGCCAAGGGCTCTGGCCGTGTCTCGGGGATCCATCCTGACCGCCTCCTGCTTCCCATCCTTCGTCACAGGTCTTGTTCCTCCTCTCTGATCCCAAGCCCTGCCGTGGACCCGTTTCTGGGAGTTGCCCGCTGCTCCACACCCATCAGCTGCGAATCAGGGGCTCTCCTGGTTCGTGCCCTGACCCTCTGTTACCCACGTGGGTTCATTTGCCAGGGCTGCCCACACAGCGGAAAGGTATTCTCTCACAGTTCTGGAAGCTAAAGTCCACGATCAAGGTGTCAGCAGGTTGGGTTTATTCTGAGACCTCTCTGCTTGGCTCGCGGGGACTGTCTTCTCTGTGTGCGCCCATGGTGTCTCTCTGTGTGTCCAAATACCCTCTTCTTAGAAGAACACCAGTCAGATTGGATTAGGGCCCACTCAGACAGCCTCATTTTCACTTAATCTCTTTAAAGACCCTAACTCCTAATACAATCACATTCTAAGGAACTAGGGCTTAGGGCTTCAAAATAGTGAATTTGGGGGAACACAGTTCAGCCCATAACACCAGACTAGCTGACTCCCCACCTGCAGGCCCACAGATCTGCTAAAATCCCATTTCTACAGAAATTCCCATGTAGGTAAAGTAATTTCTAGTTAAGAGCTATGATAATCTGGGGGGCAAGAAAGGGACCAAATCATCACTGGTATTTGTAGAAAAAGATAAAGTTAACTGAGCAAGCCAGCAGGAGTGATAATTATGACCGCAGCCATATAAAGACTTTGGAAGCCTTGATTTAGATCTGGGTATCTGCTATTTCTCCTGGCAACACTTTTCTTAGCCACAGTCTGCACTGCTGCATATTCCTAGAAGCCATTTATGTAAAAGGGAAGCCATTATGGCATCACAGAATAAAAACAATGATAGTAATAACTAACATATATTGAGTGCTTGCTCTCTTCCTGGCAGTGAGCTGAGGAATGCCATGTATTAGCTCATTTAAACCACAGCAAGACCCTATGAGGTTTCGGGAATTCCCTGGCGGTCCAGTGGTTAGGACTCTGCACTTCCAACACAAGGAGCATGGGTTTGATCCCCGGTCGGGGAACTAAGATCCCACATGCTGTGCAGCCAAAAAACAACAACAAAAAAATATATAACAACAACAACAAAAAAAAACCCCTGTGAGGTAAAGAGAACTAAGGCTTAGAGTGGTGCAATAACTTGCCATGGTCCTGTGGTTCTCCTGACAGTTCAGTAATGAGTTACTAACCAGCTTTGGCCAAGTCAATTTTTTCAACTGATGGTTTAAATTCAATCTACTTCAAAAATATCTTCTTCGAGGGTCTCCCCTGGTGGCGCAGTGGTTGAGAGTCCACCTGCTGATGCAGGGGACACGGGTTCATGCCCCAGTCCGGGAAGATCCCACATGCCGCGGAGCGGCTGGGCCTGTGAGCCATGGATGCTGAGCCTGCACGTCCGGAGCCTGTGCTCCACGACGGGAGAGGCCACAACCGTGAGAGGCCTGCGTACCACACACAAAAAAAAATCTTCTTCGAAAAAAATCTGAAGGACCCACTGTGTAGCACAGGGAACTATATTCAAAATCTTGTAATAACCTGTAATGGAAAATAATCTGAAAAAGAATAACTCTGTGTGTGTGTGTGTGTGTGTGTGTGTGCACTCCCGAGCGTAACTGAATCACTTTGCTGTATACCTGAAACTAACACAACATTGTAAATCAACTAGACATCAATTTAAAAAAAAAAGAATTTGAAATGGGATTAGTTCACAACTTTACTCAGCCTCCTCGTGAGGGACACTGTGGGAATTAAACCAGACTGGATGGCAAACTCAGATGCCATTAAGGGCCAGACAGGTAACATTAGTGAGTGATGTCAACCCACAAATAAAACAATAGAGAGTGATGGAGACTGAGGCCTCAGAGCAGGTAAATCTCATGTATAAAGGTAGTTATCAATACATAGATCTTGACAGTTGCTACCATGTAGCGTGGTGGCTACTGGGCCTAGTTTTGCCAAATCTTCTCATTTTTTTCAAGAGAAACTAGATATTTGTTTGGATGTTCACGTAAATTGTCATGAATTTTAAATCTTGGCAACTAAATCATTTAAAGCAACAACAGAGCCTTGCAGACTCGACAAAGCATGCCTACGAGCTAGAAGGGCCACCATTTGTAACTTCTGGACTAATGATGACCCTAAGAACCCTTCTGAACTTTCCAGAGGCTTTTCTAAAAATATTCTCCCCTATATACTTCTACTTGATTCAGGTGGGTTTTCTGAATGGCTGAGTGAGCTCCCAGGGGTCACCTGACACCACCACAGCTCCCCACCCCCGCCCCAAGGGAAGGAGAGGAGGCACTGGCAGGACGCCTAGAGCTCAGGGCGGAAATACAACATCCTGGCCTCACAGCCAGAGGAGGCCCCATACAGTGAGGGAACAGAGTGATGCTGGAAATCAGATTGCCCAGAGAAAACCTCCTCGCAGACGACCAGCCTCCTGAGGGCCTGGACTGGGTCTCCCCAGCCCAAGCACAGTGCTTGACACAGAGTGGAAATGTAAGGAAGGAGGTCAAGGCTGGGAGCGATGGAACCACAGTTACATTTCTGAAAAATAATAGTGGTGATGATACAGAAGACACATCTGAGTTGGGAGACCTCTGGAAGCCTGAACTGGTGCAGTGGCAGTGAGGCTGGGGAGGGGGCGTCAGGTGGGGGAGCTTGGCAGAGCCCAGCTTCTTCCTGTCCCCAAGGGCCACGCTCTCCACTGTGCCTTCGGTCCATGGCACCCTTTTCACAGCCAAGAGAGGGAAAGTCACAGCATGCCAGCTGGGTGATTGACCCTCCAAAGAGCCCAACGACCCTGAATATGTCCATGTCACTACCTGCTGTTTTAATCATTAATAGGTCAATGCATCTCCCTTGCATGGGAACTGGATCCAAGATGGTGGCTTGGATTTTTATTTAATTTTTTTCACTCTCTTGCCCGTTTTATTTATTTATTTTTTAATTTTATTGACGTATAGTTGATTTACAGTGTTGTGTTATTTAATTATTTAATTTTAGATCACATGTTTAGGGGCTAAATATCAAATATCTTTCCAGCCTAGTAAAATCAGGCCGGCAAATCTAATAGTTGGGATGCTGTGGAGACTATAACAGAATCCTTTATTGGACATGGAGGGGGAGCCCCCCGAATGGTAATATCTGCAGATTAACTTGAGAGTAAACCAGGCTTTAAGCTGTTAGTTCTCTAACCTCTGAGTAGGGGCCCTTGAGTTTGCTGCAAGGGGCATGGTTGCCTAAAAAGGATTTAATTTCTGAGGACTGGCTCGGGCAGGCCAAAACAAACCATTTTCAAAATTGGCTTAGGGGCTTCCCTGGTGGCACAGTGGTTGAGAGTCCACCTGTCGATGCAGGGGACACGGGTTCGTGCCCCGGTCCGGGAAGATCCCACATGCCGTGGAGTGGCTGGGCTCGTGAGCCATGGCCGCTGAGCCTGCGCATCCGTAGCCTGTGCTCCGCAACGGGAGAGGCCACAACGGTGAGAGGCCCGTGTAATGCAAAAAAAAAAAAAATAGGGCCTACTTGAGGGGTGGGATAGGGAGGGTGGGAGGGCGGGAGACGCAAGAGGGAAGAGCTATGGGAACATATGTGTATGTATAACTGATTCACTTTGTTATAAAGCAGAAACTAACACACCATTGTAAAGCAACTATACTCCAAAAAAATGTATATGTATGTATGTACATGTGTATTTATATTATGGACATTTGTAAGTAAAGATAAATGTATGTATACATAGAAAAAAAAATAGGGCCTACTTCGTGTGGGGTTTTTGAGTGTTGGTGAGATAATGTATGTTAAATATAGCACAACGAAGAGCACATAACAAGAACTTAAGAAATAATAGCTGCTATCATCATTGTTGTTACTGTTACACCTTCCTACCCCATGCTTACAGGGAGAAAGTCAGCAAACTATTTTCCAGCCCAGGGTGCTGTAAGTTTCCACTTCTCTGCACGCTTGCCTCTGAGAGCACCCAGAGTTTGTCGCAGGGTTTTTGTGCGGTGTCTAAACCCAAGGTGGAGCTCACGGGTCCTAGGTGCTTTCATCGTCTTAATCCTCATCCATCTTTCTAAGGTTCTGCCGCACAGGTCAGCCTCTGCAGAGCTAGAGTGTCGTGGGATTCCACAGGGCTGTGCCTTGGAGCTCTTCCTGTGTGAAAGGTCAACTGCCCCATCCTCGCTGCCACAGAGAGGCCCTGTAAACCCCTAGTAAACATTTGCTGAATTGCACTGGATTGGGTTCAGTGCCAGCCGTGGCTCTGTATCTCTCCGGGGACCCCACCACAAAGCCTTTATTTGATCTGCTCTTTGTGAGCTCAGAAACCATCTTGAATGGGAACCTCCAGGAAGAAAAACTTCTCCTCAGCAAATCTTGTTTTTTTTCAATATGTCCTCAAGCTTCCTGTCCCCCTATCTCTGAAAACAAAAGAAATACAATCTTTGGGATGGTAGTAAGCTCTTTTGGGTGGCAGTAAATTGTACTGGTTAGACAGATAGCCTCTGAAGTCAGAGTGCTTGGATTAAATCTTGGTTCCATCACTTGCTAGTTCAGTTTTAAGTTTTCTAAGCCTCAGTTTTCTCCTCTGTAAAGTGGGGGTAATATTGTACCTGCCTCATGTACCTGTATTGTGTGAGGATTGAATGAGATGATACCCATGAAGACCTAGTCCTTGATCCATAGCACATCCTCAGTACAGTTTAGCTGTCATGATTGGTGTGGTCGTGGCCATGTTGGTGGAGAGAGCAATGGAGTGGAGAGGACATGGGCACACTGGGCAAGACCTTGAGGTTTTATTTTTGTGCATCTTTGAGCTCCCTAAACATCTGCCCTGAGAGGCACCCAGACAGACTTCCCTTATTCAAGGAAGTGTAGGTGGGGGAGGGGGTCCAACGGCCTGAGGGTTGAGGAAATGGATTATCTCCAGTTATGGAAATAATGGATTATTTCAAGTTATTTCCAATAACTCATCCAAATGGTGGACTTTTCTTTTTCCCCGATGAGCTCTCCTCAGGAACAGGAGTCAAGAGAGGGAGAAGTGCCCCTGCCACCATTGCTTCTCGAGGCCCCAAGACCTGGTCTTTACATCCACCCAGGGAAGAGAAAGCTGGGGCTCAGAGGCAAGGATGAGCCACCACCTGGAGTGGGGTGAGCGGGGTGGGGTCACATCCTGCCCTACACCTCCAAGCGCCTGGGTGGGGCTTCCCATACAGAGGACGCAAGTCCCATCAGCTAGTCCTTGGGTGGAGTTTCCCAAAGCCAAGTGTTGAGAGGCAAATCATTGTTCTGAAATTCCGCTAGGTTTTAATGACCACCGTGCTGAGAACTCCTCCAAGAACAAAGTGAGATTGTTCAAACCCAAAGGGAGCGAAAGGCGATTAAAAGGAAGAGAAGTATCTAGCCAAGTCTCAATTCCAAGACTTGGATGAGGAGGAGAGTTTAGACGCAGGGGGACCCAGGCCCTAACCCCTTTCTTTTCATTGTGATCAATGAAATTTTCACAATGGGTCTATCTTTTGTCTGTAGAATGGGGTTGATATAATTTGGGCCCCAGGAAGAACCCTCGTCTAGGAAATGAGGCAATCTTGTCTCTGTCAGACCCAGCTTAGCAGCTACTTTCTGTGGGCCTTGACACATGCTTTTGCATCTCAGGCCCTTGGTTTTCTCATTGAAACATGAAAGCCTGGGCTCCAGACTTCTTTGTAGTTCTGTGGCTGTTTCTAGGTCAATGCACCGATGAAGGCTGAGGCAGAGACGTGACGAAGAAGAGAATAGCCACGATAGGCAGTAAGGTTGGAAGCGCCTGAGAATCTCCACCAAGGTGCCAGTAAACAAAAGGTCCACTCCCAGCCATGGCCCCTCCACTGTGTCCTCTGTTCTTGCCTTAACCGGGCTATGTAGGGCATCATCTGGGATCTTTTCTCCCCAACCTGTTTGTGGCTCAGCTCTTCTTAAGATGGTCCATTCCAGCTGCCCCAGCAGCATGACCTTGTGAAGTGGTGAGGAAGGTGACCAGGAAACGGCCATGTGAAGGCTGAGGAGTACTCCTCAGATGACAGAGCCTTTTGTCCTGATAAGAAGCACAGGCAGCCTTAAGGCCCCTTCCAACTCCAATTCAGTTAGGGAAATATTTAAGGATCCCCCATGATGTGCCAGCCCTCACTGTGCTGACTGAGGACTGAGGTGGGCATAGGGGTGTGGCCGGTGAAGGGACAGCCCCGTCTTCAAGGTACACAGGGTCTCACCACCCAGATGTTTTATGTCCGGTGACTGCACCTCCAGTGGTTTGATGGCAAGTGTCCAGAGCCACCTGGTCTTGCCTGGCTCTGGGGGAAAGGACCAATCACAGTCTGTTTCTTCAGCATCTAGAGTGAATCAGCTCACAAGTGGGACTGTTGCTGTTACCAACCCAGGCCCTTGGACTCTTTCATCGATAGAAATTGATTAGAGGCCAGATGAGAATCGCAGGCAAGGCGTTATCGGGACTCATGCTGCACGAGGGAGCGAAAACAAGGAACAGGTGCCTTTGCTCGCTCCCTGAGAGGAGGTGCTTGGGTCCTTAAACAGGGTAACAACAGGGGCAGGTCCGTGGGTTGGGCAGGAGGCAAGGCTTAGGTGGTCTGCCCCCCCCTTGGTGGTGCTGTGTGCAGGGATCATGCACAGTACCCTGTGTTTGCTCCAGGCACCTCAGAAATGGCTGTTGGTTCGTGGCCTTTCTGTATCTTATTGTCCGTAATTGCCCCAACTGCACATGCGTGCAGTTATTTTTCGTTGCTTATCGCTTCTGTGTATTCTGTTGCAGGAGGAGATGTCTGTCCAGGTGCGAGCACTCTGGTTAGGGTCCCGGGTCCCAGCCTATCTCATTACCAGCGCCTTTGTGTTTCTCTTTTCTCCTTTGTGCACTGTCTGCTCTTACCCAGGCCCCACTCTGAAGCTTCTACACCTCAAACCTGGCTGCCTCGAGCTAACGCTGCTCATTTAACAGCCACTGGGGGGAGACTAACTGGGTATCAGGCCCACTCCCTGCCCACAGGTGCTTTAAAAGCTAGTTGATAAGGGCCCTCTAAGGCAGCATGGATGAGCAAATGCCGTCAGACAGACACACTGAAGGGCTTTCCCTGCTCAGGCCCAATAGGCGGGGCTAATGCTCAGGGCTGAGTTCACAGCGGAGGGAGCAGGTGGAAACGTCACCCTAGGGCTAAGACACCGTCACCCTGAGGAGCTGGCGCTGGAAGGCAGGGCTGAGTCCCGGCATCATCTGTGTATTGTACTTACACGAATTCGACTGTGTATTTTTAACTAAAGTAATGAGAGGAAGAAGAAAAATAGAAATTTTAAAACTGTCAGGGATCCTGCCTGCTATTCCAATCTATGTGCCCGTCCTCTTGTGACAGACCCTACTGGTGCTTGTCTGACAGCCACCAACCTGTCCCCTTCTTTTTTGCCTGCCGAGATCTTGTTTTGTCCCTCTGTTTATCCTCCAGGTGGCCATGTGCTCAGAGAAGGCTGAGACCCTCACCGACCCAGAGGGTAAATCTTGATTCATTAGCTCCAAGCCAGTTTTGATAATTCCATTCCCTTTTTCCATGGTTGGGTTAGGAATAGACTTATGCTCTGTTTCTGACCAGTGAGACTTTGGGGGTCGGCTTGGGTGTGAGAGGAGGGTGCTTCTGTGGAAGGCGTATTAACTCCTCCCTTCTTGTGCTACTGGATGTTTTTGTGACACATGGAACTGCTGTGTCCATCTTGGGACCCCAGAGGAGAGTCAAGAGCATTGCAGAGAGGTCAAACTAAGGCCGTGAGGCCATGGAGCCATTGAATTAACTACCTCTGCAACCAAACTACCTTGGGACTTCTTGTGACATGAGCCAGTCTATCCTCTGTTGTTTAAGCCTTTATTAAATAGGCTTTTGATTACCTTTGGCTAAAAGCACTGTCAATCATACACCCCAGTAAGAGGATGACAAGGGAGGTATTCTTCTGCTGTTCCAGCTGTTAGTCTTAGCTCCTTCTATCTTTCATATTCTGAGCATCTTCAAACACAGAGAAATCCTAGTTTCAAGATCTGTATCGTTTTGTACAACGTGATCCTTAGTACAAGCCAACAGCATCATCTGGTACTTAACAGGAGAAATGGTCTGTTCCAAAGCTGGAGCAAAAGTGGCTCTGTTGGGCTTTCTGAAGTACGGTGCTAATTGGACAGTATGGGAGATTTGACGAATTTTCAAGGGCAGTTTTTTGGTTTTTTTTTTACATGTATCCATACACACATTTAATTTTAATTTTTTATTTATTTATTTATTTTTGCTGTACGCGGGCCTCTCACCGCTGTGGCCTCTCCCATTGCGGAGCACAGGCTCCGGACGTGCAGGCTCAGCGGCCATGGTTCACAGGCCCAGCCGCTCCGCAGCATGTGGGATCCTCCTGGACCAGGGCACGAACCCGTGTCCCCTGCATCGGCAGGTGGACTCTCAACCACTGTGCCACCAGGGAAGCCCTAATTTTAATTTTTATTATTTATTTATTTATTTGTGGCTGTGTTGGGTCTTCGTTGCTGCATGTGGGCTTCTCGTTGTGGTGGCTTCTCTTGTTGTGAAGCACGGACTCTAGGCGCATGGACTTCAGTAGTTGCGGCACACAGGCTTCAGTAGTTGTGGCTCGTGGGCTGTAGAGCACAGGCTCAGTAGTTGTGGCGCATGGGCTTAGTTGCTCCGCATCATGTGGGATCTTCCCAGACCAGGGCTCGAACCCGTGTCCCCTGTATTGGCAGACAGATTCGTAACCACTGCGCCACCAGGGAAGTCCCTAATTTTTAAATGTAACTCATCTCATGTGTTTATTCTGGTATTTCCAATTCAAATACATGGCTTTACTGAACTTTTTCTGTATTACATCTGTATCTTCTTCTACACTGAGAATCTTGATTCCCGTAAGTACATGATATGACAGAGCTGGAATATCTCAAGGGCAGTTTTGATCTTGCAGGTTTGTGCCTTTTGTCTTTAGAACCTACATCCTTCGTGAGATGCAACCGACCTGTGCAATAAGCACGGGGGCACCGTGGAATCAGAGAGTGACCCCCAAGGAAGTAGAAAGTATGGGCGATTAGAACCTGGTTGAGGAGACGATATTTAAATGGTAGAATGTATTTAGAGGATAGATACAGATTTGTCCGAAGAACTCTCTGTAATGGGAACTGGAGGTCGATGGGGATGGCGGGTCTGGAAGGGCTCCTTCCTTTCCTAAGGCTGGGCTATGTTATGCTACTGTAATAAACAGCCCCAATCCTTTGGCTTAAAATAATAAAGGTTTAGTTCTCATTCATGTTACATGGCTATTGTGGGCTGGCTGTGTCTGTGCTTTGTGTTACCCTCTCGGCTGGGCCTTAGGCCAGTAGAATCGCCACTGTCTAGAACATTGCCATTCACCGTGGTGGAGGGGAAGGGTACCCTGGAGGGTCGTCCATCAGCAGTTAAATGCTCCGGCCGGAAGTGATCCATGCTACTGCTGCCCACACTTATCAGCCAGAGCTAGTCACATGACCTCCCCAACTCTAAGGGGGCCAGGAAGTGAAATCCTGTTACGTGTCCATGAGAGGAAGGAACCAGGAGCCTTTGGTGAACAGCACTAATGACCACCTTGGCCACCCACTTTGTCCAACGATCTGTCTAGAATCTGTGTGGACAGATGGGCTAGAGCAAAGGTCCATTCTCTTGCACATAAGAGTCCATGCTGACCTGTCTTCCTCTCTTTCTTAATCTGCTTTCACCTCGTGACACATGGTGATTCCAGGGCGTCTGGGTACAATTAGCATCCTCCCGTGCAGTTCTACCCTCTCCCTCTAAGCCTTGGACCCTTAATTTTTATTTATTTTTAGTACTAGCCAGGATCAAAACTAAGGAAGTCACCCAGTGTTTCCTGGGATGCCATCAGTTGCTTCCCCACCAAGCCTGCCTCCTTAGTTTGCTCGCCCTCTCCACTGTTCAGTCTAGTCCCTTTGTTCAAACGCACAGAATCAGCTTGCCTATAGTTTACCCTGCTCAAGACCTCGTGGCTACCTGCTACCAGCTCAAACCCTCTCCTTGCTGGTCCTCAGGTATGCCCCTGGCTTCTCCAGCCAGGGTTGAGCCCAGCCTCCTTCCTTTTGCTTGCACTGCCCTGTCAACCGCACACATATTATTCCCAACAGAAATCGACAGAGAGAGTGGCCAAGCCAATCAGTAGAGTGTGCCCTGGGAACAGAGACCCAGGGATGTGGACGCCAGGGAACGGGAAGCTTGGGCAAAGGGATGTATTTATCTGACTGTGTAGCTAAGTAAGGAGGTGTATAAAAAGGAACAGCGACAAATTCATGGTGGATTTGATTTATTCCTGCAAGATCTTCATAAAACTGTCCCTGATGGAGTATTCATAAGCATCCCTCAGCTACAAGTAGACGGGTCTCAATTTTTCCACTACAGGGAAATGCAAACTTATTTTCTTCTGGGAGAGAGAAGTTATTTTTTTCCTGAAGGTTTGATCCAGTCTTTTAAAAATGTAATTAAGATAGTAGTAGTATTGCTAGGGATTGTAGAAATAATATAAAATATATTTTCTCAAAAAAGTTATAAATAAGGGGTTGAGCAAAGGGAGAAGGGGGGATATAAAAGTGGTTATTTGAAAGTACAGTAGGTAGAAATATATGTGAAATATATATGTTCTATATTATATATCAAATTATATATGTATGTTGATAAAAATCAACATTGAAAGTTGTTGATAAAATCCTAGCACTGAAGGAATCTCAAACAAACAATCTAAGCTACCCCCCTACCCACGTGTGGTACAATCACTATTTTGGAAATAGAAGTGGCTTTTTTACATGTTTAAGCATCATTCAATAAAGACATGTCAGTCATCTTGCATCTTCAAGTCTGCAAAATGGGAGGATCTCTTGTACATTGGTTATGAAAGAAAATTGACCCGTAGCCCTATCAGGTGTAGTGTGCGGGTCTAGTACCCTCTCCAAGAGTCTTATTATCATGTCCTTCTCAGACTCCACTTTTGCAGGGAGCTCCCATGTACAGATGGCTGCTCTCTTCTCTCTACCCTGAGGTCCAAATGTGGGACCTTATTAATTTCCAGTCAACAACACCAATAGAACACAATGGTGAAAGACAGATCTTCTCTGAAGGTATGAGAGTAAGAGGAGAATTACATCCTGACACAGCATGATGAATAATTTAAGATTGATTTTTAAAACACCACTGTTCTCAAAAGTCGTTTTTATCACCCCCTGGGAATTTCTTACTGCCAACTCTTGTTCCAGCATTTTTCAGCTACTCTCCTTCTTCTAAATGGACCTCTTCCATTTTTCTTTTCCTTCCACCTTTTCATACTCAAATGGCTCGTAAAGTTGCTTTGTTCTCCAAAAACAGCTTTCTACCTGGAAGGAATTTTGCTTCTCTCTTTTAAAGTAAGATTTTTCTGTCGTCACAACTTATTATCAGGATTAATAACATTTTTAAGTTGAAATGTTATATCTATTTTCTCTCACGCTTGCCATGAATTCTGAAGTGGTTTCTTGACTGCAGGCTAAAATTCTGAGAATACACATATATTTTTGTCTCGTAGCTCTTTCTTGTGGCCATATATCCTTTCATAAAGATAGTACTGCTTATGAAAGGAATGATTATAGCAGAGAAAAGATTCTTCCCAAAGTGAGATGTAATATATAGAGAGAGATGGGAATTAATACTTGTAAATGAATTTTATGCAACAAAGGGAATTATATTTGCATAGTTAAAAATGAAATACTTTATCCAAAATGATTTTCATCTATGATTTTCGTTATAGATTGCATCTATTAGCTATTGTTACAATAACGTTGCTTGACAAATCATCCCCAAACTCAGTCACTTTTATTGTCATGCATATGCAGTTGGGCTAGGGGTTGGCTGATCTACACTTGGCTCAGCTGCAAGGTGTGGATTGGGTCCAAGTCTGGTCCCCATGACTCTCATTTCCTTGCAGGCCAACTGGGACATGTCCTTCTCATGCTAGAGCAGAAGTGCAAGAGGACAAACATCACCACACAAACCCATTTCAAACCTTTGCTTGCATGATATCCACTAAAATCCCATTGGTCAAAGCAAACATCAGTAGGACAGGGAAGACAGTTTCTCCCACAGTGGGAGAGAAGGGGACCGAGTATTTGCTGAACAATAATTCAAATGATTCCGTAATTAAATATCATATATTTGTCCATCATGCCCAACATCTGTATGTCTCTGCCAGCCAGATCCAACAGGCACCAACAGTGGCTTAAACCAGGAGGGGCTTTAGTTAAATGCAAGATGTGTCTGGGAAATAATCTATTCATGTGGGAGCAAAGATTTCTTTCCCAGAAACGTGCATTTAAGACAAAGCCCACAACCTCCCTGAGAGGAAATTGTAGGGCAAGTCATCAAACTTCTCTGACCCAATTTTTACAACCCAGTGAGAGACAATTATTTGTACTTTGCAATAAATTATAGCCCATGGATCTTGAGTAATCCATTGTGCGTATTTCCTGTGAAATGAGGCTCTCAAGCATTCAGAATATAAAACAAGGCAATGCAACCAGTGCTAATGTATTAACATTTAATTAATCTCCTATTAGTTTATTTAAAGTGCCATGTAATTGCAAACAGTTGTTATAGTTTCACCACCTGATTTGTCCAGTTGATCCTTAGAAAAATGCTGAAGTATCACAGTCTTTCCTGGACACATCTCTGGTTTCTTGATTTAGCACAGAGGCTGGTAAAGCACGTCTCATGAGCCAAAACAGCCCAGCGCCTGGTTTTGTAAGTAAAGTTTTATTGGAACCCAGCTGTGTCCATTTGTTTTTATGTTATCTTGGCTGCTTTCCTCTATAATGGCAGCTTGAGAAGCTGCAACAGAAGTGGTCTGACCTCAGAGCCTAAAATATTTACTCTGTGGCAAACAGGAAAATGTGCCGGTCCTCATTTAACATAATGCTAGACAGTTGAAATTTGGAATTTGGGTGATACACACAGATCCGGCATGAATATTGCCCTCAAGTTACCCTTAGAGAAAATTATTCAAGAAAATCAATAATGTAAATTAATATTACACAATTTTAGTCTGTTTAAGGAAACAATCTTTTCAATACTTTAAGCTATGAGCGCTTATATCCCAGTAGGCAGTTATTATACCAATTATAAAATTTCTATCTGCGTATTAAAGTGGACCCTGAGAAGCTCTGCTAAGTATTGCCTTCTTAGCTTGTAAGAAGAGGACTTTACTTTCAATATTGTTTTTTAAAAATATACTTGTCATTACTTCAAACTTTTCACTATTGTAGACCATTCCACCTCCATTCACACACATAATTGCATCTAAATTAGTGTCGTTTTACTGTACTGTGATCATGGGTATTTCCAAACACCAGCCGCTGATCTCTGTTGTTGAGGTTGGAGAGAGCAAAACCTTGTATCTTGCCAGATGTCCACACTTGGAGCCTGTCTGACAGCTTAAGAGAAAAGGAGCTAACAGGCATTAAGACTTGGGGAGAAATATATATAGATTTTAAAAGTGAGTGTAAAGTCTCAGTTATTTCCAGCAGCTGTGTAGAATCTAGGACAGTGAATAATCTGAGGTCATTGCTATTGGATGTTGAATTGGATTCAGATGTGCAGATTTCTGTGTTAGGGGGGTCACTTTAAGCTCCAAATAAGACCTCAGTATGAGGCCTGGATTCTGGAGGAGTTCGTTTTAACCTCTTCTCCACTCTGGACTAGGAATAATACTATTTAGAAAATACAGGATTTAGATAATGAGTCCAGACTTGGAGATTAGATAAAAACAGGAGGTGCTGACTGACCACACCTCTGAAAGGAAGCTCTCCTGGTAACTGCCGGGCGGTTAAACTATGGGTAATCATTGGTTTCCTTTCAAGTCACATGGGCGTGGAAGCTGCGAAACAGTGATCTCTCTACACCAGCTGAACGCACTTGGCTCAAATGGCACCATTTTGATTTTTCTTTTTCAGGAGTTGGGTGGGAGAGTGTGGTGCTAACAGGAGATGCGATAACCTCGAAAGCCACAGACACGTCCAGCGCAGACATGACTGTCAAGGTAAGGCATCCTTTCTCCAGTGTGATTCTCAAAGTGCATCTCTAGAGGAAAGTAAGTGTATGGCTGATGTCTGGGGGCAAAATGAGCACTGCCCCTCACCCAACTGGGGTTCTCTCTCTGTTCGCTGAAGCCTCGGTGAGCCAACCAGAATAAGATTTGCTGAAATTTGGATCCAGATTAGGAAGCCACCTGAAAACTAGAATCTAAGACTTGTGATTTCCAATGGACCGGTTGTAGGATCTTCAGTGAATATCTACATGTAGATTGTCTGTAAGTGGTAACCCTGTGGGGACAGTGAAGCAAATATGAACATTCTGAGCTGAGAAACCCAGGCCCCACTGTGCATTGTGAAGAAAGGTCAGAGAGGCATAAAGTAGCTTTGATCTTGACTCACGATTTCCACTGATGTCAGCAGGAAGGCAGCACATGGCCCACTCTGCCTGGAATGCTAATGGCCAAAGGTTTACAAAATGAGTCATCTGGAAATCAACCTAATTATCATTGTTCAAATTAAATGCATGAATTAGTAATCATTGCCTAGATTAAGGAATCGGTAGCAAAATATATCAGACATAACTACTTCCCTTATATTACTGGAATAGACACAAGGGAATGGTCCTCCTCTCTTGGAATTCTGTTTATGTTTCACTTAACAAAGGCTGGGGGTGGGAGGGCTTTCTAACATTTTTGCTTGAATGATTAGAATTTAAATAAATGCCACTTATGAAATTTTCTTGGAAAAACAAAAAGTATTGTCCTTTTTTATATTGAGATATCACTAGAGTGATTTCCCTCCTGGGTTTTTAATTAGAGGCTGTACAAAAGAATATACAGGATGAATTTATTCAAGCTTTCCTTTGTAATGTGATGGCTGAACTTGTGTTATCTGTATTAAAGATGTTAGAGAAAGCAAAGAAACATACCACAGTGAAATGTATTATAAGATGGGAAAGTAGCTTGATTGGTTAAAAGAGTCAACTAATCTAAATAATAATTATCACATGCTGCAAGTTTGCTTGTAATTATGTTAGGAGAATTTGCAAGACAATGATATATATTGCAATGATGTATTGGTGTGTTGCTGGCTACTCGTGCAAAGTTTGAGAAATCTTTGGCCATGTTGGATAGAGAGGGGTGGATGCTGATAGAATTTGATGGATTTTGATGTGCTATTTTGCAATCTGTCATCATTTTAAGAATTAGTTTCTGAGATGTGTTGCTAGTGTACCTGCAGAGTTTGTTATATAAAAGCAAATGGTGTATTCTGATACACACAAGTTTTGCTTAAGTCCCATTTTATAAGGTTACTATTTAATCAATGTGCACCTCTTTGGCACCAGGATCTTGACTAAAGTTTTATTTGGGTCTATTCAATTTCGATGTCATTCTCAACCTCTCTTTCTGTCTTCTTTTATTGAATACCTGGGAATGTTTTATAAGAACAGAGGATTTTTTGTTCGTAAGAACTGAACCCACTCAGAAGAAAGAACACTATATACTTTAAAAAGTTAAGCAAAATACAAATATATTTACTCCTCCAATAAATTCCTACAAATATTATTAAGTTACTCTATTAAGGCTAGTCTCTTCTCAATAAATGATTTTTGAAACCTCTAGGTGGATGTAATTTAGGGAAGCACTTCTGTTTAGATCTTTTCTGTTAGGTTTCCCAATTATGCAGCAATTATCAATTGTTTTCCTTTGGTACCATGCTATTTCCCACCCCACACTGCTTTATGTATCCATCCTGCCCTGTGTCTTTTTTTTTTTTTTTTTTTTTTTTTTTTTGCGGTATGCGGGCCTCTCACCATTGTGGCCTCTCCCATTGCGGAGCACAGGCTCCGGACGCACAGGCTCAGCGGCCATGGCTCAGCGGCCACGGCTCAGCGGCCACGGCTCACGGGCCCAGCCGCTCCGCAGCGTGTGGGATCTTCCCGGACCGGGGCACGAACCCTCATCCCCTGCATCGGCAGGCGGACTCTCAACCACTGCGCCACCAGGGGAGCCCCCTGTGTTTATCTTAAAGTATTATTTTTTTCTGTGTCTATAAGTGCCTGATGTTCATAAATTAACTACAGATTTCTCATCATATATTCATGCCTCTACAGCTATTCCTGTTTCTAATGGCTACTCCATACATCCTTGTAATATCAGCCACTCCTGTTTTTTGCCCTGGGAAAGCAAAATGTTCTGTTAAAACATTAATTACAGTAAAACTTGATTCACTGACATTTCCTAAGGGGAATGTCAGCAGAAACCACTAAAATACCTTGATTTCCTCCCTGTTACTCTTCTTGAGATAGATGTACCTTTCCTCATGCTTAGAAATTCTCTTTCTGAAAAAGGCACTTTTTTGGTGATGTCAGTTGTCTGAATATGGTTTTGTCTACTATATGAGGCTTTTTAATACCATGTCTTATTTTGAAATGACAGAGTCATGCTTCTAAAAATATACATGACTCAGATGAACGAATTCATTTATAAACGGACTTTTGTCATTCTGAGGAATGTTGAACTAAGAGCATTTATGTTAAAAACACCCTCTAAATACTGATACAGGTAAGAGTATCATGTAGGCCTGCTGAACAATTTAAAATCACTATGTAGTAGGTTGAATTGTGAATCCTTTCCTTCCCCGCAAAACCACATGTCCAAGTCCTAAACCCTGGTACCTGTGACTATGACCTTATTTGGAAAAGAGGTCTTTGCAGATGTAATTAAGAATCTTGAGGTGAGATCATCCTGGACTAACCAGGTAGAACCTAAGTCCAATGACACGTGTCCTTATAAGAGACATAAGAAGAGGTAACACAGAGATGAAGGCCACAAGAGGAGACAGAGGCAGAGGTTGGAGTTCCATATAGCCCAAGCCAAAGAACACCAGAAGCTGGAAGAGGCAAGGAAGTATTCTTCCCTAGAGACTTCAGAGGAAGCAGTGCCCTGCCAGTACCTTGATTTTGGATTTCTGGCCTCTAGAATTGTGAGAGAATAAGTTTTTGTTGTTGTAAGCCACCGAGTTTGTGGTAATTTGTTACAGTAGCCCTAGGAAACCAATATACTCGGATCTACCCAAGAATTATACCTACAGTGCCAATACCATAGAGGCTGAAAGCCAATATTACACACATTCATCACTATTTTCTTATTATACTATGCTCAGCCTTTACAAGTTGTTTTCACCTTTTCTTGTTTTGAAAGAACCATTAACCTTTTTCAGCCTGAATCCCGATTCACTAGAAGGAAAGGGTAGTCGTATTTGGGGATAGCGTCTAGATTATATTTTAATCTGTTTTGCTGCTTGTCTAGCTAGATATTGATTTTTTTTAAAGCATGGATCAATATTTTCTAAAACTTGCCTGACCATGAGAATGATGAGCAGTATTTTAAAAAAACAGCTTCCCAGGCTTCTCCTTTCAAAATGCAGATCCAGAAGATCCGGGTTTGAGAATTAGCATTTTTAACAAGTGCTGGTGATTTTGGGGGTCAGTTTGGGAAAACGTTGTCTAGCGTACCACTAAAGCAGTAAGGGGTGTGGCCACAGGAGCCCTACCGCTGCCCTTGGCTCTCTGGTTGTCCATCTGGTCTGAGAAAGGACTTGGGGACTCCCTGTTCAAAACCCTTTGGTTCCATTTCTTTTGCACACCGACTAAGGCTCAGAACTGCAATTTCATTTCTGGCCCCATCTTCCATCATGTCTGTCTCTGGACCTATTTTTGCCCTCTGCACCCAGCCTACTTGTAACCAGAATGATCTTTTAAAAAGGGCAAGCCAGGGCTTCCCTGGTGGCGCAGTGGTTAAGAATCCGTCTGACAATGCGGGGGACACGGGTTCGATCCCAGGTCCGGGAAGATCCCACATGCCGCGGAGCAACTAAGCCCGTGCGCCACAACTACTGAGCCTGTGCTCTAGAGCCCGCGAGCCACAACTACTGAAGCCCGCGCACCTACAGCCCGTGCTCCACAAGAGAAGCCACCGCACTGAGAAGCCCGCGCACCGTAACAAGGAGTAGCCCCTGCTCGCCGCAAAGCAACAAAGACCCAACACAGCCATACATAAATAAATAAATATATATATATATATATATATATATATATATATATATATATATATATATATATAAAAGAGAAAAGAAAGTGGCATAAGAGAGAAGCAGAAGAGACAGACCCTCATATGAGAACACAGGGAGTAAGTAGGTTTGAGGAAAGGCCAGTGTTCCCCCTTAACTGCAGTCTAGACAGAGATTGTCTTAGGCAGGTGCTGTGTCTTTTAAAACCCCATGGCTTTTATTCAAGGCTTCCTTCCTCTTCCTCCCTCTCTCTCCCAGCCCAGCCAACCCCTATTTATATTCAAGTCTTTGGCTCAAATATTAGGCCTTTCTGACCAGTATCGTCACGTGCTCTTGAAGGCCCTAGTGCTTCTCCTGCAGAGCCAGGCACGTAAATAACCATCAGCGTCCTCGCATGAGATCCGGTCTCCCCTGCGGGAATGTCGTCTCTGTGAGGACCTGCATCCCAGCTCCTGACCGAGTGTGTAGCCTGTCATGTGCAATTGTCAGTTGTTTTTGCATGAACGAATATATGAAGGAAGAAATGAAGACAGTGTCTGTCTAGACTGCAGTTAAGGGGGACCACTGGCCTTTCCTCAAACCTACTTCCTGTGTTCTCACTGGAGGGGTCTGTCTCTTGTGCCTCTCTTTATGCTTTCTTTTCTTTTTTCTTTCTTTTTTTTGAAATGTAGTTGATTTACAGTGTTGTGTTAGTTTCACGTGTGCAGCAAAGTGATTCGGGTACCTATATCTATATGTTCTTTTTCAGATTCTCTTCCATTATAGGTTATTACAAGATATTGAATATAGTTCCCTGTGCTATGGAGTAGATCCTGTTGTTTATCTATTCTTTTTTTCTCTGTCATAGAATCTTTAGTTTACATGTTTTCATCACAGCGAGAGAATCCATCGCCTACATCCCCCTGAAGCAAAGTGAATCAGCTATAGCTATACATATACGTGTATCTGTTTATCTATTCTTATGCTACTTTCCTCCGTGTTTTGTTTCTCACTTGTTAGTACCTCTAAATCACAGTTCTTTTTTTTTTTTTAACATCTTTATTGGGGTATAATTGCCTTACAGTGGTGTGTTAGTTTCTGCTGTATAACAAAGTGAATCAGTTATACATATACATATGTTCCCATATCTCTTCCCTCTTGCGTCTCCTGCCCTCCCACCCTCCCTATCCCACCCCTCCAGGCGGTCACAAAGCACCGAGCCGATATCCCTAAATCACAGTTCTTTTTTTCACCATTCCTTTTTTTCTAAACATAATTGAGGTACATAATTTACCTAACATAAAGCACACATTTAAGTGTACAATAATTTCTAGTAAATTTACCTACCATCATCATAATCCAGTTTAATAACATTTTCATCACTCCAATAAGATCCCTATTATGTCCTATTAGTTTGTCTCCACTTCACCCCCGATCCCAAGCACTACTTTCTGTCTCTATAGGTTTGCCTGTTACGGACATTTAATGTAAATGGAATCATACAATGTGTGGTCTTTTGTGTCTGGCTTCTTTTGCTTAGCATGGTGTTTTCGAGATTCATCCATGTTGTAACCTCTATTAGTATTTCATTTCTTTTAATGCCGAGTAGTATTTCATTTCATGGATATACCAGAGTTTTGCTTTGTTTTCTAATCCATTCACAAGTTGATGGACTTTTAGGTTGTTTCCCCGTTTGGGCTGTTATGAATAATTCTGTTACGAATACTCACGCACAAGTCTTTGTGTGGACGCATGTTTTCTTTTGTCGTGGATATGAACCTAGGAGTGGAATTGCTGGGTCATGTGGTAAATCTGTGTTTAACTGTTTGAAGAACTGTCAGATTGTTTTCCAGAGTAGCTACACCATGTTACACTCCCACCAGCCGTGGATGGGGGTTCTGATTTTTCCACATCTTACCAATGCTTGCTATTGTCTGTGTTTTGATTATAACCATCCTAGTGGGTGTCAAGTGGCATTTCATTGTGCTTTAGATGTGCATTTCCCTGTTAGCTAGTGATGCTGAGTATCTTTTCATCTGCTTATTGGCCATTTGTATGCAGTTAATTTTTCAATGGCTTGGTTTCCTTTATGTGCAAGAGGGTACAGGGTACATTCTGTTATTCTTTTATTGCAGATGTGTAGTCAATGTTTTCTGAGTGAGGGGCCCTCTTCTTGATGATGGGGGAAGGGGGCTCAGTTCACTTTTCCCTTTTAGGATCACTGCCATTCTCCCACCACTGCCCTGGGAGGGGGTAGGAGTGTCTCATCAATCTCTTTTCTTTCCATTTCTTTCCCTTTCTTTTCTTTCTCTCTCTCTCTTCTGTCTGATTATTTTCCCCTCACATCTCAGCTTTTTTGTTTTTATCATGGTTATTAACCTATCAGTGTTATATTTTTTATTGTGGTAAAAGATACATAACAAAAATCACACTTTTAACCATTTTTAACTAGCATTATGTCATTCTTATTGTTCTGCAGCCATCACCACCATCCATCTCCAGGACTTCTTCATTATCCCAAACTGTAACTCTGTCCCGATGAAATACTAACTCTCCATTCCCCTCCTGCCTTCAGCTCCTGGCAACCACTTCAGTGTCACAGTTTATATGTAATAATATCTAGCTGTCTCTCAAGGGGATTTTAAATATATCCTCTTAAGAGTAAAAAGCAAGTAAGATGGCTAAACCTCAACCTAGCATTTTAATAACCTCTGGACAGGGCAAGCTAGAAAGGCAGTCATGTTACATGCATTTAAGAACTTTATATTTCCAAAATAAAGTTCCTAGGAAGCTGCTACATACTAGATCTTAAAGGAATTTGCTGGCCACAGAGCGTCCTTTCTCCTGAGGAGTAAACTGCCCAGTGCTGACATCCTGGAAGTGTCTTGCCTTTATTCAGCTGGAGCCACCAACTGCACCTGTTTGGATCTGCATTGTTTTCTTGAATTGTGTTTATTTCATGACTACAGAACTACATCAATCCGTGTTAAAAGTACAAAGATCCATGTTAACAGAAATATCTCTTGGGCTGAAATAATGTGATTTGGCTGCCATCTTAATCAAATATACCAGCTAAGTCCCAAATGCTGTCTTTACCTTACCCTCTTGTTTTATATACAGAGACTAAAAACTAAGTATTTGCAAAAAAGAGCACAGGACATTCTAGTACACACCTTGGACTTTTTTCTCAGAAAGAAGTCTTGTACTTATTTACATTGTTAAAAGATAAACTGAGGGGCTTCCCTGGTGGCGCAGCGGTTGAGAGTCCGCCTGCCGATGCAGGGGACGAGGGTTCGTGCTCCGGTCTGGGAAGATCCCACATGCCGCGGAGCGGCTGGGCCCGTGAGTCACGGCCGCTGAGCCTGCGCGTCCGGAGCCCGTGTTCCGCAACGGGAGAGGCCACAGCAGTGAGAGGCCCGCGTACCGAAAAAAAATGATAAACTGAGCCATAGTAAGGATTTTAAGAGTGTATTTGAACAAAAATGCATTCAAATTAGGCAGCACCAAACCGGAAGTGGTTAGCAGCACTCTGCCCACAGGAGCTGGGGAGAGACTTTTATAGAGAAAAGGTGGAAGCAATGAAAGGAAAGTAAGCAATGGCAGTAACTTAAAGCCTCACTGGCCGTTTGTATTGTTTCTCCTTAGTGTTTTGATTTTGTAACCTTGAGGCAATAACAGCGTAAATTTTGGTTTGTTGTCGGGGGTCTCCATGGCAGTAGAGCCACCTCTGTCTAATGACCTCCTTGTTTAATTAATTTAACCACATATACAATATTTTTCAGTCGTGCTTAGGCAAGAGGCAGGTGGGTACCAGTTAGGCAAGTTGGGGGTTCTGGCTGTAAAACCGTTTGAAAGGGGCACATTTCCTAACCAAGGACATGAGAGAGCCACATAAAAAGAGGATGTTGCCTCTGTATGTACAACTTACTGCTGGGAGGGGGATTGTTCTCCTGGAATGGCAGATGTTCTCTGTTACAAAAAGGGAAAAGCATTTAGACTCTTCCGGTGGTGAATAGAGGCCACAGGTTACAGCTTTCTTTGCGAGCTGCCTTTAGAAAGCCGTTCTGCTGAGGACCTCCTGTTGCCAGCAGTGCTGACCAGTTGTCCTTTGTATTTGCCGGTGACGACATAGAGGATTGTTTGTGCAGGGGCTCTGGACAAAAAGACACATTTGGGACCAGAAGTCCTTTCTACATTGGGTACATACATAAAGATTGTTCCAAATTTGCTTCCTTGCCGAAGGAACTCTTTTATGGCAGACTGTTTTAGTCCTTGAAACTATTTAGAGTGGTGGATCTCAAAGGGGGATGACAGTGGGGGTTAAGAGTCACTCCAGGACTAGCTATTGGCTAAATGTTCACCATACCCTCTCTTGGAGAATCACTGTCTTGATTTTTTTTTAAATATGCATTTTGTATTATTACAAGGAATCAGATGTGAAATGCCCTGGTGTACGCTATAATATGGTGCATCAGTATTGGTTATCGTTAGTCCTATGTGTTGCTCCCTATGTGTCAAATAAAGTGAAGGTCAAATAAATGAAGTCACAATTGATAACTCTCATTATATATGTAGAGATAAGGAATATTCTGGCAAATGAAAGATCTCAGGTACCTTCTCCTCTGCTGTTTTATTTATTCATCATGTCCTCTTGCTGACAATAATAGCTAACATTGACTGAGCATTTGCTATGAGCTGGGTACTATGCTCGGCCCTTACATGTACCATTTCATATAGTCCTCGAAATGGCCCTGCAAAGGAGGAACTCTTATTCACCCCCATTTTACAGATGTGGTGACTGGGGCTCAGCAAAGTGAAATGAATTATCCAAGATCTCAGAGTGAGTGTTGGAACTCAGGTGAAAAGACACTTTATAACCTCTCTACGTAGGGGTTGATGAATGCAAATTGATTTTACTATCAGCTAAAGCAGAGTAGGTCCTAGGATGGGGCAAAAGTAGTTTTGCCAGATAACACACTAGACACCCAGTTAGATTTGAATTTTACATAAGCAACGAGTAATTGTTTAGTATCAGTATGTGCCAAACATTGCATGGGACATACTAAGAAATTGTTTATTTGTTACCAAAATTTAAATTTAACTGGCCATCCTATATTTTAATTTGCTAAGTCTGGCAGTCCCAGGCAGGGAGGGGTATTGCAAAGGAGGTAAAGGAAACAGCTTAATGCATCTGATTGCTGTGCTCTGAGATTATTTGTGGTTTTGTATTTCTTCCATGACTATGACTTTATTCATTTCAGGATGACCACATAGTAAGTTCATTATATTAAGCTTTAAATCAGACAGATATATAGGTTCAGTTTATACAGTAAACTAATAACCTATCAATGAATCTCTCCTGATCCACTTTTTTTTTTTTTTTCCTAGAAATAAAGCCTTCCAAACCTGACCCATGCCAAGATATGTACCTCACTGGTTTCTCTATGAAGTGAAACCATGGGAAATTCTGCCCCCACTTTGTTTGTTTCTCTTGACTTAAAACAAAAAACACGACTTTTCCTCAATCTGGGCACGTTATTATTTTTCTGAAGCCTGTTCTAGGGGTTTCATTTTTAGCTGGGCTATCAATCAGTGATTTCATTTCCTGCAGAGAGCGTCATCATCCCAGGTTTTAAAACGTCGATGAAATATTCTTGTGCTTTTACCTAGTCTATGGCTTAGTAAAGTTCCCCTCTCTCTGGGTGGTCACCTCCTGAAACAGATGACAGTGGCCTGCATATTCCCAGCAAAAGTTCTGACACATTCACAAATATTTCCTGAGTACATCAGTGCATTTCCTCCAATGCATATTTCTAGCATTCCAGGGGTGGGAGCGACTAATGATGACAAAGCTCTAGAATAGTCTCTGTCCTGTATGTCAGAGCCATTTTGCAGATAAGCCTGTCTTCTTATGAATGATCTGCCCAATCTAATTAGCTTTGAAGCAGGGCGTATCTGCAGTTACCAAAGTCTGACTTCTCATAAAACTAAGGCAAGCAATCCAAACGCAGAACCCACCGGCGGGAACCATCGGTCTTTGGTGCTCTTGAAAGGTTGCCAACTGGTTCCCATTAGGCGAGAGTTTGCCTATCTAGTTTATTTATGAATAAATTATCCTTAATGTCTGGGAGGGTTTGGAATGGTCACAGGTTATTCCTGAAAAACAAATTATTCACGTGGCTGTTTCCAAAAGGCTTTGTCCTGAAACAAGTCCGGTATCACAGAGGTCTCATAAATCTTTAGCATCATCCTCTGAAACTATCTGTTGGATTCATCCACAGAAAGATCTTGCTTCATTATACAAGCACTTAAGATAGTTTAAGTGAGCATCTAGCACTCCTCTTCATAAATTATCAATGCCTTCCTTTCCTGTGTCTTTCTTCTACCCATCCTCAATGACCTTCCTCCTTGCTTTTTTCTGTAGCAGTGAAAACTAGTAGTTAACAGAGAAAATCTGACACACATGTAAGTTGTATATAAAAGGAGGATACGTGCTCAGGCAAGGTGATTGCTCCACTGGCTAGGAGAACAGGCTTCAAAGTGCTGAGAGATTTACATGCCAGGAGTCGGGCTGTTTTGATGTCACCTGAGATTATTACTGTTGCAACAATTGCTTCTTCCTCAGAAATGAGACAGTGGAAATGTGACATTTATTTTAGCTCAACATTATCATGTATATTCCTAAAAAGAAAAAGGTACCGGTAGCCACAATCCCCACTCCCTCTCCAAAGGGATCTGGGCTAGAAGGTAAGGTAATGGATCAGTCATCATATTCTCCATATGCTCAGAGACTGTGAGCTTTGATCTCTAATGTGATGAATTTTCTAGTGAATTTCAGTTTAGAAAAATGAATGAGAATAATAGCTAACATTTATCGAGAACTTTCCATGTGTCAGGCATTGCCCACTGCTTAGGGTATTATTTATTTCTTACACAACCGTATGAGATGGGTACCATGAGCATCTCCAACTTACAGAGGAAGAAAAGGTACAGAGACACAAAGTAACTTGTCCAAAAACACACAGCAGAGTCTCAGAGCCCAGATCTAACCAGGCAGCCCTTGATCTTTTTTTTTTTTTTCCCAGCCCTTGTTCTTAACTATGTCGTACTGCTTCCCCTGGTAGAACAAAATGGTGATGCTCTTATGCAGGCAGATAAAGTAGGTCTCACAGCCCCTGATCAATAAGAGAGCTTTTATGTAGTTCTGTTTGTATTTGTTCTTCAAGTGCAAAACTGGAGTTTAACTGGTGGGATAAGATCAGATTTTCATCCTGGAGATGTGGTTGTTTTTCAGGCTTGCCCTTGGGTTTACATCCTATCAACATTCTGATTACATTTCATTATCATTCGACTGCAGTGATTCATGAATTTGATAAAAACAGACTGGCTCTTCAATAAATAAGGGAAGCTGGGCTGACAGTGAATAAATAGACCTTTCTTTGAATCTGGAGAAATTCAGCCTACGGATGTCCTGCAATATTTATTAGGAGACCACTATACCCACCATGCCTGAGCTTGGAGCTGTTTCTCTTAGTTTTTCCTAAGATACGTGTATTTCTGTTATACAGCATTTCTTAACTTCTAGGTTTAAAAAAAAAAACGTATTGAGTGTTATGTTGCATGTTCTTACCTGTGGTGTACTGTATCTAAACACGTTCAAATTCTGAGGGTGATTTTTCAAATTTATGGCAGTAAATCCTTTGGAAATTTTGAAAATGAAAAGCTTAAGTTGAGAAATAGACAAACATCCAGGAAGAATTATTATTCTTATTATTCTTAATGTGTTTTATATATGTTGGTTCCTACAAAGAAAAGATGAAGAAAACCCAAATATGAGAAAAATTTCCAAGTTTATCCCATGAATGACATAGGAAAATCCCTCTTAAGAGAAAAGGCATTGCAAAAGAGGCAAAGAATATTTTTCTTTTTCAAACAAAAATATGCATCCTGTTTCTAAGCATTCTTCATAGTATTTAACAGTTTATTAAAATAAACCTTTTTCCTCCATACGGATTTTATCAAACTTTCTTATCCTATAATAGTCTTTGACCCACCCTTCCTATTTTCTTTTCTCACCCTTGTTTCTTCTCTTCTTCCCTCTCTTCTCTTTTTCCTTCCTCCTTCCCTTCCTTCCTTACTTCCTTCCTCATTCCTTCCCTCCCCATTCACTCCCTTTCTTTTTCCCAGCATTCACTAAGGGTCAGACACTATGTTATTTCACTTAACACTCACAACTGTACCGTGAAAGAGGGACCCTTGTTTCGTTTATTTGAAGAGCTCCATGCTCTGAAAAGGTGATGTTCCCAAGGTCACAAAATCTGTAGGAGTGGAGACAGGAATCAGTCCTAGGTCTGTAATATTCCACAGCCCACAGTTTATTGCTTTCCATACAATGAGTATTTCTTTAATAAATGGGAGGTTATTTTAATTAAAATTTAATGACAGGACTGACAAAGACATATGATATTGCTTATATGTGGAACCTAAAAAAATAATACAAATGAACTTATTTACAAGACAGAAATAAATTCACAGGCACAGAAAACAAACTTATGGTTACCAAAGTGGAAAGGGGGGAGGGATAAATTGGGAATCTGGGATTAACAGATACACACTACTGTATATAAAATAGATAAACAACAAGGACCTACTGTATAGCACAGGGAACTATATTCAATACCTTTTTAAATTTTTTATTTATTTTATTTTTGGCTGCGTTGGGTCTTTGTTGCTGCACTCGGGCTTTTCTGTAGTTGCAGCGAGCAGGGGCTACCCTTCGTTGCAGCGCATGGGCTTCTCATTGCGGTGTCTTATCGTTGCGGAGAACGGGCTCTAGGCGCGTGGGCTTCAGTAATTGTGGCTCGCGGGCTCTAGAGTGCAGGCTCAGTAGTCTGGCGCACGGGCTTAGTTGCTCTGCGGCATGTGGGATCTTCCCGGACCAGGACTCGAACCCATGTCCCCTGCATTGGCAGGCGGATTCTTAACCACTGAGCCACCAGGGAAGCCCTCAATATCTCATAATAGCCTATAATGGAAAAAACTCTTTAAAAAATTATATATATATATATATAACTGAATCACTTTGTTATATACCTGAATCATTGTAAATCAACTCTACTTCAATAAAAAAAATTAATGATAGGAAAATAGCTAAATAGCTGTAATCCCCCAGGAGAAGGCATTAGTCAAGAACCCTTCTGAGCTAAGACTGATCTGGCTCTTTGGACTGGCCCCAGGGCAGTTACAGAGCAGCAGACCAGCATAGATGAATAATAACAGCTACCATCTACTGAGAATCTAAATGGTGGGTTCTTTGGTCTCTGTAAGCATTAACTCAACCAGTGCTCACCACAAACCCATGATATAGATACTATGTAATTGTCTCCATTTTAAAGGCTAGGAAGCTGAAACTGAGACACAGGGAGGTAAAGTCACCTGTGAAAGGTCCCACCCAGAATCAGTGGAGGAATAAGGGTTTGGCCCCCAGAGCACATCCTCCTACCCATGACTCCGGACCACCTCCTGCCTGTCATCCACACATGCTTGTCCTTTTCTCAGGTGATGCTGAGCCAGTTAACTTCACAACCAGCCATTTCCTTGGAGTTCAGGTCCATAGCAAAGAAAAGGCATGGGTCTGCTTTCCCAGTCAATAACTTTCAAGCCACACATTCTTTGTGCAAGTGATGTATCTGAAAAGAGCTATTTTTACAGATAATAGCAGAAAAAAAAGAAAGGCCAGTTGAACTCACCCATGATAAATGTTAGAAATTTAAGGGTCAGTGTGGTCCTTGCATATGAAACACTAAATTCTTCTTGGAAATCATCTTATGGGACAATCTAGTTTGTTTAGTGTTTCAAAAGTTCAGGATCTACTTTACCCAATGTACTTCAGAAGTCTGTTTTGGTGAGTTGGTATTTTGTTGAAAAGAAATTTCTTAGAAAAATAATCAAATGGGGATTTTTTGAATTTAAAAAGAACATTTTATTGTAATGAGAATAAGAAGTATATGCGCATGCAGCTGATAAATAGCTATTGAATGTCTTGTAAGTGCGACGCTTCCTGCCATGTGCCTGGTGCATCTTCTTCTCCCAATTATGTCTAGAATCTGATTCCACCATTACTATCACCACTGTACCATGACCATCCTAGTTTAAGCTATTGTCACCTCTTGCCAAGATTACTACAATAGCTTCTAAGTGGTCTCCTGGCTACTCCTTTTCCCGCCTGTAGTACAGACCTTATATAGTAGCAGCCACAGTGATCTTTAAAACAACTTGTCATTTATCTGCTTAAAATAAATGAGTGGCTTTACATCTTATTCAAGAAAAAAATAATCCCAAATCCTTATCAAGGCTTGTGGGGTCCTCATGATTTGGCCTGGCCTGTTTTCTTTCTGAGCTCACTCACTGCCACCCTCCCCTCATCTACCCCTCCTCAGCTGTGAAGGCCTCCTGGCTGCTCTACACATGGTTGGTCAGTGTTGCCACAGCTGCTGTTTCCTGTGCTGAAATGCTTTTCCCTTCAATATCTCATGGCTCACTCCTTTTTCCAGTTCTCTGCTCAAATGTCACCTCATTAAGGAGTCTCTTCTTGACCATACTGTATAAAATAGTACCCACTCCCAGTGGGCCATCAATGTCATCCCTTTCCCCTGCCTTATTTTTCTTTATAACAGTTACCACCTCCTGACAATAATATATTTCTAATAGCTACATGTGTTAATTCAACTGACCTTTGATTTTCTATCCTGTTATCTTATTTCACATTATCTGGCATTCTTTTCCCTTGTTGTTTTTTTTTGATCTTTCCCCATTCTTCACACTGTATTAGGATGTAAGCTCCATGAACACATTTTTTTCATTTATTCAGCAAATTTTAATTAGCACCTACTCTATGCCAAGCTGTGGGCATCTAGAAATTAACTAAAGAGACTATAATCCTGTATGCATGTAGGTTACTTTTTAGTAAGGGGAGATAGACAAGAAACAAACAAGCAGGTATATTATATGAAAGACGATGATAAGTGCTTTGGAGAAAAATAAATCAGAATATTGTCAGATGGGAGTGACATGGTTGTGGCTGGAAGAATGGAGTCTGTCTTTAACCAGGTGGGCAAGACTATGGGAGGAGCAGATTTGGGGAGGAAATTAAGAATTTTCTGGGCACTTGTTAAGTTTAAGATGACTTCTAGTCATCCAAGTGGAGAGGTCAGGTGTGAGTCTGGAGTTCAGGCAGAGGGCAGGCTGAGATAGAAATCTGGGACTCATCAGTACATAGCCACAAGACAGGATGAGATCACAGAGGGACAGAAGGAAAGAAGGAGTTGAGGCCCTAGTCCTGGATCAGCCTATATTAAAGATTTCGAAGATGAGGAAAAAAAGGAGACCAAGAAAGAATGGCTAGTGAGGTCTGTGAGGAACCAGGAGAGAGGAGTATTTGGGAAGCCAAATAAAGGAAGTAGTTCAAAAAGGAGTGACTGAACATCTGTGTCAAATCCTGCTGAAAGGTCGAGTAAGATGAGTTCTGAGAAATGATCATTGGGTTTGGCAGCCTGGAGAGGTCATGTTGTCTGTGACCAATGCTCTGTCGGTGGGGCAACGAGGACAAAAGAAAGAATGGGGGTGATGGGGGCAGGAAATGGAGACAATAAGTAGAACTCTTTCTTTTAAATACGTTTGATCTAAGGGGGAATAGAAAATTGAGGTGGTAGCTGCAGAGGGCTGTAGAGTTAAGAGAAGTTTTTTTTTTTGGTTTTCTTGTTTGTTTGTTTGTTTTTAAAGTGGGAGAGATCACAGTAGACCTTATGAGGTGAGAGAAAATTTATGTTGCAGGAGAGGATACAGTTGGGGGAGTAATGTCCTGGAAGGGGTAAGAAGGGACGGGATCCATTGCAAATGGAGGAGATGGCCTTAGCTAGGGTCAGGGGCATGTGCTCATAGTCACAAGAGGGAAGGCCATCTTCTCATTGCCTCTTCTTACTCAGTGAGATGGGAAGCCAGGACATCAGATGACAGTGACATGGAGCAAGAAGTGTATAAGGGAAAAGGAGAAGGTGTACCTAGTCATCGCCAGAGTAGGGGGAATGAATGGACTGGGGAAATGTAAATAGCATCTCCAGGCACCACTTAAAGGAAGCAGTCATCAATTTAAAGTGAGACTGGCCAGGTGGTTGTATGTATTTGTCTAATCATGTCAGTGTTGAATGCAGATGTGGAACGGACAAAGAGTTGGATTGATCTGGGGTTACTGATTACAGGGTGAATATGGCAAAGGGAGAGACAGACAGAGGAGTTGAGAGCATACACAAGGGATGGACCGTGGAATCTAAGCTCCAGAAAGAATGAGACCAGGAGGGATGAGGAACAATGATGCATAATGGAATCATTGGATTAGCCTTGGTCATGGGGTTGGAGAATTATTGGAGTTGGCATAGTAGTAGAAAGAGTGTGGGACTTCCCTGGTGGCACAGTGGTTAAGAATCCGCCTGCCAATGCAAGGGACATGATTTTGAGCCCTGGCCTGGGAAGATATCACATGCCTCAGAGCTGCGAAGCCTGTACACCACAACTACTGATCCTGCGAGCCGCAACTACTGAAGCCCACATGCCTAGATCCCATGCTCCGCAACAAGAGAAGCCACCACAATGAGAAGCCCACACACTGCAAGGAAGAGTGGCCCCTGCTTGCCGCAACTACAGAAAGCCCCCACGCAGCAACGAAGACCCAGTGCAGCCAAAAATAAATAAATACATTTTTTTTTAAAAAAGAAAGAGTGGTGGTTAGAGAATAGGATGTTTGAAACTGAGATTATGAAGGGTGCACGGTTATTGGTAATTACAAGGTCTAGGATGGGACCATGGAACTGGATGGCTGAAGTAGGAAGACAATAACAGTTATTTTTAAAATTTTATTATTTATTTATTTATGGATTTTTTTGGCTGCACCTCGCGGCATGCAGGATCTTAGTTCCCCCACCAGGGATCGAACCCATGCCCCGGCAATGGAAGCTTGGAGTCTTAACCACTGGACCACCAGGGAAGTCCCAATAATAGTTATTTTTTAAAAACTAAAAAACTAAGAGGCCAGGATATTCAAAGACTTATCCACATGGGTGTTATAATCATTAAGACTTATAATGAGAATGTTGGAGAGAGTGAGAGATGCTAAGATCTTCAGGTAATGAGGGAGGGGGATTTTATATTGAGAAAGGAGGACAGTAGTCTGGAAGAAGCAGTAAAGAACAAGAACACCCATCCCACCTCCAGGCCCAGTGGCTTGAGGATGAGGGAAAGCACTTGACTGTTCACTGCCACATCCCTGGCACCTACAATGGGGCCTCACACATGGGAGAATCTTAATAAATATCTGTTGAGTGGATGAGTGACAGGGAATCTCCATTTTGGCAAGAGGAGTCATTGGAGACTGGTTTGGGAAGCTAACTCAGATGCATTGTGAAAGGTGGTCAGGAAATGGGGAGAGGCCAAGGGCAGGGAGATCTGCTAAGAGGCCACTGAATAGTCCAGGTGGGAAAGGAGGAGTGACCTGTGAAGGGGCAGTGGGGACAGTAACAGGGGCCAGAATAGCTTGACCACAGTGAGGAAGAGGGTGAGTGACCACGGGGACTGTGGGACCCTTGAGTCAGGAAATACAGGGCAGCTGAGTGAGGGGAGGTTAGTAAGCAGTTGGGTTGGAGCGTGTGTGTTTGATGGGTGTTCAAGGGAAGATGCTGAACCCGAGGTAAGACTCTAGGCTGCCCTGGATAGAGTGCCTCTGTCAAGGGGAGGGTCAGGATAATGGCAGTGGGGAAGAAGGTTGTGGACGGAGCCCCTGGAAACAGCAGCCTTGGGGGCAGGCTTGAAGCCGGGGAGTCAAATAGGTCTTGACTGGTAAGAAGGGCTTTCTAGGTAAAGAGCAGAATGTGACTAGAATGGGCGAAATAACTGGTGGATCCAGGGCCGGCCGAGTGATACCGACCCAGAGTAAATGAAAGCAGAAGGTAGAGCTAAGGCTGGAAGGGGAGGGGAGCAGTGAGGGCTCATTTCTCCCTGGCAGGGCCCTGCCCTGGGGTAAGATGGTCCCCCCATCTTGTAGGAACCAAGCACTCTGGACACAGTGCCTAGCAGGGACCCCCTCCAGAGAGTGGCCGCAAACCACAGCACACATGCATGTCGGCATGAAGGCTTCACTTCCCCTCTCTGATATTCAGGTCTGTGGCAGCATCCTGTCTGCAGAATATTCCAGAATATTGAGAACGGGCTGGAGACTTTAACAGAACTCAAAGCAAAACTCCAAGGCAAAAGGCTGAGAGGGAAATATTTCTAGGATATTGTGATAGAGATGGTGGGCACGTAACCATACTGACAGCGCAACCATCCTGCCTATACAGACGGTAACCACTGCTTCTGCACTTGTCTGGCCAGAGGTGGGTCATAGATATGACTCTGGCCTTAAAACCAAATTAACCAGAGCTTTCACTCATCATGCCCATGTAATTGTTGTTTATTGTTTTCTTTAGAAATGACAAAAATACCAAAGAAAGCAAGCTTATAGCAAAGAAATTAGCCCTGACCTAAGAGTGAGCAGGCCTGAGTCCGAGTCCTGACCTTGACCCAGTTTTGCCTGGTGGTTTTGTGTAAGTCCCATCCCCCTTCCAGGATTCAGTTGCTTTCACTGATAACAACTAACATTGTAGCTGGCCTTGGGCTTACAGCTTTACAAGGATGGTCTCATTTTACACTCACAACAGTCATATTGTAGACGTGACACTGCAGGTAGATGTTCTCATGATCTGCCTTTTCTAGGTGAGGATTCGGAGAGATGGAGATGCTGAGCAACTTTCCCAAGGTCACACAGCTGATAAATGACAGACCAGGATTCGAACCCTGGTCTTTAGCTCCAGAGACCCTGGATTTCACTGACACTTCGCTATACTATAAAATGAGGAACGTGGCTGGGGTGACGTAATGTGCCTCCTAGCTCTCATTCTCATTTGTCTGACATTTGGATATACCCTCACTCATCCCAAGCAAGTTAAGAAAATGCCTGATATAAAACAGAAGCGGTGGCAGCCATCTGTCTAAACGCACAGTTCTCTGTTCGTGCTGGCCTATCTTATCTCGGTCAGTCTATAAATTAATTAGCAGTCCTTCACAGGAGTCACAAACTATTTCTATAGTCTGGCTTTGGAAGTTATTTGAGTTTGCAGTGCCTGCTCCTAAAATTTACTAGGCTGTGGTCTAAAAAGAAAAGGAACTAGGAAGGAAAGGAACTAGGAAGGAAGGGAGGAAGGAAAGCAGGGAGGGAGGGAAGGAAGGAAGGAAGGAAGGGGAAAAGAAGACAAAGGAGGGAGATTGGGATTGACATATACACGTTACGATATATAAAAGACAACTAATAAGAACCTACTGTATACAGGGAACTCTATTCGGTGCTCTGTAATGACCTATACTGGAATGGAGTCTAGAAGAGTGGATGTATGTATACATATGGCTGATTCACTTCGTTGTACAGCAGAAACTAACACAACATTGTAAATCAACTATATGCCAAAAAAAAAATTTAAAAAAAAAGAAGAGAGAAAGGAGGAGAGGGAGAAGGAAAAGAAGCAGGAGAGAAGGCAAAGGCCTTTACTTGAGGAGTCGGAGGCTCTTCACAGATTATGTGGGTTTTTATGCTTTAGTTGACTTTATCATAAGCTGTTATGGTTTCTAAAGTGATTTTACATAGGTCATGGTCCCCTCCCAACAGAAGCTTTTAATATGCTGTAGAAGAAGCCATTCTTATTCTCCATATCTAAATGGTCTTTAACATTTTATAATCTTCATTGTTACTTAAGTAAGTAATTAACTTACTCTGTGTAGATAAACTCAGACTGCCTTCAGAGTATTCCCCCATCATATTCAGTGAACTTACCTTCACGCCTGGATAAGTAATTTAATATATTCAGTATCGTAGAAGGAAAAAGCCTACTGTCTTGTTGGGTTGTTCTCAATATTAAAATACTTTACCAGTAAGTCAGAGACTACTTACTGCAAAGGCCACCCCTCTCTGATGATCAGAATTATTAAAGTTTAAAATGTCAAGTTTCCCCTAATAGTACTGAATATCCTTATGGTTCTTTCCATAAATTAACAGCCTGTAATTAAGAGTTCTGAGGAAAACACTTGAGCATGACTGGGAAAATGTTACGGTCCCATTTTTTAAAAACTAAAAAATCATTCTCACGTTACCTAAGCTGAAAAGGAATTAAGTACCACCAGAAAGAAAGGTAGTTTTGTATTTAGAACACAGATCGCTGGGAATTCCCTGGCCGTCCAGTGGTTAGAACTCAGCGCTTTCACTGCTGGGGCCCCAGGTTCCATCCCTGGTCTGGGGAACTAAGATCCCGCAAGCCTGGTGGTGCAGCTAAAAATAAATAAATAAATAAAATAAAACACGGATCGCTAATGAGAAGCAAACACTGGATTTACTCAACAGAAACTGCCTTCCGCACTGGGGGCACTGCTCCCTTCGTCGCGTCTGTGAACAGGCTGGGTCCCTTCCCGTACATTCCAAGTATATTTAGCAGACTTTGTGTTTGTGATGCAGTGCCTTAAAAGCACCTTGTTCCACGCTGTGTCTCCATTAGGGCATGAACTCCAGAGTGTTTACTAGATTTTTTAAATGCTTCAGTTGTTAAATGAGATAAAATTCCCAGCCAGGAAACAAAGAACTTGAGCCTCCGGGCTTTGTTGTTAATTACCAAAGTATTACACGAGTACATTCTTCTCATTAACACTTAAGCTTTGAGGCCTCTGTAAAGAGGAAGGTGGAGCCATAGTGGTCCCACGTGGCCTTCCTGTGCCTTCTTGCTTCCCTCACAGCGGGACTCTGTTGTCTGTGCTCTCTCTCCCTTCCCCACCCTGCCTTTCCCCTGCACATGTAGCTTTTTTTCTGCATCCTTTCCAACAAGCAGCTTCCATGTTGCTGCATTTCATTGATGATTTTAGTCTGGAACACTGTATGACTTGCACTTTATAATGGTACCTTTAAATGTATGTTACAAGGGGCAATCTGGATGCACACTGTCCCTTTGTCCATGTAGAGAAGGCACAGTCCAGCTATAATGTGGGACAAAATGAAAGCAGATGGGCAAAAGTTGCTTGGGTTTTGGAATCTTTCTTTGGAGTGTTTTTAAAAGTCTTTTGAACAAAGAGTCTCAAGCATTGGGGTGAATGTCATCAGGTCACCATTTCCTTGTGTTAGAGGATTTGGCAAAGGAGAGGCCAAGTGTGAGGATGCAGGGAAAGGAAATATATGTGGAACAGGCTGGAAAGGAACTTACTCGGGCACAGGAAGCTGGAGATCCTGGAGAGGAAATGAAGGAAAGGCAGGCAGCCACAAACTAGGCCAAGAACGGGAGTAAACATGGTCCCAGAGCCAAGTGTTCTCATGTGACAGCCATCCCTGTCTCTGTGTTCACTTGCTCTCTCCTTCCCCTGCCTAAAGATAATTGTGTCCACCCCAAGTGGGTCCCAGACCAGGCTATGTCATAGAATCATGTGAGAGGCTTAAACAAATATAGATTCCTGAGCCCCAGATCTTCTAGGGAAATTAACCCAGGCTTCCCCACCCCCCCCCCCCCCCCCCAGTTTTCCAGCTACTCTCAACGTGGGCTAGCTTGGGAAACACTGATACTCAAAATTTTAAGAGCTGACCATTACTCAGAAACCAGACTTGATACCAGAGAAGAGATGGTTTTGAGAAGAGTGTTTTTAATTTGATAAAACAACTGTAAGTCAGAACAAACAGTCCATATCCTGTCTTATATGTTGTGCATTCATTCAGAAAGTTGATGGTTAAAACAGTCTATGGATGAAATATCTCTTCTATGGAAAAGCCAAGGATGTAAGCATCAGTCCTTAGAATTATCTAGAGATGACGTTTTTGCCCTTTTATAAAAATCAGAGATCAGTGGAGAAATGTCTTAAGTGGGAAATCCATAAACAAACAAAACATCCAAGATGAATAGGGTAAAACCACTACCAGAATCAGAAAATAAGCCAAAGATCTGTGTGCGTCCTAGGAGTTTGTTGGCTGGCTATCGCAAGTCCCAGAGCCTTCAGGGGAAAATTACTCCTTTTATATTTAAATTAAAATTACTTGGACCCATACCCACAAAGTGTTAGAGGTAGTCCAGTGCCCACCCCGCTATTTTTATGGATTTTTTTATGTTTTTTTTTGTGTGTTTTTTTGCGGTACGAAGGCCTCTCACTGTTGTGGCCTCTCCCGTTGCAGAGCACAGGCTCCGGACGCGCAGGCTCAGCGGCCAGGAGCGGCATGTGGGATCTTCCCGGACCAGGGCACGAACCCGTGTCCCCTGCGTCGGCAGGTGGACTCTCAACCACTGCGCCACCAGGGAAGCCCATTTTTATGGACTTTTAACTCGAGTGGTTAACTCCGGTGGGATGGAATTAGTTCTCCTGGTCACTTCTTGTTCTGATTTCCCATCTTGTCTGAATTATTAATCTCACATCCTTCTTGTGTGATATCCAGCCTGCACCAAGCCATATATTAGCCCCTTGCCTTTGGTTCTCCGAACAAATACTGTTACCAGAGGTCTAGGGGTTACCTGAAGTACTTGCATCACAACATTGCACAGCAAGCAATTTTAAAAGTTTATATTAAACAGTCTCTTTATTTTGGCCATTCTGTGATCAGGAATTTCTTATTCACTGACTCCTCCCTACCACTTCAGTCTTCTTCTGACTCGCAGATCTTATAACCTTCTGAATTCCAAAAGTGAATTGCAAATTCAAGTGTATAAGCATTTTTTTTAATTTTAAGAGATATCACCAAATTGTATAACGAATTTACCAGTTTATTAACATCAGTTTATATTCCCTTCAACAGTGTTCAATACTTAATTTTCATCATTCTCTCACCAATGATAGATAATATTTGTATTTTATGTATTTACTGATATAGGCAAAATATGTTATTCCAGTATTCTCATTGCCTTTTTTTTTTTTTTTTTTTTTTTTTGCGGTACGTGGGCCTCTCACTGCTGTGGCCTCTCTCGCTGCGGAGCACAGGCTCCGGACGTGCAGGTTCAGCGGCCATGGCTCACGGGCCCAGCCGCTCCGCGGCATGTGGGATCTTCCCGGACCGGAGCACGAACCCGTGTCCCCTGCATCGGCAGGTGGACTCTCAACCACTGTGCCACCAGGGAAGCCCTGCATTTTTTATTTTTAATGAGAAAGAGTTTCGGCATCTTTTCCTAAGTTCAATGGCCAGTTATAAGTACTTATCTGTAAATGACTGGTTTGTTTTTTTCAATCAGATAGTTGGTAATTTTCTTCAATTTTCATATTGATTTGTAAGAACTCTTTGCATATTAGAGATAGTAACCCGTTGTTATATATGTTGCAAATATTTCCTCGTTTGTTTCTTCTCTTAGATTTTCAGTGGTGCATCTGGTCCCATGGGGATGCCCTTGGGATTGGGATTGTTCCTAACTTTCCAATGACTTTACCTGGCACTTGCTGGGAAAGCCCAACAGATCTAAGGCTATTGGTTTGATGGGGGCCAGCCTTCCTGGTGCTGGTTTTCTTTGCTTTTCCATCTTATTCTTACTCTTTTTTTTCTAGCAAGCCTTTATTTTCTGTAGGACACATTTAGTACTTGAGGAGTATACCCAGCTGATGCTTTTTGGTCTTTCTCCTTGCCAGAAGGAAGAAATGGCAAATTCTTTATGATTGACCAGTCTTGGCCCCTTCTTTGGGTTTTCAGATCAGCTCTCTGAGCAACTCATGGGTCTTTCTTTCAGCTTCTATTCTTCTCTAAGCTTGGGGAGGAAGAAGAGGCTCTGTCAATCTGTGTCTAGGCTGACTTCTTTCCCAGAAACTCAACCTTTACTTTTGGTGTTTCTCTAGTAAGTACATTCTATTTCTTGTGTCCCCTGGAGGCCACTCTTGCTCAGGGGCACCATTTAAAATGGGCAGGCAACATAAGCAAAAATGTATACTTAGGCCATAGGGGAAAAAAAAATCATGACCTCCCCTCTTGCCAAGCAACATTTCCATAGAAGGCGTTGTGTCCTAAATGGTGTAGGGAGTGTTTAGCATTTTCATATCCCAGCTATGTTTGTTTGTCTTCGCAGAATCAGTAGCCCTTTATTTGCTTCATAAGTGCTTCTTACATGGATCAAGGAGCCTATATATTTCATAAAATATTCTCAGCTCTAATAACCATTATCATGTTAAGACACATACAGTGTGATGAGCCCATAAGCATGCACTGGGTAAGAAGCCAGCCTTTCCCATCTCCAGTGTTTTTTTTTTAATTTATTTTATTTATTTTATTATTTATTGGGTCTTTGTTGCTGTGCGCAGGCTTTCTCTAGTTGCGGTGAGCAACGGGCTACTCTTTGTTGTGGTTCGCGGGCTTCTCACTGTGGTGCCTTCTCTTGTTGCAGAGCACGGGCTCTAGGCGCCTGGGCTTCAGGAGTTGTGGCTCGCAGGTTCTGGAGTGCAGGCTCAGTAGCTGCGGCACACGGGCTTAGTTGCTCCGCGGCATGTGGGATCTTCCCGGTCCAGGGCTCAAACCCGTGTCCCCTGCATTGGCAGGCGGATTCTTAACCACTGTGCCACCAGGGAAGCCCTCCAGTGTTTCTTATACTTTCATGTTCTTACGAATCACCTAGGAGCTGTTAAAACAGTTTCCCTGGTCCTGCCCCCAGAGATTCTGACTTAGTAGGTAAAGGTGGAGCCCAGGAATTTGCATTTTTAATAAATGCAGACATGGTCCTGATATCTGTGGTCCTTAGTCCTGGCTTTGGGTCCAGGGCAAGATATCTCAACGTCGGCACTCTTGACATTTGGGATACAACGATCCTTTGTTGTTGTGGGACTGTACCATACCCTTCAGTATATTTAGCAACGTCCCTGGCCTCTAACCGTTAGACGTCAGTAGCACCCCACCCCTATTATGACAATATGACAATCAAAAATGTCTTCAGACATTTCCAAAATGTCTGGGTGGGTGGGTGGGGGCGGTGGGAGGGAGGCATCAAATCACCCTTGGTTGAGAACCGCTGACCTAGGGGGAAATAAATGTTAATTGAAAACAGTTTTTACTTTCACATGCAGATGTTCATACCCTTGCATTGATTTCATTGAACAAATTAAACAAATATTTCTGATCCCTGGTATATACCAAGCCTTTCATTTTAAAAAAGTGTAGCTTAATCATGGCTTCCTCTTTAATATCTTATAAGATGAAAGAAAAGGAAATGTTCTTGTAAATTAATATCTATTGAACATGTACTTTTCCTAAATTAATATTCCCAGTAGTTTTCTGTAGAATATGCCAGAACTTTAAAATTAACAGAAAATTAGCATTAATTAATTCATATTTAAAAATAATATTACAGTAATATTAACACTGACATTGCTTTCGGAAAGAATTCAGAATTGCTGTACTATTTCTAATAAGGAAACAAATTTGACTGGTAAATGACACATTCTAATTTAGGAATGTAGGAAGAAAGTGAGGATGCACTTGCCCTAATACTGTTTATAAAAATCTCACCTCTGCTGTAAGTGTAGAATTTTTCCTTGAAGAGTCTATGGTCCATATAAATAAATAAGTGTCCCCAGACATGCTCATTTCAATGTGAGTTTTCACATGCTATTAAGATGTTAAAAATAGATCACAATGTAGGGCACCCAAATATTTAACTCAGGTTAGTGCCACGAAGAGCTGAAAGAAAGAGAGAAAGGAAGGAAGGAAGGAGGAAAGGAAGAAAGAAAAAAGGAAAGAAAGGGATTGACTGAGGCTAAAACTCTGTAATCTCCAACCACTGGTCAGTAAATTCTGTTGAAATTCAATAGTGTAAGAGACAAACATGCAAAAAGGCTGGTGAAACGATTCCTAAATGCCAAGAAAAAGAAGCCTATAGATTTTCAGGAACCCTGAGGAGAACCGCTGAGGCCTCCATTGTAGCCTTCACTGCATCCCCACTTCCCCTTTGGTGAAGGTGTGAATAAGCTTTCAGACAGTAAAGAAGCCTTTTCCGGGGTTGATGCTATTTTTAATGTCTTTAGCTGGACAGGCTTTCTGGACAGGTCCCCGTGTTACCGTTTCTTGTATGGGAAATCAAGGTCCCTGGCAGTTGTCTTTCCCTGCTGTGTGTGGCAGGCAGAATTGATTCTCAGAAGAGGACCCCGGGATTTTGGCCAGCGGTTCAGAAAAAAAGCAGGCCAACAGAGGATGGAAACTAGGGGAGTAAGGGGCTCTGACTTGCAGAGGTGGAGAGGGAGAATCACTGGGAAATGAAAACCTTGATCATGCCTAGTGGAAAGTTGAATTCAAGAAATCTGACTGCATATCATGGTTATATTTCCTCCGCATAGAACACCTTGGTTTTAAAAATACTCTTTTCTGTGTGAGGTGTTTCTGTGTGTGTCCTCCCAGGATTTCTAGAAGGTCCATCTTCAGAGGGTCATTAACATTATTTAAATATTCATAGTGGGGGAGGGGATTACAAGCTGAAATTTCAGACAGCTTGGGAGTGGGGGATGGCTGGCCACCCGCCGGATCCAGCCCCACGCGGTGTATCAGCTGCCTCCTTCCCCACCGCTGGCTTTGTTAACACACGAGCTCTGACACCAAGCCACCAGCTGCCACAATAGGGAGGGCAGCATGAAGGCTCTGGAGAGCCAGTGAACCAGAAGCATCCCTGTCCCTCAGCCTCTGGACCACGTCACGGAGAGGCCCAAAACACACAAAGACGCGTCTCCCACCGGCTCCCAGCGGTCCTGCTTACCCGGACACAGCCTTGGTGCTGGTAAGGGATGGGGAGCTCGACCCCTCGGATAGGAACTCAGCGGTGCCGGCCTTGTGAGGGCGCGCACGCAGCCACACACTTCCATATACACTCATACGCACGTATGTATACACCAACGCACACGTCCAGATGCACGCACGCCGACACGGCCACACGTGCGCTAACACAGGTCCACGTACCCAGACACAGTGCCCTCTCCCCAGTTAGGAAATACTCGGCTTCATTTGCCCCATCCCTCCATCCCTCCAATCTATCCATTCACTCATTTCTTGGTTTCTCAGTGTGTGCCAAGATTTCGACAAAGCCACAGACAGAAGGTGCGAGTGGTTGGGGAGGGGATAAGGAAGCGGAGGGCAGACCTCTGCCCCAGGCGCTGGGAAGGGGGCGGGGAAGGGGCGGGCTCCGGGAGCAGGCGGGCGGCGCTCCCGGCCCTCCAGCGCGCAGAGCGGCCGCGGCTCTCGGCAGATGCGCTCGCCCCAGCCGGGGCCTGCCGAACGCCTTTCCGCGGAGTCTCCCCGACGCCCCGAGGAGGAGATAGCGGCCGCGCCGCGCTAGATCGGAGGCCGAGGACAGCGCCTCCGTCCGGCGCCCAGAGGTGGGTGTCCAAGCTCAGGCGCGGCGACCCAGGAAACCAAGTCCCTGGGGCCCCCTCCTGTGTTGGGGCCTCGGCGCGCGGGGAGAGGGTGGCTTGAGAGGGATTGGTCCCTTGGGAGGCCCTCTGATGCACCGCGGACTTTGAAGGGCTTTTATGGGTCCTTGCCTAGTGGAGCGTGTGCGGGGCGGGGGCCTGGCTGGAAAGGCTGTGACCCTGTGGCTTTGAAATTCCTAGGTTTGGGGGAGGGCCAGCTTTTGGCTGCTTATTCAATACTTACTCACTTATATATGCTTTAAAAACTAAACTTAGGAATACCACACTCCCTCCCACCCCCGTCCGCCAACACACACAGAGTCGGGCTGTACAGGAAAAGCAGAGAAAAAATCAAAGGTCGGTAGCCGCCTCTCCAGGCCTGGGAGCCGCGGTAGATGGAGCCAGCGGTTCCAGCTGGAGAAGAAGGCGCGCGTCCTGACTCCTTTGATGGTAGCGCTGGGGGCGTTTTCAGAAATCAGGAGCTTTGCAGGGAAACTGAGGCCTGAGGAGGGCCGGGTTCTCAGCCAGCTGGAACCTTTTGGAATGGGTCCGGGGAGCTGCTGCAGGAGGAGGGAGCAGCCCTTCTGCGCGCGGAGGGAGGGGGAACCGGGTCCGAGCTGAGCCTGGAAGTTCCGCCTGAGGCTGGGACCCCAGCTATTAGGATCTGGTGTTTTATCCTGGATAAAGCCGGAGGGTAGGACTCAGTGTCCCCCTTTGTGGGGGACACTGTGGGGAGTCGAGGGCGCGGATCGTGGTGGTGAGCGCTGGGGCAAGTGTTCTGAAATCGCGGTGGAGGCGACGCGCTTCCCGGGATAGGAGCTAGGAGATACTGGCGGCCCTGAGAAATTCTAGAGAATCGTAGCGGAGAACAGGGGACTGAATGGACGTCCGGGAGAGCGGGCTGTCCGGGAGCCCGCTGAGGGAGGCGAGGCGGGCTGGGGAGCGGTGGGGTTAGTGGCCGGTGAGGGCGGAAGGCGAAGCCGCGGCTGGAGGCGGAGGGTGGGCCCGCGGGAGCGGGTCCCGCAAGCTGGTTTCTGAGTTTCCCTGGACGGATGCGAGACGGCCAGCATTGGGTATCTCTCCCTGATCCGCAGAAGGGGGCGTCTGGGAGGGAAGTGACTCGTGTAGAGAGATGGTGGATTATTTCTCCAGACCCGGTTTCCCGCGTGGGGCAGTAGTGGTTTGGCAGATGTCTGCCCTTCCCTGTAGCAGTTTTAGGCGCAGCACGTAACCCCCCCCCCCCCCGCCACGTATTTACCTTTGAAAAGCACGCACACACACACACACACACACACGTACGTGTCTCTACATAGTATATCCCTCAGTCTGAAAACAACTTCTCAGAGGAAGCGGTCTTCCGTCTTATCACCCGTCACAGGCACCTGGAGGCTGAATTAGGACAAACCCACCACTCACCAGTGTAATCCCAGGGGATGTGTTTCCTTGGCTTTGTTCTAATTGAAGAGAGTTAATTTAAGCATCACACTTTTCTTCCTGGAAATGTTCACAATTTAATTAAACACTCTCTTCCTGCTGGCAGCCTCCTCAACTTTGATCAATAAAATTTCAGAGTAACAGGTCTAGAAATGAGGCATATTTAGTAAGGAGTTCACTGCTTCTTTAAACATAAAGCCTTTTAAGAATTGAAACTTGCCCTAAAGCACTTCTAAACGGCTGTCCGATGCTCTCCGCTCCAGTTTTGATATAGGCTCTTTGCTTAAAGGGCATCTTCTCCTTTGAGGGGGCACACCATGGGTCTTGTAGGCCCTGCAGTTATTTTGAGCTGCACCAATAAAATTAGTCATGAGCCAGAAGAAATGAAAGTAATATACCTTGGGTCTCCAGATACCTTACCTAATAGACTGGGCAGTTAAGTGTTGAGATGCTTCTCTGGCAGTGGAGTTCATTTTCAACTCCTTTCTGGGATGCTAAGATGCTAGTGTGAGACTGGGCTTTGAGATGGGACAAACATTTTGAAATACCCATTATCTCATAGTTCTGGCATGACAGTTGAAACAGTTTCCTGCCTGCGGAGTTCAGGGCAGTGTTGTCAGAATTTATTTCACTTTCATAAGTGGCTCCTTCTGCCTCACCAGCCTCAGGATCTCTGGCTGATAAAGTGGAAGAGGTGGTCTTAATTTAGTTATCAAGTGAGGGGAAAATGATCCACTGGTTGTTTTATTTCTAAACGTTTCAGCATTTCAATGTAGAAATTACATACTAACTGTTGCTTCTAAAATGTTAACACCCTGGACTTTCTAATTAATTATGATAATTATGGGCTAGATTCTGCTGTCTTTATAGATTTGGTGGACTCTTAAAACACCCGTGTCCTAGATTTCTATCAAGGTTGTCATCACAAGTCTCTACATATTAGGAAATGTTTCAAATAAAAATGCAATTGAATTTGGACGGGGGTTGTGTTGAGGGATTTTAATGATTAAAACAGGAGCATGTTGAAAATTGACTTCTGAAAACCAGTTTCATTTTTAAATTTTATACATTTCTCAGCACTGGTATGATCTGTTATGAATTAGCCTCTGGAATGGCTGTCCTTTGATCCTGAGACACATGGGAGTCACCATTTGCTTAGATGATTGGTCAGGCATCCTGTGTAAGCTATTGGAAATTTCAAATTGATTAATATACTTATCAGGTTCAACAATGTTAGTAAGTTTTGCTAGAAGATTGCATCATTTTTTTGGTACTGTGCAAACTTGACACCCGGAGGCAGATTTGCTGTGATGCTAAAAAAACTTAAGCTTCAGGGCCTTGCACTAGCACCAGCCTCATCCAGTAGCACTTAGGGTGGCTTGGGCCTGAGGGAAGCAGTGCGTCCATCAGCCATCAGGGGAGATAGATAGAGAGGGAGGGAGGGAGGGAGGGAGGGAGAGAGAGAGAGAGAGAAATATGTTTATTAGATAATCACTTTCTAAGGATATATGACTGCTGTTAAGTTTCGGACATATGCCCTTCAAACACATTTTCCAGGAAGATATTATTATAGAAAAGTTGAAATTATCTCTGTTGTAACAGGAAAATCCACTACAGGTTTCCCCCACTTTCTGAAAGTTCACATTAGTACCACTTAGCTTTTACTCAAGATCTACATTTCGCTAACCAAAAGAAATCCCAAGAAGATTTTCCCTTCTATGAAAGAGCTGTTATCGAACTAGTGTAGTCTTTGGTAAAATTGAAGTGCCTGCTGTAACATGAAGTGGGAATACTCTTTGCTTCATGCTAGTTCAGCTTACCAAAGGTTTCATAGGAGTGGTCTACTTTCAGATAGTGGGACAAACCTGTATTTTGCTCAAAAAGAAAACTATAGAGTATGTTTGTGTGATTTAAGTAGGACTTAATTAGAATACTTAAGAACTAGAGTGCTCTAATAATTTCAGTAACTGAAATTTAAACTTGTCTGAAACATTTATTTCAACTGTTGTTGATGAAGCTGTTTCTAAGATGTCATAAATGACTACCCCGCCTCGACTACTTCTTGCCTTAGTGAGTTTACCGTGGTAAACGTACTGTTGTCCTTCCACGTGATGTTAGCGTAGATACAAATTATAATTTTTAGAAGTGTAGAAGTGTAATCGCCAAAACTAGTCCAGTACAGACCCTGGAGGCTGGCTTTTGAGAAAACTAAAATCCCAATATAAATGTTATTTCTGTTCTTTGCCCCAGTCTCTGAAAGATGAGCGCCAGAAAAACGAGTTAATCAAGACCTTGCCTTCTTCCTACAGTACAACAGGATGCGCTTTCTCCAGGGTTCAGCCAGAGGTTGTTTATTCCTTTTGAAGTGAATTCAGAGATTGAGGAGGTGCAGAAGAGGACAGACAGCATGGGCGGAGGGACTGAGAGCATCCTTGGGCCCATTGACCTCCTTTTCCCTTTGGTACTTTTTTTTTTTTTTTTTGCGGTACGCGGGCCTCTCACTGTTGTGGCCTCTCCCGCTGCGGAGCGCAGGCTCAGCGGCCATGGCTCACGGGCCCAGCCGCTCCGCGGCATGTGGGATCTTCCCAGACCTGGGCACGAACCCGTATCCCCTGCATCGGCAGGCGGACTCTTAACCACTGCATCACCAGGGAAGCCCACCCTTTGGTACTTCTCTCTCAAATCTAGGAGCACCAGTGCTATCAGGCCTTGGGGGGACACGTTTGAGTAGGATCAAGGAACATGTAAGTGGCATTTGTTCCTTTCTTGGTTGGAGTCTCAGAAAGACTGCATGGGCCCTGCAACTGGAAAAGGTACCCTTTGGAGGTAGAATGCTGAAGGTTTCCTTATTCAGGAAGAGGATAGGGATGGGGATGAAATGATGGAGCTTCCCTCAAGTGGGTTTGTTTGTCTGTTTGTCTTGGAGGATACATGTCCGAGTTGGGGGAGTCATAGTGTGAATGCCAAGGAAGGGGAGAGAGCTGTAGAACTTGGTGGGGGTGACACTGTCCTCTGAAGCCCCCTTTTCAGGGACTTTGTGGTCGGTTGGTTGCTTGATTGGAGCAGATGGGGTGAGCACAGCCAAATACACAGATACTATATCTAACGCCCCAGTTATCCAGAGCCACGGCAGGGCCCAAACTCATTAGTGCATTGGCCAAATTCTCTATAAGATCTACAGCATGTCACATAAACTGAGTCTTAGTTCCTTCATCTATAAAAAATGGGATACGGAGAAGATTAGCGTGGCCCCTGCGCAAGGATGACATGCAAATTCATGAAATGTTCCATATTTTTTATACATACTACTATATATAAAATAGATAACTAATAGGGACCTACTGTATATCACAGGGAACTCGACTCGATACCCTGCAATGACCTATATGGGAAAAGAACCTAAAGAAGTGGATATATGTATATGTATAGCTGATTCACTTTGCTGTACAGCGGAAACGCAGCACTTTAAATCAACTATACTCCAATAAAAACTTTTTAAAAATAATAAATAAAAAAAAAAAAAATGGGGATACCAAAACTTACCTACTTAAGAACTTAAATGAGATAGGTATGGAAGCACCTTGAACATGTATTCTTCCCCAAATTGGTTGTTTTCTTTAATTAACCAACATCTTCTTTCATCTTTATGGCAGATGCAAATAAGTAAACAGTTTTTAAAGTTAATTTAATTTAATTTTTTTTTTTGCGGTACGCGGGCCTCTCACTGTTGTGGCCTCTCCCGTCGCGGAGCACAGGCTCCAGAGGCGCAGGCTCAGCGGCCATGGCTCTTGGGCCCAGCCGCTCCGTGGCATGTGGGATCTTCCCGGACCGGGGCACGAACCCGTGCCCCCTACATCGGCAGGTGGACTCTCAACCACTGCGCCACCAGGGAAGCCCTAAAGTTAATTTTAAAAAATTCTAGCAGTTGTGTAGCACATCAGTTGTTCATGCTTTACACTGATCAGATCCAGAAGCTTTGGGCACAGAGGTTCTCCAGGCCTGACCTCCACACCCACCCCACAGCCCCCTTTTGACTTGGGGAACCTGGCTGACATCCTTCTCGTCCCCTTTACCCCTGAACACTTGCACTGTTGTATCGAGGCTTCTCCCAGTCTTCTTTACTTGCTCTCTCCTGATGCTTCGAGTAGGTCAGAAATTGCTTCTCAATGGGAAAATGGACCCAAATTTTCAGGACCCTAATCCTGGGCTTTAAGCTCACTCAATGACTGGCAGTAGGATGGGGGTCACTGGGATTCCCCTTCACGAACTACCGCAAGCTTCTTTGCCAGCTTTCATGAGTTTACTCTGTCATAAGACAGGAACGTGGATGAATGTATTACGTAAAGATTTGCCACGAGGGTTAAAATAAAAGAGGTTTTCAGAAGAGCCTGAGAAGCGTAGTGAATTCAGTGCTTTTTTTCGTATCACTGAACTTCTCATAGATTGGCAGTAGAGTTGACCGCTTGGATGGATGACTTACGTAGCAGCCAGATGAGGTGGGCACACCAGAAACATTATTTTGAGTTAATTCTTAAGTGCTACAAATCAGTCTTCTTAACAAACACATATCAAAGGTGACCTCCACCCTTGGTCCAGACCTCGCCACCAATTTCGTGGTGCCACGCCTGTGTTAGGATGCCACCAATTTCATGGTGCCACGCCTGTGTTAGGATGAGCCTGTGCGTTTAAGGAAGTGAGTCGGTTAGGAAAAGCAGTTGGGGATTCACAAACAGCATGACTGAAAAAGCAGAACACTGTAGCACCTAACCCAGTTTGTGATGCCCCTGTGAAGTTTTATTTTTGATCACTGTCTGCTGGAGGGAAGTCCCCCTCAGAAGGTCTCCGCATGGGAAACTGTCCAGCTCAGGGCCAGTGACTCTCCAGTGTATATGTACTCCGTTTAAGGGCCTCAGCCCTGCATGAAGACCCAGTTTCCTGGGAATTTGCCTGTTCACTTGAGCAGCATATCTGGACATGTGATGCATCACCCCGGTGTCCATAGAGTGTCCATATGGTACAGACTGTCAGCATCACCCATGTGGGAGGAGCCTGGATACTGCCTTTTAAACTGGTTTTGCTGGTGATGCCAAGACCAGGTGATGATGGCAATCCTGGTGCTCTGTCAACAGGCCCGTGAATTCTACCTGCACGTTCTGCCCTGTGGAGCACCCAGAGTCCTTATCTGCTGTGTGTGATTGGCGAGCAATCGAGTCAGTGTATATCAGTGGCGGTCCAGAGCTATTAACCTCTCTTTGAACTACCTAAGGATGTTTTTTCTTGCTCTGCGTATGCTTTAGCGAGGAAGCCTTGAAAAGGATTATTACTGTGCAGAGCAAGGATAAACAGTGATGCTAGAGCAGTTTTTCCTGGGTTGTCAAAGGGTGCTGGACTGGACGTTACCGCACAGGCCTTAGAGCGCCCTGGGTTGGTGAGGTGTTCAGAGGAGAATTTTGCCAGACCTTCCAGGGTTATTGTGTTTTGTCTGTAGAAGGAAGAGTGTGTGCGTGGAACTGGTACCCACACCACTCTAAGTTCTGTGAAGAGAGAGGGGTTCCTTAGGTGGCCATCCTGTCCATCACCATGGCTTTTCCCAGGGTGTTTGTGATGATCCTGTGGGCCTTGGACTGAGCTAGCGCTTCCTGCAGCAGAGACCAGCCCTGCAGACTCTGGGGGAAGCCCCGACCCTCAGATGCCTTTCTTCCCACCCAACCTGAGCAGCCTCAAATGCAGAGCTCTGCCAGGGCCGCCTGAGCCCCGCACCTGGGTGTAGGTGGAGGAAGGCCAAACCACACTTTCCAGTAGGCGATTAACTGCCGGCTTGCTGCCCCTCTCCCGGTGCAGCTGACTGTCTCGGCTTCTATTCTCATGACGACATTTGCACAGTGGAATCATGCAGAAACTTACTTTGTTTGGAGCAATGCCTCACATACATTTTTTCTGATACAGCCTACAAATGGAGAAAGACACCATTGTTGAGCACTTTTCGTGGGGGGGTGGGGATGGTGAGAGAGTGATTTTCCCAAAGGAATACATCTTACTTAATATTCTAGAAAAATCAAGTACTACACAACCCTGAATTCAAAAGATCTCTCTGTACGTATGTTAAAATCAGGGTCTACGTGTCATGTGCTGTGTGATCCCAAGGCTGTATTTAGCCTGGCAGATTAGTACTTTTGCATTAGAACATTTTATCCTCGCAAAGGATAGCAAGGATTCTCCCCGTACACAATTCCAGATGAGTAGAATTCATTCATTTGGGGAGGAATATGAAGAAACTGTTTTGGAAATTGAGATCCAACCCACAGCACTTGCGATTATTCCTGTGTGAGATCATTTTCCCTTTTGAGAAAAGTTGAAATCGGTGGTAAATGCAGCATGGAGGTGGACCCAGAGAGTGGGAGGCATTGCTTTTGCATGAAATCACAATGTGTACATTGTTTAAAAATATTCTTTTCATCGTATGCTTCATTACCAAAACAATTCACAGCCTCCAGAGGACGACAGATGTTACGGTGTAAGCAACAGGGAGAGTATAAACTAGAGGAAAGGAAAGGGAAGAAATCCCTCCTTTTCCAGCCACCACTCAGAATGGAATTGAGTTTTTTCTTCTAGGGACTTCCCTGTAATCCCCAGGGATGGCTTGACCTTGAGGTTTCTAGGCTTGGTGCTGGGAGGAGCTAAGAGGAAAAGGGGAGGGAATTAACATTTCCTGAGCGCCAGACACCAAACTGGTTGCTTTATCTTCAATGTCTTACCTAATGCTAGCAATCACCACCATTTTTCAAATGAGGATGCTGAGGCACTGGGAGGTTATCAGGTGACCAGCCAAGCTGTGCAGACGCCAGCCAGTTTTCTTAAGCAGTTTTCCCTCTTGTTACTAAACCAGTGCTAAAGGGCCCTGGTGCTCAGAGTGTGGTCTGAGGACCTGCGGCATTCGCAGCACCATTACCCAGGGGCTTTGTTGAAACTAGAGGATCCTGAGCCCCGTTCCAGACCTGCGGAGTTGGAATCTGCATTTGTGACAAAATCCCTAGGGACCTGTATGCACAGTATGGTGTGAGAAGCTCTACTACCCCGGACTTGGAGGGCGAAGGTCGGGCAGCTACCACCGAGAAAACTAGCCAAACCTCAGGACTGCGATCAGCAGACTGACTTGAGGGACTGGTCTATCTGGGAGCGGGGATGGGTGCAACTATGAATAGAATCTAGCAGGATGCAGCTAAGCATCTTAAAATGCACAGGATGTCCCCCTCCCCTCGCAACAACGGATTATCTTGCCCTGAATGTCCACAGTGCTGATGCTGAGAAACCCAGATCTAGTTGTCCATATCTGGAATTCCCATCCTGTAGGTATGTTTCCATAGCTTCCGATGCCTGCAGCTCTCTAGCAAGTGTCACTTAGATGATACTGATTGCATTTTGCTATGCAAATGTGATTCTCTTTACTGGGACTTGGAAGGAGTAAAAGAGCTGAAATTGCAGCATGATAGATTTCCGTTAGGGTTATGAGAGTGTCTGGCTCTGGTACCCAGGATGTTGCAGAAATGTTTCTGAGCGTGTACTGAGTGCCCCCCACTGGGGGTCACTCCGCCCCCTCCAGTCCTGCCTGGCAACAGTACCTTTTGTTTGTTTTACCCCCCAAACTTGCCCAGGCCTCTGTTCTATTTCTCAGCCTCCAAGCAAGCTGTGTTGGGTCAGCTGTGATACCTGGAGGCTGGGGGAGGAAAGGGAATAAACGCAAGACTGGTGAAGGGAAGCAAAGCCTCTTTCCTACCACCTTGCCTCCCTGCCTGCCCCTGGGATCTACTCATCTCCCCCTTTTCTCACTCAGCTCCTCTAATTCCAGCACCTCCACTGACAAACACCTCTCCTCTCCTCTCTCCCTGCCCCTTCTCTCTCTAGGTTCTGGCCCAGAACGTCTGGAACTCTCTCCCCTCCATCCCCTCTGCCTCCCTCCCTCCTTTTCTCTCTGTCTTCCGTTTGTGAGCTGAAAATCAACCTGAATCACGACTGGGAAGTGAAACCAGGATGCCCAGTGTATATTAAGGGAGGGGAAAGTTTTGAACTGAAATTCTATCCGATAAAGAACGCTTGGCATTTATCTCCTTCAGAATGGCTACAAACACCTCTACCTACTTTCTTGTTCTACTCTGATTAAAACTTGCTTTTTCTCGAGCTCTAGAGTTGGAAAACAGAATTCTTTCTTGGTTCTAGTGTGTTTTCCAGCTTTCTTTCACTGTCGATATTATAACGATCATTTTCCTATACTTTTAAATGAACATTGTCATTGAAGTAGATTGTTCTCAACAAGTTTTAGATTTATCACCGAGGCATCCCAAGGAGAAGAAAATCTCTTCGCAACTTCTGTGTGCCTTCTTTTCATAACTCCCGTGATCCTTTGCAAATGAAAGGGGACGCCTTGGGGAGTGACGGCAGGCTACACAGAACGTCCAGCTCCAGCATTTGGAACCAGAGGCCGGGGCAGATGAAGCTGGAGTGCTGGGCTTCTGGCCAGAGTGGAATGAATCTTCCCAGCACTGGGAAGCCTGTGTTTTTCCAGCAGACCAGCTGATCTACTCCAGAGGGATTTAAATTGGGAAATGGGGAGTTCTGGGGAGTAGTGGAAATCAGAGAACAGGAGATCAATTGCTATGGAGGGTTATTGGTTATGTCACAAAAAGGGGGAGATTTGACATCTGGTAACTGATTCCTAGTCATTGTTTGGAGAAAATAATTGGGAAATCAGTATTAGAAACAATTTTGTCTTTAATATGAGTCCTAAAGGTGTATAAATGAGAGGAAGAGGACTTTCCTGGTGGTCCAGTGGTTAAAACTCTGTACTCCCACTGCAGGGGGTGCAGATTCAATCCCTGGTGGGGGAACTAAGATCCCACATGCTGTGCATTGCGGCCAAAATAAATAAATAAATAAATAAATAAATGAGAGGAAGAAAACCTTAGAGGACTTTGTCCCCCGAGGTACCCCTCCTGTCTTCAGCCCACACCCTCTAAGTGTGTTGTCACATCTCATGAATGCCTCAAGGGTCCTCTTGGGCTTGATAATGTATGCCATCGTTTGGAAGATCCACTAAATTCTTTGGGCCACAAATTATGCCTTTCAAAATTGTCCTCGAAGAATGCTAGTAAGAATCATTACACAATTACCTACTGCAAATCCTTGGACACATACAGAGTAACAATTACTGGGGCTTTTTGAAGAATGGGTCCAAACCAAGGACAGAGTTTACATGAACAGAGGAAATAATTCACTATGTGTACAATTGAATAAAACCTTGAACCTTTAACATGGGCCCATTTTCATACACAAATTGGGATGAAGCTTCTTTCAAAAGAGCGTAACTTTGAAAAAGCTCAGATTTTCATATTTCTTCAGTGAGTTGAATCTTCCATAAGTGCAGATACTGGGAGATTAAAGGGGATTTAAGATGCTTCTGATAATGAATCTTCATTGAAAATCAGACCCTCTTCCAAGTGCCTGCCACATATGAATCACCATCTTTCTTTCTTTCTTTCTTTTTTTTTTTTTTGGTACGCAGGCCACTCACTGTTGCGGCCTCTCCCGTTGTGGAGCACAGGCTCCGGATGCGCAGAATCAGCGGCCATGGCTCACGGGCCCAGCCGCTCCGCGGCATGTGGGATCTTCCCAGACCGGGGCACGAACCCGTGTCCCCTGCATCGGCAGGCAGACTCTCAACCACTGCGCCACCAGGGAAGCCCTATATTGCCATCTTTAACCCTCGTAACGTCCTCCTGTTGGGAAGATACCAGCATTAGAAATTTTTGTTACAGATGAAGAAAGTGAGCACAGTGGTTTAAGACAAGGGCATGTATCTAGTAGCACAGTCAGAATTTGAATCCTTGTAGTCTGGCTTTTATACACAGTCTCTTAATCTTTACCAAACTTATTCTGCCTTCTTTGTACTTAAGACAAACTAAACTTGCCGTCTTCTACTGCAGTTGAGGGTATGGATCTCAGTCCACAAGCAAAGGCTTGAAAAAAACATAGCATTTCATAACTTATGTAAATTAACTTAATTTTGTCTCCAAGCCTTCAGTCTGTCCGGCTAATAGAAAATTTAACCTCAGTTATCTTGGGAAAACGCCCACCTTATGATTGTATCCAAGGTCTAAGGTTTTAGGAAAAGGGCCATCTAGACACCTCCCGACACCGGTTTTAGTTGTGATTTCCAGTCACGTGTCTATATTGCTTTGACTGTTTCTGTCCACATGGGCAAGTTTGGGGCTCTCGGCTGTTCCACACAGGCATGGGGTAGAGCCCGGGAATCCTTGGCAAGTCTGGGAACCTGGAGCCTTTCCTCTCTGAAGTCTTGCCAGCTCTACTGGGAGCTTCCAGGGAACAGAGCAAAACACCCAGAGGTAGAAGATGGAAGGGTGCTTTCTAGAATGCCTTGCATGATCTTGTCTATAGCTTAGATTTTTACAAAAGCTAGGAAGAACCTTGACACCAGATCTCCAAAGCAAGCATCCTGCTGGCTGCCTGCCTGCCTAAGGGGGAGGAAGGAGGAGAGAACGTAAAAGGAGAAGACATTCATTAAGATCTCAGAAATATTCATGGACTAGAGTGGTGGTTGCCAGGGGCTGGGGGGAGGGAGGAATGGAGAGTTAGTGTTAAATGGGTACAGTTTCAGTTTTGCAAAATGAAAAGAGTTCTCTGGATGGGTGGTGGTGATGGTAGCAGAACAATGTGAGTATACTTAATGCCCCTGAACTGTACACTTGAAAATGGTTAAAATGCTGAATTTTATGTTTGTATATTTTACCACGATAAAGCAGAGTCATCCACACAGAAATTTTATTTCATTGGTACCAATTTTGACTTTTACTAAAAACAGTCAAAAGATAAATCCAAATGACAGAAATAGAAAACAAACATCACCATCAAAAAAAAAAAAAAGTTCATGAAAAACTATCTTTTGAAAGCTAAAGGAGAGCAGTAGATTTGAATCCTCCAGTGGTGGGTGTGTTCACTTCCTTCAAGGGAAGCGCTGGTCTTGTCTGACCTCTGAGCCCATCCTTGGTCTTGAAGACAGTGGGCCCCGAACACCCGATGGTAAAGTGGCCTCAGAAAGTGCTTGAGGTCCAGCTGGTCCATTCCCTTGAAGAACACTCAGCAAGATGGGCCTGTGTGGTTCATGGTACCCTCTTTGGAGCCCACAGGACTGATTCGAAGAGGAGAACATGTGTTGAGCTGTGTTCTCCTACTGTCTAGGCTGCTCTCTGGCCCTGGGATGAGGGCAGCTCCATAATTACCACACCTCTGTCATCAAAGGAATCCCGAGTTGTCACATTTCTCAGTATTGTTTCCTTTGCAAATTAATTCTGGTTTGTCATATTTCCAAGGTGGAAACTACCTCTCCTCGCTTTTTTTTTCCCCCCACTGTAGCTCCATGATAAGGGAAATGATGGATGCCTGGACTTGTCTTCCAGCATCCAGGGCACTGCATATCTGGGCCCTGCAGGGCCCCAAGCTCTGAAACAGGAAGAGGTGCCTGTCGAGGTCTCAAAGACACACTTTCTTAGAGTTTGCTGTCTTCTCATGCTTCCCCGGCTGTCAGAAAGGGCATGAGAGTGACCTGGGGGTTGCGAGGCCGTGGAAACACAGTGGGGGCAGCCCTGGATGGCTCTTCCCCTCTGTGGGCTTTGGTGTCACCCCAGCAGGGTGACTTCCAGGCAGAGGGCCAGCTCCCTGACACCCATGACAGCGGGGTCCCTTCTGCCTGCCGGCCCTGAGAGGCATGCCGGGGCAGTTCTGTGATGGCACTGCTAGTTCTTCCACTTGCTTGCTTGTTTGTCATTTTAATTGTGGTAAAATACACATAACATAAAATTGACCATCTGGACCATTTTCAGTCACGTTAAGTACATTCACATTGTTGTGATACCATCACCATGCATCCGTCCACGAAACTTTTCATCTTGTAAAATTGAAACGCTTTACCCATTAAATACCAACTCGCCCTTCCCCTCTCCCCTTCTAGCCCCTGGTAACCACCGTCTACTTCTGGTCTCTGTTAGTTTGGCTACTCTAGGTAACTCATCTAAGTGGAATTACATAGTAGCCCTCCTTTTGTGACTGGCGTAATGTCCTCAAGGTTCCCCCGTGTTTTAGCAGCTGTTAGAGTTTCCATCCTTTTTAATATTGGTGAATTATATTCCAGAATATGTCTATACCATATTTTGTTTGTCCATCATCCATCGATGGACACTTGGGCTGCTTCCACCATTTGTCCCACCCTTGTTGTTGAGAGGCATGAGCCATCTGTGAAGTCCTCCGGAGATCAAAAGAATTCCCCAGTCCCTACTTTCAAGGAGTTCACTTCTCTAGCAAGTGCCAAGGTACTAATACAGGAAAAACTAAATCACAGTAAATCATCGTATATTCTGAGACATCTGTCAGGACATGTCACAAGAGGATGTGGATTTGCAAAATGCATGGCTTAGAGAGAGTACACTCTATAGTGTGGATTCCAGAGGTAGGTAGCCCAAGCCCCAATCCTGGCTTTGTCTTTAGTATCCATGTCACTTTGGGGGAATTATTGAATCTTTCTAAGCTTCAGTTTCCTTCAGTCTGTAGAATGGGGGTAATAGTACTTTCCCCATAGAGTTGTTGAGAGGTTTAAATGAGAAAACATTGATAAAGAGTTTAACAGAGAGCCTGGCATGTGGTTAGCATTCAAGACTAACATATAGAGGAAGCAACCGATTAGCCACTAAATGCCAGTCAGTTCTTTTTAATATATTGTTCTTGTTCTCTTAATCTGACTGTAAACATTGGTATCTGCATTTGCCACAATTTCGCAAATATTTGTGGTTCCTATTCTTTCTTTCCTCTTCATCTCCCTTTAAGATTATGGTAGTTTGCATGGTAATCGATTTTGGAGATTCTCAGATTATTCAGTAAGAATAAACTGTTTTTATCAGATAATTGATAATAAAAGTGAATATGGCCTGGCTTTCTTATCCATGGGAGGATATAAAATGAGGAAGGGAATGACCGTTAGTAGATAACCTTTATCTAACTGGCGAGGGAGTTAGCTTTCCCTAACTCTGGGCCCCTTAGAGAGAGGGGGAGGCCGGGTTCCATCTCTTGGTAACATAGGTCTGATAACATTGCCTAAGTGGCTGTTCTCTCAATTAAAAATTTCATATTTAGATTATTTTAATCTCAAAGATGGAAATGCTCTCATTTTTTCTAGTAATGCTTAAGAAAACTTTAAAAAATTAAATTGACAGTTTCACTGAATGAAATATTTTTCTCTTCAAGGGTGCCCTAAGGCATTCTAGAATGTAGGTCTAAGGCACATCATCTGGCTGGTGCATTACTTTATTCTATTCCTGTTTGTCTGCTTGGTATTTCCAACCCAGGAGTCCACCGACTTCAAGGCAATTGAATCCATTATTACCCAGGAGAAAAAAAGTCTGAGTCTCCCTTGCCCCAACAGTAGGTTTCTCTCTAAAAAAATAAAAATAAAAAAAATAATAAAGGCATTTGAGAGGAGCGAGTGCAAACAGGAACCTCCTCTTCCACCCTAGCTGTTGCTAAGCTGTAAGCTAATATTGTGAGAGAGAAAAAATATCAAGTTCTCAACTTTCTTTGCCATACCGCTTTGTATTTTTTACTAGCATTAACGACGGTTTTCCCCCAAATGCTGGTGAAAGCTGAATGGTTTGTCCTTTAGTTTGTAGATTAGGGAGCTTTGCTTAGATTAACTCAAGGTGCCCAGGCTTCTTCCACTCCTCTTGGAGTTCTTTTTACACCTTCCCTATTATTCTGGTGGTATCTTTCAATCAGCTTTTCTGATCAAGTATTTATGGTGCCAATTACTTAGTCTGCTGGGGTGGGTAAAGGAATGCTGTGGTGCCTTTAAATATATTTGTCTATTTGTCATCAAAAGTGAAAACCAAACTTGGAGATTTCTTTTCTCTATTTAAATTTGGAGACTTTTCTTTTTGCCAAAATCTCTGGAGAATGATAAGGTAGCGGTGGTTGAAATACTTCTGCGGCTTTTAGCAAGGGAGGATTTAGCAAGTGAGAGTTTCCCAGATTGGGTTTAGATTCATATTTGTTTATGTTCCAAACTTTTTTTTTTTTTTTTCCTGTAATACCACAGTTTTGAGTATCAGCAGAACTTGGGGCAGATGGTATTTCATGGAATGTGTGTAATCCTTTGGGGTTGTACATTTTACTCAAATAAACTTTCATGACGGGTTGGTTAAATAGGACAAAGTCTCCCGCAGACTTCACTTGACTCTTTTTGTTCTTTTCCTGTTTTCCTGATCAGACTTCGGTCCAGCCCCCTTTAAAGAGGGCAGCTGAGTAGCGTGAAAATAAGGGTTTTAGGTGGTGGTGCAGTTAAGTTACTGAGGGATGTTGTGGGTTTAGTCTCACTTGACACTAATAGTGAAGTGATATGGGAACCCCCCACTCCATCTGCTCCAGTGGTGGGTCTGGGGAGCTCTCCAGTGATGGAGAGTAACTCCTCTCTTGGTTTTCTCACTTCTGGGTACCAGAAATAATTAGCCCGTGGTTGGCAGAGTGTAGAACTGCCCACCAAGGAGGGATCTTACAGTACGGAAGCAAGAGCATAATGTAGGAAGGAAGTTGACATTTTTCAGGGTCAGCTCTACCTAATTTGCAAAATGTTATATTTTCGAAAGCCATCAAGTAATCCACAGACTCATCAAATCAAAGGGCTAGGTTGTAGGGAAAGAATCCTGTAGAATTGGGGAGTCCAGAACGACTTGATCAAGTTATTCTACCTCCCAAAGCCTTGGTTTTGTAAACTGCAAAATGGGCTAATAATACCTATGATTAGTTGTTGCCGTGCAGTAACCGATCCAGAGTGGCTGGTGTATTTTCAATAATATATATATTTTAAAAAATAAATAATTAATAATAATAATTAATTTATTTATTTTTGGCTGCATTGGGTCTTCGTTGCTGCACACGGGCTTTTTCTAGTTGCAGCCAGCGGGGGCTACTCTTCATTGCGGTGTGCGGGCTTCTCATTGTGGTGGCTTCTCTTGTTGTGGAGCACGGGCTCTAGGCGCGTGGGCTTCAGTAGTTGTGGCACGTAGGCTCAGTAGCTGTGGCTTGCGGGCTCTAGAACGCAGGCTTAGTAGTTGTGGCGCATGGGCTTAGTTGCTCCGCGGCATGTGGGATCTTCCCGGACCAGGGCTCGAACCCGTGTCCCCTGCATTGTGGGTGGATTCTTAACCACTGCATCACCAGGGAAGCGCTCAATAATATATTTTTAATAAATGTAAATTTCCCTTCCTCGACCATTCAGGATCAAGTAAGTTGCCATGTAAAAGTGTTTTGAAAACTACGGATATTAATTATTATTTGTGTTTGCCTCTTAGTTGACTTTAAAACATTTGTTTGTCCCAGGAACAGAAGAAAAATATCCCTTGATTGTGAGACAGGTGCATTTTTAGTATGTTAAGTCCACTGCCTATCTTTCTTTTCTTTTTTAAAATTTATTTATTTATTAATTTTTATTGGAGTATGGTTGCTTTACAATGTTGTGTTAGCCTCCACTGCACAGCAAAAGGAATCAGCCACACACACACAGATATCTCTTCCCTTTTGGACTTCCTTCCTGTTAGGTTACAACAGTGCATTAGGTAGAGCTCCCTGTTCTGTATTCCCAGCATGTTCCCATCAGTTGTCCATTCCTCCCACCCTACCCCTCTCCCCCTTGGTATCCATATATTTGTTCTCTACATCTGTGTCTTCATTGCTGCTTTGCAAGTAAGATCATCTATACCATTTTTCTAGATTCCACATATATGCATTATTATACAATATTTGCATTTCTCTTTCTGACTTACTTCACTCTGTATGGCACTCTCCACTGCTTATCTTTCTTGTGGCTCATTAACATGGTCGATTTCAACCCTTTAGTATTCCTGGCACAGAATCTTCAGCTGTTTTCATCAAGTATGTTCTTGGGTCGTAAGTTACCAGATGATCCTGTGGGTGGGTCTCTGTCGGCTCCAAAATTAAATGACACGCGTGAGTTTTCTTACTGACTTAACTCAAAAGCCATAGGATGACTGGGAGGCACTGAGGAAATGACAGCTTCCAGATGGTCCATCGGCTTTCCAGAACCTGTGTCTTTGGGGAGACAAGTGAGGCAGAGCTAGAACTGCAGTTAAGTGACTCCCAGAGGCCCCTCACACTCACTGGTTTCCGCCTGGTCTGATTTATCAGGAGTGATGGGAACATGATTCAGAGATGGTCTTATAAGTATTTTTATTCTGGTTGAATCATATCTGGTGGCTATTTCCATTTTCCTAATGTTATCTGATTAGCTCAGGGATGCCCAACCTTTATTGTCCTGACTCACTGAGGGACGCTGCTTGGTCACGAATGGGGAGACCCTGGGGAGGAAGAGGGTTGGCAGGCATTCCCCCCTGGTGGGTATCCTGGCAAATTCCAGGGAGGGAAGCATGTGATCATGACTCCCAGCAAAGCCTTACTCAAACCTTGCAACACAACCCATTGTGGAAACCCTTTCATCGACGCTAATACATTCATCTTCTCCTGAAAGGAGGCTGAGCTGACTTCACCCTATCCCATATTGCACACCAAGAAACTGAGTCTCAGAGAGGCTAAGGGAGTGGCTTAGAGTCCCACCCTTAGATCTGGTAAAATTCCAGGTGGATACAGACCACCAAAGTCAGAGGAGAAAGGAAAGTCTAGAAAGACTTTCTCCTTCTACTTTAAACTTCCCTGTGTTGGTTGGGTAGCTTCCAAAGAGTGATGATAATTTTTTTTTAAATCATTTTTAAAAAAACTAAAAATGTATTATATTTGTGATTATTATTCAAATTCAAAGAAATGAAAAAGGAGCTAATCAATCCTCTAGTTCAGTCCTCATTTTTACATATCAGAAGACTAAGACAAGTGCCATTAAGTAATTTGGTCAAGGTGATACATAAGCTGGCAAGTGGTATAAAATATATTTCAAAAACTTTATAGACTACCTGTGGTTATTAAAGCTCTGTATTCCACTAAATACACCTTTAGCTGCTAGCTGCCTGAACTACCCCAGATGACTCTGAGCTGTACTGTTTGTTTTTTTTTTTTGCGATACGCGGGCCTCTCACTGCTGTGGCCTCTCCCGTTGTGGAGCACAGGCTCCGGACGCGCAGGCTCAGCGGCCATGGCTCACGGGCCCAGCCGCTCCGCGGCCTGTGGGATCTTCCCGGACCGGGGCACGAACCCGTGTCCCCTGCATCGGCAGGTGGACTCTCAACCACTGCGCCACCAGGGAAGCCCTGAGCTGTACTCTTGAAAGAAAGACTCCTGACCCTTGGCTTTGGGGTCTGTGAGACTTGGGGTGAGAACTTGGTGCTTCCTGGTACTTGTATGACCTCGGGGCATGTGACGCTTCTTACTTATATCTATTTCTTCATCTGCAAATGGGAATAATAATTCCCATCTTGCAAAGTTAGAATTAGAAATTAGAGGTAATGAATTAGGTAGAATCCATCTGAAATCACCGTGTTTATAGATTAAGATGGTCAAGTATTGGGAATGTTGTATAGTTTAACCTAAAATATAAAGAGTCTGATAGATGCTCAGTAAATAGTAACTGTTCACGTCATAATAGGGGATACAGTAGAATTTTTATGGATATTATAGTGAGGTCCCAAATGTCTGTTTTCTTTTTTCAAGGAAACAGGGAAGACCAAAATGGCTCTGCGTTTTCTTAAATTTTTTTACAGGTGATCTCTGACTTTGGAAAGCTTCTTACTTGAGTGCCCGCCCTCCCCCCATGGCCCTTCAGGATGTGATCATTCTTTTGATGTCTTTGATGGTTCATGGCTCAGTTAACTTTCTTCCATTGCTCTTGGGGACAGGTCCTCTGTAACCCCTCCCTCCGGTTTTCTTTCATTGAAGATTAGTTATTTTTCTTTTCTTTATTTTTTATTTTTAAATTTTATTTATTTTTGGCTGTGTTGGGTCTTCGTTTCTGTGCGAGGGCTTTCTCTAGCTGTGGCAAGCGGGGGCCGCTGTTCATCGCGGTGCGCGGGCCTCTCACTGTCGCGGCCTCTCTTGTTGCAGAGCACAAGCTCCAGACGCGCAGGCTCAGTAGTTGTGGCTCACGGGCCCAGTTGCTCCACGGCATGTGGGATCTTCCCAGACCAGGACTCGAACCCGTGTCCCCTGCATTGGCAGGCAGATTCTCAACCGCTGCGCCACCAGGGAAGCCCCCGAAGATCAGTTATTTTTAGGTTAGAAACTTTTCTGCACAGTAACTGCCCTGCCTCACTAATGCATAGAAAATGGATATCCTTTCAGGATTTTTAGCACTGTTATAGTTTCTCTTCAGATAAATTTTGGCTAAAACTCTATAAAATTCACCTAGACTGAAGTAATAGTATTGAGTTCTAAGAACCTGAGGATGATTTTGGGGATTCCTGTGTTCTGGACGTCACTGTGTAATTACCTAAATGTTTTGTCTTGGGCTTTATATGACTAGTTTATAAATATACAAGATTTATAAGGTCATTCTAAGTAAAAAATTTGGTTATTTATGGTTTTTCTCGGCATTATATATTCATAGATAGTGCAGACATTGAGCGTTAAGGAAACAGTTGAGGGGTGAGTTATTTTTAGTTCATATTATTATTTCATTTTATTGGATTTTTGAATTTTTTCTTCTCAGATTTTCTCTGAACCTGTATAACACTACATCCAGGGAAATGTGCTACTTAAGCTTGTTGGTAAAAGAAATTTAACCATGTTTCGCTATAAAACAAACCACTGACATGGGCAGAGGTGGGGGGAGAGGGGAGAAAGAAATAGAAGAAAATAATGAGAAAATCCTAAATCTTCATCACTTTCCATAGGCTTCAATCCAGTTTTCTACTCCCCAAAGTGACAGGCTAAGCCTTTTTATTTGTTGTCTTTTGAACGATTAAGGAAAAGGAAGCTGACATTCATGTAAAACTTAACTCACTCAACAACTTCAGATGCCTGGTGGTAACCACTCTGCACACATTTTCAAGATTTATCTTGTTTCATTAAAACTGCAGATGTTATGTCATGTTTTACTTGTCTACATAGTTTTATTACCAGGCAACTTAGTAGTCTTGCAGTCTAGGTAAAAACAGGAAAGAGAAGAAATGGGGAAGTTGGAAGAATAAATTCCACCACCTCCAGTGTGGCGGTGATTGTTAGTAATGAAATATGAAAGGATCAGGTACCGTGCATTTAGATGCCCTATGAAGAAAGCAGATCTAAGGTAGTAACATTCAAACTTTTTAAAAAGTTTTATCATTCAGTTAGATTTCCCGGGTGGCCACTAGAGAATGGATTTGGAGGAGCTTGCAGTGGTCCAAGGCCAGTGAGGGCTTTTGAGGGCAGTGGCCGGGATAACAAGGAAGACCTGACCTTTCATGTGACCCCTCCTTGGCTCCCTTCCCAGGCTTCCTCCTTTTGTCTTTTTCTCCTCTGTAAGGGCAGGATTCCACTGCAGCCTTTGAAGATCTGGCACTTAGCTTATGCTCTGAGAATTTACCAAGTGAATTCTTGCTTCTCATAAATAGTAATCCACCAGCCTGGGTAGCATGTAGGAGAAACAGGATGGGATGTCCAGCCATGGACCAGGTTGCCAGCGCTAACGCGGGGCTCATTGCAACATAGCACTTTCTGCCTGTGTGTGAAGGATGGAGGAATGCTGAGCTTGAATCATGAGGGTAAAAGTAGCCTCTCAAAATACCCTGCAGCCATGCTGGGATGGATGGGATGATGGACTCACTCTGGACCAGCTCCACGGCTTGCCTGGCAGGTGGCCAAGCAGAATGGGGCGGTCCCTGATTGATCAGAGGTCTCCAGAAACTGCCTGCTGCTAACCTTGGATCTTCCTAGAATCATGTAGATGATAGAATTTGCCTCTGGTGTCAGTTGTGGAAAAGGAAGAAAAACTGAAGGTGGACCTGAGAGAAATGATTTGTCCTGCGTCCTCCCTGTTCTGAGAATGGCACTAAGGGTTTGAAGGAAGGGATGGGGAAGACGTTGGTTGCGAGAGATTGGTAGTTAGGACACAGGCATCCTTACGTGCAGGAGTCATGTCTTGTTTAGGGGAGCAGTGTTTATATAGCATAAACGCTCTGGAAGTATATGGACCACCAGGAGGCATAATCTATCCATATGATGCCTGTCCTACAAAGGCACTCAGCCTGCCCAGATAACCCACTGCAGAGAGCAGCCAGCTTTTAGAGACTACTCTCTAATTAAATGACTTTCTTCCCTGTACCTTGCTCTCACTTTGTGGGCTACTCAATTCATTTCCCCTGTCTCTTGAGTTCGGCCCCAGTTCCACCTTGGTCGACACCCCAAATGACCCTATTTCTTGGGCTCACCCAGCTGACATTCCTCTTTCCTTCCTTACTTAACTTTGTATGTCAACTTCAATGTGATTCTCTAAAGAGAACATATTATTAAAAAAATGGAAATCTGAGACAATGAGGAAGAGTAGAAATACATCACTGTTTATTTTTAGGCCTAAGAATTCACGCAGCAACAAATCCAAACAGTTAATTATTGCCTTAGGAAAGGTTTCTACAACTGTGCTTGCCAGGTACAAGAAAGGAAAATTATAATTGTTTTCTGCATTACTCTTGGAATAACCTCATCATAGATTTTCAAGCACAGACTGAGCCTTTTTGTAAAGCCCTGAAGCTTCTATCTGCAAGTCCATCTGAAGGACAGATTCCCTGTTCTAAGCAAGAATGTGTCATCGTTGGCCTTGTGTTTTCAGATTGACACAAAGCTTTGGGGGAAAAAATGCTGTAGTAAAAAGACTAAGGGTTGTTCTTCCATGGGAGTTCCTGGAAACTTCTCAACTGGGACATTTGAAGCAAGCCTCATGACCTGACCTGAGAATTGCCACAGCCGACATGCTTTTATAGGATGTTCTACAAGGACCTGTTTTTGTGATCCACAGACTTGGGCCATGGTTAGCCTAGTATGTTGTTTTATCTCAGTTACAAGACTTTTATTAAAAGAATAAACAAGAAAGTTCAGATGAGTCAAGAATGTATTTTAATAAAGAAGATGTGGTAGAGATATACAATGGAATATTACTCAGCCATAAAAAAGAATGAAATAATGCCATTTGCAGCTACATGGATGGACCTAGAGATTATCATACTAAGTGAAGTAAGTCAGAAAGAGAAAAACAAATATCATATGATATCACTTATATGTGGAATCCAAGCAAACTAAGTCAGAAAGACAAATACCATGTGATATCACTTAGTGTGGAATCTAAAATATGACACAAATGAACATATCTACGAAACAGACTCACAGATGTTGAGAACAGACTTGTGGTTGCCAAGGGGGAGGCAGGTGGGGGAGGGAAGGATTGGGAGTTTGGGATTAGCAGATGAAAACTAGTATGTATAGGATGGATAAACAACAAAGTCCTACTGTATAGCACAGGGAACTATATTCAATATCCTGTGATAAACCATAATGGAAAAGAATATGAAAAAGAATGTATTTGCCTGGGCTGATATAACTGGCTGTATAACTGAGTTACTTTGCGGTACAGCAGAAATTAACACAACATTGTAAATCAACTATACTTCAATAAAATTATAAAAAGAAAAGAATGTATTTTAGATGCCAGCTCTAAGGATGTAACTAGAGGGCAAATGATACTAAGTTTTCAGTTTCTCCAGGGACTCGGGTTTACATCCAACGTCATCACTTCTATATGGAAGATTCTACCCAAAAGTCTTTTCTCTGTGCAGGTTCTGAAAAAAATTTGGGGTGTACTATATTTCTTAAATGTAACTAGCAAATATATTATGAAGATGTGTTAGTTATTTTCTAAAGGCTGACTTGATTGCTACTTGGCATAAACTTTTAACTGTTCTTTTGTTCCGTCAGGATGTTTATATAGCTTCACGTATCTCTCCACAAAATACATATTAATTGCCGAGGGAACAGAGTAAATTTGCAGTGGAGGAACCTGGCAGACACCACCCTAGTCTGAAATTAAAAACTACCACCATCAGTAATTGGACAAATTGACGTTGATCACCATCTGATGAGATGAGCAAGAGAAAAACACAGCATCACTTCTGTGATATTCCTACAAAAACTTGTAACTTGGATCTCATCATGAGAAAATATCAGATAGCCCCAAATGGAAGAGCATTCAGCAGACCAACTGGTTTGTAATTTTTTAAAGCATCGAGATTATGAAAGACCAAGAAAGTGCCCCAAATTGAAGGAGACTAAAGAGACGTGAGAATAGATGCCACATGGGACCCTGGATTGAACCATTTTTTGATAAGAACATCATTGGGATAACCGTTGAAATTTGAATGGGGTCTGTAGTTTAGATGGTGGGATTCTGTCAATGTTAATTGCGTGATTTGGAGGCTGTACTGTGGCTAGGTAAAAAAAGGTCCTTATTTTTAGGAAATGTACATTGAAGTATTAGGAATAATGAGCCTTACATTTGCAACTGACTCCAATGGTTTAGAAAAGAATTATATACACACACATTCTAATAAGGTTTTAAGGTAAAAGACGTTAATATAAGAGACGAATTAGAAGGATATGCTCTTTCATGCGGGGACAGTTATTTTTGCTGTCAGTTTGACAATCTTGAGAAAACTCTAGCTGATGCTTGGAGTGCCACTGTTTTCATACACCAGTCCTGTAGTCTGCCCCTGCTCTTCTGAGATTTGAGTGGAAAGTAATTTCAAATATGTTGTGAAATTTACCAGTGTAAAATTGCTGCTGTGAACAGGATTTAATCTGTTTAGGGCTTAGACACCTTATCTTCAAATTCCTCTGACATGAAGTATTGAGCTAGCACTACATAAAAGTGTTTGAAGACTGAATCAGATGTGTATATGATTCATATAAGTGTATAATTTACCTATAATATTTATTTTTCCTGGTTATGAAAATACTACTATAAAAACTGTAGATACACAAAGTATAAAAACAATAAAAAGAAAATAAAGTTCAAATAGAATCTCACCACTCAGAAACCACAGGCCACTGGTAATATTTAAGCTTCTTTCTGATATATATTTTTTAAACTGTCCCCATTCTTTTTTTTTTTTTTTTTTTTTGCGGTGTGTGGGCCTCTCACCATTGTGGCCTTTCCTGTTGCGGAGCACAGGCTCTGGACGCGCAGGCTCAGTGGCCATGGCTCACGGGCCCAGCCGCTCTGCGGCATGTGGGATCTTCCCGGACCGGGGCACAAACCCGTGTCCCCTGCATCGGCAGGCGGACTCTCAACCACTGCGCCACCAGGGAAGCCCATAAACTGTCCCCATTCTTGAGACAGCATGCTGAATATATAGTTTTTCCTATAAGCTCAAAAAATAATAAATATCAAAAAACATTTGTTTTGTATCCTAATGTTTTTATTCATTTTAGCATAAGCATTTTCCCAGTAAAGAAATTTCAGATATTTTTTAAGCTTTTCATTTTCACATAATTTTCAACTTAGAAAAGAGTTGAAGGAATAGTACAAAGAATTTTTGTGTTGCTTTAACCAACTGCTAACATTTCTCATAGTTGCTTTCCCTCTCTCTCTTCATATTCATGTATATGTGAATTTACATATATAATGTACGTGTATTACATATATTTAGATACTATTTTTAATGCAGCTTTTTTCTGAACCATTTAAAAATAAGTTGCAGATATCATGCCCTTTTATGTTATTTTATAGTCATAATAAAGTTTGAAAATTCAGGAAATTTGATATTGATACAGTACTAATATCTAATATGAACTGCATTTTCATATATTGCCAGTTTTCTCCAAAATGCTCTTTATAGCAATATTTTTTTAACCCCCAAACCAGGATCCAATTCAGGATCATTTAGATGTCATGTCTCCTTAGCCTCTTTTCTTCTGGAAAAATTCTTCAGCCCTTTTCTTTTCTTTTTTTTTTCTTTTAATTTTTCTTTTCTTTTTTTGGCTGCTTTGGGTTTTCGTTGCTGTGCGTGGGCTTTCCCTAGTTGTGGTGAGCGGGGGCTACTCTTCGTTGCGGTGCATGGGCTTCTCATTGCAGTGGCTTCTCGTTGCAGAGCATGGGCTCTAGGCATGTGGGCTTCAGTAGTTGTGGCACACAGGCTCAGTAGTTGCGGCTCGCGAACTCAGTTGTTGTGGCACACGGACTTAGTTGCTTTGTGGCATGTGGGATCTTCCCAGACCAGGGATTGAACCTGTGTCCCCTGCATTGGCAGGAGGATTCTTTTTTTTTAATTAATTAATTTTTTTTACATCTTTATCGGAGTATAATTGCTTTACAATGGTGTGTTAGTTTCTGCTTTATAACAAACTGAATCAGCTATACGTATACATATATCCTGTCCCTCTTGCACCTCCCTCCCACCCTCCCTATCCCACCCCTCTAGGTGGTCACAAAGCACCGAGCTGATCTCCCTGTGCTATGCGGTTGCTTCCCACTTGCTATCTATTTTACATTTGGTAGTGTATATATATCCATGCCACTCTCTCACTTTATCCCAGCTTAACCGCTGCACCACCAGGGAAGTCCCAGCCCTTTTCTTGATGTTGACGTTTATGAAGAGTACAGGAAATGTCCCTCCATGTAGATTACTCGGTTTTCTACACACGGTGGTAATAACTATTAGACATTCCATTGAAATATATTTAGATAATGGTTTCTGTTGGGCAGTTAGGTGGCTTCCAGATGTTTGCCTTTATAAATAATATTGCAGTGAACAGCCTTATACTTATGTTTTTGTAAGCATCCCTGATTATTTTTGTCTAAAAAAATCCTGGAAATGAAAATGCTGGGTAAATTAGCCTGGGTATGACAATATATTTCCAAATTGCTTTTCAGAAGAGCGAAAAGGGCAGTAATAAAATCTCACAGGTTGCCAAATGAACCGCCATTTTTGAAACCCAGGAATCTAAAAGAAAGACCTATGGAATATATTTTATGTTGTTACTGTTTTTAAGTTTTCTCTCATATTTTTGTTAGATGTGCTGTGTTAAGTAAAAATGCAGGGTCCAAAATTATGCACACTTCATGTATAGAAGTGTGGAGAAGACAGAGTTGCCAAAGCGGCCTCTGAGTTGTGTAGGCAAGCCAGTTGTTCTGGGTTGTTTATTCATTTGAAATTGATCCTGGCACCCACTGAGGTAAGATTACTGTATCTTTGCTTGGGGCTTCTTTTCACTACCCATATAGATAAAGCTTTAATATTTATTTTATGGGCAATTTTTAACATCTAGCGCATGAGTGAGGCTGTCACACAGATTGTACCCCTCCAGTGCCAGGCCCAAGCACAGCACTTGTCTCAGAAATGATACTAGTAGGCCTTTGTTCAATGAAATGGATAGATTTGGTGGAGAGCTCTCAGTGAGTCAGTTTGGGGAATCGGTGCTCTTGGTAGTTAACAGCATGAGCTCTGGAGTCTGACTCTTGGGTTTGAGTCTCAGCTTACCACTTACTTGCTGTGTGACAATGGGCAAATCCCTTAACCTCTCTGAGCCTTGGTTCCTTTATCTGTAAAAGGGGGATCATAATGGTACCCATCTAATAGGGTAGTTGTGAGGACTAGGTGAGATGACACATAGAAAGTCCTAACGTGGCACATTCTAAACCCACATTCAGTGTGAGCTTTCATGATTATAGTGACTGTCCATTCACTTTGAGGTTGTGCTTTACAGTGGCAAAATCACTTTTGCATCTTGTGAGGTGGGTAAGGCAGGTGTTAGTTCTTCCCTTTGACAGGTGGGAAACCCAGGTTCAGAGAGGAGCTGTCTGCTGCCAAGGCTGTGGGGCTAGTACACGGCAAGGCCAGGCGTTCATCCCTGTTCTGTGACTCATAGGTCAGGGCTCTTGTTCCTGAGATCCGCTGCCTCTTTCATAACTCTGTACCTGGAAGTCCAAAGCTATCTGGGCAAATGTTAAATAAACACCAGGATATGTGTTGATATAGACCAGGCATCAGCAAACATTTCTGTAAAGAGCAGGCAGTCAATATTTCAGGCTCTGCCGGCGGTGTGGTGCGTGTTGGAATTACTCTGCTCTGTCTTTGGAACTTGAAAACTGCCTTAGACAGTATGTAAATAAGTGGGCGTGGGTGTGTTCCAATAAAACCATATTTACAAGAACCTGTGGCAACCAGATTTGGTTCCTGCATGGGCTGTGTTTTATCAAACCCTGATTTAGACAGTTGGTGCACTTCTGGTGGGGGGAGCATGTACATTTCATTATGTCGGCCACTCAAGAACCTTCTTTTGAATCCTTAGACATAGTGATAAATGAGCCAGTAGCTTAGGCCCGGGCACTTAGTAGGTACTTGGTCACTGCTCGTCAAATACATGAGAATTTCTTCTATCAGTCTGTATTTTCCTATGGAGAATTTTTCTAAAGTTACATATTCCTAGATTTTAAAAAAGATCGTGGTTTATTTAGCATTTATGAATTTTCAACTTTTGTTTTTGTAGCATGTCATTCTGAAATGACATTAAAAGCACATTGGGAAAAGAGCTCTTATCCCCAAATGTGTATGAAAAAAATTTTTTCAGATATTTTTAGTTTTTATTATACATCAGTTTATTTGATTTTCATTCTCTTGCAGTGAGGGTAATTTTTAATAAAAACTCTCTTTGGGGATTTAGACAGTGTTTGTTTTAATTAGAAAGATATCTCATTTTGTGCTCTTAGACTACTGTTGACTCAAATAATTTAAAAAATAAGGGCTGAGGACACATTTGTTCTTTCAAATTAAACAACTACTCTTTGTAACCTAGATAAAAGCCAGCCTGTGGATATGCATGCATGGGGTTTTGCTCCAAGAATATTTCTCGTGGTGTGGGAAATGGCAGTGGTGGCCTCTTGACCCTCAGGCCAAAATACATTTAGTTGTACTTCGACCATGAGAGCGACCCCATATGACAACTAATTTTAGGAGATTTGTGTAGTTAATTTGAAATATTGCCCTGGGCAGTCCAACCTTGGCTGAATAAAGATGTTTTCTTTTAAAATCAGTACTTTGTTGCCTTCAATGATTATTCTGTATTAGTCTGCCAAGAACTATTATTTCCCATTTGTAGAATCTGATGAGGTCCCTCAGAATCTCCTGGCTGTGGTCAACATTTCATCTGAAAGGCAGCAAATATACCTTTCTGTTGTACAGCAGGGAGTGAAAACATGTAGCTTTTTCTTTTGGGCTGCGCCGCGTAACTTGTGGGATCTTAGTTCCCCGACCAGGGTTGGAACCCGTGCCCCCTGCAGTGGAAGCACGGAGTCTTAACCACTGGACTGCCAGGGAATTCCCGTATGTAGCTTATTTTAATCTTCAAGCTGAGATATTAGGTTAATCATCGGTTTCCCTTGGTTTTTCCACAAAGAATCGTATGGAACAGACTTCGATACAATCATTGTGATCCAGCCAGTAAACGGAGCAGTACCGTCCAGTTCCATTCTAGGGGATGCACAGCATTGCACCGTGCATTTGTCTCTCTGTACTTGTTGCCAGCTGGGAGAGATAGAGACTTGGGTTGGACGGTTGAGGTTCCCTGTCTCAAAAAGTATCTTTCTTCTCTGTCTCTTCATCATTCAGTTTCGTGAACCTAACATTTGGCAGCTACTAAGTGCAAGGCACTGTGCTAGGTAACCCTGGGGATATAAGCATGTAATTCATCGCTACTGTTAACCTACTGTATCCCAGAAGGGATTTGAAGGCAATTTGAAGGCTGCATCCCAGAAGGGAGACCAATGGTAGTCACTGGCAAACTGGCAGGCAAGGTCTTCAGTGTCTTCTGTTTTTCTAAAAGAAAAAAAACTTGGGAGGGAAAAAAAAGTCATATATTCCATCAGTTTTCAACCCTGTGTTTTATGTCACTAGGAAAGATTCAATAGAAGTTGCCAAGAATATTGACAGCTCTAGATAGTCAAAACTGTTGAGGTGTGATGTCAGCTAGGGTAAGAGATGGGGGAAGCACAGTGCAGCCTGTCTGCTTAGCACACATAGTGGTTATGATTAGACGTGGGAAGCGTGTACTTAGAGCACCGTCATCCCTGGTCATTTTTCTGATCCCTCCGTCTATAAAAGCTGTGCCCACTGGTAATTTAGAAAGAATTGGATAAGCTGAATATTTAAAGTGTTTTGAGCTCAGGAAACTAATAAACAGCAAGTTCAAGAATCTGTGGTTTGTGTTAAAGTATTTTGTATCTTTCCAGAGATGGAATGAAAGGTACATATTTAAAGTGAATGCAACCGGGACTTTCCTGGTGGGCACAGCCAAATAAATAAATATTTTAAAAAATAAATAAAGTGAATGCAACCTACTGTATAGCACAAGGAACTATACTCAATATTTTGTAATAACCTATAAGGGAAAAGAATCTGAAAAGTTTTATATTTATATGAATCACTCTGCTGTATACCTGAAACTAACACGACATTGTAGTGAAAGTGCGGGGTCCTAACCACTGGACTGCCAGGGAATTCCCCTAACACCACATTGTAAATCAACTATACTTCAATTTTAAAAAAGGACAAAAATTTAAAAAAATATAAAAAGTAAATAAAGTGAATGCAGTAAGTAGAAAGAAACACTGCTTCAACCTGGTAACGTTGCAGAAATTGCTTTGGGCATGCTGCAGAAAGACTGTACCTTTTAATAAATAAGAGAAGGTGATTCTTCTGACACTCTATTTGCTTAATTTTCCAAAGCCTTCTAGAAGATGTCTATTTTGGAATGTCAACCAAACTAGCTCAAGTTGAAGGTTTTCCTCTTGATGAAAAGTAGTGAAACCAATGATATTTTTTTTCCAGGGGGAAAAATTTACAACTTGCATGAGAGCATTTCATAGAGAATTACTGTCGTTTGGGTTTGGAAATTCACATCGTTAAAAAGAGGAATTTTGGAAAGGCAGGGGTGGACTAGAATTGTGGCTTGTATGTTGCCTGTAATCCTGTATTCCTTTTCTTAGGAACCTATTTTTCTTAGGGGATTATGTTCTGAAAATAGAGCACACCACACTTACCACCTGGCTTGGTGGGACACAGCATTTTGTTTACTGTTTGGGCTTATGTTCTGTGGACATGAGCATTTTCACAGACAATCCCAGGACTGGAAGGGCTCTTAAAGGTCAGCTAGTCCAGCCCCAGCATCCCCGTCCCAAGTGGTCTTTCTGCCAACAACTAGAACCTGATTTTCCAGTGGCAGTCCAGCCTGTATTTGGACAGTGCCCAGGTGACAGAAAATTCTCCCGTATATGAACTGGAATCTCACGTTGGCTTCTCTTCCTGTGCTTCATCATTGTTGGGAGTTTCATCAAGCCTGTGCAGTTAGATATTACAGATTTGAGGAAATGTTTTCACACTCACACCATACCCCCACCCCACCCAGCCTTCACCATCACGCCCCCATTCCTCCACCTGTATCTCATTTGATAGTTAAAGCCCTTTACCGCCAGCCTCAACCTTCTTAATATGTGGAGTCAAGAAAGGAACCTGTGTTCTAGTCCAGAATATCACTTCTCTGGCTCTTAGTTTTACACTTTTGTTAATATAGCCCAAGGTAATATGGGAGGGTCAGGCTCTAAAGGGTAAGGCTTGGTGTGGCAAATAAAAGTCACCCCTGGAATCACCCATGAAGTACAGTCTATAGAAAAAACACATGGTTTTGTGTCTGTAGCCCTTACAATAAGTCCTGTTATCCTAAGGTTTAGAACTACTGATCTGGCCTAAAGGATGGAATTAAAGAAAAAAAAATCTTATCTGCAAGAGACTTCTGTGTAAAGAGAGTGGATTGAACACATGCACCTTCTTTTGCTCCCAGCCAAACAAAACCTCATTAAAGTGAGGTTTAAAGGGAGCTTTTATTGGGCTTTTGCTTTTTTGTGGTAAAATGTGTGTAACATCAAATTTACCATTTAACCATTTTGAAGTGTACAGTTTAGTAGTAAGTACGTTCTCATTGTTATACAACTATCACTACCGTCCTTCTCTAGAACTTTTTCATCTCTTCAAAGTGAAGCGCTCTACCCATTAAATACCGATTCCCCACTCCTCCCTTCCTCCAGCCCCTGGCAACCACTATCTCCTTTCTGTCTATGGATTTGACTCCTCCCAGTCCCTAGTGTAAGTGGAATCATAGGTATTTGTCTTTTTGTGGCTGGCTTCTTTTCGCTTAAGGGAGTTTTCTTAAAGGCATAAACCTGCAAACACAAGGGCAACAGGAAAGGAGACGATAGGAATAAAATTTTTGGCACCAAGTTGAAGGAGATGTATGGTTAAAGTAAGGAGGACTGATCTGTTTCAAGAATGTCTAAACATTCCTGAGTCCTTTGCAGTCTTTCATATGAATCAGTTGGCTCTCAGCCTTCCCCAGTGACAGCTTAGGATCCTGTTTTTTCAGGTCCTAAGAGTTTTGTGTTTTTTGTTTGTTTGTTTTGCGGTACGCAGGCCTCTCACTGTTGTGGCCTCTCCCATGGCGGAGCACAGGCTCCGGACGCAGAGGCTCAGCGGCCATGGCTCACGGGCCCAGCTGCTCCGCGGCATGTGGGATCTTCCCGGACTGGGGCACGAACCCGTGTGCCCTGCATCGGCAGGCGAACTCTCAACCAGTGCGCCACCAGGGAAGCCCTTGTTTGGTTTTTTTACTACTTATGTGTCTGCTTTCTGTCTTCCAGTTTTATTTTAAAATTTCATTGGTGGCATACTGGTTGTCTAGGTCTGGAGGGGAGGGGAGGGGAGGAAGAGAGAAGGGAGGAATGGAAAGTGACTGCTAATGGGTATGCATTTGTTTTGGGGGTGATGAGAATATTCTGAAACTGATTATGATGGTGGTTGTCCAGCTCTGTAAATGGCTGAATTGTATGGTATGCAAATTGTCTCCCAGTAGGGCTTCCCTGGTGGCGCAGTGGTTAAGACTCCGCCTGCCAATGCAGGGGATACGGGTTCGAGCCCCGGCCCGGGAGGATCCCACATGCCGCGGAGCAACTAAGCCCGTGCGCCACAACTACTGAAGCCCTCGCGCCCAGAGCCTGTGCTCTGCAACAAGAGAAGCCACGACAATGAGAAGCCCGCGCACCGCAACGAAGAGTAGCTCTCACTCGCCACAACTAGAGAAAGTCCGCGCACAGCAACAAAGACGCAACGCAGCCAAAAATAAATAAATAAATAAATTTTAAAAAATTTGTATCCCAATAAAGATGTTATTTTTAAAATAATTCATTGGTGGCGAAGAGAAGATCCTATAAGCTTCCAGGGTTTAAAAACAAAAAAAAAGTTTATCACAGGCAAAGATCAGGAATCAAAATGGGTCTTCATCTCAATAGCAACACTAGCAGTTAGAAGGCAGTCGAGCAGGACTTCCCTGGTGGCGCAGTAGTTGAGAGTCCCACCTGCCGATGCAGGGGACACGGGTTCATGGCCCGGTCCGGGAGGATCCCACATGCCGCGGAGCGGCTGGGCCCATGAGCCGTGGCCGCTGAGCCTGTGCGTCCGGAGCCTGTGCTCCGCAACGGGAGAGGCCACAGCAGTGAGAAGCCCGCATACTGCAAAAAAAAAATAAAAATAAAAATAAAAATAAAAAGAAGGCAGTCGAGCAGTGCCCTCAATAGTCTGGAGGAAAATGATTTTAAAGCTAGAACTTTCTATCCGGCCAAACTCTTAATAAAGTATGAGGGTAGAACAATGACATTTTCAGACATACAAGCTTTTCAGGAAGCAACTGCAGGGAGGTTGTTCACTGAAATGAGAGAGTAAACCAGGAGAGAAAACTACAAGTGATACAGGAAATAGGAGATCCAGCATGGAAGAAGCAAAGGAAGTTTCCAGGTGCTGACAGTGGGAAATCCCAGCTCTGCTCCCACAGTGTGTCAGAAGGCTCAGGAAGTGATTTCTTTCCCAAGGTGGAATTAATAGGATATTTGATGCATTTCAGTGTCATGAGAAGAGATTTAAAGATACGGTTAAAATTTAGGGCTTGAATTAGTGAGAAATATATAAAATACTGAGTAAAGGGGGCAAAGTACTGGAGAAAACAGTAAGATATTCGGAAAAGTTATCATAGTTTACCACATGGCTCATGGCTCACCTGAAAGTAGTGTTATGTAATCATAATAATACTGATCTTTAGAAGTTTTAATATAATTATATTGTGAGGATAGGGGCAATTGTGTAGTGAGGACATAGAAAAAAATCATGAAATCCTCATTTTCCATACTGGGAAGTCAAAAACTAGTGCCAACAACTGAGAAATCGCAAAGAAACAATATAAAATTGTTACTAAAAATTATCTAAAAGAGGTTAAAGTACTTTCTTCTTGGGAGGAAGAATTGATGGGGAGGGGAGTGAGGGGATGGAGTTAAGGGATTGTGTTCTACAAAATCTATAGAACTCTTAGGCACTTTAAATTATGTGCCTATATAACCTTCATAAAATAGTAATTAAAATTAAAGCAGATGTGAGGAAAGGAAAAAGAAAGGTACTGGAGGATATGCTCCAGCAAAATGAAAGAGCAAATAAAAAAAGTGGGCAGCATGCAGAAAACAAGGGATCCCACAAAGTGAAGTCTAGTGATCAACCAGGCAAGACAGGAGCAGGAGGACAAAGGGCTGTGGGACAGAGTGGAGCTCATAAATTTTCTGATCAACTGAACTATTCAGAAAATGCTATCAGGAGGTTTTGCAGACCTTCTAGAATTGTGGGAAGAGTTAGTAATAAACATAGAAAGCTAAGAATTGGGGAAAATGAGGTACTTCTTTACTCTAGAGAAAAACCCCATAACGTTAGACAAGAAAATGTAATTATACTTCTTAGGTCAGCAGTATACAAAATTTACATGATCCTAATAATGTGAAAACTGAAGAATTAACCAAAATTTGTGAAGTACAGAGACTTCCCTGGTGATCCACTGGTTAAGAATCCACTTTCCAATGCAGAGGACTCCGGTTTGATCCCCGGTCAGGGAACTAAGATCCCACGTGCTGCAGGGCAACTAAGCCCAAGCGCTGCAACTACTGAGCCCACGTACTCTGGAGCCCGCGCACCGCAACAAAGAGCCTGCGTGCTACAACGAAAAGATCCTGTGTGCCACAACTAAGACCTGATGCAGCCAAAAATAAATAAATAAATATAAAAACAAAATTTGTGAAATACATAAAAATGTCGGGATAACAAGCACAGGGGGAGTCAATGGATAATGTTTAAAACTGAAAAATAAAAAGCAACATGACATAAATATTTATTAATTTTTGCTGTGTTGGGTCTTCGTTCCTGTGCGAGGGCTATCTCTAGTTGTGGCAAGCGGGGGCCGCTCTTCATCGCAGTGCGCGGGCCTCCCACTGTCGCGGCCTCTCTTGTTGCGGAGCAGAGGCTCCAGACGCGCAGGCTCAGTAGTTGTGGCTCACGGGCCTAGTTGCTCTGCGGCATGTGGGATCCTCCCAGACCAAGGCTCGAACCCGTGTCCCCTGCATTAGCAGGCAGATTCTCAACCACTGCACCACCAGGGAAGCCCATAAACATCTTATTTAAAAGTCTGACTTTAAAAAAAAAAAAGTTTGGCGGGTAACGTAAGAAAGAACTATAAAGAGTTGAAAGTGGTGTGAGGCTAAGGGATGGGAAGAAGTGGGACAACAGTTTTGACACTTTAACCCTTCTATTGCCATTTGATTTTAAAAACCATGTGCATTTTTTTTTTTTTTTTTTACGGTACGCGGGCCTCTCACTGCTGCGGCCTCTCCCGCTACGGAGCACAGGCTCCAGACACGCAGGCCCAGCGGCCATGGCTCACGGGCCCAGCCGCTCCACGGCATGCGGGATCCTCCTGAACCGGGGCACGAACCCGCGCCCCCTGCATCGGCAGGCGGACTCCCAACCACTGCGCCACCAGGGAAGCCCTCTGTGCATTTTTATCTAATGAAGATTAAAAGTAATTTAAAATATCAAAAAGGAAAATACAGCTGTGTGGGCAGTATAAAGGATCTCTAATCTTGTTAAGAGATGGTTTATTATTGTGGTTATTGAAGGAGATCATGTTTGTAAGAGCACCTAGCATACCAGTTGGCTCTAAATAAGATAAATCCGTAAACCTAAATGGATTTATTTATCTAAATAGATGGATTTGCATCTGAAGCAAGCATGCTTGACCAGTCCCCCTTAGAGACAGTCCCTTGAAAAGCTGCAGAGAGTCACTTGGCCACCATTTCCTGACCTTCCAAGATGGCGTTTCTTGCTGCGGTGGATTATCACTGTTGGACCATGGGCATTGGGCTCATGACCCCACAGGTGTGTGTGTTTGTGTTTGTGTGTGTGTGTGTGTGTGTGTGTGTGTGTGCGCGCGCACATGCATTAGATTGTAAAATCAGTCCAAAGGATGTGACTGCGTCAGCCTGTCTTGGCAGCCATATCGCTTCTAGCCCACTTGACACCATCAGGCTTCTGGACACACTGGCAGTATTTTCCATCCCTGTCCTACATAGTATAATTGTCTCAAGTGTTACGCTCCTTTCCAATTCCTTCACCACCAATACATCTCTAGGATCATGAAGATCATTAAAGAGCCAATAGTCATGTCATCCTTCTTCTTAAAGCCTCTTGCCCATTGCCCTAAGAATAAAATCCCCAATCCTTGGCATTCAAGGCCTGTATGAGCTATGATTCCACCCTGCACCCATTTCTCTAGGCTTATTTCTTGCCACTCCAGACCTCACCCTTTACACACCAGTGAAACCAAAGTACTGGCAGTCCTCTGTGAATAGTTTGCCATTTCATGCCTAAGTATCTTTGCTCTTGCTATCCTTCCTGCCAGGAATAGCCATTCCCTGGCACCTTACCACTTCTAACCCCCAACGCATACCACTATGACAGCCCTAACTCTATCCCCCTTCAAGATGTAGGCTAATCAGCTCTTCCTCCAGGAAGCTTTCCCTGACTACCCCATGCTAAGTGAAGTGTCCCCTTTTGTGCTTTCATAGCACTGGTACAATCCTCCTCACAGAATCTCTGAAGTAATGCATCATCTTAGTAGTGCTAATGTGTCCATCTCTTCCAGAGGAGGTGAGCACCCACAGGGTGGGGTGTCCTGTCTGTCTTGATCACTGCCCTGTGTCCAGTACCTGACACAGCTCATTCCCACGAGGACTGGCACTAATTGTGTGGGTCCTCAGGGTTGCAGCCGTTTCTTCAGAAGTGACTCTTACCCTCCATGAGAGGAGCTTCATGTCTGTTCTTGGGGGATCCCAAGACCATGGTCTCCAAGTCTCCAACCTTGTGATCCTGGTTGGAGGCTTCTTTACCTCCTTACCACGTGAATGCACAGCTGCATGCTCTGGATGAGCTGTGGAACGTGGTTCCATGGGTCAGAGTTTTGATAAAGCAATTCACAGTTCACTCGCCAGCTTGGGTGGACTTTCTTTTTTTTCCATTCCAGCAAGGAAACTCTTGGGCCAGGTGCATTGATTGACTCATTGATCGACTCAGCAAATATTTAGAGTGTCTGCTCTATGCCAGGCACTGTTCTGGGTAGTTCTGGAGAGGCAGCAGTGAATTAGAGAGGCAAGGTTTCTGTCCTCAGCGACCTTACATTCTAAAGGAGGGACGCAAACAATACAAAGCAAACACAGGCAGAGTCATTTCAGGTGGTGCTAAGTGCCGAGAAGAGAAGAAAAGGGAGTGTGGGGTAAGGAGGCTACTTAGATGTGGTGATCAGGGGAGGGTCCCTCAGCCTTTGGGCTGAGGTCTGAACCCGGAAAAGAAGCCGCTCAAATGAAGAGCTGTAGAGGCACTGTCTTATCTGGTTGCCACTGGCCACCTGTAGCTATTTAAATATGCATTTAAATTAATGAAATGACATTTAAAAATCAGTTCCTCAGTCACACCGGCCACATTTCAAGTAGTCAGTAGCCAGCGTATCCATACTGGACAGTGCGGATATAGCACATTTCCGTCACCGCAGAAACATTCTGTTGGGCAGAGATGAGCTAGAGAAAAAACGTTCAGGGGAGAGGGAACAGCAAGTACAAAGGCCATGGGGCAGGAACAGATTGGGGTTGGAGGGGCCATTGTGGTCAGAGTGTCGTGAGCAGTGGCAGAGAGAGGGCATTGGTTAGGCTGATGGGAAAAGCGGGGGAGAAAGGAAAATGAGATTGCAGAAGAGCAGGTGTATCTACTTCAAAGAACTGCCTCTTTTAATTTCACATGCAGGAATTGGGGCTGAAGTCAAGACTAGATGTATCTGATAGAATTTTTAAAAATAGAATGAAAATGATCTCCAGAGATGATATAGCGCATGTAAAAACCAATTGAGAAAAGACCTCTACAGTATTGAAGAGTACAGCATGGATCCAGTAAGTCATGACTTGGAGAGATAATACTGGTTGACACCAGTGGCCAGTGGGTGAGGTCATGGCGCTGCCCCTCGGCCTTAGAAGGTGGGAGCCAGCCATCCTAACTGAGGCCAAGAGCATAGCTTCCTGTATCTTTCCCCCAAATCTCTTAAAAACAGGACAACAGTTTTTGTTTTGTTTGTTTTACTTCTCCTTAATATTGGGTTGGCCAAAAAGTTTGTTCGGTTAGCGAATACATTGTTCAATAAAATTCTTGGTGAAATTGAAAAATGTGTCTTTTATTTTTACTTAAAACCGAACGAACTTTTTGGCCAACCCAATAATAGTTCTCGGTAAAAGTAGGATTTGGACTCTGTGCCTTAGGAGGCTAGAATTATAATCCTGTTCCATTAACAGGAGCGTCTGTGACTTCATTTAGTATCACTTTTCATGAAGGGCTTGTCCCTTTTTGCACCTGCCTCTTTGCTAAACAGGTTTTCTTCCTCTCTTTGTAAAGGTGCCTTTGTCTGAACCAATAGAGTTACTTGTCTTTACTGTAAACACAGTGTCCAGTGACTCTCCTTACTGTGGAGAGCCAGTGGCTTTGCAGGAGGGAAAGCGTCTTGAAGGTCACTTTCTGGTGTTTATTATAAAGTAAATCATCCGAACTTTAAAAAACAAAACAGGAACTGCCCACTGCCTCCCCAGGGCTCCGTTATCCCATTACCTTTGAATTCAACTCACAGCTAGCATTTGTCGAATCATAATTGATCTGATAAAATGTAATCCGATAATTAGTAGCTGTGTACAAATAAATACACTCGACTCCTGTTTCATTTGCCCTTGAAGGCTCTAACATGGTTCCAAACTGTACCTTTGAATCGGAGAAGTCGGGCCGGTTCACATTGCAGTGTGTGTGCTTCGTCTGGGGCAGTGTCCACCAGGTACGTGTGCGCACAGGATGCCAGCTCCGTCCCGCTTCACCTGAAACGTGGTGACCTGGCAGAGGGCTGTGTCCTTACGTCGGACATCTGACCGAGGACAGGGAAACCCGGGCGAAGCTTTAGGAGCAGCTGCTTCCCAAGATCAGGTTGTGACTGAGGGAGAGTCAAGGTCATGATTGCCACCTGGATGTTCTTCTCTCTCTTTACGGTAGGTCTCCTGGGTTTCTTCCTTTTACTCTGGAGTTCTGCCGGGTGCCGCCCAGGGAACTTTAGTGCACCTTTAGTGCCTCAAACTCATGAATGGACTTTTCCAGTTATTCTTTAGGGAACTTACTTTCTGAACTCAAGGTACTGTAGTCGTCCAGAAAGAAAGATCACATCCCTGACGTTTCAGACACTGGAAAGTTCTAAATAGCTAAAGGTGTGTTTCTCTGGGTGACTCTTCTGTAAGAAAGCCAAAGCAGAACAGCTCTGAGTCCGCAAAAATGCTCTTCGGTGTCAAGTTCCGATTTTGCTGTAAATTATTTCTCTTTCCCTAGTAGTTACTGTAATACCTTAGGACCTTCCATTTATATAGCACTTTTCTTCTCAGGGAGGCACAGCTTAAGTGGGAATGTTCTCTGGGCTTTTTACCTGGTGATTTAATGCTATAATTATTTCTAAACTAGTTAGTAATGATTGTGGATGCATTGTCGGAAAGCTGGGCATACAGCCCATGAACTGCAAATACATGAAAGCTATACAGGCCCTGATTTCAAATCTGATCAAATTGTTTGCCACTGACCTTGAAGCTGTTGGCAAAGTAGGTCAACGTGGGGGTCGAGCTAAAGAATATCCTTCTTAGGGTTTGAAAACTATTACAGGAACTCCTTTTCAGACCCACTTCTGGCCAGGCATCCTGTCCCCAGCAGGGCTTGGGGGGGCAGTTTTCGTATTTGTGTGCTTCTCCTAGCCCAAGTCAAAGAGTGGAGGGAGATAGTCTATGTTCCCTCTAGTGAGAGTGAAGTAGAGAAAAGAAGTGTGGATTACACACTTGAACTTTTTCAAGTTCACAAAGATCAGGTATTGTCCGTGATCAATACAGACTGTGAAAAATCATCCTCTTAGCTCAAGAGAGGTGACTTCACTTTCAGAACTCTTTGAAATTTGTGTGTGCTGATTTATAAAGTAATGTGTGTGATCTTTGTTGCTTTTCTGATCCCAGACAGTTTTGTGTTGTTGAGATATGCTGAAATAGATCGTTTAAGATTTATTCACTTTTTATTTACGCGCAGTAAAACTCACTCTTTTTGCTGTATAATTCTGTGAACTTGGACAAATGCATAGAGTTGCAGACAAGGGACAGAACGGTTCAATTATCTCAGTATATTTTGTTTCGAACTTCTATTTGCATGTTTTGGTATTGAGTTTACTCTTAACTTCTGAAGATGGAGCCAAACCATTTTGTAACGAATAACACAGCAGGTGTCTGACGCTTTCCAGGTTTAGGATTGAGTGAGATGTTAGAAGCAAGGTCTCATTTGCTGATTCTTTCCTCAAAGAGTTATAATAGGAAAATTGCACTATCCGATTAGTTGTTTCTTCCTATTATCATGAGCGGATTAGACTGGCATAAGGTATTGTACAATATATTAAAAATAACCGAAGAAATTTATAATCAGTACTGTAATTAGTAAAAGTAATACACTAAAAATGAAAAAAGTTGATGTTTTTGCAGTTTAGGTTGCTTTAATGTAAATTGAGTTCTGTGCGATTTTTAAGGGAAGGGAAATGCTGCTAGAAGCAAAGGACTGCATAACTTAAACTGAAGAGGATTAAAAGCTCAGATCACTGAAAAGTACAAGGATGGGTTTTGGGCATGGTGGAATCCACGGGTTCAGATGACATCATCAGTGTCCCTCCATCCCCATTCAGCTGTGCTTTCCTCTGCACCGGCTCTATTCTTGGTAGGCTCTTTTCCTTACGGTGTCAAGATGACAGCAGCTCTAGGCTTTTATCCCATTTTCTCAGTTCCTCTCAGTTCCAACCAGAGTCTCAGAATGGAGTCTCATTGGCTGTGATTGGTTCTCTTACCCATCATGGCTCCAGAGAGAGAGAGAGAGAGAGAGAAAACGTGGTGGGGAAGGTGCAGTGTTCTGATTGGCCAGGCTTGGGTCACATGCTCACTCTTGGAACTGAAGGGGTATCAGCTCCCCTGGACCATAGGGCAGAAGGAGGTAGTGGCAGAAGGAATAGTTCTTTAAGGAGAGTCCAGAGGCAAACAAATCAAGACAACACTTATATGTAATGAAGCCTCCATAAAAACCCAAAAAGACAGGGTTCACAGAGTTTCTGGGTTGGTGAACGTGTGGAGATTTAGGGGGAGTAACTCACTGGGAGAGCGCATGGAAGCGCCATGCTTTTTCCCCGTACCTTGCCCTCTGCATCCCTTCCATCTGCCTGTTCCTGAGTTATATCCTTTTATAATAAACCAGTAACCTACTGAGTAAACAGGTTTCCTGAGTTCTGTGAGCTGCTTTGGCAAGTTAATGGAGCCCAAGGCAGGGGTCATGGGAACCACCGATCTGTAGCTGATTGGTAAAAAACACATATAACAACCTGGGCTTGCAATTGGCATCTGAAATGGGGCAAGGGCAGTCTTGTAGGACTGAGTCTTTAGCCTGTGGGATCTGATGCTGTCTCCAGGTAGATAGTGTCAGAACTGAGTTGAATTGCAGGATTTCCAGCTGGTGTCTGAGAATTGCTTGTTGGTGTGTGTGGCTGGGGGGGGTGGTGGGTGGAGGGACCTCCCTACTCCCACCAAACACACACACATTGGAATTGGTGAGCAGAACTTTTTATTAAAGTAATATGTCTTCTGGTGAGGAATGATTTAGAAATGAACAAGCTGTTCAGATAGATTTTCACAGATTTAGAATCTGAGAAATCCACAGAACACCACAACCCGGAATGGTGGGCACCTAGCATAGATTAGATGCTCACTAAATGTGTTGAATAAATGTAATCCTTATGCTTTAGTTGAGGGTTGTAGAAAATTACTCCAAAGACCCCTTCCAAATCTGTACATTGTCTATAAAGTAATACTGACTTTGAAGTCTTATCGAGAGATGTGTCTATCTTCTTGTGCCAACTAGATGTGTGTCTGGGGCCATTTTAATGTTGTTGTTAATGACCTAGGTTATAATGCCAGTGTTCAGCTCCTGTAGCACAAGAAATAAAATCTATGTGACTCTATATAAAATCTACATGAACATAAACCTTTTGGAGAAATAAAACTGGGTGAATTTTTACTTCTGCAGATGAGATCATTTTGTGAATTCTTGGAGTGATAACTCAGGTGTGGTTTGGATCCTGAGGCATCAGATGCCTGGTGGGGTGTGCGTTGTAAACTGATACGGCATTAACTTAACAACCATTCTACTGCATACGTGGTCAGTTTGGCAGATATCTGTGAAGTTGCCCCCTCTGAGCTGGAGTGTACTAGGTGCTGGAGATACAAAGATGGCTAAGACAGGATCTTGGCTTCTGAGAGTCTTACTGTCTAATTTTTTTTTTAAATTGTGGCAAAATATATAAACATAAAATTTTATCATTTTAAACCACTCACAGTGTTATGCAGCCATTGCCACTATCTATTTCCAAACCTTTCTCATCATCCCAAACAGAATCAAACAATATTTGTTCTTTTCTGCCTGGCTTCTTCCATATAGCATAATGTTTTCAAATTTGCCATATTGTAGCAGGTATTGGAATTTCATAACTTTTCATGGCTGAATAATATTCGTGTGTGTGTATACCACATTTTGTTTATCCATTCATCCGTTGATGGACACTTGGGATTTTTCTGCCTTTTGGCTACTCTGAATAGTACTGCTATGAACATTCATGTACAAATATCTGTTTGGGTCTTCCCTTTCAATCCTTTTGAGTAACCAGTTTTACATCTTGCCTGGCCAAATCCTTTAGCTACTTCTGGCCAAGATTTCTACTGATGGTCACCCTCACTTCTGACCATGACACTTTTCGCTTCCGTATGTGTGGGGATCTGGATTGGTGAAAATCAATGGGAAAGAAGAGAAATCAGAAAGTAACAATTCTGAGAACAGAAAATAGTGAATCTTCTGTGTTCTGGCTGCTGGCTTTTTTCTTCTTGTGCCAAGCATCATTGTAAGGTAGCAGCTCCCCTTTTCCCTGGAACTTATGCCTGGGGCAAGGGACTGTCAGGAAGCCTCAGAAAATTTTCCTGGAGACCTCACTGAAAACCATGTAAATGGGGGACATTGTCTGAGTGGGTCATCCTGAATAGATGATGCAGACGGAAACAGACCTAGAGGACGCTGACTGTCTTTCTTTGCACAATCTTGCTAGCTGTGAGTTCCGTCATTGGGGAGAATCCTGCGGGGAGGGCTGCTTTTAACTCCAGCTGCTGTGTTTGGGTTGGTGGCTTGCCTTAGAAACAGAAAGGGGTCAGCTGTCCCGTCAGCCACCCAGGCTTCCGGCTGAGTTTCCTTTTAACCCTGGGATTTCTTACGGACCCTGAGCTCTGAAAGCAGATCACATATGGCCAGCCGTTCCCCACAAGAATAGCCTTTTCTTCTTGGGGAGCTTCGCAAAGCAAGTGGGAGAGGGGGAAGAAAACCTTTTTTTAAGCATGGAAATACATTACTGAAATTCCTCCCCTCCATTGCCCCCTCCCCATTTTGTGCTGTTTACTGGCATCAGGACTTTTCCTTTTTTCCTAAGGCTGAATCACAACATTGGCCCATAGCAATGGCAAAGTGATGGCGGTTAGTCTTAGGAGGAAGGAGAATTGAGCTCCTGGAGTAGGACCACCATGGGCTGGGCATGGCATTGAACTAGCACATCTCTGAGTCTTCCCCTCCCCCCAGCCAGCTTAAATGTACAAGATTATTCAAACAAGCCCCACATATCAGTGAGCCTGTGAGTCCGAAATCACATGCTCAAATCTGATTTTCAATGAGAGTGGAGAGGGCTGGGCAGTTTCATGCTGCTTCTTCTGTGTATGAAGGGTGATGCGTTTTCTCCTTGGTTTATCCAGACCGATTCATCCTTACTGCTCCCCAAAACCCACAAAAACAAAACAAAAAATCCCTGCAGCATTAATGCAAATTTCAGGACCAAGGGACTCTGGCACCAGCTGGTGATGTGATCTGCATCTGGTTATTAAGCCTGCCATAGGCACCTGGCCCTTCCTTCAGGCTAGTCTAAATGGAGATTTCTAGGTGGTCCATGTATAATGCATGGCAGGCACAGTTCTTTACCTGTCAGTCATTTACTGAGATTCCACTAAGTGCCAGGTGCTAGGGACCTCAAAATGAGTCAGATGCATCCCTGTATCAAGGGGTGTACAGTCTAGCCATCTTCCTGCTTCTTCCTGGGAAAGAGACATTTTTTGGTTCAGGACAGCAGATTTGTCATGGACATGAAAAGAAAGGCTGTTATTTTAATTTATAGCATTAATGATGTAATAAATGAAGAACTTCACTATGTCAGACTCTTAATAGAATCACAGAATTTTCAAACTGGTTAAGAATGCTGGCTCTGCAGCTGGACTGCCTGGGCACAGATCTCAGATGACTTTACTATAAAGTGGGGGTCATAGTAGGGCGAGTTTCACAGATTGGGTGGGGAGATTAGGTAAATTATTTTACAAAATGTGCTCAGAATACAGCCTGGCACTTAAAGCCACGTTACCTTTAAACTTCTGATTCATTCATTGATCAAAAAATGAATAGTAGTGATGGTTGCATAAGTCTGTGAATATACTAAAGCCCCCTGAATTGTAGACTTTAAAAGAGTGAATTTTATGGTATGTGAATTGTATCTCAATGAAGCTGTTATAAAAAGAAAATTAATTGAGTACCTATTATGTGCAGGCACTGCCTTTTAAAACTGAGCAGGTCAGTGACTTGCTGAAGGTGAGCAGCAGAGATGGTTCTAGAGCCCAAGTTCCCGGCACACAAGCCAAGCTCTTTTGCAAACTGTCAGGGATGAAATGAAGATCACAATTCAGATTGAAAGCTGAATTTCTGTCCAGATGCAGAACCAGACCTTCAGTTAAGAAACAAAAAATATTTTGAAAAATGTATATATATATATATATATATATATATATATATATATGTATGTATATCTGAATCACTTTGCTGTACAGCAGAAATTAACACATCGTAAATCAACTGTACTTTCATTAAAAAAGAAGAAAGAAGAGTAGTGTGACCTTAGACCCTCTACAGTCACCAGCTCTTTCCAGCAATTCCCCTCACCTGCTGCACACCTCTGTACTTTCCAAGACTTCAGCCAAATATAAATTCCTATACAAATATACTATGGGAAAGGTGTCAACAATTCTCCCCACCCGAGCTCTGTACATAGAATGGAGACTTTTCAGTTAGGTTTTTCAGTGAGCTATTGCTTTCTTTCATAACCAATTTTTGACATTTAAGAATTAGACCTTCTTTTAAAAAAAAAAAGAAGAAAGAGAAAAAAGAGAGGAAGGAAGGGAGGGAGGGAGGAAGGAAGAAAGAAAAGAGAATGTTTCCTATTGCAAGACAGGGACAGCATTTAAAAATCAACCCCCTTATCACCACTACCAAAAACTAATAACAGATTTTGTCCCCATGGTGAAGAAAATTTTACTCATTCTTGAGATTTCCCCACTAATGTATAAGAAGAAAAAGAGTGTTTTAGAAATAAAATGGTTTTGTTTTTTCCTTCAGAATCCATTTATATAGTAATAGAAACCATTTTAGATCCAGAATTGCCTCACAGCTTCGGCTCCCGTCAGCCTCCTGCTTTTTCTGCCATATGCTTTGTTCTGGGATTTCTTCCTTCTCCTGACATGTGGTTTTCAGGATAAGGGAAAAACACTTCCCCTGAACTAATGAAATGACTTCCAGGGAAAAATGGCTCAAGTTTCCAGGCAGCTGTGAATGAGATGTTTTTCTGAGAGTCCCGAGCAACTATCTTGAGGAAGGAAACCTAAGAAGGTACAAGCCTTCAGCCCCTCCATTTCCCCGGGATGGTCTTGAAGCACTTTTTCCTTTAGTGGCTTAGAGGGCACCCAGCTTTCCCTAGCAGATGGGCGGCATTACCTCACCCCACATTTAATGAATAGGTTTGCCCCCAGGGGGTGGAATTGTCCCAGAGTCTATTATGAAATCTCATTTGCTTTGCATGAATCAGTTCAGGAGTCCCGAGAAAACAAAATCTGAAAAATGAAACTGGGAAAAGAGGCCTGTCACTTAGAGCTACCCATCTAAATCAGGTTTGCCCTGAAACCGCTCTGACTTGGCGGGTGATGAGCATAGTAATTTTGCACTTTTGTGATGGAGAGGGCTTTTAATTGAATTCCATTTCTTGTGGGAAGGAGCAAAACCAGTTGTAAACACCTTTCACCTTCCCCTCTCCCTTCTCTTTTTTTTCTAGGACTGTAGCCTCTGAGGCATATAATTTCGCTCTGAAAGCAGACAGCTGGAGGAAAAGAGTGGAGGGGGAGGGGATGGTAGCTGAGAATCATACAAATAACACACAAAGCACGCCTTTTTTTTTTTTTTTTAATCTTAAGCACTTTATCAAGAAAGGTACTAAGAACTGAGTTTCCTCAGCCAACAACCTCAGGCCTTTTACAAATCTGACTTTCGAAGGGTTAGACATTTGACCTTGACGCAAGCTGAAGTTTGAAAGAGCAGGTTCCGTATCATTGGGCCCAGAGGGAGGCAGAGGTTGCCTTCCTGCTATTTTGGAAAGATGAGACGGTGGTGGACAAGGCCGGGCAGCACCCCACTGCCCATCCAGAAGGAAGCTGGTAATTGTCCACTTGCTCCTGTGTTTGTCTCTGGATCTGTCTCTTCTCAGTCACAAGGAGGAAACTGAGGCAGCTTATCATAAGATTCTGCAGAATCATTAAATAAGAAATGGATTGAGGTCTTGGTTCAGATACTAGGGTGATTCCCCTCAAGACCTCTGTTTACATGGGTGGGGGTGGCGGCCTGAGAAAGGCCATCGGAAATGGGTGGCCTTAATTGTCACTCTTTTACTGTGTCCCACATATGAAGCTCCTTGTGCCAAAGACACACAGAAGACCATGTCCCCTAGCCCCTGATATGTAGACAGCCCACGTTGCTCCCTGGCCCCTTGAAGGCCACCTGGCACTCTTGCAAAAGAGGTATGGTTTTTAGGATTTGTCTCAAGGAGCTTTTTTAGAAATCCTTCTGAATAACTAAGGATTCCTGCAATGTTCTTATACTGGACACTCAACCAGAATATGTGAGGCTGGCCCAGGCCCTCCTCAGCCTAGAAAAGGAGTGGATTCTCACAGGTGACTTGAAGATTCTGGTCTGAGGATTTTCCACGAGGCTGGAGGCCTCTGCTGAGTGAGCCCAGGGTAGCTTCTGGGGAGGCGAGTGCCTGGAGACTGTGCCCGGAAACCGGGTCATGAAGTCTCCTGACGTCAAAGTGATGCTCTGTCAGACCTTTTCCCGAAATCTAGAATAGAAAAAATAGAAGTAGAGGTTATGAAGAACATCTTAAAGGAGTTGAAGCTTTTGAAAGCCTACAAGACTCTTGTCATGCAGCTGAGGTCCTTAATGTAGACTGGGTGGCTTTCCAGGCTTTTCTATCAAATTAGGGATCACACCTTGCTAAAGCAGAGATCTTAAAAACCAGGCACGCAGGTTGCAGGGTTGCCCCTGGGAGTCTTATCAGCAAGTTCACAGTCCTGCACCCGACGCCCCACTCCCTAAGCACCCTAAGGGACAAGGCTCTATGTGCAGAAATGGAGTCTTCTCCCCATCTCACTGAATCTCGAATATTTGCTGGAGCGAATCCTCTCTCACTGTCATTTTCTAGATCTGATTGAAAGATAAATCGGCGGGGGATGGGGGGGGGTAGAAAAATCTACCAGTGCCTTTCAAGGTTATGGGCCAGGGCAAGGCAGACTGAGGCAGCCACACTTGCACTTGGCCGCTTTTGGATGTGAATGGCTACTGCCTCTCTCCAGATGAAACCCCAGGCAGCTGCTGTTATCATTCCCACTGGCCTCCCCAGAGAGGGAACATGGCTGGCTTCTGCAGGCCTGCCTGAAATCATCTGCAGCTGCTTGCATGATTTCAAGATGAGAATGAAGGGGTTTAGGCAGAGGTTAAGCTGGGAAGTCCTCTGTATGAACTATTTTCCTTTCACGGTTCCCTTTGGGATGTAATGTACAAGCCACTTACTAGGCAGCCCGGTGAGCCACTGGCTCACAGGGAGCTGTGGCTGTCTCCTCCAGGTTACCCCTACTGCTACCACCCTACCTACCACAGTGACAGTCCCTGTGCGCGGGGCGCCCCCTCTGCATGTTAGATATAGGATCTCCTCTGATACAACAGCACTCTAAGGACCATATCCCATTTTCAGATAAGGAAACCAAGGCTCAGAGAGGTCCACTGGCTTGTCCTCCAGCAAGCTGGTACAGAGCCAGGATCCAAAAGACTTTGTTTGATGCTGAACCCCACACTCTTTCTACCTCTGCAGTGCAGTTTGCTTCATATGGGCACTTTCAGCCTCAACTGCTAACTAGCTCCATCTGAGAGCAGGAATATCCTTATTAGCAGGGTAGTGCCTAAAGGGATCAGGCTTGCTTCTATAATCTAGCCAATGTTTACTGAACTGTTAGGAACATGCAGCGTGTTTGGAAATAATACAGACATTTATTATTATGTATTAGAGTATAAACTTTATCAAACGGAGAGTAAATTTGCCATCCGGTGTTACTGGCATCACATATTTTTTGTTTGTGTTATCTCCAGGGCTGGATCAGAAAGATTAAGTTAAGAAAAAAAGATCAGACATTCAACAGTAAATACATTACTTCAGGCCTGGCTTCAAATTCACTGGGTTTATGGGGCTACTGAATTGAAATCCCAAAGTCCTTGGACCACAGCCGCTAGGAAGCCCAGAGCAGCATGGCCACTGCTGTGATTCCATTCCCTGACCAGACTCCTAGCTTTGTTGGGCATTAGCCAGAAAGCAGGCCATTATCAGGACAGAAGACTGAGACTGGCAAAGCAAATGGTATGTCATTCCCCACTCCTACCCTTCGTGCATTTATCCTTTCGATGGCACCTGAAATTAAGACCCAAATCCTGTATGGTCTGACCAATCCACCTCTCCAGACATCTTTTCCATCATGACCCCTTTATTCCATCCCAACGTTGGGAAGGGGAAAAACAGCCCTTTTTCCTCTACCTAACTTAGGTTTCTTGGCTGGGGCCTTGCAAATTAGACTGAGAAAAGACAGAGTAACAAGAGAAAAGCAAACAAGTTTTTTTTGTTTGTTTTGTTTTGTTTTGTTTTGCGGTACGCGGGCCCTCTCACCGCCGTGGCCACTCCCGCTGCGGAGCACAGGCTCCGGATGCGCAGGCCCAGCGGCCATGGCTCACAGCCCCAGCCGCTCCGCAGCACGTGGGATCCTCCCGGCCCAGGGCACGAACCCGCGTCCCCTGCATCGGCAGGCGGACTCCCAACCACCGCGCCACCAGGGAAGCCCCCAAAACAAGTTTTTTAATGCATCCATTCCATGTGCATACACACGGGAGTACTCAGTTATGAGTACCTCAAAGGGGTGGTTAGAACTTGAATTTCTGTAGCATCTTAGCAAAGAACAATAATTTTGTAGAGAAGTGACAAGACAAAGGAAAAAGACTTTGAGCTTCTAGGGTTGGCAAATTGTGGGAATGCAAATATATGGGGAGACTAATGATAGATAAGGCTACTTTTAGTGAGGATTGTTACGTAGACTCCTGGGGCCATCTCTGGGCTGATGAGGGTCTGGAGTTGTCACTGGTGATTACCTTCTGTGCTTTCTGGTAGAGAGAGGAAGGGGGCACACCTTTATGAATCTATGTCATGCTTCTAGACAAATAAGGGGAAGGCAGAGAGCTTTTCTTGCATCTACTTCTTCGCAGTTGCATTCAGCTCAAAATAGTCCTATGCCAAAGGGGCATACTTAGGGGTGGCAGTCCTGATACCTTTCACCAGCTACCGAAGCTATCTGCCATTTCTTGTCCCCTTGCTTCTCTCACCCGTACCCCAGGGCCTTTCACACCAGCCTGGAACAGTCTTCTGTCCCCACCATGGCTTATTTAACTCCTCAGCTTTCAGATGGCAGCCCAACTGTCACTTCCTCACAGAAGCCTCCCCTGACCTCCCTGACTAGCTCACATTCCCCTGTTAGAGGGTGTCAACGGACCCAGTGCCTTTCTTCCCAAGCACTTATTACAGGTGCAACTTCACATGTGTTTGTGATCGAAAAACGTCTTGTTTTCCCACTCCCATAAATTTCCAGAGGGCAGCTCCGTGCCTGGTTCTCCCCATGTGTCACAGCGCCCAGACCAGTGCCTGAGACGCAGGAGGTACCCACTTGCCAAAGCAAATGAATGGATGCAGCTAAGCCCAGCCCAGTATCCAGATCTCCTGCTCACAGCCACTGGATAGTCTGTGCTCAAGTTGCAACCAGGGAGACACGAAGCAAGTGAACAGCTCTCATGTCTTAATGGTGGTGTTAAATTTAGAAAGAGAGCTTCAGCCATAAAAAAGAGTGAAATAATCCCATTTGCAGCAAGATGGATGGACCTAGAGATTATCCTACTAAATGAAGTCAGTGAGACAGAGAAAGACAAATACCGTATGATATCAATTATATGATATCTTAAAAAAATGATACAAATGAAGTAATTTACAAAACAGAAACAGACTCACAGACGTGGAAAACAAACTTATGGTTTCCAAAGAGGAAAGGGGGCAGCGGAGGGACAAATTAGGAGTTGAAGATTAGCAGATACAAAACTATTATGTATAAAATAGATAAACGACAAGGTCCTACTGTATAGCGCAAGGAACAGTATTCAATATCCTGTGATAAATCATAATGGAAAAGAATGTAAAAGGAGAGCGAGCCACTTCTCACTTCAAGTTTCCACACTTGTAAACCATTCTTAGTTTAAATATCTCTTCGAGGGGAGGACGGAATTCCAAAGATGCAGCTTTTGATAAAGCTTGATCTTTGACCTCTTGCAAATTCTGCTTAGGAATTAGAACCTGGAGTATGGCTGCTGCAGAGAATCTTCTTTGCAGTTTTCCCTCTAGTTTATTTTTCCACTTTTTCTTGAATTTTTATCTTGAGGGCAGATGTCCCTTATGAATTCATGTGGTGTATGTAAGTTGCCCTAACCGGTTTATTTTTATTTGAGATTTGGTCTGCTATCTATAGAGGTACTGGAACCGAGACCTCTGGGGTTACAGCTGGGCCCTTGTTCCCAGAGCCCCTTTGAACTGAGAGAAATTATTTGCCTTTTTGGCAAAAGATGCACTTTTAATTTTTATTTCTTTCTTGCTCAGATTTCTCTTTTGGCCTCATGAACTTAGATCCATCTGTTCCCCTCTCCTTTCTGGCTGTGTCGTGATCCCTCAAACATCTGAAGGAGTGCCATCTTGTAGGATTACTCAAGGGTCTCCATCCTGAATCAGTAGAACCTCTTGAATTGCGCCCGCCCCCCGCCCCCCCCCGAAGCTCCCATGTTACTGGGTGTTTGTCACTTGGACACAGTTCTCCTTTTTCCTCCTTGCCTGTGATCTAAATGCACCCTAGGAAATTTACAAGAGTTCTACCTTCTTTTCTTTTTTTTTTTAAGAGCAAGGTGTCATGTCTTGAGTTCCGTTCAGTCTCAAACTGTATTCTGTCCAGACCTTTTGTTTGGGTTTCATATGTTTAGCCCCAAACAAATTGAGATTTAAATTGAAACAGGTCCAGATCTGGTAATGTTTGAGATTCTTCCCAGAGCACAAACGGTCCCTTACTTGAAGCTCCCCTAAGCAGTTCTTGAATCTTCAATCTCTCTGTTCCTAGTAAACACTCATGGAAGAAGCCGTTAACAATCTGCTTGTGTTCCAGTGACTTGAAAAATAAGCATCAAGTCTTCTGAGGCCTCATTTTATCAAGTTCTGAAGGCTGGTTTTCATAGCGGTTGTTAGGCCTTCGTTTATCAGCTCCAATGGCCTGGAAACGCCTTAGACCTGAATATTTGGCATGGGCAGAGTGGACTCAGCTTAGGAATTCCAAGAAGGCAGAATCGAGATAGAGAGTGGCCGAGGCTCCCAGGTGTGGAACGAACCCAGTTTCTAAACCTGATTCTTCTGCTCAGTTGTAATGTTTATAACTTGGACTCCCTTGAGATTTTTGTACCTGGTTAGAATGTTTTAAACCTTGGAATGATGCTTCTTTGTGGATTTATCTGGGAAACATGGCAATCATAGTTCCAAGCTATCTCATAAGGCTGCCGTTGAGATCTTCAGAGTGTTGATTCTATCTTCCTGGTGCCTCAGAAGTGTGAAATGGTAGCAGGCGTGTGCTATGTGTCCTGAGACTATCTGGGCCCTTTCTCTCTACTGAGATTTGTTTTTTTGTTTATTTTTTATTCAAGTATAGTTGATTTACAATGTTGTATTAGTTTCTGCTTACAGCAGTGACTCAGTTATACACATATATACATTCTTTTTTTATATTCTTTTCCATTATGGTTTATCACAGGATATTGAGTATAGTTCCCTGTGCTATCCATTAAACGACCTTGTTGTTTAGCCATTCTAAATGTAATAGTTGGCATCTACCAACCCCAAACTCCCAGTCCATCCCTCTCCCTCCCCTCTGTCCCCTTGGCAACTACAAGTCTGTTCTCTATGCCTATGAGTCTGTTTCTGTTTTGTAGATAGGTTCATTTGTGCCGTATTTTAGATTCCACATATAAGTGCTATCAGAAGGTTTTTGTCTTTCTCTTTCTGACTTACTTCACTTAGTATGATAATCTCAAGTTGCATCCATGTTGCTGCAAATGGCATTATTTCGTTCTTTTTTATGGCTGAGTAGTATTCCATTGTATATATGTACCACATCCTCTTTATCCATTCATCTGTTGATGGACATTTAGGTTGTTTCCATGTTTTGACTATTGTGAACAGTGCTGCTATGAACATAGGGGTGCATGTATCTTTTTGAATTATAGTTTCGTCTGATATATTCCCAGGGGTGAGATTGCTGGATCATATGGCAATTCTATTTTTAGTTTTCTGAGGGACCTCCATACTGTTCTCCATAGTGGCCGTACCAACTTACCTTCCCACCAACAGTGTAGGGGGGTTCCCTTTTCTCCACACCCTCTCCAGCGTTTGTTATTTGTAGACTTTTAATGATGGCCTTTCTGACCGGTGTGAGGTGGTGCCTCCTTGTAATTTTGATTTGCATTGCTCTAATATCTTTTGAGATCTTAGTTGACAGATTGATCAACTTGCTCAAGTTAGTGATATTATCTCTTAGGTGATGTACTGTGTCATCCTACACAGCATCCCCATTTTACAGGAGGAGAAGTAAAGACGGCAGAGGGAGCAAGGCTAGAACCCCTTCCTTCTGCACTGTGAATTCAGGCAGGGGTCTGTATACCTCTTAATGGTTAGTTTTCTGAAGAGCTTCACCTTGAAGGATGATAAATCAGAAGCTTAAATATGCATGTATCCAGTGGCTTCTTTTGAGATTGGCTTGCAGTAAAGCCCTTGGGTTACTTATACCAGAAAAAGGCACACAGAATGAATGTGTGATGTAAATGCTCACATTGTCGTTCCCATGCAATAGCGAAAGTCTATGCCTGTGGTTCCATCATAGCATCTAAATGTTTATACCATTGCAACTTAAAATTTGGTTGCTTCGTAGCTCCTACATGGGAGTTGAATTAACTTCAACGCACTTGACCAAAGCTGCTTCTTTTTCTACAGTTTTGTTATTAACATTAACCACATAGGTGGTAGCTGTTTTAAAGGACTCTTAGTCACACATACTGTATAGGTCATTTAAAAAGTAATTAGGAGTTAATTTTTAATAATGTCCGTTTGGTGGCTACAAATTAATGTGTTTTAAAACCCCTGTGATTTGACCCCTGTTCATCATATCCTGCTGTTCACTGGTGGTGTTGACCAGCAGAGCGAATGAGATGCCTAAGTACTGCTGTGTTTCACAGCTCGTTACTCTAGGGGAGTTGGTCTCACTTTTTTTTTTTTTCCAAAACATGTGGGTGGACATAAAATTTATCAGCAGGCAAATCCGGGAGGAACTAACTTTATTACAAGTATCCTTTTAGACTTGAAAGGTCCCTCAGCTAGTTAATTAACTTTGCACATCGTATATGTGGTTATTCATTCCAAAGCTTTTTGCGTAATGCTGTGAGAAGGCGCTGCTTGATGAAGCAGAGTAGTCCAGGTTGTTTTATTTACGTATATCCCCCTCTAGTCTAATGCTCTTATTTTCCTCTCCAGATTCTTTCAGACTCCCTCCCCTTCTTATGCACAATGTAAATACACAAATTATTACTTGTCACCAGCAGCCTTAGTGATTTTAGAAATGAACATGTGGCTGCATTGCATATTTTTGCATTCATAAGTGTGCTTCTTTGGCAAACATGGTTGAGATTTTTTGAAGAAGAAAACCTCAGGTGCAATCAGGTTGGTTTTTTCTGTGGTGGAGATGCGGGTGGAATCCTCTGGGTCTCAGCAGGCTCGCAGCTCTGACCCCCAGATGATGAGACTTTGTGACTAAGGTCTGAGAGAGTTGACCACGAAGGAGGCCAGAAGACCTGAGAGCTGGGTCCAGAGGTGGCTGGCAGGAAGAAGATTCTAACCCAGAAAAGCAGCTTCGGGGAGTGCGAAGTGAGGTACTGGCTTAAAGGGGAGGGACCACACATCTAACTGCCTCAAGGCTCCTGCTAGCATCATTGCTGGGGGACATGTAAGGCTGCAGCCTCTCTTAGGTGGGGAGAAGAGAAGCCTCCCTTGGTGGTCATGTGCTGAAGAAGGGTGTTACTGCGAAGAGAGAGGTGATGGGTGCTCAGTGATTTTTCTGTCTCAGAGCAGGTGTGCCAAGGACCACTGTGCTGGTCACAGGTGCGGCAAGATAGGAGGCTAGGGAAGGGGAGAATGCTGGCCAGGAGTGGATTTGAGAGGTTGGGAGGACAAAGGCTTGTGTTGCTTTGTATGTGAGCACAAGCGTGTGTGCTCCTAGACGTCCATCAACAGCCCAGAAATTGGTTGCCATTCAGTTCTCAAACAAATGGCTAGTTTATCAAGCTGCAAACTGCTATCTCTGTTAGGAAATATTCAATTCCAGCTATTAGCCCTGAGGGTTAAAGAGCCCCCCTCCTTCCTGTCCGCTTTGCTCTGTCCCCAAACAATGCTTTGATGTGCATGGTGCTCCTAATGGAAGATAAGTCATCAATTAACCCAACTAGAAGGTTCAACTGAAAACAGACTTTTCAAAGAGGGGATTATCTCTGAGCTGTTAACCACTGATTGACGTTATCTGTCTGGGATATATTCTTATACCGAGGCTTAATCTCCACCTATATAACAAAGGTGCAAAAGTATTCTAGTTATTCGGTTTGTTTTTAAAGTCACTCTAGAAATTGGGTCTTAGATCACTGAGGCTGGGGTAGAGGTGACCATATTTTCCTTTCCAAAGAAGTTACCATTTTAATTCCTTCAAGAATTGGTCCTGATACCATTAAATTGCTAGGGCTTTTTCTTTTTGTTTTTTTGTTTGTTTTCTTTTTTACAAAATAGCAGTAGAACCATCTATTTTTATAATAATATTAGCAATATTGTGAATTTAAACGTAATGCAGATGAAGCACGTCTGTAATTGTGCTTGGGATTTACAAGGCTTTTTTTTTTTTTTCTCCCCCAGATACTTTCAAATTCTGACAAACTCTGGTGTTAATTTACATACAGCTTTTCAGGAAAGTATCAATTGAATAAAATTAATCTATTTCACTGTTATTTTTCATTGTGACTAGTTTTCTAGCATGCTTATGAGACCAAAAAGGGGCTATAAAAAATTAATTATCAAACCTTTAGAAAGTAAAATAGGGCAGTCACGGCCACTATCCTGATGCAATCAATAATTATTTTATTCTCTGCTAGTCTTTTTTCCCCGTATGTTTGCTACAAAGATATAATCCATCTACCTAGAATCTGCTTTCAACTTCATTAGCCTCACAGAATGTTTCAAAAATTATACCCCCTACTGCTTAGTGGGTACAGAGTTTCTGTTTGAGGTGATGAAAAAATTTTAGAAATAGATTGTGGTGATGGTTGCGTGACATTGTGAATGTAATTAACGGCCACTGCCTTGTACCCTTAAAATGGTAAAAAATGGCAACTTTTATGTTATATATATTTCACCACAATAAAAAAAAAAGTATATGAAAGATACGCCCCGATTGCTTTTTTATTTTCTTTTTTGAGAACTAAAGCATTGACAGATTTCAGAGTTTATAATGCTGGGAGAAAATTTTAGTGTGGAGTTTATTTTTCACAGACGTCAAAAACTATAACTTTTCAGTACTACTTAGGGTTTGCCATAAGCCTGTAATTTTGAGGAAAATTTTCAGCAGTGAGGTGGCACGTTATTATAACACCAGAAATCTTGGAGGTTGAGAGGTCTTGTTTCAGGCTGAGGTAGTTAAAGCCCTCCCAGGGACACAAAGCCTCTGAGGGCAGTGCTGACAGCCCTTGATTGACACGGACTGAGTGTGAGGTTCACAGACTCAGGTGAGGGGAGCCCTGCCCTCAGGGAGCTCCAACGATGACAGGGCAAGTCCTCTAGAAGGATGTGGAGATGTGACAGAGCAGTTCATTCTGCTGGGCTGTTTCTCTCACCCGGAGACTTGGCATGGAGTGGGGAGCAGGTTGGACCTGGGCTTTGGGGGAAGCTGAAGGAGGAAGGGAAGGGCCAGGGAGGAGTGGCCAGCGAGGAGATAGACTTAGGAAAGTAGGTCAAGCTTGGGCAGGGTGGCAGATCCTTAATTCCGGATTCATGAGTGTCTATTAGAAAATCGTACAAGATACTTTTTTTTTTTTTGGCGGTACGCGGGCCTCTCACCGCTGTGGCCTCTCCCGCCGCGGGGCACAGGCTCCGGACGTGCAGGCCCAGCGGCCACGGCCCACGGGCCCAGCCGCTCTGCGGCACGTGGGACCCCCCCAGCATCGGCAGGCGGACTCCCAACCACTGCGCCACCAGGGAAGCCCCAAGCAACATTTATTGAAGGCCTAGTTGTGCTGAGCTTTGGTGGAGGAAGGGAGACCCAGAGCAAACCATAGTGGCACCCCTGATCTCGAGCACCCATTGGGTGGGGTTCAGATCACAGACTGGGGACATCTTTCTGGCCCACACACCTGACTTCCTCTGCCCCTGGGACCTACGTTCCCAGTAGTGGTTGTTGTGGTGCATTTATATTCCTGAATCCTTAAATATTGCAAAGATAGATCCAGGCTTACAAAGAGGAAGGCAAGCTGGATGTGTGAACCTAACTGGGCTCAATGTTTTAAACATCTCATATTCTCTCAGGTTATTCTTTTGTGTTCATATCCCACCTCTGAAATTAATTGGCCTAATACATGATTTGTTAAACATGAATTAGAGCGTGAAATCAAGAAGTGATTTTATTTATTTATTTTTTCTTTTAAAGCGTTCATTTTTTAAATTAATTTATTTTATTTATTTTTGGCTGTGTTGGGTCTTTGTTGCTGTGCACGGGCTTTCTCTAGTTGCGGCGAGCAGGGGCTGTTCTTCGTCGCGGTGCGTAGGCTTCTCATTGCGGTGGCCTCTCTTGTTGCGGAGCACGGGCTCTAGGTGCACAGGCTTCAGTAGTTGTGGCTTGCAGGCTCTAGAGCGCAGGCTCAGTAGTTGTTGGCGCACAGGCCTAGGTTGCTCTGCGGCATGTGGGATCTTCCCAGACCAGGGCTCAAACCTATGTCCCCTGCATTGGCAGGCGGATTCTTAACCACTGTGCCACCGGGAAGCCCCAAGAAGTGATTTTAAAGAATACTTTTCATAACAGGCTCAACCAGGTTCCTGAAAGGAATATATGCTCACTTACGGATTTCAGCATTACATGGTCACATTGAGGGAGGCTGACTTGTTGGGGAACCCTTGGTGCCACCGCAGTTTTTGCAAGTAAAACCTTGCCCCCTCTCCCTTCCCAATCCCCTTAATGTCCACGTGCCTTGCCGAGATGAGATACAGGAGTTTTAACCCCTGCACCGATTCTGAGGTTCAGCCTGAAATCACCAGCATGGGAGCATGGCTTGGCGTTACATTTTTTCACTTTGCATAGGATATACTCAGAAAAACTAAGGGGAAAAAATGGGAGATTGAGTGTTTTAGAATACAACAAAGTAACATCTTGGCTCAAGGCAACCTTTTTGTTCCAGGAGCTTTCTAGCGCCTCACGGCTTGAGATGTTTGTTGGTTGTGTTCCCTCCGCGTTGAACCTCCCCGCGACCCCAAACCCAGCCCCTGTTATTTCCTGTTCTTGGATCCCCACCTTCTGCCCTGCTTGCTTGGGGAGGGGTCCACGTCCGGAGTGGACTGGCTGCTCTCAGATCCCTGCTATTGTTGTCCAAACTGTGTACAAGACAAAGAGACATTCTTGGGAGTAGCCAGACATTATCTAGAGAATTCCAACCACTCTGCTGAAGAGAAAGTCACTCACCTTGAGCCTTTAGAGGAGAAACCCAGGCCTCTGAAGTAGGGGCAGAGGGCAGTCACAGCTTGTTAAGACTGTATCTGAGGGGCTTCCCTGGTGGCCCCGTGGTTAAGAATCCACCTGCCAATGCAGGGGACATGGGTTCGAGTCCTGGTCTCGGAAGATCCCACATGCCGCGGAGCATCTAAGCCCGTGTGCCACAACTACTGAGCCTGCGCTCTAGAGCTTGCAAGCCACAACTGCAGAAGCCCACGTGCCTAGAGCCCATGCTCCGCAACAAGAGAAGTCACAGCAATAAGAAGCCTGCGTATGACCACGAAGAGTAGCCCCTGCTCGCTGCAACTAGAGAGAGCCGACGCGCAGCAACGAAGACCCAACGCAGCCAAAAATAAATAAATAAATACATTTATAAATAAATAAATTTATAAAAAAAATCTTAAAAAAAGGCTATATCTGAGGCATACCTAAGAACCCAAAGTGAATTCTTAGATTCAGTGAGCTGTGGCACATCCTATATCTTGGGAAAGCAAAAAGGATGTCAATATTTGCTTCTTTATAGTGGACTTAGGAGAGGCTGACAAGCCAGCTCTTAGATCTCAGCTCTGTTACTTACTTGCTTTGTGTCCTTGGGCAAATTATTTAAGCTCTGAGCCTCAATGTCTTTATCTGAAAAATAGGGATTATACCCTACTTCAAGGTATTGCTGTGTGGATCTATTGAGATAATGTATATAGAGAGCGTAGTGGAATGCCTAGACATTGTAATGTTCAGTGAATAATTGTGACATTGTCATCCATATCATCTCTATTTCCTGTAAAGGAAACTGACACACAGCTAAGTCAGAGAGCTCATGGGAAGGTTCTAGGATTCATTTAGAGTATGTGGTAAGGTAGAAAAAGAATCTCGGGCTAATCTTTCTTTTTTTTTTTTTTAAGATTAAAAAAAAAATTATTTATTAATTTATTTATTTTTGGCTGCATTGGGCCTTCGTTGCTGCCCGTGGGCTTTCTCTAGTCGTGGCGAGCGGGGGCTACTCTTTGTTGCGGTGCACGGGCTTCTCACTGCGGTGGCTTCTCTTGTCGCAGAGCACAGGCTCTAGGACCACGGGCTTCAGTAGTTGTGGCTCGCGGGCTCAGTAGTTGTGACTTGAGGGCTCTAGAGCTCAGGCTCAGTAGTTGTGGCGCATGGGCTTAGTTGTTCCACGGCATGTAGGATCTTCCCGGACCAGGGCTCGAACCCATGTCTCCCGCATTGGCAGGTGGATTCTTAACCACTGCGCCACCAGGGAAGCCCCATGGGGCTAATATTTCTTGTTCGATAAGTCCAATTTTTCCAGCTTCTACAAGAGGCAAGATGGTAGTTAAAGGCCCTGAGACAGGCAGCTTCACTATTTACTGCTGCATGTCTTGGGGCAAGTCACTTAAAAGTCTCTTGAGTCTCACTTTTCTGAGCAGTATAATAGAGCTGTCAAGAGCCCTGGCCTCTTAGGTGGGTTTTGAGGAATAAATCTGACTGTGCATTCAAATTGCTCAGTCCCATGCCTGGCATATCATAAATGCTCAGTATAGGGCTGTGATCATTTGATCATCAACTCAGCCGACACCTGAGGTCTCTGGGCCCCCACGTGCCTTCCCCTGTTTGACAGGTGCATACGCATTGCCAGCTCCAGGACTCTGCAGCTTCAGTCTTTGCAAACTGGCTTCACTGGTCACCAGCATCCACGTGTGCTTCTGCCTTGCAGCCGTGCTGCCTGGAGATGCCCTGATTCCACACGTATCCCTTTGTTCTCCCCGTTTGTCCATGAGTTTTCAAAAGCGCAATACCATGTGGTCACCTACTTGATAAAGCTTGAAAATCCTATTATTAGCCTGTTGCCAGAGGACAGAGCAAGAATGACCTGCCTTGTGTTGAGGGTCTCCCCTGCCCCGGGCAGGAAACTAGCTGCTTTCACGTGTTGTCTCTTAGGGAATCTTCATAACAGCCTTAGAAGGGAGGTGTGTTTGTTTCCCTTTGCTGCCGTCACAAATTACCATGAATTTAATGGCTTAAAACAGTAGAAATTTATTCTCTCACAGTTCAGGAGGCCAGAAATCCAAAATCAGGGATGGCAGGGTTGATTCCTTCTGGAGGCCCTGAGCGACAATCTGTTTCATGTCTCCTCCTAGCTTCTGGTGTTGCCAGCAATCCTTGGCACCTCTTGGCTTGTAGATGAATCACTGCAATTTCCGTCTGTGTCTTCACGCGGAGTTCTCCTTCGTATGCATCTCTGTGTGACCTTTCTTCTTATCATGACACCACACCTGTCACTGGACTGAGGGCTCACCCTCATCCGATATGATCTCATCTTAACAATTATATCTACAAAGACCCGATTTCCAGAAAAGGTCATCTTCTGAGGTTCCCGGTGGATGTGGATTCTGGAGGCGAGGCTCTTCAGCCCACTATGATAATTATTATATCCCTTTAACATATGAGTGACCTGAGTTTCAGAGAGGAGAAAATCCCTTACGTAGCATCACATGGTCACTTTGTGACACCAGAGGATTCAAACCCTGACCTTCTTTTCTCTAGACTCGAGTTCTTCCCATTGGATCACCTTACCACTCATAAATAAACGGAGAATAAAAGAAGGGTCTAAAAACCATGGCAGCAAACTGGTGAGCAGCAGTCAGCCACCAGATCAAAGGGGGCCTCGGGAGGGTAAACAGGATGAACAGAGGCTATGCAAGTGAATGGTGGACCCCCCTCCCCCTTCTTCTTTTGTTGCTGGTTCTCAGACTTTATCCTGTTTCCATAATCAGTATAACTTGTTGGTTTTCAACCACAGTGCTTGCTCCTGGGATTCCGCAACCCAGCAGAGAGATTCCTCAGAAATGAGATCTGAAGTGGTGGTCGGGTTCCCTTGGCATTAAGCAAAGGGAAGGAGCACATTTCTTTGTGCAAAGCCAAGTACCCTCCGTGACTCCCCGTGGCCTGTCTTACTGCTGGCTGTTTATCATGCATCCCCTTGCAGAGGTTCCTTCCTGGCATTCAGAGCCACAAAAGCGGTGGCCAGAAGCAGGTGACTGGCCCTTAGCTGCCCTCATATCCAGGCCGCCCAAAGTTGTGGTCCAGCAGAGCTGGCCTGGGGCCAGACTGGGAAAGCACAGAGCTGTGGGCAAAAGAGGGGTCATATCATGTGCTCTTGCTAAAGCACAAGACTAGAGCAGAATCAGAACCAGGTCAGGGTCAGGTCCTCCGTGTCAAGGGCAAGTTTCTCTTGGTTTAAACCTCAAACGCGACGCTGTCTGCAACCAGGCTCAGAATCCCAGGTAGTCAGTGGTATCAGTTTGCTGCATGAGGTGCGGGTCAGAAGATTTGAGTGGGTGTGGCTTGAGCTTTTCAAAGTGCTTCTTGGCTGCCCGCCGCGCCCTGCTCTTCATCAGGCCAGTGTCCCCAGCCCATGTCCTGATCCCGGATCTCCACTTAGTCCTGGCAGAGCAGGACACTCTGGTCAATCATCTGGACTTACCTGGGGTCCTCTCTTCCTGCCCGTGCAAGTCAGAGTGAATTGGATCAGAGGTCTGTTTGCTGCACGGTCTGCCTTCACATGGGACTTTGTGCTTTTGAAGAAATGTAAGAAAGGCTGTTCGTGAGTTTTCAGAGTGACCGGCAGTTCATAGTGACACTGATGTGCATGATATGATGAGACCTGTTGTGTGGATGGAAGTCTAAACCTTCTCGAGCCTTCCACTGGTTCCCCTGCAGTCCATAGGTACTGATTCAATAGGATCAGACCTCTTTCCTGTTGGTAAGTGGTAGATCCTTTTGTTGAGTTTTCTTAGAGCTAACCAGGTATTTCATGGAAAGAGAACCTTTGATTGTTGGGTTTTCCTTTCCACTTCAGAATTGTGAGTGTTGTCTTGGGGAAGCGAAGCCTGGCTGTATAACACCTCTTGCCTTTGAGCAGAGAAGAGCTTGGTGGGTGAACTGTAAGAGGACCTGGCTCCATGCTAAGTCCTCGTGCGGATCTCAGATGCTCAGGCCCGGCCTGAGGGCTGGGAACTGGCTGCCGGGGAGTGAGGTAGGGAGGATCCCAAGGCAGAAATGGCACTTGGGCCCAGGGTTTAGGATTGCCTCCCAGAGTTATCATGCGTCCCCACCCTCCCAGCGCTCAGTTGAAACATTAATGAGATGTGTGCTTCTGCTTACAGAGGACTAGATTTAGCAAACCCCAAATACTGTCTTTAAAACTCGACTCAGAGCTTTAAAATAACTACTAGAATAAAAAATTGATTAAAATTCACTGAGTCCCTGTTTGTGTATGTGTCCACCTGTCTGTCTGTCTTATAGGTGGATGGGGAGGCATCTAGGTTGACTCCACTGCACAATTATATTGAATGGAGCAAAAAAAAAAAGACTTGTTTAGACTAATAAATCAAGTCAGCCTCCAATTCTTGTTCTCTGCTTAACTAATCAGAGCTTGGAAAACGTTTTCATGGGGTTTTCCTGTGACATATCCTGTCTGTGACATAGTTCATGAAATTCTGTGACATTTGACTCCCAAAGAGGAATTTGGTTACTCACAGAGTGTTTCACGACATTTCTGGGAATAGGCAGCTCATGGAAGGAAAATATTCATCTATAACAGTGAGTCAATTACATATCTTTGATGAAAAAGGAAGATTGTGTCATCTCACAATTGTGTAGTATGGTCGGCTCCTAAAAGTATGACATTACAGCAAGAAAGCACAACTTCCTTGAGGGAAGGTCATATTTGAAACACTTGTTCATCATGGCTGAGTAAAGGATTCCCTACTCACCATGGAGACGGAAATTGGAGATTGAGAGGTGTTGCAATACGTAACAAGTAGGCAAGATGGTCTTTTTTGTCTGTGTATTTAAAGCTCAAATTTGTAACATTTACTGATGCATGATTACTTTCAAAGATTACTTTTCCAATTATAAAAGTAATACATGCTCAATAATACATACCTCTGTAAAATAAAAGTGATACGTTCCACGTCAGCTTTTCATTCTGCCTTCAGCATTGAATTCCCCCATTCTCTAGGGTTAACCCGTTAATATATTAATGTGATCCTTGGCTTTGAGACAGTGATTTAATCTTCTCTAATCTCTCATGGTGCCATATTTCCTTTTAGTTCTTGCCCATCTCACTTTTTATATTTTTATGTACTTGATTTTTTTTCACAAGTTAATACATGCACATGGTTGAAAATTCAAAAGGTGTAGAAAGGAACACAGTGAAGAGAGGTTTAGTACCTCATATGTCCAGTCCACCCCATTCCAGAGAAAACCATTGTTATCAGTTTCACATTTATCCTTTCAGGCATAGTCTGTGGATATTGTGTGTGTGTGTGTGTGTGTGTAAAATATATATTGTATATATGTGTGTGTATATGTGTGTGTATATATATACACACATATACACACATATATACAATATATATTACATACACATTATACACACCTAGAAACTAATAAAAAATTATGTATATAAGACTAGATATTCACATTCTTTTTTTTGTTAACAACTAAAGTGGCATGGTGTATATACTGTCCTGTACCACTTGTCACTTAACAGTAGATCTTTGAGATTGTCCTATACCAGTTCTCATAGAGCTGGGAGCTGTACTATCTTCTTAAAGGTTGCATATACGATTGCATTTTATGAATAGTCCAGTCCACTAATAGGTTATTTGTAGTCTTTTATTATTGCAAGCAATGTGGCATTAGAGACCTTTCGATATAGGTCATTTTATACACATGCCACTATACCTGAGAATAAATTCTTGGAAGTAGAATTACTGGGTCAAAGACATTGCATATTTTAAAGTTGGATACAATATGCCTAATTGCCATGCAACTTCATGGAGTTGGATAAGGGTACCTCTTTCCTCCCATTCTGATAACTAATTTTCTTGGTGGAAAACTTATCTCATAATTTAGTTTTGCTTTTCTTTTATATGAGTGGGATTGGGAATCTTTTTGTATGTCTAAGGATAATTTATATATTTTGTGTGTGTCAACTGTTTTCCATGTCTTTTGTCCATTTTTGTGTTTGGTTTGTTGGTCTTTTTCCTACCGGTTTGTAAGAGTTCTATATATACCATGAATATTAACCTTTGTGATATGAGTTACAAATATATTCTGTTTATTTCTATTTTAGCCACCATTCACTGAGTCCTTTTACTGTAGGACAAATCCCCCTACTGGTCATTGGACTTCACGTCAGCTCCCTAAGGCAGTAGTAGTTTTATATCCTTTTTACAGAGAGGGAGAGGTCCAGGTCTGTTGGATACCAAAGCCCATTCTTAACCAGAACTCTGTACCCCTGTATACACAATATATTAATATAGCATCATTCCAGGTTGCCATGCAATTTTGAAAATATGCTTTCTAAAGGTTCCATAGCATTCCATCAGTTCAGCCAATTGCAGTTTTCAGGTGCTGATTTTTATGACTACACATTTTCACTGGCTGCAGGTTTTTACTGCTCTAGACAAGATTGCAATCAGTGCATTTCTTAAAGCTTTGTGTCCATGAAGCACCATAATGGCACCAATATTCCTGCAGAAGATAAGGGTATAGTGTCTGAGGTAGCAAGCAGAGGGACCTTTTGAGTCTATGATCCTTGATGGAGGGACCCACAACAGACTCAGAGTGGAAATGGGGTGCGTGTCAGGCCCTGCCTCGGGGCCCTGTATTGGCAATCAGACCCTTTCCCTTACAAGGTCACCACCAGCTTCATCTGGTTCTGGAATGAAGCATACCACATACTACGATTCCAGATTCTCCTCGCTTCTAAAGCCTTCTTTTTGAGCAGTATCAGAGGCAGAGGGTACACTGGGAGACTGCAGGGTACAATGGGAAGGGAAGGGCTTGGAAGTTGGTGAACAATTTCTTTTTCTGTAGAATAATGTTTCTTACAGGAATAAATGCGATCGTGGTGTGTGACATAGCTGGGGGGTCCAAACGTCCTCGTGTGTTCTTCCCATCCCTGCTCTTTGGCTTTCAGGGTCCTGAGCACCTGGGAGGTGCTGCGGAGTCTAGATTTCCTGCAGTCTTTCAAGGGAAGTCACTATTCTCTTCCCTTCTCATCCATTTTCCCTCAATAAATTAAGGGCTGGTTATGTCTTAGTTTCCCACACTTCACTCCAATTGGAGATTCTTTCAGGTAAACAAGCTCTTATTTTATTTTATCTTTTTTTGTGTGTGTGTGGTACGCAGGCCTCTCACTGCTGTGGCGTCTCCCATTGCGGAGCACAGGCTCCGGACGTGCAGGCTCAGCGACCATGGCTCATGGACCCAGCCGCTCCGCGGCATGTGGGATCTTCCCGGACCAGGGCACAAACCCGCGTCCCCTGCATCGGCAGGCGGACTCTCAATCACTGCGCCACCAGGGAAGCCCTGGGTAGGACCATTTTAGAAGGCAGTCCCTCCACTGTGCCTGCTTGCATTTAGTTCCTTGTGATCTCAGCAGATCCATTTTGGAACGTTCTATCACGCTAATGGTACATAAATGGGATGGCTCCATTTAGCACAATAAACTCCTTCCACTAAAGAGATAAAGTTCTGACAAGGGGAATGTCTAAGACGGAGTGGAGTTCCTTCCCGGAACCCTTGAAATGTCTCTTGGCAAAAGCATCAAGCAGTTTCAAAGGAAGTGGCTGTCCCCATTTGCTGGCTGGCTTTTTCTCAACTCTGCCCGCGTCGTTACCAGACTCAGAACTACCCTGGGCTTCCCCTCTGCCCAAGGTTCATGCTAACATCACGGAAAGACAGAGGTCAGGAGCAGAAAGCAGGTGCATTTGGGGGGTTCACCTAGTTTGGCTCTCTTATTTTACAGACCAGAAAACTAAGACCCCCCCCAAAAAAGCCTGGCCTTCCCAGGGTCATGGAGAAACAGGCACGTGGTTTCACAGACAGGCTGTCACTGCCTGGCATTTGCTTTTTAATTTTCCCCTTTTGATCCTTCGCATACTTCCTGGATCTGCTCTGTCCTAAACTGCCCAGGATGCCTTCCAGGGGCAGAGCCCTGCCCTGTGGGTGGGATTCCTGGCTTCCAGCCAGACCTCTGTTCCTGACCATCTGTGTGACCCTGAGGAGGCTCCTTAGGCTGGGGCCCACCCCTCGGTGGCAGCTGGTGAAGGGAGCACAGAGAGAAGGTATGTGAGGGTGTGTGACCCAGACTGGCCCCCAGGAGGCGGGCAGTGGGGTGATCATAGTAGCACTGATGACCTTCCCACCCCAGCTGCTAGGTCCTCACAGACTGCACTTTGCTTCCCAGCCAAGCAAGTTTCCCAATGACTTCCTTTCTCCCAGTGCAAGGCACCCTCAGAAACTAAAGCAGATCAGGCTACAGCAGCCAGAGAGTTAAACTGGCAGTACACAGTTGTTTTCGTAAACTCCGAAAAACCACCCCAAGCTCAGAGCCAACAGGGAGGAGGATGGATGCGCAGCCTCGACGTACAGGTGCTGCTGCATTCCGCTCTGCTCCTGACCGTAGGGAGACCCCCCCCACCGCCAGCCAATGCGGGTGGCTCAGTTCATGCTTTTGCAGCCTCCGTCTAGCTTACCAGTTGAATTTCTCCCTCTGCCTCTGAGGATAAACCGCTGTTCTGGGGCAAGTCACTGTGACTTTGCCACAGAGCGTTTTTCCTAATTCCATCATATTTTTGCAGCCGGAGGGAGGGGGGCGTGTGTGTACGAATATGAGTGATGAGTATGCATGTGTGTGTGTGTGCACGTGTGTGTCCGTGTGTGTGTGTGAGCGTGTGTATTGGTTTGCTAGGCCTGCCGTGGCAGCGTCCCACAAATTGGGTGGCTTAAGCAACAGAACTTTATTGTCGCACGGTTTGGAAGCAAGACATGTCAAACCAAGGTGTCGTCGGTGGAGCTGGCTCCATCCGAGGGCCGTAGGAAGGGACGTTCCAGCCCCTCTTCTTGGCTGATGGACCCCTGACTTCTCTCTCGGCCTTTTCACGTTCCTTCTAGGTACGCCTCTGTGTCTAAATCTCCTCTTTTTATAAGGACATTAGTCACATTGGATTAGGACCCACCTGAGTGACATCACTTGACTTGATGACCTCTCCTCTGTAGAGACCTTATCTCCAAACAAGGTCACCTTTTGAGGTACTGTGTGTTAGGACTTCAACTTATGAAGTTGGGTCGGGGGGACCCAACTCACCTCATAACAATGTGCACGTATGTATAGGTGTGTGTGTGCGTGTATGTGTAGTAAACCGTGACACCTCAGACTCCAGTCAGAAGTGTGCCTGTTGCTTAGATAATAGTACTTTAAGAGCACATACAATTTCCTCTTTTGCGAACAGGGCAGATTTAAAACAAGTTTTTACACACCTCCTCATGGGGGCAGAGGGGCAGGTATGATTATGTAGCAGGTCCTGGGTACCACTCTTGCCTCTTGGCTTGAAAGCACCTCTTCGTGGAGGCCCCTGCTCACTTTATCATTCCTGAGCAGAGCAATGCCACCCTGGGTGTGTGATTTCCCCTCCTCATTTTACTTTAGACCGTTAAGTAGTATCTTGAAATGCCTTTGGCCCTACAGCAGAACATTCCAATTATTCCAGAGGGCGGCGTAACTTCAGAGTTTCCGTAGCGTAACGCTCCCTGGTGACTTGGTATCACCCAGTCACTGAGAAACTCCTGGATATTTCTAAATAAATTTCAGCTCATTAAAAATGTCGCTTGGATGTTGTAAATAGTTGTAAAGTATAGTATACATTTAACTTCCTTTTCAAAAGAGCCTGCCTGGGCTCCATCCACTCTGATGACTCCTTCCCAGACTTGTGTTTCCGGGAGAGTCACAGGGGGTCTGCGACGCTGGGCTGCCACTGTCTTTGAGCTGCTCGCCTGCTTCACCAGGATAAACTGGTCCCAAACTGACCCCAGATAGATTGGCCCACAGGACCATGGTTGGCATTTGTCCTCCTCTTTCTATTCAGTTTACTGTGAATCTCAGTTCTCTTTGTCCTTTCTAAAATCTTACTGAAGAAAATGAGTTCTGCATGGCCCTGGAATTCTGATTGGCTTTCCATTCAGCCAAAATCCTAAATGATGCCCGAGACTTTCCAGGTCAACCCAGAGTTCCGGGGGATCAGGTGGGTGGAGCCTCGTCCACCCTGGGGCAGCTCTGGGAACCAGTCATTAACACGCCGTGACCCTTAGTGTGTGGTGCTGGGGGTCTGATTCTATGACGAAAGAGTGAGGGATATATTTGTGGCATTTATGTCTCCCCAGGGCACATGTGGGTCTGTTTTCTTTGTGGCAGAAAATACTAGTTAGCCCTGAGAAAGGAAAAACCACTTCCCCCAGAGATTCCTTGAAATTAGAGCACTCATCCCTGTCTTCAAATTCTGTCCCACTTCAGCGTGGGACACAATGTAACCATTTAAAATATACCGGACCACCACCATCAAAGGACATGAAAAGTGCTTGTGAGATAATGTGAAGTGAAAAAAAGTTGGCTACAAATTGCATATAGTTAAATACATGTTTCCAAAAAGGAGACTGCATGAATGCAGTAAACCATTAACTGCTTTCCTCTGTGTGGAGTGAGGATGAGTAACTTTTATTTTCGAAATTTTCTACAGTGAGCGTTTATTTACACACACATACAGAAGCTGTCCTAAAAAGTTCATTTAACTGGATGAAGTCCGTTTAACTGGATCTTCGGGATCCGTCAGGTTTTTCTTGCTGCTTTTAGCATCACCAGGATATTAATTCCCTACCTGCCCAAGGCCCATCTCTGACTTTCCAAGAAGACAGCCGTAACTGGTTCATCTCAGCACCACTAAGCTCCCACCTGCCCACGCAGCCCTGGGCGCCAGGCGTGAACGAGAGCTGTTTCTGGCTGGCCGGCTGCTGCCCTCCAGGCTCGGGCCAGCTAGGGAGGGGCCAGGTCTCTTTGAAGGGGGTTAAAGTCCTTCTCTGTGCGAATGGCCTTTGAGGGAGCAGAAGGAGGGCCAGCTGTGACTCCAGTCTTCTGTCAGGAGGCTCAGAAGGAATTTGTCCAGCTTGAGCCGGGGTGCAGGATACTGCCTGGAAAAAGAGGCGATTCTGACCGGGGACATGTGAAGTGGGCACTCCGGGCAGGGTAAGCCGAGTCTGCTGACCTAGCTTATGGTCCTTTGCTTTCTAATCTGGAAGGAGAGGGTTCCCTTGTGAGGCCAGAGTCTTTGTGGAGGAGGGACTCAGAGTGGGGACTTAGGGGCTACGCTGTGGATGCCTTTCCTGCTGGAGAGAGTGTGGGCAGCTGGGCTCAGACTGGAGACTTGCTTCTCTTCTGGCTAATCTTGTCAGACTCCCAGCTTTCATGCTAATGGGCAGAGCCGGGAGCTCCCCACCACACATACAGTGCAGGCAAAGATGCAAAGATGCAGGCTCCGGACGCGCAGGCCCAGTGGCCATGGCTCACGGGCCCAGCCGCTCCGCGGCATGTGAGATCTTCCCGGACCAGGGCACGAACCCGTGTCCCCTGCATCGGCAGGCGGACTCTCAACCACTGCGCCACCAGGGAAGCCCGCACACATCATCTTTGCCAGATAATGCTTTGAAGATGGTGCATGAGTGTGTGTGTGTGTCCTTTTCCGCAGCAGAACCAAGTGACGTAGCTGTTCTGGTGACGGGTTTTCTTGTTATCACCTTGTATGTAGTTAATCTACAAGCCCTTGTTGTAGAAGTTGCCACGTTCACGGAGTAGCCTGGGGCTTCTGGGGGAACGTGTGTGCCTGTCTCCTGTGGGACCCAGGGCCATAGGAAGAGAAGCTCGTCAGCTCTGTTCCTAAGTACAGACTCATCTGTGGATGAAGAGTTAATCTCAAAAGCCTCTGGCACGGTTTTCTCTTTTCTCCTGGCTCTGCCTCCACATAGTGGATTTTTCCCGGGTCCACGGTGGAGCCCAGCTTTTGCTCTCTGCCATTACTGGTTGTCCGGGCATGAATCCAAGATCCTGAACTATTTTAAAACCAAGAAGGACACAGCTAAGTTATAAAGAACTGAAGCCAGGCTTGCTTTTGCTTTCAGCAGAATCAGTTACCCCAGAAATTTCAGGCTGCGGGAGCCAGAGTTCCCTCTGTGGCCTTGACCTTGGTTTATTCTGGAGGTGGGGACTGTCCCGTAAAATAGCTTCACAGTGAAAAGGGCCTTTGGTGAGAAGAGCATCTTAGGACTCCTTGACAGAGCCTGGGGTGTACTGCATCGAGGAAGAAGTGAAACTTGCCTTTCTTGGAGCTGAAATGAGGCATCTCCCCTCATCTAGGGGAAACCCTGAAATCTCCCAGTGGTTCTCAGTCCCTTTGGTAGGGAACGGATCTCCAAGTGACTGAAAGAAACAAGCTTTTCACCAGCGGCTGCAGAAAAGGCAGCAGCTTCCTTCCTCACCTCCTCCCATCACACCTCCATCACACACACCCTCTTTAGTTTCTTTCAGAGAGAGCCTAAGCGGTAAACGTGTTCATCAGACCACACCTTAACAGTTTCCACATGTGCGGCCTCACATCTGAGCCACTGACTTTTCAGTGGGTGCTTTTAATAGGGCAGGCTGTGGTGCTGGGGAGTCTCCCTTATGTTACAAAGGGACCACTTCTTCACCAGGATCGTGAGTGAGTCAAGACATAGGCCAGCCTTGTTTGCAGTGGAAGGGGTTTCCAGAAGTGTTTTCACCCCATCGTCAGCAAGCCTGTACCTGAGGCCTAAGCCAGAGAGAATGGCAGGAGGGTGATTGCTGTGTTGACCAATACCATAGAAGCTCTCAGAAAGAAGGGCTGGGCCTGTAAGAAGAACAGGAAGGTCTTTTTAAACTTTTTTAATAATCTTTTTTTAAAATTTATTTTATTTTTGGCTGTGTTGGGTCTTCGTTGCTGCTCACGGGGTGTCTCTAGTTGAGGCGAGCGGTGGCTACTCTTCACTGCGGTGCGCGGGCTTCTCATTGCGGTGGCTTCTTTTGTTGTGAACCACGGGCTCTAGGTGTGTGGGCTTCAGTAGTCGTGGCTCACGGGCTCAGTAGTTGTGGCGCACGGGCTTAGTTGCTCCGTGGCATGTGGGATCTTCCCGGACCAGGGCGCGAACCTGTGTCCCCTGCATTGGCAGGCGGACTCCCAGCCACTGCACCACCAGGGAAGCCCAGGAAGCTCTTTTTAGAACCGTCTGAGTCACATTTAGTGGTAATGGCTTCATGGCAGGAGGAAGGAAACCCCAGAGATGTTGTTAGTGTTATCCCCCTTTATTGAGGGTCATGTCATTATCCCTGAGCCCGTCTGGTCTAATTTTAGCTTTAACTGCCCCAGAGTGCTGGGGGTTTTAGGTCTGCCTCTCATCAGCCAGGAAGGGTCTCTGGCCTCCTTGGGGAGTGGCCCACCTCCCGGCTTCCCACGATCAACACCAGCCTTTGGTTCTACAGGCCGGAAGAAGCTCTGCTGGGGAGTGGGAAGGAAATTCTGCCTGGGACTGGAATGTGGCCCAGGTTATCACTGGGGTCACTCCCCTCCACTTCCTGGCCCAGAGGCCCAAAGCCCAACAAAGGAAGCAAGCCATCCTCAGACATTCCCACTCTCTCTGTGCCTTCACAGGGGTGGGTGGAAGGGACCACTCAGAGTCCCAGCGGCTTCTCTAGTAGGGGTGGGGGGTGGGGGGGGAGCCACAGGCCAGCTGCTGAGGAACGCTGGCGCTCCCAGCCTCCTTCATACAGTTTTTTCAGCCTACACCATCTGCCACCCTGAACAGGGTGGGAAATTTCTTTCCAGTTATGTTGTATTAGTCCGTCTGCCTGTGCTCTATGCTATCTTTATGTGAATCTGTCTTCTCTCCTTCCAAGGCTGTAAGTCCCTCGCTGCAGTGTGGGGCCCACCCCAGAGTCCTAGGGACCTCCCATGGCCCCGGCACAGGGCTTGTCACTCTACAGGTTCTCAGGACACGCCTCTCCTTGCAGGAATGCACTTTGACCTTTTCAGCCTCTGTGCTCCCTTTCCACACTCCTCGGGTTCCCTTGGTCTGGGGAGTCCGTCTCGCCCAGACCTCCCGACTGTGGCTTTACCCCGTCCCTCCAAGGCTGGTGAAATTCAGCAGACCCGTGCGGGCATCTTGCAGGTGTCTAGGCATCATCCCCCTGCCAGGTTGCACCCTCTCCTCCCATCTGCCTTCATGATGGAAACTTCAGCCAGAAAGTAGAGTCCTGCACGAACCTTCCTAGAGACAGCCATGCGTGGCCTGTGGAACACAGCAGTTGTGCCCTAAAAACTCGAGTTAGGAAAGAGAGGGAGAACAAGAAAGAAAAACAGAGCTTTAGTTTAACAGCTACAAGGACGTTTTCTTTCATAGCCGTGCCCCTGTTCGTAGGCCAAGGATGAGTTTGTATTTTTGGTGGAACTTAAAAATAACTGGATTAAAGGGTCAGGTCACCTATTACCTAGGGAGACGCATTTCTAATTTAAATATTGTGGCTTTAGTAGGAAGTCATCTGGGTTAATCAGAGCAGAGGAACCTGCTCGTGCAGCAGGCGCCTGACGTTTGAATCATTTGGGTCACACGGTGCATTTAGGCTAGGAGACTGGGAAGTTGGTGACAGACATTGTCAAGAGCAGGGTAGGGAGGTTGGGAAGAGGCAAACGGCAGACACGTGAAGTGAGCAGAAGCTTCTGCTTCTCGCTTGACCTTGTCGCGAAGGACACCTTTCTGGAGTTTCCCTGGGCCCAGCCAGACCTGCTAAGGAGAATGCATTTCCTTCCAGTTCTTTCTATGCGTGATGCACCTAGCTGCAGGCCCAGGTACCGCACACTGCCATCCATGACCTAAGCCGGGCAGGCGTCAGGGCCCTGATGTGTTTTCTGGGCAAATCAAACAGACTTCTAGAATCCCACCTGTGCTGCCGACTCTGGTGCCGGGGAGGAGTTGCAGCCTTGTCCATTGCCATGACTGGGATGTGAGATTTAGTATTTTGCCTCTGGGTGTCATCAGAGGAAGAAGAGGACCCCCCTTCAGAGGCCAAATTCCCAGAACGAGCAAGAGGCCAGCACCTCCATTTCTAGCTGGAGGGTCCTGCAGGTGGAGCAGAAGGTAGGAACTGAAACTATGTCTCCAGGGAGTCTGTCTCTTGTCCGTTCTGAATAAGGAGGGGAAAGGGGTCCTTGACTTCTGAAGCCAAATGGTGAATCTTAACGTGATTTCTGGAGGTTGAAGTGTGCAGACCATCAGCCAGAAAGCCGAGTAAATGCTCTTCAGATCCATCCACCTTCTTAAGATGTCCCTTGTCGTTCTGGAAGCTTCCAGTCATTGAGAATACCTTTTGAGATACTGGGATAGAATTAGGAAGAACTGGCCTTCAAGTCCTGGCTGTGCCACTTACTAGCCAGGGGACCCTGGGAAGTCTCTCGAGTTCTCTGAACCTTTTATTCTCACCTTAATTATGCCCATTATAAAAGCCTCAGGGGCCCTTGGGAGTTAGAGCTAAACTCCGGGAGGAAGGCGGGCACCTGTGGAAGGTGGGATTTCTGATTAGATCCTGGATGAACACTCTTGGCGTATATACTCCGGATTAGATGGCTGTCTGCTCCTGGAATGTAATTTAAACTAATTTCAGACACACACAGCTATCTTACATTGTGTCTGCTTGAGTATTTTAAAGTAAATGGTAGACATCCTGACCAGCTGTTAGCTATTCTGGGAAGCCAGGAGGCCGGCAGGTATTACGTGCCAGATTGTTAGGGCTCCACCTGGAGGGTTAGCTGGGGCCATCCAAGGATCTCCCACCCGCCCCTTAGCACCCTGGTTTTTCTCTGACCTTCGAAAACCCAGTTTGCTGGTTCTTTCATTATCTTCCTGCTTTTTGCATTGGGGCCTAGTCTTTTTCAGAAAAGACTTAAAAATCCATTTAATGAATGCGTTTTGTCTGAATCTGGAATCAAGCTTACCTTATCTGAAACACAGAGAAAATTCTGGTCTTTCTTCTCTTCAAAGGGAGCAATAAGTATTTGTTGGTTTAAACATGACATCATTTAATGACGTCAAACGCAGACTCTTGCCAGATCCTCGCACGGTGGGGATCCCAGCCCACTTTCATTCGCCTGGTATAGTTACAGCGGCTTTGATCACATCAGGTCATCCTGCACGAAGGTAAATTCTTCCTGCTGAGACAGAACTCAGGAATTTGCTCGTTGGTTATAATTGTTCCCTAACTTTACAAAAACTCAGGAACTCTGAGGCAGGACTGTAAGTCAGCAATGCGGAGTTGTTTACCTCTGTAAGGACTTCTACCCTGATGAGGGTTCAGAGCTGCTGCTTCCTGAGGTGGATGGAACCGAGAGTCAGTAAGAATTTTCTGAATTAGTGGAAAGGAGCTGGGGCCCCACGTAACTAACAGGAAGGAGAGCCTCTTTCCTGTTTATACCCTCCAGTGTCTAGATTTTTTTTTTAAGGTATTGGAAAGGAATCGCCTCAGATTACACTGGGACTCCAAACTTTGCCTGTAATTAGCATTTTTTAAATATTTGACACATCGCACACACAACTCATCATTTCTGACTCAGGGATAAAGTTAGTTTTCTTGACACTGCAAAAATGCACCATCAAATGCTGTTCTCAGATATTTAAACTTTTGAATTGGGACAGTTGTTGCTAGTTCAGAAAATATCCTTGGAAAAAGTTGATACCGTTTTTTCAGTTCTTAAAAAAAAAGCCGTAGGGCATCAGCTCCTCCAGCGTCCAACACTGGGACTGTGAAGCATCCAGGAGAAAGGGACAGTGCTGACAAAGTGTTCTCCGGGATGCTGTGGAGATAGGGTCAGTTACTCCAATCTCTGTGATCAGCAACAAGACATTAACATAGGCAAGTTTTTCGCTTCACCTGACCAGACTAAGTAAACCCCAAAATAGACTTACAGCTTCCTAGGAAGTATGGGAAATCCAGTTTTTGTTAAGAAAAAGGGTGTTGTCTCCTGGAATTTATTGTTGCCGTTAATTGCGCCATGCCCATGCCCTACAGAACAAGCCTCCTGCATTTTTAATGAATGAATCAATGACTAAATGATCTATAGAATTAATTATTTGCCTTTTAGCTTCTTTTAACCTTACATTGCCCTCTTTCCTCTCATGTCAACTATTGAAAAGTGTTCTCCATTTCAGTAGAGCAATGATTTTTAACCATATTTCAATTCAGCAACTTCCTACTATTTTCCTGTTCCACCCCCACCCCCCCAAAAAAAGCCAAAAGAGATAGAAGGAAAGCTCTATTATTCCCATGAAGAATATTAGCAGAGAACCATTGGCCAAATGAGGCCGGGGGTTGGGGAGTGGTTCAGTAGTCTGACTTCACCATAGCAATACCGTGTCTCTTTTTGTTGGTCAGCTTATTCCATTAATAACTTTCCATGGAGTAGGCTAATTTTGACCTAGGTTTTCTTGAAGACTGAAAGTAAGTTTTAGGCATTCAAATTTCCTGTAATTCTTTTTTTTTTTTTGCGGTACGGGGGCCTCTCACTGTTGTGGCCTCTCCTGTTGCGGAGCACAGGCTCTGGACGCGCAGGCTCAGCGGCCATGGCTCATGGGCCCAGCCGCTCTGCGGCATGTGGGATCTTCCCGGACCAGGGCACGAACCCGTGCGTGTCCCCTGCATCGGCAGGCGGACTCTCAACCACTGCGCCACCAGGGAAGCCCTCCTGTAATTCTTGAATGATATAGAAGTTACTGAAGTTACTGAATCTCCTATGAAATGAAGTTTAGTTAACTTTTTTTGAAGGACAGTAGCAACATTTTTGCCATGCCTCTTTAGTTCATTCTAAAGACAAAAGAGCCACTAGTTAACAGTGGTCAAAAATGAAGTAAAAACAAAATAAAGAGAGTGGAAGTTATAAATATTAAGTACCAGACTTTGACAAAGGCCAGATCAAGGCTGGGAGATCCTTTGAGACCAGAAGGTGCTGACAAAGAAGTAATATTCATTATTGTTGCCTATTTCTAAGGAAGGAATTTATATTACTTGATTGATTTAAGTCAAAGAGGAATGTGGGAAACACAGTGAAGGAAACCCCCAGTTCATGGGTAACCTTCCAGTTCATGGACGACCATGAGAGTTTTTCAACATTCTGACAGCAATGCAGAGCACATAGCATGAACTTCCACATTTTTCTAGATATTATGAACAGATCCATAACTGTTCACTTTCCTTGAAAGGATTTTTAAATTAACCCCCTGAGAGTCATCCTAAGGTGGTGTTTTAATATTAATTCTAAGCCTTTAACAATGTTTAAATTTAAATAAAGGGAAATTATACCGTATTGCAGTTTTGCATTGTGTTAAGTCAGTAATACCAGGCACCCTATAGACCTGAGACTTGAAACAAAGCTGATAAAAGTGTTAGTGAAATCCTTGAGGGGAACTCAAATTAAGCTCACAACTTACCGCTGAATTATCTGAGACAAACCGGAGTCCTTTGGTATGAAAAAAAAAAAAAAAATCCGAGAGTTTGAAAATTAATCTTAACTAATGCCAAGTAAAGTGACATGGGATTGATAACTGATGAAAAATATGATGCATTTGAAAACATTAAGAAGGTACAGTTTTTTTATTTAAACACAAAATTGGAGCTGTCACATACAAAGCATTTTAGGAACTAGATGGGAGGGGCCCCCATCCGCTAGCTTTTCACTCCTTAACCAAGGAGCATTGTTTTGAGAACAGAACTGTGTGGTCAGTGGCTTTGGTTCTGTGTTTGTAATGCACGTGGTCAATTACAGCCATGGCAGTGTGGCACTGGAGCTCTTAAGGGGCCGATGAAGAGATCTACTGTTTTCCAATATTTTATTTTGGAAAAAATTTTCAAAAAGTTTCCTGTCTACAGAATAATTGCATTACATCTGGCTGAGAATCATGTTTTCAAGATTTGTTCCTGCCAAACGACCTTCTTTTTATAGTTGGGGACATACAAATAGTTCTCTTACATTTCTGCAGAAATTTGCTATGAAATTTTTTGAAAAATTCTGATACAATTGCTATATAATCTCTTCCACTTAAGAAATTATTATTATTATTTTTTTGGCAGTACACGGGCCTCTCACTGTTGTGGCCTCTCCTGTTGCAGAGCACAGGCTCTGGACGCGCAGGCTCAGCGGCCATGGCTCACGGGCCCAGCTGCTCTGCGGCGTGTGGGATCTTCCCGGACCGGGGCACGAACTCGTGTCCCCTGCATCGGCAGGCGGACTCTCAACCACTGTGCCACCAGGGACGCCCCACTTTAGAAATTATTTGAGCAATATCATCAGATGATCCAAATCCTAATTTACTTAAAAAAAATATTTATTTTATTATTTATTTAGGCTGCACTGGGTCTTAGTCACGGCACTCGGGATCTTTGTTACGGCATGTTTAGTTGCAGCATGTGGGATTTTTAGTTGCGGCATGCAGGCTTCTTAGTTGCAGCATGTATGTGTGATATAGTTCCACAACCAGGGATAGAACCCAGGCCCCCTGCATTGGGAGCGCAGAGTCTTCCCCACTGGACCACCAGGGAAGTCCCCCTAATTTAATTTTAAATGTAAAAACGGGACTAGCATTTATTGAAAGTTCTCTGGACACCAGGTAAACAAAACGGAACCTGTAAAATTGAGAAGGTTTAGGTACCCATTACTGCAACAAAATGAATATATAAAGGATTTTTTAGAAGAGAAACTTGTATTCAAAAGACCCTGTCATTGTGGTTTCAGTTTTCCTTCCAGTTAGTTATCAGTTAATGTCTGAAGTTCATATCCATAAGCGATGTGGTCTCTAACCCTGACTTCTGTTTTTTCTCTTTTTCCCAGAAGGCTCCCGAGCTTTCCGAGGATGATATCCGGCTAAAAAACGAGAGAGACAACTGTAGTGGCAATCCCCTGGAGCCTGCCACCAGCCCTCTTCCCCCAGATCACAAAAACATGGAAATTGAGGTCTCTGTTGCAGAATGTAAGAGTGTTCCCGGAATCACCTCGACTCCACATTCCATGGACCACCCCTCCCCCTTCTACTCACCCCCCCACAATGGCCTCCTCGCTGATCACCATGAATCTCTGGATAATGATGTGGCCAGAGAGATCCGATATCTAGACGAGGTGCTGGAGGCCAGCTGCTGTGATTCTGCTGTGGACGGAACCTACAACGGCACGTCTTCCCCAGAGCCTGGAGCAGCCATCTTGGTGGGCAGCCCAAGCCCACCTGCCCACACGGCCGTCCAGCCGGAACCCACCGAGAGAGTGGCTGGCAGGCAGGCTCCCCCTCCCCTGGAGCTCCATCAGAGCACCTCTGACACCATGGCAGAGGGTGAAAGAGCCAACGACCGCCCCCCCGACCAGCCCAGAGACCTGCTGGGGAACAGCCTGCAGGTGCCCGTGAGCCCCAGCTCCTCCACCAGCTCGCGGTGTTCCTCCCGAGACGGAGAGTTCACGCTCACCACGCTGAAGAAGGAAGCCAAGTTCGAGCTGCGTGCCTTCCACGAGGACAAGAAGCCCTCCAAGCTCTTTGAGGACGACGAGAGTGAAAAAGAACAGTACTGCGTCAGGAAAGTGAGGCCTTCAGAAGAGATGCTGGAGCTGGAAAAGGAGAGGCGAGAACTCATCCGGAGTCAGGCCGTGAAAAAGAATCCTGGCATCGCCGCCAAATGGTGGAACCCTCCGCAGGAAAAGACCATCGAGGAGCAGCTGAACGAGGAACATCTGGAGTCGCACAAGAAGTACAAGGAGCGCAAGGAGAGGAGGGCGCAGCAAGAGCAGCTGCTGATACGGCGGCAGCCGGCCGCGCTGCAGCTCGGCACGGCCCCTGCCTCCTCCCGAGAACGTTCCAGCGTGACTGACAGCGCAAAGGAGGACATCGTCACGGAGCAGATAGACTTCTCCGCGGCTCGCAAACAGTTCCAGCTGATGGAGAGTTCCAGGCAAACAGTGGCCAAGGGCCAGAGTACACCCAGGCTCTTCTCCATCAAGCCCTTCTACAGACCTCTGGGGCCAGTCAACTCAGACAAGACACTGACCATCTCGAGACCAGCTTCTGTCGGGGGACCTCCCGAAGACTCCTCAGCAGCTAAGGGACAGAAAGCCCCCTGTGCCCTGGAGAGCCAGTCTGCTGGAGGAGGGGGCCAGGGCAGCACAGCTCCTCAGGGGAAGGAAGGGCCATACAGTGAGCCCTCCAAACGCGGGCCCTTATCCAAACTGTGGGCAGAGGATGGCGAGTTTACAAGTGCCCGGGCTGTCCTCACCGTGGTCAAAGATGACGAACCTGGGATTTTGGATCAGTTTTCAAGGTCAGTCAATGTCTCTTTGACTCCAGAGGAACTTGACTCTGGCTTGGATGAGCTGTCGGTGAGGTCCCAGGATACCACCGTCCTGGAGACCCTGTCCAATGACTTCAGCATGGACAACATCAGTGACAGTGGGGCCTCCAATGAGACAACCAATGCCCTCCAGGAAAATTTGCTGGCTGATTTTTCTCTGCCCCAGACTCCCCAAACTGACAACCCCTCAGAGGGCCGAGGAGAAGGTGTCTCCAAGTCATTCAGTGATCATGGTTTCTATTCCCCTTCGTCCACGCTGGGAGACTCTCCATCGGTTGATGACCCCTTGGAATATCAGGCTGGTCTCCTGGTGCAGAATGCCATTCAACAAGCCATAGCCGAGCAAGTGGACAGAGCTGTGTCTGAAACCAACAAGGGTGGAGCAGAACAGCAGGGACCTCAAGCAAGTCTGGAGGAAGCTGGAACTGGGGCTTCCAGCTCAGAGAAGCCTCAGAGCATGTTTGAACCACCTCAGGTGTCCTCCCCTGTTCAAGAGAAAAGGGATGTATTGCCAAAGATTCTGCCTACTGAAGACAGGGCGCTCAGGGAAAGGGGGCCCTCCCAGCCACTGCCGGCAGTGCAGACCAGTGGCCCAATAAACATGGAGGAGACCAGACTGGAAGGGAGCTACTTCAGCAAGTACTCAGAGGCAGCTGAGTTGAGAAGCACAGCCTCACTCCTGGCCACTCAAGAGTCCGATGTGATGGTTGGGCCCTTCAAGCTGAGGTCCAGGAAGCAGCGGACTTTGTCCATGATCGAAGAAGAGATCCGAGCAGCCCAAGAAAGGGAAGAGGAGCTGAAGAGGCAGAGACAGGTCTTGCAGAGTACCCAGAGCCCCAAGGCAAAGAATGCTCCATCACTGCCCTCCCGAACATCGTGCTACAAAACTGCTCCAGGTAAGTGGAGTGCCACGGACCAGAGACAGATGCTGCAGAAATCGGTGTTGCTGATTCCAGCTTTCAGGGTTGTATATATGTGGACCCTCCTCTGTGTGTGGCTGGAATCGGTGTCAGGGGCACACTGGAACGGGGATTTCAGTGTTCGGAGACACACATTGGGAGTGTCAGAGTGTCCTCTGGAAGAACCCTGAGCCTAGATGGTGTTTGCCATTTCCCAAAGGATGTGATTGCTCCTTTCTTGTCCTTCTGCTGTGGTCTTGGTTTACTGTGGAGACTTGTTCTCTCTTGGTTGAGGGAGAGGCTGTGTGTGGCCCAGAGTCGGCCCTTGGGTGGACTGTATTGATGTCAGTATCTGTAGTTAAATCAAACCTATCTGATTTGGGGATGTCTTCTCCTAACCCCTTCTGAACGCTGAGTGTCTTCCCAGCAGTGACAGGAATGGCTTGGTGTTGCAGATGGACCCATAGAAGATGTTTTGGTCCATCTTCTGTATAATTGATCTTTATGGATTTGTCTTTCCTTACATCTTTCTTTAAGTCACCATAAAACAATTACTTTGGAATCAAGGCGGTCGCATCTATTTGTGTCCTGTGACCCTTTTGGAGAAGTTGAGTTACTATATGTAAAGACAGTCCTCTAATCTTCTCCCATTGCCTGGACCGTCCCTATCTTGAATACTTTGTATAGATGGTTGATGTTAATTACAGTGGTAATTATTGTTGCTACTATTAGGGATAACACCGTGACGAGTAATTTTTGTTTCTCATTTGGACATGATGGCACTTGGGGAACCACACATCCTACCAAAGAGAAGAGCTGCTCAAGGTGTGGTCCAAGCTAGTTCATGACTATTCCTGATCCATGCGAAGTACAGACCTAGGGAGTAAGCATTTGAAAACTCTTGGAGCAATTTGATAGTGTCCTCAAATGAAAGTGTGGGATTTTGTATTTTTTTAATGGATGGTCCATAATAGATTGGGCAGAAAAACTGTTCCTTCACTAGAGATAATTTAAGAAGTCTTGCCTTAACATATAATTACTGGCATTTCTCTTGGTCCATCCAGATCTTAAGCCCATTGACACTTGGCTTCCATCAAATGTATAATAACACAAGTTAACTCTTCCCATTATTAACTTTTAAATTTGAAATAATCTCAAAGCTAAAGGAAAGTTCCCTAGTTAAATACAAATATCTTTTTTATTCTGAATTAAGAGTAAATTGCCAACATGGTGCTTGAACACCCCCAATTTTGTAGAATGTCCCTCAGTTTGGGTTTGCCTGATGTCTTCACATGATTGTGTTCAGGTTATGCGTGTTTGGTAGGAATACCACAGAACTCATGCTTGTTCTTCTTACAGCATCCAGGCAGGTAGTACGTGGTGTCAGCTTGTCCCATTACGGGGACAGATGTTAACTTTTTTCACATGATGCTAATTTTGATCGCTTGATTGAGGGTTTCTGTACAATAGTTACTTTTCCCCTTTGTAATTAACAAATATTTTGTGGTGAGATGCTTTGGTACCACGTAATCTTTATCTCACTCCTCTTCAGACTTTAAATCTATCTGTCTATCTATCTATCTATCTATGACAGATGGTCTCATGGATTCCTCTTATATTTAGTGGGTTATAATCCATTTCTGTTGTTATTTTTATCCTGAATTGTTCAAATATAGTTCACAGGAGCCCTTTCAGGCTAACTTCAGTGTCCTTTTGACATGTCCCCATTTTTCTTTGGGCACATCTTTACTTTCTGGTGCCACAAGATGTTCCAATCTCGTCTTATACTTTCCTAACCCTGAAATCAGCCTTTTCAACAAAGAGCATTTAGTTCCTTTTAGTGGAGAGTGGTATTTAGAAACCAAAGTCTGAGTGTTTGATGTGCTCGTTGCTGTTGGATAGGCACTGCTCTCAGGCACTCTCAATGGTCAGAATTAGAGAATCTATACACATTCTATCTGTCAGTTGATTGATTAATAAATCTATCTACCTACCTATCTTGAAAACCATGAGCTCACCCTGATACCTTTAATTCTACTCCAATACCACTCGGTTCATCTTCTCTCTTTCCGTATTTGTAACCTCCTCCTTGACAACAAGGTACCTCGTTCCTATTACCCTCGATATATTTATTATTTGATCAAACCCCTCCCCCCTTATGGAACCAATCTACTATTTTCCTCACCAAACATGGGTTCAAGTGTCACTTTCTGGGTGGCAACTGCTGTTTCCTGTCACCAACACCCTCTTCACCCAGCTTGGGCTCCAACATCCTGTGCTGGGTCACCCGTGTCCCTTCCCACCCTGCTCTGGCTCCAGCACACCACTCTGGACCACTGGGGTTCCTCCCACCCTCCCTGCAGACACTCATCTTGTTCAGCCCCACCTAATAGCTTTTGGACTAAATTATTCAGGAAGGAAAGGGAAGGGAGCAGGAAGAGGCAGAGCATGGTGACTTTCTTGATATGCTTTTTTTTTTTTTTTTTTTTTTTTTTTTGCGGTACACGGGCCTCTCACTGTTGTGGTCTCTCCCATCGCGGAGCACAGGCTCCGGACGCGCAGGCTCAGCGGCCATGGCTCACGGGCCCAGCCGCTCCGCGGCATGTGGGATCTTACCGGACCGGGGCACGAACCCGTGTCCCCTGCATCGGCAGGCGGACTCTCAACCACTGCGCCACCAGGGCAGCCCCTCTCGATATGTTTTTTAATGCCTTCAGGTCATGGAGCAATGGCCAGCTGAGTGTTTGAGGCAAAGAAAACTTTCAGAAGAGGCTCTTTGTCTGTGCTGAACAGTGACTGGTTGGCTTTTCCCAAAGATCCTTACTTGTCGAGTTCACTCTAAAGTCTTGTTGTGGGATGGCTTGGCACAGAGATGCCAGCTGGGCTTTCCATATGGTATCCTAAAAAATGTTTTGGTACCACTTGAATTCAGCCCAGTCTGGGGAGCCTGCTTCACAAGTAAGTGATTGTAAAGGGCCTTCATGAGAACCTGCAGCCTCACTGGTGGAGGAAGTTTCTGCAGGCATCTCAGCAACTTCTGCTCACGTGGCAGGCAGGATTCCATGGCTCTCTTATCAGTTACAGCTGGCTCCACTTACCTAGCCCTCCCTTTATATTATTTCATTATAGAACCCTCTCTACACTGCATATGCTCAGTGGTATTTTCAGTTTTCTTCACTCCATCTCTAATTAAACCCCTTACCTTATTGCTCCATACTTTACTTCTAGCACACAAACAAAAATGAAGACATCTCCACAGTTTCCTCTAGTTCCCTGACCTGCTGTGATCCGTCATGCTTCCCGCCAGGCTTAAAACAGGACAGAGTCCTAATGTCTGCTTTCAGCATCCCAGTAGCCCCATACCGATTTCTCCCATACTTCCTCCTATGCTAATGCTGATCTCCTCCCCCATATCCCATCCGCATAGGCTTGTTTGTTTTCTGCTCCTTTAGTAAGATGGTAGTTCATCCATGCAAGTCTGAACCCTGCTTGGGTCTGGTTGTCACATTGACCACAGTCATGATAGATAACGTGTGTGCGGCTCACTTCACATTTACCTCTAGAACATTGAAAGTAGGTGGCAGGGCTTCCCAGAATTACAACCTGGATTGAAAGAAGCTGAATGCAAAAGGTAATTTTTTTCTATCCATGCCTGGAAACGTTTAGAGTAATGCTTAGCCAGCCAGCTTCCAAGTTCGTGATCAGGAAGGAGGCTGACATACCACTCTTAGCAGCCAAACCGGACCTTTCATGGCCAGGGTCAGAACTGCTGGCTCCAACTCTGGTTTTGTGAATGGAGATGTTGCTGAGTTCCTATTGTACTACTCTTCATTTCATGCCAGTAGAGGTGACTCAGCTGGGTCACTGCATGACACAGAGTGACAATTTGATATTAGGTGGTGAAAAATATAATTTTTAACATCTCCTCTGGTAGAAATTATGCTGGTGACATGATGGAATCCTGAAATCTTAAGGCAAATAAAATCCACTGAGAGCCAAGGTGTGATAAGGAAAGAGAAGTGCTTTCCAACCATTTCCCAGGTGTTGAAAAGATACTTGTTTTTTGCTTTTGGTTCCCTTGCCTTTCGAGATGGAAGATGCTGAGATTTCTATTTTTAAAAGGATGTAATCATTTTCAAAGACCGTTTATTAGGAAAAATTATATGGAAATTGAATCTTGTTGGTTCTTGCATGACTTTTAACAGAAGAAGGTCCACTTAAATAGGGTTCGTGTGGCATTTGTTCATACAGAAGTGGACAAGGCAGATAAAGTCCCCGCCCTCAGGGAGCTTATAGTTCAGTAACAGAAACATCAAAGAAAGGTGGCAGTTTCATAACAGAGAAGCGTGGAGACCTGTGGAAGATCAGAGCAAGGAAGACCGCCTCACTGGGGGATAAGGAAAGTCTTCCTTTCTTGGGAAACTATCATTAAGTTTTGAGTTGAAGGAGTTGGGTTGGGTTCAGGGGGTGGGGGAGATCGTTCCAGTTAGAAGGAAGGGCACCTACAGAGGAAGAGAACTTGGCATGTTTGAGGTGCCTAAATAAAGTTAGGGTGGGTTAAAGGAAGAGATTTAAAACAAAACAAAAGACAGTTGATTTGGAGCCAGACAGTGAAGAGCTATGTAAATCATGTCAAAGGTTTTAGAGTTTAGACTTTATCCTGCGGTCAGTGGGAAGCCAGTGAGGATTTTCCAAGGGGCAATTATCTCCACAAATCTCCGAGCTGTCCTGCCTTCATGCATGAATTGATGAATTAAAAGTCTTCCTGCTTTCCTGAGTCCATTCCACCGGCTTTTTTTCTATGTACGTCTAAAGGCCGGCCGCCATCTTGACGAGTGCCCTGGGTGATGGGAGAGGCCCTGCTCCCAAGAATGAACACACGTGGGCCTCCTCTGGATGGTACTTAGAAGTAGAGAATAAAAGAAGCACTTAGGCAGGTGCGCAAGCCTGATTTGAAGGTGTAACCCACGCACTTTTGTAAAACGCCCTTGAGGAATGAGTTTGGGAGGAAAACCCGAACATTTTACCGAAGTTACACTTTAGACCTGTTAAAATGCCTTTTCATAGGAGGGGTATCAGCAGACAGTTCTCTCTTTAGTGCCTGTGTCTATTATTAGATATCCTGGTTTCACTTCCAAGTTCTAGGCAGGCCGGAGAAACCCAGTTAGTTAGGTGATGATTAGCTTAGGTTTTGGAACTAGTTTGCATTTTCATGCCAGGTGTCAAGTTGATTTACCAAGTCAGACAATTTGCCCAGTGGGACATTCTGGACAGCGGTCAAGGAAAACATGTGGGTCTTGAGTCCCATAACCTGTCTGTTTAGGTCTTTTAATATGTGGAAAGATATGTTAGTTATACATCTTATAAAAATAAGATTTCCAAGGTGTTTTGACTTCTGTGGTCAGTTTGAATTGATTGCACATGTGATGTTCATTACATTAGTATAAAGCTTATTGACTGGGTCTATTTTCCCTTCATTATCTCCCAATATCACAAAGAAAACTCCTAGATTAAAAAAAAAAATGTTTATATCAGCACAGTATTCAGAGCTTGGTGCCTTTGTTCCACGTGAATTAGAGCTGAATGAGGCCAAGTCTCACTTGAGATGCCCTCAGTCCTCCACAGTAGAAGACCTTGGTGAGGGTGACTGACAGAAGGATTCCCTCCCAGGCCCAGGTAAGAGAGAGCGCTTCTTCAGGAGTGTACAGTGTTTCCCTTTGCTGCAGGCAGGTACAAATTGCGTATCTTATAGGAGCACAGCTGGCTGTGTGAAGGTTCTAAAGCTGAACGTGGAGTATCCTACAGATGATTATGTATACCGCCAAGTTCCTTGAACATTCTCTGGTGACCGAAGTATAATCACAGTAGCTGCAACTCACCAAGACCTTAAAGCCCAGTACTATAATTCACACACAGTTTTCTCATTTTCTCATGTAACCCTCCCAACAGCTATCTAGGATAGAATCCAAATTACCCAAACTCTTGAGACCAGATATATTCCACATTTTTCTGATTTTAGAAAGGCCGTAAAGTGTCCATACCATTATTTAGAAAAGCAATGCAACGCATGCACTATTGTTGAACACACCCAGTGGAGTCTGGGGCTGCACCTGTCATCAAATTCGATTTCTGCTGTGAAACTTAGAGTTTGTTCTATTAAATGGGATCAATAAAGACCAAGAAGAACCTCATGCTGGTTCACCTCGGGTTTTGCTGCCAAATAAGTTATGATAAAACTTAGTTTTAATGGTTCCCCTGTGCTTTCAGAACTTAATTTCAGTGCTCCAAACTACAACAGTCAAATTGCTGGTGCTGTCCAAAGATCTGGGCAGATGGCGAGGGACTGGCATCGTCCACGTCAGCCATCTAGCCTGGATGCTTTTGTGAATTCTTTCTGAAAGTTCATGCCCCAGGAGGAAGCTCAGTCATTCACTCTGGAGACAGCTCATTGCCTGAAAACGTTGAAAGGACTGGGAGCTCAAGCAAGGAATCCATTTCTTAATTTGAGGATGCGCGGGGATAAGTGTTCACTCCACTACCTGACCAGGTTTGGTGGAGTAGGGCCAACGCTGGCCAAATGCATCTACTGGTGGTCATTGAACACCATGTCTGCTCTCTGCTGTTCTCCTTTGCTCTTTAAGACTGTTCCTTCTGCCTTGGATCAGAAACTCCCTGTATTTTTATTTATCTGAACCCAGCGAATATGTTCATTTTTAAAAACACATGCCATTTGGGAAGGAATTGGTAAGAAAAGGTTAGGTCGAAGTAGGGTTCGGCAAGGGGTGAAGGTTGAAGGTGTTCAGTGAGGTCAGAACTTCTCAAGTTCCAGAATTCAAAGTTCTTTCTGGACATTGCCTTCAGTGGTTTGAAAAGGGCAACTGTCATGGTTAAACCCATCACCTTCACTCCTGAGAAGATACAGACTGTGCTCTTTCTTCTGTGACAAGCCTATGGTCATGGCTTCTGGGACGTAGAACTTTGGAGAAGAACAACACTTCCTACCATTCCGTGTTGTAACAGCGTCTGCTGTCACTGCTGATTGCGCTGGGTCTTCTGGTACACACAGCGTCTGGGTTGTCCCTTGCTTTGCTGGGGACATCACATGGTGGCCTGGTTACTTGCCCTTTACCGATGCCTGGTTACCCCATGCTCCAAGTTAGGAGAGCTGCTTCCAAAAATTCAGACTCAACTGCCCAGCTGTGTGAACCTACATACAAAGTAACATGCAGTCTTGAGCTGAGAACGAAAAGGTGATCAAAGGGCCTAATTCTTGTAAGATCCCTGCTCTGCGCCTGGTAAGAAATGTGAGCTAATCTAAACCAGGCCTGGGAGCAGGATGGCCCCCGAGACTGCTGGAGTTTAGGGCAGGATATGACAGTCTCTTACTAACCATGGCAACTCGCCGTGAGCTTCCCTAGGGAGATTGGTGTTTCAGAGCCATTTCATCTTTGTAAATAAGCTACTTGCTACTTACGGGGGGAGGACTAGGGGTGGTGGTGGGAAGAGGGTGCAGGACAGGCCATTAGAGCACCAAAGAACACATTCATGTTACATGTAATGGTATTTTATTTCTCATGACCTTGAATGCAAAGGTCAAAGGTTTCCCCCAAAGTCGTATGCATCTGACATCACAGGTATTCTCAAGTCTCTCTGTCTTTATTTCTCATTACTCAAATATAAATTCATACCAAAGCTGGTCAAGGAGAATTAAACATGTGCTTAAATGTGACAGTCATTTTTCTGGATTCATATCTGAAGTTCGAATCCTGACTCCACTGCTTGTTAGCTGTGTAACTAACTGACTTCACCTCTCTAAACCTCAGTTTCTTCATCAGTAAAACGGGAATAAAATAGTACCAACCTCATCAGTAAGTTAGTACAGTCAGTGCCTGGTGCACAAAAGGCTTCCAATAAGAGTTGTTTTTATTGCAGGTTTTTTAAAAATTAATTCATTTATTTTTGGCTGCATTGGGTCTTTGTTGCTTTGCACGGGCTTTCTCTAAGTTGCGGCGAGTGGGGCCTACTCTTCCTTGACCGGTGTGCGGGCTTCTCATTGCGGTGGTGTCTCTTTGTTGTGGAGCACGGGCTCTAGGCGCGCGGGCTTCAGTAGTTGTGGCACGAGGGCTCACTAGTTGTGCCTCACAGGCTGTAGAGCACAGGCTTAGTAGTTGTGGTGCCCGGGCTTAGTTGCTCCGCAGCATGTGGGATCTTCCCGGACCAGGGCTAGAACCTATGTCCCTTGCATTAGCAGGCAGATTCTTAACCACTGCGCCACCAGGGAAGTCCCGTTACTGCAGTTTTTGTTCTAAGAAAAGACCTAGAAAACCTTAGCAGAGTTACTTATGAGTTATTCTTCTGCAGCCACTGGAGCCCTGATGTAAATGATACAACATGCTTTTATAAAATTGCTTTCTAGTCCTAGCTGAGATTTATTCATAGTTACTTCTTTAGAATTAAAGTTTCTCATATAAAATCAGAGTTCAAGAATTAGCTTTCAGTAGTCAGCTGTGATTTCAAAAAACAAAGGCCATTATTAAGCATGTAGGGTGACAGTGAAATTACAAACTACCGTGAAAATATTTTCTTTTTTGGGGAGGGGGGTGATAATGTTCATAGAGCTGAGCTCACTGTTGGTAGAAATGTGTTTAACCAAAAGATCTTGGCGGAGCAGTTGCTACTTATCATGATTTTTATCCTTACTGTTTTAATTAAATTTTTTTCTTTTTTTGGTCTTAAGCTATGCTTCCCCTGCAGATGCAAAACTCTTTCCTTCTCCAGTTTTCATTTTCCAGTTCTGTTCAGAGGAATGATCCAATATCGACAACTCATCCAACATCCCACCGTACCTTGATGTAATAATATTTGGAAGTTTCTCAGACTTGTGTCACCAGGCAGGGGTGTTTCTCATTTCTGAGCTAGGCTTATAATCTGAAGATTCGTATCATTGCATTCTCCCACCCCTGGGGCCTTCAAAGGAGGAGATGAAAGGACCAGGGACTAGCTCTTGGTGTGTGGGTCATAGCTGGAGCCATACAAGCCCATGGATTCCGGATCTGACAGGCAGGATATTCCCTTGTATTGGGAGGAAATGGAATTTAAAATGCAAGTCTGAGCCCCTTTCTTTCTGGTGATCTGCGAGTCGTTTAGATGTTTGCAAGCTCACCCCAAGGCTCCGTGAAGAAAGGAGATCATTGAGGGGGCTTGGGCCAAAGCATGTTATCTGGTGGGCGTCTTTGTTCGGTTTGGTTTTTAAATAAGAGTGGGTGATAGCTTTTTCCTTTCTTTTGAGAAATGTAGAAACAAAGGATCTTTTATTTTTAAGACGTCAGATGCTATATGTATAGAATATAATAATCTCCAAAATCCTAATGTTTGACCAAAATAATTTTCTTAACTCTGGGAATCCACCCTCTTGGCTTTTTAGAAGTTAGTCCTCTTCTTATAGAGGGAGGGTGTGGGCTGTCATGGATGGCAGCAGCTGTGTACTGAGGACATGCAGCCCTAGCTCTAGTTTCCCTTGGGTGGGAAGAATTGCGGGTTTTTCTCTCTGCCCCCATCAGCACAGGGAAATCCATCTTGTTTGGAGAATCCAGAAACGCAGTCAAGGCGTGGCTTTTTCTCTCTGGACAAGGTGTGGCTTAACTACTTAAACAAACAGGAAACACAAATACATGTTTCCTAGTTTTTTCTTCCACTAATCATGGGAGACAGCATTTACTAATTTGGAGTGAAATTCTGCTTCCCTCACTCTTCTCCTTGGTCTGCCTGTGAGAGTCACCAGTGAATGTGACCAGTGCTTCTCTAAGGCCCCCAGGAGGTGTCAGCTCAGTAGCTCCCCTGGGCCTGTGTGTGCTGCCTGGTGAGACAGAAAGGCTTCTGGATCTGCCTGGTCCATGAAGGTTAAAGCCCCAGCTTTATCTGCTTTTATTAGCATGTGTGGTAATACTTAAAAGAAAAAAATTCTGGTTTGTTTTATAATTTAAAATTAATTCATGCTTGTTGTAGAAAAAAAACTTGGAAAGTAAAGAATAAAGATAAAAGGCAAAGTGATTCATAATCCTAACTACTCCCTGCCTAGTTTTTCTCATGCACACATGTGCCTGGAAGATAACATTGGGTCTACATGTGTATTAGTTTCATATTGCTGCTGTAACAAATCACCACAAATATAGTGGCTCAAAACAACACAAATTTATTATCTTATAGTTCTTGAGGTCAGAAATCTGAAATGTGTCAGCTATGGACTGAATTGTGTCCCCTCCCAAATTCAGTATGTTGTTGAACGCCTAACCCCCAATGTGATGGTATTTGGAGATGAGGCCTTTGGGAGATAGTAAGGGTTAGATGAGGTCATGAGAGTGGGGCCCTCATGATGGGATTAGTGCCCTTATAAGAAAAGGCACCAGAGACCTCATTCTCTCTCTGTGATGTGTGGACACAGCTGGAAGGTAGCCATCTGCATGATAGGAAGAAAGCTCTCACCAGAACCTGACCATGCTGGTACCCATGCTGATCTGACACTTCCAGCCTCCAGAAGTGTGAGAAAATAATTTCTGTTTTTTAAGCCACCCAATCCATGGTATTTTGTTATGACAGTTCAAACAGACTAAAATAGTGTCGTTCTGTGCTAAAATCAAGATCTTGGCAGGGCTGTGTTTCTTCTAGAGGCTCTTGGGGAGAATCCATTTCCCTCCCTTTTCCAGTTCTAGAGGCCATCTACGTTCCTTGGCTTGTGGCCCCTTCCTCCATATCCAAAGCCAACAGTATAGTATCTTCAAATCTCTCTCTCTCTCTTTCTCTCTCTCTCTCTCTCTCTCTCTCTCTCTCTCTCTCTCTCTCTCTCTGACCCTCCTGCATCTCTTTTATGAGGACCCTTGTGATTACACCAAGCCCAACTGGATAATCTTGGATAGTGTTCCCATCTCACAGTCTTTAACTTAATCATACCCGCAAAGTCCTTTTGCCATGTAAGGTAAATATTCACAGGTTTGGGGGATTAGGGTTTGGACATCTTTGTGGAAGCCATTATTCTGCCAACCACAAGACTGTTCATCTTATCCTGACTAAGTTTTACCACGTGTCATGTGTGCACTTTTGTTTTCTTTTACACAGCTAATAAGTAGTGAGTTAGGATTTGAACCCAAGCAGTCCAACTCCGGAGCCTGCACTCCTAAACCCCTGCAGTATTTCTGCTTTTGTAACCTGCTTTTTCTCTTAATGTATTTTGAATATTTTCCCATGTCCATAACTATTCCTCTAAATTTGAGAGACTAAAACATGACTTATAATGGCTAAATAATACTCCATCATCTGAATAAGCCACAACTAATTTGACCATTCTCTTATAGTCAGATGCCTTTGTTGTTTCCACATATGTAATTATAAGCAAACAAACGAACAATGGTGAAAGTTCTTGTACATAAGCTTTGTGCCCATACTTACTAGTTGAACTTGTGCCCATAAGTTAGTAGTTAGTGGTTAACTAGTATACACTAGAGAATAGTATTTTCCAAATTGTTTTCCTCAAGATATTAATAGGGATTCTATGAAATGAGGTTCTGTGGTTAAATAAATTTGAGAAACGCTGCACCCCCATTCCTAAACTAGAGATTCACAATCATATTAGCACTAAAACCTTAGAGAAGTCCCCTGGTAAGGAAATCTATCTCGTTTTATCGTTAAAGCTTTCTTTAGTCGAGTGTTTCTCAAACTTATTTGACCAATGACCTTTTGACCGTTTGCAGTATTGAGTAGTATTCTTACAAAGCTAAGGTAATAGGATGTGATTTTAGAAACATGGCTTTGGAATCATCCCAGCCAAGTGAAGCTGCTTATCCTCAAACATCTTTAAATGCTTAAGTCTAAAATTACTCTAGATGGAATAGTTTGCACAAAATCATATGTATGAAGTAAACTCGAGTATGTTTTCTACCGTCCACTTTGAATTCCAGTCTAGCTTTCTTCTGTTGGTTCCTATGTCAGTTAAGCTCACGTTGCCCCTGCTCCCTGCTCTGTAAATGTCAGGGACCAGGCCTTGGCCAAGACCACCACAGGTCTGCCTTGAGGTCTGCATGACACTGACTGTTCATGTTGTTTCTGGGATCCTTCAAGAGAGCTATTTTGTAGAGTGTTCAGCCCAGGTGAGAAACTAGATAGCAGGATGTTTATCATTGAAAATAGAGGCCACTTTCAGCTACCGTCAGCTATTCAGTCATTCACCAGGTGAATAGACTTATATGAGAACAAGTTTTGATGGGACAAGTGGGAATGGGACCTGGGGGTACTGGGGAAGTGCTGGTTGCACGCTAATGAACACCAAAGATAACCATCATTGTTTGGGGATTCTAATGAGATTTGTCCTCAGGGCCAAGGAACTTCAAAGTGCTTTCCAAGGCCATAAAAGATGAGACAGACTTCCCAAGCTTTGCATCACATTTATGTCATGATCCCCATGGCCCAAACAGTGGTGGTGTCTGCAGTGTCTATTACTGATGGAAGAGCACGAGAAGTTTTTTCACCATCCTAATCAAAGGGAAAACTTGACTAGGCTGCAAGCTAGGTCCCTCTCCAGCTTTTTGATGGCCTGTGTGGTTCCTAAGATTGCGTGAGAATTCCAGTCATGGTTGGAACCGTACTGGAGGCAGGGTGCTTGGAGATCACGGTAGAGAAGCCCAACCAAGCCGACTTCCCCAGATGTCAACCAGCCCAGAAGTCCGGGGTTGGGGCTCCCTTTCTCTGGAGACCTGTGACAGCTTCTCCTGAGGCTCTGATGTGGCCTTGGTTATCTGAACCCCTCTGTTCTCTCCAAGACCTCTCAGCCACCTTCTCTTTGGAAGACACTGCTCCAGACCCGCTAAGCTAGTCTTTGGTTCCTGTTACTCATGTGACCTCTAGTGGCTGTAACCGGCAAAACTTGCTCCGGGGATGGGTTTCATTTTAATGGCATACTAAGAAATGAGCGGGAAATGTCCACTTCTTTATAGTAACTTTTCACCCTCTTTACGATTCTCTTTCAGCACACACCCAATTATATAATTTAGCAACAGTCAACACAATTTGGGTTCCAGACCTGACTCTGATTGTTACTAATGTAATTTGGATTGATGTTAAGCATCTGAGCCTCCATGGTCTAAATTGTTCAGAGATGTCATGACATTCACCCTGACTACATCCTAGGGTGGTTGTAAGGATCAAATGACATGAAGCCTATCAATGAAATGCCATATAAATGTGTTTGTTATTACTCCAAAGCCATCGCGTCTGTGGTTCTGTAGACCAAGATTGTTTTGTTTCATGTGCTTTGGTGAAGACATTTAAACACTTTCCTCAGATTCTGTACTGGGAATTCTGTCCCAGTCCACAAGCATTTAATAAGTGGCTGCTCTGTATATTTCATAATGGACTTGCTGATTCATTCAACAGCCTGAACTCCTGCCTTGTGGGATTCAGCACTGACCGGGACAGACAAGGTCCTCCTCTAGGAGTGAGTTAGGGGGATTCATAGCCGATTGAAATGGTCCCTATCTTCAGGTGACTTTACAGCTTTATTGAGAAGAAAAGCTTAAACAACCAGATCGATACAGTCAGTATGTGAAAAAGGCTTTCCCAGAAGTATAAACAAAGTATTATGAGGCAGGGGTGGTATATGTGAAAGGGTGAAGTTAGAGGCAGTGAATATGTACTATGCTTTCTAGAAGTTTAATGCTGGAGGATTGGCTGGTGAGAGATGATTTGGACACTTGAGAGGTCAATTAGAAAGTGACCAACCTGGTCATGTGGTATCTATTTCTAGTTTTAGAAGAGTTGTGAAATTTTTATGCAGAATTTCCCATGAAATTGCTTGTTCTTACTCCGTAGACATATTATTCTTTGAGATTCCAAAGAAATACTAACTAGACTCATTGGATGCTTGCCATTCTAAATATTAACTTTATAAATATTAATTTAGTTCTTGTACCAACCGTATGAGGTAGGTACTTCTATCAACATACCAATTTTACAGATTAGGAAACTGAGATAGAAAAACTTCAAAAAAAAAAAAAAAAAAGCAAGTAACTTGCCCTAAGGGTATCTGGCTGCTAACTAATGAGCTCAAACCCAAGCAGGCTGGCTCTAGAACTGCATGCTCACCACTGGGCTGTATTGTTTCTCAAAGCTTCATTTTAAAAGTCAATCAGGGACTTCCCTGGTGGCACAGTGGTTAAGAATTCACCTGCCAATGCAGGGGACACAGGTTCGAGCCCTGGTCTGGGAAGATCCCACATGCCGCAGAGCAACTCAGCCTGTGCGCCACAGCTACTGAGCCTGCGCTCTAGAGCCCCTGTTCCGCAACGAGAAGCCCAAGCACACCTCAGCGAAGAGTAACCCCCGCTCACCACAACTAGAGAAAGCCCATGTGCAGCAATGAAGACCCAACACAACCAATAAATAAATAAATAAAAGTTAAAAATAAAAGTCAATCAGAACTTTTAGAGATACACACTATGTATTCAGGGGTAATATTGCCTGAGGTCTGAGATTGCTTTAAATATTTTAGTACAGGAGGCTGGGAGGAAGGCAGGCAGGCAGGACAGATGGAGCAAGGGTGGTAAAATCTTGATGAATGTTTAATATAGTTGATGGGTCCATAGGTGTCATGATAGCATTCCCTGATTTCCATAATAAAAAATAGAAACCGTTTCTAGAGAATTTGAAGATTGAAGACCTTAAAATATTTGTAACCTTACTGTTAATATCAAAAGACTTTTTATCGATGATCTGGGTAATTGAGGTCAAAGCAATGAGTTTCACTAAGTTCACTAATGTAATGGTGGGTCTACAGATGGAGTGTCTGTGTATTAAAAACCACTTCCCCACCTACCTGCCAAATGTGCTGGCCATATACTTTTTTTTTTTTTAATCAATAAAGGTTGATCTTCTTGCCAAATGTATTTGATAGAATAGCAAAATGTTTGAGTTAGAATGGACTTCCAAGACAACTTCTCCCCAAATTCTCATTTTCTAGCTAGGGAAGTTGAAACTTGGAGAACTTAAGTGATCAGCTCAAGATTAAAGGGGGAACATTACATGATTGTCTACAGCCAACCTCATGGCTGGTTCATGGAAGAGCAGAAATTAAAACTCGGGCTTCCTGAACTCCGGGGGGCTTCCCAACTCCCATCAAAGGACCTATGTCCAGTAAAGTCCTATAGCCACCCACACAGAGACATGGACCCCAGGCTTCACTTGTGATTCCAGCTCCATCAGGCAGTCTTGGGGGGAGTGAGGCAAAGAAAGATGAGCTGTCTTCATCTTGGGTCTGGAGGAGGTCAAATGGGTCTTTACCCTCCCCTGGTGGTTTCTGAACTTTTGTGCTTGAAATATCCATTTATTTTGTGTGTTTCCTCCACATTCCTTGTTTGCAGACCCTAGCTGTGTCTCCCATAAGGGGCATAGTTGGAAAAATCATGACTGTTGCACCTGAAGGTACTTCTCAGAGGTGCGTTTGGGGCTCTGGCAATATAACCCACTCCTTCATTGGCCAGAAGGCATTTCCCAAGAGGGTGGGATGCAGGCGGTCTTAGTGACAGTGCCTGGCATCACCACACCACTGTGGATGACTGTGGACCCAATCTTCTCATGCTGAGAATACCTGTATGGCATCTCAAAAATGAAAACCTCACCTTTCCCAAGTCTGACGCACCCCTTTTCTACAACACTGAAGCTGCTGTTGTTGGCATTCATTCCTTAAGATCCGGGATCTCAAACCTAAGTGCTTTCAGGACCGTGGCAGGTAAGGTAAAGAATGAAGCTGGCCAGTGTAAGACTGGAATGACCTGGGAAGAACAGCTTAGTTCTCGTTCAGAGGTTTTACAACATGTGTTGTCCATACAAAAAACCCAGGCTGGTCATCTGACCATTGGTGACCTTTGATAGAGAAGAAAGAGGGAAGGAGACCAGGAGACCTGGATACCATCGCCAGCTCCTGGTAGCCCAACACAGCCTTCCCTTTGTCGAGCCTAAGTTTTCCTTATCTGTAAGAAATGGGTCTTTAAGGTTCAAAGGCACCGCCACCTCTGACAGTCTGATTGTATGATCTGTGATAGAATACTTGTCCCCAAAACGACTGGAGCCAGCATCTGTCTGTCTGTCTGTCTGTCTGTCTGTCTGGCATATATCTGCAAAGTGCCTGAGAGCCCTCTTTGGTCTGACTGACTTTAAAACCGGTTTCCTTGAGGTCTTCGTTGGATGGGTTTGTGACATTAATCCTTAAGCATGTTGATCCCTGTAATAAAATGACCTGCACTTAACCATCATTCTGGTACCACTCAGTATGTCAGAGGTTGCTTTTTTTGCCAGTGTTCTTCTCTTCTTTTCAAAAGCAGTCGTGACCAGACAAGCTTAGAAAGGGTGTTCTCTTCATGTTGTTTCAGGGAAAATAGAGAAAGTCCAACCTCCTCCATCCCCCACACCTGAAGGTCCCAGCTTGCAGCCTGACTTAGCCCCCGAAGAGGCTGCCGGATCACAGCGGCCCAAGAATCTGATGCAGACCCTCATGGAAGACTATGAGACACACAAATCTAAAAGGCGCGAGAGAATGGATGATAGTAGTGTAAGTTTCGCCTCCTTTCCTCTTTCCCGTGTCCAAGGGTGACTTTCAGTACGGCGTACGGTACTCCGGTTCAGGCACGGATGTGTGTGCGGTTGTCTGGCCAGCACCAATTTTCAAATGTGTGGTTTAACATGCCTGCAGTTGGGTTGGGGGTTTTGCCTTGTTCTCAAAAACTTTGATCATGCAAAGAGTGGGTCTTTTGGCTGCCAAGTTCTAGTTTGAGTCTACTGGTACGGCTAGTGCGTGAGGTCTGGGGTGTATGTGTAGAAAGACACCGCGCAGGGGCAATGCGGGAGGAAGGACACAAGCTCCCTGAAATCACCCGCAGGCACCGGGGAGCTGATCTCAGCCATCGCTCGCCTGTTCTGTAGAAATGTTATTTCTCTAGAGAACTATGACGATGCTATTCCTTCAGTGTCTGCTCTGGGCGATCCCTATAAATGGTACACAGTGCTCGGAAGACGGTATGTTTTGGGCTGTTACCAAGCCGGTGTGTACAGTCTGGCAGGAGAGAGCCACTTAAAATGACAGTTAAAAACCACATAGTTACCCTGCTACCCTCAACCCCGAGAACTTTGCACGTGACATTCCCGCCAACCACAAAGGAAGTCGTCTACTCTGCGGTTTCTTTCTCCAGTAAGCGGCTTAAGAGCCAGTGCTGTCCACAGCCTGCACAGCCAGGAGCCTGGGGATCAGCCTCAGGGGTCCGTGCCAACCTCCTTGGAATCCATTAGCATTTATTGAGGTAACTGCCTCCTCCCCCCAAATAGCTTGGTTCGGTTGAGGATACTCCCCAGTTGACCCAGGACAGTCCTGGTTTATGCCTGTTGTCCTGGAGTAATTATTCATAGCATCATCTCCTTTCCCTCTTAAAAGTGCCCCAGTTTGGATGCTAAATTACTTGGTCACCTTAAACTTGAATGCGATGGGGCGCACAGTAGGAATTCCATGCTGGTTCACTGCCTCTCGTATCCAAGTTGGCTGAGTTAAAGGTTTTCTGGAGTTGAAGCCAGATACTGAACACTTAGTGGTAAAGAAAGCAAGCAAACACGCCTGTGGCAGCTGAATGACCCACTTGGTGTGTCTCAGTCTCCTCTCACTTGGGTTTGAGGCCTAAATTGCTTGGAATACTGGCCCAGCTCCTCTGTTGGGCTGGCATATTTCTGGGCTTTTCCCTGTATTGTACAGTGGGATGGGCCTGGCCCTTGATGGCTGCTGCTCGGGTTTCAACTGCCGGGGCTCCTTCTCTGAGCCTGTAGGACCTTTTCTGTCCACGAAGTCACTTTATCTGGCTCTTCTTTTCAGCCCTTTTAAGGTATTTTCTGGAGTCTGTGACCACCTTGAAGCTTAGGGCTATAAGGGGCTTTTCTTCAATGATTCCACACCATACATCAGCAGCTTTGGTGGAAGTTAGCTGGGATGTGTAGATGGGGAAGAACCAATGGACCACTTGCCTGTGACCCAGCTGAGTGATTTGGAAGCACGCTCTCTGTATCTCTTGTGCATGCCTTTTGTGTTGAAGTGCAGGTGTTAGGGGAAAACACCACACCCAGAAGTGAAGTTACTCATTTTATAGGCAGAGGCTGACACACTAACACTCAGGCAGCCACCTGATGAATGTCAATCAGGTTGGATTTTCCCTTTTCATGAAGGAAGCTGCTTAGAATCAGCCTTTTTTTTTTTTGGTACGCAGGCCTCTCACTGTTGTGGCCTTTCCCGTTGCGGAGCACAGGCTCCAGACGCGCAGGCTCAGCGGCCATGGCTCACGGGCCCAGCTGCTCCGCGGCATGTGGGATCTTCCCGGACTGGGGCACGAACCCGCGTCCCCTGCATCTGCAGGCGGACTCTCAACCACTGCGCCACCAGGGTAGCCCTAGAATCAGCCTTTTAACATACTGATTGCCCTTCACTTACACAGTGAAGTGATAGCCTCCTGTCTCTATTTTTCTCAAGTAAATTAACATTTCGGGTAAGAAAGAAACCTGCTAACTAATCAAGCTGTTAATATCCCCAGATCTCAAATTCAAGGCCAAGTGTTTTGCACTGTTGTTGATATTACAAGAGAACCAAGTTTGTTGCTGTTGAAAATTCTTAGGAACAGAAAAAAAAATTCTATCCAACCCACTGTATCCTCTTTTAAGAGACCCAAATCTGGAAAAAACACCCCCCCCCATATATATCTAAAGCAAATATATGCTCATCAGTAAGACTTCATTTCAGAGCCGCCTGTTAACCTGTCTTAGTTCTTTTGATTCAGGGCATCTTTCTGTTGTGTCGTCATCCATCACTGGAGAATATGTTGGAGTTCATCTCTTTTCCTAGTTGATCTGTGGCCCCTTCTTTAATGGTCTCTCATACCAGAAGGATAGTCATAGCGGGCAGCTGGATGGCTTGAAGCTTGAGTTGTGTTGTAACTGGCTTCCCTGCTCCAGAGGTTGGTAGTTCTGCTCTCCTGGCTTCATCCACGTAGACTGTCCCCAGGGCAAGCTGTGGCTTCTTAGATCCTCCACCCTCTATGAACCTCACTTGGCTCACCTGGGTCCCGTGTCACCCGGCACTTCCACCTGCCAATATTCCTTCCAAAAAGTCAGTGGGCAGCATTTATGAGTCCCTCACGCGTGATCAGGACCTAACCACCTGTTCACCCATAGGAAGCAACAAGCTCTTTCTGAATTGAATGAGAAGCGTTCTTATCTGCTGTACTTCCCAAGGAGAAGGTAGACTTAAAGACAAAGTGGGGTAATTGGGATGTATGCAGAGTGATGCACTGGGTACAATGATGTCAGTGAGCGTGAAGGAGAGAAAGAGGAAGAGAGGGAAGGCAAATGAAGCTGTGCCCGCCGTTTCCATGAGTAGCTTTCACCAACCTATCTGGGGAAAAAAACCTCATCCTCACCAGCAGAACAGGTACAGCATCCCTCCGCCCCAGAGCAGCGATGTTGTCTGGAGTCCTGTCCCCAGTTCAGGGCCCTTCCACTCTCCCATTTGATAAAATATCACCTGCAGGACAGGAGGGAGGCCTCTGGCTCATGGGATCCCTGCCAGGGGGTGGGGTGGGGACAACCGTGCAGTATTTAGTGGTCTTTTTCATGTTCTTAGCTGGCCTCTCTCCTGCTGGAAGCCCAGTGAGGGCTCAGAGAATGATGGAAGATGGAACATTAAATCATGAATCTCTCTCTGGGAATGTCTGCCCAGGAGTCACTATAGTAGTCGTATGAAGTCACCTGTCGTATGAAGTCACCTGTGGATGTTTCGCTTCCTTTTGCAGTTGGTGACAAAGTCAATGACAAGGAACCAGAAAAAGCCCCTTTTCTGAAAAGGTTACCCCCAAACGGCCATCCTTGTTCCCAGCTCAGGCCTTGAGATAACCCTTGAGTAGCGACAGTCTTCATCCGCCGGGGCTGGCTTCCTTGTTCTGCATGGTGTGGTCCCTGATGAGTGTCTCCATGCTCAAGGCTGAGCCAGGCTCCACCTCTTAAGGGGCCCCTTGGCTAACCTGGGGGTAGGAGGATTGCTAACCTCCACCCACACGCCTTACCCTGGGCTGTTTTCCAGCCTATGCAGGGCCTTTGTGAGAATTAGCAAAAGGCACCGTTTTTCAAAACTCTGTGTGGATGCAGTCCTGCACCAGCTACACGGTTGGTGAGGGGAGTCGGGGGTCTGAGCTTCAACCCCATCCATCCCCCAGCCTGGTGTTTTTGTGCAACACACACGCTGCCCACCCAGATGCAACCGTCCTGCTCTTAGTGGAGGTTTCTTTTATTTGGAAATGTTATCTTAAGTGGAAATGTCCCCTTATCTGGGCCTGATGCCATCTCTGGTCAGTCATGTAGCTCATAATGGCCTGATGAACCATAGTTTCCTGTAGGGCTTTTTGGTACCTTGCAAAGGAAGGATACTGAGGCACCACTGTTGTTCTGGCCAGTTCTCCCCCACAGTCTGACCTGAGCCTCAGAAGACAATGAGTTCTTGAGTCAGGGGTGCTCTTGAACTTGTTTGGTAGATTTGCTTTCCCTTTCTCAGTCAAGGGGGTGCTGGGCTGAGTCCAGATTACAGCCTCCTGGACATTGAGCCCCATCCCTCCTCCTAGCACACAATCTAGGTGGGTTTTTCCTGTGTTCTCTTTCTTTCTCTTTTGCCCCCATAATAGTTACTGGGAGGGCGTTCAGCCTTCCCTGCCTGTCTTGGAATAAAAGAAGGCCTCTTTGATTCCTGGGCTAAGTCCAAGCTGGGGGCTGGCAGTCACTGCTTTTCCAAGAATTCCTGGCACACACTTCCTTCTAGACCAGGACACCCTTTGGGAGTTCTAGCCAAACTCTCACTGGGTGGATGGAGGAAGCCCGTCTGGCTCCAGTGCCCACCCCCGCCACCGCAGGCTGTATGGGAAGCTCAGCCAACATCAGTGATGCTTTGTGCCCCCAGCTCTCTCGGGTTCTCACACATGCCCTGGGAAGGTGCAAAGGAGACGAGCACTCCACATTTATCAGCCCTCAGTCATCTGTCTGATCATTACAGAGCTGTGATTTTTTTTTTTTTTTTTTTTTTTTTTTTTTGCGGTACGCGGGCCTCTCACTGTTGTGGCCTCTCCCGTTGCGGAGCACAGGCTCCGGACGCGCAGGCTCAGTGGCCACGGCTCACGGGCCCAGCCGCTCCGCGGCATGTGGGATCTTCCCGGACCGGGGCACGAACCCATGTCCCCTGCGTCGGCAGGCGGACTCTCGACCACTGTGCCACCAGGGAAGCTCCAGAGCTGTGATTTTTAAGTGCAGTACCTAAGAAGCAGTCAGTGATCACAGACATACGATCCCTCCTATCCAGTCCAGTGGGCTCTTTGGCATGGTCACCATGCCAGAAACCAATCAGTGCCTCTAAAGTCGTGAGTGTAAATGCAAGGTCATGACCACTATTCTGGAGGAGGCTGTCCAGAGTCAGTCCTTCTAACTCATTACCCACAGCCGGGACATTTTTTCTCTGAGCTTTTCTTGTAGTGACTTTTAGTTTCCTTTTATAGGAACTAAAGGACCCTTTTAGTTCCTACTTAATCACTCCACTTTCAGGAACTTATTTAGGACCCGCAAGGTCGTGATGAGGGAGGCTGCTTGGTCTCCCTTGGCAGTGCCATCCTTAGATCAGCTCCAGAGAATCTGCCTCTGCAAACCTCGCATCCAAACCGTCCCCTGTCTGTGGTTAGGGCCTTCTTTTCATGGGACAACAGACTACGAGACTACTTTGGGGTTCAGAGACGCCTACAGGTAGGGGAAGGGCTGTTTGTCCATAGATTCTCACAAATCCAGAATGCCCTTAAGGATCTTGCTCGTGGGCAGTTGGTTGCATACAACCCCGGGGGGAAAGAATCTTGTTAATTCAAAGCACAGAAGATGGAAGCAACAAATCTTGAATTAACAAAGTATGGCTTATCTGATATTTTTATGGAGGAATAATAGGGTATCTACTTGCTGCAAAAGATACAGACTTTTAAATAAACGAATATCAGATGAAGCAAGTCTTCGTGTGGGTGTGTCCTGGTCTCCTGATGTTACCTCCCCTCTTGTGTCCCCTCCCCCCCCTCACCGGCGTGGTGCCAGTTCCCAGCTGGGGGGCGTTTTGTGAGTGTGTCTCTGCCATGTACTAACCCTGGTTTTTCCCTCTCTGCCAGTACACCTCTAAGTTACTGTCTTGCAAGGTGACTTCCGAGGTACTTTTCCACTTGTTTGTCTTGGTCTTCTTGCATGCCTGACCCAGGTGCATGCTGTCGTGGTTTGCCATTTCCTCATGGGGTTTTCTCCCTGCCTTTTCTGAATGGGGTGATTGCCTTGAAATGTTAGCGTCCATGCAACAGTGGTACACACGGCTGTGCTTTGCTGTGCTGTGCTCTGGGTTGGAGAAGATTCTGTCTTGCTCATGGATCTGGAAGATGTTTGCACTAGAGGGTACGGCCAATGGGCTGTTCGGATTTTTGTTTGTTTGTTTCTTCAGCTGCTGACAGCAAATCTACTCTGGTCTGGTTAGAAAACCATGCAGCTCAAGAGGACTGGGCTGTCGGTTGGGATCAGTCCTTTGTTTACCTTAACACAAACCCAGAGAGCTCCATGCCATCACTTTAGGGATAACTTATTCCTACTGTGAACCAAAGCAGTTCTCCCCCCCCACTCCATCTTTAAACCTGTATTTTTGGTTTGGAAGCTTCTTTAAGCATTGAATTTCCCCCAAGCCTCCACCTTTCCCCTACAACTTCCCTTCACACAGATTTCACAAACCTGTGCTATGAAAAAGCACAATATTTTTTACTTTTCCACATATATATTGACTTATTTATATGCTATGAGAAAGCATACTGGCTTTTATATTTTTTATTTCTAGAGCATTGTATTATTTTTATTTTAAAAGAATTATTGTAAATATACAGAATTGTAGAGAATCATTTATTCATTAACCTGTTGACAATTTATTGAGATCCCACTACACATCAGGCACTTTCTGGGTTCTGAGAAGACAGCAGTCACCTGAACAGTGTCCCTGATGCCATGGAGCTGGCATGCCAATGTGTCAAGGATATGGCAAAGTAAAATAATAAAGCCCCCTAGCCAGCTTTGTGCGTTCTTATCATTTCATAATATTTGCTTAATATTTTAAAAAGAAATTAATATTGCAAATACCATTCAAGCCCTCTTGTTACTTCTCCCAGCTCCCATTTCTTTCCCTCTTGAGAGGGAATTTTTCTGGAGTTTGGTGTTGATTGTTTCCATGCATGTTTTTATCCTTGTACTACGTATGTCTATGTACATAAATTATATCTAATGGTTTTGCATGTTTTAGAACTTTATATAAATATATCATATTGTAGTATCCTGTACTCTTTATTCTGTCTGCATCATTTTTAGATGTGTCCGTGTTGATACTTATGGCTCTAGTTCACTCATTATAATTGCCGTATATAGGATTCCATTGAATGAATACATATCTATGTATTCATTCTTCTAGTGATGGAAATGTAGGTTGTACCTTTTCTTTGCCATTACAAACAATGAGTCAATGAATGTTATTTTACACAGCTCTTTGTGTGACCTATGGAAGAAAGTCTCTAAATATATCTAGGGGTAAAAGTACTGGTTATAGGGCTTACCCATCCTCACATTCACTACCTATTGCAAACTACTCTTCAAACTGGCTGTGCTACCTATAGCACAGTATATATTTCACATCTCCATATTTAGCAAAATAATTATGGTTAACTGTAGACGTGAGCTGATGCTTATTAGTAGTTTTTTTTCACAAACTGTAAAATGAATATTGAAAATACCATTACATGGACCTTCTTCAGTGTCTAATTGTGGGTCTCAGTGAGGAAATGCTGGTTTAAGAATTAGACCCTAGGAGCCCACATCCCCTTGGAGTCAATGTAAGATTGATGAAAATCTGGTCAAATACATCCAAGGAAGATAAGACTAGGCTCTGTCTGCCTTCAGTGGAAGATATGAGGGATAAAATATTAATATAAATGTTATTTAACGTATCTGTCTTCTGTTTTATATCCCAGAATAAAATTATCTAGGTTGATTGCTGCTCAAACTGAAGTGATTCACTTGAATTCCCTAAGCACTGGAGAGAAAAATTAATACTAGAGGATTGTTCAAAGAGAATTGATTTTCTTTTTCTCCCACCAGACCTAAATCTGATTTAATTTGTGAAAACGATAAAACCTTAAATCAGGTCTTTGTATTATTATTATTTTTTATGTTTTCTCTCTCCACTCTTATGGAGAGTATTTACTGCCCTTTCTGATGCTGCTTCCTCCATACTCCCCCCAGCCACTGAGCAGCCGTGGAACATGCTGGCCCAGAGCATCGACTCTGCACCCAGAGTTCTGGGTTCAAATGTTAGCTCTTCCTCCTACTAACTGATGTTAGATTATTTTAAAACTCTCTGTGCTTCAGCTTCTTCATATGTGAAATTCATAGTATGAATCCCATAGAACAGAGGCGAGGATTAAAACCCGTAGCTGGTTCACGCGTGATACCTGTGATGTAAGTGTTCACTATTACCGGAGCCCCAGAGGCAAGTGCTTTTTTTAACCCAGAAAGGAAAGGAATGGACTTTAGGAAATAAAGTTAATATGTAGAAATCTAGAACAAAAGTTCTAGATTTGCTAGACCTTTATTCACACACACACACACACACACACACACACTCACTCACTCACACACGGTACTCTGAATTAATTGTGGAATAAATGCTCATTCACATACCTTCCCCAAGGGCTTGGCTTTTTTTTTTGCGGTACGTGGGCCTCTCACTGCTGCGGCCTCTCCCGTTGCAGAGCACAGGCTCCGGATGCCCAGGCTCAGCAGCCATGGCTCACGGGCCCAGCCGCTCCGCGGCATGTGGGATCTTCCCGGACCAGGTCAAGAACCCGTGTCCCCTGCATCTGCAGGCGGACTCTCAACCACAGCGCCACCAGGAAAGCCCAGGGCTTGGCTTTTTGAATCTTCAAAAGGTCTGTTGGAGGAGGGAAGAGACTGTTCTATCCTGAACATGAAGCCCTGTGCCCAACACTTGGTAGGAACCCAATAAATAGCTATAAGATGGATGGATAGATGGATTGAAATGGGTTCCCAAAGAACAGAGTAAATTAAAATTTTCAGGATGATTGAGAATTAAAATAGGGCCCAAATACAAGACAAGGGACATCTGAAATTGATGGGGACTATTTTTTTCAGAACCTTAGATTTATTTTTAGCTCTTATGTAAACCTTTCAGTTTGTATGTACAGTCTGCAAGGCAAACCACAATGTAGAGCTCCTTGTCAAAATGTCTTATGTTTGAATACCACTTGATTGCTTATAAAGCCCTTTCACATGATGAGAGAAATACGTAGTTATTGTTTAAGAATTTGCTATGCCCTGGAAACTTTGGTAGATTCTTTGCCTCATTTATTTGCCTCATTTATTCCTCAGACACCTCGGTACTATGGTTTTTATTATTCTCTTTTTACATATAAGGAAACTGAGGCACAGGGTAATAAACTTTCCCAAGGTCACATAGTTACTAGGATTTAAACTGAGACCTGCCTGGACTTCAGAGGCTGCATTGCTTCCTGAGAGAGCCTGTGAAATAGGGCAGGTGTTGTGTCCGTTTTACAGATAAAGGAAGTTGAGACTCAAGATGCCATGAACGACAGGCACAGAGCTGGAAACAAAGCTCAGGACTTGCAATTCCAGTTCCTTACTGCCTTCCAGTACCATGTTACCAGGCCTTGACCAGAAGATTCTACTGTTTAACTCTACCAGACTTGGAAACATGCTTTCCTCCTACTGATTTGTTATTCTTAGATGTTGACTAGGTGACCATGATATGTTTACACACCAACACTTTAGGGCATGGCTTACGTGCTTCCTGGTGAACATTCCTTCAGGAGACATGATTGAGTCGTGTCCTATACATCCGGTCAAAGCCGTCCCTGCTAGGAGGACTGGGGAAGCCTTCCTGGAGGAAAGACACTGCTGCTCTGGGAAGTCCATGCATTTGTCAGAGGTGCAGAGAAGCAAGTTGAGATGCCCGCTCCCTGCCCAGACCTTTAATCTGACCAGAATTTGCTTATGTCTGGGCTCCCATCACTGCCGGTAAACCTGCCTCTCCTTGCTTTTCTGGAGTTGCCAGCATCTCTGTCCCTTGCCAGAATGATTGTTCTCAGAATAAGCAAAGACTTCATCGCCTGTTGGTTGGATAACCAACTAGTGTTGGCTCTGCTAGACCTTAAATTCAGAAACTGCACATCCTAAGCTAATGTCACAGTCATTTAACTGGTTGGCGTGCAGGGGCTTCCTTTCGGTGCAGTATCATGAAATTGAGCCGTTTCTCCTGCGTTGGCAACCTAAATGTCATTCATCTGGATGTCATCTGGACCAAACTCAAGCTGGAGCAGACTGGCGAAGGATACCCCCTGGGGTCCACAGACTCTTCTGGGGAGCTGGAGGGAGGGTGGCCTCACCCCGATGGTGGTGAGCCTATTTGTCCTTGATGTTGTCACCTTTCACTTCCTTTACCAGCACCTGTGGCCCTGAAGTCACATCAAAATGCTCAGATTCCGTTTTTTAGTGGCCTGAGAAGCTCTTTTTCTTTTCACTTAATTCTTCTTTCAAGCGTAATTATACCAAAGTAGATTTTTGTGGCACAAATATGATCACAGCTTATGTAGGTCCACAAAGCTTGGTGGAATGAATTCACACTGGTTCAGTTGTTTGGAATTACTTTCCCGTCTGCTTGTTTATGAAGAGACCAAGACTGTCCATAGCTGTGCTGTCCAGTATGGTAGTCACTATTTCCATGAGGCTATTGAAATTAAAATTAGTTAAAATCAGATATTTAGTTTCTCAGCCACACTAGGCATATTTCAAATGCTCAGTAGCCACGTGTGGCTCATGGCTGCCGTATTGGATGGTGCAGATACAGATCACTGAAATCAGATTGCACTGATCTATATAGCATGTAGCAATCCACTTCGTTATCTAAAAACTTGGTGCAGAGTCAGGTCTAGTTCAACGAAACTTGCAGAACATTTCAGGAAAATTCAGTCTCTCTATACTGAAAACGATGGGTCAAAAGTGAACTTTGGCTCTGAAGTGAATGCTACCCAGAACCTCCCACCCCGCCACCTTTACTTTTACGTCTCTCCTACCTCCCAGCTGTACCAGACGCTTTACCACTTTCCCCCTCATTAGATGCTGTTGAGAGAGGGAAAGGAGGAAGGAAACAGGGAAGTTGGTTTGTGTTCATAATGAACAATCATGAACTCTGCGTAATTTTTTTCCCTCTCTCTTCAGGTCCTTGAGGCCACACGGGTTAATCGAAGAAAGAGCGCATTGGCCTTGCGCTGGGAGGCGGGGATCTATGCCAACCAAGAGGAAGAGGACAATGAATAGTCAACATCCTTCCACCCAGGAAGCTTCTTTGGTGCTTGGGTTCCCAAGAAACCAAGAAATCAACACATCAAAGCATTTTAATAGCATATTTATTAAAGTGCAAACAAACTCGGCAATCCTTATGCAGACCAGAAGAAGTTGCAATGTACAATGATGAAAAATCAAGTGAAAAAAGAAGTCCACCCATCAAACACGAACTCCCGGGAGTCAGAAGAGAAAGGATTTTTTTTTTTTTTGTAACTCAAAGAATCCCCTGGGTTTGGACCACAGTTGATCCAAAAGGACAAAGAAGTGACAAGCAAATTGACATGGTTGCTACAGGCAGAACCAAGACTAGCCTCTCTGGGTGATGAGGAAAACAATGGTAATGTGGCCATTTGGAGAAGCCACAGAGCTGGTGCCATCCACCCAGCAGAGGATATTTCCCTGTACCTGCACCGGTTTCCACCCATCATAGCATCAGAGGTGTTGGACTAACCCCATTTACTCCAGCAGCTATAAAATAATGCTTCTCTCTCTATTTGCCCAGAAGAGGCATCTATGGTTCCATGTCTATTCCGTTTAATTGTCTTGAATTGGGAGCAATTAAGGATCGCAGTCCATATTTTGAAGACAACATTTCTTCATGTTGCAAACACAACCTGTTCTGCATTAGGAGGTTTAGGAAGGGGGGAGAAAGCCAAACCAAATGGATTATTTTAGCTTTAGGATCTTGTCTGCTTATGATATTGACTGAGCTGCAGTTTATGAGAACACATTTTCACAATTCTGTTTCTTTATATGAAAACTATATTTAGTGGGCAACAACTATTTTTATGATGGGATGGGGGAATATATCCATGTATAAAACCTATACACATTGAACAGCTTGGTTCAAGAGGGGAGGGGTATTTTTAGAGTGGTAATAATTGAAAAAAGGGCGAACTGCCTTAGAGAGGTAGACGTTGAGAAATAAAGAGGTGTTTATAACTATATTTTATATGTAAAGTGGACCTTCAGGGGAGTAGGAAGAATGATACTTTGGATCAATCAGAAAGAGACAGTAAAGAAAGCTCACGAAAGGTAGACAGAGAAGAAGGGAGGGGGAAAGAGTGGGCAAGTAAGGAAGTTAGAGAGATTATTTTTTCTGAGCAACCAGTATTTTTCAGGATGATACAGAGAAAAATATAGAATAGGAACTTAAGTGCAGGCTTAGGTTCAGCTACAAATCCTAAAGGTGGTGTGCGTGCGTGCGTGTGCGTGTGTGTGTACACATGCCTTTGTGTATGTGTGCAAAGCGCATGTGTGCTCATGAGTAAGGGTGTATGTGTGTGTGTGAGGATTAAAATTCCAGGATGATCATGGGACAAGGGTGTTCACTTATTTCCTCCAAAGCTGTTTGCCAGCGTCAGGAGTGAGTGAGAATTTCTTTTTTATGAAAAGGATATAGAGGCTCCGAGCTGATGCAGTATTTGTAATATTAAGTTGACCTAACATGGTATTTGCATGAGTCACAATGGCAAAGTTTTGAGCAGTTTTGTAATTTGACATTTAGGAAAGTACCATATTTATTCTCATGCTTTGTATCCATGCTTAGTATACGCTAAAGGACACCAGCTCTACTCTTTCTGTCATTTAAAGCAATATGATAAGGGTATTCAATCATTGAATGCCCTCAATTTCTGGATGAGAAATTTTTTAGTTCTGGCCATGAGAAAAAAACTGACCAGCCTTCTTTTTTTCCGTCCCCTTTGTTTTAAAACTGTGGTTTTTAAAAAAGCAATAAGTAAGTCAGACCTCACTAAAATTCATTTTTGTTTTTATGTCTTTATGTCATAAGCGCTAATGTGTTGTCCCGACAAGTAGCAGTTCCACCAGATTTGTATGTAGATCCATGCACATTATCTTCTTTTATTAGACTAGTGTCAACGTTAGGGGAAAGTTTATTCGTAAGCAAGTGGTAGACACAAAGTAAAAAATGGAACTCTCTGATAACTTACAAGGATCCTTTGGAGCTGCCAAGGGAACTTGCAATTTGAAGCCAAATTCTACAGATGGATAATTGGCGCCATCTTTATATGGTTCGTGCTCCTGAACATTCTGAACGAATAGTCAACAAAATGTGCTGGACGCTGGGGATAGGAAACAAATAAGATCCCTGCCGTTAGGAATTTATTTTCAGGTGGGAGAGGCTGGCATGGAGACAGACATTCCCAGGAAAATGAGATGAGGAGTCCTGACAGGTGAAATGGGGGCACCCAGGAAAGAAGGATGCTTTGAGGATTTCCAGCGTTCCCAAGACAGGCACGGGAATGAAAACAGTCGGGGCAGCAGCGTCGTGTGGCCCAGGGATGCAGGAGCCGCTAGGATGCCTGGAGAACAGAACGGTTCTGTGGGTTGCGCAAAAAGTGAAACATGCTTCATGATTTCTGGACTAACTCTGGATCTGGTAGTGACCAAAGACTTGATACAGATGAACTCCCCATCTTTTGCAAGAGGAAACAGTGCTCAGGACTTCCCTGAAGTTTTTGGTTCTGTTTTGAAGGAAACTGTGTACCCACCTTAAAACTACATTTGAGAAGAGAACGGGCAGCTGAAAAGAAAGCTTAGGAAGCCACACGATTCCTGGAATCGCTTTAGAGGCAGATAAGTTGGTCTTTGACTGCCGTTGATTGACCCAGACACACTTACTATGTAGAGTTATAGAGCCGGGATCCTTTGGTTCGCACTTTGGATAGGCAACAAATGGCGGCGTTTCCGTGACTCTCTCACAGTCACAAAACCGTTTAACTGTGGCCCCTGCATCTCCATCCTTTGCTTGTTCCCTTCTGCTGCCTTCTGATGACTGCTGCCCATTTCCTTGTTCCACTCACGTATCATCCTGTTAAAATGTAAATTAAAGTTCCCTTAGCAGAGCCAGGTTTTCTCTGTGCTCTTGAGTTTTTTACTCATTTAAGAAACATTGGGCCATGGCTTTGTACAGAGCACTGTGCTAGGCTCTGGGATCCCAAATGAACCCCTTTAACTTTGTGAAGATGCAGCAGACCCCTGGCGGAACGTCATCCGTGCCTAATCCATCGAGAAGAAGAGGCTTGTCCAAAACCCGGCCTCCGATGCTCATCCCTGCCCCCAGATAGCACACAAGCTTGTTAATCTCAGCTTGAACAGATGCTTAGATTCTGTAGATGTTAAAAGCTTTCCTGAAAGTATTCCGTTCCGCAGTGTTGATAGATGTTCGCTTTCCTCTGGAACTGATGACTGACATTCCTTGGCCTTCTCATCCAGAAATTATGGAAACAGGGTCTGTCAGTGGCAGGAGGCTGGGCTGTGTCCTACGTGCATGACACATGCAGTTTCCTTGCCTCTTTACACCCATGCATGCTGCCCACCCTAGACAGTGACATATAAGCAGTATATAGATCAGTGCCCACATATATACACAACACACACACACACACACACACACACACACACACACACGGCATAACAAGGAACACTAAGACAGTGTTGACTCGTCTCAGAAGACAAGTAATTAAACATTTTTTCCAACTAAGGAATGGATGTAATTAAACTATGTATTGAAAAAAAAATAGCCTAAGTGTTTAGAGATGGTGACTATATCCAGTTGTAGTAACAGAACCAATTTCCTGAATTTTAAGCATTCAGTGAGTGAGCTGCCAATTTTGATTTTGTGTTCCTCTTTACCCAAATGACTTTTTTTTTTCCTTTTTTGGAGGAGGGGGCACGAAGCAGCAATACTGCGTTTGAAAATAATACTCTGTATCTGGCTCTCCTGTGTATGTTACCACTTCAATGTTACTATCCTGCTTCAGTTTTATAGTGATTGTGAGGCATTCAATGCAAGTATACAATTATTTTCTCATTAAAATCCAGTGTGTGTTGTGCTTTTATAAACGAGGGCCACTTGTTTGACTGTCGGGGGAGGTTGGAGGACCGAGCAGCCCGAGGGTAGCATGCCAGCGCTCTTGCCTCTAATTCCATGGGGCCACATCTGCTCCTTGCATATTTGGAACCAAGAAAGCAGTACTAGCTGGCGGGGCAGACCTTTGACAGGCTGTTCCCAATGCCTCCTTTGGCCGTGTTGTCTCCAGCTGCCGTGGCTAGACCTGGAAACTCCGACAGGACCCACAGAAATGATACACATGCCTCTTGAGGTAGGTAGACTCCAAGGTCAAAGAGATGGTGGGGCAAACGGTAGGACAAACAGTAAAGGTCAAGCTTTGCACGTGGCTCTTAGGCTCTAATTTTTATTATTCATTCCATTCCCAGCACCTGTATTTGGCTCTACTCTGAGGAACAGAGAATTTCGGACTTCACAGAGCATCTGAGACCACAGGTGAATCAGGAGGCTTCCTCCCCCCAGCCCCACAGTCTCCAGCCGCTCCATCCCGGAGCTAACTTGCACCCAGACCTTCAGTCTCCTGCCCTTCCTTACCACCCGCTGGCCCATCTCTCTTCCTAGGGTCTCCTTTCCAGCTGCCTCTTTCTCTATCCCCACTTACAGGACTTCTTCCAATCTTCCCTCACCCCATACCTCCCAGGCTTTCCAACTGTATTCTCCTGTTCTTCCGTGTGGCATCACCTTGCAGTCTCTCTCTGGTGAGAGTTCTGAATTTTGATGGGAAGGGGTTAGGTTGGGTGACAGGCCCCTTTGAAAACTGGATCAAACTCTAACGATAACGGGTAACATTTATGAAGCACTGAGAATGTGACAGGCACTTGCCGTGATTTCCACAAATGTAATCTCTTTCTTACGACTCCATGGGGTGTACTCTTCTGGTTTTTCGGGGGGGTTGGGGTATTTTTGGCTGCACCACGTGGCTTGCGAGACCTAAGTCCAGCAACCAGGGATGAAACCCGGGCCCCTGGCAGTGAGAGCGCTGAGTCCTAACCACTGGACTGCTGGGGAATTCCCTGGGGTGTACTATGTTGATTTCCATTTGACGTGTCAGGGAACGGTTGCCATGGGGCTGGTAAACAGTAGCGCTTGAAGTTGAACCTGGGCACTCTGATTCAACTGTTACTCTTACCCACTCTTCCTGTAAAAATGCACGTCGGCAACTTCACATACAAGGTCCAGTAGATCTGATGATGTGTGTGGGTCTGGGTGACCTCCTCCCACTATGCTCTCCAGGAGGAGGGGCTCTCATGGACCGAGGCCGAGGTCGTGACAGGGGCTCAGATCTTGGGGGAGAGCTGGGTTTTGGTGGCAGCAGCAAAGAAGTGTCTTTATTTGAATGAACTCCCTCTGGGCTCTTTCCTTTGGGATCAGTTCTCCCAGGAGATGGTGGGAGAAGATGACCGAGGCATCCCTGTTGCCAAAAAGGAACCAGAAGCGACTGCAAATGGGGTGATGAAAATGTGCTAAAATTGAATTATGATGACAATTGCACAACTTGACATTTACTGAAAATCACTGAATTGTACACTTGGAAACGAGTACATTTTATGGTATGTAAATCACACCACAATGAAAGCTGTAGCAAAAAACAGGGATGAGGGAATCAAGGAACCAGAAGCGGAGTCCAGGGAAAGGAATCGAGGAGGCCACACAGCCTCAGGCTGAAAGGAATGAGAGGAGTCATTCAGTCCAATATTTGGCCACCAGCTCACCAGCTAATCAGGAAGAAATCTTGCTGTCCCAGGGGTGCCCCCCAGGAGCCAGGAGCAGTAGAGCTGTGATTGGCTGTGGATTCAGCGTCCTGGTCCTCTTTCCATCAGTCACTGCTAACACCTGGGGGACATCAGGCAGCGCTAGGTGAGTCAGGATACAAAGGACCGAGATTTGGTGGGCACTCGGGCTTTGGAAACGCAAGAGAGCGGTACGCAGAGTCTAATATGGTCAGAGTAGAAAGAATTTAGGGGTGATTCTTACTGAGGAGGCTCTCCCCGAAAACCCACCAATGCGAGGCCTTAAAACTCTGAGCAGAGGACAGGTATGCAGGCCTTTTGCTCTGCGATGTCAAGTATCAGTGGGGCGCTGGAGGGGGCCTGTGGCCACTACCCCCTAGTTCAACTGCCCTGTGGTTTTTTTCCTTTTTTTTTTTAAATTGAAGTATAGTTGATTTACAGTGTTGTGTTAGTTTCAGGTATACAGCAGAGTGATTCAGTTATACATAATTTCTATTTTTTTCAGATTCTTTTCCCTCATAGGTTATTACAAAATATTGAGTAGCATTCCCTGTGCTATACAGTAGGTCCTTGTTGTTTATTTTTTATATAGTCGTGTGTATATATTAATCCCAAACTCCTAATTTATCCCTCCCCCCTTTCCCCTTTGGTAACCATAGCCATGTTTTCTATGTCTGTGGGTCTGTTTCTGTTTTGTATATGAATTCATTTGTAGCTTCTTTTTTTTTTTTTAGATTCCACACCAACTCCCCTGGTTTTATTGGTGGCAAAGAAACTAATAATGAGGTTCCTTTGGAATGTTGCTCCTTTTAATCATGGGCTCCTTGGGTCACAAGAGGGTGGTGACTGTAGCCCTCCCTGCACACAACCCACACAAAATTCAGAACTGGGCTGCTACGGGACAGAAAACAAATGGGGAATTAAAAGGAAGAATTCAAAAGGTTTGAAGTGTACAAGATGACATTAAGGCAAAGAATGGGGCCTCAGGAAATACCTAGAGGTACCACACCAGCAATTTCTAAGCGTTACCCAAGCGTTCAGATGCCTTCTCTCAGAGAACATTTGCCGGATAGACTTTTTAAAAAATTCCACCAAGATACAGTAATCTCACTGTCAGTTCATCTTGATGGTAGACTTACCCAGAGGACTTGCTCCAAGTCCACAGGTGGTGGGCTTGCAACAAGTGGAGTGGATCTGTCGGTCCCCTAGAGACGTACAATCACAAATCTTTCTTCCCCTTCTTTGGTTTTTCTCTGCCCTCTCATTTAGACAACCTCGGCCTCGGCCTCTGCTGTGGTCTTCAGCTAGTAACAGTGATTTGCCTGTGAGGAGAGCTGTTGTCAAACATTTGAGAGGACCCCTGCATCACTTGGAGGGCTTGTTAAACACAGAATTGGACCCATACCGAGTTTCTGATTCATAAGGGCTGGGGTGCAGCCCAAGAATTTTCTAACTAGTTTCCTGGAGATGCTGCTTCTGGTCCAAAGGACCTTGCTTTGAGACTCACTGGTCTGGAGTGTAAGTAATGAATAGGGTCTGAGCATACCATTTATGTTTGAAAACTTGGGGAATTGATGCAGGATTTATAAGCTGCAGGTACAGTCACATGTGGTTTGGGGCTGGTTTTGAATATTTCTTGGGGGCGGTGTTTGCCCAGCACAGCAACTCACTACTTTGTGGGTCTTGGTGAAGCAGGACCAGGGTTTCACTCAGACTCTTGAGTGAGGACCCTCTGACCAGGGCTGAGCAGATAAGGAAGAAAGTATGTATGTTCAGGCTTTTAATTTCAGGGTGAGATCAAAGGCTTCTTTATAGAGTATTGGAAGAAGGTCTTATCATGTAGGCTGATAACAGTGTCAGGACTCAACGGCAAATGTTTGAATAACGTGGTTGCATAATTTAAGATGAGAAGCAAAGCGAGAGGTCATTCTGATTTGGGTCTAGAGCAGCACTTCTCAGTTCTGACTCCATCTGCATCACCTGGAGAGCTTTACGTTTTGGATTCAATTCGTCTGGGCTGGAGCCCAGGCATTAATAGAAATTAAAAGCACCCCAGAGGACTCTAATACAGAGCAAGGTTTGAGCATCCACTGTCCAGTGGTTCTGAACCCTGGCCGCACTGCACATCAGGGTCATCCAGGGTGGGTTTTTAAAAAGATATTGGTGCTTGGACCTCACCCCTAGATATTCTGGTCATTTTACCTAAAAGGGGGTCAGAACATGGGTTGGTTTTAGAAGCTCCTCAGGTGTTTCTCATGTGTAGCCAGGGTTGAGAATAGGGGGTAGACTAGGGGAGGAATGTGCTTGCTTCATGACCTGATCCCCTTCAGAAAACTCTTAGGGGTAACATCAAAGTGAAATGAGTAAAGGTCCTTGAGGGGATGAACTGACCCATCTCATTGGTCCCAGGAGACAGAGCACAGTGTTGGTGACTGAGGGAGGGGCTTTGCAAAGGGGCTTTGTTGCTACTTCTGTGGAACTCTAGCTCTCTGCCCTAGAGGAAGCCTGCATGCTCAGGCTGATGGCGTGTCCAGGTGGTAAACCTTTTAGGTTAAGTGAGGGACGAAAAGCCACAAGGGGGTGCCAGAGGCGTGCTCTAACCTGTAACAGGTGCACACGGAGCAAGAGCCGGAATGGACAAAAGGCCAAACACACCACAAAATTATTTCTGGCAGGTGAAGCCATGAGCATTTCCCCCATTTGTCCTGATAAGTGTTTGCCAATTTCCGTGGTGTAAATATTCCTGTGATGGCTGCTTTCAAGATACCAACAGTTTAACAACCGGTTCTCAGAATTCCTGAATATTTAATAATTGGTGGAGAACAAAACTACTGTGACTAGAAGATGCACAGGACCTAGAAGTGTGGAGCTAGAGCCTAATTAATAAGAGACTTCTTAGCTTGGAATGGCTCTTATGAACCTGTCACAGCAGGTAGCCATCAGAGATAACAGGATTCTTTCTGACCATCTCTTCTGATGATCGTGATTCCTCCTAGATAGCAAAAAAAAAAAAAAAAAAAACCCCAAAAAACGAAAACCCAACCTAAGTCATGTGCCCGCCCATGTTGCCAAGGTCTGTGACAGAGGAAAGGGAAGAAGAGATGCTGGGAAGACCAAATGTGTGATACAGTACCGTTTGTGTTGCAGACAATTTCCCAGTATCTCTGAACAATTCCATTTTTAGTGTGAGTGTCTGACAAGCGTTCAGCCATTGGGATCAGGCAGGGGACTCAGGTTTGGGCCCACCACTCTTTCAGTGGAACATTTGATTATTTGCATTCTCAAGGTCAGATTCCTGACTTACGGAGTTGCTATGAGAATTAAATGTTAGGTGTAAAGTGCTTGGTGAATGGTTGGTATAGATGTGCTCAGTTTCCTCCCTTTATTTTTTTATTTTATTTATTTTCTTCCAGTGTTATTGAGATATAACTGACATATAGCACTGTATAAGTTTAAGGTGTACAGCGTAATGATTTGACTTACATACATCGTGAAATGATTATCACAGTAAGTTTACTGAACATCCATCATCTCCTATAGAAACAAGATAAAAGAGAAAATCTATTTTTTCCTTGTGATGAGAACTCAGGAGCTACTCTTAGCTTGTTGATTTCATGTATCATTTGTTCGTTACATCCCTAGCTTGTTAATTCCGCGTATCATTTGTATGTTATGTCCCTAGCTTGTAAATTCCATGCATCATTTGTACCTTACATCTCTAGTACTTATTTACTCCTCTTCTGCACACCTCCAGACTTCACTTCCTCTAAAGCCCTGCATTCAGTCAGCACTTACTGAGTGCCGACTATGTGTCAAGCTCTGTGTATGAGAACAAATTAAAATGGGGTTTGTTAGGATGGTTTCAGCTGGAATTGGGGGAGCTCTTCCTTAACATTGGGCTTGTGGGGACAAACCTCTTCCAAGGTCACGTAATGTTTCCACATCTGCCTACTAAATAGGGCCACCCAGTGATCACCTGTACTGTCTTAGATGCTTTTAATTTTCCTTCTCACTGGGGAACCCATATACTTGTATTCTTCTGGGCAAGAGAAAATATCCAAGTGATTAAATGTTTAGTAAATGCCAGAAAGACTGACTCGCATCAGTGGCGAGTCAGAGGGTGCTAGAAGCTTGCGAGGGGACATTTAGGAAGGAACTTCCCAAGGTGAACACGAAGGGTACAGAATCACCTCATTGATCACGGGGCAGGTGGAGTTCATCTCACTGTTTTCAATGTTTTCCGTTGACTTCAAGATGCTCACCTTTGCCTGCAAGTATGGAATGTGGCCACTAGGTGGCAGTGGTTCTAAAGTAAAAGCAGCTTCCCCAGCCAAGAACCTTCCTAGGGCGTCAGGAGGTTTCCCACTCTTCACACAAGCCAGGAATCTGCTGAGACCTACATATAGCTACTCCAAAAAACCCACAATGAAAACACCACTTGCACGATTAGACGTGGAGGTCACATGTGGCTCTTCATTTACGTTTACACTTCAGTGGAAAACTGACGGTTGCCACCAGGTGGCAGCATACACCTGCAGGCTTCCTCCATTCATGGCCCATAGTTTTTTGTTTTGAAAGTTTTATTACGATGTAATTTATATACCATAAAGTTCTCCCATTTAAAGTGTACAATTCAAAGGTTCTTACTATATTTGAAGAGTTGTGCAACCATCACCACAACCAATTTTAGAATACTTTCATCACCCTCAAAATAAATATTGTACCCTTTTAGCCATCACTGCCAATCCCTCGCCCTCCCCCAGCCCTCCTCTCCCCAGTACTAGGCAATGACGGCTCTGCTTTCTGCCTCTATGGATTTGCCGGTTCTGGACATTTCAAATAAATAATAATATACAATATGTCTTCTTTTGTACTTAGCATAAGATTTTTGAGATTCCTCCATTTGTAGGATGTATTAGTGTTTCATTGCTTTATTTTTGCCGAAAGATATCCAATTTTATGGATATACCATATTTTGTTTATCCATTCATCAGTTGACCTTTGAATGGGCAAGCTTTTGTGTTGGCATATGTTGTCAATTCTCTTTAAACCTAGGAGTGGAATTTCTGGGTCATGTGGTAACTCTGTTTAATCTTTCAGAGAACTGCATGGCCCATAGTTCTTAAGGGCTAACTCTGCATCAGGTACTGTGCTGAGCACTTGACATGGATTATTTCCTTCAGTTTTTTTTTTTTTTTTTTTTTTTTTTTTGCGGTATGCGGGCCCCTCACTGCTGTGGCCCCTCCCGCCGCGGAGCACAGGCTCCGGACACGCAGGCCCAGCGGCCATGGCTCACGGGCCCAGCCGCTCCGCGGCATGTGGGATCTTCCCGGACCGGGGCACGAACCTGCGTCCCCTGCATTGGCAGGCGGACTCTCAACCGCTGCGCCACCAGGGAAGGCCTTTCTTTCAGTTTTTACAACACTCTTTTGAGGCACCTACTATTAGTATCTGCTCCATTTTACAAATGGGGAAACTCGCACTCAGGGTGTTTGAATAACTGGCTCTGGGTGATATGATCAGGGGTGAGGGGAGGATTCAAAGCCAGGCAGGATTCTGCGCCGAAGCCTGTACTCTGACCTCCCAAACTTTCCTTCTCATCAACTTGATTCAATAGCAAACAAACCTCCAGTCGTTGTCCTGGGCCAGCTCTGCGTTCTCTTAGTAGAGCCCATCTTTAGCACAGACCAGCATCAAGAGGGAGATGGTACTATGACAGCTGAAAATTGGGCTTGTATGCTGAAGTGGCAAAGGTGTGGGGATATGAGTGGGATGTGGACAGTCTCTGTTAAAAGTAGCCACTGTCACTAAAAGCCAACACACCCTACAATTTTCGCTCTTCCCAACTGCTTCCCTGAGCACATAGGCATGTGGTCTGCCCTCTGAGTTTTCCCAAATACCTACTGAGTTATGTAAACGCTCTGGAGCATCATAGAAATAATCTCCAGCCTGAAGCATCTGCTTTCCTTGGCTCTCACTGTTCACACATTTTATGGAATCACCCCAATTCCAGGTGTCTGTTTCTGTATCGGGTAGGGTACAGGTAGATGTCAACGAAGTGAGCCAATAATTAATTCACCGGCTGAAAAGAAGAAGTTTATTCCTCTCTCACAGTACAGCCCAAGGGGGAAGCATTTGAAATCCGGGGGCGGTTTGTTTTAAGCCTCATTTCGAGTCAAACTCTTTCCATCCTGTTCCTTGTCACCCTCAGGACCTGTTGTCATGGGCATGGTCCAGCCTTAGGAAATGGTAAGATGCAGTAAAGCCATTTACTGAAAACCCAGGTGTGCCCATTCCCTGGATCCTCAGTAGCTGTGGCTTCCCTGCATCAATTAGGACAGACAGCTGACCAGCTTCTAGAGATTAATTAATAGTAATTCTAGGGGCTTCCCTGGTGGCGCAGTGGTTGGGAATCTGCCTGCCAACGCAAGAGACATGGGTTTGAGCCCTGGTCTGGGAGGATCCCACATGCCGTGGAGCAACTAAGCCCATGCGCCACAACTACTGAGCCCGCACGCCTAGAGCCTGTGCTCTGCAACAAGAGAAGCCCCCGCAATGAGAACCTCGCGCACAGCAACAAAGAGTAGCCCCTGCTTGCTGCAACTAGAGAAAGCCTGCACCCAGCAATGACAACCCAACACAGCCCCAAAATAAATAAATAAAAATAATTCTAAAACCCCCAGTAAGTTTAGCGATTCCACTGTGACCACACCCAATAAGTCCAAAGGAATAAGCTGTTAAAACGTGACTAAGTTTGCACATCTTCCCTCATGACACAGTCCACGTCTGGTTTATCTCTTCCCATATTTACAATTGCACAAACTGTGGGAAGAAGAATAGTTATCAGGACAGATGAACATAGAATAACTGTCCATTAGTCCTGAAAAGTCCTCTGGATGGATCGAGATATCCCCTGTATCTTAGCATAAAGGATAACACATGTCTTCTCTTGCTACCCAAATATCACTTGAATACCCACGTTCCACAAATCCTGCACATCACGGGAGCAGAGTTGGCATGCTTAATGGGGACTAACGGGGAGTTTATCCTGGGCTATGAAGCCACAAGGATGGTCACTCACGGATACAAATAAGCTGACTGTGTTCAGACATCCCTCAGTCACATGACCTGCATCTCACTCAAGGGCAGCTGAGGAGGGCTTTTCGGAGCCTCTCAGGGTTATGCAGCTGCTTCTACTTGTACCGGTTTCTCTGACTTTGGTTGCAAGCCATACGGATTGACCTGAAGAAGATTCTGCTGGCTGCCATGTTGCTTAGTCTGGGTTAATCTCAGCGAGTCTGGAATGACCTCATGCCTATCTCCAGAGCTGCTGGAGCATGCCAGTGACCCTTAGCTGACACTGTAGAATGCATTAACTCAAGATAAATGATGTTCTTTTCCCGTAGGTTCACGAGTTGTTTCAGGGAGGGATGGGCCAGCCTAGCCTGCCAGCAGTGCTTAGTAATAATACGTGGGTTTATGATATGCACCTGGTATTGGTGGACTCGGGGGCTTTTGACATTTAAGGCTGGCAACGTATCTGGAATGTGCTTAGAGGACCAGCTCTCACTATAAAAATCCCCCACCACAAGTAGACTTGGGGCTTCTGGTTCTCAGGTGCTTCTTCTGTATGCTGATGGTGGTGACATGAGACCTGTACCACTCAGCGCTGGGAGAACAAAGAAGCCTGTGCCTGGGAGCGCCAGACCCCTTCCGATGCATCTCTCTCTCCTGTAGTGGCTGTATTGCGCCCTTGACCTTTAACAAGGTGGTCTGAGTATAAATAGAACTGTGAGTCCTTTCAGCAATAGAACATTTAAGGTAATTAATGTGTAATTAACACATATCTTCTTGATGCACCTTCGTGCTCCTAATCTTAATGGCACCTAAACGACCTGCTTGCCAGGTGCACTTGGTCCTTGGCAATCAGTCCGGCGACTTGGAAAGGCAAGGCTTATTATGAGGGAAATGAGGAGGGCTCTCAACAGTAACGCTCTGGGTTTTGTAAATGTTAGCAAAAAGGATTCAGGTGATCTTCTTTACTTGCAAGTGAGAGGTAAAAGCACAAAGCCCGCTCCAAGCAGAGGAAAGTGAGGACTGGGCAGGTGGAGGCAAGTACAAGTTATCTAATGTCAGAACTTTTCAAGTCCCATCCCTTATAGGTTATTACAAAATATTGAGTATAGTTCCCTGTGCTATATGGTAGGTCCTTTTTGATTATATATTTTATACATTTTAGTGTGTATATGTTAACCCCAAACTCCTAATTTATTCCTCCCCCCTCTTTCCCCTTTGGTAACTGTAAGTTTGTTTTCTGTGTGGGTCTATTTCTGTTCTGTAGATAAGTTCATTTGTATCATTTTTTTAAGATTCCAAATATAAACTATATCATATGATATTTGTCTTTGACTTACTGCACTTAGTATAATCTCTAGGTCCATCCATGTTGCTGCAAATGGCATTATTTCATTCTTTTTTTATGGCTGAGTAATATTCCATTGTATTCATACCTAACTTTTAATGGTACCCACATCCAGAGTTGGCAGTTGGAAGAGGAGAGAGTAGGGGAGGCTGCTTCTCCTTAAGCTGAGGGAAAAGGGATTTAAAGAAGCCCTCAAACAGCTTGTTAAACATTCTCTGGAGAGCAGGGGAAACGGGAACTGGGATGCAGCACACCTGAGAACTATGAAGGGCTCCAGGTTATAGTAGGCAGCTTCCCTAAGAGCACAGCAAAGAGAGGTTGCAGTGTGAGTTTGGCCTCCCTCCTGAACTGTGGGCACAAAGCATGGTGCCTGTTTCCCCAGGAGCAGAGATGGGCCTCCCATTCAAGAGGGATGGCGTGAGGTTTTCTTGGATCCCGTACACAAGGGCTGCCTGGAGCGGGGAGGGAAAAACGGCAGAAAGAAGCTGGAGGTTTACCCGTGCCTGCCGAGGAGCTGAAGACCGGTCCTAAGCAACCATTGGAGCAGAGATGCATCCTCCAGTTCAAAGGAAGATCCCGGGGATGAGAAGGTGAGTCTCCAAAACCAAGAAAGAGAAAGTGTCGGCGGTTAATTCCGTCCCTGCCTGTCTCATGACAGTATTAATCAAGTAAGGTCCTTCCTCACCTCCCTCCCTCCCTCCCTCCCAGCCCCTACCCACTGCCAACCCTGGAGAGGACAGACACTTTCGAAGGAATTTTGGGACAGGAGCTAGAGCCCCAGGTGGGAGAGCAACTCAAGGAGCTTCCCACCGGCTCCCATTGTGTACATCCAGCCCAGGGCTGCTGAGGAAGACGTGTTACTTTTGAACAAAGTCAGACTTTTTGTTTGTTTTGTAAATTACACCTGAGCCGGTGTATTCCGTGTTTTGTGACATAGAATGGCCAGGAGCGCTTTCCATTTCTCTGAGGGGTCAGAACAGAAACAGGCCCAGCCATAAATTTCATCCATGGCTGCAGAAGGCAAACAAAGTTGTGTGTGACAATTTCCCATGAGTTGTGCGGTTCAGTGCGTTTCGATGTTGTTACTTAACGTTCCTTGAGAACAAAGCATGTGACTTTCCTGTAAGTCTCGCTTGCGGGAGGCGTTCAGAGCCTGGAAAAGGTGTGCTCTCTCTGTAACTGCTTGCTTGCTAATCACACCACACCAGCCTGGACTCAGCAAGGGAACAGGCTGCAGCATCTCACAGCCATCACCCCGGGGGCTCTTGTAACGCAGGGTGGGGGGCTCTAGGCTCTTCCTGTGGGGCTTGTCGGGGGCAACTGTTCTCCCCCGTCACCCCTTGCCCTCTTCAGCAGAGGCTAATAGGACTGCCATTCTTTAGACCAGAATAGGAAAGTGGGGCTGAAAGTTCCTAAGTGAACTTGTCAAAATGGCATAGTCTCTCCAGAACCAGTGAGCAATTCTCCTCATCTCTGTGCGCATACTTAGGACACTAATAGGGATGATTTTTGCTTAAAAAAAATCTACAAGAGGAAATCTACCAAGTGTGACCCATCCATACTGATCATACATGGAGGCAGGGGACAACCTGTATCATGACTAGTGGGTCTCTCATGTGAGCCTGCATCAGAATCACCTGGAGGACTCATTAAAACAGACTGCTGGCCTCGCCCGCAGGCTTCCTGAGTCAGTGGTTTAAGGGCGGGGCCTGAGAAGTTGCATTTCTGACACATTCTGATCCCCAGAACACATTCCGGAACCGCTGAGCTAGATTACGGGAGACTGGCTGGGTTGCCACTGGCGACCTCAAACCACTCTGAAATTAATCATCTTGAAATTTGTTTTAAGTGTCTTGAAAAACATTCTGAAAATAACGTTTTGCCCTCCCTCCTCACTTCTGGCTAAATACCACGGTGAGGGTTTCAGGAACTTCTTTCTTTTTTTTTTTTTTTAATGCTTTAAAAAATCTTTTTTTCTTGAAGTATAGTTGATTTACAGTTTTGTGTTATTTTCAGGTGTACAGCGAAGTGATTCATATCTATATATTCTCTTTCAGATTCTTTTCCATTATAGGTTATTACAAGGTATTGAATATAGTTCCCTGTGCTATACAGTAGGTCCCTGTTGTTTGTTCTATATACAGTGGTGTGTATCTGTTAATCGTGGACTCCTAATTTATTCCTTCCCCCTTTCCCCTTTGGTAACCATAAGTTCGTTTTCTATGTCTGCGAGTCTGTTTATGTCTTGTAAATCAGTTCATTTGTATCACTTTTTAGATTCCACATATAAGTGATATTATATGATATTTGTCTTTCTCTTTGACTTACTTCACTTAGTATAATAATCTCTAGGTCCATCCATGTTGCCGCAAATGGCATTATTTCATTCTTTTTGATGGTTGAGTAATATAGGAACTTCTTGCCCAAACTATTACAGCCCCCCTTGCCTTGCAAGCGTTCCTCATTGTAATGCCTGAGCACGCCCTCATCCGCAGTGGTATCTAGTTCTTCTCTAGAAGAATCCTGAGTAGCGAGCCTTCCAACAGGAGGTGACCAGTGTTTCTGGTTCAGGTACAATGAAAGGCAGACAGCTAGCTCCTAGTGAGGAAGTTCAAGGGTTTCTCTTTCCCCATAACTCGACCGCACAAGAGGATACAGTTGAGCCTGCGTGTTGTTAAGAGAAACCACGGCCCTTCTGGTCAACTTTCTTTTTCTGAGAGACCAGATCATTCCTCATCTTTCCACCCGCAGAGCTGGTGAGATTCAAATAGGCATCAGCTGCCTCTTACATGGGACTGTGCCCCGGCCCTGCTCCCTGTCCTTGGAAAGTCAGGTAGAATAACAGTGGGACCCAAAGGAGAAAGGCCGTGAAGACTCTGATGGGCGCCGCTTGTGCTCGGCAGCGACAGACTCTGCCCCTTGAGCAACTTAGTCAGTGCCTCCCATCTGCAGTCTGAGTGGTCCTAAGGCAGTGGGTCTGAATGCTGACCTCACATATCCAGAGGAAGCTTTCATGGTCATCCTCAAGACAAGCCCACCTAGACAGGCAAATGTAAAAAGAAGAGGGCAGGAAATGAACAAAGAAATGAAAACAAATGTCCACCAAAGGACCTGTAAAAATAATGAGAGTAGCTTTATTCACAATGGCAAAAAATGGAAAGAAATAGGGCTAGGAAAAAGTAAATTGTAATTACTGGGAAGAGGCTAAAGTGAACTTTCTAGAATGCTGGAAATGTATATCGGTCTACATTATGTAAGTGTGTATATCTGTATTTGTGAAAATAAGCATATATATACATGAAAATAAATACAAGATTAGTGCACTTCCCGTACTTTTCATATTTTATGCCTTGATCGAAAAGCAAAATACAGAATACCAATGCTCAGGCCCTACTCCAGAGATTGTAATTTAGTGGAATGTTCTCCAAGGTTCCTGATGATTCTCTTGTGCAGGGTTGAGAAGACTGTCTTGGAGAACAGGGCCGACCTTGGCATGTGCCTCAGGCTAGAGAGGCCAAAGGGGCCTCGCAGCTCGTGGAAGGTCCAACTCACTGGGGTTTGGCACTTGAGGCTCCATGGTACACACACCCTTTGGGGACTGGGCACGCCCTTGGCATGCACCTCCTTGGCAGTTGGCTGGTCAGGGGTCTTCCCATGGATCTTGCCAGGCTGTGGTAGGGGACAGCAGAGAGGAGTCTGGGATTTGGTGGGCAATCTCCCTCCTACCTCAGGTTGTGAGTGTGGCCACACATGTTGTGGGCAGCCCCTTAAGAGGCGAGCAAGGCTCTGGAGAATCGGGCAGGTGGAGTCTGAGGCAGGGGCAGGAACCCATGGCTGGGAAGGGAGTGAGGTCGGGCTCTCTCATGCAAAAAGAAAATCAAAATGGGGTCGGTATTGCTAAGAGAGCTCTGTAAAATGGAGCTGGGAGGCCATGAAAGGTGTGTGACTGTTGCATGGCTCAGCCTGTATGGAATCTGACCTTTTGACCTGATGAAGTTATCCAAAACACCTGCCAGAAACTCAGAGTACATGTCAGACCCTTACCCTAAAATAACTCCTGGCAGTCTATCTACTTATAGGACTCCTACCCTAAAACAACTTGTGATTCCTTAAGGACAAATGTTTTCTGACTTGTGTCAGAGTCAATCACAATTCTCACCAGGCAACTTTTTTTTTGGCGGGGGAGGGGGATGTATAGTTGATTTACAATGTTGTGTTAGTTTCTGCTGTACAGCAAAGTGATTGTTATACATATGTATAAATTATTTTTTATATTCTTTTCCATTATGGCTTATCACAGGATATTGAATATAGTTCCCTATGCTATACAGTAGGACCTTGTTGTTTATCCATTCTATATGTAATAGTTTGCACCTGCTAATCCCAAACTCCCGGTCCATCCCTCCCACACCCACACCCCTTAGCAACCACACATCTGTTCTCTATATCTGTGAGTTTCTGTTTCATAGATAGGTTCATTTGTGTCATGTTTTAGATGCCACATATAAGCGATATCATATGGTATTTGTCTTTGTCTGACTTACTTCACTTGGTATGATGATCTCTAGGTCCATCCATGTTGCTGCAAATGGCATTATTTCATTCTTTTTTATGGCTGAGTAACATTCCATTGTATATATGTACCACATCTTTATCCATTCACCTGTCGATGGACATTTAGGTTGTTTCCATGTCTTGGCTATTGTGAATACTGCTGCTGTGAACACTGGGTTGCATGTATCTTTTCGAATTATAGTTTTCTCCAGATATATGCCCAGGAGTGGGATTGCTGGGTCATACTGGCAATTCTATTTTTAGTTTTCTGAGGAAACTGCATACTGTTTTCCATAGTGGCTGCACAAATTTACACTCCCACCAACAGTGTAGGAGGGTTCCATTTTCTCCACACTCTCTCCAGCATTTGTTATTTGTAGACTTTTTTTTTTTTTTTTTTTTGCGGTACGCGGGCCTCTCACTGATGTGGCCTCTCCCGTTGCGGAGCACAGGCCCCGGACGCGCAGGCTCAGCGGCCATGGCTCATAGGCCCAGCCTCTCCGCGGCATGTGGGATCCTCCCAGACCGGGGCACGAACCCGTGTCCCCTGCATCAGCAGGCGGACTCTCCACCACTGCGCCACCAGGGAAGCCCATTTGTAGACTTTTAAATGATGGCCATTCTGAACGGTGTGAGGTGGTACCTCATTGTAGTTTAGATTTGCATTTTTCTAATAATTAGCAATGTTGAGCATCTTTTCATGTGTTGCCAGGCAACTTTTAACCTTGTGGCTTTTGGTCTTTATAAGCCCCTGCCTCTTTCTCTACCTTGGAACACTCTTTTGGGGTTACCCGAATCAGTCTCCCAAACTGCAATTCTTTTTATTTATTTATTTTTTTGGGTGGTACGCGGGCCTCTCACTGTTGTGGCCTCTCCCGTTGCGGAGCACAGGCTCCAGGTGCGCAGGCTCAGCGGCCATGGCTCACAGGCCCAGCCGCTCCACGGCATGTGGAATCTTCTTCCCGGACCGGGGCACGAACCCGTGTCCCCTGCATCGGCAGGCGGACTCTCAACCACTGTGCCACCAGGGAAGCCCCCAAACTGCAATTCTTAAGACCCCATATAAACCCTTTTCTTATTTGCAGGCTCCTGCATTATTATCATAATTATTAATTTTTTTTTTGGTTGACACTCAGGACCCACCAACAACAAAAGTACCTGCATTTCTTAGGAAGGGAAGCAGCTCCTGCCCTGGGAGACTTGCTAACCTGGATCTGGACTTGATATTGATTTTGAGGGCTGGCTTAGGCTCATCTTACAAACACTTGGAGTTTGGGTTGGCAGAAGATGCAGTTTTGCCACCACCAGCTTTTTCCTGCATCTATTGGGTTGGCGAAAAAAAGTTTGGGTTTTCTGTAACATCTTATAGAAAAACCCAAACGAATCTTTTTGGCCAACCCAGTATTTCTCGACCAGGACAAAGGGGTTGACATGCTGTCAAGTCTTGATTATCGTCCTGGACTTGGGAATTCAGGGGGTGGATTCATCAGTGAACAAAGGAGAGACAAAAGGATTACTAATACATAGTGGGTGCATCATCTTTCTGGATGGAAGTTGAGGGGAAAACAATGTAATTGCCACAAATCCAAGGCCAAGACATAATATTAAAAGTTCAGTCCCTTGAACACTGTTTCTAGGAAGCGTATTATTCATTAGGTGTGGGAGAAACACAATTGCAGCCGGTAAAAGACTTTAGGAATTTATATGCAGATGGAAAAAATTGAAGGTGGTGAACTGGGTCTTTCTCAACAATAAGGAAGTGACCTAAAGGGCTGTTTTTGCAGAGTAGGGATAACCAATGCCTCAAAGGCTGGGGAAAGGTTAGTTTTAGGAAGAGTATTTGGAAAAAGTCAAACAGTTCTCTCTGGCCTCCAGATGGAAGCACCAGTTTCACCATCAGCACTGGAAGGGGATTTCCCAGCTATGATGCTTACAGAAATAAATGAAGGGGAAGGAGTCAGAAGGAGGTGGTCTAACATAGTAGTGTTAAAAGATAAACTCTTAAAATGTTTAATGTGCCTTCGTTTATTTGAGCAAAAATCGATTCCAGTCAAGCTGCACCAAACCGGAAATGGTAGGCACACTCCATCCACAGGAGCTGGGGAGAGACTTTTATAGCAAAGACTCCAAAGCAAAGCAAGGAAATTGGCTGTAGCTTAAAGCCTAGTTGGCTGCTTGTGACTGGTTGCCCTTAGCTTTCATTCTGTAACCTTGAGGCATTTATGGGCATAGATTTTGGTTTGCTACCGCAGGCCAACCAGGCATTAGAGCCAGCTCCGACTAATGGCTTCCCTGTTTAATTGAATAGGAGTTAAGAGTTTAGAGTGTGGCTGCCTGAGTTTGCTTCTCCTTTTGCAATTTGCTAGCTGTGTCACCTTGAGCAAGTTATATAACCGTGTTAGAACTATTGGCCTTCAATCTGGGGTACCCCACTCACAAGTTGAGATGCAGAGTTCTTAAATAGGACAGTCACCCCAAAGAAGAAGGACCCCCTCAGGAAGGACCTAATCCTAGAGGTACCACCAGGAAATATTTCAGATTTGTCCAGAAGCTGAAAGAATTTTCCGACGCCTCTCTCAAAACCCAAGAAAACCCAGTTAAAAAAAATTTTTTTTCAAAATAATATATAAGGTCAAAAAAGAGACCAGACATCTTAGGTAGTGGTCATGGCAATGCCCCTGTGAGGCACTGTTTCTCACACGGTGGATCGGTGTGATATTCAGAAGCAGAACTTGACTCTAGCTCCCCAAGGAGGGGAGGAACTAGACTCTTAGCGCCCTTCCCTCCACCAACCTCCTCCATCGGCCACGGTGGCGGAGCCCCTCTCCATATACACACAGAGGTGCTAACAAAGCCCTAATTTATTGGAGAGCAAGCGACCGTGGAAGAAACCCTCTTCCTAGCCAGTGGCTTAAATTGGGGTCAGCTGGTGCAGCAGGAGTGTTGGAGGCGCTTTCCGAGCAGCCTGAATGCTTACGGAGGGGGCCGGAGGGACCCTCGGGCAGGATGCCGCATTTCCTGTGTTTGTCTGGAATCCAGATGTTGAGAAGCTCTGGATTAAAAAGTGGCTGGGGATTTTGGTATTTGCACCCAATCAACAGCTCAGCTTCTGGAGGGGAATTCTCCCTTCCCACTGCGGGTCTACTGTAAGATTAATTTCCTACTGAAAAGCAGAAGCAGAGTCCTCTCACTTAGCTGAGACACACTGAGGATGGTGATAGTCTCCTGTCTCTGCCTACAGCCCCCCTCAGTCTAGTACAGCCTGGAGGTGAGGTAGGGACGGGGGGGTGTAGATTATTGAATAGCTACTACAATAGGAGAGGTGTGGTGCCCATGGAATCCTTCTTTTCCCCCAAATGGTAATCAGTAATCCACAGCTGAAAACCAAAGGCACAAAGAACCCCACATTTTAAGAACTGCCAGGTCTGTAGGTCAGCCATATGTCCCAAGAGCCGTGGTTCTCAAAGTGTGTTCCCCAGACCAGCAGCATCGGCATCACCCGGGACCCTGTTAGAAATGCAAATTCTTGCCCCGCCCCTTCACAACTGTTGAGTGGGAAGCTAAGCGGATGGGGATCAGCCATCAGTGGTTTAACAAGCCCTCCAGGTGATTCTGATGTCCGCCCACATTTGAGAAGCTGGAGATGGCTGGGAGACAAATGCTATTTTTTTTTTTTTTTTTTTTTTTTTTTGCGCCACGCGGGCCTCCCACTGCTGTGGCCTCTCCCGTTGCGGAGCACAGGCTCCGGACGCGCAGGCTCAGCGGCAATGGCTCACGGGCCCAGCCGCTCTGCGGCATGCGGGATCCTTTTTTTAATATTTATTTATTTGGCTGCACCGGGTCTTAGTTGTGGCACGCGGGCCCTTTAATTGCGCATGGGGGCTCTTAGCTGCATCATGTGAATCCAGTTCCCTGACCAGGTTTGGAACCGGGGCCTCCTGCGTTGGGAGCGAGGAGTCTTAACCACTGGACCACCAGGGAAGTCCCTGGCTGTCAATTCTAATCTATCCCCGCTAGGGGGCAGGCTCCCCTCATGCCAGCGCAGCCTGATTCCCTAACTTATCAGGTACTCCCCATCATTAAAGCTCTTTCATCCCAGTTCTTAAGACTTGAAACGACTCGAATTTAAAAGTGTCTCGCATATTCAAGTCAGATCCCACCAACCTCCCCACCCCCAAGCACAGCCTTGATTTATACCTTTAAGATTAGAGAGAGGGGCGTGGTCTTCTCGCTCACACAACCCTACCCCTTCTGTGCGCCACAGCTTTTTGGCTTTAGGCTAGAAGGACACAGAGAGCTTGTGTGGACTGGCTGTGGCGTAGTTTTGGTCTCTTTGGTCTTGACCGTTTACACCGACCTCGCTGAGGGTCTGTAGGCTCGGTGTGGACAGGTGGCGCCCCCCCACGGGCTCCTGCAGACGAGAAACTCTGCCATAGAGGTCCATCTTTCTTCGTCTGTGGCCACCGTCTTATCTGCCCTCTGCTGGCCCAACTTAGACCTGTGGACAGGGACGGGGGTGGGGTGGGGGGGGCGGCATTTTCTGCACCTATGTGCCGTGATTACCCTTAACACCTTATCTTCCTGGTGGTTCTATACTGACATTTTCCCACCGAGGTCTCTCTTCATCTCTTGGGGCAAGCCTACTTGCCAAACAATCATCCAACTTGGGGGATAATGTGTTGCCCCGCCCCCTTTCTTGCAAATACTACCAACTTTAAAAAAAAACAAAACCTCTTTGACTTTCCTGCCTCTCCTTCTGGTGTTCACTCGGTGGATAGGGGAAGAGGGAATCGCCTCTACACAAATATGTCCGGTCAAAGGTCAACGAAGCGGGACACTACTTAAAGTGGTAAGCACAGATTTTCATCACTAGCATATTGCAATAGGGAGCTGAAAACTTCCATTGGTACAGAGGTGGCTGTGTGTTTTAAAGGGAGAATGCGGGAGTAGGGAGGGAGGCACGTAGGGACTCAAGTCAGGGAGATGAAAATTAGAGAAACTAGGAAAGGTGGGATTGGTCCATGTGAAACCCATCCGGGTTTGCTAACTGGTACCTATCAAAATTAGGTTCCTACCCTCCAACAGAGACTAGGGGACAGGGAGCCTATCTTCCTTCAGGTGCTGGCTGGAACAAAATAGCAAATTCTTTTGGCATTGTTGTGATTTCTTTAAGGGGGGGCTTGGGTCATCCTGGGGATGCTGCCTTGACCTATTAGAAACCATGTTCATGTTGGCTCTAGTCTTCTAGGTTGAGGGCTAGTCAGAGAGAAAGGACTCAGAGGCGCCTAGCTAGAGTTTGGTCAAGGAGAGAATATCAGTCCCAAGGGCAGCCTCCTGCCAGCCTCATATCCCTAAAGAAAAAGGGTCATGCCCATTCCGTCGAAATAGCATTTGTCAGGCTTCCCTGGTGGCGCAGTGGTTGAGAGTTCACCTGCCGATGCAGGGGACACGGGTTCGTGCCCCGGTCCGGGAAGATCCCACATGCCGCGGAGCGGCTGGGCCCGTGAGCCGTGGCCGTGGAGCCTGCGCGTCCGGAGCCTGTGCTCCGCAACGGGAGAGGCCACGGTAGTGAGAGGCCCGCGTAACACAAAAAGAAAAAAGGACAGCTAATGAGAAGGATCCTCCCTTCCTCAGCCCCACACCCCAGGGGCTATTATCGCCTCATTTTACAGCTGGGGAATCTGTGGCTCTGAGAGTTAAGTAACTCAGCTCGGGTCAGGTTTACCAATGGCAGTGCTGAGATTGGAGCCCAGGTACACCTATCTTCAAGCCCAGCAAGACGGCAGCCCTAGGGGCAGGTCCTCACTGTGGGCTGGAAGGCTGGGTGACCCTGAGGTAAGCTGCCAGAGGCAGGATTTACAATGTGATCTGGTTATTCTCTAGTTTAGGAAAACCTTCTGCCAACCCTGGGGAGAGTGTGGGAAAAGGTGGTTAGCTCCAGTCCTGTCGGGGGAGACGATCAGAGTGGGTGGCGTGACGGTGCAGACGTAATCTGAGCCCTTTGCCCCACAGGTTTGACCACCCATGGGTTGGGAGAAGCAGGTGAGTGTGGTTGAGAAACATAGATTGCTCTGGTCTAATGCTCCTGGCAGAAGCAACCTTGTGGGAAGGGAGTGGGAGGATCCAAAAGCAGCCTTCCTCTTGCCCCTCTCCCTTCAAGCTCTACCACAGGGAACACTTAATCCTCAGCTCCACCCCAGGCACGAGAATGACCCCATCACAGGAGAAGGCTATGTCTCTGGGGCAAACACACCCTCAGCCTTGGTAGCTGTCAGCTGGCTCTGACTTGAACTGGCCTGCCCTTGGCTGAAAAGTTTTCCCATATCCGGCATTGCCTCTTGGACTCTGGCCAGTGCTTCAGGAAAAGCAACTCCAGACAGAAGAATGTGGACTCTAGAAAATGGGGATTTGTAGAAGGTTTGCAGTTAGGGGAGTGACCTGGGCAAAGTTTTGCACTGTCTCTTGCCTCTGAGGTCTGAGACCCCACATCCCGGGCTCCCCTTCTCTCCTGGTCACTCTTCTTCAGTGTCCCTCACTGTCTCCTCCTCCCTGACCCCCCCTCTTCTCAGTAAGAATTGGAAAAATCCTTAGAGATTTTTCAACTATGTAAATTGGGAGTTTTCAGGACTCATTCTGGACCCGGTCTTCTCTCTATTCTCTGCATAGGTGAATCCATCCTTTCTCATTCTAAGTACCTCTACATACTCATGACACTTCAATTCTTATGTCTAGCCCAGAACTCTAGTCTCATTTATCCACTTGCCTATTTGATATCTTTGTTGGTGTGTCTCTGAGTACCTCAAACTCAGTATCCTTCAAACTGAACTTGTAATTTTCCTTCAGTAAATCCTATTGTTTCTATCTCCAATGTGTCTACTTTTTTCCCCTTCTTCTGTTCCCACTCTTTTTTTTTAAACATCTTTATTGGAGTATAATTGCTTTGCAATGGTGTGTTTCTGTTTTATAACAAAGTGTATCAGCTATACATATACATATATCCCCATATCTCCTCCCTCTTGCGTCTCCCTCCCACCCTCCCTATCCCACCCCTCTAGGTGTTCACAAAGCACCATTCTGCTCCCACTCTTGCTTGAGCTAACATCTTTCCCACTGAACTTCCCCTGGCCGTAATTTCCCCTGACACTGCCTCTTAACATGACCATCCACTCATTCTCTGTAGAACAACCAGAGTCATCTGGTTGAACTGCAAATCCAATCATTTTGGTCTCATATGTGAATCCCTTAATGGCTACTTATTGTATTCACAATAAAATCTAATATTGTACTATGACCTGGCCCCTCTCTACCTGTGTTAGCCATTAGTTGTGCTCATCCGTATTTCCATTCCTTCTCTCCTTGTGGGCACATGAAATGAATGCACTTCCTCATACCCTTGAAGTGGAGATACGCCTGTGTTACTTGCTTTGGACAATGAAACATAAGCAAAGTGATTTGAGAGCCAGTATGTGACTTTTAATGCACTTTCTTCAGCTACAGTGATTAGGGAAACCAGTATTGATATGGTGGTGCCACAAGATTGAAGTGGCTTGAATTGTTAGTAACAATGTAGGAGAGCTGCCCTGGAAGTTGGCCCAAATCCACAGTGGAATTTTCATGAGTGGGGAAAAAAAAAAGCTTCTGTGTGAGGTTTGGGAGTTGTTTATTACTCAGCAAAACATAGCCTATCCTAATTGATACACTGTAGAAAGAGGAGTTACTTCTGGGAAGCCTCTTTAAAACAAAAGCAAAGGAAAAGTTTTTTTCAGAAAATTTCCTTGTTTTTCATTAGACTATTAAAAAAAATTAACAACTGGCTCTTATTAATTGTTCACAAAAGGAATCACAATCCCCAAATTGGAGGGAATTTCGGGGATGGCCCAAGGAGAAGGCACATACATATTTTGACAGGAAATGACACTCCTAGGTAACATCTCTCGATGTGGGTGGGCAAGACTGGATCACCATGGGAACAAAAGGAAGATGTGGGTAAAACTTTACAGAGAGAGAATCTGGCATGAGGAAAAGTCACTTTAGGTGTGTTTATTAAAGTTAAACATTAACCAGGTAAGATAATTTCTTCCCCACCACCCAAGTAATACCTGCTTCACTTTGTCTTTGGTTTAAAATATACCAGGAAGGACCTGAATGATACAAATTTGGCTGAAAAGGCAGCAACTTTTGAGGAACACATACTTTCCAAGCAGGAACATTTCTTTATCTTCTTCTTTCAGGCTTCTATTACTATACATCTTCAATGATGGGCAGTGTTTAATTTGGAGAGAGAGAGACACAGAGAGATTGAAGAAGGGAAGAAGAGAGCAAATAGGAAAAAAGGAAGTGAGGGAGGGAGGGAGGAAGGAAGGAAGGAAAGGACGGAGAGAGAAGGATGAAAGGAAATAAATCTATAATGAGACCGGAATGTGCAGTCTCAATGAGAGGGGAGAGATGACCAACCCTTCCTAAAGACACTTAAACACACAGAACAGTAGGTGGGATTGTTTTGACCCTTTTTACCCAGGGTGACCATACTTTGGGAGGCTCAAGCTAAAATGGTGTGGTCACTACCAATGCATGTAGAGACTTGTAAGTGAGCTGGCCTCCAGGCATAGCGACCAGAAAAAGGAAATTCTCAGAGCCCCTCTCTTCTCCAGAACGTGAGAAATCCTCAGAAGTTACTGAAAACAAGATGGCCCACGCCTGTCGACTCTAGGGCACTGCAAAGGCATCCCCTGGCTAGGGTCTCTGTCTAACGTTTAAAATTCTCTAGTTCTAAGGACTGAGTCGATGTCCACAGCAATGTCTTCTTATATAAACAGAATGGGGCTGCACTGGTGAGACAGCACTCTTTCATCCTGAGCTGTGAGCAGTCTGGTCTGGGCAACCTCTCTTTTTTTTTTTTGAAGGACAAGTCTACGTGCCCACTGCAAAGTTCATGTCCCACCATCCCGACGATTGATGTAGTCCAGTTCTGCTCCCAGCTAGAGGCCCTAGCTGTGCCTCTGCCTCCTAAGTTCTTAGGTGAGGCCATAGATGGTCTCAAGGTTGAGACTTTTGGGTGGAAACCTTCAGGCTGGGCCATATAAGCCCAGGTTCCGGGCCGCCTGGGAGATCCTGGGAGTTTTCCTCTGGGGAAATGGATAGTTAGCTGGTCTTCCAGACCTGTGTGGCTTCTTTATGGGAGGAGGGCCCTGAGCGCCAATGTTTAAGCCAGATCCCACTGCCTTTGTTTGGGTGTCGCCCACTTGACACTCATGCTGGGCTGCCTCTGGGATCGTGCCTCCTTGCTGAGTCGTCTGAGTGTCTTCAAACAAGCCTGGGAGCCTTTGCTCAGACCCCATGAACTTGTCCTTGTGCTTTACTTGATGACTGGTTTCCTGGTGGAAGGTTTGGACCGAGCGGTGCATCTCTAGGTGCGTGTGCCATGGAGAGTCGGGGGCCTGGAGACAGCCTCTGTCAGCCTCCTCCAGCATCTCCTCTGCCTCCAGATCCGCCTCTTCTAGGGACAGTGAATGCCTTCTCTCCTTGTTAATCCAAACAGCACTGACCATGGCCTCAGCAGGAGCAGGCATGTTCCCTCCTGAGAAAGCAAGGCACCAGCAGGGTCACCACTGCAAAGTACATGGGTGGCTCTCATTTTGGGGGTCTCAGAGCTTTCAAGATGAAGGAAGGACATGCCAAATATATCAAGGAGGCCAGGTACCCAACACACTGCATTATCTCTCTCTAACACACACACATACACACACACACACACACACACACACACACATATTCATGCAAAATTATTCATTTATTCAACAAATATTTATTAGGCCCTGATAATGTGCCAGGCATTATTTATTCTAGGTCTTGGGAATACAGTAATGAACACTGAGACAAAATCTACCTCTTCATGATGTGGTCTAGTGGAGGAGAAAAAGAATAAGCAAATAAACATACTATAATAAAGTTTCTGGTGGTAATCAATGCTATGGAAAAAAACATTCGAGTGTGATAGAATTTAATAGGAGACTTCAGTTTTTGACTGCAGTGAGGGAGTGAACCCTAGGAAGAACTAGGGAACTCGCATTTCAGACTAAAAGAATAACGGGGACAAGGGCACAACATGTGTTCACCCACATGTGTGATTCACATACACTGACCGGTGGAAAGGGTTTTGTGTTGTGGGATTCTGATAATGGGTTTAGCACCCAAGGCAGAGGAGAGGGGAACTGTGTTTTGAGGCAGTTCCTTTTGGAGGACTGGTCTTTATCTTTCTGAACCATAGCCACTGTTCTGGGAACATGTATGCAGCACCTACTGCTTCCCTGAACTGGCTTCAGGGATGAGAAGGCAGACCGATGTCTTTCTTCCTTCTCAGGGACATCTTTTTTTTTAATTTATTTTTTATTTTTTTTATCATCTTTATTGGGGTATAATTGCTTTACAATGGTGTGTTAGTCTCTGCCCTATAACAAAGTGAATCAGCCATACATATACATATGATCCCACACGTCTTCCCTCTTGCGTCTCCCTCCCTCCCACTCTCCCCATCCCACCCCTCCAGGCTGTCCCAAAGCCCCGAGCTAATATTCAGGGACATCTTTTTACCACCTTGTGGAACATGACAGTTTCTTGTCAACTCTTGGTGGCATTGAGGGTTGGAGAAATGACCGAAAGGCATTTTCCTATAGAAAGGAGACCTGTGGCCAGCCTGGAATTCCCTCTGAAATGCAGTGAAGCTCCCTTGAGCATTCTGACATTTGTCCCTGCTGGAGGCCCCTAGGTGACAGAGTACATGGTGTGAGTGGAGAGATGGTGTTGAAGCAATAAAGCCAGAAGGAAGCCCTTGAACTCTAGAGCTAGGAATCCGGAACACCTGCCACTGCATCTCTAGAACCTAAATTCATTCCATAACACTAAGGAGGAAGAAAGCTAATTCCAGAGGGCTTCCTTCCATTAATCAGCTCCCAGAGTACGTGCCCTTCCAGATACAACCCCGTGCCTTAAGACACTGAGATCTAGTTTTAGTGGGAGCCAATCTCGATGGCCACTCTGTCTTCCGGAGTCTCTGCTATGCTGGACACGGAGGATCCCTAAACTCCCTCTACTTGCTTGGCTTCGTGGCATTAATATCTCCTGGTTTTCTCCTATCGTTTAAGAAAAATGTAAGACACACAACATACAACTTACCGTCTTAGCCATTTTGAAGTGTACAGTTCAATAGTGTTAAGTCCATTCACATTGTTGCACAACCGATCTCCAGAACTTTTTCATCTTTCCCAGACTGACACTGTACCCGTTAAACAACAACTCTTCACCTCCCCCACCCTGGCAAGCACCATTCTACTTTCTGTCTCTGTGAATCTGACTACTCCAAGTACCTCATGTGAGTAGATCATTACAGCACTTGTCTTTTTGTAACTGGCTTATTTCACTTAGCATAATGTCCTCAAGGTTCACGTAGGTTCATCCAAGATTCAGCGTGTGTGAATTCCCTTTTTCGGGCTAATATCTGTCTGCTACCATTTTGACTGCTATCTTCCCTGACTATTCCTCTGCTTGTCCCTTCAGTATTTGAGTATTGGAGAACTCTAATTGTCATCCTAGCCTCTTATCAATTTACACATTGGTCCTCCACAATTTTATCCGTGCCCATGGCTTCAACTACTACCAGTATGTTGATGAGCCCCCAATCTATATCTCCAGCCCACACTTCTCTCCTGAGATCCAGGCTGGTTGGAAGTTTTACAGACAACTCCCTCAAATACAGCATATTCACCAACAAATTCATCTCTTCCTAATCAGAAATCTTTTTCTCCTATATTCTCTGTCTCAGTGAACGGTACCACCATCCAGCCTGTGGCCGATGTGCAGGCAAAATTGCTTTTTTGCCCCCTCCCCCAGCATCATTTTCACCTCATTTTTGTCATCTTACTCTGATTTCTCCCTGGAGAACCACCTTACTCCTCACACCCAGTCCAAGTGCTTCAAGTGTCCTTCTAACTCAGACTCGTGTGACGTAAGGATCTGGTCCTCAGCCAATTAGCACAGAAAGCCCTAAGGAGCTTTATACGTGTGAATTTATTTAGTTCCCACCACAACCCTCTCTCTACTTTGGGGGCTACAGTTATTCCCAGCTGAAAGGCGAGAAAGCTGAGTGACAGTAACGTACATGACTCGTTCAAATCTGCACAGAGCAACTCAGTGGCAGAGCTGGGACTCAGGTTCAGGCCCTTCTCCAGAGACCAAGTACAGGAACACTCCATCAGAGAGCACACTACTTCTCACAGTTAGAGCAACAATGTGGGCTGGCAAACTGCTAGAAATGCCCTGAAAGACTCTGACTGAGCCTGCGGGTGAGCGGTCTTCCCTGGGGAAGCAGAGCCTGAGCACTCCCCCTCGCATTACCCTGTTGTAACTCATGACGTAACTCATCAAGGGGTGACCACGGAGGAGGGAGGCTTGAGTTCTAGGATGCAGGAGAAAGGGGCAGCAGGGAGGGGTGGGGCGGGGGTGGTCAATTCTACGGGGCGTGCTGAGTTTGAGATGTCTCTGGGGGCATACCCATCACATGGATGGGTGAGTCTGAACCACAGGTGTGTTAAATCTGCGTTCATTCCATACAAGTTTAATTAATGCTTGCTGAGTAACAATGAGTGAATACCCTTGAGGATGGAATAGGGCTTTAGGAAACTCCCAGCTTCTGCCCTGCAGAGAGAGGGGGCTATTCGGCTGTGCCAGTTCAGTTCAAATGGACCCCACTCACTGGCAACAGCCCAAATTGTGAGAGGTGGGTGCCTTTAGCCCAAGGCAGCGCCCTTCCTGTCCCAGACAGTGAGGACCCTCTGGCCCCTGGTTCCTTCCCAGACTTGCCGAGAGTGGGGTGGGCTGCTCAGTGAGTCCTGAACTGTATAAACAGCCACAGAAGTTCCCAGAGCACAGCCCTGACCTTTCAGGGCGTCTTCCTACCTCTCTTGACTTGCCCTCTCGGTTAGAGGATGAAGGGCCGGGATTTGACCATCGCTTGCTTTCTGAGCCCTGTGCTCCTAACTTCCTCCTGGAATAAGTCTGAGTTCCCAGAGGAAGGAGGCTGCTCCCCTGGAGGTGGGGCTTCTGTGTCTCAGCGCCCCTCCCCAGCTGCTGTTTGAGGGGGTGCAGAGCTCGCTCCGGGAGCCTGGGTGCTTCCTGGGTCCCTGAGCCCTGCGCTTCCTATGGCCAGCGCCCAAGCTGTTGGGAACATCACGGCTTGAGGCCCCAGCGGAACGGCCCTGCACAGGCCAGCCCGCCTCCCTGCCCTTCCCCACCAGGAGGCCAGCAGAGCCCTGGCCCTGCGCTGCCCACGGCTCAGCCAGGCCCTCGTGCCCTTCCCTTCTGCCCCCAGCACCTGCCCAGCCTTACCTTTCGGGAGCACCACCACGTGGGCCTGGGCCTTCTGTTGCCGTCTCAGGCCTGCGTACTGCGCTCGCAGGAGCTGCATGCTGAGCAGGGGCCCTTTCCCTGGGGCCTGAGTCCCAGAGCCGTCGGCCATGAAGGGAGACCCCAGCTGCCAGAAGTGGGGCAGGGCAGGGCATGGGCAGGGCAACCCCTTCATCCGGTTCCGGGAGCAAAGCAAACACTGATGGGCAGGGCTGGCGGGGGAGGTGGTAGGGCTCAGGGAGAGGAGGGGGGAGAGGGAAGTGCGGAGAAAGGTGGAAAGATCAGGAGAAGAGCAAGGGAGGGAGAGGGAGAAATTGGGGGAAGGAGAAGGGTGGGAGCGGGCGGGAAAGAGAAGGAAAAGTTGGAGGGGGAGGAGGGAAGGAAGGGGTGCAAAGAGGGGATTAAGAATGGAGGAAGGAGGTGATAGCCGCGGGGGATGAATGGGGGGAGAGAAGAGTGAGCACGGGGTGGGGAGCAGCAGGAGGAGGGAGGGGGCAGGGAGGGAGTGAAAGTGAGAAATTGATGGGCAGGGAGTGAGGGGAGGAGCCGGGGACAGAGAGAAGGACAAGCAGAGCTGCTCGGAGCCTTTTGGGGTCCAAGGAGTATCCTATTCCAGGTCCTTCACTGCTTGATCCGAAAGTGTAGAATACGATTCCAGGAGCTACAGTGAAGCCTCCTGTTTCCTGGCAGAGCTGGAGCTAGTGCTGGGGGATGCCAAGTGCCCGCCTTGGTTCACACCCCTTGGAGCTAGGGCTGGGGGATGCCAAGTGCCCGCCTTGGTTCACACCCCTTGGAGCTAGTGCTGGGGGAGGCCAAGTGCCCGCCTTGGTTCACACCCCTTGGAACTGGAACAGGATGTTTGTCAGCAAACCTGCCTGTTCGGTTGGCAGTTGGAAAAGGAGCTGGAGCCTCAGGAATATGCACCAGCATCCGGGCAGAGGGAGACCCAGTAGCAAAGGTACCCCTGAGACCTCCACTCACCGCCCAGTGTGTAACTCAGGAGAAAGCCCAGCCCCAAAGTCACTGCGGGGACAGAGCCAGGGGAGCCCTGCCTGGCCTCTAGCCAGCCCCACCTCTTTGACATTTGACGTAGGCTCTGTGGTCTCAGCATTTCCCAACCAGTTAAGTTGGTGTTTATCTTACCCACAGCTACGTGCGCTCTCCCCCTCTGCTTGCTAGCCCCACCATGTCTGTAACCGCTTTGAATCCTAAACCCTCTCTCTTAACACCAGCTTCAGCCTATCCTGGCTCCATTTGGCGGATTAAGTTTTCTGTCTTCTCCTAACATAATTACCCAATTACCCAAAATATCTACAGAGGCAGTGGAAACAGTAGTAGCTGAATTTAGGAGACATCTTGGAGAATAACTGGATGGTATTTAGCCATAGGACATTGGATGAGAGATGGAGGGTGAAAGTCTGTTGGGTGTTTTACGCCGTATACATATATGCTATATACTTTGTTGGGTGGTATGTACTGCTGTAATAAGGTACCGCAAATTGGTTGGCTTAAACAACAGAAATTCATTGTCTTAGAGTTCTGAAGGCTGCAAGTCCAAGGTCAAGGTGTCAGCAAGGTTGGTCCCTTCTGGGCATTGCAGAAGGAATCTGTTCCGTGCCTCTCACTTTGTTTCTTGTGGTTTGCTAGCAACCTTTGGCTTTCCCTGGTTTGTAAAAGCATCACCTGATCTTTGCCTTTATATTCACATGGTGTTCTCCCTGCGTGCATGTCCTCTGTGCCCAAATTTCCCCTTTTTATAAGGACACTAGTCATATTGGATTAGGATCCACTCCAATGACCTCATCTTAAGTCAACTATTTATATCTGCAATGATCCTATTTCCAAACAAGGTCACATATGAGGTACTAGGGTTAGGACTTCAACATATGGATTTGGGGGGGGACACAATTTAACCCACATCAGGTAGAGAAATGGTAGTTCCAGTCACAGAGATGGCACAGGGGAGGAGAAGATTGGGGCAAGGGAGAGGAGGAGGGATTTATTTTAGATGTTATGTTTGAGGTACCTATGATTGTTGGGTCATCAGGAGGGAGTTAGAAGCTTGGTAGAGAGAGGCAGATGTCATTGTTTGTGAAAATGATACAGTTCATTATTGGAAAAGTTTTATCATTAGATAGTCACGCATATAGAGAATTGAGAGATGGTCCAAAGTTGCTTTCTTTTCCCTTTTCAGTCCCCACTAGCTTGTTCAAGTTCATGTTTAATGGGCAGAAGAGTGGTCTCCTCCATGCACTTCTACTTTCTTCTTTCTCCTTTCTTGTCCCAGCATCTAACTTCTTCCTCTTGGCATCTGGTCCATCGTTATGTTCTAACTACTGAGAAAGGGGATGAATGGTCTAGGCTAGTGGGGATTCTACAAGACTACTTTTTAACATAACTTCTGTGCCACTATTTAAAAAAAAAAGACTCTCTTTCCCCCACCTCCTCAAGACCTTTGCAGTTATCCTGGCTTGGGTTGGGTAGGGCTCCATCAGTGGGAGGGTATATACTCCAGGAAGAGGGTTATGAAGGTGAAAATGTTCACCCTACTGTATAAGAATTGAAGTCTTCAGTCCATATGTGTCAGCTGAAGTCTTAGAATTGAATGAAATTTCTAATTTAGGAGGATATTTCAAGATACCAAGCTCTAGGAAGACCAATATTTAAGGGGCAGGCAGAAGTAAGAAGGTAATGTTGAAAACAGAAGAAGTGAAATCAAAATGATAGGAGGAGAAACAGTGAAGAGAGGCATCCCAGACTGTAAGGAAGGAAAGAAATGTCGCAAAAGAGCCAGACTGGCCAAAAGGGGGAGACAGAATCTCTTGATTACCTTCCTGCCCTATAGAATGGTATCTGAGAAATATACACAAAAGACTGGTTCTCAATCTGGCCACACATTCAGACCACCTTGGGAGTTTTATTTATTATTTTTTAATTAATTAATTTATTTTGGGGCTGTGTTGGGTTTTCGTTGCTCGGTGTGGACTTTCTCTACTTGCGGCAAGTGGGGGCTACTCTTCGTTGCAGTGCATGGGCTTCTCATTGCGGTGGCTTCTCTTGTTGTAGCGCATGGGCTCTAGGCGCGTAGGCTTCAGTAGTTGTGGCATGCAGGCTCAGTAGTTGTGGCTCGCGGGCTCAAGAGCGCAGGCTCAGTAGTTGTGGTGCACAGGCTTAGTTGCTCTGTGACCTGTGGGATCTTCCCAGACCAGAGCTCGAACCCGTGTCCCCTGCATTGGCACGTGGATTCTTAACCACTGCACCACCAGGGAAGTCCCACCTTGGGAGTTTTAAAAGAAACACTCATGCTTGAGTGCCTCCCCTAAATATTCTGAGTCACGTAGTCTGGGGTGGTATCTGGAGATTGGTATGTGTCTAACGTTCTCCACTGCTCTAGAGAGCCAGCTGCCCAGATTTCTGAGTCCCTGGGTCTCTGGTTGAGAGATAAATGGTGGGAAATAGCCCGAGCTTCTTCATCCTTTTTTTTTTTAAATCAGGGAGCCTCTCTAGCATGAGCTGAAGACAATAGGGACCCCTCCATTCTAGTCCAGTTGCATCTGCCATCAAATTGGACTCAATTTCTACTATATTTGGCATTTCTTTATCAGTCTTCATCTTTTAATATTGATAGTTATCCCGCTCTATGGTTGTATCTCTGTAGGTATTCTGATGAGAATCAGGAGAGGCTACCAACTGCTGGTTGCCTGACTTTTGGAAGCTTAAATTCCTTCTTTAATTCATATGGTTCCTCTCTCTCTTTTAATACCCAAATCTTTAATCTATTTGGAATTGATTTTAGTGTGAAAGTTTCAGATAAAGCATGAATCTAGCTATTTTTCCTCCAAATAATTGTCCAGTTGTACAGTAGCACTTATTGAATAAACTTCCCTTTCCTTATGTTGCAATTACAGTAATAATAGCGTAAGAAAACATTGGCAATGGTATCCCATTCCAGAGAGTCTTCTGAAATAAATGAAAAATGTTATTGAGCTGGAGCCCTTCCTGAAAAATGATGACGGCTACCACTGAAAGGACATGCTTTATGCTTCGGGAGGACTCACCAGGGGAGCAAGAAATAACCTTGCTCGGGGTTCCAGACACCAGAAAGGGATGAGATGCCCTGTTATTTGAAGAAATATTTTCTTTTTTCCGTATGGTTTAAACTGTACTGAACCTGAAAATGAAAGTCTGTGTTGAGAGGTAAGCATGTGTTTAATCTAACAGGGTCAGTCAAGAAAGGAACCACGTTCCCTGCAGCTCTCATGGGAACTTAAGGAAATTAGGCCTAGAGGATCCAAGTCCACTCCTGTTCAAAGGACCCTGCTCTTCTATAAGACTTGGGTGACAAAGGTGTCACTTAATCACTAGGGCACTATTCCAGAGAGAATCACTCAGACCGGAGGCACTATAAAGGCCAATCATTTGTGGGCGGAGATTCAGAGACTTGAAGAAGCCCATACGGGAGATGGTTGGCGAGCCAAAGGCCAGGAGAGCCAGGTATATGTGGGGGTGGGTGAGCAACACGAGTGGATCCTGTCATGGTGAAGGACTTAGGTTTTGAGTTCTTTCCACTGGAGACTCCAGGGAAGGCTTAAGATAGCCTGATCTTTACCTTTTCCTCTTCTCTGTAATGATTTCACTCTGAAATTATCCCACCTCTACCACTTAGTGATGTAGCCTTAGAAAGACCAAAAGGGCAAGATGGTGAGGGATGGGAGGCCTTCCTGGGATGTCTTCTTGCTGGTTCCAGTGAGGAGCGGCCTCATCCTGTTAAGTAGACTGTGACTTGGGGTTCCATGTGGACAGTGTCCACAGGAGACCCAGGTGTGATGGGAAAGGACTCAGGATGTCGAAGAGTGCTCCAGGGCAGACAGACTCCTAAGTTCAAGGTTCTCGGCCTTATGGAATGAGAGAGATTCCTCTCTGAAAAAGGCAGGTGTGTGCCAGACCTGTGAAAACAATAGTTTCATTCACTGAGCCCAGACAACTGTGGGCCACGTATGTGCTAACTACTCCATGTACATAATCAATTCTTTTGTGTGGTAAAATACACATAACATGAAATTTACCACTTGAACAATTCAGTGGCATTGAGGAGATTCACAGTGTTGTACAACCATCACCACTCTGTATTTTCAGAACCCTTCATTGTCCCAAACAGAAACTCCTTACCCCTTAAACAGTAATGACCCTTCATTCCTTTCCACCCCCCAACCCCCAGTTCCTGGTAGCCTCTATTCTGCATTGTCTCTATGGATTTGCCTACTTTTGGTACTTCATGTAAGTGGAATCGTACAATATTTTTCCCTTTGTGTCTGGATTATTTCTCTTAGCATGACGTTTTCAAGGTTCATCCATGTTGGAGCATGTATCAGTACGTCATTCCTTTTTATGGATGAATAATATTCTGTGGTATGAATATAACACATTTTGTTTATCCGTTTGTCCATTGATAGACATTTCGCTTGTTTCCATATTTTGGCTATTGTAAATAATACTGCTGTGAAAATGGATACACAAGTATTTGTGTGAATCCTTGCTTTCAGTTCTTTTGGATATATATCTAGGAGAGGAATTGCTAGATCATATGGTAAATCTATGTTTAACTTTTTGAAGAACTTGTATGTAATCAAATTTAATCCCCCTTGAGAACAATGTGAGAGAGGCAACATTATTATCCTTTCTCCTTCACCTTTTATATTGAATTCATCTCTAGCCCAGGTAGTTCCAACTCTGAAATATATCCCAAACCCGTACTCTTGCCTGCACCTCCCCCAGCACCATCTTAGTCTCAGTTGTCCTCGTTTCTTTTGCTAAGACCCCTGCAACAGCCTCCTAACTGGCTCCCTGCTTCTATACCGTGCTCTCCCATCTATTCTCTTCTCAGTGATCAGTGTTCTCCTGAAGGCCCAAGGCAAATTGACTTACGCCTTCCCCCTAGTTAAAATCCTTCAGTGGCTTCCCAACGCCCTCGAACTAACATTCAAGTCTTTCTCATGGCCTATGAGGTTGTGCATGTCCTGGGTCTGTCTCACCACACCAGTCTCCTGGTTGACTTTCCTCTTGCTCCCTACATTCTAGACCAGATTTCCTACAAATACATTACAGGTGTGCCCAAGATTGAGACCCACAGACCCCAGGGCAGGTGCCTCCAACCACAAAGAGCTCATCCACTTACTCCAATGGCCCATACCAAGAGTATCATCTTCTAGGTGGGCCACAGTGTGAACAAGGGGAGAAAGTTCTCTTGCCACGTTAGCCTTCCTCTCATTTTCTTGAATGCCCCCCACGTCTGTTCCTCCTTGGAGCTTTGCTATGTGCTGTTCTCTCCATCTTCTAAGATACTCCTTTGCTTACCCTCATCTCCGTCCCCATTTTCATGGCATGATCACCATTTGCAGCACCTGCTTCTCACCTAGATAACTTGCAATCAACTTCAATTTTCAGTTTAAGAGAAGGCTTAAGAGTTAGGAGCATAGACTATGGAGCCAGACTATGTGCAAGCCACTCTACCCTTGTAACAAATTATGTTTTCCAAGGACGGCATAAACAATATCTTCCATTCTACGTGCTTTTTTGCAATTGAGTTTGCCACTCCCTCATCAAGAGATGGAGTCTTTATTTTCACCCTCATGAACCTGGATTGGTTGTGTGACATCATTTGACCAACAGAGCGTGGTAGAAGTGATGCGATGCCTGTTCTCGTCATAACCCTTAGCTTCTGGTGACTTTGGCTTCCTGCTTTTTGGAATGCTTGCCCTTGGGTGCTCCTTTTTAAGCCCAAAGACCATGCTGTGAGCATCCCGAGCAACATGGAGAAGCTGCATAAGCTGCATGTAGGTGCTTCAGTCAACATTGCCAGGTGAACTCCCAGCCAGTAGCCAGTATCAACTGCCGGCCATGTGAGTGAGCCCCCTGGACATCCAGCCGAGTCGAGCCTTCAGATAACTGCAGCCCAGCCAACATCTAAATGTAATTTCATGAGAGACCCCAATGGAGAATTGCTTACCTGAGCCCAGTAAATGCACGAGTAATAATATTAAGTAGTTGTTTTAATTCACTAAGTTTGGGGGTGGTTCATTACACAGCAGTAGATAACCAGAACAATCCTGACTCTGAATATGTTATCACTGTTGCTCAAACTACTGAACTGCGAAAACACCTGCTAAATTAGGAAGCTGCCAGGACAACTTCTAGACTTCAAGTCACACCATCTCTTCCATGAACCACACTTACAAAATGGATGCATGCATTCTGCCTCTCTGCCAATAAAAATTCTCGAAAATGCATCTGATGGGTGGAACCCAAAGCACCTATACTAGGTGAAGAGAATCCTAGCTGCAAGGAGGTCTGGGAAATGTAGTTGTTTCAAAGCTTCCCAGGCTTTGTAAGATAGCAGAGGACTGAAATGGATGTTGAGAAAAGCAATCCATAGTATGAGGCACCCATCGTTATTCCTAAATGACTAAGCAATTTCAAGACTCAAGAAAATAAAAAGAATGCTTTTTAAATGTATGTTGCATAATTCAGACTCTCTTTTCACCCGAGATATCTTTTGCATTCATTATTCCATAGACCACTGGGGCTATTACAGTGTTCAAAGAAATCTTATCAGTATCTTAGTATTTATATCCCTCTGGGAGTTTTTTTTAAATCTTTGCTGTCTTTTTAGTAAATACGAAGAGCAGTTGAAACAAATGATAGTGCTTTGATGCTAGGTTTTATTTTAACCAAAAGAATGTAGACGTCTTGGTAGGGTTCGCCAAAATATTCACTGGAATATTTTACAGTCTTCAAGTACTGGTAAAATTTATTTTTTAATTTGTATTTTTTATTGAGGTAAAACTCACATAGCATAAAACTCATATTTTAAACTTTCTATAAATGAACAATTCAGGGGCTTCCCTGGTGGTGCAGTGGTTGAGAGTCCGCCTGCCGATGCAGGGGACACGGGTTCGTGCCCCGGTCCGGGAAGATCCCACATGCCGCAGAGCGGCTAGGCCTTTGAGCCATGGCCGCTGAGCCTGTGTGTCCGGAGCCTGTGCTCCGCAACGGGAGAGGCCACAACAGTGAAAGGCCTGCGTACCGCAAAAAAAAAGAACAATTCAGTGGCATTTAGTACATTCACAATGTTGTACAACCATTACCTCTATCTAGATAGTTACAAAACATTTCATCACCCCAAACAGAAACCCCATACCCACTGAGTTACTCTCCCTTCCCCTATATCCCTATTTCCTCCCGATCACTAAACGGCTTTCTGTCTCTAAGGATTCTCCTCTTCTGGATATTTCATGAAAATGGAACCGTACAATATGTATGGTGCCTGGCTTCTTTCAATTCAGCATAATGTTTTCAAAGTTCATCCATGCTATAGCCTGTATCAGCACTTCATTCCTTTTACGTTTGAACAATATTCCGTTGTATGAATACATCACTTTTGTTTATCCATTCATCTGTTGATGGACATTTTGGCTATTGTGAATAGCACTGTTTTGAATAGTATTGCTATGAATATCAGTGAACAGGTTTTTCTTTGAATAGCTCTTTTCAGTCCCTTTGGGTACTCTACCTAGGAGTAGAATCGCTGAGTCATATGGTTGTAGCATGTTGTTTTCATTGCAAAACTTCCTTGGCTGAAACTGTTGCATTTTTTTTTTAACCTGTTGAAATGATGCTTTAATACTGTCTAAAACTATCTCCAATAAAAACAATACACTCAACTCCTGTATTCTCTCCTGAAAGAGAAAGCTCAGTTCAAGATTTGTCACAGCAATACACTTTCAGTTTAGAACTCTTATTGTTTTAGATATTTACAACCTTCACAAAGTACATAATTGTATACTGAAATTTTGCCATATCTTTAGAATATAGTATTTGGGGCAAGGGGAAATACAGTTTCTAAAGTTAGAACCTAAGTCATTGTTAACATTTAAGTCAATGGCTTTATTAAGTTTATATGCATTTCTAAAAGAGCAAAGTACAAAACCAGATCGGCTTATTTCTTCAGCAGTTTATTAATTCTACCTTTCACCATTAAACAGAAACACTTTGATAGTTAAAGTTACCGTTGATCAACTGCTTGTGAGGACTATTCCTTCTGAAGATTATTCTGTAAAACTACATCCTAATTAGAATGGTATTGGCGTTCAAATACAACCAGCTGAATTTTATGAATGACACTACTTTTTAAAAAAATATTTATTGAGCACCTCTTTTTTTAGATAAATTTATTTATTTTTGGCTGCGTTGGGTCTTCGCTGCTGCGTGCGGGCTTCTCTTGTTGCAGAGCATGGGCTCCGGGTGTGAGGGCTTCAGTAGTTGTGGCACACAGGCTCGGCAGCCGTGGTGCACGTGCCCAGTGCTCTGCGGCATGTGGGATCCTCCCAGACCAGGGCTCGAACCTGCATCCCCTGCATTAGCAGGTGGGCTCCCAACCACTGCACCACCAGGGAAGCCCGACACTACTTTTTTTTTTTTTCCTGCGTTGGGTCTTCTTTGCTGCGTGCAGGCTTTCTCTAATTACAGCAAGTGGGGGCTATTCTTCGTTTCAGTGCGCGGGCTTCTCATTGCAGTGGCTTCTCTTGTTGCGGAGCACGGGCTCTAGGCATGCAGGCTTCAGTAGTTGTGGCGCACAGGCTTAGTTGCTCCGCTGCATGTGGGATCTTCCCGGACCAGGGCTCGAACCCGTGTCCCCTGCATTGGCAGGTGGATTCTTAACCACTGCGCCCCCAGGGAAGTCCCCCGACACTACTTCTGAGTGTACTGACAAGTGTTTAGAACAGTGTGCTTTTGAGTATTACTTATTTTTAATTCACATATTGAAATCTTGAACCACAGAAACAATGATGATGAGAAAAAAAAGTGCCAGAGCTATCTGGCTTCACAATGGTTATGACAGAAAAGTATAGTCAGCAGTTTCTTCCCAAATGAAAAGGTCATCAGTGGGGAAGAAAAACCTTTGAAGGGTATCTTCAGTGGAATTTGGAACTTCCCTCACCTATCTTAGCAACTGCCTCCTATAGCAAGTTGCCTTGTGAAAGCACCTTTCATATAAAAGAATAAGTTCCTTTAGAAAGGCTACAATGGAGAGAGGACTAACTAGGCCAGTGTTAGAAAATCTGCATCTGTCCCCGAGATCCTGAGCAGACCTCAGCAACTTCCTCTTCTGCAATGCAAGAGGTCTGCACTGTCTGACACAACTTCCGGCTCTGTGTTTTCATCAAAGGCCACCAAGGAAGGAAACATGCCTTTTTACCTCATAACATGAAGGCATTTTTATAACTATTTTATGTATTGGTTTGATCTTCAGTTTAGTTCAGCAGTATTCTACGTGAAACACCCAGTGCACCTCATATGTTACAAATATTCAAAAAACATGAGCTTGGTGATGACAATTCAAAAGAAGTCATATCCAAGTAACTGATGTGAAGAGACTCGGAAGATAAATCATTTGAGAATATTCTTTATGCCTTTAAAACAAAAAATAGGTATAATTTTATTTCAAGAAAGTATTTAGCATTTAAAGTGGAGAATGACTAATTGGTAGTGCTGGTATTTATTTTCTTTTCACATTGAAACTTGGAAAACAAGGTTATAAGTTATACTCAGCCTCTTTATTATAAAAGTCTTTATTTAGTCACCTAAGTTTATTTTTACAACAAAGCACTTTTAATGTAATTTAAGACACACATGCTTTGATGAAGAGTGACTGTGAATGGATCCAGTTTTCTTCCAGCTGTGATGGCAACTTTGTCAATTCTTCTAGAAGTACAGGCTCTGAAGGAAGCATTTTAAGGTGAACTTTTAAAACAACACAAGCTATCCCTGGGCTGGCTGTGATTTATGTCATAGCATGTTCTGCCTATGTTTTCCTCTAAGAGTTTTATAGTGTCTGCCCTTACATTTAGATCTTATATCTATTTTCAGTTTATTTTTGTGTATGGTGTTGGAAGTGTTCTAATTTCATTCTTATACATGTAGCTGTCCAGTTTTCCCAGCAACACTTATTGAAGAGGCTATCTTTTCTCCATTGTATATTCTTGCCTCCTTTATCAAAGATAAGGTGACAGTATGTGTGTGGGTTTATCTCTGGGCTTTCTATCCTGTTCCATTGTTATCTATTTCTGTTTTTGTGCCAGTACCATACTGTCTTGATTACTGTAGCTTTGTAGTATAGTCTGAAGTCAGGAGCCTGATTCCTCCAGCTCCGTTTTTCTTTCTCAAGACTGCTTTGGTTCTTCGGGGTCTTTTGTGTTTCCATACGTACTGTGAATTTTTTTGTTATAGTTCTGTGAAAAATGCCATTGGTAGCTTGATAGGGATTGCATTGAATCTGTAGATTGTTTTGGGGTAGTATAGTCATTTTCACAATGTTGATTGTTCCAATCCAAGAACATGGTATATCTCTCCACCTGTTTGTATCGTCTTTAATTTCCTTCATCAGTGTCTTATAGTTTTCTGCATACAGGTCTTTTGTCTCCTTAGGTAGGTTTATTCCTAGATATTTTATTCTTTTTGTTGCAATGGTAAATGGGAGTGTTTCCTTAATTTCTCTTTCAGATTTTTCATTGTTAGTGTATAGGAATGCAAGAGATTTCTGTGCATTAATTTTGTATCCTGCTACTCTACCAAATTCATTGATTAGCTCTAGTAGTTATCTGGTAGCATCTTTAGGATTCTCTACGTATATTATCATGTCATGTGCAAACAGTGACAGTTTTACTTCTTCTTTTCTGATTTGGATTCCTTTTATTTCTTTTTCTCCTCTGATTGCTGTGGCTAAAACTTCCAAAACTATGTTGAATAATAGTGGTGAGAGTGGGCAACCTTGTTAGAGGAAATGGTTTCAGTTTTTCACCACTGAGAACGATGTTGGCTGTGGGTCTGTCATATATGGCCATTATTATGTTGAGGTAGGTTCCCTCTATGCCTACCTTCTGGAGGATTTTTATCATAAATGGGTGTTGAATTTTTTCAAAAGCTTTTTCTACATCTACTGAGATTATCATATGGTTTTTATCCTTCAATTTGTTAACATGGTGTATCACATTAATTGATTTGCGTATATTGAAGAATACTTGCATTCCTGGGATAAACCCCACTTGATCATGGTGTATGATCCTTTTAATGTGCTATTGGATTCTGTTGGCTAGTATTTTGTTGAGGATTTTTGCATCTATGTTCATCAGTGATACTGGCTTGTAGTTTTCTTTTTTTGTGACATCTTTGTCTGGTTTTGGTATCTGGGTGATGGTGACCTCGTAGAATGAGTTTGGGAGTGTTCCTCCCTCTGCTATATTTTGGAAGAGTTTGAGAAGGATAGGTGTTAGATCTTCTCTAAACGTTTGATAGAATTCACCTATGAAGCCATCTGGTCCTCGGCTTCTGTTTGTTGGAAGATTTTTAATCACAGTTTCAATTTCAGTGCTTGTGATTGGTCTGTTTATAGTTTCTATTTCTTCCTGATTCAGTCTTGGAAGGTTGTGCTTTTCTAAGACTTTGTCCGTTTCTTCCAGGTTGTACATTTCATTGGCATGTAGTTGCTTCTATTAATCACTCATGATCCTTTGTATTTCTGCAGTGTCAGTTGTTACTTCTTTATCATTTCTACTTCTATTGATTTGAGTCTTCTCCTTTTTTTTCTTGATGAGTCTGGCTAATGGTTTATCAATTTTGTTTATCTTCTCAAAGAACCAGCTTTTAGTTTTATTGATCTTTGCTATCGTTTCCTTCATTTCTTTTTCACTTATTTCTGATCTGATCTTTATGATTTCTTTCCTTCTGCTAACTTTGAGTTTTTTGGTTCTTCTTTCTCTAGTTGCTTTAGGTGTAAGGTTAGGTTGTTTATTTGAGATTTTTCTTGTTTCTTGAGGTAAGAGTGTATTGCTATAAACTTCCCTCTTAGAACTGCTTTTGCTGCATCCCATAGGTTTTGTGTCATCATGTTTTCATTGTCATTTGTTTCTAGGTATTTTTTGATTTCCTCTTTGATTTCTTCAGTGATCTCTTGGTTATTTAGTAGCGTATTGTTTAGCCTCCATGTGTTTGTATTTTTTACAGTTTTTTTTCCTGTAGTTGACATCTCGTCTCATAGTGTTGTGGCCGGAAAACATACTTGATATGATTTCAGTTTTCTTAAATTTACCAAGGCTTGATTTGTGACCGAAGATATGGTCTATTCTGGAGAATGTTCCATGAGCACTTGAGAAGAAAGTGTATTCTGTTGTTTTTGGATGGAATGCCCTATAAAAATCAATTAAGTCCATCTTATTTAATGTGTCATTTAAAGCTTGTGTTCCCTTATTTATTTTCATTTTTGATGGCCTGTCCATTGGTGAAAGTGGGGTGTTAAAGTCCCCTCCTATTATTGCATTACTGTCGATTTCCCCTTTTATGGCTGTTAACATTTGCCTTATGTATTGAGGTGCTCTTATGTTGGGTACATAAATATTTACCATTGTTATATCTTCTTCTTGGATTGATCCCTTGATCATTATGTAGTGTCCTTCTTTGTCTCTTGTAATAGTCTTTATTTTAAAGTCTATTTTGTCTGATGTGAGAATTGATACTCCAGCTTTCTTTTGATTTCCATTTGCATGGAATATCTTTTTCCATCCCCTCACTTTCAGTCTGTATGTCCCTAGATCTGAAGTGGGTCTCTTGTAGACAGTATATATATGGGTCTTGTTTTTGCATCCATTCAGCCAATCTGTGTCTCTTGGTAATCCATTTACATTTAAGGTAATTATTGATATGTATGTTCCTATTACCATTTTCTTAATTGTTTTGGGTTGTTTTTGTAGGTTTTTTCCTTCTCTTGTGTTTCCTGCCTAGAGAAGTTCCTTTAGCATTTGTTTTAAAGCTGGTTTGGTAGTGCTGAATTCTCTTAACTTTTGCTTGTCTGTAAATGTTTTAATTTTTCCATTGAATCTGAATGTGATCCTTGCTGGGTAGAGTAATCTTGGTTGTAGGGTTTTCCCTTTCATCACTTTAAATATGTCCTGCTACACGCTTCTGGCTTGCAGAGTTTCTGCTGAAAGATCAGCTGTTAACCGTATGGGGATTCCCTTGCATGTTATTTGTTGTTTTTCCCTTGCTGCCTTTAATATTTTTTCTTTGTATTTAATTTTTGATAGTTTGATTAATGTGTGTCTTGGTGCATTTCTCCTTGGATTTATCCTGTATGGGACTCTCTGCACTTTCTGGACTTGATTGACTATTTCCTTTCCCATATTAGGGAAGTTTTCAACTATAATCTCTTATTTTCTCAGAACCTTTCTTTTTCTCTTCTTCTTCTGGACCCCTATAATTCGAATGCTGGTGCATTTAATCTTGTCCCAGAAGTCTCTGAGAGTGCCCTCAATTCTTTTCACTCTTTTTTCTTTTCTGCTCTGCAGTAGTTATTTCCACTATTTTATCTTCTAGGTCACTTATCCATTCTTCTGCCTCAGTTATTCTGGTATTGATTTCTTCTAGAGATTTTTTTTTTTTTGCGGTACGCGGGCCTCTCACTGTTGTGGCCTCTCCCGTTGTGGAGCACAGGCTCCGGATGCGCAGGCTCAGCGGCCATGGCTCAGGGGCCCAGCCGCTCCACGGCATGTGGGATCTTCCCAGACTGGGGCACGAACCCGTGTCCCCTGCATCAGCAGGTGGACTCTTAACCACTGCGCCACCAGGGAAGCCGTAGAGAATTTTTAATTTCATTTATTGTGTTGCTCATCATTGTTTGCTCTTTAGTTCTTCTAGGTCCTTGTTAAACGTTTCTTGTATTTTCTCCTTTCTATTTCCAAGATTTTGGATCATCTTTACTATCATTACTCTGAATTCTTTTTCAGGTAGACTGCCTATATCCTCTTCATTTGTTAGGCCTGGTGGGTTTTTACTTTGTTCCTTTATCTGTTGCATATTTCTCTGTCTTCTCATTTTGTTTTATTTACTGTGTTTGGGGTTTCCTCTTTGCAGGCTGCAGGTTCATAGTTCCCGTTGTTTTTTGTGTCTGCTCTCAGTGGGTGAGGTTGGTTCAGTGGGTTGTGTAGGCTTCCTGGTGGAGGGGTCTAGTGCCTGTGTTCTGATTTGTGGGGCTGGATCTTGTCTTTCTGGTGGACAGGGCCACATCTGGTGGTGTGTTTTGGGGTGTCTGTGAACTTAGTATGATTTTAGGCGGCCTCCTAGTTGTTTGGCATGGGGCATCCAGCACTGGAGCTTGCTGGCTGTTGGGTGGAGCTGGGTCTTAGCATTGAGATGGAGCTCTCTGGGAGAGCTCTTGCCGATTGATATTACGTGGAGCTGGGAGGTCTCTGGTGGTCCAACGTCCTGAACTCGGCTCTCCCACCTCAGAGGCTCAGGCCGGAGCACCAAGACCCTGTCAGCCATGCGGCATGGCCTCTGCTGACACCTTAGTCCCTCCAGTTCACTGTACTTCAGCTACACCTGACATCTTTCAGGTCCTCAACCACATTTAATTCTTTTCCACTTTAGAGACTGTGCACTTGCTGTTCCGTCTTTTCTCTGTTCAGTGGCCACCAACTGGATCCTTAGTTTCATTTAACTTCTTAGAAAACGCATTTTGTTGTTCACAAAGAGAACAGGAGGGCCGTGAGGAAATGTGTCACTTCTTCTAACTGGGCTCCCGGCACTGGAATCCCTGCCTCACCCCGCAGGCTTGGGGGGGGGGGGGCGGGCGTGTGCCGGCGTTTGGGGCGGGCCGTTTGCTCCTGGGGGTCTGGGGAACACCGGGAAAGGCCGGCCATGCGCGTTCACAAGTCAAGGTTTGCACCTCGCCTGCCTGTGCTGCATTTGGCTTTTCTGTTGATATGTCAGGAGCTCTGCCCTACAGCAGGCTGATCTTTGCATGTTAGTTGGTTTGTGTGTTTGGTTTTTTGGAAAGCAGACTATAGTTTATAATTCTTCATCACGTAATGACAAAATAACTACCTGTCTAGAAAATGATTTTGGGAGGCAAGGACATTTTCTGACGTCTTTGTCCTTCTTTTCCCAACACTGTTACTTCAAATGGATTAAAAGTTCATTGTGAAAAATGCACATAAGTTTTCCTAAATTTGTTTTGATGTGGCCTGTCAGGATTATTACTGTTGCTGGGGGTGCATTCCTCGCTCTACACCTCTTGAGCTCTTGTGGCTGTATTAATAATAAAACTGACACTAGACAGATTACCAGGAGAAAAAGGAAGAAGTTAGTGTGGACAGAGGTCTCATAGAAATGGGACCTAAGAAGTGGCAAAGCAGGCACCTTTTCTACTTTTTAGACAAAGAAACAATAAATTTGTGAGGAATTGACAGGACAAAGAAATTTAGGTTTGGGGTGCTCAACTAGTGAATAAACAGAGTTTGGGCTTCAGGTACTAAATTAAGGAAGTAACAGGGTTTGTTTATACAGGCTTCTTGGCCTGAATTCCTGTCTCTGGTGATAAAGGTATCTTTCTACCTCCAGCTGCAGGGAGTATACCTTTCACATGAGAGATTTATTTCCTGCTTTCAGGGTGACAGAGAGGAGGGTCAGAGTGTCCCTCTTGCATTGGCCATTTCTTAAATAACTTTAATTAAAAATAATCATTATGCCACTGTAGCAAATTTTGGGGTGGTCCACTCTGGGCCCCAACATTACCTATGCAATTACCACTTAGTGTAATGGTTGTATAAAATCATTAAGTGAATTGTAGATGCAGTGTAGTGATTATGTGCCTGGAGTCTACAGCCAGAGTACCTGGGTTTGAATCCTGACTCTGCCACTTAATAGTTGTGAAATCTCATTCTGTGCTCAGTTTTCCCATCTGTACATGGGGCTAATAACAGCACCTTTGTAAAGATGTAAAGTCCTTGGACCAGTACCTGGCATGAAGTCTTTACTGTAAAAGCTTGTTGAATGCAGATTCAGAAATTGGTCCAGATAATTACAACACCTTTAATCAAGATAATAAATGAATAGTACAAGTTCTTCTAAAGGAGGATGTTATGCATTTTAATTTTGACAATACCTATCACTCCCTATAAAAGAACATTATTCCCCCAAAATATAACATACAAAGGCTATTGAAGGAACACTGTGGGACAATCGCTTAATAATTAACCTTAAATACCTTAAAAGAGATATTATAAAATTAAAAAATTTTACTAATGACAAAACACCATGTACTATAATAATAACAGCCCCCACCTTTGCTTTTGAGGGCAAGATTCAGTTCATTCAATATTTATTCCTTCAAAAAGTACTTTACTTATCGGGCTTCCCTGGTGGCGCAGTGGTTGAGAGTCTGCCTGCCGATGCAGGGGACACGGGTTCGTGCCTCGGTCCGGGAAGATCCCACATGCCGCGGAGCGGCTGGGCCCGTGAGCCATGGCCGCTGAGCCTGCGCGTTCGGAGCCTGTGTTCCGCAACGGGAGAGGCCACAACAGTGATGAGACCCACGTACCGCAAAAAAAAAAAAAAAAAAAAAAAAAGTACTTACCAACTACAATGTTTCAGACTCACTAATCAGTATAGCACAGTAAACTAAGGACACCTTATCTTCATGGAATTTCCAATCCAGTGGTAGAGACAGAAATGAAAAACAAGTTAACTAACAATTGTGTTATTACAATTTCTGAGAAGAACTAGGTGAAAAGAATACTACAAATAAATTACGTAATGCGTATAAAGTGTTTAGGGGAGTTTCTGGTCCTTAGGATGCATACAATAAAAGTTATCTGTGATTATTCATTATTCTAATAATTATTATAATTTATCCAGTTTATTCACCTGTTTAAAAAAAATCCATCATCTTAAATTGAAGTTTCCTGCCCTCTAGTGGGGACTTTGAGTCATAGCCACACAAGCAACTGAGAATCTCAGGTTAAGTGTTTTTAATGTTTCAGCAGCTGTTTAATGAGCTCTCCTGCTGGTTGGGATGCCCAGCACTGTGCTCTATAAGCCATGCAAGACGCTTGCCGGCCACAGGGCCCCGCATGCCCATAACTTCCTTCAGAGGGCCTCCTTGTGCATGCTTGGTGCCATGTGACCTCACCATCCTCCCTGGACACCATCTATAAATAGTCAGTGGCCTGTGAAGTGGCCTGGGGTAAAAGCTCTACTGAATAAGCCTCCCCATATAGGAGGGCGATAGGTCCAGCTAATCAGCCTCAAAGCAGATCAAGACAGAGCCAATTAATCTGCAGTCAAAGAAAAGAGATGGGAAGTATTTGAACCCTGAGGATGACAGTATCAGAGGGAAGAATTCCTGCTATTGACCAGCCAGGGCTGCCTCCCATCCCGAAGATATTGCAGTAGCCCCAGGCAAGTCCAGGTGAGGCTGTGACTGTTGCCTTTTTCCTATCTTCCCTGAACATCTTTACTGTAACCCTGAGTTAACCCAGGTAGTTCCAGTGTTAAAGAACCTAACAAAGACGCTTAAAATAAAAAAAGTATTTATTTGGCTGCACTGGATCCAAGTTGGGGCACAGGGGTCTTTAGTTGTGGCATGTGGGATCTAGTTCCCTGACCAGGGATCGAACCCGGGCCCCCTGCATTAGGAGCACGGAGTCTTAACCACTGGACCACTAGGGAAGTCCCAAAGAAGCTTTAAATATCCATCCCATTTCATCTTTGCAACCTCTTGAGAAACCGGTATTATCATCCCCCCGGGGCTCAGAGAAGTTGAGTTACTTACCCAAAGTCACACAGCTAATAACTAGCAGCACAGAATTCACACCTTGCTATCAAAGTTCATGTTCATTCCACTACTCCATAACCCATATCCATGGTATTGAAACCTGACTTAAATGGAGATATGAGATTAGATGTTCTCCCACATTTGATTTTAGCAAAAGTCTCCTTTAAAAATAACTAGGTTAGGGCTTCCCTGGTGGCTCAGTGGTTAAGAATTCTCCTGCCAATGCAGGGGACACGGGTTTGAGCCCTGGTCCAGGAAGATCCCACATGCCGCAGAGCAACTAAGCCTGTGCACCACAACTACTGAGCCTGTGCTCTAGAGCCCATGAGCCACAACTACTGAGCCTACGTGCCACAACTACTGAAGCCTGTGTGCCTAGAGCCCGTGCTCCACAACAAGAGAAGCCACCGCATTGAGAAGCCCGTGCACCGCAATGATGAGTAGCCCCCGCTCGCCACAACTAGAGAAAACCCACGCGCAGCAATGAAGACCCAATGCAGCCAAAAATAAGTAAATAAATAAATATTAAAAAAAAAAACCCAAAACAACTTGCTGGGGTACAGCCGAGGCCAAGAACCAATAAACTACTTTTTTTTACATTTACATTTACATTTTATTTATTTATTTAATAAGTAATACTGTGCATAACGCAATATCCAAAAAACTTTTCAACAGTGAAATTTCCCTCCCACCCCTATCCTCCAGGCATCCTCCTCCCCAGAGGCAACTGGTACGTCTCATGACTAGGACTTTGGTAGCAAATACACATAAATACATTCTCTGCTGTCTCTCAAGACCTTGCTTATTTCAGTTAACAATATTGCATGGATCTCATTCCATGTTAGGACATAAAGGGTGTTCTCAGCTGCTTGACATTCTATTTTATAAAATGTAGTACATTTCTTTAAAAAACAATCCTCTATTGACATTTGTGCTGATATGCACACACACACACACACCCAAAGCATACAATTTCACATGTGTGCAAAAATAACTAGGCCATGTACCTAGAAGTAGAATTGTTACTTTAAAAGGCGTATGCAGTTAATAGCTTTGCTGAATTTTAACAAAATGCCACGTAGAGATTGCGCTGCTTTCTATTCAAAACAACAGTAGTTATGAGACGGAACTATTTAAATGGCTGTTTGTCAAGCTACCTAGTTTTGGAGAAACTTTTTATTGTTCACACTCCTGGCACGTCTGTTTGCAGAGGTGCATTTCTATGGGAGTGAGGGGGGCGTGGGGAGGCGGGGCATGAAAGAAGGGATCCACTGTAGGCCTGAGGTCTTGACCCGATCTTTTTTTTTTTTTAACAACTTTATTGGGGTATAATTGCTTTACAATGGTGTGTTAGTTTCTGCTTTATAACAAAGTGAAGCAGTTATACATATACCTATGTTCCCATATCTCTTCCCTCTTGCATCTCCCTCCCTCCCACCCTCCCTATCCCACCCTTGGCCCGATCTTAACACAGGTGTGGCCTGGGCCCTCTACACTGCCGCCTGGACTCTTGATCTGTTACATATTCAGGGAAAAATAGCAAATCTAACTTCACAGACTTACAGTCGGGACTTTACCCACAGCTGTCCCACCTGTAAATTTTGCCCTTTCTTGTTACCCCGACTATGAGTTTCTGTTTAGGCTGTGTTATCCAAGTTGCAGGCCTCCGCTGTTGTTCACCCACACTCTGGGTGTCTGAATAGCATGTTAATTTGTGCACAGATCCAGATGTGTGCACTAAACACCAAGGAAGGTCACTGAAAGTCCTACCATTCTCTGCTTCTGTTTTTACCAAACAGTTCAACTGCATCTGTTTTTTGTTTTGTTTTGTTTTTTGAATCCCAGGAGGCTTTGTTAACAGCCCCTGGGCTTATGGAAATCACCCAACATGAACTGGCCAGGTGAGAGTTGCTCAATTTGGCATAATTTTCCTGTTGATATTTTTTATATTTAATTTGATTTTTTGATATTCTAATGGGCTCTTTTTGTGTTTTGGTGGATTTGGAAATGGGATGAGTCCAAGAACACAAGGGCATTTGAGGATTGGAGTCAGGTTAAACATTGGCTGAACCTTCAACCTCCTGGGAGGTTCTTTTTCCGTTCGTCCTGGGCTGCTTAGTTCTTTTTCCTCAGAAGCTCTGGGTGGAGATGGACCTGGGCAGACTCCTTACTTCTTCACTGATGAATCATGAAGGAATAAGCCTTTCATGAGTCTCAACTTAGCTTCTGTGCCCCCAGATTTAGCCCAGATCTCTTGGGAGAGTGGACATTCCATTGAATGGTCAAAGGATAATGAGAGTAGCAATGAAATGGTCTCTGATTTAAAATGTAGATCCTTTGGGCCTTTAGGAAGTTTGTGACCATGAGAGAGAGAGAACCAGGTATCTATAGCTCTGACTTCTCCCTACCTGCCATCTGTAGAAGCAAAAAGCCATGGAGTAAGAAACTGGAGAAAAGTTTTGGTCCATCCAGAAACTGGAATATGTACTCTGCTTGAAGGCTAATTGACATACTACCTGAAGACACCCCGTAATTGTTTATTGACAACAATTACATCCCCCCAAAAGTTCTTATATGAATTCACTTAGGGGTCTAAGCAGAAGGTAGACCTAAATTAAAGAGATTTCAAGCCACCTACAAACATATGAAAACAGAAAACTCCCTTGAAATAAAACAGCTTAAGATGTTTATGACAAAGGTGGCACTGCAGAGCAGTGGGGGCAGAAGAGTTGATCCTTTTAATACACAATGTCTGGTCAAATGGATATCCTACGGGAAACAAATAAATCTTGACCTCTGCCTCAGATTATACCAAAAACTCAATTCTAGAAGAACTGTAGGTCCAACTGTAAAAAAACAAAAAACAAAAAAAAATCAATTTTCTAGAAGACATCATAAAATAATATTTATTTACTTGGGGAAGACAAAGATTGTTTAATCAGGACAGGAAAACTACTGTTAATAAAGGATATTACTGATAAAATGGACTGTATGAAAATTGAGAAATTCTTGATTTCTTATTGGAGATACTGTTAAAAGTAAAAATGCAAAGCATAGAGTGGATATACAAATGTCAGTCAGTAAGTACATATCTAGAAAATATAAAGAACTATAAATCAGTAAGAAAAAGAGATCCAATACAGAAATAGTCAAAAGACTTAAACAGGTACTTCAAAAAAGGGGCCAATAAGCATATAGAAAATGTTCAATCTCCACATCACTGTAGTCAATAGCTGTGCTTTTTACAATAGGTGTAAAGTGAATGAGATAGTCACCCCAACTTTCTTGTTTTCTTCCAGTAGTTCAACAATACATTTAATAACTGTTAGTTGAAATGACATTTGTCCCTGCCATAGTCTAATTGAACTGAATATAAATTTCTTGTTTGAAAGTATGATCATTTCTTCTATCTGCAAATTCCATTTTGAATTCTCCATCTTGGCTAGTAATCATTTGTCTTATTGTTTTTTATAAATGTAGGTTTTGGGACTTCCCTGGAGGTCCAGTGGTTAAGACTCTGTGCTTCCCCTGCAGGGAGTGCAGTTCGATCCCTGTTCAGGGAACTGAGATCCCACATGCTGTGTGGCCAAAAAAAAATGTAGGTTTTATTATTCCTACAGTAGGATATGGTGAGGCCAAAATATCAGATGTCTACTGTTGGAAAGATAGTTTGTTACTCACAGTTTGCAAGAAAAGGGAACATACCATGCCATGTAAGGGCCACACAGGGAAGCACCAGGGTCAGGAGGCATAAAGAGTGAGAGGAAAATGTAGATGAGAGCCATTATTGTGGTTTCCACAGGAAAGAACCGGAGAGGCAGGGTAAATAGGCTTAGGGGTGGCTAGTTTGAATAATTTCAGCGGGTTCTGGGGCAAAGGAGCTGTCCCTCACTGCCTGGTACCTGGCATCACAGGCAGGCCTTTGGTTTGGATTTTCCAGAATCCTAGCTCTGGGCTCGGTTCAGCTGGGTAGCAAGGCCCCTTTGTTCCAACTTTTAGAAAGACACCTGTATTCAGTTCTCAGCCAGTGGGAGCAAATATCGTACTGATGGGAGACATAGCTGAGGAAGTTGCAGGGAAAACTTAATCTTCCATGCTTGTGACACATGATGAGAATACACACTACAGATTTTTAATATGATCGTTTTCTGTGTGTGTGTGCTGGGATAATGAGGGCAGGTGGATAGTGACTCTGAGTGTGAGAGCCTGATAGAGGAAGCTGCGGGTTGTGTGGGCTCTGGTGAGTCCTACATGCTCAGATGTAAATCCTGTACTAGCTCTAGGAATTGGCTAGCCTTGGAAGGGGCAATCCCTCCAGGGTGAGTAAGCCCTCAGATGTTAAAACATCAGAATAAAAAGACATGCTTAATACACTCTGTTTGAAAGACTTGGTGTTAAATGAAATACTATATTTTCTACCATATTTATCCAGTGGAAAATCAATACCATTAATTTGAAGCACATTTGTGTTTTGCTAGAAATAATCTTATGCTATCAAAAGCATTGGAGTTACTTTCCAGCATCATTATCCAACAAACATAGTAACATTCCAGATGTTTTGTCCTTTTTTGATCAATTTGCTTGTTTCATGGATATATTTTATCTTGCAAGGAGCAGCCCAGGGTTACATTTGCTACTTCTGAATTACGCATTTGACATGAATAATTCTCTTTTCCATCTCAATGTTTTAATTAGTAGCCAAAGAATCATTTAGCAAATAACATGAAGTTGTAAGGATTTAATCTGACTTGAAGTTCAAGGTGTAGATTTGTTAAGAATAATTATCTTATTCATTTTCATTATCATGAATAATTAAATCTTTATTAATAAATAATTTATAATGCCTTATTTCTAAATTTTACAGGATTATACTCAATAAAATCTGCTAATCTTTATTGTTGCCAGTTTGTTTTTAATGTAAGCAGCCTTCTCATTTAGAAATTTTCTATTTATCCCTTTCAGTTTTTTTCTTTTGTTTAATTATTTCTAGTATGATCTTTTTAAAAAAATAATTATTTATTTATTTGGCTGCTCCAGGTCTTAGTTGAGGCATGCGGGCTCTTAGTTGTGGCATGCGGGATCTAGTTCCCTGACCAGGGATCAAACCCGGGCCCGCTGCATTGGGAGCTCAGAGTCTTAACCTCTGGACCACCAGGGAAGTCCTTAGTATGACCTTGACTTGTATTGATTTCAATGATCTAAAGTATTTTAAAATGATGTGTAGTTCTCAAATATTCAAAATTTGAATATATTTTAATCTAAAAGTGTAAATTAAGAGTAAGAAAAAATGTAAAACATTAGAATGGTCTCATGTTTTCAAAAATTTTTTTTTTCTTTAAATATTCACAATTGCCCCAAAAAGTGAGGGACAAAAATATATCCAATAAAGGCAAAATTTTTACTGAATTTGTAATTAAATCTTGTCAAATATTTTTGTAAAAAGTAAAACTGCTCAATCCTAGTAGTCAAGGTCCATCTACTTGCCAATGTAAAGATTTAATCATTAATGTCACAGTTCTTATGTTACCTGTAAGCCTGTATATTTATATACACATTCAAGAGCAGTATGAATTCTGTAATACTGCAGATGTTCCTGGGGTACAATGTGCGACTGTGGCAAACACTACACTATTTTGTGAGTACCTCAGGAACTAAGAATTGAAACATAAAGGGGAGCAAGAAGAAGAAATCTCTAGCTTTACAGGTAAATGATACTTTGTAATGGAAGAATCAACCACCTCAAGGCTGAGAAGGGTTGATGGGTTAATAAGAGATACACACTACTATATATAAAATAGATAAACAACAAGGACCTACTGTATAGCACAGGGAACTATATTCACTATCTTGTAATAACCTATAATGGGAAAGAACCTGAAAAAATATGTATATATATATATATATATATATATATATATAGCTGTACTGTACACCTGAAACTAGCACATTGTAAATGAACTATACTTCAAGTTAAAAAAAAAAGAGTTGATACGTATTATTGTTTTTTCCTACCTATTGCTTTCTCCACCCAACTCCTTCCTGCGCTCTAAAATAACACCCAGTTCCTCCATGAGCAGTGACCCGAATATGTCACAGCTCCACTTAGGTTGTGGCAACACAAACAAACTGAGATCTGAGGCTTACAAGAGCAGTGGTATATTAATTCTCCGAAGGGGGCCAGATACATTCTTCACTGGTTTCCCTGAGACTCATTCCAATGCATGCCTTTTGGTGAATACATGCACATATCTCTTTGGGGGTGTTTAACTCTCTGGTGAATTCCTTTTTTTTTTTTTTTTTTGCGGTACGCGGGCCTCTCACTGTTGTGGCCTCTCCCGTTGTGGAGCACAGGCTCCGGACGCGCAGGCTCAGCGGCCATGGCTCACGGGCCCAGCCGCTCCGCGGCACGTGGGATCTTCCCAGACCGGGGCACGAACCCGTGTCCCCTGCATCGGCAGGCGGACTCTCAACCACTGCGCCACCAGGGAAGCCCCCTTTTTTTTTTTTTTAAGATTTTTTGATGTGGACCATTTTAAAAGTCTTTATTGAATTTGTTACAATATTGCTTCTGTTTCATGTTTGCATTTTTTGGCCACGAGGCATGTGGGATCTTAGCTTCCTGACCAGGGATCGAACCCACAGCCTCTGCACTGGAAGGCGAAGTCTTAACCACTGGTCCGCCAGGGAAGTCCCTCTGGTGAATTCTTAAAGTCAGTTTTTTCATCTTTATATTCATACCTGTAGGTAATGATAGAATCCTGTAGGTTCTACCTCCAGAATATCTATCACTTCTCAAACTTCAGTGTTCTAAGAATCGCCTAGAAAGAGCTTATTTAAAACGCAGAATCACTGGGTCCCACCCCCAGAAATTCTAATTATGTCAGTAAAGCCCAGGAATCTGTGTTTGTTAGAAGTTCCAAGGACCACACTCTAAGAAAATACTGGTCTACACCAGCATCTCCTCCTCAACTCCATGCACGGGAGCATTTCGGGTCCTCCAGCTTCTCACAGCGTAGATTCCCCACTAACATCCCCACCCTGAGGCATACTAACGTGATCCTCATTACCGGCTACACATTTAAATCACCTGGAGAACTTTTAAAAATTTACTGATGCCTGTGCCTCCCCCACAGCAATTATATCAGACTCTCTGGGAGTGGGGCCTCAGATTCCAGAATAACAGGAAAGCCAACCCAGTAAATCTGACTGTGCAGCCGGGGTTGAGAATGACTGTTCCAGTCCATCCACTACCTCCCATGGCCCTTTTGCCCTGCCTTAAAGTCTTCTAAGAGTTCTTTCCTCAAGCAGAGCTTCCCAGCCTGTATCCCAGAGAAGGCAAACAGGCTACAGGTGTGGCACACAACGTTGATCCACCAGTAATCAGGCTGCTCGAGGGCCCATGAGCTCCAGTATAAGTAGTGTCTCCGTGGCTCCTTGGATGGTAGCCCGAGCTGAGTCACGTTTGTCTTCTCCTCCACTCTGTGTTCGCCACTGCCCACTGCAGAGAGGTAGCCATTGAGATGCAGAAGGAGAACATGGCCCAGGTGCCCAGTAAGCTCAACCCCAAGGTGTGGCTAGTTGGGAAGGGGGTGTGATGCAGGCTCGGGGTGGGGGTGGGGCAGGTGGCAGGACCAGCTGCCAGCAGTAGCCCCCAGATCTCTGTCTTCACATGCGTTTGATGCTTTTGCACGATAGTGGTTGATGCGCCCTCCACATGGCTACAGGGTGACTACTCCAGCTGTGCGTGTGTGTTCTAGAAATAAGTTGCACTGCCATTTTGAAAGATACGGCTTGAAGACATGAAAATGGGTTTGAAATCTCTTGGCGTATCCCAGTAAATTTTAACACTGTGTTGTGCAATGAAAGAGGAAGAAGACGTGTTTCTTTTAAATAATATTTCAGATGTTGGTTCTTCCACTGTTTAAAGTTTTATCGCCTACTTGTGTGATTAAAGTGTTTTTTGTTTGGTTTCTGGTTGACGGTTACTAGCTATAATATGAAGAGAAAACTTTAAAAAGCGTGATAGGAATTGTTATGTGTAGTATAACCTATCAAAAAAAAAGTTCCCCAATATTGAAGGCAATTATCTACTTGACCTCAAGTTTTCAACAGTATTACAGTTAGGAACTTCTGTTGACTCAAAAAGTCTACAAAGTAGGTGAAAATTCACAAGCTGAGAACATATTTGCAATATAAAATCAATAAAGAGCTGGTATCTAGAATGGAAAAAGAATGCTGAAAAATCAACAAAAAGAATAAACAGTAGAAAAAGAGGGGAAAAGAGGGAAAAGACTTTAACAGGTGCTTCACAAAAGAGAAAATCTGAGTAGCCGTTAGGCATATTAAAAACGCTCAACATGGGACTTCCCTGGTGGTGCAGTGGTTAAGAGTCTGCCTGCCAATGCAGGGGACACGGGTTCGAGCCCTGGTTCGGGGAGATCCCACGTGCCGCGGAGCAACTAAGCCCGTGTGCCACAACTACTGAGCCTGCGCTCTAGAGCCCGCAAGCCACAACTACTGAAACCTGCCCACCTAGAGTCCGTGTTCTGCAATGAGAAGCCACCGCAATGAGAAGGCCATGCACGGCAAGGAAGAGTAGCCCCCTCTTGCTGCAACTAGAGAAAGCCTTTACGCAGCAACAAAGAACCAACGCAGGCAAACATAAATAATAATAATAAAAGAGCTCAACATTATTAGAGATCACGGAAATGCAAAAGAAAACCAGAAAATGTGATTGCACAGCCACTAAATTGGATTTACTCTCATTTAAATTTAAAAATCTGAGAATACTAAGTATTGGTGAGTATGTGGGGTAACAAGAACTCTTATTCCTGTAAGTACCTGGTAAAACTGGCATTATCTAATAAGATTGAGCAAATTCATGCTCAAAGTGTGGTCCATGGGTCAACAGCATTGGCATCACCTGAGAGCTTGTTAGAACTGCAGAATCCCAGACCTTGCCTCAGACCTACTTGAAGCAATTAGCATCTTAGGATCTCCAGGTGATTTCATGTGCACACAAATGTTTGAGAAGCACCACTCCATGTCCCAGCGATTCCACTTCACACAGTATACCTTAAAGAACTTTGTTCATGGCAGCACTGTGTATAAATAAAAACTGAGACTAAGCCTAGTTCCATAACAGTGAAATGGACAAATTATGGTGTAGCCGTATAATGGAATCCTATACAGTCAGGAAAACAAATGATCTACAGTTTTGCATATTAACATGGGTGATACTCAGAAGCATTAAACTGAGTGCAAGGAGCAGATCTCAGAATAATACATTTAGAATAATTCTATTTATATTTGCACGTGTGTCTTATATTTCACCTGTGAACCTTTAAGAAGTTCGTGAAAACAAGCTTGAAATTCCACATTAAACTAGGATGGTTTTTGTGGAAGTTTTATACAAATTCGATATTCAATATCCTTCCTAATAGTTTGTGTTTGGTTTTTGTATTAAAATTATTTAAAATAAAAATATTAGTATTTAACTAAGACACACGTAGATGTCCCCAAAACCTTTGTTCTTTAACCCAGTGGGCTGTTCAAGTATTGTTTTTGCGTGTACTGTGACATAAAATACATTGGGAAGCAAGGACCTTGAAGCCAAATTATTTCAAAGGCCTTTAAGGTCCCAGCCTTCCCTTGTGGCTTCATCTGTTGCTTTGCTCCAAATTCAAGCTGGATTCCTTGCCCTTCTCCAAAGCTACCACCATGCCACTAAGCCCATGCTACTTCTGGGATGCCCTGGGTGCCCTTTTTCTTTCCCTTGGGCTTTAGTCAAACACCACCACCTTTGTTAAGGGTTTTCTCAATTCCTAGACAGAATAACTCTTTCTTTTCCAGAGCCCTTAATGACCTGATAAGTCAGATGGTTAGTTGTTTTGATCTTTTTCCCCTGCTAGACCATGAACAACTCTAGACCAGTGTGCTATACTATAAGTTACAGGATATCCACATAATGGAATACTCTATTTGCCATCTTTTCATGACCCTAGTTACTCTATATCCTGTGGAAGTGTAAATCTTGTATTCACCTTCATTATTACATGAGTTTGGTAACAAATGTAAAGTGCTTACTATTATCTCTAGATTTATTAGTTATCCACTTTGGAGAAAACATCTTATGTGACAATTGTACTGTCCAATTACTGAGATTTTTATAGAATCTTTAGTGAGGACTAACATCTTTAATATTTTAAATAGCTAACAATGTATACATCCAGTTATGAAGCATCCTAACCACTGGTCCACAGTAAAGCAATGAAGCTTAGCAACTATGAGATTTTGTCTGGAGGTTGGCAGGAAAGAGTTATAAAACTCTATGAAGGGGAGGAAGAAAGACCACGATATTTATGTTCATCTCCTAAAATGCTTCTGAAGTTAAAAGGCTATCTGTTAATGATCTTCTGAAACAATTTGGGTGTTTGCCTGTCTCACTCTAAGAGACTATCAGAACGAAACCCATTGACCACAATCACTGTCAGAAGTCTGAGCTTCAGCCAGTCCCCCTTCGTCTCCTGGCTGTATCGTACATCTCCTCAACTGGTGATTCTCAACCTTGGCTGCACAGCCGATCATCTGGTGTCCAGGCAACACCCAAGACCAGTTAAAATCTCTGGGTGTTGAACCCAGCGTATTTTCTTTAAAGCTCTCTAGTTGATTCCAATGTGCTGTCTAGATTGAGAGCCACGCCCCTATCTGACCAAAGACTGCCCCAACCTTTCTCCTTGCCTCCCAGTCCCTTTTATGGTACCTCCTGGAATCTACATCAAGACCCCTCTCAGTATCTTCAGTGTGTTCTTGGAACATCACCTCCTTCCTTAACAGGAATCACCTAAAGGTTCTCCCTTCCCAGCCTTTTATACCCCACATACCTCAGATAAGGAGGTGACTGGGGATTTCACTTGTCCCCAATACCCCCATACAAACCACTTTTTCTTGCAAGATATCCCACTCCTTTGAGACTTATTCATGCCATTCTTACCCTCCTTATCACACCCCTTCATTCACTGAAGATGGTTTACCACAAAGATGCTTTCTGTTCCTATTCCCATATTCTTCTCAGCAACGCACCTAATATCCTGGTCTCAGATCCCTAACCCACTGAGTTCTGACCATCTTCCTCTACTCTCATCTCACTACCCTCTGATGGTCACCTTAACCCTTGTCTTCCTTAGAAAATGTATTACCTCTAAAATCTGTTTTTTAAGTCCCACTCAGCCCACCATCTTCTTTTTAGTTTGCTTACTCAGTCACTCCCACTGCCACCTTTCCATCCCCAAACCCATCACTTTTTCACCATCTTCACCCTCTTCTTTCTGGTTTCTCTTCTCTACTCATCTAAGCTTGATTCTGTACTGTACCAGTATAATCAATGCTTTGAAAATGCTACCAACTCCTTTGTATCCTCCCTCTACTGGACTCACCTAAGACGCATTCCTGCTTGTACCTTGACTCTCCACCTTTGATTGCCTGCACTGAAGCAGCTGAATATGACTGGAGAGGCACAGAGCAGGGCTTTGAAATGCTAACAAACTTCTCATAGGGCACTCAACCCTGCCCAGAAACTGCGCTCTGCTTCCTCATTTTGAAGACTACTAATTCATACATTTTCCTTAAAATTGCCTACTTGCTCTCATCCCATTTCCATCTTAGAAAATAGAAACTATCTGATGGAAATTCCACCGTCCTATTCCCAAACCCACAATCTGGTTTAAATTTGCATGCATCTTTACACATGGGTTTATTTCTGGGTTTTCTATTATGGTCTGTTGATCTATATGTCGATTTTAAAAAATTAATTAATTAATTAATTTGGCTGCATTGGGTCTTCGTTGCTGCACACGGGCTTTCTCTTGTTGTGGCAATCGCGGGCTACTCTTTGTTGCGGTGCACAGGATTCTCATTGCGGTGGCTTCTCTTGTTGTGGAGCACAGGCTCCAGGTGCATGGGCTTCAGTAGTTGTGGCTCGTGGGCTCTAGAGCACAGGCTCAGTAGTTGTGGCACACGAGCTTAGTTGCTCCACAGCATGTGGGATCTTCCTGGACCAGGGCTCAAACCCATGTCCCCTGCATTGGCAGGAGGATTCTTAACCACTGCGCCACCAGGGAAGCCCTATATGTCTATTTTTATGCCAATACCGTACTGTTTTGATTAATATAGTTTTGTAATACAGTTTGAAACCAGGGAGTGTGATACCTCCAGATTTGTTCTTCTTTCTCAAGATTGTTTTGGCTCTTTGGGGTCTTTTGTACTTCCATATAAATTTTAGAATTGTCTGTTCTGTTTCTGTGGAAAATGGCATTGGAATTTTGATAGGGATTGCTTTGAATCTGTAGATTGCTTTGGGTAGTGTTAAAATGTACAGTATTCCATTTAACAACATTCTTCCAGTCCATTAGCACAGAATATCTTTTCATTGATTTGTGCCTTCAGTTTTCTTCATCAGTGTCTTATAGTTCTCAGTGTACAGGTCTTTTACTTCCTTGGTTAAATTTATTTCTATGTATTCCATTCTATTTGATGTAAATGGGATTGTTAATTTCTCTTATAATTTTTTAGTGTACAGAAATGCAACAGATCCATATGTTTTAGTATCCTGTAAATTTACTAAATTCACTTATTCTAACAGTTTTTTTAGTCCAGTCTTAAGGGTTTTCTCTATATAATATGTCATCTGCAAATAGTGACAGTTTTACCTCTTCCTTTCCAATTTGGATGCCCTTTACTTTTTTTTTTTTTTTCCTAATTGCTCTGGCTAGGTCTTCCAGTACTCTGTTGAATAAAAGTGGTGAGAGTGGGCATTCTGTTTTGTTCCTGATCAGCTTTTCACTACTGAGTATAATGTTAGCTGTGGGCTTGTCATATATGGCCTTTATTATATTGAGGTACGTTCCCTTTGCACCCACTTCTTGGAAAATTTTTTATCATAGACGGATCTTGAATATTGTCAAATGCTTTTTCTTCATCTGTTGATGATCATATGTTTTTATCCTTCATTTTGTTAATGTGGTATATCACATTGATTTTGCATATGTTGAACCATTCTTGCATCCCTGGAATAAATCCCACTTGATCATGGTGTATAATCCTTTTATGCACTGTTGAATTTGGTTTGCAAATATTTCGTTAAGGATTTTTGCATCTATATTCATCAGGGATGTTGGTCTGTAATTTTCTTGTAGTGTCTTTTTCTGGTTTTGGTATCAGGGTAATGCTGGCCTAATCAGGGTAAAATTAGTTTTCGTCTACTTTTTTGGAAGAGTTTGAGAAGGATTGGTATTATTTTTTTTTTGAATGTTTCATAGATTTCACTAGGGAAGCCATCTGGTCCTGGACTCTTGGTAGGGGTTTTTGATTTATAATTCAATCTCCTTATCAGTAATTGGTCTGTTCAGATTTTCTATGGAAAGTTGGAAAGTTTTTTGGAAAGTTTTTTGTTTCTGAGAATTTATCCATTTTTGGGATAAATTCTTGGAAAGTTTTTTGTTTCTGATAATTTATCCATTTCCCTTAGGTTGTCCAATTTATGTATAATTGTTCAAAGTAGTCTCTTATGATCCTCTATATTTCTGTGGCATCAGTTGTTATGTCTCTTCTTTCATTTCTGATTTTGAGTTCTCTTTTTCTTGGTGAGTTTACCTAAAGTTTTGTCAGTTTACCTTTTCAAAGAACCAGCTCTTGGTTTCCTTTTCTTTTTTTCTTATTGTCTTTTTTTCATTTCAGTCTCTATTTCATTTATTTCTGCTCTTTATTTCCTTCCCTCTACTAGTGCTGGGCTTCATTTATTCTTTATTTGAGGTGTAGTTATTTGCGATTTTTCTTGTTTCTTGAGGTAGGCCCTTATCACTATGAACTTCCATCTTAGAACTACTTTTGCTGCGTCCCCTAAGTTTTGGTATGTTGTATTTCCATTTTCATTTGTCTCATGATAGTTTTTGATTTCTCTTTCTTTGTTCCACTGGTGTTCAGTAGCATGTCATTTAATCTCTATGTATTTGTAAATTTTCCAGTTTTCTTCTGCTATTTGATTTCTGGATTCATACCATTGTGCTCAGAAAAGATGCTTGATATAATTTCAATCTTAAACTTAACAAGGTTTGGTTTGTGGCCTAGCATGTTATCTATCCTGGAGAATGTTTCATGTGCCCTTTAAGAATGTGTATTCTGTTGTGGATAGAATGTTACTATATGTCAGGTCTATCTGGTCTAACATGTCATTAAAGGTCGTTAACTTATTTTCTGTCTGTTCTACCCATTGACATAAGTGGGGCATTAAAGTTCCCTACTATTATTGCATTACTGTCTATTTCTCCCAAATATATATTATATTTGCTTCATATATTTAGGTCCTCATGACTTTCTTTTTTAAAAATTTTATTGGAGTATAGTTGGTTTACTATGTTGTGTTAATTTCAGGTGTACAGAAAAGTGATTCAGTTATATATATACATATATTCATTCTTTTTCAGATTCTTTTTCCATAAAGGTTATTACAGAACATTGAGTAGAGTTCCCTGTGCTATGCAGTAGGTCCTTGCTGGTTATCTATTTTATATATAGTAGTGTGTGTATGTTAATCCCAAGCTCCTAATTTATCCCTCTCCAACCCCCACATTTCCCCTTTAGTAACGATAAGTTTGTTTTCAAAGTCTGTGAGTCTGTTTCTGTTTTGCAAATAAGTTCATTTATATCATTTTTAAAAATTAGATTCCACATATGAGTAATATGATATTTGTCTTTCCCTGTCTGCCTTCACTTAGTATGATAATCTCTAGGTCCATCCATGTTGCTGCAAATGGCATTATTTCATATTTTTAATGGCTGAATGATATTCCATTGTATATATGTACCACATCTTTTTATCCATTCATCTTTCAATGGACATTTAGGTTTCTTCCATGTCTTGGCTATTGTAAATAGTGCTGCAGTGAACATTGGGATGCATGTATATGTTCCAACTATGGTTTTCTATGGATATATGCCCAGGAGTGGGATTCCTGGATCATATGGTAGCTCTATTTTTAGTTTTTTAAGGAACCTTCATACTGTTCTCCATAGTGGTTGTACCAATTAACATACCCACCAACAGTGTAGGAGGGTTCCCTTTTCTCCACATCCTCTTCAGCATTTATTGTTTGCACACTTTCTGATGATGGCCATTCTGACCAGCATGAGGTGATACCTCACTGTAGTTTTGATTTGCGTTTCTCTGATAATTAGTGATGTTGAGTATCTTTTCATGTGCTTTTTGGCCATCTGTATGTCTTCTTTGGAGAAATGTCTTCTTAGATCTTCTGCCAATTTTCTGATTGGGTTGTTTGTTTTTTTGACATACAGCTGCATGAACTGTTTGTATATTTTAGAGATTAATCCGTTGTTGGTTGCTTCGTTTGCAAATATCTACTCCAATTCTGTGGGTTGTCTTTTCATTTTATTTATGGTTTCCTTTGCTGTCCAAAAGCTTTTAAGTTTGTTTATTTTTCTGGCTTAAAACAACAGAAATTTATTCTCGCATGGTTCTGGAGGCCAGGAGTTCAACATCCGTTTAATTGGGCTGAAATCAAGGCATCAGCATGGCCACCATGCTCCCCACAAAGGTTCCAGGAGAGATTCAGTTCCTTGCTAACTTCCAGTGCTGCCAGCATTCTTTTGCCTCTGGTCATATCACTCCTTCTTCTGACTCTACCTTCACCTGGCCTCCTCTTCTGTGTATGTGCCATATCTCTCTGCCTTTTTCTCATAAGAGTACATGTGATGGCATTTTTTTTTTTTTTTTACAGTAGATCCTTGTTGGTTATCTGTTTTAAATATAGCAGTGTGTTCGTGTCAATCACAAACTCCCAGTCTACCCCTCCCCCTGCTTTCCCCCCTGGTAACCATAAGTTCATTCTCTAAGTCTGTGAGTCTGTTTCTGTTTTGTAGATAAAATTCATTTGTATCATTTTTTTTTAGATTCTGCATATAAGTGATATCATATATTTGTCTTTCTCTGTCTGACTTACTTCACTTAGTATGATAATCTCCAGGTCCATCCATGTTGCTGCAAATGGCATTTTTCATTCTTTTTTATGGCTGAGTAACATTCCATTGTATATATATCACATCTTCTTTATCCATTCATCTGTCGATGGACATTTAGGTTACTTCCATGTCTTAGCTATTGTAAACAGTGCTGCAATGAACATTGGGGTGCATGTGTACTTTTGAACCAAGTTTTTCTCTGGATATATGCCCAAGAGTGGGATTGCTGGATCATATGTTAATTCTATTTTTAGTTTTCTGAGGAACCTCCATACTGTTTTCCATAGTGGCTGCACCAACTTACATTCCCACCAACCGTGTGGGAGAGTTCCCTTTTCTCCACACCCTCTCCAGCATTTATTGTTTAAAGATTTTTTGTTGATGGCCATTCTGACTGGTGTGAAGTGATAACTCACTGTAGTTTTGATTTGCATTTCTCTAATAATTGGCGATGTTGAATATCTTCATGTGCCTCTTGGCCATCTGTATGTCTTCTTTGGAGAAATGTCTATTTAGGTCTTCTGCCCATTTTTTTTTTTTTTTTTGCTGTATGCGGGCCTCTCACTGCTGTGGCCTCTCCCATTGTGGAGCACAGGCTCTGGACGCGCAGGCTCAGCGGCCATGGCTCATGGGCCCAGCCACTCCGCGGCATGTGGGATCTTCCCGGACCGGGGCACGAACCCGTGTCCCCTGCATCGGCAGGCGGACTCTCAACCACTGCGCCACCAGAGAAGCCCTGCCCATTTTATTGATTGGGTTGTTTGTTTTTTTGATATTGAGCTGCATAAGCTGTTTGTAAATTTTGGAGACTAATCCTTTGTTGGTTGCATCATTTGCTAGTATTTTCTCCCATTCTGTAGGTTGTCTTTTCATTTTGTTTATGGTTTCCTTTGCTGTGCAAATCTTTTGAGTTTAATTAGGTCCCATTTGTTTGTTTTTATTTCCATTACTCTGGGAGATGGATCAAAAAAGATATTGCTGCGATTTATATCAGAGAGTGTTCTGCCTATGTTTTCCTCTAAGAGTTTTATAGTAGCTGTCTTATATTTAGGTCTTTAATCCATTTTGAGTTTATTTTTGTATGTGGTGTTAAAGAGTGTTCTAATTTCATTTTTTTTACATGTAGCTGTCCAATTTTCCCAGCACAATTTATACAAGAGACTGTCTTTCCTCCATTGTATAGATGCCTCCTTTGTCATACATTAATTGACCATAAGTGTGTGGGTTTACTTCTAGGCTTTCTATACTGTTCCACTGATCTATATTTCTGTTTTTGCACCAGTATCATACTGTTTTGATGACTGTAGCCTTGTAGTATAGTCTGAAGTCAGGGAGCCTGATTCCTCCAGCTCCATTTTTCTTTCTCAAGATTGCTATTGGCTATTTGTGTTTCCATACAAATTAAATTTTTTTTTGTTCATTTCTGTGAAAAATGCCATTGGTAATTTGATGGGGATTGCATTGAATCTGTAGATTGCCTTGGGTAATATCGTCATTTTGACAATATTGATTCATCCAATCCAAGAACACAGTATATCTTTCCATCTGTTTGTGTTGTCTTCAGTTTCTTTCATCAGTGTCTTATAGTTTACAGAGAAAAGTCTTTTGCTTTCTTGCATAGGTTTATTCCTAGGTATTCTATTCTTTTTGATGCTATGGTAAATGGGATTGTTTCCTTAATTTCTCTTTCTGATCTTTGGTTGTTAGTGTATAGCAATGCAACAGATTTCTGTATATTAATTTTGTAACCTGCAACTTTACCAAATTCATTGATGAACATTAGTAGTTTTCTGGTGGCATCTTTAGGATTTTCTATGTGTAGTATCATGTCATCTGCAAACAGTGACAGTTTTACTACTACTTATCTAATTTGGATGACTTTTATTTCTTTTTCTTCTCTGATTGCCGTGGTTAGGACTTCCAAAACTATTTTGAATAAAAGGGGGAAGAGTGGACATCCTTGTCTTGATCTTAGAGGAAATGCTTTCAGCTTTTCACTGCTGAGTATGATGTTAGTTGTGGGTTTGTCATATATGGCATTTATTATGTTGGGGTAAGTTCCCTCTATGCCCACTTTCTGGAGAGCTTTTATCATAAATGGGTGTGGAATTTTGTCAAATGCTTTTTCTGCATCTGTGGAGGGGACCATACGGTTTTTATTCTTCAGTTTGTTAATGTGGTATATCACACTGATTGATTTGGGGATATTGAAAAATCCTTGCATCCCTGGGATAAATCACACTTGATCGTGGTGTAACATCCTTTTAATGCATTGTTGGATTCAGTTTGCTAGTGTTTTGTTGAGGATTTTTATAACCATGTTCATCAGTGATATTGGCCTGTAATTTTCTTTTGTTTTTTTTTTTGTGGTATCTTTGTCTGGTTTCAGTATGGTTATGGTGGCCTCAAAGAATGAGTTCAGAAGGGTTTTTTCCTCTGCAATTTTTTTGGAATAACTCCTCTCTAAATGTTAGAATTTGCCTGTGAAGCCATCTGATCCTGGACTTTTGTTTGGGAGTTTTTAAATCACAGATTCAATTTCAGAACTTGTAATTAGTCTGTTCATATTTTCTATTTCTTCCTGGTTCAGTCTTGGAAGATTGTACCTTTTTAAGAATTTGCCCATTTCTTCTAGGTTGTCCATTTTACTGGCATATCATTGCTTGTAGTAGGCTCTTATGGTCCTTTTATTTCTGTTGTGTCAGTTGTAACTTCTCCTTCGTTTCTAATTTTATTTTTTTAAGCCCTCTCCCTTTTTTTCTTGATGAGTCTGGCTAAAGTTTTATCAATTTTGTTTATCTTTTCAAAGAACCAGCTTTTAGTTTCATTGATCTTTTCTATTGTTTTCTTGGTCTCTATGCCATTTATTTCTGCTCTTATCTTTATGATTTCTTTCCTTCTGCTAACTTTGGGTTTTGTTTGTTCTTCTTTCTCTAGTTGTTTTAGGTGAAGATTAGGTTGTTTGAGATTTTTCTTGCTTCCTGAGGTAAGCTTGTACCACTATAAACTTCCCTCTTAGAACTGCTTTCGCTGTGTCCCATAGGTTTTGGATCATCATGTTTTTATTTTCATTTGTCTCTAGGTATTTTTTGATTTCCTCTTTTGATTTCTTTAGTGAACCATTGGTTGTTTCATAACATGTTGTTTAGGCTCCATGTTTTTGTTTTTTGCAGTCTTTTTCTTCTAGTTGATTTCTAATCTCATAGCTTTGTGGTCAGAAAAGATGCTTGATCTGATTTCAATTTTCTTAAACTTACCGAGGCTTACTTTGTTGCCCAGCATTGATCTATCCTGGAGAATGTTCCGTGTGCAATTGAAAAGAATGTGTATTCTGCTTTCAGATGGAATGTATAAATGTCAATTAAGTACATCTGGTCTAACTTGTCATTTAAAGTCTGTGTTTCCTTATTGATTTTCTGCCTGGATTATCTTTCCATTGATAATTGGGGTGTTAATGTCCCCCACTATGATTGTGTGACTGTCAATTTCTCCTTTTATGTCTGTTAACATTTGCCTTATATATTGAGGTGCTCCTGTGTTGAGTGCATATATATTCACAATTGTTATATCTTCTTCTCGGATTGATCCCTTGATCATTATGTAGTCTTTGTCTCTTCACTCTTCATTTTTTTTTTTTTTTTTGCGGTACACGGGCTTCTCACTGTTGTGGCCTCTCCCGTCGTGGAGCACAGGCTCTGGACATGCAGGCTCAGCGGCCATGGCTCATGGGCCCAGCTGCTCCGCAGCACGTGGGATCTTCCTGGACCGGGGCACGAACCCGTGTCCCCTGCATCAGCAGGCAGACTCTCAACCACTGCGCAACCAGGGAAGCCCCACACTCTTCATTTTAAAGTCTACTTTTTGGATATGAGTATTGCTACTTCAGCTTTCTTTTGATTTCCCTTTGCTTGGAATGTCTTTTTCCCTCTCCTCACTTTCAGTCTGTATGTGTCTCTAGATCTGAAGTGGGTCTCTTGTAGACAACATATTGATATATACTGGTCTTGTTTTTGTATCCATTCAGCCAGTCTATGTATTTTGGTTGGAGCATTTAATCCATTTACATTTAAGGTAATTATCGATATGTATGTTCTTACTGCTATTTTGTTGTTTTGCATTTGTTTTTGTAGGTCTTCTTTCTTCCTTTTCTCTTTTGTTCTTCTGTGATTTGATGACTATTTTTAGTGTTGCGTTTGGATTCTTTTTTCTTTTTCATGTGTATGTCTATTATAGACTTTTTGTTTGCAGTTACCATGAGGTTTTGAAATAGCAGTCTATGTATAATACATGATTGTTTTAAGTTGCGGATGTCTTAATTTGAAATGCATTTCAAATATCCTGCACTTGTACTCTCCTCTTCTCATGATTACTGGTTTTGATATCATATTTGTGTGTGGATGATTTCCTACCTTTACTGTACATTTGCCTTTACTGGGGAGCTTTCCCATTTTGTAATTTCGTTTCTAGTTGTGGCCTTTTCCACTTAGAGAAGTTCCTTTAGCATTTGTTGTGAAGCTGGTTTGGTGGTGCTGAATGCTTTTTGCTTTTGCTTGTCTGTAAAGCTTTTTATTTTCTGTCAAATCTGAATGAGACCCTTGCTAGGTAGAGTATTCTTGGTTGTAGTTTTTCCCTTTTATCACTTTAAATATACCATGCCACTCCCTTCTGGCCTGCAGAGTTTCTGCTGAAAAATCAGCTGATATTCTTATGGGGATTCCCTTGTATGTTATTGCTTTTCCTTTGTTGCTTTTAGTATTTCTTTTGTCTTTAATTTTTGTCAGCTTGATTAGTATGTATATTGGCATGTTCCTCCTTGGGTTTATCCTGTATGGGACTCTCTGTGCTTCCTGGACTTGAGTGGAAGTGACTGTTTCCTTTCCTGTGTTAGGGCAGTTTTCAGCTGTTATCTCTTTATATATTTTCTCAGGCCCTTTCCCTCTTCTTCTGGGACCCCTATAACGCGAATGTTTGTTTGTCTGACATTGTCCCGTAAGTCTCTTAAACTGTTCTCATTCCTTTTCATTCTTTATTTCTTTATTCTGTTCTGTGATAGTGATTTCCAACACTCTCTTCCAGCTCACTGATTTGTTCTTCTGCCTCAGTTACTCTGCTATTGATTCCTTCTAGTGCATTTATTTCAGTTATATTTTCAACTCTGGTGGTTCTTTACATTTTCTAACTCTTTGCTAAAAACTTCTTGCTACTTCTCACTCTCTGCATCCATTCTTTTCCCAAGTTCTTGGATCATCTTTACAATCATCACTCTGAACTCTTTCTCGGAAAGATTGGCTATCTCCACTTCACTTAGTTGTTCTTCTGGGGTTTTATCTGTTCTTTCATCTAGAATGTATTCCTTTTTTTTTTTTTTTTTTTTTTGTGGTACGTGGGCCTCTCACTGTTGTGGCCTCTCCCGCTGCGGAACACAGGCTCCCAACGTGTAGGCTCAGCAGCCATGGCTTACGGGCCCAGCCGCTCCATGGCATGTGGGATCTTCCTGGACTGGGGCACGAACCCGCGTCCCCTGCATCGGCAGGCGGACTCTCAACCACTGTGCCACCAGGGAAGCCCTCTCTCATTTTGTATAAATTTCTATTTGGATTCTTATGGACGTAGTAGCTTAGTTACATTTCTCAACCTTGGAGAAGTGGCCCTCCATAGGGGATGTCCTATGTGTCCCAGCAGTACAATCCCCTCTGGTCACCCAAGGGGCAGGGACCAGGGTAGGTTCTGACCTGTTTGCAGACTCAGTTTCCTTGCTTCTGGTGCCTGTCGACTGATGGGTAGATCTGGGTTTTGACCCTCTGGTGGGCAGGGCTGTGTCAAGGGGCATGTCTAGAGGTGGCTGTGGGCTCAGGAAGTCTTTAGGCAGCCTGTCTGCCGATGGCTGGGGCTGTATTCCTGCCCAGTTGGTTGCTTGGCCTGAGGCGTCTCAGCACTGGAGTTTACAGGCTGTTAGGTGGGGCCAAGTCTTGGTGCCAAGGACCCAAAATCTGCCTCCAGCCAGAGTTCACATAGGCCCCTGGTATGTCTGCCACCAGCCTTTATGACCCCAGGGAAGCCACAGCTGCCCCCTGCCTCCCCAGGAGACCCTCCAAGACCAGCAAGTAGGTCTGGCCCAGGCTCATATGGAAGCACTGCTTTTGCCCCGGGACCCAGTGTGTGCGAGACTCTGTGTGCACCCTCCAAGAGTGGAATCTCTGTTTCCCCCAGTCCTGTGGAGCTCCTGCAATTAAGCCCCACTGGCCTTCAAAGTCAAATGCTCTAGGGGCTCCTTCTCCTGCTGCCAGACTCCTAGGCTGGGGAGCCTGGCATGGGACTCAGAGCTCTCACTTCTGTGGGAGAACTTCTGTGATATAATTATTCTCCAGTTCATGGGTTGCTCACCCAGGTGGTAAGGGATTTGATTATATTGCAAGTGCGCCCCTCCTACTGTCTCATGGTTTCTTCTTTATGTCTTTGGATGTAGAATATCTTTTATAGGTAGATTCCAGTCTTTTTTTTTTTTTAAGAAGATGTTGGGGGTAGTTTATTAATTAATTAACTAATTCTTGGCTGTGTTGGGTCTTCGTTTCTGTGCGAGGGCTTTCTCTAGTTGTGGCAAGCGGGGGCCACTCTTCATTGCGGTGCACGGGCCTCTCACTATCGTGGGCTCTCTTGTTGCGGAGCACAGGCTCCAGATGCGCAGGCTCAGTAGTTGTGGCTCACGGACCTAGCTGCTCTGTGGCATGTGGGATCCTCCCAGACCAGGGCTCGAACCCGTGTCCCCTGAATTAGCAGGCAGATTCTCAACCACTGTGCCACCACGGAAGCCCCGATTCCAGTCTTTTTAATCAATGGTTGTCCAGCAGTTGTGATTTTGGTGTGCCCATGAGAGGAGGTGAGCGCAAGGTCCTCCTATTCCTCCATCTTGTCTCCTGAAAGCTCCCCCCACCCATTCTTTCTTGACTACACAAAGAATTCCTTTTCAGGAATCCTTTTTCCCACAAAATTGATCCCTATTTCTGTATCATTTCCATTTGCATGCTAGCAAACCCACTGTCTTATACAGAAAATGTTTATTATCTCTCAGCTGTACTTTAGAGAAAATTTTGCATGAGTTTTACAGACACCCGTCTTTACAATCTATTATTTTTTTTAACTTGTAGTAATGCATGAGTACATTCTTGTTATGAAAAATCCAAACATTTATGGATAAAACTAAAACTCATCAATCTCTACCTACCCTCCTCTCCAGAAGTCACTGCTCTGGTTAGAAATGTTTCCTTCAAGATCTTCTCATGTTAATTTACACGCAGATTTACCTACTGAGGTATCTAGCATGTCTTGTGTTTTACACAAATAAAATTGTACTGTTCTGTATTGTTCACATTCTGTAACTTTTTTCACTCAGTGACTTTGAAATTTTCCTATTTCAGTATTAATAACTCTTTATTCTTGTTGACGAAAAATTAATCAATTTAAGAAAAATTGGAAAATTTTATTCCAGCTAAATTTGAGGATTATAACCTGGGAAGAGCATCTCAGAAAGCTCTGAGAACTCTTCCACCTGTTACAAGTCAAGACAGTTTATATGTTTTTTGAGACAGAGGGCTGTACATTAACTGGTGCATTAATGACAGTTTACATAATCCAGATTTAAGTGCCATTGTGGTAGGTCATGTGACCCTTTACAAGATCAAGAAGAAATATTATCTTTTAAGAAGTTGTCTTATTGATGCTAGGTGAATGTTGCTGTTTACGGTTGAGCAGGTATTCCTGCTGATGGGGGAGGTTTGGTCAATGCATCATGTGGATACACAATGCACAGTGAGGAGAGAGGGAGGCCAACGGGCAGAGAACTTTTATGTTTAGATTTTTCTTGTCTTGCCATAAATAGGAATTTTATTTCAAATTCTTTCAAATTACCTAGAAAAGATTTATCATATCGGATTCAACTATTTCTCTATTGATGGGGATCCAATTTCGTGCTGCTATAAACAATGCTGCAACAATCATCCTTGGACATTTTTCTTTCCAAATGATACTTTGTTTAGGATGGATATGAAAAGTGTGATTTCTGGGTCATTTCTGATCACTGACTCTTCAGTTCTCACCAACCTGGCTTCCATCCCTATCCTTCCATAAGAATTTTGTCACAATCTCTCTCCATTTTGTTTTCCTGTCATCTTTCTTAGTCTCAAAACAGCATTTGATAGTTGACACACCTTCCTTTTTGAAACGTTTCTTTTTGCTTTTGGGATAAAACCCTCTTGGTTTTCCTCCTTCCCCTCTGGCTTCCATTATGTCTCTTTTGTTGGTTCCCGATCTACTTGGTCTCTAAATGTTGGGAGCTCATCAAGCTGTCTTGAGCCCTCTTTACTCTGGATTCTCTTCCTGGGTGATCTCACACATTTAAGAGCCATCTACATTACATCTTTCAAACTCCTATTCCAGTCCAGGCTAGTACCCAACAGCCTGCATAACATCATCTTAAATGTACACCACCAAAGCATGTCTTAATATGTCCCAAGAGAACCTGCCCCCTCCCCCCCAATTCCTTAGCTTACTCATTACATGGCACCCCAACTACCCATTTGCTCAAGTCAAAAACCTGGTACTTACTCTAGAATCCCACTCCTAGAGGTCCCTCGGATTGTCTTTCCTAAATGTTGAGTCCATACTCACTTTGTTCCCTCTCTCCCACCATCAACCAATCACAGGCATCATCATCTCTGGCCTAGATAAATGCCAAAGCTTAAATGATTTTCTAGTTCTTTGCCTCCTTCCCCAACCCATTTTCAATACAGCTGCCAAAATGAACTCTTAATATCCAAGCATGTTACCTCAGGCTTACCTTTCAATGTCTTCCCTTTGCACCTAGAACAAGCCTTGGATGACTGGGTGCTGCCACCGTCTGCCTCTATTTCATGCATCTCTGCTGGGTCTATAATGTACCAAGTTCTCTGACTCAGGGTCTTGCTGCATGCTGTTCTCTCTGCTGGGAAGTAGAGTGCCTGGCTCTTTGCTGGCCAGTCTTTTTTCACCATCAGGTCTCAGCTTAGTCTCCTGTCAGAACCGTTCCATCCCAAGCAGGTCCCCCTATTAGTCTCAATTACTGTGTCCATTTGTTTTGGCCTCATATTATATTCCACAGTCTGTTATTCATTAGTTTGCCCCCTTTCTAGAATGTAAGCTCTATGAGAAGGGTGTCCTATTCACAGCTATATCCCTAGCCTAGCACAGTGCCTGGCATATAATAAGCATTCAATTAATATTTTGAAAGTTCATCTAAGTTCAGTATCCTGATTTTCAGATGAGGAAAGAAACCCAGCTAAGGGCCCATCATTTTACCTAGTTATTACATTGTTACACTGAGCAGCAGTGTAATAGCTGAGCATGCACTCAGGCTCCAGACTCACTTGGTTTGAATCTCGTATCCTCCACTGACTAGTGTGATGCTGGGGCTATCACTTAACCTCTTTGCCGGTTTCCTCACTGGGAAGTGGGGATTACAGTGCCTACTTCATAGGATTGTTGCAAAGATTAAATTAATGTAAGGATGGCGAGGAGCATATGATTTAATTCTGATTTTTTACTGTACAAATTTAAAAACTATTTCTGCAAGCATTCCTCCAGCCCTTTGGGTCTAGAACACAAGAAACAGTGTTCTTTGAATGAAATTAACAGTAACGTCCACACTCTTTACTGCTTAGGTTGGAATGGAACTTCTATCTGGCCTATAAAACCGGTTTCTTAGATACTTGAGAGAATTAAATTCCCACAATAATGCTTGCGGGAACTCCCTTGTGAGCCACCTACGAAGAATTCCTAACAGATAATAGAACTCCTTTACCATTAGCAAAATTGGCACCTCACTGTAACCTTTGGGACAGGAATCTGAAACCAGAGATAAACAATTCCTTCATGGGCTAAACAATTCCTTCATGGGCAGACATCAATTTTGGTCATGAGGACCATTCAGAGAGCATAGGAGATCTGCTTGCTAGAACAAAAAATAATACTTTCTCTGTGCATAAGGTCAAAAATAATAACAGAATTTTAACATATTACTCTATTATCTGTGCATTGCCTCCAACAAGATTTTCCTAGAAGTACATGAAAAATCTTCAATCATCAGTGGCCTACAAGGTTAAAAAAAAAAAAAAAAAGGTGATCAAGAACATATGAAAATAACTAGGACATTAAATATCATCAAATGGCCAGTTTTCATTTATTTTGAAAACTATGCAAAGACACCAGACAGTTTTAAAAAGGGTACAGTTAATATTTTATTATCACTTATCAGATGGCAGTTAGGTATACAGTCTTCATACTTGATCCTTCCTTTTTGTAAATAAAAAAAATTACAAGTTTTAAACAGCCAAAGGCTGGTCATGTCTTCAGAAAACATGATTAGATTAATTCATTAATGGTGGCTTCAAGTTTTTCCTTATTAGCTCCAGAAAATTCACCCACCTGTTGAGAGAATATTGAATTGCCATTAGATGTAGCATTGCATCCCTATTTTGTGTATCAGATATGACCACAGAACGGGCCTGGGGAGGAGAGGAAGTATAAGCGTATTTAAAATTTACATCCATTTACATTTTTAACTTTAACTTTAAAGTTAAAAACAAACAAAAACAAAAACCCCTCAAAAGTCAAGACTCAGTTTTTTTTACACAAATACCTCTGAACAAAGATAAATGCACTGTGATATAAACATGAAGCACCAATCACAGGGATTAATCACCAAATCCCTGTGATTTTAGTTTTAGCAAAGATCAATTATCAATGAGATGTCACATTATGTACTTACTGAAGAATGACATATTTAAATATTCTTAAAAGGAAAAAACGGGGATGTGCTTCCCAATGTGAAGAGTAAGTCACTTCAGTTTCTCCTTTTATATATCATGCTTTCTTATTAATTACCCAGCTGGTTTTCTTCAAGGTCAGATGTACCTACCTTCTGTCCCTTTTTAAAAAACTGGAAGGTTGGCATGCATTTGACTTCACACTCTGAAGCAACATCCTGGGGGGAAGGAGGTGTAGAAAGAAGATTAAAAATAAGACCATGAGGAGTGCTGAGCTCTGGTACCTGTGATCTAAAACCAGATTCTTTTTCTTGTTATATACCCAGAACTCAGTGCCAATTTTTATATGCTTAAACAAGGACTACAATGGCAGCACAAAAGCCAAATTGGTTATATTCTCAATTAAAATTCTAATTAATACGTACTCTCACCTTTGAGAGATACTAGAATCAGATACTATACAGTGACTCAAATTGTTTAATCGAATTATTCCCAGTTGTACTGGAGTGAGGTACATAGATGATGATCATAAAGGCAAGAGTTAGGGAGAAGAAAAACTTATTTACAAAGGACTTGTTCAAGAATAAAGTCATGGTGATCTACAGGGACAGCTCCACACTGGTTTTTCTGTTATTGTCTTATAACCCCTACCTCTCAACACCTGTTCACACCAGGTTTGGTGGGGGGAATGCCATGAAAAGGGTTTGGTTTGGACAAGAGTTTCAAGTGAACAGGTACATTAGGGATCAAATACATCAGCTTGGCACTGCAAAGAGGATCAGGAGAGAAGTGAAGAAAGAACCACACAGCCCTAACTAAGCAGCAAAAGCTGTGGAGGACACCAACCACGGAGGCAGAACTCTGAGAAGCAGACCACGGAAACCAAAGAACTTTCACAGGAAAGGAAGGAAGGTCAAGCTAAAAACACTGTGGTGACTTCCAGTTGGGGATTTGGGAGTAAGGGGCATGGGAATTAAAAATGGAGTGGTCCTAGGACTTCCCTGGCAGTCCGGTGGTTAAGACTTCGAGCTTCCACTGTAGGGGGCATGGGTTCGATCCCTGGTTGGGGAACTAAGATCCCATATGCCAGGCTGCATGCCTGCCCACCCCGCCCCCCACCAAAAAAAAAAGAGCGGTTCCTAGATTGAGCCACCAGTCAATGGTAGCACACCAGACTAACTTCACCTGTTCCTCTGACGAGCAGAAAAGTGTGGTTTTACATCTTTATGAAATTGCACGTTTCCCGTTGCCAGTTTGGGCAGGAAGGGTGGTGGACACTGCTGTTTCCAGATAACCTTTACTTTTTCTTTAAATGCTGGGCAACAAGAAGCACAAGGGCAGTAATGGCTGCAATAAAACGGCTAGTATGTACTGAATGTCTACCATATTCCAGGCACTAAGTACTCACTGAAAGCAACAGTCATAAGGAAATTCCCAAGAACCTGTGATAAGACCATCCAAATGAAGATCATAACATTTTAATTGTACCAATTTACAATTCCAGAAATTCCCTTGTAGTCTGAGAATCCAGGATGGAAAATCGGGTGGAGAGTTGACAGGAAGATGATGAGCTGCACATGTCAAGGTTCTGGACCTTGAGGATGAGTAATCGGGAAACCAGAAGATGACAAGTTAGAAGGGTCGAAGGACTGGTTTAGCTAAAAGGTTGGAAACTGGTTGTCTAGGGGGCTGAAGCTGGTCTAGATATGTTACCTGGTTCATGTAAATGCTTAAAAAAAAAATCTCTGAATTGTTTGAAGATTTGGGAACACTGGGCCGGCCCCTCCCAGCACTTGGAGAGCAGCAGTTTACTGCAGTCCCTTCCCTGTCTCTTCCTGACACTTGGAAGCCACCAGTTGGATACCATCTTTCATGCAAGCAGCTGGCAGAAGCCTCAAAAGAGGTGGGTGTTAGTTTTGTTTTTATAGTACCCACAGTGGAAGGGCTGTGGTCTGGAAAGTGTGAGCCACCCTTTCCGCCACTTCTAATCATAGAAACGTACGGGGGGTGCAACTGACCTGCATCACATATAAAAAGCATGCAAAACAGGACCTGGAGATAAGTAAGGAAGAAGGAGTACAAGGACCTTGAGCTCACCTCCTCTCTCGAGCACACCAACATCACAACTCATTGTTAAACAACCATCGACAAAGACTGGAACCTACCAAAAAAGATACTCCACATCCAAAGACAACAGGACCTGGATACTGATCACAACCTTCAGATGAAAACGCTAATCCCAAAGCCTTATCAGCAGAAAATACAGGGTCCCAATCAATGGAAATGATAGTCTAATTGCCGTTCTCAGATTCTGGATGCCTTATACCTCTCCTAGCCAGAGCTTAGCATTCCTGCATTGGTACAACTGCCTAACTTACAATAAAATAAGACAAAAAACTAGAAACAAGATAAATGCTCAGAAGTGGTGTCAATGCTTTGAGAAAGACTTGAAGTGTTTTGTAAGTCACGTTCATACGTTTTACGTCTTAAAATTGCAGTCAAGGGATTCCCTGGTGGTGCAGTGGTTAAGAATCTGCCTGCCAATGCAGGGGACACGGGTTTGAGCCCTGGTCCGGGAAGATCCCACATGCTGTGGAGCGCCTAGAGCCCGTGCTCCGCAACGAGAAGCCACTGCAATGAGAAGCCCGCGCACCACAATGAAGAGTAGCCCCCGCTTGCCGCAACTAGAGAAAGCCCACGCGCAGCAACGAAGACCCAGCACAGCCAAAAAAAAGAAAAAAATTGCAGTCAAGTCTTTACATGGTAAATTTTTAAAGCATTAAGAATTCTCTCTCATTGGGTAAGAAAGGGATTTTTTTTTTTAAAGGTGACGCAGGATTCTGTACCATAATTGAATCCACCGCACTGGGCTTTTAGGTTACGCACATTCTTGTGAATAAATTCAGATGCGTCCCAGGGCAAAAAACCTTAAAGTTGCTCGGTTTAAGAAGATCATTTTCAATTTTAATTATTTAGGTAAGTATAATCTCACCTTTTTATGATCCGAAAGCTGTCACTGTATTGGATGGATCATTTTAACTCATCTGCTGGTCGATAATGTAAAAGGCTCAGATTTTGCCTAAGCATCTCTACACTATGGTTCAATCCCCACCCATGAAAGTAAGCATTGCTAAGGGAATGAAAATATTCACTTTACGGGCTCTAGATACACATGATTAAACCACGTCCCAATCTGAATGTGTCAGTTTATCAGTATGTATCATGATTTTTGACATCCAGTTTAAGACTTTGCATGTAACAGGATCCATCTGCCCTTCCCTACGCCAGTCACTGAAAGCATGTACTCTGTTGGATTTAGAAAGAGACTCCAGTTCTGTGAGTGAACTGTTCAGGCCCATTTCTGCCATGGCCACAGAGAAAAGCAGTTAATCAAATTCTTGAGAATATAAGAACTGGGGCAGTTAATGTGATTGACAGTGTATCACTTCTACGTGTCCAGTGTTTTCTAGAATTTTTATGTTTGGACTTCTTCTAGATTGTATCTGGGGGTAAAGAATGAGGTAGAGATGCAACATCTTAACCCCAAATGGTTAATTGTTAAGACATGGTTTAATAGATTCGATTCTACTTTTTTGGACTTTTTAGTCTTGTCCATGGATCTACATACCTACTCTGGTTACAACACCACACGGTTTTAATTATTGCTGCTAATGTACTTTATGGGGCCTGCCCTTTCCCATCCTCTATGACTTCCCTCCTAATTAGTTTTTCAAAATACTTTCCAGGATTTTCCTGACTACATTATTTCAGAATGTTATGAACAATTTCCCAAAAATGTTGGATGAATCTAAGAGTACCAACTAGAATTTTAATACCGAGTCAACATCCTGGAAGACAGTATATACCCATCTAGTAAAATCTTTTATGGACCTCAGTAAAGGTTAGCTCTATAACTAATATTTGATCTCTACTGCCTCTGTTACTTTTTTTCTTTTGTTTTCTATTGTTCTGTGGACCAATCTGCCCACTCCTGTAGTGATTTGAAAGGCATGAACACTTAAAAATTAAGTAAGTTACCTTTGAGGTTTTAAAAACATTCTTGATCTCAAGTTTATCACTTCCCTCATTTAAAAACAGAAAGCTAGCCACTCTCTAATGACAGACCCAGGTCCTGCCATTTTTTAAAAAATAAACAATCTGGAACTTGTGTAGTCATATAAACACTGCCATAATCAGGATACAGAAGTCTTCCCGCACTCCCATAAAACTTCCTCAGTAGCTTCTCTGTGGTCAAACACTCCCCCTTAGCCCACCCCCCCACTCCGTTCTCCATCCCTATAGTTTTAGCCCATCTCAGATTTTTATTAGTTTTTATTAGTAACTGTAACTAGGCTACATTTTACCTTATTAACTTTTGTTTCATTGGTTTCTAGCTCAGCACTCTGTATAGCCAAAATAACTTTAAAATCTGCTGTTGTCACCTGTTATTAACTCATTCCTGGCTGTTCTCATAATGGAAACACATGGCATCCTAAAAGGTTGCAAAACTATCAGGCCTAAGTTACTTTGTTTCTTTTGAGCTTATAAGTATCACACTCTGTAGAGCTGGGAGTAGAGTCTGCTGTTAAGGAAATAAGATCAGTCTATCATTTTCAAAAGTAGTATTCACACTTCGCTATGCACACACAGTTGTTTTGTGTGTGTACCACGTTATATGTCCATGCCTCCTAACTGTCCATTTGAATCTATTACACCTAAAAGATAATCTATTCCAGCCCAAGTGTTCAGCGATTTTTCTATTAAAACTAGGTGTTGTTTGCCCCAAAGATACTATAAACATTAAGTACCCTGAGTCTGCATGGACAGGAATTATCTGCATTAAAAATATAAAAACAAATTCAGTCCTAAACTATTCCATCTATTTTAATGATATGATCTAATACTCAAAATAATGAACTGATGTCATTTTTACCCCTCATCTGATTCTTTTCGAGCCAAAATCAGGGGATGGTTTTACCTACAGCGTTCCAAAGCAACAAAAAGAAGATCCACTCATGTAATTCATAAATTCCATGGGGGAAAAACAACTCATGGATTGATAATGAACTCCTTATTGTTTCAATCACCTGCCTTGCTAACTCTGCTGAATGGCCAGGTAAGTAGGAACTGACAGACTATTGCTATGAGTATGGGGTGACCAAAGGGTTCTGGAATTCAATTTTTAATGCTGCAAAAGGTTGATAAGGCTATTTAGGTGGTGTAATAGTTGTCATTAAGAGTATTAAAACCCACCCCCGACACACAAAATCATACGTTGCTGAAAGTGAAAGGTCCCCAACTTATAAGAAGGTCACTTCAAGGTCTAGAGGTCTACATACTTTCAGGGTGATGATGACAACCATGTCTAAAGGAGGGGGGCTGTCATATTGAAGTCTGGGCCTGCTCTGCACACCTACTTCCCAAAGGTTTTGGATTGAGGCAGAAAGCATCGGTCTTGGACCCAGCACCGTCCAGGGGCCAAATCCACAGGCTCTGCCTCAATTGACCTTTTTTTTTTTTTTTTTTTTTTTTGCTGTACGCGGGCCTCTCACTGTTGTGGCCTCTCCCGTTGCAGAGCACAGGCTCCGGACGCGCAGGCTCCGTGGCATGTGGGATCTTCCCGGATCGGGGCACGAACCCGTGTCCCCTGCATGGGCAGGCGGACTCTCAACCACTGCGCCACCAGGGAAGCCCTCAATCGGCCTTTTACCCTTCTGTGTTGCAGTCCCATTATCTGTTCGGGGGGATGCTGATAAAAAATAGCTCTCATGGTTACTGCCTAGATGAAATGATACAATGTAGGCAGAGGGCTTAGTGCAGCCTCTAGCATATGTTAGTACTTCCAAATAAAAATGTATTCACTTGTTGCCTGATAGGGTCAGTACCAGTTTCTTTAGTCCCTTCCAGGTGCCATTTTCACCTGGCTAAGGTGACGAGATTTAAAAAAATAAGTTAGGTTAAAATAGGGAGCAAGAGTTTTTTCACAAACACATGCTGTCTACTCTTACTTAAAACAAAAACCCAGGGCTTCCCTGGTGGTGCAGTGGTTGGGAGTCCGCCTGCCGATGCAGGGCACGTGGGTTCGTGCCCCAGTCTGGGAAGATCCCACATGCTGCGGAGTGGCTGGGCCCGTGAGCCATGGCCGCTGAGCCTGCGCGTCCGGAGCCTGTGCTCCGCAACGGGAGGGGCCACAACAGTGAGAGGCCCGCGTACTGGAAAAAACCAAAAACCCAGGACACATCAGAATAACTTGACAACCATACCAATTCATTGATTCTTCACCTACCACAGGTCAGACAGGTGTGCTGATAAAGAGGAAACAAAGGCGAATAAGACAGGGTCCCTGATCCCAAGAAACTGACAGACTAATGAAGGACAGACACAAAGATCATTACAGTAATCGCTAAGCTTACTGAATGCTTATCGTGCGCCAGGCACTGCTCTAAGCACTTCACAGGTCTTATCTCACGTGATCCTGACAAGTGCCTTAAGATGCTGGATTAACTGCCATTTAACAGAGGCTCAACCTGAGGCACAGAACAGATAACTTCACCAAGCCCACAGAGCTAATAAGGGACACGATCCTCCCACTGGACAACCATCAATCCACGAAAAAGAGGAGCAGAGGACACCAGGGGGACACAGAGGAAGGGAACAAACCTAGTCTGGGCATAAAAGGGAGTAAACTAGAGGAGAATTCCTGGAGAGGATGTGAAGCTTAAGTCAAGGAGCTTGTCCGGCAAGAAAGAAAGATGAGAAATGTGCTGGGAATAAGCAATGTGGTACTGGGAGGTGCCCACAGGCTTAGAAAATACTGCCATATGTTCCCCCACGCCCGGCCCCACCCTTTTTATAGACCCTTCTGGACCTTTTGCAGGATTTCCATGTTTGCTCAGTGAGTAATCAACCTTACAAGGTTGGTGGGGGCAGGTATTAAGATCTGGTCATAGAAGAACCAAGGTTCAAGGGATACGAGAATGAGCCTAGAGCAGAAGTCACTGGGCCAGGACCGGAAGCCAGGTCTAGCACCTTTGTTGCCACTTCATACCCTAACCCACTCCTGCCCTGCTGGGGCTAAGCAAACCTGCCCACACACGTTTAAATCCCTGCTCTGCTACTTACTAACTGTAACTCCACGGTCAACCTGGGCATGATGACAGGACAAAGGATTAAATGAATCCATACTTGTTACGCACAAAGAACAGTGCGCCTGGTCCCAAGGGCTAAACGAGCGTTTGTTAAATTAAACCAATCTTGAAATGTTCCTCCCAATTCTTCTCTCAGCTCTCTAATCAGGCATCTTGGTGTTCGGTCTCTTCAATTTCTGTTTGTTGAGCATCTCAGAATGTTAGGTAGATTACTTGGGCTTTTAGAATGACAGGTGACTAGTAAAGATGGGTAACAGATGCCTTAACCATTTTATTTTAGGATGTGATGTACTTAGCTCCTGACATCTAGGATTAAGCTCATAATTGGCACAATTACCCGTGCTTTTGAAATAAACTTTTTAACTAGGGTTGTAGTTCCAGTGTTGTAATTCTAGTGTTTTACTTATTTGTGAGAACAAGCAATGTGTAATTCAGAGAAAAAGGCCAATGCAAAGAGCTCAACATTATTCCACATTTCCAGCCACATACCTGACAGTCATCCACATCTACTTCGAGGAACACTACGTTGGAATACTTTTCAGAGAGAGACTAGAAAAGTAGAAAAAAAATCCACAAAGATTTAGCAGTGGGTAATGGCAGCCAACACACTCAAGATTCTTAAATGGAAACTTAAAAGTAGGGACTAAAGATCCCAATATTTAGGGACAGGTAAGCATAAAAGACATTTTCCCTGAATCAAATTCTCCTTGGTATAAAATAACTTGAAACATCAACTCTGATTCCTGAACTTCAAATAGGGCCCATGTTTCACTGTGAAGAAAAACAAAACCACTTAAGCCAACCAAATTAACTTCTGAAAGTTGTCTTCAATAGGCTGTATGTGTCAAACCTAAACTGTTATGCTATGATTTTTTAGACCAAAGATCCGACAACAACAAAACCTCTAACTGTCCTTCTTTCCTAGCTTTGTGACCACCAACCCCAGACACACAAATAGTTTACAAAAGCAGAAGTTGGCTAATGAATACTTACATGAAAGAAAGGCTTGATCATTTTGCAAGGCCCACACCACGTGGCTGAGAAGTCGACTACTACGAGTTTCTCTCCTGCACTGTTCAAGGCTTCCTGAAAAGCATACTAAGGGAAAGAGAAAAGCAGATGTTAAGTTATGTTTATTTCCAAAAGCCCTGATAAAATGCGACACAAAACAATTTGGAGGTTCTGCTTTCAGGGCCTATTTTTTTAATAAAAAAAGGAAAACAAAGCAAATAAATTGTCTGAAGAAATCCTACTGTGGCGTGATGTTATTTGATGAGACGAAACAAGTATGATGTATACAGGGTATCCATATTCATGTCTTCATAAATATAAAATATTGTCAAGCTAAATGAAAGGAAAATAAAGACATTTGTACTAAAAATGTTTCCACATCTAGACTTCCCTGGTGGCGCAGTGGTTAAGAATCCACCTGCCAATGCAGGGGACACGGGTTCGAGCCCTGGTCTGGGAAGATCCCACGTGCTGTGGAGCAACTAAGCCTGTGCGCCACAACTACTGAGCCTGCATGCCACAACTACTGAAGCCCATGTGCCCAGAGCCCATGCTCTGCAACAAGAGAAGCCACCGCAATGAGAAGCCCGCACACCGCAATGAAGAGTAGCCCCCGCTGGCCACAACTAGAGAAAGCCGGCGAGCAGCAACGAAGACGCAACGCAGCCAAAAAAATATAAAAACATAAATTTATAAAAAAAAGTTTCCATATCAAATCTAGGTATAACATATGGTAGACATTCACTAAATGCTCATTGACTGACCCAAGGAATCACACTTCAATTGAATAAGTCACAAAGGCACAGAATCTTGCAACTAAAACACCACAAGTTATTTTAAAAACTAAAACTTTTTGATTAAGCTAATATTGTCTATGGTAGAACATCCAAAAGGTCAAAAAAATAAATATCAAGGAAAAGAACCTTCTCCACACCCTTACACCCACTGTTGACATTAAGCATATGTCCCTATACTCTTCTTAGTGGAGTTTCCAGAATTGAGATCATACATACTATCGTTGATTTCTGCCTTCATTGTTGACCAAATGAAAGTTTTAGTCCCTTATGAAGGGAATTTTCTTTGTTATTTTTCGTAAGCCATGCTTGTTGAATAAAATTCCACCAGCAGAAATGATCAAGAAATCCCTTACCACCAACCTCCCTGAATAATTTACCAATGGTTTTGATACTGTAACCCTAGCAACCTAACCTTCTAATTAACAAGGGACGACTCTTTTTTAACCACAGTCAGTCAGCTGGTGCTGACCCAAACCAAGGCCATGAAGAGAAATCAAAACACAAACGTCTATATCTGAAGTCTCGGTTTTCTTCACGGGGAAAAATGCCACTCACACTGGTTTAATTAAAAACCAGCACCACCACCCCCCCTCCTTTGAAAGCTAAGAATCAGATCAGATTTGGTCCAAGTAAAGAAGAAAGTAAATAATGCACCGTTAACGAAAAAAAAACTAAAGTGAATTCCTCTGAAGTTACTGCTCTAGATTTCTAATTTCTGCCTGTTTATTGGGGAAAACAATTCACAAATGGTGTTTCCTGGAATGGGTAGGTCATGACTTCTGTACTCGTTTCAGTTATGCAGGTACAAACCTGCATACAAATAAACACACCACACCTTTGGGCCTGGGGAGGTGTGTGTGTGTAGTGGAGGGTGCACACAGAGAGTAAGAAGTACAGAAATTGTTTTCCCAAAGCATCACCGATTTTTTTCCAGATGAATTTCCTTCAAAGCCTTCCCTAATGTGATTTTTTTAGGTCAAACCAGCCATTCTTTACTGCAAGATCCAGGTAAGACAGGGAAATAAAGATTGACAACGTCTGGTCAGATGAATCCATGGTTTTGTAAACATGGTTGGCCCTCAGTAAATACAGGTGAGGTTACTCTCAACCTGGAATATTTTTCAGCAATAACTTTTGGCTTCACTGAACATGAGTCACAGAGCCAGGTATATGTAGAACTTCATGACAAGTTCTATCCTCTGGATACTAAAGTTTGCCTACAACAGACATCAGTGTGAAAATGATTGAATACTATGTGACTAAGAAGCCAACCATAATCTCTAGCTCCCAGAAACTACCAGTGAGGATTGATAAAGGTCCCCATCACTAACACAAACATTCTGAAAACAAAACAATGTATTTGGGGCAGATAAATAAGAGCAGCACCTAGCATCTCTTTTCTTAAACACACCCATTCCAAAGGTAATCAACAGGCATAAGAGTGGTTTGTAAAAAAGCATTCAGCAAAGTGCCTGTGTGTTAAAGTTGGGAGTTCAAGAAAAGGCAGCAGGGATGTCCCTGGTGGCGCAGTGGTTAGGAATCCACCTGCCAACGTAGGGTACATGGGTTCAAGCCCTGGTCCGGGAAAATCCCATGTGCCGAGGAGCAAATAAGCCCGCGCGCCACAACTACTGAGCTTGCACTCTAGAGCCCGTGAGCCACAACTACTGAGCCCAAGTGCCACAACTACTGAAGCCTGCGCGCCTAGAGCCCGTGCTCCGCAACAAGAGAAGCCACTGCAATGAGAAGCCCATGCACCACAACGAAGAGTAGCCACTGCTCAACACAACTAGAGAAAGCCTGTGCATAGCAACAAAGACCCAACAGACAAAACTAATAAATAAATTTAAAATACGTATATTTAAAATGAGTAACAATCCTGCAGCCTGTGGAACAAAAACCACATTCACAGAAAGACAGACAAAATGAAAAGGCAGAGGGCTATGTACCATATGAAGGAACAAGATAACACCCCAGAACAACAACTAAATGAAGTGGAGATAGGCAACCTTCCAGAAAAAGAATTCAGAATGATAGTGAAGATGATCCAGGACCTTGGAAAAAGAATGGAGGCAAAGATCAAGAAGATGCAAGAAATGTTTAACAAAGACCTAGACAAATTAAAGAACAAACAGAGATGAACAATACAATAACTGAAATGAAAACTACACTAGAAGGAGTCAATAGCAGAATAACTGAGGTAGAAAAACGAATAAGTGATCTGGAAGAGAGAATGGTGGAATTCACTGCTGCAGAACAGAATAAAGAAAAAAGAATGAAAAGAAATGAAGACAGCATAAGAGACCTCTGGGACAACATTAAACGCAACAACATTCACATTATAGGGGTCCCAGAAGGAGAAGAGAGAGAGAAAGGACCAGAGAAAATATTTGAAGAGATTATAGTCAAAAACTTCCCTAACATGGGAAAGGAAATAGCCACCCAAGTCCAGGAAGCGCAGCAAGTCCCATATAGGATAAACCCAAGGAGAAACACGCCAAGACACATAGTAATCAAATGGGCAAAAATTAAAGACAAAGAAAACTTATTGAAAGCAGCAAGGGAAAAACGATAAATAACATACAAGGGAACTCCCATAAGGTTAACAGCTGATTTCTCAGCAGGAACTCTACAAGCCAGAAGGGAGTGGCATGATATACTTAAAGAGATGAAAGGGAAGAACCTTCAACCAAGATTACTCTACCCGGCAAGGATCTCATTCAGATTCGATGGAGAAATCAAAAGCTTTACAGACAAGCAAAAGCTAAGAGAATTCAGCACCACCAAACCAGCTCTACAGCAAATGCTAAAGGAACTTCTCTAAGTGGGAAACACAGGAGAAGAAAAGGACCTACAAAAAAAACCCAAAACAATTAAGAAAATGGTCATAGGAACATATATATCAATAATTACCTTAAACGTGAATGGATTAAATGCTCCAACCAAAAGACATAGGCTTGCTGAATGGATACAAAAACAAGACCCATATATATGCTGTCTACAAGAGACCCACTTCAGACCTAGGGACACATACAGAGACTGAAAGTGAGGGGATGGAAAAAGATATTCCATGCAAATGGAAATCAAAAGAAAGCTGGAGTAGCTATACTCATATCAGATAAAATAGACTTTAAAGTAAGGAATGTTACAAGAGACAAGGAAGGACACTACATAATGATCAAAGGATCAATCCAAAAAGAAGATATAAAAATTACAAATATATATGCACCCAACATAGGAGCACCTCAATATATAAGGCAACTGCTAACAGCCATAAAAGGGGAAATCAACATTAACACAATAATAGTGGGGGACTTTAACACCTCACTTACACCAATGGACTGATCATCCAAAATGAAAATAAATAAGGAAACAGAAGCTTTAAATGACACAATAGACCAGATAGATTTAACTGATATTTATAGGACATTCCATCCAAAAACAGCAGATTACACTTTTTTCTCAAGTGCGCATGGAACATTCTCCAGGACAGATCACACCTTGGGCCACAAATCAAGCCTCAGTAAATTTAAGAAAACTGAAATCATATCAAGCATCTTTTCTGACCACAACACTATGAGATTAGAAATGAATTACAGGGGAAGAAAACGTAAAAAAACACAAACACATGGAGGCTAAACACTACGTTACTAAATAACCAAGAGATCACTGAAGAAATCAAAGAGGAAATTTAAAAATACCTAGAGACAAATGACAATGAAAACACAACGATCCAAAACCTATGGGATGCAGCAAGAGCAGTTCTAAGAGGGAAGTTTATAGCTATACAAGCCTACTCAAGAAACAAGAAACATCTCAAACAATCTAACCTTACACCTGAAGGAACTAGAGAAAGAAGAACAAACAAAACCCAAAGTCAGCAGAAGGAAAGAAATCATAAAGATCAGAGCAGAAAAAAATGAAATAGAAACAAAGAAAACAATAGCAAGGATCAATAAAACTAAAAGCTGGTTCTTTGAGAAGATAAACAAAATTGACAAACCATTAGCCAGACTCATCAAGAAAAAGAGGGAGAGGACTCAAATCAATAAATTTAGAAACGAAAAAGAAGTTACAACAGACACCGCAGAAATACAAAGCATCCTAAGAGACTACTACGAGCAACTCTATGCCAATAAAATGGCCAACCTGGAAGAAATGGACAAATTCTTAGAAAGGTGTAACCTTCCAAGACTGAACCAGGAAGAAACAGAAAATATGAACAAACCAATCACAAGTAATGAAATTGAAACTGTGATTAAAAATCTTCCAACAAACAAAAGTCCACGACCAGATGGCTTCACGGGTGAATTCTATCAAACATTTAGAGAAGAGCTAACACCCATCCTTCTCAAACTCTTCCAAAAATTGCAGAGGAAGGAACACTCCCAAACTTATTCTATGAGGCCATCATCACCCTGATACCAAAACCAGACAAAGACACTACAAAAAAAGAAAATTACAGACCAATATCACTGATGAATATAGATGCAAAAATCCTCAACAAAATACTAGCAAACAGAATCCAACAACACATTAAAAAGGATCATACACCATGATCAAGTGAGATTTATCCCAGGGATGCAAGGATTCTTCAATATATGTAAATCAATCAATTCGATACACCATATTAACAAATTGAAGAAGAAAAACCATATGATCATCTCAATAGATGCAGAAAAAGCTTTTGACAAAATTCAACACCCATTTATGATAAAAACTCTCCAGAAAGTGGGCATAGAGGGAACCTACCTCAACATAATAAAGGCCATATACGACAAACCCACAGCAAACATCATTCTCAATGGTGAAAAACTGAAAACATTTCCTCTAAGATCAGGAACAACACAAGGATGTCCACTCTCACCACTATTATTCAACATAGTTTTGGAAGTTTTAGCCACAGCCATCAGAGAAAAGAAATAAAAGGAATACAAATTGGAAAAGAAGAAGTAAAACTGTCACTATTTGCAGATGACATGATACTATATATAGAGAGAATTCTAAAAATGCCACCAGAAAACTACTAGAGCTAATCAATGAATTTGGTAAAGTTGCAGGATACAAAATTAATGCACAGAAATCCCTGGCATTCCTATACACTAATGATGAAAAATCTAAAAGAGAAATTAAGGAAACACTCCCATTTCCCACTGCAACAAAAAGAATAAAATACCTAGGAATAAACCTAGCTAAGGAGACAAAAGACCTGTATGCAGAAAACTATAAGACACTGATGAAAGAAATTAAAAATGATACCAAGAGATGGAGAGATATACCATGTTCTTGGATTGGAAGAATCAACATTGTGAAAATGATGATACTGCCCAAAGCAATCTACAGATTGAATGCAATCCCTATCAAATTACCAATGGGATTTTTTACGGAACTAGAACAAAAAATCTTAAAATTTGTATGGAGACACAAAAGACCCCGAATAGCCAAAGCAGTCTTGAGGGAAAAAAACGGAGCTGAAGGAATCAGACTCCTGACTTCAGACTATACTACAAAGCTACAGTAATCAAGACAATATGGTACTGACACAAAAACAGGAACATAGATCAATGGAACAAGATAGAAAGCCCAGCGATAAACCCATGCACCTATGGTCAACTAATCTATGACAAAGGAGGCAAGGATATACAATGGAGAAAAGACAGTCTCTTCAATAAGTGGTGCTGGGAAAACTGGACAGCTACATGTAAAAGAAGGAAATTAGAACACTCCCTAATACCATACACAAAAATAAACTCAAAATGGATTCGAGACCTAAATGTAAGACTGGACACTAGAAAACTCTTAGAGGAAAACATAGGAAGAACACTCTTTGACATAAATCACAGCAAGATGTTTTTTGATCCACCTCCTAGAGTAATGGAAATAAAAACAAAAATCAACAAATGGGACCTAATGAAATTTCAAAGCTTTTGCACAGCAAAGGAAACCATAAACAAGACGAAAAGACAACCCTCAGAATGGGAGAAAGTATTTGCAAACGAATCAATGGACAAAGGATTAATCTCCAAAATATATAAACAGCTCATGCAGCTCAATATTAAAGAAACAAACAACCCAATCCAAAAATGGACAAAAGACGTAAACAGACATTTCTCCAAAGAAGACATACAGACGGCCAAGAAGCAATAAAAAGCTGCTCAACATCACTAATTATTAGAGAAATGCAAATCAAAACTACAATGAGGTATCACCTCACACCAGTTAGAATGGGCATCATCAGAAAATCTACAAACAACAAATGCTGGAGAGGGTGTGGAGAAAAGGGAACCCCTTGCACTGTTGGTGGGAATGTAAACTGATACAGCCACTATGGAGAACAGTATGGAGGTTCCTAAGAAACTAAAAATAGAATTACCATAGGATCCAGCAATCCCACTACTGGGCATATACCCAGAGAAAACCATAATTCAGAAAGACACATGCACCCCAATGTTCATTGCAGCACTCTTTACAATAGCCAGGTCATGGAAGCAACCTAAATGCCCATCGAAATTGAGTCATTTGTTGAGACATGGATGGATCTAGAGACTGTCATACAGAGTGAAGTAAGTCAGAAAGAGAAAAACAAATATTGTACATTAATGCATGTATGTGGAACCTAGAAAAATGGTACAGATGAACCGGTTTGCAGGGCAGAAGTTGAGACACAGATGTAGGGAACAAATGTATGGACACCAAGGGGGGGAAACCGCACGGGGATGGGGATTGTGGTGTGCTGAATTGGGCGACTGGAATTGCCACGTACACACTGATGTGTATAAAACTGATGACTAATAAGAACCTGTTGGGGCTTCCTGGGTGGCGCAGTGGTTGATAGTCCGCCTGCCGATGCAGGGGACACAGGTTTGTGCCCCAGTCTGGGAGGATCCAACGTGCCGCAGGGCGGCTGGGCCCGTGAGCCATGGCCACTGGGCCTGCGTGTCCGGAGTCCGTGCTCCGCAATGGGAGAGGCCACGGCAGTGAGAGGCCCGCATACCGCAAAAAAAAAAAAGAACCTGCTGTATAAAAAAATAAATAAAATTAAATCTAAAAAATTTTTTTAAATGAATAAAATACTATTAGAAAAAAAGAAGAAAAGAAATGGCAGTGGCCATTCTTCAAAAAACTTGATTTCTTCCTCCTCACTTTTATAGTCCATTTACACACTTGGAGCTGAAATGGATCCCAGTGGCTCTGAACTACCAAAACCTCAGAGTTGTCTTGGATGGCCCACGGCACGAAGTCCATCAGGATGAAAAGCTAAAGTGTACTCAAAATTTACAAGAAACATTAGTTTAGCTTTTGATTGCCTCTGGATCATAGTTTTGAACATCAACTAATTATCAGGGACTTTGGGCCCCAGGCCATAGTGCTTTTCTGGGTAATGAATTTCCTGTTACCCTTATACCTCTTGGTATTGATGAGGGGAGGAGGGTGTCACAATTACGAGAACTAAAATAGGGAAAGACTGAAATGTGCTCCAGGAACCAACTTTCTGCTTGTAGTGTTTGGATTCTGAAACAATTCATATAGACCAAAGATTTCTCACTCCTTTCATAGGTTTTCAGATGTTCTACTGATGAGGTCACCAGACTCTGCAGAAGACCACCCGCTCCTCCCCTCATAGACTGTTGTTTGTCACTCAGTAGACACTGAATAAAAATATGTGGAAAAAACTCAATATTAAGGCTCTCTCTTTTCTTTTCTTCTTTTTTTAAATAAATTTATTTATTTTTGGCTGCATTGGGTCTTCGTTGCTGCACATGGGCTTCTCTCTAGTTGCAGCGAGCGGGGGCACCTCTTCGTTGTGGTGCACAGGCTTCTCACTGCGGTGGCTTCTCTTGTTGCAGAGCATGGGCTCTAGGCGTGCTGGCTTCAGTAGTTGAGGCACACGGGCTTAGTTGCTCTGTGGCATGTGGGATCTTCTCGGACCAGGGCTCGAACCCATGTCTCCTGCACTGGCAGGCGGATTCTCAACCACTGCGCCACCAGGGAAGCCCAAGGCACTCTCTTTTCAACCAATGAAAAGGTTGTTAATAAGTCATAAAAGGTTCACATCCCTTGACCCTGCACTCAAGACCCTAACCTGAGGAAACAGCCTGAACTCTGTATAAAGCCTTATGAACAGAAACATTCACTGAAGCGTGGAAAACTGCCCAAATGTCCAGCAATGTCTTCAGATATTGAAATGATCGCAAAAAGCTTCTAGTTACACGGAAAGTGTTCAGGCTAAATTAGACGACAAACACACAGCTCGGAAATAAAAACAACCTCAACTATTTTGTGGTTGCATCTAGGAAATAGAAGATCTCTCTTCCCAAACTTTCTACAACGATCTTTATGTTTTCTGGTTGTAAAAGGAACAAAAAGATAAGGAACCATTAACAGACAAACTTCCATTTCCAAAGCTAACCCCAGCACCTAAACCAGGTCGGGGCACTCGACCCGCCTTTCCCCTGCTTTACTGGGGTGGGCGGTATCGCAGGGTAAACGGTTTCGTCCCACTGTTTGAACAACATCAGTTTTCTCCCACTCAGTTTTGTGCCTCAGCATTTAACATCCACTCCTTGAGGGGCCACAGTACACCAGACACTGTTAGGCTCTGAGTTTTCCAAGCAGGAGGGTATTAAGTTTGCAATAACTCTCGACATGGAACACTTTTTGTCTTGGGCATTCCTAAAAGGACAGAACCGCCGTCTGGGTACCAGAAAGCCGACGAGCACACAACGGGGCGCGGCCGCTCTCAGGGGCACTCCTGGCTCTAGCGAAACCCACCGACCACGAAATTCACCGTGGGTGAATCACAGATGGGTAGGGCAGTGAAGGTCCCTGGGCCCAGCCTTGCGGACTGAGTCATTCCAAAGCCAGAGCTGCCGGAAACACGCCCTGCGCCGCAGGAGGAGGAGTCCCGAGGGCGCGGCCCGGACTTCACCTCCTTGACGCCACCTGGGCTTCTAGGGCCAGACTTGTACAAGCGAAAGGGTTCGGGGGGTGTCTCCAGCCCGGAACCGCTCCCTTCGCGCGGATGCAACACGCGTCAGCTCTGCGGCCGAGCAGTCTGGAGGCAGCCGGGGGTGTCCGGCCTAAATCCACTCCCCAGGGAGCTTACTGCACCCAGCGCGGGTGGATCACGCCGCTCCCCGGGGAGAGTGGCAGCCAGCAAGCCCCGGCTTTCTCCAAGGAGCCCTCCACCTCCTTGCCCGGGCCCGTGTCCGGATACAAATGGGGGCCAAAGGCAGACTCCCTCCATCCTTCACCCAATCGCGGTTTCCCGGCTGGGGTGGGGAGGGGGCGGAGGCGCAATAGAGGACTCCAGGGCGCTCCCCACGCGCGTGCATCCCCCGGGCGCATAGGTTACCCGGACCTAGCCCTCCAGGGCACGCTCCACCGCCCCGGGAGCGCCCAGGCCCGGGCTCCTCGCAGTCCCAGGCCGAGTCGCCGCGTCCCCTTCCTCCAGGGATGCGAAGGGGCGGCCTGCCCACCTCCGGCCCACCGCCTACCCCACCTGCCGGCGCTGCGCGCCGCGCCCTGGCCGGCCCCGGAACGCTTACCTTGCTCTCAATCTGCTTCACCATCTTGGCTGCTGCGGTCTGACTAGCGACCTTACACTGGAATACACGGAAATACACGGAAGCGGACCCAAGGCGCCGGACGAAGCGTGGAGAGCGCGCAGCCCGCTTTCCCTTTATAGCAACGGTGGGCGGGGCGGGCGGGCGCGCGCGGCGTAAGTGTGGCGGGGGCGCGCCCGCTGGGGCCTCCAGGGCCCGCCTAGGAGTCTGGGCTACGCCCCGCCTCCCGGATGCGGCCGGACGGGGGCGGGACCGCCGGCAGGGGCGGGGTCGGAGGGGCAGGGCTGGGGCGGGCGCGGGGCGGAGCTCCTCGGAGTCCTCTGGGCTGGAGACCTTCGGCGCCTCCCACCTGTACCCCACCTGGGCGTGGGGATGCGTGACGTAAAGGGCGCCTGCACTATGCATGGCGGGCGGAGGCCACCCAATGAGCTACAGGGTCACCTGGGAAGGGGCCAGCCAGGCCTTAATCGGACGCGCCCAGGCTCGAGAAGAGGCCACCTACGATTTCTCGGAAAGGCCCGTCGCACCCCTGCCCGCCAGCCCCGCGAACCCCACAAAATGCTGAGTAACGATCACCAGGAAGTGTTTCTGCTTGTGCACCTCCACCTCCTTACCGGAGTTTATCGCGAAGGTTCTCTTCTCTTCCCTCCTTCCTGTTTTTTTCACTTTAACGGGGAACCTGCTGCTCCAGCGTGACACAGCATTTTAGTGCGGTAGTGACGGCTGGGAAGTGGCTGGGATCCTGCGAAGCAGACAGCTAATGCGGGTTGAAAGTCCCGCCAGAGTGACGCAGTTGTGACCCTGAGCAGGCGTTGACCTCCCGGTGCCTCAGTTTTCCTTTCTGTAAAATGAGAATCGTAATGGTCCCTAACTCCTGGCGGTGGTGTTTTGAGGATTAAGTAAAGTGCTTGTAAAGTGATTAGGAGAGTGCTTGGCACATGGCAGGCACTCAGAAAGTAGTTATAATTAAAGCTGTTGTGAGCACTAATTAGTCGTGCTTGGTGTCATGTGTTGGCAGGACTGGGGATTGGGGAAGGCGATTGGGGGTTATTAGCTGGCATTGTGAAGCCAGGAGGGAAGCTGGAAGTGGAAATGGGCAAGTTGTTGAGCTGGAATGAGAGCCAGGAGGCTGGAAAGTCGTGGAATGCTGTTGGGGTAAGAGGGCGGAGCATGAGTTTTCAGGTGGAGGCACTCTGGATGCAGCTCATCTAGGTGTGATTGGCTGGGACGGTGAAACTGCTCCCTGGCTTCCTTCTGTCTGCTCTTTCAAACAGAGAGGAGGGAAGGAAAACAGGTTTTGAACCTCTTGTGCAAAGTTTCTACAAGGTTGAGGAACACAGTCCATGGGTAAGGATATAGACAAGGGACACATTCTAAAGACAGTCCTAGACAGAGGGAGGATGGGCTGGCTTGAATGCAGCACCTTCCCGTAGAGAATAACAATAGTGGGGCAGAGAAGAGGCCTTACGGGGTACCAGGAGCACAATACAAAATTTGCTTTGCTTCTGCTGTGTCTTCAGCCCAACTTACATCCCAGCTTCTGGGCCTATTACTTGGTACATTTACATGGGAGATGACAATAAATATCTGAGCTGTAGGAAGTGGAGGTACAGATCTCCATTGGCCATCCAAACCACCCTCAGCTGACACCTCCTCTTCAAGGACCTTCCAAATGTCCAGGACCAATGTAGAGAGGGGATTATGGGGGATGCTACAATTACAGGGAACAGGGAACTGGCAGGCGAGCATGTGTTTTAAGAGCCTGGACTCTGCAATTAGATTCCCTGTCCTCATACCCACTCTACCACTTAGTGTCTGGGTAGCTCTAGACAAGTCTAAACAGCCTTCCAGTGCCTCAGTTTCCTCACCTATAAAATGGGGATAATAATACCCTGTGCTACTAGAAGGGTCAAGTGAGCTAAAATATATGTAAAGTGCTTAGAACCATGCCTGGTACACAGTAAGTGCTATATAAACTATGTTTACAGGCTATTAATAGGATGGTGACATTCCTCTGGAATGATGGCAGAGGTGGAAGGGGAGACTGTAAAACAGGTGTCAAAGTCCAAAGTGAATCAAGTTATCAGGAAATTCGCAATGAACAGTGAGCTCGGTTACATGAATCTCAAAGGAAAAGGATTTTTTTCCCCCTCAGAGGGTGAAAGAAAAGTGGGCTAGACTTGGCCCTACTCAAAGAGGACAGTCCCCTGCTTACAGGGACATGGGAAACTCAAGTCCTTAGGATTTCAGTTGGGGCAAGGAGGTAACATCCTGTGGGAAGAGTGAAATGCAGGGGAATCGCTGGGACAGCCCAGTGAGGGAGGATCTGTTTGTGCAGAAAGGTAGGGGTGAGAAGAGCAATAGAGAGGGGGTGATATAAAGGCCTTTCTTTGGGGGGTTGGTTCTGTGTATTAGTCAGAACTCTCAGTCGTAAGGAGAAATTCCAGCTCAAATGGACTTAAACCAAAAAGAATTAGTAACTCATACAAGTAGGAACTCCAGGGGCCTAAAGCTGTCACAGGAGCACCATAGTTCTTGTTTCATTCTCAGTGGGTTCTCCACCTAATGCAAGACTAGCCCCTCCAGGCTTAGGTCCCTACCATTTTAGTATCCCCGAAGAAAGGGCACTCTTCTCCCCTGCTCTAGTAAGTGCCCTGGAGGCTGACCTTCATTGACTCGAGTTGGGGGTAGAGGAGGGAATCAGCCTTGCTTGAACCATTTATTTCAACTAGGAGTGAGCAAATTCCAGGGGGTTACCAGAGAAAGGGAAAATGCATTTTGGACAGACTAAAACGGTATTTCTATGTTGTCAAGAAAAGCAGAAATGAGGAGCTTGGGTGGTGAGCTTGCTTCAAGTTTCTGGGTCAGCTCAGTCTGAGGCTCCCTGAGGGACCGGAAAACTAGGTTTGCTGTCTTTGTTCAGGCTCGAATTTGAAGAAGATGCAGCTCTAGGGCTTCTGAGCAAGCTTCTCTCAGATCACCCATTTCTCTAACTATGAACCCTGACCGCCTCATTCAGCATAGCTGAAGGTATGTGATGATACCACAGACTCCTGGACCACACCCAGGATCACAATCTTTTGAGGTATATCCCTGGACTCTACATTTTAAAGCAGCGTCCCAGGTGATTAGGTACACTAAGATTTGATAAACTTGGCCTTGGGATCTCCAAAGGGAGGCCAACAATTAGTGAAGCTTAAAAATTGTCTAGCAAGAGAGTTGAGATGAAGACACAACAGTGAACATGTAAGTGATATGAAATTGGGAGCTCAAAATACAATGGTAAAGAAGATGGAGCTCAAAATACAATGGTAAAGAAGGAAAAGGAACAAATACAAGTGTCGAACAGTCATTCAGTGCCAGGCCTGGAGCTGGGTATATTGCATCATTCTTCTCAACATCCCCTAGGAGATAGATCTAATTCTTCCCATTTTACAGACAGAATGAAGGGGAGAAAGTATCAGCACAGTTTTCAAGCCAGCCCATCTACATGTCTTGAATTTCCTCATGCCACCAGTGACAGATATCTAACATTCCTTATACTAATTTATGAACTCTAACTATAAGGATATTTGAATAGTTTGCAGAAACTCCCTCTAGAACATCAGTTCCTATTTGGGGATTTTCAGATACTGATTTAAACACCCCAGGAGTAGACTCCTGATTAGGTACTTAAACTGTTAACTGTTTAGATTTTAAAAACTAATATACATATAAATACATTCCACAATTTCAATCCTAAGTATTTTAATGTAAACTTCAGTATAATAACCCCTGTGAGTAGCCTGCACACCACTGCTCTTTACATCCCTTCATCTGGTGCAATCGCCCCCGCTCCCTGCCCTCTCAAACCCTTTCACTGTGTACCTTGCTGAAACTAGCTGGATTCAGCAGCACTGATATATTGTTAGCCTCTTCTCAGATGTTTCTTTTACCTTATCTGAAACTTCTGCTCTTCTCAAGTGTGGGCTCCATGTACACCAGGGTCCAGGAAGTCAGGAAAACCCCTCCTCTTGCTGCTTCCAGATTCCTTCTCCTTTTCCAAGAAGCCCATGGATGGCTCTATTTAAAAAAAAAAAAAAAAAAAAAGGAAAGAAGGAAGAAACTTGACCCTCACCTCACACCATACAACAAAATAACTCAAAATTTACTATACAACTTCTAGAAGATGTTGGAAATAAATCTTTGCAAGCTTGGGGCAAATATTTCTTAGGACACTGAAATCGCTAACCATAAAAGAAAAACCTAATAAATTTCACTTCATTAAAATTTGAAACCTCTACTCTTTGAAAAACAATGTTAAACAGCTGGTAAAAACATGGCAATAACTGGAACACACACTTCTCAAAAGAAGGTATCTGAGTGACCAATAAGTATGCAAACAGAAAAATGCTCGACATCATTAGGCATCAGGGAATTTCAAAACCACAGTGAGATACCACTTTGGACCCACTAGACTGGTAAAATTAAAAAGACTGGTAACACCAAATGGTGGTGAGATTGTAGATTAACTGGAAGTAATTTTGATACATTACTGATAGGAGTGTAAAACTGGAAAACAGTTTGGTAAATTTGTTTTGTTTTCCTTTTTTAAAGTAAAGTTAAACATACATTTAACATATGGTCCAGTAATTCCACTTCTAGATATTTACCCAAAGGAAATTAAAACACAAATCCACACAAAAACTTGCATATGAATGTTCATAGCAACTTTATTCACAGTAGCCCCAAACTAAACCCAAATGTTCATCAACAGGTGAAAACTATTACTAATACCACTAATGGAAGTGATATATCCAGATGATAGAATACTTCTGAGCAGCAAAGAGAACTACTATATATACAATAAAATGGATAAATATCAAAAATACTATGCTGAGTTGGAAGAAACCAGACAGAAGAGACTACACAGTGAAAAAATCTATTCATATGAAGTTCTAGAACAGGTAAGACTAATCTATAGCGACAGAAAGCAAATTAGCAGTTTCATGATGCTGGGGTGGGGGGATTGCCAAGAGGCATAGGGAAACTTTTTGGTGATTATATAGATCTACACATTTTTTACAATTCATGGAACCATGCACTAAAGATGGGTACATTTTATTTATTACGGGTGCAAACTCTATCCGCAATAAAGTTGATTTAAACAGCTAAACTGTAGTCTCTGAATAATCCTTTCTGGTCACAGAAGCCATCCTTAAGACATTAAAATACTCACAAAGCAACAGAGATGGGATAAATTGAAGCATTTAGGCAGTGCTCTAATTTGGACCATGTAAGTTGTAAGCATGGCTAACCAAGACCGTGCATGCAAAAGTAGATATCCTTTTATATGAAGTAGGCTTCATATAGGATATAAGATGTTAAACATGTACAATCTAATTGGTGTGACACACCCTACTTACTCTAAATCCAGAGACATGGAGAACCACTGAGGGAAAAATACAAGTAAAACCTGGTGGACTCTTTATAAAGGGCCACCTTGGGAGAGTCTGAGCCATCCACAGTGAAGAAAGGTAGGGTAAGACTCCTCACACCCCCAAATGAGGTAAAAAACAAGGATGTCCACTCTCACCACATCTAGTCACCATTGTACTGCAGGTTCTAGCCAGAGCAATTAGGCAAGAAAAAAAAAAGCATCCAGATTGGAAAAGAAGAACTAAAGCTATCTCTATTTGCAAATGACATGATCTTGTATACAGAAAATCCTAAAGATCCTAAAAACTATTAGAACAAGTAAGTTCAGCAAGGATTCAGGATATAGGCTCAGTATATAAAATTCAAAAAGAATGAATTACTTGGACATAATTTAATAATAAGTGTGACACCTGTACAGTGAAAACTGCAAAACCTCATTGAAAGAAATTAAAGAGTTAAACAAATGAAAAGACATCCCATGTTCATGGATTGGAAGACAATATTATTAAGATGTCAATACTTCCCAATTGGTCTATAGATTCAGTACAATCCCTATCAAAAGCCCAACTGTGCTTTTTGGCTGAAGTTGACAAGCTGATCCTAAAATTGATACGGAAATGCAAAGGAAACACAGAATAGCTAAAAGAATCTTGAAAAACAAGAGCAAAGTTGGAGGACTCACACTTTCTAATTTCAAAACTTACTACAAAAGCTACAGTATTCAAAACAGTGTCATACTAGCATAAGGACAGACATATAGATCAGTAGGACAAAATTGAGAGTCCAGAAATAAACCCATAAATCTATGGTCAACTGACTTTCAACAAGGGTGCAAGACCATTATGGAGGAAGGACAGTATCTTCAGCAAATGGTGCTGGGACAATTGGATATCCACATGCAAAAGAATGAGATTGGACCCATACCTTATACCATTGACAAAAATGAACTCAAAATGGATCAAAGACCTAAATGTAAGAGCTAAAACTATTAAACTCTTAGAGGAAAACATAGGTATACATTTCTGTGACCTTGGATTAGGCAATGATTTCTTAGAGATGACACTAAAAGAACAAGCAACCAAGTAAAAAATAGACAAATTGGACTTCTTCAAAATTAAAATTTTTTTTCTCCAAAGCACACCATCAAGAAAGTGAAAAGACATACAGTGGGAGAAAATATTTGTAAATTATGTATTTGATATGAGACTTGTATCTAGAATACATAAAGAACTCTTACAACTCAACAGTAAAAAGACAGCTTATTAAAAAAAAAATTGGCAAATGATTTGAATAGACATTTCTCCAAAGAAGATAGACAAATGGCCAAGAAGCACATGAAAATATGTTCAACATTGTTAATCATTACAGATATGCAAATCAAAACCACAATGAGATACTACTTCACACCCACCAAGATGGCTATAATAAGATTAAAACAAGTGTTGGTGAGGATGTGGAGAAATTGGAATGCTGATACACTGCTGGTAGAAATGAAAAATGGTGCAGCTGCTGTGAAAAACAGTTTGGCAGTTCTTCAATAAATTAAACATAGAGTTACTATATAATCTAGCAATTCTGCTCCTAGGTATACGCCCAAAAAAGTTGATAATATATACATACACACAAAAAACCTTGAATGAATAATAAAATGTGGGATAGCCACACAACAGAATATTTTTTGGCCATAAAATGGAATGAAGTTATGATACATGCCACAATAAAAATGAACCTTGAAAACATGCTAAGTGAAAGAAGCCAGGCAGAAAAGGCCATGTAGTATATGATTCCATTTATCTAAAATGACCAGAACAGGCAAATCCATAGAGTCCATTAGTGGTTCCAGGGAGTGGGGGGAGTAGGAGATGGGGAGTGACTACTAATGGATATGGAGTTCATTTCTTTTTTAAAATTTATTTAATTAATTTATTTTTTGCTGCGTTGGGTCTTTGTTGCTGCGTGCGGGCCCTCCCCAGCTGTGGCGAGCAGGGGCCACTCTTCACCACGGTGCACAGGCCTGTCACTGCAGTGGCCTCTCCCGCTGAGGAGCACTGGCTCCAGGCGTGCAGGCCTCAGCAGCTGCAGCACGCGGGCTCAGTAGTTGTGGCTCGCAGGCTTAGTTGCTCTGCGGCATGTGGGATCCTCCTGGAACGGGGCTCTAACCCGTGTCCCCCGCACTGGCAGGAGGACTCCCAACCACTGTGTCACCAGGGAAGTCCTGGAGTTCCTTTCTGAGGTCTTGAAAATGTTCTGAAGTTAGATAATGGTGATGATTATACAACTTTGTGAATATGTTAAAAACCATTTAACTATAAAACAAAAATGGGATAAAGATATCTATTGTGCCTTCACCAAATCATCTAATATAAATAAATATGCTCTTCAGATTATAGAAAAAGAAATGAAAACCCTTCCTACAGAAGCTGGCTGAGTCCAGTTCCTCTAATTGTACTTTGGAAATTTTGTTTCTCCAGAAGGTAGAGAGATAAAATGTGGGTAGATTATCTTTGCCCGGTGCCATTAACAACTGGTCTAGAGGTAAAAGTGACCCTGGCTCTTGTGGGGAGGACGACTTGCTTATCTATAACCCCCAGTCAATCAGGAGTACATATTTTCGATTATCTGCTCCTTACCTACATGGCTGCTGGTGTGCTACACCGTTCATTGGAACTCTATTAACAATCTAACTATGCACAAGTATCCTTACCAGCAGATAACCTTTAAGAGAAAGAGGATGATGCCATAAAAGAATTTTACTTGGCTGGAGCCTTAAGACGTAAAAGAAGTAAGACTTCATTTGAAATACATGATTGTCTAGGATGTCTAATCCTAGAACTATTTAGAAATCACTTTACAAAGAAGTAATTCAGTGGTCCAACATGTGCATTCAAGATTATTCCCGATGCTGGCAACTTTGAGGGTACAGTCAAGGTGTCACAAGCAAAGATGTAAACACATTATTGGTTGGATTTTTCTGTTATATTGGCCTTTACCTTTTGTTTATCTTTGTCACTTGGCCTATGTTTGTGAGGCCTGTGTTCTCTCATGATTCTCCTCTTAGAAAAACAGTGTTAGTCTTTAATTAGAATCTTTATCAGCAAAGGGAATTGAAGAGACAACAATATTTAAAAATGAATCAGGGCTTCCCTGGTGACGCAGTGGTTAAGAATCCACCTGCCAATGCAGGGGACACGGGTTCAAGCCCTGGTCCGGGAAGATCCCACGTGCCGCAGCGTGATTAAGCCCGTGGGCCACAACTACTGAGCCCCTGGGCCACAACTACTGAAGCCCCCGCACCTAGAGCCTGTGCTCCACAATAAGAGAAGCCACCACAATGAGAAGCTTGCGCACTGCAGCAAAGAGTAGACCCCGCTCGCCACGACCAGAGAAAATGCCACGTGCAGCAATGAAGACCCAACGCAGCCAAAAATAAACTTATGAAAAACCCCAAAGAATCATTGTAGTAACTTTTACTGGATTCACGTGAGGTCACCTTTGTTTTGCTCATAAAGGATATCTTTACTCCAATAAAGCACTTGGCACTTCCTCAATTCTACTTCACTGCTACTGTCCTGGTTCAGACCACTTCATCTCTTACCTGGACCACAGCCATACCCTCGTGACTCATCCCCCTTCTACCATACTTGCTCCACTGTGATCCATTCTTTACACATCAGTATGTACATCTGATGTACACGTCACACCTCTGCTTGAAACCAACCCTTCAATGATCTTTTCATTGCTCCCTGAATAGAACGCAAACACTGCCTACGGTCACAAGAATGGAAAACAGACTTAGACGTGCAGCTCTGATCAGACCTTGTCAGGAGCCAAAATTCCTTGTAGAAATACAAGGACTGAGGAATAGGGGTTTTATCTGTACTTACTTCAAACCCCCTTTTGTTTTCTATTTTGATTGCAGAAACGAATAAATACTTTGTCGAATAACAAAGTAACCTGTTTTATGGTACCAGTTTCCATGGTAACACAATTCAGAAACAGTGGTAGAAACACTGAGCCTTTTCTCCCCTTCAATGTATCCCTCTCGCAATTTACAGGAAGTTTATTTTAGTGTTACTCACACTTAGTCATTTTTTCTGGAAACACATTTAGAAAATCATTCGTTTTTCTAGTGAAATCTGATAACTTAAACATATAATCTAGCACAGCCCCATCTGCTGACCCCAAACCAAACAAACCAGTGTTTCAATACCATTTAATCTTTTTTTTTCACACCTTTATTGGAGAATAAATGTTTTGTTAGCTTCTGCTATACAACAAAGTGAATCAGCTACATATATACATATATCCCCATATCCCCTCCCTCTTGAGCCTCCCTCCCACCCTCCCTACCCCATCCCTCTAGGTGGTCACAAAGCACCAAGCTGATCTCCCTGTGCTATGCGGCTGCTTCCCACTAGCCAACCATTTTACATTTGGTAGTGTATATATGTCAATGCTACTCTCCCACTTCATCCCAGCTTCCCCTTCCCTCCCTGTGCCCTCAAGTCCGTTCTATACGTCTGCATCTTTATTATATACGTCTGCATCTTTATTCCTGCCCTGCCACTAGGTTCATCAGTACTGCTTTTTAAAATTCCACATATATGTGTTAGCATACGGTATTTGTTTTTCTCTTTCTGACTTACTTCACTCTGTATGACAGACTCTAGGTCCATCCACATCACTACAAATAACTCAATTTCATTCCTTTTTATGGTTGAGTAACATTCCATTGTATACATGTGCCACATCTTCTTTATCCATTCATCTGTTGATGGACATTTAGGTTGCTTCCACGTCCTGGCTATTGTAAATAGTGCTGCAATGAAAATAGAACTACCATATGACCCAGCAACCCCACTACTCAGCATATACCCTGAGAAAACCATAATTCAATACCATTTGATCTTGAGTTCAGGGCAGGGTTTTGTGAAATAACACTTTCTGAACATTTTCTCAAAATTATTCATAGATCTCAAACAGATAACAATTATATTTAACTTTTAATCATTCCCACCTGAAAACAAGTCATGAACTCTTAGCAGAAATGTGGTCTGACCACCAAACACTTAAATATGAAGCAAAAAATGAACAGCAAGATGACTGAATTAAAAAGCACTTGAGGGCTTCCCTGGTGGCGCAGTGGTTGAGAGTCCGCCTGCCGATGCAGGGGACGCGGGTTCGTGCCCCGGTCTGGGAGGATCCCACGTGCCGCGGAGCGGCTGGGCCCGTGAGCCATGGCCGCTGAGCCTGCGCGTCCGGAGCCTGTCCTCCGCAACGGGAGAGGCCACAGCAGTGAGAGGCCCGCGTAACGCATATAAAAAAAAAAAAAAAAAAAAAAAAAAAAAGCACTTGAGGGACTTCCCTGCCACTCCAGTGGTTAGGAGTCCCCACTTCCACTGCAGGGGTACGGGTTCAATCCCTGATCAGGGAACTAAGATCCTGCAAGCTGTGCAGTGCAGCCAAAACTAAAAAAATTTAGAAAATTAAAAACTAAAAGGCAGTTGGTCTTGTAAATTCTATGATTTTGGAAGAAATTATGCCCCTCAGGAAAAACAAAAACACAAAGAAGTGTGGTTCTAGAGTTGCTTCTTTTGGTAAAGCTTCCCAGATTGCTTGGAAAGCAAATACAATATTATAATATTAGAACAAAATAATATTGTAGCCTTTCCATATTGGTTGCTTCCATAATGCTCTTCCCACAATGGCCACATGAGTCTCTAGGGCAAGTAGGAACATTCCTTTGATGGGGAGGAGACAGAGACAGGTGAGGTGATCTCCCTGAAGTTACAGCAGGAGACCCTGGATGAGACTCCACCCAACAGTGATCCAGAAATCCAGGGCCTTGGTCCGAGGCCTGGCTGTGACTATTCTTCATGCTGGACAGTCTCACACTTGCATGTGGAGGGAAAACCAATGATACCACTTCAGCTCTGTCCCGAGTGACAGGAACACTCTGACCTTAGAAAAGGGAATTCGGCAATTCCAGGGGTAGGTCTGGCTTCAGTTATGACTTGCTGAAGGTTAAGTGATGTTACCAGGACCTAGTTTCTCTTTGATCTTCTGGCCTCTGATTGGCCCTATTTTCAGAAAAGCCTCTTCACTGTGGTAGCAGTTTGGTTGCTACAGTTCTAAACCTAACTTTCTAGCACTTCAAATTCAGTGAAAAAGAGCGAAAATGTTTTTTTCTCAGGAGTCCCAATCCAGGTTTTGTTGTGTCCGGTCGGCTCTGATTGAGTGGACCAGTCAACATGGCCACGTATTGGGCCGGGCTGAGGTCACATCCTCTATGCCTTTGGCTAGGCTGGGACAGAAGGGAGTAGAATCCTATAGAAGGAGGCTTCAGGGACCCCCTCAGTTTCTTCAGTAGAATGGCAGCCTTTGGTTTCACTGTGTCTCTTAGATTTCACATCATGTGGGAGCAATACTTTTCTATGTAGGAATCAGGGGATGTCAGAAAAAAGGAATGGCTGCTGGATGTGAAAAAAAATCCACCACCCCTATGTTTTGGGAGCCTGTTCATGTTTGGAATTGTCAATTGTTAAGAGACTGTTTGCTTCATATTTGGCTTCCAGAGCCTTGCCAGCTGTCCCAGTTGTGAGGGAGTGAAGCTGAAAAAGGCTGGAGAGGCTGTGCCCAGCTTATAAGCACCATGTTCAACCTCAGCAAACGACCTATATCATCACTTAATAAGCCAGTAGCCCAAGCACCCCAGTGTCCCCTGGCATGTATGCAGGGTAGCAAATGTCACCACCTGGAACCAAGATGCTTCTTTCATGATCTAGAGAAGGAAGGAGGGCAGTGTTTCCAGTCTATAACTATTAGTGTAATTAAATTGCTTTATTATACTACCCAATGACAACTGGTAAATTAGCATCAGCCCCCAATCCAAACAGAATCCAGACCATGAATATGTCTTATTCTGGGGACATAAGAAGGTTAATAGGAATACAGTTTAACTTAGGAGCCAGAAAGTATTAATAACGTTTTTCATGCTACAGGTTTTCATTGTATTCTTATTGCTAAACGTAGTAGTAGTGAGATTATGATATATGAAAATAGTTTTATTAGTCAGGATAGGCTAAAAGATTGGAAAAGTTCTAGTAAGGGACTTTTGTCTGTTTATGCCAGAATTTTGTTATCCTTAATTTTAAAGTCATTGAACATTCCAGAATTGTTTCTATTTTACCCTTAGGTTAGTTGAAGCAGGGGGCATTGTTGGGAAATTCCTTAAGCCACTGACAAAGAAGAAGCTTGCCAAGCTTGTGTTCTAAGACCCAGACTTCAAAAGGCAGAATGGACTTGAGGATATGGGGAGGGGGAAGGGTAAGCTGTGACAAAGTGAGAGAGTGGCATGGACATATATACACTACCAAACGTAAAATAGATAGCTAGTGGGAAGCAGCCGCATAGCACAGGGAGATCAGCTCGGTGCTTTGTGACCACCTAGAGGGGTGGGATAGGGAGGGTGGGAGGGAGGGAGACGCAAGAGGGAAGAGATATGGGAACATATGTATATGTATAACTGCTTCACTTTGTTATAAAGCAGAAACTAACACACCATTGTAAAGCAATTATACTCCAATAAAGATGTTAAAAAAAAAAAGGCAGTATCATGCTACTTCTGATTTAAAAATGTTCCATTCTCCCTTTGTGTTTCGTATTGACATCAACGCCAAAGGACAGGTTCACATTTTTGTAGTGGATGTCGAGGTTTGCATTACCAGGGTTCAGAGTTGCGAGCAACCAAAGCTTACACGCTATGATTTATTTGCACAGAATTTCTGGTCATGATGTAGAACTAGGCTTGGAAACTGAGCAGGAGCCAGGGAGGGAGATAAGCAGGCTGGACCACAACCCCAAAGAAGCCACAAAACCACTCTGGTGAGGACCCTTCCGCCATTGCCACTGAACATGTGGTTGCCCCTAGAAACTGGATGCCATTGGATTAGGGCTGTGGGATAAACGTAGGATGCTAAAGTTGAATTTTAAACAAACAGTGCATAATTTTTTATGTATAAGTATGTCCTATGCAATATTTGGGACACACACTAAAAAAATATTATACTAAAAACTGTTTTTTTGAAATCTGAAATTTGAATTTAACTGGGTCTCTTGTATTTTCATTTGCTAAACCTGGCAACCCTACACTGGATGTACCATTGCTGGGGCCACTGATGTCCCTGAAGCCTGCTACCACCTGCCATTCAAATGGATTTTCTAGGAGGTGCCTGGCTCTCTGCCACAAGGTTCTGAAAAGAACCTGAGACAGTTCTGTGTGATCAGTGGAGCCTCAGTTACATGTCCCTGCTCTTGCCGAGAGAGAGTCAGAAAGCTGATGGTGTCTCCAACATTAACACAAAGTGGCCTCTGTCTTCTGTTAAATCTTGTTTTTCTTTTTTTAGAAGAAGGTGTCATTTTATTTATACTTATTTTTGGCTGTGTTGGGTCTTCGTTGCTGCGTGCAGGTTTCCTCTAGTTGCAGCGAGCAGGGGCTACACTTCGTTGCGGTGTGCAGGCTTCTCATTGCGGTGGCTTCTCTTGTGGCAGAGGATGGGCTTTAGGCGTGTGGGCTTCAGTAATTGTGGCTCATGGGCTCAGTAGTTGTGGCACGTGGGCTCAGTAGTTGTGGCATGCAGGCTCAGTTGCACTGTGGCATGTGGGATCTTCCTGGACCAGGGCTCGAACCCGTGTCCCCTGCATTGGCAGGCAGACTCTCAACCACTGGGCCACCAGGGGAGCCCTCCATTAAACCTTAAATTTCTCAGACATAGGGGTGAGGCAGCAGTGAGGCTCAGATATTGGGGGAGGAAAAAAAAAGATAAATGCCTACCCTATTTTCTTTTTAACATACGTTCCTTCTTTTTCTCATCTAGTGGCCTGTGAGTTGGGAACCAGGCATGATAATATAATTCCCTTTGCCAGTTTGATTGGTTCAAGAACCCAGGTCTAAGCCAGTTAGCAGACGGAATCTGCTTGACCACCAGGGTCGTTTCAGGATTGGGAATGTGACCCAATCTGGGCTAAGGAGACGAGAGGAAAGTTTGCTAGAAGATTCTGGGGAAAGTTACATTATTCCTGAGATCTGCGTTAAGCAATGATCTCATTTTCCCTCCAGATACTGCTTTTTGTAGTCTTGAGGCCTGGAAATTCTGAGCCATCTTGCTTCCAGCCTGAGATGAAGAATATGGGGAGAAAACAGGGCAGAAGGCATCATGGTAACTGCAGAGGAGAGGGCTAGAACTACTGGATGAAATCCCTCCCCACCACCGACACCTCTCCTACATCTGGACACTCAGCCATGTGCATCAATACATTTTTGTCTGGCTTAAGCAACTTCAAGTTGGATGTTCTAGCACTTATAGCCAAAAACAACCTGACTGGGGAAAAGATTCATGAATACGTGAGCCACTTTTGTAAGCTTATCATCTGCTGAATTCTGAGAGTTTAGTATAATGTGTTTTTTTTTTTTAGTATAATGTGTTTTGATTGAACTAGGAATTGTTGCTCTTATGAAATTGTGAGGCAAAGATGAGATTTAAATGAATGCAACATAAACAACTAGAGATCTGCTTCATTAGGCCAGGGAAAGAAGTAGTTTATGATTATCACCAGACTCTTGCTCTTTTTGCATGAATGCCCCGAGAGGATGAGCCAGCCTCTCAGGGAGAGAGATACATTTAAATTCCTGGAAAGGCCTCCGGGACAAACATAAATAGTATTTTAGAAAATATTACCCTCCCTCCTTCTTTCTTCATGGAGGAGACAGCTGCTGCTTTGGCCTGTCTAGCAACCCTCCCCATTCCTTTGGGTAATGACACCCTGCTCTTCCTCTGGGTAACTCTCTCTCCTCCATTCCCTGTAATCCTGTTAGGACCTGCCCCACCACTAGGCCCAAGGGTGGACAGCTGACTTCAGGCCAATCAAACTCTCTTAGAAGAGCTCAGCTCTCAAGGGGAGTGAGGCAAGAGGGAAAATCACTGGAGTCATCCCTAAAGGGATTCCCCTTGGGTCCCTCCTCCTGAGATCCCTGGAAATGCCTGATTCCTGTCCTTCTTGAGGCTTGATTCTGGAGGCCTCCCCATTTGCTTAAGGTAGCCAGTGTGAATCTCTCTGGCAGGCTGACCCTCTCCACCCAATCAATCCTTGAACACAACCCAGCCTTCGTTTAGGAGTTACACTTTTAATTTTTACTAGGCATGTGTAAATATAAGCCTGTTTATAACAACCTCGATCATATGCCTAAATTATCAGATAATCAATTATTAACAAAATCTTTACTGGGAACTAAAGTGTTAGAAATTCAAGTAGTTTTATGATTAAAGGAATATTTATAGCACTTACTGTGTCCAAGGTGTTGTTTATTTGTTTAATCATCATTATAATCCAGTAATGTAAATACCATCATTATCCCCATTTTATAGATTTTGAAACTGGAGCACAGAAAATTTAAGTAATGTGCTCAAGGTCACGCAGCTAGTAAATGTAGAACTGCAATTCAAACTCTAACAGTCTGACTCCAGTCCCTCCACTGTGCAAACTCTGGCATCAATAGAATGCTGAGACTTTAACTACAGAATCAACCTCTAATGAATAACATTAGTAATATGCAAAAGCATCTTAATGCTAGAATGTCTTCCAGTCCAGAAGCGAGAGAGAGAAACACAGTTGGCTGAAGCCCCTGGGTTCCGACTCTCAATTTTGGAGCCAAACGAGAACTGCTTAGGGTTTCCAGGGAAAACATTCCTCATCTAATTAGTTAGCGAGCACAAACTAAGTCCAAACACCTGCTACTGTTTTTCTTTCATTGTTGCCAGGTGCTCCATAAGCAGCCTTGGATCAATAAGTAATTATAACAGAAGCTGAGTATAACTAATTACATAACTTTAACTTATTAAGTTTATCTCCATTAAAATGCCCCATAAAACTGGGACATTTTTTTTTTTTTTTGCGGTACTTGGGCCTCTCACTGTTGTGGCGTCTCCCGTTGCGGAGCACAGGCTCTGGACCCGCAGGCTCAGTGGCCATGGCTCACGGGCCCAGCTGCTCCGCGGCATGTGGGATCTTCCCGGACCGGGGCGCGAACCCGTGTCCCCTGCATCGGCAGGCGGACTCTCAACCACTGCGCCACCAGGGAAGCCCTAAAACTGGGACATTTTAAAGGCTGTTATAGAAAAGGGGAGACTATAGGATTAAAGCCTGTTTCACATTTGACTCAGCTGTGAGTCATCTCCTCCCCAGTGTGAATTCTCTCACCTCACTATTATTAACTCTTGTAAATATCTGCGGAGTTATTCACACAATCATTCAACTAAGTGTGTTGAGTACCTGCTAGGTGCCCAGCACTGTCCCAGGCACTGGGATGATGGTGGTGAGCAAGCAGATGAAAATCCTTGCCCTCATGGTACTGGTGTTCTAGTGGGAGTTGTAATTTCCCAGCTGCACAGTTGAAAAAGCTTGAATTTCTCCCAGCTCCTGATTGTTTCCATTACTATAATGAATGAAAGAATGAGTTCATCTGAGGGCTGTGCCTAGTCTGTGCAACGCCAGCTGGCCTGGTCCTTCCAGAGGTGTCCAAGGAAGGACACTGAGGCTAAAGGCTGCCTGGCAGAGGTGGTCATACCTGCCAGGAGATGATGATGCTTCATTATTGTGCGCCCAGGATTTTAGATGAATAAACCATGCACTTTGAATTTTTGAACACAATTCTCACAACAACCTAAGATCTGAACGCAGTAGCATTTAGACCGCTGTCTTGGGCTCACACTCTCTTCTTTTGGCCCCCTTCCCTTCACCCCACATCTTGGACGGGAACTTCCTGCCTGAGTACTGTGAAGACTAACTCGTTTGAAAACAGAAAACCAAGAACCAACAGATTCTTCCCAAATACCAAAACAGTCTGTTATTTCAGAGGAGTTAATTTCAGAAGGACAACAGATCAAGCTTGAAAAAACTTACATGGATCCTACTGGTAAAATAGGCACTTGGGAGACTGTGAAGCGGACAACCAGGAAAGGACAGTGGCAGTTTTCCCTGAGCCGCAAAGAAGTCTTCATTTTAAGTGCATCGTCCTGGCGAAGGAAGCAGTTCGGACCACCAATGGGAGGCTAATGCCTAGAATTCTCTGCAGGTGTCGCAGATGGTAATGAGAGCCCAGAAGCAGCTGCTCTTCGGGAGCTAGAGGAAGAAACTGGCTCTAAAGGGTGCTGGAATGTCACTCAGCCGTAGAAAAGAACGAAATAATGCCCTTTGCAGCAACATGGATGGACCTGGAGATTATCATACTAAGTGAAGTAAGTCAGACAGAGAAAGACAAATATCAATATGATATCACTTATAGGTGGAATCTAAAGAAAAATGATACAAATGAACTTATTTACAAAACAGAAACAGACACATAGACTTTGAAAACAAACTTGTGCTTACCAAAGGGGAAACATGGTGGGGGAAGAGGGATAAATTAGGAGTTTGGGAATAACATATACACACTACTATATATAAAATAGGTAATCAACAAGGACCAACTGTATAGCACAGGGAACTCTACTCAATATTCTATAATAACCTATATGGTTATTAATAATAATAACCTATATGGAAAAGAATCTGAAAAAGAATGGATATATGTATATGCATAACTGAATCACTTAGCTGTACACCTGAAACTAACACAACATTGTAAATCAACTATACTCCAATATAAAATAAAAATTAAATTAAAAAGAATTCCACAGGGCTTCCCTGGTGGCGCAGTGGTTGAGAGTCCCCCTGCCGATGCAGGGGACACGGGTTCGTGCCCCGGTCCGGGAAGATCCCACATGCCGCGGAGCACCTGGGCCCGTGAGCCATGGCCACTGAGCCTGCGCGTCCGGAGCCTGTGCTCCGCAACGGGAGAGGCCACAACAGTGAGAGGCCCTTGTAAACAACAGAAATTTCTTTCTCATAGTTCTGGAGGCTGGAAGTCCAAGATCAGGGTGCAGACACAGTCGGGTGAGGGACCTCTTCTGGGCTGCAGACTTCTTTGTGTCCTCATGTGGCAGAAGAAAGCTCTGTGGGATCTCTTTTTATTAGACCGTTAATCCCTTTGATGAGGGCCCCACCATCAGGACACAATCACCCCCCAAAAGCCCTATCTCCTAATAGCATTACCTTTGGGGGTTAGGATTTCAACATATGAACTGGGGACGGGGGTGGGGGACGGGGGTGGGGGAGGTGGAGCAGACATTCAGACCACAGCAATGGTTCTCTAGATTTGTAAATTATTATGTAAAGAAAGATAGTTGAAACAAAGTTTATTTGCCTTTATATAAACATGTGGCATAGAGAGATGTATGCGATGAAGCGAGATCATACATATTAAACATACCTTAATTAACTCAAAGATGCATATTTTTTTCACTGAAATTACGGTATGTCTTAGAACTGAGGCATATCCCATACTAAGTGTCACCATTTTTTCTTTCTTGGTGATACATAATAACCTTACTATTGGTAGTGTCTCAGAATCAGTGAAGTAAAGGGCACAAGTTCCTAGACAGGTATTGGGGTTTATACAATTTATTGAGGGTGCTCTATTCAAAAAATCCTGTAAGGGAGGGAATCAAGCATGAGAGGGACAGGGACGGAGCCAAACAAAATCTTAGGTCAGGGCTAGCCTCTGGCTGATCCATAGGAAGTGGGCTCCGGAGTGCAAGCCCCACCATAGTTTTACTCCCAAATTACTTATTGACTATGGGTTGCCTTTAGAGGGGTCATAACCACCTGGGCAAAGGGCTCCCATCAGCCAAGGATAATTCTCAGGAGAAGTGGGGCAGCTGGTAGCCATTATCAGCCAATAACCACAACAACTGGGGTTTGGGGACCTCCACTTGGTGTAGGGGGTCTGGGGGGACATTACAGCATCTGCTATAGGACTCCTGCTCAGATTCATGGTTCACAGGGCCCAGAGAGTAAAAATCAGCTTCTCTCCAGAAGAAGAATCATTCTCCTGTTACAGTGTGATTTCCTAGGTCCTCAATAATCTCCTCAGAGTAGACTCCTCACCAAAGGTCCTAGGGCTGTTTCTGCCGGGTCTCCTGAGGACAGGGCAACCAGAGGCTGTCAGAAGCCACACATGCCACAGGCACAGAGCTCTTCTGATGTAGGTGTGACAGACCCAGCTCCCAAGGGACTCCACAAACTGTTACTATCTGGGGTGGACGAGGGGCAGTAGCCCAGAGGTGAAACCATGAAGTGGGGCATATCTTCTCTGTCCCCTGCCCCACCTTTCTAGAATCTTGTCCCCCCATCTTAGCATCCTTTCCTCTTACCCACTTCACCAACACTCTTCCTCTAGCTGACCTCTAACTTTAAACTGTTCTCAGGATATTTCTTTCTTTTTTTCCCCCCAAAGAACTTACCTTAAAAAAAGTGTTAGGAATTTGATGTCTTACCACCTGGGTATACCCACATTTTAAAGACCACTGGGAGAGGATACTGTTTACCATAAGGAAATGAATAACTATTGGTGTAACTGAAGGCATCTGGAGTCCTTTAAATCATTCAGTATGGACAAGCTCCTCATACAAACTACACACATGGGGTGACTGAATAAGAAAACAGAGAAAAGTTGGGAAATATCGAATTCTGCTCTCATCAGTCTAGGCTGTTACTCTTAGCTGATTCTTCCTCTCCTTTCCTGTATCTTGGCTTTCTCTGCACAAAAGAGCAGCTGGGTGGGCATTGCCATGCTCAATCAAGGGCATAGACAAGGCTGGAATAATTCCAATACATTAATTTTGCCCATTGCAGTTATAACAACAGTAACAGCAATGACACAATCAACAACTACTGTATGTTTCCTAGGTGTCAGGCCCCTTTCAATCTCCAAGCCTTGTGAAAGAAGTTGTCAGTGGACTTCCTGGTTAATAAGAGGTAAACCTCAATCTTGGGATCCTTTGTTACCTGGATCAGCTTGAGTACACATTAGAGCTGATCTAGAAATGAATGTGAAAATGATGAGAAAAAAAGAATTTGTCCAATGCATTCTTTCATAGACTTAGACTCAGCATGGGGGGCGGGGGGTTGGTGGGACTCCGGATCAACTAAGGGAGATGCAGTGACAAAACAGAAGGCTAGGATCCTAAGGATACAGAGCTAAAAGGGAGCTTAGAGACCACACCATTCCAACCTTCTCATTGTACAGGTGAAAAAATTCCATCCCAGGTAAACTGTTCAAAGCCACAGAGTTCCAAGAAGATGATTGTGTGTGTGTGTGTGTGTGTGTGTGTGTGTGTGTGTGTGTGTGTGTGTGAGAGAGAGAGAGAGAGAGAGAGAGACATGGTTATAAAGGCAGGTGTCAATGAGGAATTTGCTAGGTTTAAGTGAAGGTATCTTAATATGGAAATACAAATTTAATGATAGCTGTAGTTAAATGAAGCTAGGAATGAATAAGAATTAAGATTGGAGAAGGCATGGAGAAAAGTATGGAGGTTCCTTAAAAAACTAAAAATAGAACTACCATATGATCTAGCAATCCCACTACTGGGCATATACCCTGAGAAAACCATAATTCAAAAAGACACATGCAGGCTTCCCTGGTGGTGCAGTGGTTGAGAATCTGCCTGCTAATGCAGGGGACATGGGTTCGAGCCCTGGTCTGGGAAGATCCCACATGCCGCAGAGCAACTAGGCCCGTGAGCCACAACTACTGAGCCTGCGCGTCTGGAGCCTGTGCTCCGCAACAAGAGAGGTCACGACAGTGAGAGGCCCGCACATCGAGATGAAGAGTGGCCCCCACTTGCCACAACTAGAGAAAGCCCTTGCACAGGAACGAAGACCCAACACAGCCAAAAATAAAAATTAAAAAAAAAAAAAAAGACACATGCACCCCAATGTTCATTGCAGCACTATTTACAATAGCCAGGTCATGGAAGCAACCTAAATGTTCACTGACAGATGAATGGATAAAGAAGACGTGGCACATATATACAATGGAATATTACTCAGCCATAAAAAGGAATGAAACTGGGTCATTTGTAGAGACGTGGATGGATCTAGAGACTGTTATACAGAGTGAAGTAAGTCAGAAAGAGAAAAACAAATACCGTATGTTAACGCACATATGTGGAACCTAGAAAAATGGTATAGATGAACTGGTTTGCAGGGCAGAAATACAGACACAGATGTAGAGAACAAACATATGGACACCAAGGGGGGTGAAGTGGCAGGGGTGGTGGTGGTGGTGTGATGAATTGGGAGATCAAGATTGACATATATACACTAATATGTATAAAATAGATAACTAATAGGAACCTGCTGTATAAAAAAAATAAAATTCAAAGGAAATAAAACTAAAGAAAATTGAAACAAAAAAAGAAAGAAGAAAAATAAAAGAGTCATGTACCACAATGTTCACTGCAGCACTATTTACAATAGCCAGGTCATGGAAGCAACCTAAGTGTCCATCGAAAGATGAATGGATAAAGAAGATGTGGCACATATATACAATAGAATATTACTCAGCCATAAAAAGAAACGAAATTGAGTTATTTGTACTGAGGTGGATGGACCTAGAGTCTGTCATACAGAGTGAAATAAGTCAGAAAGAGAAAGACAAATACCGTATGCTAACACATATATATGGAATCTAAGGGAAAAAAAGGTGATGAAGAACCTAGGGGTAAGACGGGAATAAAGACACAGACCTACTAGAGAATGGACTTGAGGACACGGGGAGGGGGAAGGGGAAGCTGGGACGAAGTGAGAGAGTGGCATGGACATATATACACTACCAAATGTAAAATAGATAGCTAGTGGGAAGCAGCTGCATAGCACAGGGAGATCAGCTCGGTGCTTTGTGACCACCTAGAGGGGTGGGATAGGGAGGGTGGGAGGGACACACAAGAGGGAGGGGATATGGGGATATATGTATACGTGTAGCTGATTCACTTTGTTATACAGCAGAAACTAACACAACATTGTAAAGCAATTATACTCCAATAAAGACGTTAAAAAAAAAAGAAAACAAAAAAGATTGGAGAAGTCCTTCTAAATGGTAAGTATTCATTTGCTGAGAGTAGATTATCAATCATTCTGAACTCATTTTCCTGAGCAGCTGGTGAGAAGGGCAACCATCACCTCATGGAGGTATGTTCCGGATGGTGGGTACCTGTGATTAGGGCATACATCCAATAGAACATCTTGGCAGGAAATGTGAGAATGGCAGTTTTTATGCCAAAACTGTTGTTTACTATTTTAAGAAGGACGTGCCTACTTCTTTATTTCTCTAGTATTTCTTATCTGCCCAGACTTAGTCTACCAAGGATTTATGAAAGACGATGTGCAGTCCACGAGCCACCTACAAAGGTTAATTTTTGGCCCTTCCCTACCCTACTGTGGTTAAATACTGTCAGATTTTTGAAAGGCCCTAAAACACTGAACATTTAAAAAACTTTGGTCTCTTTTGACATCTCTAGGATGAAAAATCTTTATTGCATATGGTACTAGAGGCTGTTGGACCATACAAAAAAAAGTGAAAATAAAGAAATCAGTTCAATATGTTCAAAGAGATTCCATTCTGGCTGGAACAGTAGAAATAAAAACATCATCATCGTTATCCCCATCCTCACTGGAACCCTTGCTGTGAACAGGTCCCATACAATCGCCTCATGTACATTATTCCACTTAGTACTCACCTCGACCTTTGGGAGGTATCCATGATAGCCCAGTTTACAGATGAGATAACTGAGCCCCAGAGAGGCCTCTGGCCTGGCAGTGGCTGAGTCATAACTGCAAATCCAGGTTTATCTGACTTTAGAGCCTGTGATTTCTTCCATCACCACACACTGCCCTCACAGGAAGGCTTGAAAGCAAAACATGGTGATTCATTGCCTACCTGAATAATAGGGACAGAACTGGCCCTAACATGGAGTAGATTTGTTCTTGGATGTGGCTACTATTTATCATGCCTGGCTTTGGATTCAGTAGACCAAGCTCTCACCCTCATAATGTGATCTGTGTGGGAGCCGACTATAGACTTGTAAAGTCTACAGAAACCAAGCAGTCTGTGACTTGTTATTATATGTGTTGAAGACAAGCTAGAGAACAATGTAGACAGCTTCGCTCCTTCGAGTTTGTAGATTATGAATGTATTAGATTTGAGCACATTATCTTTCCCTCTTCCAAACCTGCATTTCTAGGCAGGAATAGAAATGTATTCCTAGCCTTATTTGCAATCTTAGGGTTTCCTGTGTGAGTTTGGGCAGAAGTCATTCATGTCGCCATTTCTCCATCTAATAGTTACCAAGCTTCTACTAAGTGCTTGGTAATGTCCTTGGTACTGCATGCACAGGGATGGAAAGCTACCACCCTTTTCCTAGGAAGCTAAGTCTCACGGGAGACAAACACAGGGCTGCTAGGTTTAGCAAATAAAAAATATAGGACACCCAGTTAAATACTACATGGGACATACTCACACTAAAAATTATCCTTTGTTTACCTGAAAGTCAAATTTTACTAGGCACCATGTATTTTGAAGGAATGGTGTGTGTGCTGGGTGATCCTGAAGAAGATTTGACAGGCAGAGACGTGGGGAGGAAATTCCAGATGCAGGGAAGAGTACAGAGTTGGACATAATGATAATGCCTGGGGTCTGTGGGCAATGGCAGGAGGGCAAACATGAACATGAGGGCCAGATCACGAAGGGCTTTGGCAGAAAGATGAGTAATTCACAATTTCATTCTGCCATCAATAGGAAACCATCCCGTCTCTACTTTTTCTTCTTATTTTTTCATATAATCAGACGTTGGCTACATTTTCACAAAATGGAAGCCATGGACCCATGTGACCATGAGAGGTCATTTCAGGTAGTAATTTCTGATGATTTGGGGTAGTATGCGGAATGCAGCATTAAATAGCCTTGACTCATTCAGGGAGAATGTTAGTTCTTTTTGTTGTTGTTCAATTTAAAACTCTTAATTTTATTTTTATGAGTACACTTAAAAAATTAATAGGCTTTTTTTCTTAAGAGTTTTAGGTTTAAGAGATATTGAGCAGAAAGTACAGGGAGTTTCCATATACCCCCTCTTGATACCTTTTTTATTCTCTTTCAATACTGATCACTCAAGAAGAAAGTCTTAATTTGGTGCTATTCTATCTTTAACACCTCTCTAATAGTTTGTTCATCCTGTTGGAAGAGAGAAAGAAAAGAGAGGAGGAGAGGGGAGGGGAGAGTAAGCACTCAGCCTTTGAGTCTTTGGCCACATACCAAATTTCATCATTGAATGATTTTGTTTCAATGTATTTGCTTATTAAGTTTTTTTTTGTTTTTTTTTTTTTTACTTCTGAGAACAATACTGGTCTTCTATTTAAGGTATGTTGACAGATGGATAAAAAATGGATAATGGATAAAGAAGATGTGGTATGTAATACACAATGGAATACTACTCAGCCATAAAAAAGAAGGAAATATTGCCATTTGCAGCAACATGGATGGACCTAGAGATTATCATACTAAGTAAATCAGACAGAGAAAGACAAATACCATATGATATCACTTATATGTGGAATCTAAAAAAATGATACAAACGAAGTTATTTACAAAATGGAAATAGACTCACAGACATAGAAAACAAACTTATGGTTACCAAAGGGAAAAGGGCGGGGGAGGGATAAATTAGGAGTTTGGGATTAAAATATACACACACACACACACACACATATATATATATATACAGATATATAATAGATAACCAACAAGGACCTACTGTATAGCACAGGGAGCTATACTCAATATCTTGTAATAAATAACGTATAATGGAAAAGAATCTAAAAACGAATATATATGTGTGTGTGTGTGTGTGTGTGTGTGTGTGTGTGTGTGTGTGTGTGTATATATATCTGAATCACTGTGCTGTATACCTGAAACTAATATAAATCAACTATTTTTCAATAATAATTTTAGAAAAAGGTGTGTTTATAAAAAGATTTGTTGCAAAATAAATGTATTCATATACAACTAGTGAATAGGAGAAGTAAATGAAAATTAAATTGGCAGGCAAACGACAAAAGCTTGGAAAATTTAGGGCTAAGGAATCCTGGCTGAGGTTGCATTCTTACCTGGTGACAAGTTCCCACCCAGGCTTTTCAACATTGAGGGAGGAGTTTTCTGGAGAAAAGCCCCATTGTTTTTAGAAAAATGAATAAGGCTCATCTGGGGGAGCAGTGGCTTTATAGAAATCCAGTACAGTCTGCCCTTCATATTCATGGGTCCTGCATCCACAGATATAACCAGATACATGTAGAAAATATTTTTTAAAAATTCCAGAAAGTTCCAAACAGCAAAACTTGAATTTGCTGCATGAAAGCAACAATTTACACAGCACTTATATTGTATTTATATCTATTTATATAATTTACATTGTTTTAGGTAATGTAAGTAATCTAGACATGATCTAAAGTATCAGTAGAATGTCTGCAGGTTATATACAAAGTCCATGCCATTTTATATAAGGGACTTGAGCATCCATGGATTTTGGTATCTGAGGGAGGTGTTGGAATTAATCCTCCATGGGTACCAAGGGGGCTGTTACTGATATCATAGGTTTGCTTGAGGATTAAATGAGATAGTGTGTGAAATTAATAAGCCTCATTACTGATCCTAAGAGTTGCAAATTGTTTTTGTCATTCCTCTTTGGTTCTAATGCCTCCCTGATGGTTTGTTTGTTTTTAGTGTTTCCTTGCTTTATTTAACAACCATCATAGCAGGAACTTCCCTTGTGGTCCAGCGGTTAAGAATCTACCTTCCAATGCAAGGGACGCAGGTTTGATCCCTGGTCGGGGAACTAAGATCCCACATGCCATGGGATAACTGCGTGCTCGCGCTCCACAACTAGAGAGCCCCCACACCACGACTAGAGAGAAGCCTGCGCACTGCAACTAAGATCTGACGCAGCCAAATAAATAAATATTAAAAAAAAACAAACCAAAAAACGATCACAGCAAACAAACAACAGGCTCGATACCCTTTGGTTCTACAGTGACCATGGGTTTCCACTGAAATGCAGTTTAAATTTAGCAAAGTCATTTTGGTGTCCATCAGGTTAAAACAGAATTTCACAGTTATCTTACAAGCTTGCTTTAAGGCTTAATTTGCATTTATAAAAGAAGTTTTAAAGCTTCCCATGAATGTTTGTGAAGTGATAAGAATTCTAGCTAACAAGATGTTGTTGCCCACTTGGTACTGCATGGTTTTGCGTAGCTTAATATTAAGAATCAATTAAAACCAAATTATTATCCAAGCAGGGACAATCCTAGGTTTTTCAGAGAGAAAAATGAGGATAAAAACATCAGCCTTCTCTGCCTCACAAGGTTATTTTTGGAAAGAAATGAAGTAATGCTGTGAACGGCTGCACAAAACCATTACTGTGCTGTACAAAGTTTGATTATTACCCTCACTGTAGAGTTGGGCCTCACTCATGTTTGTAAAACAATCCTTTGATGGACTTTATCAGTGGGGCTCAAATGTGAGTGTACACCCAGTCGGCAGACTGGATTCCTCAGTCTACCAACAAGGTGGGAAGGCCTAGGCAAGATGCAGAGGAGTCAACGTAAGTAACTCAGTGTCATTTCAAGGGTGCTGCTTCACGGTGGGGATGTGCCTTCTGGGCTAAGAACAAGACTACAGATTAGTGCTGGTCTCCATGGTCAATGAGGTTAGCTAAATGTGGTGTATTTAGTATGTGTACACCTTCTTGCAACAGCTACTTAATTAAATACAAAGTAGAAAATAAAAAGAACAGTCTGGGGCTTCTCTGGTGGCGCAGGGGTTGAGAGTCCGCCTGCCGATGCGGGGTACACGGGTTCGTGACCCGGTCCGGGAAGATCTCACATGCCGCGGAGCGGCTGGGCCCGTGAGCCATGGCCGCTGAGCCTGCGCGTCTGGAGCCTGTGCTCTGCAACGGGAGAGGCCACAACAGTGAGAGGCCTGCGTACCGCAAAAAAAAAAAAAAAAGAATCAGCTGGGTTCCTCCCATGATCGCCCCCTAACCTCACCCAGCTTTTGATTCAGGGTACCTAGAGGCGAGTGGGGGGTGTCTGAGAATGTGCATTTCTACCAAGTTCCCAGGTGATGCTCCTGGTCCCAGAGCCTCACGTTGAGAACCCCTATACCTAGTCATCCCTGACAAAGATGAAACCCTTATAGCAATGGCTTTCAGTCATGACTCGCCAGAACCCATGGTGAGAAATATACTTTACATTGTGACCCTAGCATAAACATACATATAACTAAACGTGTTTCACGAAATAATACTCATCATTAATGCAGTAAATATACTCCGATATTTTTTGTTTGGTTTTAAGAAAATGCCTACTACATTGCATTTTATGAACCATCATTGGGTCCTATCTCAGCTAGAAAACACTGTTAGTGCTTGATAAATAAATATGGCACTGGTAAAAATGCACAATGCAGCATTAGACAAGGTGGCAGAAATTAAGTGATGTCCCATTCTCTATTCCTCTCAAAATAGAAAGGCCATTATCAAAGTATGGACACTTCTTCTTTTTTTTTTTTCGGTACGCGGGCCTCTCACTGTTGTGGCCTCTCCCGTTGCGGAGTACAGGCTCCGGACGCGCAGGCTCAGCGGCCATGGCTCACGGGCCCAGCCGCTCCACGGCATGTGGGATCCTCCTGGACCGGGGCACGAACCCGCGCCTCCTGCATCGGCAGGCGGACTCTCAGCCACTTAGCCACCAGGGAAGCCCCCAACCTTCTGCTCTTGAGCTAACATTTAATTGTGAGATCAAGGAGCTTGAATACTCCAGGTGCACATTATTTCACATTTTAACATCTTTGAAATTGAGATGCCCCTGACAAGGAGTGGCATCTCACAATCACAGTGGACCAGGTGGCAGGTTTGACTTGGTTGTCACTGTCTGTGTGTGCACAGACTCGGCCGAAGCTATTCATATGCGGTCACCTGAATCAATTTAGCAGCCTTGTTGATGCCCTATAGGTTGAGTTTAAAATGTCTTTTAAAAGAATACACTGTCAGTATTGAAATGAAAAGTTACTGTGGATGCAGAAAGGCCTGAACACACAGCAGGAGGATATACATTTGGGACCCGGTAAAGGGACTAGTCATTGTTGGAGGCAAGACTGCAAATCCCTGTTTTCTTGGAATGCAGCAACCCAGTGCTTTACAGGACCCAGGAAAGGAAGTTGTATTACATTGTGTTACTGAGATATATGTAAATGAGACATTTCACCACATGCCAGGGCAGCGCTCCTGAAGGGAGAAGAAATTCCCATAAATCCCCGAGAAGAGATGAAGGAAATCTCAAAGCACTGGATTCTTCTGGGAAAATTTGGGCAAGTCATTTTGAAACAGGATGGAAGGGGGCAGGGCACAACCTTTAAAAGAATGACATAGCCCGAGGACATGACATAAACTGATTAGAACCAAATGGGTCCAAGATGGCAGACGAGTCGATTTCCACTAGACCTTCAGCCTCAGTATATGCATATTGTAACACATCAGCAAGCTAAATGACATACCCACAGGCGCCATGACAGTTCCAAGGCCAACCATAAGGGTCAAAAAGTGGGCGGTACCCAATTCCTGAAAATCCCAATCCCTTCTCCAAAATAGTTGGAATACTCCTCCCACTCATTAGCCTATGAAATTATCCACCCCTATAAAAACTGACAACCCCATACCCTGGTGCCACTCTGGCCTTCTGAGATGGCCTACACTCTGTCTGTGGAGGGTGTTTCTCCCAAGGCCTCTTGCCTTCTGAGATGGCCCACACTCTGTCTGGGGAGTGTGTTTCTCTCTAAATAAATCCACTTCTTACCTATCACTTTGTCTCTCACTGAATTATTTCTCCAATGAGACATCAAGAACCTGAAATTCATTAAGTTCTGAGGCTAGGTGTGTGGTCTCAGTTAAAAGAACATGGGTTTAAGTCCTAATCTGGGTTTTGGCTGGGTTTGAGTCCCGGCCCGTGGGTTCAATTCCCAATCTGAGTTGCATGGTTTCAATTTAACTAGATCGTGTCTTCTATTCTCTGTAAGAAGAGAGGGATAAAAGTAGTACCTCATTTGTAGGTACTGGTGTCCTGGATCTAAATCTTAGGCAGCTCACAGGAGCCTATTAGGCCCATCTTTTCCCAGCTCCATATTTAGTGACATCATTTGGTAGCTTGAAATCTACCAAGTATTTACACCAATGAAATTAGCAATCACTACAAACTGGAACTTTTTTCTTCCCAGAGAGCCAATTAAACATTTATTAGTACATGGCTACTTACAGGATTGTAGCAAAGGTTAAAGGGGGTGATGGATGCAAAAGGCTTGAAACTGAGCAGGATCCTGTGAGCCTCCTGGGCACAAAAGCCTTTCTGTGTCCCCTTTCTTGTTTGTAGGAAATACACTTCATTCAGCCTCCATGACCTTCCCTGAGTTCCAAGGGGCAGGTTCAAATAGTTGCTAATCAGGGAAGGGAGGGGATGCGGAGACAAGGGAGGAGGAGTCAAGAAACAATAGTGCGAGGCTTCCCTGGTGGTGCAGTGGTTGAGAGTCCGCCTGCCGATGCGGGGGACGCGGGTTCATGCCCCCGTCCGTGCAGATCCCACATGCTGCGGAGCGGTTGGGCCCGTGAGCCATGGCCGCTGAGCCTGCGCGTCTGTGCTCCGCAACGGGAGAGGCCACAACAGTGAGAGACCCGCGTACCGCAAAAAACAAAAACAAACAAACAAACAAAAAACAGTAGTGTGGCCTTGGGACGAGGTCCCGGTTCCCGCTCAAGGGGTATATATAACAATATCTATGAGCTGTTTTGCAGATACAATAAGTCCCTTACATACGAATGAGTTCCGTTCCGAAAGTGTGTTCCTAAGTCCACTTTTGTTCATAAGTCCAACAAAGTTAGCCTTGGTACCCAACTAACACAACTGGCTTTAGAATACTGTACTGTAATAGGTTTATAATACTTTTCACACAAATAATACATAACAAACACAAAAATAAAGAAAACGTTTAATCTTACAGTACAGTACCTTGAAAATTAAAGTAGTACCAGCTACATCACCACTGCTTTTACGCTTGCTTCTGGTCATCCTGGGCTTGAAATAAAGATACCGTACTACTGTCCTCTATACAGTTCTGTAAAGTACACAAAAGCACAACCACTTGTAGAGGATGCACGCACGTGACAACGTACGCCAGACACGTGAACTAACTTACGTGATTGCACATGCGAACTCACGTTTGCGTCTTTGAAAGTTCACAACTTGAAGGTTCGTATGTAAGGGACTTAACTGTACTGAAACCGCCACCAGGTGGAAGAAGTTTACTGCGTGCCCACAAGCATGCAGACCCCAGAGCAGCTGGAATCAGAAGGTTGATGATACTGGCTCCCAGTCACCTCACCACCAAGCAGTCAGAAGAATGTCCACGAGCTGATCGCGCCCTCCTCTTTGAACCATTTACTATAAAACTCCTCACTACCCCCTCCAGGTCAGGACACACAGTTTTGAGGGCATTAGCCCACTGTGGCCCCCTCTGCCCAGCAAAGCAGTAAAGCAATTCTTTTCTACTTCATCCAAAACTGTCTCCAAGATTCCATTCAGTATCAGTGTACAGAGGCTGAATTTCGGCTACAGGCTTGGCATATTGCCTAGCATGTAATAAGTTTTTATATATGTAAGCATAGCTGTTTATAGGTGCTTTTATCCAATGACACATTTCTAATATAAGGTGATATACTGGAGAATTTTGTACTACAAACAATGACTCAGTTGGGAAGAGGCCTCTATGTATTTGGAGTGCACCAGGCCAATAAGACATTCATTTGTTTCTTGATTGCCGAGGTGGATCCCATCTTCCACAATCTCTGGAAAACTTTCTCAATGAGCTGGTATTACTTAGCTGTGCAGGGCCTCTGCTGTGAAGGACGCTGCCTAAGGAATGTGCTCAGAGTAAGTGGAAAGGCCAAGCGAGAGAATGCAAATGACACAATCTCTGATAGCACAAGAGTTCCAACAATTTTTGCAGTGAGATTGCAATATGGAATTCAACCTGTAAAGCATTAGGAGAGAGATCAACAGAACACTACAATGTTTGCTGGAAATAAAAACACAAACGCATTCACGGTGGCCTTTGAAAACGTTGCAAGTATGTTTTGTCTTGGAGATCAGCTTACATTAGTTCTCGAATCTTTTCTTCCAGTTTTTTAGCATCAGTTCCACAAAGTTCAAAAATCTGTTCACAGATACACAAAGGTGAAATAGTGATTGGTTCAAATACGGCAAAGATGAAGCTTTGAGGAATTTTGTTCCTGTTTATAAACTTATCCTCTACTCATTTCCATCATCTGCAAGATACTTTAAACGCACATTAAACACATTAAATTTCTGATGTTTTCATTATTTGGCACCTTTTCAAAATTGTTTATGCTAATCTTTTGCCAGATTTATATAATTCTCCACGATGTTCCTCTAAACTAAGATCTAAAACATATCACGTTGTTGGAAATGAGGAAACCCCATCACTGAAACTTCTCAGAGCGTTTATACACTGATCTTGAGGGCTTGTTAATTCATATACATGATCCCCCGAAATCAAATGGCTTGTGATTTCCCATGCCCTGACTTTAGCCCAGGTAATAGTAGTTTAGTTCATTGATTCACAGAAGCACATTTTCTTTTCAAATTCTCACATCTCTGAATCAGGATGCATTTCACAGGGGATGGTATATTTTATTTGGAACACTTTTCAGTAGGAGATAAAATAAGCGTGCCTCTGTCAATGCACATCTTATGTTTGATGAAATATGGACATTAGAGACCCTTAACTATTCACGGTCAGTTTAGTACCAGTTGTATGAGGTGGGTGGAGAGAAGGAAGAGTGTGGGTAAAATGAGGCTGAGATTGGGTGAAGACTTGAGTTTCCAGTGAGGGAGGTTTCAGCAGCCAGAAATGGTGTTAGGACATTGGGGGCAGGGGTTAGAAAAGTCTAGAACTAACTTCAGTGCTCAGTGTGCAACAGAGAAGAAACCACGCCCACATCTAATGATTCTGCTTCCCCTTATAGCTGCATGGTGCCTGTGGGCATCACGGTTCGTTCTATTCCTTGAAAGTAAACCCCACTCTTGTGCGTCTGTCTTGATCCCGTTTCACTTACCGGCTCGCTCAGGGATCCACTTCTATAACAGCAAATTGTTCTTTTCATTCTTGAGAATAGGGTTACCTAAGTGTGGGCGCAGAATTTCATGATTTATCTGGGTTGTCTGGTTTGTAGCCATCTCCTCTATAAATAGTTCTCTTGGCCTTGGCCACCAGCGGAGGAGGGTGTCAGAAAGGATCTGCAAAAGGCTCTTTCTTAAGAGTCAGTGGCAGCTGGCTGGCGCCTCTAGGGCATGAAGGGAGTTTCATACTCCTCTCAGGCTAGAGCAGGTACCAAGACAAGAAGTCCTGGCAATAACATAGGCAGGGCTTGGCCACCTGAATGACCAGACTTGGCTGGGGACAGGAAAAGGATGCTAAGCTTAGCCAACTGACCAAAGTACTGAACCCATTGCCAGGAAACTCCTGACCAAGGTGAGGCAAAGGAAGACTTGGCATCATCCTCCATGAGGCTGGAGGTTGGGAGCTTGGGCATACTTTTTTCGCTTGGGGGTATTAGGACTTTCTAGACAGCTCAGTCTGGTTGGAAAGGAACTTTGTCCCTTGTCTCTAACCAATGCTGGGGTGGAATACAGGGTGGGAGAGGCTTGGGGTTCACCCCAGTCTCAGTCTGTCTTTCTCCATGGGAGCTGGAAAGGTACTATGTTTGCAGTGGCTCCCGTTTATCCTTCCTTGTGCCCTCTGTCCAAGATTCCTCCTGAGCCTCTATCCTCTACTCCTCTGCTTCAGGAGTGGCTTGACTCCAGTGAAGGGCACACGTACTAGGTGAGCAGAAGAAAGGCACTGGCAAAGAAGGGATGAGAAGTTCCCAAGGTGTGTCTTTCCCCACGACCACCGCCATGTAATTCTAGACAGTCCTCCACACCCCCAGTGGTCTAGAAGATGATATTTTTGTCATTCTTATGGCAATAACTCTAGTGGATCTGATTATGACTCCTTATCGTAGGATCTCCCCCACTGCCAAAAAGCATTGTGGAGCCAAAGAGAGTTTGGGGGCCCCTAAAGATGGGCATCTCTCCTTGGAGGACACTGCCCTGCACAGAGGGGTGGCACAATCTATAAGTGTATTAGAAATAGGAAGGCACAGGCCTGAAGGGAGATTTCCAGGGAGGGGTGATTTCCATGACCACGGGGTTGTGGCATGCCTGTGCTGTGACTTGGGCAGCCAGAAGCCACAAGTGCACTAAGAGCCTTGGCTACTGTTGAATGTGACTCCTCTTCCTTTTAGATACATTGAGCCTAGTACAGGGCACCATCACCCACCCTCGTACCTGAGCCAGGAAACTGAGGTCACTTAAAACATTCATATATATTCAGAACATCGCACACATGTCAGCATACAGTTTGGGGAGTTATTACAAAAGAGAGCCCACTTGCGTAACCACGTCCAGATCGAGATGCAGATAGAGCTTTAGTCCCTCGCTCCCAGTCATCACCCTGTGCCCAAAGCCAAACGCTGTTCTGGATTTTTCACCATCACTGAGCTTAGTCTGTTTCTGAACTTTTATAAATGGAATTCTACAGTATGTTGTGCGTATTCTTCCGTGTCTGGCTTCTTTCACTCGATGTGATGTTTCTGAGAGTTACCTGTGTAATGGCCATACATTCATTTTTCAGTGTCGTTTTTTAGTATTCTGTTGCACGACTATAACAGAGTTTATCCATTTTGGCTATGACCAAGAGTGCTGCTAGGAACATCCTTTTCCACAACTTTGTGGGGACATCTCTGGGGGCAAATGAGCACCCATTCTTGTTGGGTTCTGCTGTCTACCTGAAAGGGGGATTACTGAGTTCAGCTTTGGTAGGAGATACCCAACAGTTTTTCGAAGTGATTGCATCAATGTACACTCCACCAGCAGGGGATGAGGGTTCTGGTTGCTCCACATGCTTGACAACACTTGGTATTGCCAGTCTTTTTCATGCTAGGCATTCGGGTGGCTTTAGGTGACATTAAATTTGTCTCTGAATTCCATGGATTTTTACCCCATCAACTTCCCTCTGGGTTTTAGTGACAGCTTACAAATTGGTTTCTCTTTCTCCAGTCTGTGCTCCTGAGGTCTCTTCTCCCCCTTGAAGCTCAAAAACACACATCCCATCATGCTTTCTTTGTGAAATTCTTGAGTGTTTCTCCATCATCATAAAATCCAAGCTTTTTTTTTTTTTTTTTTGCGGTACGCAGGCCTCTCACTGTTGTGGCCTCTCCCGTTGCGGAGCTCCACAGGCTCCGGACGCGCAGGCTCAGCGGCCATGGCTCACGGGCCCAGCCGCTCCGCGGCATGTGGGATCCTCCCGGACCGGGGCACAAACCCACGTGCCCTGCATCAGCAGGCAGACTCTCAACCACTGCGCCACCAGGGAAGCCCAAAATCCAAGCTTTTTACCAGAATTCCTCGACCTTGTCCTTTCTAGCTCCGCTGTCACTCTCTACCGTAAACTCTGGACTCTAGCAACACTTTATAGTTGGATTTATTTATTCATTTAATAAATACTTAGTGCCTACCATGAGCCAGACATAGGTGAACAAAACAAGACAAAAGCCCCTCACGGAGCTCACATTCTAGTGATAATTTTACAATTTTATACTACTGGTGTATATGATTATCAAATAATTCCTGACCCGTACCTGTGACATTTTTTAACTCTTTGTTTCTTCCCAGCTTTAAATCACTTGCTAATCTTAAGCATCCTTTAAGATTTAACTCCTGAAGACTTCCCTGAAGTCCTTCTCTGTCATCTCATAGTATCCACTATTCTAGTGCATTCCACGATTAAAGAGTTGATTTTGTTATCTGTCTTCCCCACTAGACCAAGGATGGGGACTGTACTTTATTTCCCCGCCCATAGTTTTAGTATCTAGCCCAGAACCTTACCCAGAGTAGGTGCTCTATTAATGGTGTTAGGCCTGAAATGAGTTGAACTATGCTGATTTCTGGTCACTGAGGTCCGGGTCCAAGACTCTGTGTTAAGTTTCGGGGATTAGGTGTTATCTATTTTATTCTTTCTTTGTCCAATTTGCCAAAGACAAATTGTGTCTCCCTGTCTAGCATGGGCCTTTGCATATAGGAGTTTAATAAAAGTAGTTAATAAATAAGGAGCAGCTTACTGATAAGAGCTTATTTTATAAGTAACTTTCTTCTGAAAGGATATATATGCAAGGCCGTTAACATACAATTTCTGCTCAAAATATTTTCTCATTTTAACCTGAATGTCTGGCTGTACCTCTCAAGTGCATGCTCCACTCTGAAGCATTAGGAAGCAGTGTTTACCTTGTTCTTCTCAATGCCTTCATTTTTCATGTATGGCTGCCACCCTAGCAATGACTGCTAATGAAAATTACAAGCTCCAGTTTGCAAAGACCAGTGGAATATGGAGTGGCTGTTCCAGCATTAGAGAACCAACTATAGCCAACAGTCAGTTAAAAAAAAACAACCCTGAAGTTTTATCATGGACATTTTCAAACATACACAAAAACAGAATAATAAAGTGAACCCCATCCTCTGATTACCCACCACCCAGGGGCAACCAGAGGCAGTTCTGTATGCCAAAGACATTCAATCACCTACAAAGAGTTTATTCCTGCCGCTGGGAAAATGCAAAGGGGCTGGAGAGACAGTGACTTCTGAGAACATAAATTAAGGAGTCTGGCTAGTGATGTCCTCATAGAATAACTATAAAATGCGTTGGCCAGTTGACATGCAATTTAGTTGAGTCAACACTGAAGTTATGTTTGGACCAGCTGTATGAGAGCTCAACAATTTTCAGACCTCTGTAGTGAGTTAAAAACAACAACAGCAGCAACAAAATTCTCCAAGCTATAGCAACCATCACAACACGAACCAAAAAGCCCAAAAACCAACCCACACAAGATACTTCTTGGAGGATGGCTGTGGAAGTATATGTATGTTCAAGTTTATAATTTGAAATAGTATGATGTTCTTTTTCTTTAGGAAGGGTTTATTAAGACATTAAAACTGATGAATAAGATGAAAAGGATATGTCCAACAGGAGAACGTTTAAAAGTACCTCAACCTTCTGTTGAGAGGTGGACAGTGTTAATCACCGTTTGTTCCTATCTTGGCTTCCTTCTCTGACTCCATCCACACCCGTTCCGTCCCTAGAACCACCTGCATCACATTGCAGGTATTTGTACACCTCCTCTTTGACTTTCACAACACCCAGGGCAGACTCTGCAAATGCAAGGGGGTCAGTTAAGGTTTTTGGAGTTGAGCAAAATCCAACCAAGATGACACAGTCCCTTCGAAATAGTCTGTTTCAAACAGCTTGAATTTGTATGTACTTGCATTCAAGAAAAGAGCATATAAAGCAATCTGTTCACTCACTTTTCCCTAATCTATGCTGGCCTTTTTCTCAACTTGTTCCAGTTGTGAGACTTCAGTAACATACTAATTCACTTTCATTTTCCTGTAGCAGATTTAGAAACTGCCTATGCATCTGTTTCTTGGCACACTGGTAGCATAAATAAGGACTAAAGTGCTTTTTTCTTATATGTTAGGAGTTGACAAACTTTTTTTGTAAGGGGCCTGATAATACCCACTTTAGGTTTTGTAGGCCATATCGTTTCTGTCAAAACTACTCAAATCAACTCTCTATACTATCTGCAACTTTTACGTAAATCTAAGTTTTTTCTATATAAATCTATAAATTATATAATAACATTAAAAATATAGTCCACTTTTTATAATGATAATGCAGCCATAAACTTCCTTTTATAAAAAGAAAAAAAAGTCTACCCAAGTTGTTAGGGGACCCACTGACCAAAACCGTCCGTCCTGGCCAGGCACGACAGTAACCACTTGCATGAGTTATCTTACAACAGGAGGTCCTGGTAAGGAACGTGGAACTAACAAGCTACCACCAACTGGAAGAATTCGGGAAGGTCGAAAGGAGAGAGGAGACGCCAGTCTATATGTGCCACCAACCTTCCAGAATCCTTCTCACTGGAATCCATCTTGGCTGAGCGATGTGCACATCACCAGGAAGGACCCTGAGTCAGAATGATTGGCCAGAGACAACCCGGAAACTAACCCCATTACCATAAAGCCTGAGACTGTGAGCCACGTGGCAGAGCAGTTCTCCTGGGTACCCTTACCCTGCCGCTGTCCACCCGGGTTCCCGTTCCCAATAAAGTCTCTGGCTTTGTCAGCACGTGTGTCTCCTTGGACAATTCATTTCCGAGCGTTAGACAAGAGCCCACTCTTGGGCCCTGGAAGGGGTCTCCCTTCCTGCGACAAAACCAGCTATTGTAGTTCGAAGGCAGCTGCAGGTAAGTAGTTAAACAAATGGGCATGGCAGTGTCCCAGTAAAACTGAGAGTCAGATTTGGCCCCGGGGCCATAGTTTGCCAACCCTTATTCTATGCCATCAACTGAAGCTGCCTGAGAGTTAGTCACTCAGGACCATGTGGCTTTCTGTTGAAGGGAATAAGAGGCATGAGTCTGATGTTGTGGGAATTCATCTCAAGCTACACTGAGAATAGGACAAGTGATTTTGGACTCTGGCCAGGTTAGATGTCATCCTGCCCATAACTGGAAGTGTGGGATGGAATTTTGTTCTTCGGGATAAAAATACTTTTGGAGCCATTCCTTTCAATGGCATATACTCTAGTTCTCATGCCTCCATTAGATCATCTGCTTAACTGTCTATTATTGGGAAAATATACCTGTTTCCTATATCCCTTCACTTCTCCCCAAGTTCAAAGGTGAGCTTATCAGCTGAGCCTAGACAAAGGCATGAGCTCATGCCTATCCTCCTCTCCCTTTTTGGGAGTGTTTGCTCAAGGGACAGGTCTGTCCTTCTGCAAAGCACATTTGAAGTGAGTCTAACATCTGCCTTCTAAAGATAGCTCTGGAAAGCTATGACCCTCTGTCCTCCCTTTTTGGGGCTAAATAGTTATGAAAAGCAGCAGTATCTCCTCCACCTGGGTGGGGAAGTTTGTCCTCTGCAGCCCCAGATTCTACCGTAGCGGGGGCGGTCATCTCAAGGTCTAGGCTACAAGTGGGAAATCTTTTGACATGGATCCAAGCCATGTTCTTCAATTACCACAATTTAGCACTACTGCTACATTTTTTTTTTTTTTTTTTTTTTTGCAGTTCGCGGGCCTCTCACTGTTGTGGCCTTTCCCGTTGCAGAGCACAGGCTCTGGATGCGCAGGCTCAGCGGCCATGGCTCACGGGCCCAGCTGCTCCGTGGCATGTGGGATCTTCCCGGACCTGGGCACGAACCCATGTCCCCTGCATCGGCAGGCGGACTCTCAACCACTGTGCCACCAGGGAAGCCCTACTGCTACTTTTAATAAAGGTGACATTTTGATTTTCCACATGAATTCATGTGAGAAAAAAGTTAATGTAGCAGGTGTGGTTGCTTACTCCTGGCGTGTCTCCAAGAGAACCACAATTGATCCTTCACCAACCCGTGGGTAATGTGGTCCTCCAAGTGTTCCTCGTGTTAGTGATGGATGATTTGGTTACATGTATCTGGAGCAATGGACTATGCCATTGCTGGCTTGCCAAGTTGTTTTGCATAAACGTCAATAATGATGATGTGCACCTAGTTTTATTGTTGGGGTCCTGAGTTTCCATTGTCATGGCTGGTTGTGTAGCTATGGTTGCTCAGCAAGATGTATCTATGTGACCAGTCCCCCCATAAAAAAACTCAGACCCAGAGAATCAAAAAGGCATCCCTAGGCAGAGACATTCCTCACATGTCCCTGAAGTTCACTGCCAGGGAGAACACTCTCCTAAGTATCCCTGGACAAGGAAGGACATCAGAATTCTGTGCTGGACCTTTCTAGACTCCAACAACACCCTTCTTTCTTCCCTGCTGCTTTAACTCTGTGTTTATTGCTGTAATAAATCTTAGCTATGAATATAACATGCTGCTGAGTCTTGTTAATCCTTCTGTGAATCACTGAATGAAACACTCCTTTAGTTCAACAATTTAAAATTCAGAGAAGAACAGGGCTGGGACTAGGGTGGAAAATTTAAGGGATGCCAAAAACTTAATAATTACGATAAATAATATCTTAATAAATATTTTTAAAAGTATTAACATTTAATGCAAAAAACCCATGACAAACGAAACATCAAAAATTCAAATAGGGCTTCCCTGGTGGCGCAGTGGTTGGGAGTCCGCCTGCCGATGCGGGGGACGTGGTTCGTGCCCTGGTCCGGGAAGATCCCACATGCCGCGGAGCAGCTGGGCCCATGAGCCATGGTCACTGGGCCTGTGCATCCGGAGCCTGTGCTCCACGGCGGGAGAGGCCACAGCGGTGAGAGGCCCGTGTACAGAAAAAAAAAAAAAAAAAAAAAAAATTCAAATAAAGACAGGTTTCCACCCTACACCTGCAATATCTTGCCTCACTTGCCTCACCCAAATCCCTGCCCTGGAGAAAAGAGGTACACAAGTAATTACTGCCTGTACGTTGCTAAAGCTGAGAGCTGCATCTTTAGCTATGGTGCTAAAGGTTGCTAAATGGTGATAAATAGTTGCTGTACTTCTCTGACTTTCCCTTCATGTCACTTAGTTCTTGCCTCCTCCAGTCAATTAATCTCTGATAATGTATCAGCTGCTTATGGGGCTGATATGTAACCCCTTTTGGGGATCTGCACCCCTCAGAGCCCTGAAGACTATATGAGAAGTCTTTTCTTTTCCTCCTCATGTAGAAGCCCTCTGTAACTAAAACAATCCATTAAGGTTGAATACCATTGGTAGGTAACTCCTGAATGCTAAGATAACTTAGCTTAAATGCATACTATGGTTACTCAAAAGAGCTTTAGAGGTCTCTGGCAACCTTCATTTCTAAATTTCTATTTACCCATACATTTTCAGGAAGATAGGTGCACAGTTAGATCCTGGGGCTCTAATAATAGCTACATTTTATAGTATGTACAAAGACTAGTGCTGGAAACTTTATTTACATCATCACAAATTTTTATGACAATAGTTCAAAGACACATGATACTGTCTCTATTTCACAAAGAATGAAACTGAGCCTTAAGGTGGTTAAGACACATTCCCAAGGTCCCCCACTAATAAGAAGCAGACCTGGAATTCAACCTACAATCATCTGGCTCCAGAGATGGCAAAAGCCAGCCGCAGACACTCTTTTGCGGGTGTGTGTGTGTGTGTGTGTGTGTGTGTGTGTGTGTGTGTCAAACACTGTTTTTTAATGCACTTGAACAGTGAGCACTTGGGAGGGTGATTCTCCAGGGACCACCATCCTCCTCACTTCCTACTGTGTCACCTATTGTCCCCGCCTGGCCCTTGAAGACACTGCATACGGGACCTCTGCTTCCAAGCCTGTCCTCTTTCTAGCACTTGATGGTGTCACCTACTTTGGATTCTTTTTATCGCTGTACCAACTTCAAGGAGGGTGCTTGTTGGAAATGACTTCCATGACCTCAGCTGGAGCCCTGCGATTTATACACATAAAAGGGCAAGAGCTTCTTCTCACTCCATATGAGAGCTCAGTTCTTCCGAATTATTCATTTTTGAATAACTCATGTATTAGCATCTATGTACTCATATCCCATCACTGCCATCTTTCCTAACTGCTTTAGGAAACCATCTTACGCTCATATCAAAAAATGAAAAGAGGGAGGCAACTTTTGAGAGTTGGCCCATATTTAAGCAGTTGGCCAAGACTTGCTAAATCTTTTTTAGTCTTCCTTTCCTCTACATAGACATACCAACTTTAGCTAGAAGTAACGTAATGCACATAGAGGATCTACTGATGGGCTTCAGAGGCTCATTGAATACCCTAGGCATTACATACACATTTCAGTTTATACGTATATTTTTCTAGAGAGAGAGAGAGTTTATAGTCTCCACTGGATTTTAAGAGGGTCTACAGATTTTAAGAGGGCCTATAAACCAAATTTATGAACTACTCAAAATAGCATATAGTGTATTATTCTGGTTACAAAAATCAGCCAAGGTTTTGGATGCCCCATCTGACAGACACCACAGGAATGCACATTTTGTTTTCTTTTTCTTTTGTTTTCTTTTTTTAACCACAATGAATCTTACTGGAACATGTTGTGATGTCCTAGATGAAAACACTAAGGAATACAGCAGGAAGGAACAAACTCACCTTATTTATTACCTAGAATTTGTTTTGGCTGTCCTTTGCCCTAAAACTGTGAAATAATTATAGCTGTTGTTTATAGCGCATCCCAGCCAGATGTTCATCTAACCTCTGCATGAAAACTTCCAGCACCAGGGAAGGCCCATCATCCACCATGACCCTAGGTCATGATTATGTAGCTTCATTTGTTTTAGGTGTTTAATGTTTTATTTTGTTTATAGTCTATGTATTTTGCGAATATTTGAAATGAGCTAGACTCAAGGCCAAGATAAAATAACAGAACCATTAAAGGATGATCCAGTGTGGAGACGGCAGTTAGGAAATGCCAGGAAACTGCAGGTAAGGGGGCTATTGTATTTGAGTAGAGGAGGTAATCCTGAGATTTTTGGCAGCGATGGAAACAGAAACCCAAGGGATTCCCTAAGTCTTCTGATCTAATGAGAGGAAGCTGATCATATTTTCAAGGGAGGCAAACATTCTCCTAACTCTACGTTCTCCTAACTCTATGTTCTATAAGGAACTATCATAAGGCTTTTTAGACAGTGTACATTTTAAAAGGCATTAATGGACAGTGGCTTGTTGCCAGATGTTTTACCATAAATGTAGACATTTCTTATAACATTACTCCATCGAAGCTAGATTCTAGGGTTTTTTTTAATACTAGATAAATAGTATTTAACTGCTTCAATAAGCCAATTTTCAGTTGTGCCATCCCAGAAGAAAGAGAGGAGCACATTTATAGAAGTGCTCTCAAAGAAGTGTATTTAACTTTTCTCTATTCCCAGGGAAACAGTGAACGTCACTGGCAGCCTTCATAGTCAATTCTATTGAGAGAGGAGGGAAATTCACAGGGACTAGTCTTTTGGCTTGGCCACCCCAAACTTCCTCTGGTTCCAATGATTTTCCAGTGCAAACCACTAACAAGTAGAGCCTGAGGGGAATTTCAGAGGTCTCATAGTTTGCCTGCAGCTCTGGATGTAATGGTTAGAAATGGGGACCTTGCAGAAGCCCTACAGGGCTCTTCAGTTACCCAATTCTGGGGGTGGAGTCCAAAGAGGTAAAAGATTTGTAATACTGTGTCTTTATTACCTCTCCCACCTCCTTTTTTTGTGCCTTTGTCTTTTGCACTGAAGATTGATATTCTTTGTCAAATGGAACAACCATTACAAATCTTTTCCACAGGTTTTCAAATGATATCTAAATTGATCCAGGTATGAATCCTTCTGGAGATATGATTACATATAACTACAAATGAAATTTAGAAGTAGACTCATTTGATATTATGACATAAATAATCTCAAGTTTTCTTTTTAAAAAAAAAAATAACTCTATAACTGCCATGCTAAGTTAACGCTATTCAACGAAAAATTCCATTCTCAAGAAAATTTCTTGGGACATGGATATCCATGTTATACTAAGAGGCTTGCTGGATGACTCTGGAATTAGACTACAGGGAGGTAGATCAGTTTAATGGCCATTGTCATCAATTCAGTTGATTTTATTTTCCATTAGCTAGTTGGCATAAAATTCAAATTTGAGATCCTTCATGATCCCTAGAATACAGACATTGTATTCCATTAATTCAAAAGGATCCATACCCTGTAGACACAAGTTAAGAAATACTTGATTATAGGAGGTCTCTCCACCTACAAGTGAGGGCTCTTACACCTCCAGAGAGAACTGAGACTAAGCAGGGCCAAGCCTTATATCAAAAGCATAGCTATGGATTTGCTCGAGAGCCTAGACACATAATCAACTGAGAACACAAAGTTTTGTTTCATAAGACAGAGAACAACCTTTGAGCCATTAAGCAATATCTTCTGCAGAAAGGATGAAACCAGAAAGCTATTCTGAGCTGGACAGAAACTTCTTCTGAGTCAGATTAATATGAGGACAAAATCGGAAGGGGAGGCAAAGCTGCGGGGGGATGCAGGGGAAAGACAGAAGGCTTCACTTGTTTGCTCATTCATTCATTTGTTCACTCCCTCATTAGTCAAACACAAAATAAATATTTTCTATTGACGGGGGATTCTCCTAGGCCCTGGGGTTTCAAATCAGACATGAACAACTCCAAGTACTTAGAAGAATATGAGAAAACGACATGAAGTTAAGATCTGAGTCAAACAAAAATGGGCTTGGAAAGGTAGATTGGATCAAAATTAGGGAGAAATTTTAAAGTCAGACTTGAATACAAGGGTCTAGTCTTGATTCTGAAGGCAATGGAGGGGGACAGGTATCAACTTTTAAATAAGGGAATGACATACATGGAGCAAGGATTTATTTGGAAAAGAGAACAAAGCTTTGGCGTGAACTTGGGGGTGAGGAGGGCTATTGTTTAAGTTAAAGGTATCCACAGCTAGAACTAGAAGTGGGGGTGAAATTACTAAGGGAGAGAGGTAAAATGGAAAAAAGACAGAGCCTTGGGAAACACTTATATTTGAGAACGGCAGGAGACAAAGAAGCCAGAAGAACTTGGGGATGAATCAGCAATAGAAGCCAAAAAAGGAGGAAGTTTCTAGAATATAGAAGCTGATTAGTTAATGACACTTGTGTAATCAAGGAAAAGCAGGATTGAGAAATGGCTTTTTAAACTAGGTGCTGGAAGGTTCTTGGTGACTTTCAAGAGTGGGTGAGGGAATGAGTAGAAAATGAGAATTGGAAGCAGTAAATATATCCAATTTCATGAATTAGACCACAAAATAAAAGAGAGCAGGGCTTCCCTGGTGGCGCAGTGGTTGAGAGTCTGCCTGCCGATGCAGGGGACACGGGTTCGTGCCCTGGTCCGGGAAGATCCCACATGCCACGGAGCAGCTGGGCCCGTGAGCCATGGCCGCTGAGCCTGCGCGTCCAGAGCCTGTGCTCCGCAATGGGAGAGGCCACAACAGTGAGAGGCCTGTGCACCGAAAAAGAGTAAAATAAAATAAATAAAAGAGAGCAGTCTGAGAGAACATCAGATATATTCATTAGAAATGTTTTGGTTGCAACAAGCCTCTTAGACAGCCTCATCCACCAGAGGACAGACAGCAGAAGCAAGAAGAACTACAGTCCTGCAGCCTGTGGAACAAAAACCACATTCACAGAAAAACAGACAAGATGAAAAGGCAGAGGGCTATGTACCATATGAAGGAACAAGATAAAACCCCAGAAAAACAACAAAATGAAGTGGAGATAGGCAACCTTCCAGAAAAAGAATTCAGAATAATGATAGTGAAGATGATCCAGGACCTCAGAAAAACAATGGAGGCAAAGATGGAGAAGATGCAAGAAATGTTTAACAAAGACCTAGACGAATTAAAGAACAAACAGAGATGAACAATACAATAACTGAAATGAAAACTACACTAGAAGGAATCAATAGCAGAATAACTGAGGCAGAAGAACGAATAAGTGATCTGGAAGACAGAATGGTGGAATTCACTGCTGCGGAACAGAATAAAGAAAAAAGAATGAAAAGAAATGAAGACAGCCTAAGAGACCTCTGGGACAACATTAAATGCAACAACATTCACATTATAGGGGTCCCAGAAGGAGATGAGAGAGAGAGAGGACTAGAGAAAATATTTGAAGAGATTATAGCAGAAAACTTCCTTAACGTGGGAAAGGAAATAGCCACCCAAGTCGAGGAAGCACAGCAAGTCCCGTACAGGATAAACCCAAGGAGAAACACGCCAAGACACATAGTAATCAAATTAGCAACGATTAAAGACTAAGAAAAATTATTGAAAGCAGCAAGGGGAAAATGACAAACAACATACAAGGGAACTCCCATAAGGTTAACAGTTGATTTCTCAGCAGAAACTCTACAAGCCAGAAGGGAGTGGCATGATACACTTAAAGAGTGAAAGGGAAGAACCTACAACCAAGATTACTCAACCTGGCAAGGATCTCATTCACATTCTATGGAGAAATCAAAAGCTTTACAGACAGGCAAAAGCTAAGAGAATTCAGCACCACCAAACCAGCTCTACAACAAATGCTAAAGGCACTTCTCTAAGTGGGAAACACAAGAGAAGAAAAGGACCTACAAAAACCAACCCAAAACAATTAAGAAAATGGTCTTAGAAACATACATATCGAGAACTACCTTAAACGTGAATGGATTAAATGCTCCAACCAAAAGACACAGGCCTGCTGAATGGATACGAAAACAAGACCCGTATATATGCTGTCTACAAGAGCCCACTTCAGACCTAGGGACACATACAGACTGAAAGTGAGGGGATAGAAAAAGATATTCCATGCAAATGGACATCAAAAGAAAGCTGGAGTAGCTATACTCATAACACATAAAATAGACTTTAAAACAAAGAATGTTACAAGAGACAAGGACACTACATAATGATCAAGGGATCAAACCAAGAAGAAGATATAAAAATTACAAATATATATGCACCCAACATAGGAGCACCTCAATACATAAGGCAACTGCTAACAGCTGTAAAAGAGGAAATTGACAGTAACACAATAATAGTGGGGGACTTTAACACCTCATATACACCAATGGACTGATCACCCCAAATGAAAATAAATAAGGAAACAGAAGCTTTAAATGACACAGTAGACCAGATAGATTTAATTATATTTATAGGACATTTCATCCAAAACCAGCAGATTACACTTTCTTCTCAAGTGCGCATGGAATATTCTCCAGGACAGATCACATCTTGGGTCACAAATCAAGCCTCAATAAATTTAAGAAAACTGAAATCATATCAAGCACCTTTGCTGACCACAACACTATGAGATTAGAAATGAATTACAGGGGGAAAAAAGTAAAAAACACAAACACATGGAGGCTAAATGCTACGTTACTAAATAACCAACAGACCACTGAAGAAATCAAAGAGGAAATAAAAAAATACCTAGAGACAAATGACAATGAAAACATGACAATCCAAACCCTGTGGGATGCAGCAAAAGCAGTTCTAAGAGGAAAGTTTATAGCTATACAAGCCTACATCAAGAAACAAGAAAAATCTCAAATAAGTAATCTAACCTTACACCTAAAGGAACTAGAGAAAGAAGAACAAACAGAACCCAAACTTAGCAGAAGGAAAGAAAACATAACGATCAGAGCAGAAATAAATGAAATAGAAACAAAGAGAACAATAGCAAAGATCAATAAAACTAAAAGCTGGTTCTTTGAGAAGATAAACAAAATTCTTAGAAGAAGAATTTTATTCTTAGAAGATAAACAATTAGCCAGACTCATCAAGAAAAAGAGGGAGAAGACTCAAATCAATAAAATTAGAAAAGAAAAAGGAGAAGTTACAACAGACACCACAGATATACAAAGCATCCTAAGAGACTACCAAAAGGAACTCTATGCCAATAAAATGGACAACCTGGAAGAAATGGACAAATTCTTAGAAAGGTATAATCTTCCAAGACTGAAACAGAAAGAAATAGAAAATATGAACAGACCAATCACAAGTAATGGAATTGAAACTATGAATAAAAATCTTCCAACAAACAGAAGTCCAGGACCAGATGGCTTCACAGGTGAATTCTATCAAATATTTAGAGAAGAGCTAACACCCATCCTTCTCAAACTCTTCCAAAAAATTGCGGAGGAAGGAACACTCCCAAACTCATTCTATGAGGCCATCATCACCCTGATACCAAAACCAGACAAAGACACTACAAAAAAAGAAAATTACAGACCAATATCACTGATGAATGTAGATGCAAAAATCTTCAACAAAATACTGGCAAACAGAATCCAACAACACATTAATAGGATCATACACCATGATCAAGTGGAATTTATCCCAGGGATGCAAGGATTCTTCAATATATGTAAATCAATCAATTTGATACACTATATTAACAAAGTCAAGAAGAAAAACCATATGATCATCTCAATAGATGCAGAAAAAGCTTTTGACAGAATTCAACACCCATTTATGATAAAAACTCTCCAGAAAGTGGGCATAGAGGGAACCTACCTCAACATAATAAAGGCCATATATGACAAACCCACAGCAAACATCATTCTCAATGGTGAAAAACTGAAAACATTTCCTCTAAGATCAGGAACAACACAAGGATGTCCACTCTCACCACTATTATTCAACATAGTTTTGGAAGTTTTAGCCACAGCAATCAGAGAAGGAAAAGAAGTAAAAGGAATCCAAATCAGAAGGGAAGAAGTAAAGCTGTCACTGTTTGCAGATGACATGATACTATACACAGAGAATCCTAAAGATGCTACCAGAAAACTACTAGAGCTAATCAATGAATTTGGTAAAGGAGCAGGATACAAAATTAATGCGCAGAAATCTCTTGCATTCCTATACACTAATGATGAAATATCTGAAAGAAAAATTAAGGAAACACTCCCAATTACCATTGCAACAAAAAGAATAAAAGACCTAGGAATAAACCTACCTAGGGAGACAAAAGACCTGTATGCAGAAAACTATAAGACACTGATGAAAGAAATTAAAGATGATACCAACAGATGGAGAGATATACCATGTTCTTGGATTGGAAGAATCAATACTGTGAAAATGACTATACTACCCAAAGCAATCTACAGATTGAATGCAATCTCTATCAAATTACCAATGGTATTTTTTATGGAACTAGGACAAAAAATCTAAAAATTTATATGGAGACACAGAAGACCCCGGATAGCCAAAGCAGTATTGAGGGAAAAAACCGGAGCTGGAGGAATCAGACTCCCTGACTTCAGACTATACTACAAAGCTACAGTAATCAAGATAATATGGTACTGGCACAAAAAGAGAAACATAGGTCAATGGAACAAGATAGAAAGCCCAGAGGTAAACTCACGCACCTACGGTAAACTAATCTTGACAAAGAAGGCAAGGATATACAATGGAGAAAAGACAGCCTCTTCAATAAGTGGTGCTGGGAAAACTGGACAGCTACATATAAAAGAATGAAATTAGAACACTCCCTAACACCATACACTAAAATAAAATCGAAATGGATTTGAGAAGTAAATGTAAGACTGGGCACTATAAAACTCTTAGCAGAAAACATAGGAAGAACACTGTTTGACATAAATCACAGCAAAATCTTTTTTGATCCACCTCCTAGAGAAATGGAAATAAAAACAAAAATCAACAAAGGGGACCTAATGAAACTTAAAAGCTTTTGCACAGCAAAGGAAACCATAAACAAGACGAAAAGACAACCCTCAGAATGGGCGAAAAATTTGCAAACGAATCAACAGACAAAGGATTAATCTCCAAAATTTATAAACAGCTCATGCAGCTCGATATTCAAAGAACAAACAACCCAATCCAAAAACGGGCAGAAGACCTAAGTAGACATTTCTCCAAAGAAGATATACAGATGGCCAAGAAGCACATGAAAAGCTGCTCAACATCACTAATTATTAGAGAAATGCAAATCAAAACTACAATAAGGTATCACCTCACACCGGTTAGAATGTGCTTCATCAGAAAATCTACAAACAACAAATGCTGGAGAGGGTGTGGAGAAAAGGGAACCCTCTTGCACCGTTGGTGGGAATGTAAACTGATACAGCCACTATGGAGAACAGTATGGAGGTTCCTTAAAAAACTAAAAATAGAATTACCATATGATCCAGCAATCCCACTACTGGGCATATACCCAGAGAAAACCACAATTCAAAAAGACACATACACTCCAGTGTTCACTGCAGCTCTATTTGCAGTAGGCATGTCATGGAAGCAACCTAAATGCCCATCGACAGATGAATGGATAAAGAAGATGTGGCTCATATTACAATGGAATATTACTCAGCCATAAAAAGGAATGAAAGTTGGTCATTTGTAGAGACGTAGATGGGTCTAGAGACTGTCATACAGAGTGAAGTAAGTCAGAAAGAGAAAAACAAATATCGTATATTAATGCATATATGTGGAACCTAGAGAAATGGTACAAATGAACTGGATTTCAGGGTAGAAATTGAGACACAGATGTAGAGAACAAATGTGTGGACACCAAGGGGGGGGAAGCTGCGGGGGGGTCGTGGTGGTGGTGTGATGAATTGGGCGATTGGGGTTGACATGTATACATTGATGTGTATAAAATTGATGACTAATAAGAAACTGCTGTATAAAAAAAAAAAAAAAGTGCTTTGTACCAGAATGATTACTGTGTGTTGTAGGGGGAGGAGGCTACTTGATAATTTTATGTTGTTTTCCATAATTCCTTGGAATTTTCTTTCTAAAATAGATGAATTTCCTTTAGGAATTCCAGAAAGCTTTTAGAGAAATATTCTTAAAATTGTTTGCTTTACAAATGTATGTTATTATTTTATTGAGAACTAAGATTAAAATCATCTTTCTGATTTTAAGAAAAAAAAAAGAAATGTTTTGGTTGCAAAAGACAGAAAAAGCAACCCAAGGTTTACATAACTGCAGAATTTATGGGGGGTAGTTCAGGTTTCAGGCATGGATAGATTCAGGGTTCAATCAATGCCATGGGCACCTGTTGGCCTGACTCTGCTTTCCTCTATATGGAGCTTTCATTTTTAGGTTCCCTATGGTGGCAAGCCAGCTATGTAATAGCTTCAGCATCATATCTTTCCAAGTTCAAGTTTAGTACAATCAAAAGAAGAGGCTTTTACCTAGCTGCTTAAGCAAAGCTCTGGAATTAGCTCTGGTTGGGCTTGGATTGGCTTGAATGGAATGAAGGGTCCATTCTTGATGGGGATGGAGTTCACTGATTTGTCTAGACCTAGAGATAGAGCCCTAGGAAGTACGTGGACTAAGAACTAGAAAGGGCTTGGTTCCCTGGAGGAAAATCAGAGAACTACTAATAGGGAATGGTAGCTGGGTGGCAAAAACAACAAGGGTCCAAACACCAGGTTTGAAAAAGGATCAATGAGGAATATAGGCCTGGCACAGAAGGGAGGGATGCAATCAAGAGATGGATGGAATTGACTTCAAACGAGGAAGCGTCTTCATTTCTCTGATGGAAGAGAAGGAGAAGATAATAAAAGATGACACACAAACCATTTGACCATGTAGGTGGAGGTAGTTAAAAATACATATGTTGGAGACCTTCAAGATGGCGGAAGAGTAAGATGTGGAGAGCACCTTCCTCCCCACAAATACATCAGAAATACATCTACATGTGGAACAACTCCTACAGAACACCTACTGAAGGCTGGCAGAAGACCTCAGACTTCCCAAAATGCAAGAAACTCCCCACATACATGGGTAGGGCAAAAGAAAAAAGAAAAAACAGAGACAAAAGAATAGGGACGGGACCTGCACCTCGGGGAGGGAGCTGTGAAGGAGGAAAAGTTTCCACACACTAGGAAGCCCCTTCACTGGAGGAGATGGGGGTGGCAGGGGGGAAGCTTCGGAGCCACGGAGGAGAGCGCAGCAACCGGGGTACAGAGGGCAAAGTGGAGAGATTCCCGCACAGAGGATCAGTGCCGACCAGCACTCACCAGCCCGAGGGGCTTGTCTGCTCACCTGCCGGGGTGGGCGGGGGCTGGGAGCTGAGGCTCCGGCTTCGGAGGTCAGACCGCGGGGAGAGGACTGGGGTTGGCTGTGTGAACACTGCCTGAAAGGGCTAGTGCACAATGGCTAGCCGGGAGGGAGTCCAGGAAAAAGTCCGGAGCTGCCTAAGAGGCAAGAGACCATTGTTTCAGTGTGCCTGAGGAGAGGGGATTCAGAGCACCGCTTAAAGGAGCTCCAGAGACGGGTGTGAGCCATGGCTATCAGCACAGACCCCAGAGACGGGCATGAGACACTAAGGCTGCTGCAGCAGCCACCAAGAAGCCTGTGTGCAGTACAAGTCACTATCCACACCTCCGCTCCCGGGAGCCTGTGCAGCCCACCACTGCCAGGGTCCCGGGATCCAGGGACAACTTCCCCGGGAGAACACACGGCGCCTCAGGCTGGTGCAACGTCACGCCGGCCTCTGCCGCCACAGGCTTGCCCCACACTCCGTACCCCTCCCTCCACCCCGGCCTGAGTGAGCCAGAGCCCCCGAATCAGCTGCTCCTTTAACCCCGTCCTGTCTGAGCAAAGAACAGACGCACTCAGGGGACCTATATGCAGAGGCGGGGTCAAATCCAGTGCTGGACCCCAGGAGCTGTGCAAACAGAGGAGAAAGGGAAATCTCTCCCAGCAGCCTCAGGAGCAGCGGATTAAATCTCCACAATCAACGTGATGTACCCTGCATCTCTGGAATATCTGAATAGAAAACGAATCATCCCAAATTGATGCAGTGGACTTTGGGAGCAACGATATAGATATATTTTTCCTTTTTCTCTTTTTGTGAGGGTGTATGTGTATGCTTCTTTGTGTGATTTTGCCTGTATAGCTTTGCTTTTACCATTTGTCCTAGGGTTCTGTCTGTCAGTTTTTTGTTTTTCTTTAGTATAGTTTTTAGCGCTTGTTATCATTGGTGGATTTGTTTTTGGTTTGGTTGCTCTCTCTTTCCTTTTTTTTCTTCTTCTTTTTTTTATTACTTTTTAACTATTTATTTTAATAATTATTTTTTATTTTAACAACTTTATTTTATTTTATTATTTTCTTTCTTTCTTTTTTTCCCCTTTCTTCTGAACCCTGTGGCCGACAGGGTCTTGGTGCTCCAGCCGGGTGTCAGGCCTGTGCCTCTGAGGTGGGAGAGCTGAGTTCAGGACACTGATGCACCAGAGACCTCCCAGTTCCATGTAATATCAAGTGGCGAAAGCTCTCCCAGAGATCTCTATCACAATGCTAAGACCCAGCTCCACTCAACGACCAGCAAGCTACAGTGTTGGACACCCATGCCAAACAACTAGCAAGACAGGAACACAACCCCACCCATTAGCAGAGAGACTGCCTAAAATCATGATAAGGTCACAGGCACCCCAAAACACACCACCAGACATGGACCTGCCAACCAGAAAGACAAGATCCAGCCTCATCCACCAGAACATAGGCACTAGTCCCCTCTACCAGGAAGCCTACACAACCCACTGAAACAACCTTAGCCACTGGGGGCAGACACCAAAAACAAAGGAAATATGAACCTGCAGCCTACGAAAAGGAGACCCCAAACACAGTAAGGTAAGCAAAATGAGAAGACAGAGAAACACACAGCAGATGAAGGAGCAAGGTAAAAACCCACCAGACCTAACAAATGAAGAGGAAATAGGCAGTCTACCTGAAAAAGAATTCAGAGGAATGACAGTAAAGATGATCCATAATCTTGGAAATAGAATGGAAAAAATACAAGAAACGTTTAACAAGGACCTAGAAGAACTAACGAGCAAACAAACAATGATGAACAACACAATAAATGAAATTAAAAGTTCTCTAGAAGGAATCGATAGTGGAATAACTGAGGCAGAGAACAGACAAGTGACCCGGAAGATAAAATAGTGGAAATAACTACTGCAGAGGAGAATAAAGAAAAAAGAATGAAAAGAATTGAGGACACTCTCAGAGACCTCTGGGACAACATTAAATGCATCAACATGCAAATTATAGGGGTCCCAGAAGAAGAAGAGAAAAAAAAGGGACTGAGAAAATATTTGAAGAGATTTCAGTTCAAAACTTCCCTAATATGGGAAAGGAAATAGTTAATCAAGTCCAGGAAGTGCAGAGAGTCCGATACAGGATAAACCCAAGGAGAAGCACTCCAAGACACGTATTAATCAAACTATCAAAAATTAAATACAAAGAGAAAATATTAAAAGCAGCAAGGGAAAAACAACAAATAACACACAAGGGAATCCCCATAAGGTTAACAGCTGATCTTTCAGCAGAAACTCTGCAAGCCACAAGGGAGTGGCAGGACATATTTAAAGTGATGAAAGGGAAAAGCCTACAACCAAGATTACTCTACTCAGCAAGCATCTCATTCAGATTTGACAGAGAAATTAAAACCTTTACAGACAAGCAAAAGCTAAGAGAATTCAGCACCAGCAAACCAGCTTTACGACAAATGCTAAAGGAACTTTACTAGGCAGGAAACACAAGAGAAGGAAAAGACCTACAATAACAAACCCCAAACAATTAAGAAAATGGTAATAGGAACATACATATCGATAACTACCTTAAATGTAAATGGCTTAAATGCTCCAACCAAGAGACACAGACTGGCTGAATGGATGCAAAAACAAGACCCGTATATATGCTGTCTATAAGAGACCCATCTCAGACCTAGGGACACATACAGACAGAAACTGAGGGGATGGAAAAAGATATTCCATGCAAATGGAAATCGAAAGAAAGCTGGAGTAGCAATTCTCATACCAGAGAAAATAGATTTTAAATAAAGACTATTACAAGAGGTAAAGGACACTACATAATAATCAAGGGATCAATCCAAGAAGAAAATATAACAATGGTAAACATTTATGCACCCAAAAAAGGAGCACCTCAATACATAAGGCAAATGCTAACAGCCATAAAGGGGGAAATCGACAGTGACACAATCATAGTAGGGGACTTTAACACCCCACTTTCACCAATGGACAGATCATCCATAATGAAAATAAATAAGGAAACACAAGCTTTAAATGACAATAAGATAGACTTAATTGATATTTATAGGACATTCCACCTAAAAACAACAGAATACACTTTCTTCTCAAGTGCTCATGGTACATTCTCCAGGATAGATCGTATCTTGGGTCACAAATCAAGCCTTGGGAAGTTTACAAGAATTGAAATCATATCAAGTATCTTTTCTGACCACAATGCTATGAGACTAGATATAAATTACAGGAAAAAAATTACAAGCACATGGAGGCTAAACAATATGCTACTGAATAACCAAGAGATCACTGAAGAAATCAAAAAGTTCCTAGAAACAAATGACAACGAAAACACAACGACCCAAAACCTATGGGTTGCAGCAAAAGCAGTTCTAAGGGGGAAGTTTACAGCAATACAATCCTACCTTAAGAAACAAGAAACATCTCTAATAAACAACCTAACCTTACACCTAACAATTAGAGAAAGAACAAAAAAACCCCAAAGTTAGCAGAAGGAAAGAAATCATAAAGATCAGATCAGAAACAAATGAAAATGAAATGAAGGAAATGATAACAAAGATCAATAAAAGTAAAATCTGGTTCTTTGAGAAGATAAACAAAATTAATAAACGATTAGCCAGACTCATCAAGAAAAAAAGGGAAAAGACTCAAATCAACAGAATTAGAAATGGAAAAGGAGAAGTAACAACTGACACTGCAGAAATACAAAGGATCATGAGTGATTACTAGAAGCAACTACATGCCAATAAAATGCACAACCTGGAAGAAATGGACAAATTCTCTGCAAAGCACAACCTTCCGAGACTGAACCAGGAAGAAATAGAAAATATAAACAAACCAAGCACACGCACTGAAATTGAGACTGTGATTAAAAATCTTCCAACAAACAAAAGCCCAGGGCCAGATGTCTTCATTGGAGATTTCTAACAAACATTCAGAGAGGAGCTAACACCTATACTTCTCAAACTCTTCCAAACTATAGCAGAAGGAGGAACACTCCCAAACTCGTTCTATGAGGCCACCATCACCCTGATACCAAAACCAGACAAACATGTCACAAAGGAAGAAAACTATAGGCCAATATCACTGATGAACATAGATGCAAAAATCCTCAACAAAATACTAGCCAACAGAATCCAACAGCACATTAAAAGGATCATACACCATGATCAAGTGGGGTTTGTCCCAGGAATGCAAAGATTCTTCAATAAATGCATATCAATCAATGTGATACACCATATTAAGAAACTGAAGGATAAAAGCCATATGATCATCTCAATAGATGCAGAAAAAGCTTTTGACAGAATTCAACACCCATTTATGATAAAACCCTCCAGAAAGTAGGCATAGAGGGAAATTACCTCAACATAATAAAGGCCATATATGACAAACCCACAGCCAACATCATTCTCAATGGTGAAAAACTGAAACCACTTCCACTAAGATCAGCAACAAGACAAGGTTGCCCACTCTCACCACTCTTATTCAACATAGTTTTGGAAGTTTTAGCCACAGCAATCAGAGAAGAAAAAGAAATAAAAGGAATCCAAATCGGAAAAGAAGTAAAGCTGTCACTGTTTGCAGATGACATGATACTATACATAGGGAATCCTAAAGACGTTACCAGAAAACTACTAGACCTAATCAATGAATTTGGTAAAGTAGCAGGATACAAAATGAATGCACAGAAATCTCTTACATTCCTATACATTAATGATAAAAAATCTGAAAGAGAAATTAAGGAAACACTCCCATTTACCATTGCAACAAAAAGAATAAAAGACCTAGGAATAAACCTACTTAAGGAGACAAAAGACCTCTATGCAAAAATCGATAAGACACTGATGAAAGAAATTAAAGATGATACCAACAGATGGAGAGATATACCATGTTCTTGGATTGGAAGAATCAACATTGTGAAAATGACTATACTACCCAAAGCAATCTACAGATTCAATGCAATCCCTATCAAACTACCAATGGCATTTTTCAAAGAACAAGAACAAAAAATTTCACAATTTGTATGGAAACACAAAAGACCCCAAACAGCCAAAGTAATCTTGAGCAAGAAAAATGGAGCTGGAGGAAACAGGCTCCTGACTTCAGACTGTACTACAAAGCTACAGTAATCAAGACAGTATGGTACTGGCACAAAAACAGAAATATAGATCAATGGAACAGGATAGATAGCACAGAGATAACCCACGCACATATCGTCACCTTATCTTTGATAAAGGAGGCAAGAATATACAACGGAAATATGACAGCCTCTTCGATAAGTGGTGCTGGGAAAACTGGACAGCTACATGTAAAAGAATGAAATTAGAACACTCCCTAACACCATACACAAAAGTAAACTCAAAATAGATTAAAGACCTAAATGTAGGGCCAGACACTATAAAATTCTTAGAGGAAAACATATGCAGAACACTCTATGACATAAAACACAGCATGATCCTTTTTGATCCACCTCCTAGAGAAATGGAAATAAAAACAAAAATAAACAAATGGGACCTAATGAAACTTAAAAGCTTGTGCACAGCAAAGGAAACCATACACAAGATGAAAGGACAATCTCAGAATGGGAGAAAATATTTGCAAATGAAGCAACTGACAAAGGATTAATCTCCAAAATTTATAAGCAGCTCATGCAGCTCGATATTCAAAAAACAAACAACCCAATCCAAAAATGGGCAGAAGATCTAAACAGACATTTCTCCAAAGAAGATATACAGATTGCCAACAAACACATGAAAGAATGCTCAACATCACTAATCATTAGAGAAATGCAAGTCAAAACAAAAATGAGGTATCACCTCACACCAGTCAGAATGGCCATCATCAAAAAATCTACAAACAATAAATGCTGGAGAGGGTATGGAGAAAAGGGAAGCCTCTTGCACTGTTGGTGGGAAAGCAAACTGATAGAGCCACTATGGAGAACAGTATGGAGGTTCCTTAAAAAACTACAAATAGAACTACCATACGACCCAGCAATCCCACTACTGGGCATATACCCTGAGAAAACCATAATTCAAAAAGAGTCATGTACCACAATGTTCTCTGCAGCTCTATTTACAATAACCAGCACATGGAAACAGCCTAAGTGTCCGTCGACAGATGAATGGCTAAAGAAGATGTGGCACATATATACAATGGAATATTACTCAGCCATAAAAAGAAACGAAATTGAGTTATTTGTAGTGAGGTGGATGGACCTAGAGTCTGTCATACAGAGTGAAGTAAGTCAGAAAGAGAATAACAAATACCGTATGCTAACACATATACATGGAATCTAAAAAAAAAAAAAAAAAGAGAGAGAATGGACTTGAGGACACGGGGACGAGAAAGGGTATGCTGGGACAAAGTGAGAGAGTGGTGTGGACTTATATATACTACCAAATGTAAAATAGATCGCTAGTGGGAAGCAGCTGCATAGCACAGGGGGATCAGCTGGGTGCTTTGTGACCACCTAGAGGGGTGGGATAGGGAGGGTGGGAGGGAGATGTAAGAGGGTGGAGATATGGGGATATATGTATATGTATAGCTGATTCACTTTGTTATAAAGCAGAAAATAACACAACATTGTAAAGCAATTATACTGCAATAAAGTTGTTAAAAAAAAAAAAAGGAATGCACACATGAAACGGTTTCAATTTTCAAGTAAAACCTCAAGAGAGGAAATAGGTAGTGTCATTTTTTGGGGGAAAAATTATTTAAATCTATTGCTTTGGGACTTCCCTGGTGGCACAGTGGTTAAGAATCCACCTGCCAACGCAGGGGACACGGGTTTGATTCCTGGTCCGGGAAGATGCCACATGCCACGGAGCAATTAAGCCCATGCGCCACAACTACTGAGACTGCGCTCTAGAGCCCACGAGCCACAACCACTGAGCCCACATGCCACAACTACTGAAGTCCGCGTGCCTAGAGCCCGTGCTCTGCAACAAGAGAAACCACCGCGATGAGAGGCCACACAACGCAACAGAGTAGCCCCTGCTCACGGCAACTAGAGAAAGCCCGCGTGCAGCAACAAAGACCCAACGCAGCCAAAAAAAAAAAAATCTATTGCTTCAATTATGTTACAGCAAATACACACAAATAGAAAACGAAGATAAAATTCTACAGCTAGCATATCAAATGCTCTCATTCTCTGTACTGCAGACGTAATCTTTACAAAGTTTAAGTATGAATTTTTTTTACTTTACATATATTCTTCATAACTCTTTTTATTTATTTATGTAATCTTTTAGCTCAATCATTTAAAACAATTAAAAACATTTTTTACAATTTTGAAAGGTTACTTTCCATTTATAATTATTACACAATATTGGCTATATTCCCCATGTTGTACAATACATCCTTGAGCCTGTCACAACCAATAGTTTGTACCTCCCACTCCCCCACCCCTATACTGCTTCCCCCGCCACCAGTAGTTTGTTTTCTTTATCTGTGAATCTGCTTCTTTTCTGTCCATAACCCTTTTTAATTGCATACTGTTTCATAGACTAGATGTATCATAAATCACTTAGCCATTCTACTAAAAAAAACCATTTACCTTGCTTCCATATTTTGTTAGAAATAATGCTACAATTACTATGCACTTAGCCATTTATTTTTCCATGAGGTATTTCATTAGCAAAAATTCCCAAGAATGGGATAATGTGTGAAAGGGAATGAACAGTGTGTTCGTCTTAAGTGTGTTGCAAAATCACCTTTCAAAAGGTACACACAAGTGTCCGTCCTCCCAGCCATGTATGTAATTACTAGTTTCATCACACACCAAGTATTTGAGGCATTCCATTCCATTAATATCTTCGAGGTAATTAACACAACATACTCGTGTGTCAGGATGGGTCTAAAAAGTTTAGTCATGTTAATTCATTTCATTTTCACTACGGAGGGGGAAACTTTTTACCATCCATGTTTTTACAGATAGGCAAACTAAGATACCAAGAGGTTATTAAGTAAACTGTTGGGAAGTGGAAGAACTGGTTTTTGAACCAAAGAAATCGGAGCCCAGAACCTGCCTGGTCAACCACTAGGCTATTTAACCTTGTAATAGCTTTTGATTGATGTTTGCCCAAGTGTGAAAAACGTGTATATATTTGTGAGAGAATTTCATCATGCCCCTTGTTATAAGGTTCTTTTTTGATGGTTCGGCCCCAGAGAGGGATAATAGTGGGGTATTTCATATGTATTGGGACACCTCAAATGGTCTGAATGGGGAGATTTATCACGATTCATGCTTTTTTTTTTTTTACCCCTTGCCAATATGTAAAGTGCAGAAACTAAGAATTACATTGCTAAGATTGAAAATAAATACAGTTGTTTCGTCCATCCAGGACACCCCAGGCCTTTTTTTTTTAAGACTCTGATGGCTGTATAATCTATTTCAATCTGCCAGTTACCATAGAAACATACCTTCTGGGCTTGCTTGAACATCTGAAATGTGGGTATTGCTTTGATGTGATAAATTTGGGCCAACTCCTGGAAAATGAAAGAAGTAGCATGAAGTCACAGTTTTGGTATCCTCTCTCTGGACCAACAGTGGTACTTAGTGACGTCTCAGGAGGCATGTCTGAGAGCCCAGGGACAGCTGATACATTACAGATTCTCTTGCCAAGAACTTTTCTAATATATCCTCAAAGCTTCCAGGAATGTTACAGTAGAAAAAAATGACTGTTTCCAGCCTTCCTGAGCTTTCTCATTCAAGAGCTCTAGGAGATGGGTGAGAGATGGGGGCCAAAACAGAATGGACTGAAGGACAAAATGAGCTCTATTTAAAAGAGCTTGTGAAAGACGGCAGAAGGGAGCCAGTGGAATCCAATATGGAAAGAGCATATTGTAAAAAATAAGAACGGGTAAAGGTCTCTTTATAACTCACACTTGAGACATGGGGTGATATAATGTCTTGCATTTTAAGTAAGGCTTGCATATTTCTTTCTTTTAAGCCTTATGCCTCTTCACTGCCCATCTTTGTGAAAGATTTGGAGCCAAGAGACAAGAAAATACGTTAGCATTCCAATTGCTCTAATCCATTACAATCTGATTTCAAATACCACTTTCTGTTTATTTTGTTTGAGTCAAAAGAAAATTAGCCACCCACAGGATCAAAACCTCTCCCCTGCCACCCCCACTACATTATCATTTTCATGACCACAGCAATGACAACAATGAACACATTACTATTAGAAAAGAAAACTGTGCATTTTGTTTCACCTTAAGAGACAAACAGCTGTAATCAAAAAAGAAAATAATAACACATGTTGCTGAGGGTATGGAGAGATCAGAACCCTCATACATTGCTGGTGGGAATGTAAAATAGTGCAGCTGTTTCAAAGACAATTTGTCAGTTCTTCAATAAGTTAAATAAAGAGTTACCATATGACCCAACAATTCCACTTCTAGATATATAGCCAAAAGAAATGAAAATGTATACATAAGTGTTTATGCCAGTATTAGACATAATAGCGAAAAGTTGCAAACAACCCGAATGTCTATCGTAGGATGAATGGATTAAAGAAAAGGTAATATATTGTACGGATACATGCTACATCATGGATGAATCCTGCAAGCTTATGTTAAGTGAAAGAAGCCCATCACAAAAGAACACATATTCTATAATTCCATTTATATGAAATGGCTAGAATAAGCAAATCTAGAGACAATGCAGACTTATGGTTGCTTAGGGTTGAGGTGGTGGATGGAGGGATCGGGGCAGGGAGGTGATTGCTAAAGGGAGCAGTGTTTCTTTCTGGAGTTGTGAACACTTTCTAAAATTGACTGTAGTGATAAGTGCACAACTCTGAATATGAAGAAGACAAAGAGATAATAACCCTAGCTGTGTATTCTGAATGCATAGTACATGATTCATCTTAAAGGAGAATCACACACTGTCACACTTTAATGAAAGTTGAAGGAAATGGAAAAATGGAACATTTATTATGTTCTGGGTAGTATGTCATATATTTTGTGCCTTCTATCTTATCATATTCTGTTAATTATTACCTTGTTTTACATACAGAGAAAGTGAAGTTTATAGAGGTTAACTGGTAAGAGGTCACAAAACTATTAAAGGGCAGGATGGGTGAATAGTAGATTTTTTAAATTCTAAAGCTCAAATTCAATCCAATGTATGCACAGGCCACTTGTTATTGGTACTTTTCCTCATTATAAGTGAACAAATGTTAGGAAGAATAATTTTGTAATTGTGTGTATCAGTAAGCACATTTTGATTGAGGACATTATATTTGTGGGGGGGGGGGTGAGGAAGAAAGGCTCTAGGGAGGTAAGGGAAGGATTTCCTGGAATTCCTTGTGGTGTTTAAAAAAACCCACAAAAAGCATACGGTATAGCAAGGGGAAAGCAAGTTATGTTAAAATGTCTGCAATGCATTGAGTTAGGTTTTAGAAATTGAATAATAATCTATTATAGGGGTGAAAATCAGTTTTCACTTTGAGCTCAACTTCAACCAACTGGTATTGTCTGTCTAGAGCAACTCTACTGAGCAGGATTGTGGGGCAGAGTCCAGAGCAAGCGGTGAAGAATATTAGGCTTGATTAGTGAATTCTGCCATAGTATGGGAAGGCGGGGGGCAGCAGGAGAGCCACATGTTTATTGTCTTTTAAAAAAAAATACGAAATATACAAGAACGTTATGGGGGAGTTTACTACAGTTCATCACACTTATATATATATTTGTTTGTTTGTTTGTTTTTGCGGTACGCGGGCCTCTCACTGCTGTGGCCTCTCCCGTTGCGGAGCACAGGCTCCGGACGCGCAGGCTCAGCGGCCATGGCTCACGGGCCCAGCCGCTCCGTGGCATGTGGGATCTTCCCGTTCCCGGGCACGAACCCGTGTCCCCTGCATCGGCAGGCGGACTCTCAACCACTGCGCCACCAGGGAAGCCCACTCATCACACTTTAAATTGCTTATATAATCACTGAGACAGCACTCTCAATGACATCGCGTTGGATTTTACATATCTACAAGGAAGGATTTAAGATTCTTACCCGAGCATTGTCCACATCCACACTAGCAAACATGACGTTTCGGTATTGCACAGACATTTCCTTCGAAGTAAAAGAGTAAAAAAATTCCTCATTAGCTTAATGTTAATATTAAATCACACACTAGCAATGTCTTTTAGCAAAAACAAAACCGAACAAAAAGGTTGATCAAGAGAGCTAAGCATCATTCTGGCATTGCACTACTGCCTAGAACCTCAAGCACCAAAGTCAAAGTTGGATGCTGCCAAGGTCAAGCAAAGATCAACAGCAGAACCAGAGTCTAAAGTCTGTGTTCTGCTATGTATCAAAACTAGATTTTGCAGAATCCTCTGCCAGCTGTCTTCCTGTTAGGTTCTGCCAGTGGGAAGCATTTGCAAGAAAATGGAAAATGGGAGGAGGGAAAAACAACTCTCCTGCTTCTGTTCCAGATGTTCCAGAAGCATCTTTGACAGCGGTGGTGACAGTGGTGTTGGTAATGGGTATGGGGTAGTGGATGCAGAAGCAGCCTGTAAATGTCAGCTCCTGGGATTTTCTTTTTTCCCAACAGCTATGTTCATTCTTTAAGGGCACTTAATAGCATACTGATTTGTTTGCATTAACATAATATCTCAAGCATTTCCATTGACCTGTTTCAAATGAAACCTCTCTTCAATGGTGGTGTGAAGTGTCCAGAGTTTGGCCAAGTGGAGACAACAACGGATGGAGCTGTCACTGGTGGCTGCTCCCGTGGACAAGCAGGAAGCAGCATGACATGGACTGATTAGGTGGACATTAGGTGCAGAGTTCTGTTGTAGGGATTCTCTCCGGTTGTTTGTCCATGAAATGTGCCCCAAGTGGGAGTTCTTTCTTCAGTGGCTCATCAAGATGATGAAATTGGGGGAAAACTCTTGGATAATAAACACGAAGGTCTTTGGTATCTTGGAGTACTTTGCAGATAAAAAAAGATGCTGATTTTGACTGGCAGCATCTCCACGCCTGGCAGGAAGATGGTGTTGCCCAAGAATTCTGGGGAAATTGACTTGCACTTTTCAAGTTTCAAGATACATGGGTGTTCTCCAATAGCAGTCAGGCGGGGCAATGGGTTTGACTTACGTGGACATCTGATTTCAGGGTCAGGTTCTATTTAGGAAGTTTTCAGAGTCTCCCAAGTCTGACAGGAAATGGACAGGGTTATAGTAGTTTTGTATTGAGTAGTAGTCGGAAGACATCGTACAGGTTCCTTGCTAGACTGGGGTTCCCTTGTGAACACTGCCTTCCCTCACTATCCCACTCCACCTACCTAGGACCCTCCTCTGCCCTCAACAAAAATTCTTCCTTCTGCTCTGTTCTTCCTCCCATATAATGTTACCATCTGGTCACCTGTTCTGTTTGCTCTTAACTCTAAACTGTCTCCTGAATTTGACCTTTCCTTTTTTCTCCCCAAACCACTGCCCTAGTTTTGGTAAACTCATCATTAACATTGTTGTTCACCTTGGGTTACCTGCCTCAGTCTTTCCAACCCATTCTTATACAACATTGCCAAAAGTATTTTCCAAAAACCCACATCTGATCATGGCAAAACCTTTTTAAACGTTCTTCTATTTTGACTCTACAGCAACTCATTAAGTTATAACACAAGGGCCTTCTCCATCTGGGCTCAGCTTCCTTTTCAAGGCTCGTGTGTTGCTACTTCCGCTGCAAACACTGTAAGTTAGCCTCACAGAGTACTTGCCTTCCCACGATCACACCATGCAATTTCTCAACAAATTTATAACCTCCCCTTTTCCAGAAATGTCCTTTTTGGGGTTCTATGCCAGGTGATCCTCTTAGCCCAGAGTCATCAAACTTTGCCCTATAGACCAAATCCAGATCTCCACATGGTCTCATAAATAAAGTTTTATTGGAACATGTTTGCCCATTCGTGTATTGCCATTGCCTGCTTTTGTGCTACAAGATCAAAGCTGAGTATATATGACATAGACCATATAACCTGCAAACCTGAAAATACTGTCTTTAACCTTTACAGAAAAGGTTCCTGACCCCTGCTCTTAATCATCAAGGCCCAGATCAAATGGGACTGTGGAATTTACTCAAGACTTAAAGTTTTAAATCACTTCTTAAAATCCACATTTGCTTATGATTTACTTTTTTTCTTCTTGCCATACATCCTTTAGCAGAGACTCTGGGTTGTCAACTTTTAGTTTTTGTGTGTCTGAAAAGGTCTTTTTAAAAAAAATTAATTAACTAAATTTTATTTATTTATGGCTGTGTTGGGTCTTCGTTGCGGTGCGCTGGCTTCTCATTGCGGTGGCTTCTCTTGTTGCAGAGCACAGGCTCTAGGCACACAGGCTTCAGTAGTTGTGGCACAGGCTCAGTAGTTGTGGCTCACGGGCTCTAGAGCACAGGCTCAGTAGTTGTGGTGCACTGGCTTAGTTGCTCTGCAGCATGTGGGATCTTCCCAGACCAGGGCTCGAACCCCTGTCCCCTGCATTGGCAGGTGGATTCTTAACCACTGTGCCACCAGGGAAGCCCCTGAAAATGTCTTGAACTCTTCCCCACCTAGAGTAATGGTATAGCCAGCTCACTTCCATTCCACCTTCCTGCAGAGCCTGGAAAAGGGAAAAGGTAAAGTTTCCTTGGATTCCCTCGCAGCTAGAGTTCTGGACGCAAATTGGTTTCACCAGTGAGATGCATGAAGGCAAGACTTGGAAGGCAGAAGTGAGACAGAGCTACTTTCTTTTCATCTTTGGATGTGCTGCTGGAAAGCACGACTGGGGTGTGGGAGGGTAATCGTGCTGGAGGTGGCAGCTATGCTGAGGGATCCAGTGCCCCGACATCAGCTTCCAGATTCTGATTCTGACTCCCCGACTGCTGTTTTTCTGTTTGTTTTTTGTTTGTTTGTTTTCTCCCAGTAGTGGCTTCCCATCTCTTCTCACATCTGATATTGGTAAAGTTAGGATCCCCTCAGGTGGGTCTGTTGTGCTTTTGAGTCATTCATGGGGTTCCACTCTGGAGCCCATTCATCCAGTCTTGTAATGATTTTATGAGCATTTAACTCCTCGTATTAAAATCCTTTTCAGTCTAATTTGGTTTCTGTTTCTACTCTGATCTCCGATAAAGTGCCCTAGAGTAAGAAAAGCATTTCCTCCAACTCCATTATGTACAATGAGTTTTTAATAAATGACACATGATGAATACCTTCTCTTGAAAAAGTTCAAACATTACAAGAAAAATAAAGCAAAGCATGAACTTTTCCCATTTTCAATCCTCCCCCAGTTTTCACTCCCTCCCTCTCACAGAAAAAAAAAAAAAACTTGTTTGATATGCATCTTCTGCTCCCCTTTGTCTACATATAATATATATGTATATATGTTGATATATACATACACACATATGTATATGTATCTGTTTTACATAAATGGGACCATACTGTATAAATTTTCCTATATTGTTCTCTTTTTACTTAATTCTATTGTTGTCTTGGAGGTAATTCCTTCATTATGTGTGGGTCTACTTGATTGTTTTTATCATCTGAATAGTATTTCACAGTGTGGATACACCCAAATTTAAAAACTGTGTGTGCATTAGTCTGGATCCCAACAGAAAACAGATGGCACATTCAAATTAGGATAACTTGGGGACATTTATCACCAAAGGGCCAACTATAAATAACTGTAAAGTCAGAGATGGGTGTTGAGGAGCTGTGAGAGTCTGGACACAACAGTGGCAGAGCCCTTACCACCTTCAGGGCCCGAAAGTATGAAGGGAGAAAGGGGCTACCAAGCCCGAGATTAAAATGCCTCATTGGCCATTGAAATTTGATCAGCTTTGACTTTGTGGCAGGTGAGGTAGTTATACTCCTGAAGCTAAACTTTGGAGACTCTAAGTTTAAGTGTCTGAATAGAGGGGCCTGCCAGATATGAAAATATCCTAAGAATTTTCGGCAGAGAATAGATGTTGAGATGTCATGTAGCCAATTTCTCTATTTGAATATGTTTCTTTTAAATTAAATATCAAAGGTTGTGATTGTGGTTAGAATGAATTCAGGTAGATTGAAGAGTTTAAGTCAAAAAAGTTGAAATGTTAGAAATCTTGCTGAAAATAAACCAGAGTATTTTCAGTTGTGTAGAGAAGTCCAAATTTTATATTTGAAGGAATAGATTTCATAAGATGGACCATAAATGTGAAACATCTGTGCAATAAGGAGAAATGAAAAGAAAATGCCCTGAGTTTCTTTCCGCTGCATGTTACACACCTCCCTCCCCATCCCTCAATGGTGAAAACTCTTAAATGGGGTAATAGGAAAATTAACTAGATGAAACATTGTATAGACATGAAAATTATAATCTAAAAACTTGATAAAAACATGAACAAATGTGTATATGGAAAAAGATCTGAATATAAGTATACGATTACAACTAAGTGGAATATTTTACTAAGATATTTTATAAAGGAGATCAGATATGAAAGGAATATGTGAGACATAGGATTTGTTCTGATAATAGGGTTGAAGGATTGGGAGCAGTTTATTCTTTTATATTATAGTTAAAAACAAGTATCATGTTCATCTGTAATCTATTCCAATATTTGGAAGTTCTGAATTCTGGAACTTAGGTAAGATGTCATTATTATGAATAATCCATTCCTTTGTACAATTGTACTCTTTCGCACCTTTTGATGATCCTTGCAGAATTATCCATAGACAAGTAATATTAATTTTCTGGTGTGTATACTAATGATCTAATTAGATCTCACTGTATTATATTCAGGTTAATCAGGATGCTTCAAAAAACTACGATTCTGTGCAAAAGATTTTAAGTTTAATTAGGTCCCATTTGTTTCTTTTTGTTTTTATTTCCATCACTTTAGGAGACGGATCTAAAAAGATACTGCTGTGATTTATGTCAAAGAGTGTTCTGCCTACGTTTTCCTCTAGAAGTTTTATAGTATCTGGTCTTACATTTAGGTCTTTAATCCATTTTGAGTTTATTTTTGTATATGGTGCTAATGACTGTTCTAATTTCATTCTTTTACATGTGGCTGTCCAGTTTTCCCAGCACCATTTACTAACAGGACGGTCTTTTGTCCGTTGTATATTCTTGCCTCCTTTGTCATAGATTAACTGACCATAGGGGCGTAGATTTATTTCTGGGCTTTCTATCTTATTCGATTGATCTACATATGTCTGTTTTTCTGCCAGTACCATACTGCTTTGATTACTATGGCTTTGTTAGTGAAGTCTGAAGTCAGGGAGCCTGATTCCTCCAACTCTGTTTTTCTTTCTCAAGATTGCTATTGGCTAGTTGTGTTTCCATAGAAATTAAAAAAAAAATTTTGTTCTGGTTCTGTGAAAAAAGCCATTAGTAATTTGATGAGGATTGCACTGAATCTATAGATTGCCTTGGGTAGTACAGTCATTTTAAAACAAACTTATGGTTACTAAAGGGGAAAGGGGGGTAGGGATAAATTAGGAGGTTGCTATTAACACATACACACTGCTATACATAAAATAGTTAACAAACAAGGACCTACTGTGTAGCACAGGGATCTATACTCAATATTTTGTAACTTGTAAGGGAAAAGAATCTGAAAAAGAATATCTCTATCCCTACCAATCTATCTATCTATCTATCTGTCCAAATCATTGTGCTGTGTGCCTGAAACTAACACAACACTGTAAATCAACTATACTTAAATAAAATTGAAAAAAATTTTAAATAATAATAAAAAAAGAAGTAGGCACCAAGTGGGGGGGAAGCTATGATTCCATAATGGCTCGTAAAGGCAAAACTTTTAAGATTTATTGGGAAAGCTATTTGAGAACTTTAAATTCCTTCTAAAATTGTGAAATAGACACTGATGATACTTACATGAAAAAGAGGATACATTCTTTTGCAAGGACCACACCATTTTGCTGAAAATTCAATTACTACAAGTTTGTTTTCGGCAGATTTCAAAAGTGCTTTTAATTCATCCTGAGACCAGAGCATAAATGAGGAAATGTGCACAATCACTACATCTCATAATGTCTCTCAGGGAATAAAATGACAGCTTAGTTATGGGGCCCCACCCCATTGTTCTCCAGGGGATCCAACCTTTCCTAAATGTCCCTGAGGGCATATATATATATATTTATCTTTCTAAGTATACATAAGTGATGATAAACCCACACAAAAAGGTTAGGATTCTATTTACCAGATGAGTTGGTAATGGTGGTTGGTAATGGTTGGATACCTCTGGGGAGAGACTGAGATTAGATAGTGAGAGATGAGGGGTGGAAGGTGGGGATGAATGGGTGTTCAAGGTGGACACCTATATTTGATTTTTTAAACAAGGATGTAAACATGCATTAACAGAGAAATCTAAAGGAGAGCTAATCTAATAACTTGAATCATTTCTTGTTTTTGTTTGGTTTGGTTTTGTGGGGGGTGGGCTGATCATTATTAAAGATATAGTTAAAACCATACATTTAAGGATTAGACATGCTTCTTGCTGAATGTCTTAAGTGAATTTTTTCTACCAACTGTCTGTATCATCTAAGTAAAGTAAGATTTTCCCTCCTGGGACCTCAGATCATGGTATCTATGCTTTATTGCTTTGTGAACAATGTCCTACACTAGTTATTTCATGCACGGCTTGTCTTTCCAACAAGTCCCTACAGAACTCAATCCTGACTCACTTCTGTGCCTCCATGGCCCCTAACTGGCACATGGTAAGTGCTCATAGAGCATTTAGTTGATTAATGAATGATCTGCTAATACACAGCGTTCTGTTCAAGATTTATTTTTCCTTTTCTCACTGGAATTCTACCAAGAGTATCTAATTTACTCTGTGCTTGGTATTCTCTTCCTTAATCTCTACAACCACCCTATGCAGTGGATATTATTATTATCCCAATTTCACAGATGGAAAAACTAACATTGATTAACTTTCTCATGGTCAACCAGCTGGTGAGTGGTGTAGTTGGGATTGCTAACCTAGTAAGCTTGACCCCAGAGTCCATTTCCTTAACCACTATACAAAATCGTCTCCTGAGTTTTTTATAGTAACGGGGCTCACTCTTCCTCTCTCTGGCCCAAATGCCATCATGTGCTTATACCTGGACCACTAATTAATATGGAGGGATGGGATCACTAATTGAGTTAAATCCATCAGGGCCTAGCACTGGAAATAGGGATGGGGTTTATTCCATACAGATGGCATATACTTTATAATAGGGGAGTCTTGACAATTACATTGCCATTTGATTTACTTTCAAGAAGTGAAACGGATGACTCAAAGAAGACATGCTCTTCCTTTACCAATATTCCTCCAAGAGAGGGGTGACTAACTTTTCAAAAAGCCATGCCAAGCCTCCACTTCTCACTTGCTTCTGAAGTTATAAGGTAGATGCCATCCTCAAAAGCATACACGTCTTCACTTCTCAGTAGTTGTTAGGCTGTAAAATGGATTACCTGGTCCAATGAATCTGACTTGGCTAAGTTCTCTGAAGGTAATACTCCCATGGTATGCATAGTGATCCCACATGTACCTATTGAGGCCCACTCTATGCCAGCTACTGGACACGCTGCTAGGATACAGCATCGGACAAAAACCAAAACATTCTACCCACTGCCTTCATGGAGCTTACATTTGGTGGGGAAGCCAATGGTAAGATTAATAAGTAAAATATATGGTAAATTTGTGATCAGTGCTAATAAAGAAAAAAGGAGAATAAAAAAACAGGAGGGAAGGATGCGTGCTGGATTACAATCACAGTCGGGGTGGCCAAGGTCCACCTCGATGTGACATTTGAATAAAGACATAAAGGAGACAGTAGGCCCTCAGAATAGGTCTCTGAGGAGGAGATGGAGAGGGCTTCTCAGAGGATGAGTGAGACTCCAAGCTACTCTATGAGAGTCCCAGAAAAACCAAAAAAAGAATAATTACCAAAATCATTAGCAAGTGTGTGCTATTTTTAAAACATTTTTTTATGTCAAAGGTACATGGCAATGCCTTCTTTCAATCTGGTCGCTCTCATATTTGTGATCTTACATACAGGCACATTTGGCAAAAGTGTCAAAAGTCTAATTCTGAGGGTGCTAGTGGAGGGAAGACCCCGTCCCTACATGTCCCCCTTCCCTCCAGCTCCTGGTCCTCCTGTAATGTGGTCACATCAGAATGTCTGGATGCTAAATGCCTGCTCTACCCCTAAATGACGTAGGCTGTTAACCACTCTTTTAGAGGCAATTTTCTTTACATAAAGAATTATCCCTGGCCCATATATGCATTGAGATTTGTTGTGGCAGTACCATTGGACAATGGATGGAAAGTGATTTTATGAAATACCACCTAAACAATTGTTAATGCCCCTGGTCCATTCTATAGGCATGTCTAGGGGTTCTGTTCTCTTTCCTGGGATAAGAGAAATATGTGGACTATTTTACTTCCATAAAATTTTCCAGGTACAACTAAGGTAAAATTGGTGGGATCAGGTACAGGATGGGCTATGTTAGGAGCTGGCCTGGATCCAGCTAGAGTCAGAGCAAGAAATGAGATGGAGGAAGGGATAAAACTCTTTTTGATCAATTTTTCTCTTGGCTACTCTCTAGAGAGTGCCATCCCTCAAGAAACAACATGAAGAACAAGCATTAAAAAATAAAAATCTCCTCTTGCTACAGAGCAATGAAGGAGTACTGGATGGAGGAAATATTCCTTAAAGTTTATCAAATCTGCTCTCAAGATGTCTCTTTTGAAATACTCCTTGAAGCCAAATAAATACTTGCCATGTCTCTAATATTCTGCACCATGATTTACACCTGGGAATTGCTGACAAAACTCTCCTGTTGGTTCAGTTGGCTGACTGTAGCTGTCTCCTATCAACTACAGGATCCTAGCCGGAATATAAGGGTACCTTCTCTATGACATCATTGAACATGACATCTTAGAATCTGGAACTTTGGCAGACATGGAGCTAATTTCATTTTGATGCTATGACTAGTTAGTCAGTGTGTGGTCAGCCAAAAATCAGCCAACTGCTGGCCTTGTGGGCAGAGTCAAAAACGTGTCTGTCTCTTGTTAATCTTCTACTACCTATTTCCATGCACCCCCTCCCTTCCCCAGCCCTGGCAACCACCAAATGAGAAATAAGCAAAGTAATATTAAATAGATGAAAGTTATTTTCATTTAGGATTTTGAAGGGATTAGTTTGCAGTTGAGAAAGATACTAAAGCCTAATCCTATAATAATGTTTCTTGTACATTTGGTTTTATGAGTCACAGATTCCCTAAACTTTGTTATTTTTGCTCTAATTATTTAGGAAGTAATGAAACTTCACTTTCATGGACTGGACCAGGGTTTGGCCAACTTTTTCTGTCAAGAACCAGATAATATTTGGGGGCTTTATGGACCACATGCAGTCTTTGGTTCATATTCTTTGTTTTTAAATCTTTTAAAAAAGTAAACATTTTTAGCTGCTGGGCCTTACAAAGATAGCAGCAGCTTGCCAAACTCTGCACATGAGGATTTGTTATTTTTCAGAATTTAATGTCAGAAGAAAACCCAAACATGGCCAGAACCAATGTTCCTCAGACCTTCCTCAGAGCAACAACACCAGCCATCACCACAAAGTAAGAAACTGCAGAATTCTACAATAAAACAAAACCAGCAAAATCATTCTTTCGGTTTTTTCCACTCCTCCATTCAGGTCTCTCAGGAACGAATTAGCTGCCTTTCTTTTTAGTGTGTGTTAGATGAAGAGCTATGAATATTTCTCATACAGCCTCGGCCAAGTTGTTTTTTGTTGTTTCCCAGCACCCATTTCTTCCACTTTCTACCAAAAATACACGGATTTTTCTGTGGGTGAATTTATCCCTCCTCCATTTTACAGCAGCTATGTGGTTTGTATGGGATTCATCTAAGTCCAGGGTTCCACCCTGATGATCTTAATCCAACCAACAATTCTATCTTTAGGCCAAGGGTTAATCACGAGAGAACAAGAAAGCAATTCCTAGCCCTTGTGACAGTTACTGAAATTTCCTCTTTCTTCATCTGGATGTAAACAAGATGCTGGCTGGCAGCTGTTATAAAACACACAGGAACCCAGTTTTTAAGACCAATGTTTCAGAAAGCAGTGAGGTGACAGAGAGGAAACCTGGGTTTTTGGTTTGGTCCACTGGATGAAATGTTGCTGGAAGTGCTATCTAAGCCTGATGTTTGTTTCCACAGACAGCAAATTCCTTTACAGTTGAAACTGAATTAAGCTGGAATTTCTAATACTTACCTGGTAAACACTCAGATACAGTATTACAGAAATTTCTCCACTTGGGTCAAACCGCAAGAACTATGACTCAACATTGTCACTGGTGTTTAAAAATCTCTCAAACAAGGCACGCCAATAGTAGAGCAAAATCTAACTTCAGGATTGAGGAATCTAATTTCTGGCCTGCAATGTGTCCAGACTCAAAATAGTCATTAATGCTCTGAAATAACTATTTACCAACTGGCATTCCAGTCATTTAAGTTCCTTTCTGAGCCTCCCTAACTGCTTAATATTTATCAAGGGAGAAGGTGGAAGGAAAATGAGCTTTAGACTCAGACAAATGTTATTATTCCACTTTACGGTATATGAGAGGCACTAAACTTGGATAAAACAACTTGGTGTCAGACCTGAGCGCTGCTACTGTGAGCTCTTGAGCAAATTACTGCTTATCTAATCTTCTATTTCCTCATCTGTGAAATGGAGATAGCGCTCACCTCTTAGGGATATGATGATAATTAGCAGATATAAAGAAGTCTAGTGAAGTGTGTACAGCTCCTAGCTGAAGCCAGTAAAGGCATGCACCATTCTGGCTTTCCAAGTTTCTACTTCTGAAAGGGTTTTCTTACCTCTTAGCGAACGGAAAGCAAACCGCAACCCAATGTGCTCCCTTCTGAGCTGACAGAGCTCTAAAAAGGAGAAGCAACATAGGTTGTAACCTAATGTCCACAAGCCTCTGAGGGCCCACTATGTTGATCATACCATAAGGTTGGCCAACACTGGTCAAATGGAATATTTTAGGAATCAACAGAGCCTCTTACTTATCTTGCAAAGAGTCCTAAGATCTGGCAATGCTGGGCCTTTCATTTTGTGTCACATGATAACTGTCAGGTGGAGAGCAGTGGCTGCCCCTCTGGAGGGGGCATTGCCCTTTCCAGCTGAGTCCCGTCCCCATCATCTTCCATTGCTTCAAGAACCCAAGGTGGAGTGGCAAGAAGCCCTTTTTCCTGTGGGTGTGCAGCTATTTGTCTTCTACCACGATAACAGCTATTTGAAGCATTGCTATTGTCTTGCCACTGTCTGCTGTATTCTTTTTTCTTTGTCCCTGGGGTGCTTTGCTTATTAATATTACTTGCCCAGCTTCTACTGGCATTTGAGTTTGAGACTGCTCATTTTGATGCTTCTACCATCACAGCCAGGAATTTTATTCATGGTTATCCACTGAAGATCCTATCATTGCCTCTCCTTCTTCTTTTCTGTCTTTTTCATTCAAGAAGGAAAGGTAGATGTTGATGCATATTGAACATCTTCCAAGCCCTAGGTTGAGAACCATTGTTTTGAAGTGTGGGCTCCATTCTTGGCATCAATGTCATTTATGTTATTTTGCAAATACCCTGTTAGTTAAGGTGATTGTGTTCACTCTACAGATGAGATAATCGAGGTGCAGCCAGCTTAGATAACTTAACCTAGCCGGAATCAATTTAGAATTCAAGTCTGGGTCACCTGTCAGATAGGGAGGAACACAGGGTCAGCTGGAATCTGCAGGTCCCTTAGAAAGCTACTTAGTACTGGATGAACCGAATGCAGTGCATTCCTTTTTTTCCTTTGCATCAGAAGCTATCCATCATCTCTACTATTCTTTTCCTTATGGAATATAGATCTTCTTGAACTTCTCTCCACTGCATTTGGAAAGGAGATGGTACAGAATTAACTCTCAGGCACAGCTACTTAACCAACAAACTCCTGCCATGTCCCTGGGTTCCCAGAAGTGGAGCAAGCCTGGGCCAGGATTTCTGCCTTCCGGCACTAGGGCTTGTAGACTTTTCCACAGAATTAGCTGCTAAGCAGCTTGCCCAGCCCACGGGCAGGGAGGGTACAAGCCGATGGATCACAGAAGTCTGTTTATATCCAACTGGAATCAAGTGCTATTAAAGTCCAGGAAAAGCGCTATTAAAGTCCAGGAAATGACCAAGTTCATAAAAACAGACATCTTTTTTATGTTTTGCAGAGAAAGTGCTTAGTTGGTAAGCAGGGCAATTTCTAGTCCTGGATAAAAGCTCCTAGTCAAGTATTTTCTAGAAAAGGGCACTTGAGCCTTTCCTTTTACACTTGACTGCTTTCTTTGTTTCCCCGACACGCACTCACACGTAATTTTCCTAGACTCATTTCTGATCTCATTGTTGGAATCATGAAGCTCCAGAACAGTCTGGGTGGAGTCTCTTTTTGAGAAGTCAGGGTTGCATTAAAAAAAAAAAAAATTATTCAGGGGTGGAATCCGGAGAGTCGGTTGGGAATTTGAAATCTTGAAGACACTGGCAAGAAAAAAACAGAGAGTGGGAAGAAAAGTAAAGAGAGAATGGGAGAAAACAAAGCGGGAGAGAGGACGAGCAAAAGAGGCCAAGTGAAAACAATTTTTAAAAGAATAACTAAAAAATAAGAATAAAGAGATAAATCATTCACACACATGACTTGTAATCCACCTCAGAACTTACAGAGACACGCCAAAATGTGAAGGACCATAGAAGCAGCTAGAGAACTATTTAGTACAAAACGCAGATCACTATTAGTCTTACCCTAAAGAAAAAAAGCCAGTTTATTCTCTCTTACCAAAGACTCCGGTGGGTGATATCTTCCTCTTCGTGTCCGTTTAGGCTTTAGTTGAGTGGTGAGAGGGGGAAGTTCGAGGATTCGTATGAGAGGAAGAAGGGGCTGTTCTGAAGTGCTCTGCAACCGAGGTCTAGAATTACAGCCACTTTTGAGGTGTTACTACTTAGTATGCTCACAGACTAACGGTATCAGCATCACCTGCGAATTTGTTAAAAGAAAAAAATGAAAGCAGCTACGGGAACTACAACAACAGCAAAGAATAAGAAATGAAAGAAGGAGGCCGAGAAGGGAATTGTATACAGAGAGAATAAAGGATTTATAAGGAAGACTTTCATTATGTGGACGAGAAGCATGAATTCCCTTTAGAAGACCTTGTTATTCAAGGTCATAGATAGTGGAATCACCTGGGGGCTTGAGAGAAAAGCAGAATTTCAGGCTTTATCCCAGAATTTCAGGCTCTATCCCAGATGCACTGAACAAGAATCTGTATTACAAGATTCCCCAGGTGATTCTTATGCATACTGGTGTTTGAGAAGTGCTGCTCTAGAGATCCGTTTCTATCAGGGAGCTGCCTGTGGAACAGAGGACTGGGAGCTTCAGCTTCAGCCTTGCCTGGGAATTGTGAGAAACGCAAATTCTCAGGTCCCATCCTGGACCCACTGAATCAGAATCTCTGAGGGCGGGGCCCAGATGTGCGCGTTTAAACTAGCCCTCCAGGTGATTCTGCTGGGCGTTCACGTTAGAGAACCGCGAGGCAAGACGTTTTTTGCTAACAACTGGATTGATTTATGTCAGTCTGGTGTATCACGCCTTCAACACCATAATGATGCAGGAGCATCAGTCAAAATATCTCCCACACTGGGAATTCCCTGGCGGTCCAGTAGTTAGGACTCTGCGCTTTCACTGCTGAGGGTCCTGGTTCAATCCCTGGTCGGGGAACTAACATCCCACAAGCCGTGTGGTGCGGCCAAAAACAAAACACCAAAAAAACCAAAACCAACTCACACCCTGAGTGACTCCAGCACTGATCAGTCCAAATGGACAGCAGCTGTGCATCAGCTCAGCTGCGTGCCTGGCCCGGTATTAACGCTTTCAGTTGCTAGATTGGGGGAGGTCCAGAGCGTCCAAGGGGAAGGACTGGGACAGCCTCAGTGAGGTGGGACATGAGGGCAGAGGCTACTTATCAGCCATTATACATTCCCATAATTTAACAGCTGGTTCAACTGGCCATACCTGCACGTATCGGCTGAAGATCAGCCTTGTGATTATTGATGAAAAATGCAAAAACTGCTCTTCCCAGACATCAAGGGCAACTGCAACATTCAGAAGTGAGTCATTTACCAGGAAAAATGCTTATTCAAAATAAACAAGCACATTTGCTTGGCATTTCAGCATTGAGATGGGAATATAACCTTCAGTGATCCCTTTACTAGTAGGAAGCAAAACCGCTAGGTCCCTGGGTCGACGGCTAGTCTATGGGACAGAGCAGGAAGGAGCTCTATTATTTGAAAGGCACTTGGCACTGGCTCAAGGTTATGGGGGAGGAGTCACAATGGCGTGTAGTATGAATAGTACACAGCTCAGATAGTGGGGAGAAAAAGAAAGGCAAGAGGCCAAGGACTCACAGAAAGACCAAAACAGAAAAGGGCCATCCTCAAGCACCACCCAATCCCTACAACGCACCTTCAGGGAAGTGAATGAAACTGTATATATCAAAAACTGTGCCAAGGGCAAAGTGTTTACAAAAGGTAAATTATCTAGTATTATGGCAATTATAACCATCATGGGGCAATTTCTGCCAGCCTGGGGCAAACTCATGCCTCTGGCTTTTGTGGGCTGTGGCTGCAGTGCACGGCTGTGAGATACGTATGCACTGTGGTAACAGTAAGGAAAAGTACGTACATCGTTACCCCAAACTTCTTAGATTCGGATCCTAAAAGTCCTTGGATTTTCCTTCAGGCATGGAAAGAGCTGGAACACAGACTGAGGTCAGGGAAATGCCTGTCACTTGGAGTGAGGGAGATGTTACATGTGAGTCAGTTTAGAAAACGATCTGCTTGAATCAGCAAACATTCTGTAAACACAGAAAAAGGACCTCAGCGTGCCCTCGGATAAACTGAGGCTCAGGGAAGCACCAAGGACGAGAATTGACTAAAACTGCGTCATTGCTTCTTTCCTACTGAAAGGTCCCTTTGTTTTCTTTATATTAGAAAACACTTGAGTCTTCATTTACTTCTCTCATGGCCACAGGTGGCTTACAGTCCCCCCACAGCCTCCAAGGCTTCTTGTAAAAAATCTATAGTTAATTGTGTCTTCCTGATTGCTTTTATTATAAAAACATTTCAAAATACTGAGAACAGGAAAGTAGAAAAATAATTAACTGAGATACTATTTCCAAGACTGTATTATCACCACTGTTTATATTTTGATGTTATACACACACAGATGTAACTTAGTTTAAGCAAATCACCATTTTATTACTACATGAATTTGCATTTTGCTCCCTCCCTTAATGTTATGACAGGGGCATTTTCCCATTATCTAATGAACTCAGACCCACTTGATTCGTAATTGTTGCATACCATTCTATCATTTGGGTGCATTGTGTTTTAACTGGCTTTTTTCTCATGCTCTTTACAAACTTAGTCACAAAACAACATCACAGAAAACTGTGATGCGTGTCTCTCCAAAAAGTAATTGTGGAAACTCTTATTTTCTGAGAGTAACTTCCTAGGAATTTACTATTTTTAGTGATCTTGATGCAAACTTCCTTCTTGAGTGCTTGCGCCGATTTACAGACAGACACCAGCACATCCTTGAACTTGCTCACCTTGCCATAGCATCACCAGCGTTAGCATTGATTCTTATGACTTTAATTATTCTTTGTTAAATTGATAGGAAAGCTGTTATATTATTATAGTTTTAATTTGTATTTCCTTGATTACTAATATGGTTGGACATATTTCTATTTTTTATAAAATTACTTAGTATTTAATTTTTTATTAGGAGGTCTGACTTTTTTTTTTTTTTTTTTTTTTTGCGATACGCGGGCCTCTCACTGTTGTGGCCTCTCCCGTCGTGGAGCACAGGCTCAGGACGCGCAGGCTCAGCGGCCACGGATCATGGGCCTAGCTGCTCCGCGGCATGTGGGATCCTCCCGGACCGGGGCACGAACCCGTGTCCCCTGCATCGGCAGGCGGACTCTCAACCACTGCGCCACCAGGGAAGCCCAGGAGGTCTGATTTTCAATTTGTGAGAGTCTCTTTATATTTTAAGTTTTTTGGTAATTAATAAATTTTTAGGCACAGGAATTAATTTTTTAGCCAAATCTGTTGATCACGTCTTTTGTCATTTTTCCATTGATTGCATACTTGAAAAGATCCTCTCCTTTTATGGTTATTAATGTATAGTCATATTTTTCCTAATAACTAAAAGTAACTTTACTTTTTAAACCTTTTCTGTAATGATCAAAACACATTATAAAAACCCAGGACAATCAAAATACAGAAGGGATAAAGGATGTACCCCCCCACACAAATAAAATATTACATATATTCTTCCCCCATTTTATCCATGAACATTTTACTCTTTAATATTTTCACTATTTATTTTGTTGTTGAGGGAAGAGATGAGGACATACGTGCATTTTCCTCGATTCAGTTTATGGGACGTCAATCTACCTCTGTTGCTTTGTGATGTTTCCTATACAACCTGTTGAGATAATATCTGACATGGCAATGTTTAAGCATTTGTGTTTTTCACCCAGTGATTTGTGTTTTTATTCTTGCACCAGACCCACTTTTGCTTATTACACATTTAATTAAAATATAAAAGCTAATATTACTTGTCCACTGGAAGCTTTTCTTAGGTATGAAAAAAGGGGGTGGGCAGGGATAGATTAGGAATTTGGGATTAACAGATACATACTACTATATATGAAACAGATAAAGGACTTACTGTATAGCACAGGGAACTATATTCAATATCTTATAATAACCTATAATGGAAAAGAATCTGAAAAAGAATATATATATATATACATACATATATACACATATATATCAATGAATCACTTTGCTGTTCACTTGCAACTAACACAACATTGTAAATCAACTATACTTCAATAAGAAAAAGAAAAAAAAAGTCTGGAAAAAAAATCATTGCTGTTAAGTTATATAAAAAACAGCTCCTTAAAAAACTAAAAATAGAGCTACCATATGACCCAGCAATCCCACTCCTGGGCATATATCCAGAGAAAACCATAATTTGAAAGGATACATCCATCCCAATGTTCACTGCAGCACTATTTACCACAGCCAAGACATGGAAGCAACCTAAATGTCCATCAACAGATGAATGGATAAAGAAGATGTGGTACATATATATACGACGGAATATTACTCAGCCATAAAAAGAATGAAATAATGCCATCTGTAGCAACATGGATGGATCTAGAGATTATCATACTCTTTTTTTTAAGACTTCTAAAAAATAAATTTATATATTTACTTTTGGCTGCATTGGGTCTTCGTTGCTGCGCGCGGGCTTTCTCTAGTAGCAGTGAGTGGGTGCTACCCTTTGTTATAGTGTGCAGGCTTCTCATTAGGTGGCTTCTCTTGCTGCAGAGCATGGGCTCTAGGCACGTGGTCTTCAGTAGTTGTGGCACGCGGGCTCAGTACTTGTGGCTCATGGGCTCTAGAGCACAGGCTCAGTAGTTGTGGTGCACAGGCTTTGTTGCTCCGTGGCACGTGGGATCTTTCCAGACCAGGGGTTGAACCCGTGTCCCCTGCACTGGCAGGCGGATTCTTAACCACTGTGCCCCCAGGGAAGTCCAAGATTATCATACTTAGTGAAGTTACCCAGACAGAGAAAGAGAAATATCATATTGTTATGGAGTACAAGCTCACTCTGCCTGCTGCACGACAGGCCAATAAACTGGAGACGAGGTGTCGAGCAAGGAATACGACTGTATTTGGAAAGCCAGCGGACTGAGAAGAAGGCACGCTAAAGTCTCAAAATAACCATCTTATCGGGGTTTGGATGCCAGTTTCTTTTATAGCACAGAGATGGGGAGGAGATGAGGAAGTGAAGTAAAAAGGCCGTAAGTTTGGCAAATATCACCTGGAATGGCCAGCCTCGGGGAGGGGATGGGTTAATTTCTTCTTTCTTGTAGCCATCCACAGGTGGACAGGGTCTGGATGTTTCCCTGAACAAAGGCACTCTGGTTTAACATTCAGGCAGAGGGGCAGGGTTCCCCAAAGTAGGCCATTATGTATAGACAGTATCCTCTGAGTGAACAAAAGCAGTGGAAAGCAAACGTTAAAGTAAAAGAAACAGGTCTAACATGTAGTCAGATTTGGCTCTTCCCTGTTACAATATGATATCACTTATATGTGACCTATAAACCAAAAATGATATAAATGAACTCATATACAAAAGAGAAATAGACCCACAAACATAACAACTTTTGGTTACCAAAGGGGAAAGGGGTGGGAGAGAGATAAATTAGGAGTTCGGGATTAACATAAACACACTACTATATATAAAACAGATAACAGAGAACCTCAGACCTCAGGGAATATTAATCAGAGTGAGGCCTCCTGGAGGTCCTAATCTCAGCACCAAGACCCAGCTCTATCCAACTGCTTGCAAACTCCAGTGCTGGATGTCAAAGGCCAACAACCAGTAAGATAGCAATACAGCCCAACCCATCAAAAAAAAAAAAAGAAACGACAAAAAAAAATGTTATAGACGAAGAAGCAAGGTACAAACCTAACAGACCAAAATAAATGGAGACGAAATAGGCAACCTACCTGAAAAAGAATTCAGAGTAATGAGAGTAAAGATGACCCAAAATCTCGAAAAAAGAATGGAGAAAACCCAAGAAACATTTAACAAGGATCTAGAAGAACTAAAGAGCAAACTAACAGTGATGAACAACACAACTGAAATTAAAAATACTATAGAAGGAATCAATAACAGAATAACTGAGGCAGAAGAATGAAGTGAGCTGGAAGATAAAATGGTAGAAATAACTGCTAGGGAGCAGAATAAAGAAAAAAGAATGAAAAGAATTGAGGACAGTCTCAGAGACCTCTGGGACAACATTAAATGCACCAACATTTGAATTATAGGGGTCCCAGAAGAAGAAGAGAAAAAGAAAGGGATTGAGAAAATATTTGAAGAGATTATAGTTGAAAACTTCCCTAATATGGGAAAGGAAATAGTTAATCAAGTCCAGGAAGCACAGAGTCACATACAGGATAAATCCAAGGAGAAGCACGCCAAGACACATATTAATCAAACTATCAAAAATTAACTACAAAGAGAAAATATTAAAAGCAGCAAGGGAAAAACAACAAATAACATACAAGGGAATCCCCATAAAGTTAACAGCTGATCTTTCAGCAGAAACTCTGCAAGCCAGAAGGGAGTGGCAGGACATATTTAAAGTGATGAAGGAGAAAAACCTACAACCAAGATTACTCTACCCAGCAAGGATCTCATTCAGATTTAGCGGAGAAATTAACACCTTTACAGACAAGCAAAAGCTAAGAGAATTCAGTACCACCAAACCAGCTTTACAACAAATGCTAAAGGAACTTCTCTAGGCAGGAAACAGAAGAGAAGGAAAGACCTACAATAATGACATAAATCACAGCAGGATCCTTTTTGACCCACCTCCTAGAGAAATGGAAATAAAACCAAAAATAAACAAATGGGACCTAATGAAACTTCAAAGCTTTTGCACAGCAAAGGAAACCATAAACAAGACCAAAAGACAACCCTCAGAATGGGAGAAAATATTTGCAAATGAAGCAACTGACGAAGGATTAATCTCCAAAATTTATAAGCAGCTCATGCAGCTCAATAACAAAAAAACAAACAACCCAATCCACAAATGGGCGGAAGACCTAAATAGACATTTCTCCAAAGTAGACATACAGATTGCCAACAAACACATGAAAGGATGCTCAGCATCGCTAATCATTAGAGAAATGCAAATCAAAACTACCATGAGGTATCACCTCACACCGGTCAGAATGGCCATCATCAAAATATCTACAAACGATAAATACTGGGGCAGGTGTGGACAAAAGGGAACCCTCTTGCACTGTTGGCGGGAGTGTAAACTGATAGAGCCACTATGGAGAACAGTATGGAGGTTTCTTAAAAACCAAAAATAGAACCACCATATGACCCAGCAATCCCACTACTGGGCATATACCCTGAGAAAACCATAATTCAAAAAGAGTCATGTACCACAATGTTCATTGCAGCTCTATTTACAATAGCCAGGTCATGGAAGCAACCTAAGTGTCCATCGACCGATGAATGGATAAAGAAGATGTGGCACATATATACAATGGAATATTACTCAGCCATAAAAAGAAACGAAATTGAGTTATTTGTAGTGAGGTGGATGGACCTAGAGTCTGTCATACAGAGTGAAATAAGTCAGAAAGAGAAAAACAAATACCCTATGCTAACACATATATATGGAATCTAAAAAAAAAAAAAACGTTTCTGACGAACCTAGGGCCAGGACAGGAATAAAGATGCAGACATAGAGAATGGACTTGAGGACACAGGGAGGGGCAAGAGTAAGCTGGGATGAAGTGAGAGAGTGGCATGGACATATATACACTACCAAATGTAAAATAGCTAGTGGGAAGCAGCCGCATAGCACAGGGAGATCAGCTCGGTGCTTTGTGACCACCTAGAGGGGTGGGATAGGGAGGGTGGGAGGGAGATTCAAGAGGGGGGGGATATGGGATATATGTATACGTATAGCTGATTCACTTTGTTATACAGCAGAAACTAACAGAACATTGTAAAGCAATTATACTCCAATAAAAATGTCAAAAAAAATGAAAGAGTAAATGGAAACAAAAAAAGATAACCAACAAGTGTATAGCACAGGGAACTATACTCAATATCTTATAATAACCTATAATGGAAAAGAATGTGAAAAAAAATATAACTGAATCACTTTGTTGTATACCTGAAAGTAACACAATATTGTAAATCAATTTTACTTCAATTAAAAAAAAAAAGCAAAAAAAAAATAGCCTTTGCACATGGAGGACAATAGAGTGTTAATATATGACATGTGGAAATGTGAGTTGTATGAAAGTTGAATGTTGAACATTGAACCCCCCCTATGTAGAGCAGGTTGGAGATGAGGTGTAAGAAAACTAAGATTGGATAAGTAGACTGTGGTCAGATTATGCAGGGACTTTAAAGAGAGGAGTTTGAGGTCAATAAGCAACTTAGAAGAAACATTAAGGGCTCTTGAGCAGGGACAGTGATGGGGGAAAGACATGCTTTAGGATGGATTGGTAACAAACGCTGTACAGGCTAGTGGCAGACACTGATTCAGAGAAGCATGTTGGGAATTGCAGAAATTCATCCATGATAGAATGAGGAGTTTTACAAGAGTGGCAACAGAGCAGAAGGCAACAGTTTCTCCATATGTAAAATCGACAAGCTGGCACTGGCTCAATAGATATTTGTCATTTCTATATACTCTAGGTCTATAAGGGACAAGAAAGAGTAAGAGAATGCTACCGTTGTGAGCCTTATACCAAAAGAAATAGTAATACCACCGATCAAAATGGGAACATTTTCTCGTACTGTGTGGACTGCAGGATAACCTTTTTCCGCTCAACTCACCATAACTAACCCCCAAGAGACTCTGTCCTCATCATTTTTCTCTATGATAACTCCCAAGGGGAATCCAAGCATTGTTGTTGTTTTTGGTCCATCAGTCCTCGGATGGGGAGTCCAGTTGTGACTATCGTTCACGCGCTCTGACTTACAGGTGGTCTTAGCTTCCTTCCACTCTCCCCAAGTTCCGTGCAGGACAAACTCTAATAGGGGCTCTTCACATGGGAGGTCCCTAAGATCAGTTCATGTAAAAGGAGGAAAAGGGTCAAACCTCCCTTACCCTTCATCTAGGTCTCAGAGAAGAGCCCTCCAGTGTGATTCAGCCCATCTCATCAGAGTATAAGGTGACTTTGGCTAATTTTGGTTCTCTGTTTGAACATCACGAAACCAACAGGAACCCACGTTTTCATGCCTGTAACTCTGAACCTCTTGCATTGCCTAGCTTAGGTTCCTCATCTTTCTCCTTGAATTTATCCCTAAAAAGCCTTCAGATCACCTTAGTAGAAAAGTCCCCGCTTTTGCCTTCCAGAACCATTCTGCTTCCCCCCACCCCCGCACCTACTCCACCAACAGCCCACATGGCTTCTGCCTGGCCTATAGTCGGACATTGCTGCCCAGAATCTATAATCAGTTACTATGTAATTTAAAATGTCAGTAGCTCACATGATTCCTCAGAGGGCACCATGACCTCTGATTGCTCCAAACCTACACAAGTTTGAGAACTGCCGATCTATAAAATGAGGCCAAGACAACTTGGTCTGCCTGCCATACTGAGTTGTTGTGAGGATCCAGTGAGATTATATGTGGAATCTGGCTTTGAAAGCTATGAATTGCTCCACAAATCCATGAGATTGTTATTGCCATTCATTTAACACTGAGCAAACATTACTGGGCACCTATACTGGGGCAAAAAGCACGTTTGTTTTGGCTTTCAAACCATGCTTTTGTACAGGGAGTAAAAGGAGTATGTGGGAGGCATAGAAGAGGTAGATTTCAGTGTACGTGAGTCCATTTTTCTAGAAGCTATTGGATGATCAGGTATATAGTTCAATCACCTGTGACTCCTTAGACCTTTCCCACTGTCATTCTTTTCGTTGATGCTTATTTGACATATGCCCATGATCTAATTTGAGAACTCTACCACAATGTGCTACACGGTCTACAGGATTTAGGAAAGGCACATGGTCTGCAATTTCTAGCTTGCCCAATATGAACAATTCTGGGACAAAAACACCTTGTAAGAAGCTTCCATTGCTACAAAATTTAGTCAGTCACCCAGCCTTGTCACTTGAAAACAGTTTGGTGCTTGATCCACACCGATCGCCCTATCCCTGGATGCCTTCCTTTCTTCCCTCCATCCTCCTCCCCCAAGAGATAAAGACAAGACACAGAGAAAAGCCAATGCAGCCAGGCCTAGGAGATTATAGTACCAGTTTCAAAAATTTGAAACTAGATAAATTGAAGGTTTCAAAATAGAACCCAAGGCTTTATGTAATTGGGCTAATTGGAGGAAGGCTTGGGAGCAGGTTAGGAGTAACTGGGAGTAGAGAGACAGGAGGATTTGGGGGGCAGAGTCTCAGAGAATGGTCCTCTGACCTACCCTGGGGAATTTCGTCACAAAAGAACGGGATTTCACACACAATTTTCATAAGATGTTGGCAATGTGAGCAGTGCTATCTGGCAATCATCATGTTAGATTATTGCAACAATGGGTGTGTGGGAAAAGGAACTTTTCCTCTTTAGTAGAGTATTACAAGCCAGTGTGATGGGCGCAGGTCAACCTTGGGGGCCGTGGATACCTCGTGATGGGAAGGAAGAAGGCAGCAACTTTCCAAAGGAATTTCACAATGTACATTCCAGAGATGTCTCATTTTAAGGAATCAGAGCCCAAGAGAAAAAGAATGACAGATGTTACTAATTTGGAAAAACTGTAAGGTAGTTTCAGGACCCCCAGAAATGGTTGAGAACACATTAGGGAGGGGTGAGCTAGAGGTTTTACAACAGCAATAGATGCTCAGTAGAAAAAACATCTACAATATACAAGGAGAGTGTTTTCATGAGCTTCCAAAAAACAAAAGCTGGACCCAGCACACCCTCAGAGGAGGCTTTCTTGCTGAATGCCACCAGGTTAAATTAGTTCTTTTATGTTGGCTGGATAGAGTGAGATCAGATTTATCACCTTTTTTCCAAGTCAGTGCTTGGAGAAATTAGGCTTTTAGTCAAGATGTCCTCCTTCCCTACTTGGAAGCTGAAAACTGCTCCTACTGCTATATCCAGCACTTTCAAAAGATGAAGGAGAAAACAGCTTAGCTGGCGATTGTAAATATTCACAGTACACATGAAGGGTCTTAGGACTTTACACCTTCTGGAGAAGGGACAGTGTCTGGCAATGGGGACAGAGAGGTGGGACTTCTGGAGGAAAAAAATGATAAAAGGAGAGAAGGGAAGGTTTAGATTGGGCCTCTCTCCACCATGTTAGGGAACATCTAAGAGGGGAGCTCATGAAGGTCTGGGTGGGGAGGCCTTACACTTCTCTAGATAAGGGGGCCAGATAGTTAGACTAAGAGACACAAATACCTGATTCTTTTTACCCCTATCTCCTATCACTAACTCTGTTAAGTTTTCATTTTATCACCTGTATTTGAGACAAAAGTACTGAATCTTCTTGGATCGCGTGCGTGCGTGCATGTGTGTGTGTGTGTGTGTGTGTGTGTGTGTGTGTGTGCGTGTGTGTGTTCTTGTGTATTTTTGCTCAGGAAGGAATGTAGCCAAGATCTTCAACAGCACGGGGAGGAGAATACATTCCCAAGTTCATGTTATACAATTTTACTGTAATGAAAGAATGTTGATGAACGAATCCAGCCAGGGAAGATCCTCAAATGGCAAAGGCATTTAAGGGGCCAAAGATGAGGGACCTATTGCCTGGTTGAGGTAAGGGTGCCGAGGCGATAGTGTGGGACTTGCTTTAACCCTTTCCAAACACCCTCCACTCTTTGATGTGGACAATCGATTCGTTCTTGGTCTTACATAGAGTCAAACGCAAGCCAAGCTCCATTTTCCAACCACATTGCTGCATCTATTAAGTCACCATAGTCTGGGTGATAATAGTGATGTCCACTGCATTCTCACACCCTTTTACTGTAATCCAGATAGACTATGAAGAGGATGATAGCTCTCGAGTTCTGCAATCTACCTGCTCTTCTTAAGACTGCAGTTGGAGCCTCATAGCTCCGGCTAATATTTTTATCTTTAATCTGTTTATTTAACAGGCTAAACAAATACTCACCTTGTTGTTTTAATTAACTTTAGTACAGCTAATTTGTTAATTGGCCAGTTGTATTTACTCTTCAGTGAATGTCTCACTGCGTTCACTAGAGTTTTAGGGTTTTCTTATTGATTAGTGTGAACATTTTTATATATCAAGTGTATGAATCCTTTACCATATTACTATAAATAGTTTTCTAATTTCACACACACATACACAAAAAGACTGCAGTTGGAGAGGGAATTCCCTGGCTGTCCAGTGGTTAGGACTCTGTGTTTTCACTGCTGAGGGCCAGGGTTCAATCCCAGGTCAGGGAAGTAAGATCCCTCAAGCTGCATGGCACGGCCAAAAAAAAAAAAAAAACTGCAGTTGTAGAGAATCTAAACAGAGGGCAGAAGTACATATTCCCTAGTGGCAGTGGCCAAGATTCTATTCTTCACTCTATTGCCAATGATGATGTCACTCTGGGTAAGTCCCTCAGCCCTGAGCTTCCTTTTTTTTTTTTTTTTTGCGGTACGCGGGCCTCTCACTGCTGTGGCCTCTCCCGCTGCGGAGCACAGGCTCCGGACGCGCAGGCTCAGCAGCCATGGCTCACGGGCCCAGCCTCTCTGCGGCATGTGGGATCTCCCCGGACAGGGGCACGAACCCGTGTCCCCTGCATCAGCAGGCAGACTCTCAACCACTGCGCCACCAGGGAAGCCCTGAGCTTCATTTTTAAAATCTAAAGATAAAGAGATCCCCTAAGGACCTTAAGAACTTCACTAAGGTCCTTATCCCTTCCAGTGACAACAACCTTGTGGGGAGTTGTGCTGTTAAGAGGACAGATTGGCTGTGATTGTTACTGCAGAAGCTGATTTAAGGAAAGGCACTTTTTCTGGGAAAGAGGAATATGAAGTCGAAGGTCAGCACACCAAGAGAAAAGGGGAAAATGATCGTATCAGCAATAGGAAGACCAAGTGTTCCTATTCAGGGTAGAGGGGTGTAGTCCAGGTACTACTGCCAAACAGACAAGCCCTCCAGTGCGTGCTTATGTGAATCACCCAGGAACTTGGTGACAAGGCTGTTACTGGGCGGAGAAGGTACTCCAAGTATGTGAAAGGGAATGACTTTGTGAGTGGCATCTTAGGGGGAAAGATGGTGGATTTAGCCAACTAGTTTTCCCCATAGACTCCACTCAGCTGTTAGGAAAACCGACAGAAATTGTTGGGGGAGGGTGCCAGGGCGGGGAGTGGTCAGAACCTAGAGAGACCTTCCACCATGACTCATACAAACAATGGTGCTTAGGAAAGAGCCTCTCTCAAACCAAAGTTCAGGGTTTCAAAGAGCTCACATGTTTTCCTTCTATCTTGATGTTTATTTTTTGTTAGAAATACCAGGGTTTAGAGAACACAGAGACTCAATAAGAAATTTCATAGACTCAGAAAATACCTCTAGAGCTTTGGGCACTAATTCACCTAAGCCTGTAAGTTTCCATATGTCAAACGTTATATTGATACAATGCCAGGAGCTGAAGATTTCATTTGATCATGAATCTAAGATACGATGATGGCAAGGTATACTAGTAAACTGCCAACTGTATCATGCAATGCCATTGTTAAGAGGCATTCCTATTTTGGAGATATTAAAAAATATATATTTTGAATGAATGAAGCATGTTTAATATCCTAACTTTTGAATACTGTGGTTTCTATGTAAGTCTAACTTTAACTGCTACCCAAACACTGTTATACTATCCGGGGATGTGGTAAGGCAACTCTGGCCAAGAGTTTATTAGTTCTCAGGGCCTTGTTATGACACCTGGCTCAGAATCCTGAACATCAAGCTGGTAGAATTAAGTGGGGAGGGTCACTGGTGGTATGTTGGTAGCAGGGGTGCCGGGTGGTAATAGGAAAACTGATTGTCTTGGCAAATTGATAGCATAGCACAAGAGACCAAGGATAACAGTGCTTTTTTTTTTTTTTTTAAGTTTTAAATTTTATTTTATTTATAAGCTTTTCAACTCCACTTCCAAGTGCTGACAGTGCCCTTATCTTAGTACTGTCCCTTCTTTTTTTAAAAAAAATTATTTCACTGAAGTATAGTTGATTTACGTTGTATTAATTTCTGCTGTACAGCAAAGTGATTCAGTTACACACACACACATATATATACACACATCTACATATATATATACGTCCTAATATTGTCCTTTCTTTAGTGGGAGAGATTTGGGGCCATCTAGGCATCAAATCCATAAGATCCACAGAATGTCTCATTCACCTGTCTAAAGCATCAGCAATGTTGCATTGGGGTTAACGTTGCCTGCACTTCCCTCTGAAGGGCCCGGCTTTCAGTATTGTTGTGAGGTTTCCTCTAGTCTAGCCCAGTTGCCTGGAGAGAATATGGGATTAGGAGATAAAAGAGCCTGGATTACAGTCTCAGGGACTATAAGCGTAGTAATGAAACTCACAAGGATTAAATGTACTTGATTGAGAAAAATGGACTCAGTAAATTGTGTGAGTACCTACTTGTTTGTGAGACTCAGTCTTCACAACAACTGGAGTAGGTCTTATCCTTTTCATTATGCAGATGAGGACAGGAGGCACCTTGTCCAACTCACGGGGCTCGTAAGGGAAGGGACGAGCATTTGAACGTGGGCAGTTGAATTCCAGAGCTTGTGCTTTTAATCACTGTACCCATAAATAAGAACTAAATCTTGCCATTAAGGAGAGTCAGACATAAATTAGCCATGATATAAAGATAAAAGTGCTTTAATAGACATGTTTACGAAGTGCTACACAGCCCAGAGGATGAAGCAATTAAGTTCACGCATCTTACATATTAATAAGGAAACTGAGCCTGAGAATTAGTCAGCTACATTTTTTTTTTTAAGAAGGGACACATCTTACTCTGTAATTTCAGATCATGGGTTTCTAAAATACCATGCATTTGTCTGTTTGTGGATCGAACAGCAATGCATTTACTACAAGACTCCTGAATATCAAACACAAGATTCATCAGAGAATAGCATAGAATATATAGATAACAGCATAGATAGATAATAGCATAGAATAAATAGAATCACATTTATTGAATGTGATATAAACACATTTTTTGACTGTGGAAAATTTTAAAAGTAGAGAGGGGAGTATAATGAGTATAATGAACTCCCAAGTACCCCTAACTCCGCTGCAGCTATTAGCAACGTTCCGCTGTTCTTGCCTTAGCTATACCTACCTCTCCCCACTTTTTTTTTTTTTTTTCTGGAGTACTTGAAAGCAAATCCAAGCATGCATATAATTTATTGGTAAATACTTTGGTGGGGCTATATAAACTACCAAGCCTTAAAAAATAATTAAAATGTCATTATGCCAACCAATGAAATTAACAATTCCAAATATTCACCTAATACCTAGTTTATGTCTAATTTTTCCTGATTAATAAACATGCTTTTAATGGAAGAACTTTTGTCACTATCAAATGTCTTCCAAAACCTCATCAGGACACCAACCGTTAAGGATGCTGGGCTCCTCTCAACATGCTCTGAATCAATCCAGCATTCAAGGTAACTATCATCATTTTCACCTTTTAGATTTCTTTTGTCTTTGACTTTGGAAAGGCGGATTATGAAAACAGGATTGAGAAATTTGGTTGTTTGCCTCTGAGGAAAAATTATATATATGTGTGTGTGTGTGTGTGTATATATATGTAGAGATATATGTATTTTATATATATATATACACACACAGACACATACACACACATTATCTAAAATATTATATCCCCCTAAATACTTTTTTTGTTTCTTCCCCACGAGTACTTACTATTACATTCTTTCCTTAGTATTTATTGAGCACCTACTATATGGCAAATATCACCAAGGATATATTGATAAATAAGATATAACTTCTGTCTTCACAGAGGGAGGGAGGCAGACAAATGGTAACTAAATGCTACGGGCTAACCTCAGAACCACAGTGGGGGGCAACTATTGGTCACGGGAAAAATAAGAAGGGGAATCTACTCCACAGGAGAGAGAAAAAGCGTCAAGTTTAGCAGTATACAGAAAAGGAGCTGAGTTAGTAGATTAAAGTGTGCTCTATATCAGAGGTGAAATGAGGAGAGAACACACAAGGACTGGTTCTGTTTCTTAGGGACCAGGATGATTGTGACTGTGAGTTGGCTAGATCTGTTTTCCTTCAGTTTACTGTAAAACTAGCCAAGTATTCATATAATGATGTACATGAGACCAAGAATACAGATGAGTGGGTGGGCCTTCCAGTTGCCCCCCTCAATCCACTTGTTGCGGTTATCAGAGTTTGATCATCTTGGCAGCCTGTGCCGTGAGGAATCAACTGGAGCTCAGTGCCTGTTCTATTTTTAGTTTGATAGGAGACACCTTAGCAAGCAAGAGTCTACACTGTTAAAGTGTATGCATGCTCCTGTGACACCATGCTTACAGGCTTCTGGGGTCCATTTCTGAAGTTTGGGGTCTGCTCAAGGTTCAAGTGTAGCAAGCTGGGCAGTGACTTGAGACCAAGATCGTGAACTATTTTGATAGGGATCAAAAGGTCTGTGGGGTGTGTGTATGTGTGTGTGTAATACAGCTTCTAGATATATCTCACCTGTTGCTTCTCCTTCTGAATCTTAACACTTCTTTCACAACCACACCCACAAACACCCTGTCTGTTCTACTCATTGGCATTGTTGACTAGAAGGAATCTTGGAATGAGAAAGGGCAGAGCTCATTCTCCTCATGTCCTATATAAGTTGACCTTGGGGTGGAGGCAGAGGGGTTTAGAACAAAGTCAACAGCATCTGAGGGCTCAGAACAAGTGGTGATGATGGTGGGGTGAGGGGAGAACAAGGAGCAGAGGAAAGTGACTCAGATAAAGGAAATGGCTTGTGCAAAGGCTTCAAGATGAGCCCGTGGATATTCAGAGAGCTGAAAGCCATTCGTCATGAGGTCCCCTCAATGTTGCAATTATGACTTATGGAACACAAACACAGCCTGGAGTTACTTGATGGGACACTTACAAAAACCAAGGCTGCTTTGTGATTAGGAACATTTCCTTTTGCAAACCTCAGAAACGTAGGCTGTAATAATAAAGGACCCTAGTCAATAAAGCTTACTGAGGGTTGAGAACGCCAGCCATATTCTAGCTAAGGTTTGTTTTCTAGAAAGTGTGCTGTGGTTGGTTACTCTGAACCTTAGCCTTGGACTTAGGTGTTGGGCAGTAATTTCTAGATCTTGTAGGCACTGCTTCCCTACCTCAGTTTTCTTAAGTGTAAAGAGGGAGCTTTGCAGAATTAGCTGAGATGGGCTGCGGAGGGGCTGAGAAGAGGAGGGACACTGATATTTATCCAGCCATTGCTAAATACTAGGCACCCACATGACTTTCAATTCTCACAACTTTATGAGACAACGTAGGAGAAAATACATTTTAAATGACAAAGCACAATACAAACTATAAGGTGTGCAAAAACAGTTTGGAAATATTTCCCCTTTGACTGTATATTTCATAGGTTCTCAATAAAGGATTCAGATTCTTTTGAAGAATGTGGTGTAATTGAGAAATGCATATGGGTGGTTCTTGCTACTTTTTTTGTGGTCCTCACTTTGCTCCGTTCTTTCAGGTTTTTCTAGTTTGTCAGTTAGTCTTTATTACCCTTGCTGACTGAATACACTTTGACTTAGAGAAGTATAAACAATCTTGAACACTGCTGGGAAAGTAAAAGATTCAGTGGACATAATGAAAGGAAGAATCTTAATGATTTAGGAGGGCGAGGATCAGGTGTGTAATTAGACCGGTCAGGAATCATGCGGGTGGAGCGAACACACTAGAAAGTGATTTCTATGAGGAGTGGGTGTGATCAGCATTTCCTCTGAAGAGAAGGGGACAGCAGTCTGTACCGCAACGCTTACAGACATCCCAACAGCCTTGGTCTATGTGTGTCTTTTTTTTTTTTTTTTTTTTTTTTTGCGGTACGCGGGCCTCTCACCGCCGTGGCCCCTCCCGTTGCAGAGCACAGGCTCCGGACGCGCAGGCTCAGCGGCCATGGCTCACGGGCCCAGCCGCTCCGCGGCATGCGGGAACCTCCCGGACCGGGGCACGAACCCGTGTGCCCTGAATCGGCAGGCGGACTCTCAACCACTGCGCCACCAGGGAAGCCCTATGTGTGTCTCTTTAAAGCAGCTTGGCTGCGTGCACAAAATTTAACAGCCCAGAAGTATTCCACCAAGGATCATATATTTTAAGTGATTTTGCCTGCTGATTACTGTGGCTGGAATATGTAGCTGTAGACCAGCTGAAGACATGTGGACCTTACAATATGTTTGCGGCTTTTTTATTATTTTCAAAACAGTGCGTTTCTTTCAGGCTCCATCCAACGCGACACTTTGAGGCCAGGTGACCTTTAATGGCTGGTTGGTAAGATAATTAGGGGAAGAAGGTCTGAGGTTACTATCACTGCTTTTAGGTCAGAGTTAGGAGAGAATCATGAGTAATTAGGTATAATCCCTTCAAACAAAAAATACTGCTGCTGCTAGGTTGGTTGTTAAGGAAGCATAACAAAGTAATTCTGATGTAACTTGGCTGGTAAATTTCAGGTATTCTAAGTGTCCGGCTCTTATGTTCACTGGAGCATAAAGCACAAAGATATACTGTATAAATACACTGAGAGTTTCAATAATTAATTTCGGTTCCTTAATTTGATCATCAGCAGATATTTTCCTTTGGTGTATACAAGTAGCTCATGACTCATATTTCCTCTTGGGAACAGTTTCCACTTTTATGTTAAACTATTAATCATCTTGATCTGAACTCTAAAGATTCCTGAAGGAGTGTTTAAACAAAATTATATGGAGGCACAATCTTTAAACTTATACATGCCAATGCATATGCCAGATTAATTAGGGTAAACGGAAAGATGATATACTCATTCATGTGGGGCTTTTACTTCAACTCATTTTTACAAGTTTAAGATTATTTTGTATGAATATGAAAGTATATTTATGAATGTAAAACTAATATATTTTCATTGAAAATTGTCAGAAATAGAGGGAAAATTTGGATGAGATAAAAATCACCCATAGTTCCACGTCTTAGGGAAAATCATTATTAACAAAGTTAGGTAAATCTCTTTCTATGCATATTGCATATGCATTTCTAGGCAATTAAGAGCACATTATAAATACATTTTATATACTGTTTTCCACTGAACATTATGCCATGATTTTTTCTGTTATTAAAACTCTGTAAATGTAATATTTAATGGCTTCGTAATATTTAACCCTATGAATTCCATAACCAATACCATGAATTCCATAACGAATTCCAGGATTTTTCATCATATAATTTGTTGCTGATTTTTAATATTAAAAATGCTGTGATGGGCTTCCCTGGTGGCGCAGTGGTTGGGAGTCCGCCTGCCGATGCAGGGGACACGGGTTCGTGCCCGGATCCGGGAGGATCCCACATGCCGCGGAGCGGCTGGGCCCGTGGGCCATGGCCGCTGGGCCTGTGCGTCCGGAGCCTGTTGCTCTGCGACGGGACAGGCCGCAACAGTGAGAGGCCCGCGTACTGCAAAAAAACAAAAACAAAAAATGCTGTGACAATTATCTTTGTGCATAAATATTTGTCCCTAGGTTAGATTTTTTTTTTTTTAATGAGCTTGTGTTTCGGGCAAGAAATTACTGAAGTAAAAGGCATGTGTTCACATTAAAAAATTTTTCGATTCAGGTTGCCAGTTGTTTGGAAGAAAGGTTGTACTAGTTTGTACTCCCTACAAATGTTCAAGAAAATGGTTTTATCTAGTAGCCAGCTGCATATAGTCATTAAAATAAACACTACCATCACTGCTACCACCACTACCAAAACCCCTGCCAAGTGGGTAGGTGAAAAATTTTCATCATTTCTTTTATCATTAGTGAAACTGCTCATTTTCTACCCATATTTCTTCTCTAGTGAGTTGCCTGTTCGTATCTCTGCCCAAAACAAAATGTTTTCTTATGGCTATCTGTTAAATCATGATATTTTAGAATATTACTATTTTGTCATGCATGTTTCTGCTTGGTTTTACAATGCAGTTTGTGTTAAAAAATTTTTTAAATAAATTAAAATTTATTTATGGGTCTTTGTTGCTGCACGCGGGCTTTAAATTTTTTTTTAGAATAAATTTATTTATTTATGGGTCTTTGTTGCTGCACGCGGGCTTTCTCTAGTTGCTGCGAGCGGGGGCTACTCTTCGTTGCGGTGCACGGGCTTCTCATTGGGTGGCTTTTCTTGTTGTGGAGCACGGGCTCTAGGTGCGCAGGCTTCAGTAGTTGTGGCACTCGGGCTCAGTAGTTGTGGCTTGCAGGCTCTAGAGCATAGGCTCAGTATTTGTGGCACACGGGCTTAGTTGCTCTGTGGTATGTGGGATCTTCCTGGACCAGGGCTCGAATCCGTGTCCCCTGCATCGGCAGGCAGATCCTTAACACTGTGCCACCACGGAAGCCCTGTGTCAAATGTCAACTTGTGAGAGAAGCTTCCACATTTTTGTAGTTAAATATATTTCTTTTGTGGGTCCTTTAAAATTTTATTAAAAAAATTTAAAGTGTATACGTCAGTGGTTTTTAGCATACTATTTATAAAGTTGTGCAACTATCACCACTATCAAATTGTAGAATACTTCATCAGTCCTGTACCTATTACCAATTACTCTTCATTCTCTCCTCCCTCATCTTCTGTCTCTATAGATTTGCCTATTCTGGGCATTTCACATAGATGGAAGCATATAATACATGGCTTTTTGTGTCTGGCTTCTTTCACTGAGCATAATGTTTTCAAGGTTCCCAAGCTTCATGTCAGTCTTTGTTTTTTTGTCTCCTTTCGACCCTGTTTGGTTTTGCTACATCCTTTGTCTTTTTTGAGGAACCACAGGAACTTAACACCTATTTGGCCATAGTACGCCTTAACCCACTGGCTTTAGTTAATTTGCCATTCAGCTTCTACTGCTTCTTACAGCAGAGCATTAAGCATGATGGGTATTTGTTTGAAAAGGAAAAGCTTTACTACAGTAGAGAAGTATCCTTCTAGTCTGAGTTTTAGAGATTTTATTAAGAATAGATATTAAATTTTTCTGAAAGCTTTTCCTACATCTACTGAAATGATCAAATGGCTTCTAGTACTTGACATTCCTATGATATACAGTAGGAGTAACTTTACTACAGTTGGACAATTTTTTGATTCTTGTGGTAAAAAAACATGGATTGTCATGGATTGTTGAATTTGTTTGTATCTGTTATCATTAACTATTTTATGTTTGCCACGTGGATATTCCAAAGTAGAGAATAAGTGTTTGAATACAGTGAAAACAGATATTTGGGGCCAGCATATCTGAGTTTTAATTTAAGTTCCAATACTCATAAACCTGTGACCTTGGGCATTTTCCTTCTCATCCTCACTTTGTATTATCTTTGTAGGTTTTCAATCATATGAGTATGGAAAATTTTATATCCTGCTTTTTTCCTCACTTAACTTTACACCACATACATTTTCCATGTTACTGCATTATCTTTTTGAAGGCTGGTATAATATATGATTTAGAAATGTGCTTGAGGTAGCATAGAGTTCTTTATTGTTGGGCCTTTCATCCATGTCCACATTTTCAGCAATAATAACGTTGTGATGAAATTTATTATGTCTAAAACTTGTGTATATTAGCTCAAGGCATATAAAAATACTTTTAGGGATATAGATCATCATAGTGCTTTCTAAATTATACCAATTTACACTCTCACTGACAATATATAAAACTTCCTATTTTACTGCACACTTGCCAGCATTGTTTATTAACATTAAAAAAAAGTCACTGCTAATCTGGTAAACAAAATGTTTTCTCCATATTTGTGAGGTTGTACTTTTTCTCACACAAATATGAATATATGGCATTTCTTTGGTGAGCTGTCTATGTTCTGGAGTTCCGTAAGTTTTTTTTTCAATTTATATAATAAAGACATTATAATAAAATGTTCGTACTTGGTCTGTCATAAAAAATTTTCTTTCCATTTTATCTTTTTTTTTTTTTTTTGGCTGCGTGGCTTGTGGGATCTTAGCTCCTCATTGATCAAACCCACACTCTTGGCAGTGAAAGTGCAGAGTCCTAACCACTGGACCACCAGGGAATTCCATCTTTCCATTTTGATTATCATCTTCTGAATGACAGCCCAAACTTTCTATTTATGCTATCAAATCTGTTTATTATTCCTACTGTAATTTTTCTGTAACTTCTAGGTTCCGAAGGTTCTTTTTTTAATTTTTTGATACATTTATTTATTTATTTATTTATTTATGGTTGCATTGGGGTCTTTGTTGCTGCGCGCGGGCTTTCCCTAGTTGCGGCGAGCGCGTGCTACTCTTTGTTGAGGTGTGCGGGCCTCTCATTGCAGTGGCCTCTCTTGTTGCGGAGCACGGGCTCTAGGCAGGCGGGCTTTAGCAGTTGTGGCACGTGGGTTCAGCAGTTGTGGCTCACGGGCTCTAGAGTGCAGGCTCAGTAGTTGTGGTGCACAGGCTCAGTTGTTCTGTGGCATGTGGGATCCTCCCAGACCAGGGCTCAAACCCGTGTCCCCTGCATTGGCAGGCAGATTCCCAACCACTGCACCACCAGGGAAGTCCTTAGAAGGTTCTTTTAAGCCTTTAAATTTTTGAGAAAAATTAATTCTAAAAACCATCTTATGGTTTTAATATCAATATTTAACTCCCCAATCCACCTTGAATTTATTTTTATGTGGTGAGAATACAAATTAAAAGATTTTCAAATTTTTACCAATTGTCTAATGCCAGTCACTCTCTTACTTTCTAATATTTTACAACAAAAATTCCACTGGTTGTTGATGTTTTCTTCATGACTTCTGAGTTTTTAAATAGAATATTTAAACTAGTAGGTACAGACTTTCATATTGATGCTTTCCTGTTTCTTGATCCAGCATGCACTATTTTAATTACTGCAGCTTTTTATTATGCTTTGATTTTTAGTAAAGATGGTCCTTTTCATTATTTTTCTTTAAAATATTTTAATTTTCCATTTTTTTCTTCTTAATGAACATTAGAGTAAATAATTTGGTCATGTTCCCCCCCAAAATCCAATATATTAAGCGTGATTGGAATTACGTTACGACTATAATTTTATCTGGTAAAAATCAACATCTTTAAGACATGTTGTTCTCTCATCCAGGAGATGGCATGCTTCTCATTATTTTTGCATTTATAAATGTTTATAGATACAATTTTATAATATTCTTCCTTGAGGTCACATAGATTTCTTACTTATATATGTATATTTATTGTGAATAGGATCTTTCTCACTGTACTTTCTATTTATAAATGACAAGCAGGAAAACTATTTTTCTATCTTGTAACCATCCAGTTTACGGGACTGAGTGTTTCTAATAGATTTTCATGCCTTTGGTTTTTATCTTAGAAGGTATATCTTTGTGTTTTCTGCCAAAACGAAAATTGTGACTCTTAATTTTCTCATTTTTATACCCTTTATTTATAAATTTATGTATTATTACTTTGGCTAGAACTCACAGAATAATGTTCAAGATCAGTGGGGATAGCCTTTCTGCTTTATTTCTGGTTTAAAGGGAAGCATTTAATGGTTCACTACAGAACTGGTTATAGTTGGTTTGAAACAGATATGCTTTAAGTAATGCTGGACAAACACCCTTATTTCTTCTTTAAGAAATTTAAGAATTCACTATGAATATATTTAGTACTGGAGATTTAAAAAATAACATTGTTCTGTAAATTAGTACAGCCACTATGGAAAACAGTACGGAGGTTCCTCAAAAAACTAAAAACAGAGTTGCCGTCTGATCCAGCAATCCCATTCCTGGGCAGATATCTGGAAAAAACTACAATTCGAAAAGATACATGCACCCCTATGCTCATAGCAGCCTATTTACAATAGCCAGGACATGGAAACAACCTAAATGTCCATCGACAGATGAATGGATAAAGAAGATGTGGTATATGTACAATGGAATACTACTCAGCCATAAAAATGAAATAATGCCCTTGCAGCAACATGGATGAACCTAGAGATTATCATACTAATTGAAGTCAGACAAAGAAAGACAAATATCACATATCACTTATATGCAAAATCTAAAATATGACACAAACGAGCAGAAACAGACTCACTGACATAGCGAACAGACTTGTGGTTGCCAAAGGGGGGGGGGGTGGGAGAGGGATGGATTGGGAATTTGGGTTAACAGATGCAAACTATTATATATAGAATGGATAAACGACAAGGTCCTACTGTATAGCACAAGGAACTATATTCAATATCCTGTAATAACCCATAATGGAAAAGAATAGGAAAAAGAATATATACATATATATGTATATATATATATATATATATATATATATATATATATATATATATATATCTGAATCACTTTGCTGTCAGGAGAAATTTGCACAACTATACTTCAATAAAATTAAAAAAAATTCTCAACTACTTTTAGTATTATTTCCCTGTGAATCACATTTCTAGATATGTAGAACCTCATATCATTTGCAAACCTCACTCGTATGGTGCTTTACTTCCTTATTCTGTTTGCATAATGCAACTAATTTGACTTACTGTGCAGTACAGATCTTTTAATCTATTCAGAGTAACCCAATACAAATTCTACGTAGTAGGTACACTTTCAGAACTGTGTTTTGTTTTCAACTGCAGTAGCTTTTCCTAGCTAAAAATTTCTGATACCATCTTTCTTTTTATTATTTAGATTTTGAGCTTCATTTTATAGTTTTATGATTATAAATGACAAAAACCAATATAATTTGGAAGTTGATGGGGTATAAATTAAATAAAAGGAATACTCATAAGCATGGAAGATTGGTCAAAAGAGTGAATGTCAGAAGAAAGAAGGAAGACGACTCAACGGCTGAGGGAAGTGAAGGTGGTGAAGAGAACCACTCGGACAATCAAGATCTTTTTCATTGTTCCTGTGTTTCTTCAGAGTGCTACAGTGTGCCCCCGTGCCCTATGTGGAAGCAGTTCTCCCAGAGGATGGAGGTGAGTTGATTGGGATTTTCCTACTTGAAACAAAATCTAGTGTTCTGGCTTTTTTTTTCCCCCAGAAGCCTGAGGAGGTCTTTATCCTGGTAAAAGGATAGTGATGGAGTTAGGGGAAGCAGCGGAGTCTGAGAAGCAGCTCAGCTCTGCCTTGGGCAAACTCAATTCTTTCTTTGCAGGTGGAGCCAGGAGCACAGGTCTGGGAATTTTCCTCATTTGCCTTTTTCCTTCCCTTTCCCTGTTCTTTTATTCCAATCTCCTTTCTCCCAAAGCAGTGATCTTCCAGTACTTGCATTTCTTATTCCAGCTGTGAGAAGGAAGGGGAGCACTTTATCTTGTGAACCATGGTCATTATGCTTTTTTCCCCCATCCACTAAGTTGATGCCTATAGCTTTCCAAATATCGGTGAAGGAATTAGCCAGGCTGCCCTCAGCACCAGGACAGCGTTTTATGTGGAGGGTAGTAGGTCCAATAGTTACTTTCCGATTAAATAAAAGGAAACCTTTACTGTTACACATATGGTAGAGAAGATGGAAATAGCATGAAGCGGTCTCCTTTATTGTAATTTCCCAGTACACTGTGTGGAATCCCATAATATGCTAGTGGCATAGATCATGAATCCTCTTCATTATTCCCGGGCCACCTCACAAAATGGCACTATCCAGCAAAACATTATTTAGTAGCAAAATATATTTTAATTGAAAAATCATTTTAAGTAACTGAATAAAAATGTGTATCAGGAACTTTCCCCATAGACAGGAGAATATGTACATTTTGTGAGAGTGGAGCAGCATCTATTTAATATATTTTTATATAGAAAATACAGGCATATTTAAAAAAAGAAAGTATGTCACAAGAAGTAACAAAATATAACACACAATAAAAAGGTAAACCAAAAGTAACAAGTTGATTAAAACAAGACAAGACCCAGCACCGTGTTGGAATGTCTTTGTGTAAATTCTGGGATGTCCAGGACTGCCAGGAAGAGATGATCCTGCATTTTAGGAGAGCTGGTTGGTTGTGCAGTGGTTAAAAGCCAGTCCTCCTTTTCCTGGAACAACAACAAAAAAAAGAGATTCAACAGAAAAGACTGAATTGAAGGAGGAACAGCCATTTGGGGGCTGATTAAAACGCAAATGAAAGTCTCAGATACCTGGGCATCATCTGTGATGTTGTTTGGATAGATGGGGGCCATTCCTTGAGAAAACAAAGGGACATGGAGGAAAAGCGCTAACATATGAAAAGATGTGAGAATCAGCACACTGGAGTTTTAGTCCTGGCTCTGTCACTAGTTTCCTGTTTGATAATCCGCTCATCTGTACAATGAGGGGTTTGGACTTGGTTAATCTGAAGGTCTCTTACAGCGTGAACCGTCTGTGGGTGTTTTTTTTTTTTCTTTTTTATAAAATGTTAAATTTATTTTTGGTTGCGTTGGGTCTTCATTGCTGTGTGTGGGCTTTCTCTAGTTGTGGTGAGCGGGGTCTACTCTTTGCTGTGGTGCGCGGGCTTCTCATTGCAGTGGCTTCTCTTGTTGCAGAGCACGGGCTCTAGGCGCGTGGGCTTCAGTTGTTGTGGTGTGCGGGCTTCAGTAGTTGTGGCACGCGGGCTCAGTAGTTGTGGCTCGTGGGCTCTAGAGTGCAGGCTCAGTAGTTGTGGCGCACAGGCTTAGTTGCTCCGCGGCATGTGGGATCTTCCCGGACCAGGGCTCGAACCCGTGTCCCCTGAATTGGCAGGTGGATTCTTAACCACTGCGCGACCAGGGAAGACCCCGTCTATGGTTTTTATTTATGGCATCTGTTTAGGATTCATTTTCTGCATACAGAGATCAGAGGAAACAGTCTCTTCCTTAAGGATGGAGCTATCTAGGAAGAATACTGGGTCAGTCTTATTCATCATCAGAGAAGGATGCAGGTTGAAGGATTTAATGAATGCCACAGGGTGTTTCTCCACCAGCTGTCACAGATGCCCAGAAACTTCTCTGTCAACCACCATTGATTGAGCATCAGTTTTTGTGCCTATACTAAGTATGAGGGAGACAATCTTTAAGCCACTCAATCTCGTGGGAGAGAAGGAAATAAATATTATTTGTAAACATTTATTATTTTGATTTCTCAGAAAAGCTTTCTCCCTGTCCCATTTCAGGGAATTATACTCCACTTTTCTTTCTTCAGTGAATTGTCAGTCTCTTCTGCCCTTTACCCAAAGGTATGGTAAAAGTTTTAGCAAAATGACTTTTCACGTTAGTATAACATGACCTAACCTAGGATCACCATTGACTGATCGATCTATGGTGGGCCCTTGAATCAATGTGGACTCGTGACTTCTTCTCCTGGATTTTTAAACTGGGTCAGCACACTATTTCTGTAGATGCTGGAGTGTGACAGGTAAAATGGGGGCTCTATAAGCAGTTCTGTCCTTCCATGCGAACTGAATAGCAGAGGAAAGCACTCTGCAGCAAGAGAGCCGTGGAGAAGATGCTGGAGAGAGGAGGTGAGACGGGAGGTGAGAGACTTCAGATGGCTTTCAAGAACTCAGTCTGGTCGTCCTGATGCTGAGCCAACCCATGTCTTTGGGTTCCATACACGATCCCATTATTGTGATAACAGATTCCTTTCTTTGCTTAAGCCAGTTAGAGTTGCAGTAAGACAGTCGTAGCTAATTCAGGTCTCCTAGAAAAACCCATCACAGCATAAGGAGGGGCAGGGGGGCTACTGAGGCCTCTGGGTTGACCTTTCCTTGAATGTGGGAAATGCCTCTAAGGTGAATTTGCCATCACTTTTTTGGATTCCTTTATCAACCTTTTGTGTAAAAAAATCTAGAAGATTGTGTTATCTTTATTAATAGACAGTATTTTAACATAAGCTGATAACTACCCTTCCCTTGGTCAAGAAAAAGCTCCTTTGACCCTTGAACAATGTCGGGGTTAGGGGCGCTGACCCTCTCAGCAGTCAAAAATTGGTGTACAACTTTACATTTGGTCAGTCCTCTGCTGTTGTGGCTCTGTGTCCACAGAGTCAACCAGATCGTGTGCGCTGTACTGTGGATTTATTGCAAAAAATCTGCATACAGGTAAACAAATCCATGTTGTTCAAGGGTCAACTGTATTTTGATATTAGGGAGTCACGCAAACGCTGAGTTTCCTTTTCTTATCTGTAAAATGAAGCAGTTGAAACATAAAGTCTAAAATTATAAGAATGTTACAAATACTTCCTGTTCCTTTTTGAGTCACTGTCATTCTTAATCCTTTTATTCTCTCTCTCTCTCTCTTCTATTCTTTGCTCTCTTTTTCCCAGCAATTCTCTCCAGTTTGACTTCAAGCTCTTTCGACTCTGCTCTCAGGTAAAATGATCATCTTTATCTTGGAAACTTCTAAGTATACTTGTACAATCCAAATTTGTCCTTTTGGGTTCAGTTTTTTTTTTTTTCTCTGCAGAGATGGCATATGTTTGAGGTGATATGAAGAAATTCATGGGCATGAGACAGATTTTTTTGTTAATTAAGGTTGTATTTAGATAGATTTTTGTCTTTGCAAGTTGACTTTGATATTCCAATCGAAATGAAATAAAAGGACATGGAAAAATAAAAGCTCTTTTCAGTTAACTTTTAAAAATCAATATGGAAATATCCATTTGTTTTTAATGATTCCTATAAGATGGAAGTAAATATACAAAATACAAATCTAAGTGATGTAATACAATGATGTATATTAAAAGTTTTAAAATAGAGCTGGTGATGTTCCAACACTGCAATATTTGTGAGGACAATGTTTTAATATTGAAAATATTTTGTCAACGGTATGATGCGATATGTAATCAGAATGGTATGTTACTGGCATAAAAACAGATGCATAGATCAATGAAACAGAATAGAGAATCCAGAAATAAATCCACACGTACATGGTCAGTTAACTTACAACAAAAGAGCCAAGAATATACAATGGGGAAAGGACAGTCTCTTCGATAAATGGTACCGGGAAAACTGGACAGCTACGTGCAAAAGGATGAAAGTAGACCATTATCTTACACCATACACAAAAATCAACTCAAAATGAATTAAAGATTTGAATGTAAGACTTGAAACCTTAAAACTCCTAGAAGAAAACATAGGTGGTAGGCTCCTTGACGTCAGGCTTGGCGTGATTTTTTTTTGGATTTGACACCAAAAACAAAGGCAACAGAAGCAAAAATAAACAAGTGGGACTACATCCAACTAAAAAGATTTTGCACAGCACAGAAAAGCATCAGCAAAATGAAAAGTCAATCTACTGAATGGGAGAAAATATTTGCCAACCATATGTCTTGTAAGGGGTTAACATCCAAAAAATATAAAGAACTCATACAACTCAAGAGCAAAAAAAACTCCATCTGATTAAAGAATGGGCAGAGGACCCAAACAGACATTTTTCCATAGAAGACACACAGAAGGTAGGTACATCAAAAGACGCTCAACATCCCCAATCATCGGGAAACACAAATTAAAACTACAATTAGACATCATCTCACACCTATTAGAATGGCTATTATCAAAAAGACAAGAAATACCAAGCATCGTTGAGGATGTAGAGAAAAGGAAACCCTTGTGCACTACTGGTGGGAATGTAAATTGGTACAGCCACTGTAGAAAACAGTATGGAGGTTCCTCAAAAAAGTTAAAATAAAACTACCATATGATCCTGCAATTCCACTTCTGGGTATTGAACTGAAGAAAACAAAAACACTAACTCTAAAAGATATCTGCACCCCCGTGTTCATTTCAGCATTATTTACAATAGCCAAGACATGGAAACAACCTAAGTGTCCATCAGTGGATAAATGGATAAAGAAAATATGTGTGTGTGTACACACACACACCCCTACATACCACAATGGAATATTATTAAGCCATAAAACGAATGAAATCTTGCCAACTCTGACAACACGGATGGACCTTGAGGGCATTATGCTAAGTGAAATGAGTCAAAGAAAGACAAATACCATATGATCTCGCTTGTATGTAGAATTTAAAACCAAAACCCAAACCAAACTTACAGATACACAGCACAGGTGGGTGGTCGCCAGAGGTAGCGGTGGGGGTAGCAGGTGAGCAAAATGGGTGAAAGAAGTCAAAAGGTACAAACTTCCAGTTATAAAATAAATGTCATGGGGATGTAATGTATAACATGGCAATTATAATTAATAATGCTGTATAGCACATTTGATGTTGCTAAGACAGTAGATCTTAAAGGTTCTCATCACAAGAAAAACATTTTATGACTATGTACATGGACTTACATAGTTAACTAGACTTATTGTGGTGATCACTGTGCAAGATATACATACAAATATTGAATCACTATGTTGTACTAATATACTAAACTAATACAATGTTGTATGTCCATTACACCTCAATAAAAAAGTTTAAGTTATTATTATTTTTTAAAAATTATTTCAAACTATTTCTCCTTTGATTTATTTTTGTGATAATCTTTTCTCAACTATGATATTTATCTGGTTAGAAATGAGAAACCAATTGCTAGGACATATTTTTACATAAATTTTCTTGTAGTCCATTAAATACTGACTATATATACCATAAAAAATATGAAACAAAATTTTGACTTTAAAAATAAACATTCCTTATCAACTTCAATTCTATTTTTTATTATAAACAGGAATAGAAATGAACATCAATAAAACATATTGAGTTTGTTATTTATTTGCATCCTTGCATATGAAGGGTGAAATCTTCTTTTCAAGAAGGCAGTTAATTTATTTGTTTAATTAACGCTTTTTCCTTTTTTGGCGGGGGGAAATATGGAACACTTCACAAATTTGCAAGTCCTCCTTATGCAGGGGCTATGCTAATCTCTGTGTTGTTCCAATTTTAGTATATGTGCTGTAACACATATGTGTTTTTGAGAAATCATTGTTTTATTTGTCAATCCTTAACTAATACTTCTTCATTTGGTTTTAGTTCAAATTTAGGGAATATCTCAAAATGGATAGTTTTGGATACAAAATGCTTACATTCAAACTAGAGGTACCTTCTGGCTCTTGAGACAACTAACTTGAATTCAGTCTCCTTAATTAAGTTACAGATAAATAGTAGCTTTTGGTTGTCTTACCTGGAACAGTCATGTCCTGTCCAAGCCGAGAGACAATGGCATCGGTTTGGTCTTACGCATTTTCCACCATTTAAGCAGGGAGACTGGCAAACAGCTGGGATGAGAAATTCATGTATTTATTTAATGAATACTGAGCAATTCTGAAGATGCCCATGAAGGCAGGCAGAATAAGATTTGACTCTGCTTTCTGCTCCAGCCGCCACCATTCCTCATGGACCGCATCCTGCTACTTTGCTCGACCTCATGTCATTACGTGGTACCACCTCCCTTTTTCCTTCCAACCGAGTCCATTTTCATATTTAAGCCCCAGGTTAAGTTCTGCCTACATACTGAAACCTTTGCTGATAACTCAGTGGACTGATTTTTCCCTTTAATCTTTTTATTTGTTCAACCAATTTGACACATACTGTTTTGAACTGTAAATTATTCAAATACTCGATGAGACTGTAAGTCTCTGGAGGGAGCCAGCGCTGAACTCTATGACCGATGAAGTCATTACATCAGACATCAACCCTTACAACAGATCAGGCACGCAGATTGTCTAACATGACAGATGATTCAAAAGCCCTTTGTGTTTGCTAGGAAACGTATTTCATGGCTTTTACCATTGGAATTACAGAACCTGGGGTAGAGTTAAAAATTAGCCACAGGTGAAACCCTGACTGAACACCCAGAGATTTACTACGCAGACAACGTTCTCATGAGTCCTTAGTCTCAGAGTCAAACACTTCATCTGCATGAATCTATCTGTTAAAAAACCTAAGGACACTAAAACCTGATGAAGACCAGTCCGTTTAACGTATCAAAGAAAACATAAAATGTCTGTTGGGAGAAAGCTGGAAACGAGACACATTTAAGTCTCATGATTTCAGCCTCATTATAGCTTGGAAAGAGCAGGCTTCCCCAGAGGAAAAACCCATCTTTGGTGAGAGAAAAAGAAATGTCACTTCTCTAATCACTCATTCATAAAATATGGGGAAATGTCAGCAATCCAGGCACTGGATAAGCACTGAGAGAGGACAAGATGGAAAACACCAATCTTTGCCCTTAGCTTTCTTGACGAGCAAGCTAACAGAACGAGCGTATTTGCAATATAACAAAAAGGAAATTATGAAATAAAGCAGGGTTAAAAATAGCAAAAATAAAACCCAATCATCCACAACTAATTCTCCATATCTGCTTGCTAATGTATATAAAAAAAATTACTCTTTTTCAAGAGCATGCTGATTCAGTGGTACCTGACTGTACTAACAAGTTTTTTTTATTATTTTCAGTTCTCTGTCTAAAAGCCTAACTTTCCTCCTTCCTTATAACATGGGTGCCCCCAACGTTCCATTCTGGGCCACCTTCTCATGCTACAGGTCTTCTGCAAAGACTGACTTTTTCTCCCCCATGAATGTTTTCCAATGATGACTGACATATTCCTATCTTCAATGTAGATGAGTCTTCTGGGAACCTAAACCATCATCCAATTGCCTGTCAGACCTCTCCCTTTTATGTTCCACTGGCCCCTCAAACTCAGCATGTCCTTACTTACTTAACTCCTTTTCTGTACCTTCAAACCTGTTCCTCTTGGGTTCTCTGTCTCAAGGGTAGAAGTGGCACCGCCTTCCACTCAGGGGCCCAAACTGGAAATATCAGTCTTGACTCCTTTCAGACCTTTCCTCCTACAATACATCTATAACCAAGTAGTGTTGACTCATCTCCCGAACTTCTCTCTAATCCATCCTTTTTGGTCGTCCTCATTTCTCTAGACTTCATAACCTCTTGCCAAATTCTGCTTTGATAACTCCCTAACAAGTCTCCCTAGTTTGAGTCTTGCTTTCCGCCCTTCTCCATACTGCTGCCAAAATCATTTTCAAAAAGAAAATCTGATCACATGATTTTCCTGCTTAAGACCCTTTAGTGGCTTCTGTGGCTCAGAAGACATAATCCAGCATCTTGAACTTCGCACGCGACGCGCTTCCTAATCTGGCTCTGCCCATCTTACAGCTTCATTTCAGCCACACCCCTCCACTGCCTCGTGGCTTCAGCTCTATTTTGCTGATCACATTTGTGCTGCTCTTCTACGCCTTTGGCTAGAATGAGCTCCTCCTGGTGACTCCTCTTCCTTTGATTCTGTGCTTGGAAAGTCTTTTCTGAATGTCTGCACTTGGGTGGTTTACCCATCTTCACTGTTGTCCTTTTAGAGAATTCAGTTAGCCTCTAGTCACCTACTTATAGGCCACTCTGTATCCCTTCTTATTTCTACATGGATTCTGGAGGGCAGGAGCTCCTGTTTTATACACTTTTGTATATTTAATATCAATACTTAGTGGGTATAAGTGGGATATGGGCTGAGGTAGCTGCAGCAAGATTGAAAAAAAAAAGACTACATGGCTCATGTCATTAAGGTGCTTAATGTCAGTTAGGGAGCTAAGGAGCTAAAAGAAATACAAATAAAATCAGATCAACTGAGCTTTAAAATGACATGGTTCTAGCTAATTGTGTAATATCTATAGACATGGGATGTTAGAAGATAGATTATCGTGGTAGAGAGCAAGTTTAGGGACAAGAGGAAACTTAGGCAGGGCTTTGGAGGTTGGGTCAAGTTCCAATAGGTAGAGGAAGCCACACCTGCAGGGGACAGGATGTGACTGGCAGGATGGGAAGTAAGCTGTATCAGGTGTGCTGACGCCAGTCTGAGAGTCAGAAGAATTTGGGCTGGATGTGAAGACAACAGGCAACCATCTTAGGTTCTTAAAAAGGGCAATTCATGCCCAAGGTAGTATGTAATGGTGTTTTGGAAAAGGAGATGGGAAGGTCAAGTAGCAGACTCTGGCGGTGATCCAAAGGAGAGGTCTTTTACTAGCTGGTGATAGTGGGGATAGAGTAAGATGCAAGAGATACTGTGCAGGAAGGAACAGAAGGAGTGCTGACACTGGTAATCTCAGATGAAGGGGAGGGAGAGTGGAGGATGTCTCCATCTGGAAGCATGATGCCTGGGAAAGGGCAAGGCTGGTTTGCAGGTAGGTTCCATTTTGTATGCATGAGAGATATAGATAAATACCAAGGTTGATTTGTAATAAAGAAATACCAAATAGATTGCCGTAAGAGTTTCAAATAAAAGCTTCAAATTTAGCCTCCGGTATCACATTTTTCCTTTCCTACACTCATGGATGCCTCACTTTTGGCTTTGTGTGGGGTGGATGCACATCTGATTTTGCCTTTCACTACCATTTCCCTGGCTTACTTATTAATAGTGCCCCTTTCATTCTCAAAAACGTCCCAGTCTGGAGGCTAAATTATATGGTCACCCCAGCCTCAGAGCTCATGACAAGCTCTGGTGTCAGCTAGCCTGTTCTACTTTACAATTAACCTCACTAGGAGGTGGTATACATATTATTTACAGGAGGAATAGTGGAGTGTTAAATAAATATAGCAAGTTCTTTGCTTTTAATAGTTGCCTGAAAATTAGGACATTAAAAAGGTAAAAAAATCTATCATTTTAAACTGTTTGATTTATTAGACAATTACTGAAAATCCTATCACACGCAGGTACTATGCTAGGTACTGAAGATATAAAGATCACACAGGAATATCCCTGCCCTCAGGTGGCATATAATCTAGTGAGGGCAGGGAAAGATCAATAACTAAGCAATTAAACAGATATCAAAGTACAGTGGGATAAATGCCCGTATTTGAGATAGACAAGGGTTACTAAGGGGACATGTTTGTCACCAACAAATCAACAACAGTTTGTTACTGTCTTCCATGATAAGGAACCATCTCTTGTTGAGTTTTTTCACTTTAACTTAAATTGTATTTATTTAGAGCCTTGTTCTTTCTAGATAGGTACTTTGAATTTAGTGATTTAGCTTCATAGATGATTAAAATAAATATTCTTCCAAACTTCCGCATTATGTTTCCTCTACATTCTGCAAAATAGAGCAAATGACATGGAGAAGGCTGACAATTGAGTCGACTCAGATGCTCTTTTTTGTCACACGACCCCGAGAGGTGTCTCTGAGGCAGCCATAGGTTCAGCATTGAGACCGCCATTCAAGGGACCACCTTGAGGAATGATTTTTTTTTTTTAATTTTTTTTTGGATCTTTTCAACCAAGATCCCATGCGGCATGCGGGATCTTAGTTCTCCGACCAGGGATTGAACCCATGACCCCTGCATTGGAAGCGTGGAATCTTAACCGCTGGACCGCCACGGAAGTCCCTTGAGGAATTCTTGAGAAATTCGGATACCCTTTTGTTCTGCTGCCACCTCTGAATCTAAGTCGCACTCATCAGTGTCCTCTAGGGCTTCACGGAGTCAAGTCACCAAGAAAACAAACCATGAGAGGAGGCCTACCTGTGTGACAGCGGGACCCTGTCCAGCCAGATGGACAGTCACACTGATAAGGTGCCACACAGCGACCGCCGTTCAGACAGGGAAGAATGCAGATTGCTAGAAAGGAGATCCAAAACGATTTGATCAAAACACACACACTCAGATATGTTCAACTGTTCAAAAAACATTTTCCAGGAGGAGTAAAACCTTGGATGACCCACTAGATAATCTTCCGTATGTGCTCTGTTTATTAATCAGTATCATTGGGAAGACACAATCCAGAAAGTCAGTCTGGACCCTCTACCTGATGTAATGACTCTAATGCCAAATGCACTCTTTCCGAGAGGACACACCGTAATCGATGCCTGCTAAGTGCTTTGCTTTCTCTTCACAAACTAAGCAGAATGTTCTCCATTTGTTATCGTTTCAAGTTTCCATTACAAATTACATAAAATGCTCTAAGAGGGTTTGGCTACCTCGAGATTCTCTTCTTGCCTTTAATTAAATGTGAGAATGGGAGTCAGATAAGCTCTTCCGTGGACTGGTGTTGGCAACACATTAGTAAGTGATGGGACAGCTCAGCCTTTATTTTCTTGGAGCTGAGGCCCCGATGGTGACTGAATGAGGCCTCCCCTACACCCTCCACGGCAGATCACTTCTCCTACTAGAAATTACTGAGTTCTGTAAAGAGGCGTAGTCTGTTTCAAAGGAGTGAGACTGTCTACTGGCTTGGTACTCAAAGCACGGTTCTCAAACCCAAAACGTTGGCATTATGTAGGACTTGGCTAGAAGTGCAGAATCTCAGGTCCCAACCCAGATCTACCAAATCAGAATCTGCATTGAACGTCTCCCAGGTGTTCTGTATGCACAGTAAAGCTTGGGAAGGCCTGCTCTAATGCATACAGCACATGTTCAGTGAACTAAGCCAAGCCTGTTGTTACCCCCAGGGTAAATGCTTCCCGAGTCTCTGGATCCTTAGCATTATAGCAGGCCATGTGTGGGAGCCCTAAGTGGGAAGGCAGGATTGGAGAGAAGAAGAAGGAAAAATGCAATTCTCTTCTTTCTGAATCACTGTGAGAACACTTGCTTTGGTGAGCTGTTAGCAGCCTAAATTGATTTCCATCCTATATTTTCCTTTCTAGATTAGCTGAAATAGTTACACTTTAGAATCTCTTATAAAATGTCTGGCCTTTAAAAGAACTGATATAGACCAATGGCCATCATGTTAGTGACTCAATGTGATTTACACATTCCCAGTGAAACATGAAATCATTTTATCCATACATATATATTTTTTAAGATATTGAAACAAAGTATAGTTTAGACATTAAAAGAAATTAAAACTATTCATTTACATTCTTTTGGAAATTCAAATTTAAATGCATTTCCATGAGGATCGAAATTCTATGTTAATTTATCAAGTGCTGTATAGATATGAGAGTACCAACTTTCCTTACTTTCTTAATTGGGAAGAGCTACACTTAATTAATGGTGGGCTCCAAATCTTACCTGAAAAGTACAATGTTATGCAATGCCATGAACTTATACCAACTGTAGCAATGAGTGGCACAGAACATAAACAGAAGTGAGATAAAGGAAGACCACGGTTATGGGAACCCGCTATTATAAGCTCCTTCCCAGAAGATTCTTGGAAATCTGTGCCAGGAGGCAGATGAAGACAGCTTTGGATGGATCTTGATAACTGTATTTTTCAAGATCACTGATATTCTAGATGTTCTGCAACTAAATGGACATATGTAAATCAGCCCTTGGCCCTCTGTCTGGTCTGCTATGGGGTTTAAGCCAGTGAATTTCTGCCACTAGTAAGCCAGCTCCTGGTAACTCCCCTGAGTTGGCAACTTCTAGACTAACCACTGGGACTCAAAGTAAGATTTGAGGGCAGACTCACGCTCTTCACAGAGAACGCCCCATCCAGCCGTCTGGACAGGAACAAGCATTTGGGCGTTGGCAGATACCTCCATTCTGACATGGGAACCGACATACAGCTGGAAAACAAGCAGAATGAGTCATAAATCTAGGGAATTATGGAAGGGTGATTGTCAGAAAATAGGACTGATTATTTACATTTCATGGTATTTCCTCAAATCGAGTTTTAAGGAAGAGAAACAAAACCCAATCTCAAGATTCGGTTGGGGACGAGCATGAGGGGCTCAGGAGGGGCATAAACAAGCTTGGGTAGTTCTGAGACTGTAACTGTCAACGTTTTCATAATTTGAGGATTCAGGGCAGGAGGGGACAAGGCGGTTTATAGAAAAAGATAGTCTCTTTTGATCTGGACCAGGGGAAGTGCCCTTCTAGAAGATGCGAAAATTCTCTTCCAAAGGAGGCCTTTGATGGCCGGTAGCTCTTTGGTGATACCACTGTCTCACACTATCTTAAACAAGTGAAGAAACAAACCAACAAGTAAACAAACACACAACTTTCATTTGACTTCTGACTTTAAGTGACACCTGGGCTATTCCTTGAGGATACCACCTCCTCAGCCTCCCTCTGAAGAGGAGTTTGCACACACTCTTACAACCCACGTGTTGGTGATCTCATTTCTCACTGCTTCTTCCAGACAATTAATCTCCTTTCTCTTGCAATAACCCTTGCTTCTTTTAAGGCTCATGCCTTTCTCTCACTGATTTCCTCAATTCTCCCTGCCCCCAAAGTCACTGAAGACTTTGGCATTTTTGACTTAAGACATGACACCATAAAACTCCTAGAAGAGAACATTAGCAAAACATTCTCTGACATAAATTGTAGCACTATTTTCTCAGGTCAGTTTCCCAAGGCAAAAGAAATAAAAGCAAAACTAAACAAATGGTACCTAATCAAACCTATAAGCTTTTGCATAGCAAAGGAAACCATAAGCAAAATGAAAAGACAACCTATGGGCTGGGAGAAAATATTTGCAAATGATGCTACTGACAAGAGCTTAATTTCCAAAATATACAAACAGCCCATACAACTCAATATCAAAAAAACCAACAACCTAATTTAAAAATGGGCAGAAGACCTAAATAGACATTTCTCCAAAGAAGACACACAGATGGCCAACAGGCACATGAAAAGATGCTCAACATCACTAGTTATTAGAGAAATGCAAACCAAAACTACAACGAGTTATCACCTCACACTGGTCAGAATGGCCATCATCAAAAAGTCTACAAATAATAAACGCTGGACAGGGTGTGGAGAAAACCCTCCTACACTGTTGGTGGGAATGTAAATTGGTACAGCCACTAAGGAAAAGAGTATGGAGGTCCCTTAAAACATTTTTAAAAGTTACCATATTAGTTACCGTATGATCCAGCATTCCTACTCCTGGGCATACATCCAAAAAAGACAAAAACTGTAATACAAAAGGATACACGCACCCCAGTGTTCTTAGCAGACAATGGCCAATAGCTATTAGCAGACAATAGCTGCTAATAGCCAATAGCTAATAGCAGACAACAGACAATAGCCAAGAAGCAACCTAAGTGTCCATCAACCTAAGTGTCCATATATATATGCACGCACACGCACACACACACACACACACACACACACACACACACACACACACACAATGGAATATTACTCAGCCATAAAGAAGAATGAAATATTGCCATTTGCAGCAACATGGATGGACCTAGAGATTATCATACTAAGTGAAGTACGTCAGAGAAAGACAAATATTATATGATATCACTTATATGTGGAAACTAAAAAATAATACAAATGAACTTATTTACAAAACAGAAAAAGACTCACAGATAAAGAAAACAAAATTATGGTTACCAAAGGGGAAAGGAGGAGGAGTATGGGACTAACAGATAAACAATACTATATATAAAATAAATAAAAAGGATTTATTGTATAGCATAGGGAACTATATTCAATATCTTTTTTTTTTTTTTTTGGCAGGGGGCCGCACCATGTGGGCTTGCGGGATCTTAGTTTGCCAACCAGATATTGAACCCAGGCCCTCGGCAGTGAAAGTGCAGAGTCCTAACCACTGGATCGGCAGGGAATTCCCTCAATATCTTATAATAACCTATAATGGAAAAGAATCTGGAAAAGAATATATATCCGAATCACTTTGCTGTACACCTGAAACTAACAAAGTATTGTAAATCAACTATAAAATTGAAAAATCAACAATAAAATAATAAAAAAAGACTTTGGCCTTTTTTCACCCCAAATCCAAATCTGACCACTGTCCTCATGGCCATGTGGACAACCCCATCTAACAACCTGATTATTCTTTTAGTTCCTTGGTAATGTCTGTCTTGTTCAGTAGCAGAATTCCTCACTTTTAGTATTTGTAGAATGAATGGAATAATTATTATGATTTGTAAAAAAAAGTAGCCTATCTTATTAGAGAAATGTAAGTTTTAGAAGGACATACTAGGATGTCTCATTATCTACCTCATTCCATTTTGCAGAATTTTCAACATAGAAACCTCCCCCCACCGAGAAGATATTATTATTATTTTTTTTAAGTTTTATTTATTTATTTATTTTTGGCTGCGTTGGGTCTTTGTTGCTGCACACAGGCTTTCTCTAGTTGTGGCGAGTGGGGGCTACTCTTCGTTGCAGTGTGCGGGCTTCTCATTGCGGTGGCTTCTCTTGTTGTGGGGCCTGGGCTCTAGGCACGTGCAGGCTCAGTAGTTGTGGCTTGCGGGCTCGGTAGTTGTGGCTCACGGGCTTAGTTGCTCCATGGCATGTGGGAATCTTCCTGGACCAGGGCTCGAACCTGTGTCCCCTGCATCGGCAGGCAGATTCTTAACCACTGCACCACCAGGGAAGTCCCCGAGAAGATATTATTGAATGCACTCACAAAATTCATCCTTAGGTTTGCAAATTCAATCCAGCAAGTAAAGAGACAGCTCGTGTAAACATGGAATGCTCGCCACCAGCCCCCGGCATGTCCACGGAGACCAAGTGGTGGGCTCTGCTTCCTTGGGGCCACCCAGTACCTCTTGTCTCATACTCTGCCCTCTGGGTGGGCTGCCTCATCCCTTATGGGGCTCAGGAGTCTGCTCAGGATGGACGAGTAGAACTGGAATCTGTGTTGAAACACCTGAGTGTCCAGGAGGTGCCCTCATGGCCCAGACATGACACAGCTCCCCTTAGCAGCTGGAGAACACTTCCAAGATTTGGAGAGAAGACTTGCGTAAGGAGCCATGATTGATTCAGACAGGGGCCATGTGCTGGGCCAGAGGTCTGTGTGCAAGCCTTCAAAAATCAAACTCATAAAGTTAAGGAAAATGACACACGTTAAAAGAAGACTGAAAGCCAAGGAAAGATAAAATAGCGTGCATACTAGTTGTTGGCCACAGACTGCCATATACGTTTTCCTACAGCTTCAGTAAGAACTAACCATTCAAATATTTCCTTACCTCTGCAGACAGGAGGTGATGTCCAGGTTCCATTCTCTAAGCAAACACTCCTCAGGGAACCCTCCAACACGTATCCACTGTAACACGAGTAGGTGATCATGTCCCCATACTGATAATGTACACCTCGGGCAATTGCATTTTCTACGTGAGTTGGTGGACCACATGAGATTTCTATAGGAAAACCAAAAACATAATTAAGCTTGTGCTACTAACCCAGCCAGTGGTTGGGAGAGGACACAGTTTCACCTCTAAGACTTAAAGAGGAAAGACAAAATACATAAAGGTAACCTTTTCACCTACATAATATCTAAAAGATACCAGAAACTAAAAGCATCACCTGCTGCTCTCTAGAAAAATTAGAGGTACAATCAAAGATTTTGTCTTCTGATTCACATGTTGAAGCTGAGCTATTTTATACTCAAGGCAATTAAGTCTTGCCTTCTTGTACCTCGCCAAAGAGGTATAAGAACTTCAATGCAGCACGCTTGTCAAATAAGAAGAGAAGAAGCATGGGGATTATTTATAGTCTATCACTTTAGAGTAAAGATCATGAATTGTAGTACTGCAGATTCCATCATGGCTGTTTTATTAGTGCCTAGAACAGTGCCTGGCGTACAATGGGCTCTCGATACATGTTTGAAAAATGAGTAAATGAATGAATACTGTCTCTAGCCCGAAGATACTCCATTTACACAGCTTGATGAGGTTTATGAAATTCAAGTTTTCACATTAGTTTCCCTCTTTCCAAGACAGTAAAGCAGTGACTCTCTTCTTTTGGAAAGTGTAAGCTTGAAGGAGAATCCTCTCTTTTAAAAGCGCATGTACTGAAAATTTAAATAAAAATGTTTATAACTAATTTTGCTTTGAGAACTTTACAAGAGAATAAACTAGATAACTAGAGTTTTTCTGTGGTGTCTCACAAGACAAGGACTGGATTGGAGTCAGGACTCTCATTAGTATCCAGTTTGTATAAGGCTAACTTTTAGACGAGTCTTCATGAACTGGCTTCTAAAAGGTCACTTTGTGGTCATAATGCTATTAAAATCTTGCCAGAGGGGATGATCAATTTGTCTGATTCTTCTAAATTTTCTTTTCCTTCTAAGGTAGTTAAAAACATTAATTCAATCAGTCAGATATCCAATATGTATCAATGCATACTGTGTACCAGAAACTGGAAAGAAATAAATGGAGAAAATGCTGTACCTTTGCTCAGACAAATGGGTGAAGATAGACAAAGAAATACTGTCGTACAACTTAAAAAGAGCTATATTAGAGGTCCGGATGCCATACCGTAGAAAAATTGAGGTGAATGTAACTAATTATCCTTAGGATTGTCAGGGTATGAATCACAACGACAGTGGCCTTTGGACCAGGCCATAAAGCTTGAGTGGATCAGAGGACTGTTGCTTCCAGGTTGGGGGAACAGCATGTAAAAAGATACCAGTGAGCTTGACGGTTCACAGACGTGGTTGTCAAAGCACAGATTTCAGGCCACCTATGTGGGAATCAGCTTGGGTTCTTATTAAAAATGCAAACTTCTGGGCTTTCTAGCTTTTGAGTCTGCATCTTACATACTCTCCCCAGAGGATTCTCATACACACTAAGTTTTAATCACTGATTTGGAGTGATAAATAGCAGGATGAGGTGAAAAGGATGAGGAAGGTGGCTGCTTTGGTCCCTCAGGAAGGGTATTTGTTCTAAGCCAAAGACTTCCTGTCTAACAGAAAATGCAAAAGAGGGATTGAGGACAACAACTGTGGAAACTGTCTCCTCTCCTAGGCAACCCCGGATCTTCTCAAGAATACTGAGGAATAATTAAGCATGCACTGAAGGGACATTTGTAATAAATGCATGTCTCTCCTGGCTCTCGCTTCCAGTCCCCTGAGTGGTAAGTCTCCGGGAGCTAAGGCCAACGTGAGGATATGTGGGCAGAATCGGGCCACTTGGCCTGCTTTAGTTCAGGCTGATGGCTTTAAAGGAGCCTAGACAGTCAAGGCTTATACATACTTAGTTCTTCTCACTTGACTAGGGGTAGATTTCATAAGGAGTTGGGACCCAAATCCCAGCTAAAAGTATGATACACACTTTTCTGGAGTAAAATCAAAATTCTAATGCTGCAGTAGGCTGCTAGCTGAAAAGTCAAGGATTTGGGGCTACTTTACAGCTCTTCCTATCAGGACATATCACAAATATATACCAACTCATTTTTCAAAACAAACCTGTAAGACAGGAATTATTGGTGCTATTTACAAATGAGAACTCCAAAGTTCAGAGAAGTTAGGGCACTAGCATAAGTTTAGAATTAGAAAGTTTTGAGGACAGAACTCAAACCCAGGTTTTCTCTGATTTCAGAATCCCCATTGCCTTCATAAGCACATTTTTTTTTTTTTTGCGGTACAGGGGCCTCTCACTGTTGTGGCCTTTCCCGTTGCGGAGCACAGGCTCCGGATGCACCGGCTCAGCGGCCATGGCTCACGGGCATAAGCTGCTCTGCGGCCTGTGGGATCTTCCCGGACCGGGGAACGAACCCATGTCTCCTGCATCAGCAGGCGGACTCTCAACCACTGCGCCACCAGGAAAGCCCCCATATACACGTTTTTAATCTCATTAATTAAAGTGCAAGTGTTCCGAAGATGAAGACCACTGTAGGCATAACATAGTTTTATACTATGTAGCCCATTACCGCACATTTGGTTAGACTCGATGAATATTTGTTAGTTGACTGCTGTAGAGGGAGTAGCCTGGACCACAAAGGAGGGCAGGATATTGGGCAGGAAAGATGCTTTATGTGTGTTAAGAAATGTCAAGAATTCTATAAAAAAGAATGAAATAATGCCTTTTGCAGCACTAGAGATTATCACCCTAAGTGAAGCTAAGTCAGACAGAGAAAGACAAATATCATATGATATCGCTTATATGTGGAATCTAAGAAATGATACAAGTGAACTTATTTATAAAACAGAAACAGACCCACAGACATATAAAACAATCTTATGGTTACTAAAGGGAAAGGAGGGGGAGGGAAAACTTAGGAATTTGGGATTAACAGATACACACTACTATATATAAAGTAGCACAGGGTACTATATTCAATATCTTGTAATAACCTATACTGGAAAAGAATCTGAAGAAGAATATATATATATATAGATATTTGTAACTGAATCAGTTTGCTGTCCACCCGAAACTAACACAACATTGTATATCTACTATACTTCAATAAAAGAAAAAAAAAAGCAAAACCTTATGTAAATTAAAATATTTAAAAAAAGCAGAATAATGTCAAGAGTTATCACAAGGCAACAAGAGATGCTGCCAGACTGTGTGTTAGGTATCAGCATGGTGCTAGCCCAGAGGTTTTCCAGTTGTGGTTCCAGCACCAGCAGTATTGCCATCAGCAACATCTGGGAAACTGTTAAGATGCAAATTCTCAGGCCTCACTCCAGACCTATTGAATCAGACGCTCTAGGATGGGCCCAGCAATCTGCTTTTTAAAAATTTTTTTAAATATTTATTTATTTACATATGTATGCATGCATGCGTGCTGCACCAGGTCTTAGTTGCAGCATGTGGGATCTAGTTCCCTGACCAGGGATTGAACTCGGGCCCCCTGCATTGGAAGCACGGAGTCTTAACCACTGGACCACCAGGGAAGTCTCCCAGCAATCTGTTTTTAACAAGCCCTCTAGGTGGTTCTGATATCCACTCAAGCTGGAGAACCACGGTGAAATAATTTTTGTATTGCAAATCATGCATAGTCCATTAAAGGAGAGTTTGGGGACTCTGACAGCGTGAAGAAAAAAAGGTATTTTAGATTTAATATCCTGCTCACTCTTAGAAGAGCACGTTTTGTAGATCTGTTCAGTAAATTCTGGTCAGGTAGGTTTTAGTCTAGTTCTGGACTGTGTTTTTATGTTTGGATTTTAAATTAAAAAAAAAATTTTTTTTAAGTAGCAAGACAGAAGTTGATGACCATGATAAGACAGAGTTCTAAATATCTACATGTAAGTTGCCTGATTGAAAATAATCTCCCAAGATGAGAAAACACTTCCACTAATGAAATTCACTGGATCCCATGTGTTGACTTACTTTCACATCTGGCACTTGTCTGTGTCCATGTCTCGTCAGGGTTGCAGGTGATGATGCTTTGGCCCTGGAGCAGGAAGCCTTCCCTACACTTGATAGATACGTTCTGATCGACATAAAACTCCTTTTCAGAAAGCACAGCATTCTCAGGGATCACAAAAGGGGACAGGGGCATGGATTTGCTGTTAAAAATAAAAGAAAATGTGTACTGGTATTTTCCCTCTTTTCTGAGTTTGTTTCTTTGAAGGCAGAGCATTAGCCCTGCTGGAGCTGGGTTCTCAGTAATGATAATATAAGGCTTAAAAATACAGAACTTGGGCTTCCCTGGTGGCGCAGTGGTTGAGGGTCCGCCTGCTGATGCAGGGGACACGGGTTCGTGCCCCGGTCTGGGAGGATCCCACGTGCCGCGGAGCGGCTGGGCCCGTGAGCCATGGCCGCTGGGCCTGCGCGTCCGGAGCCTGTGCTCCGCAATGGGAGAGGCCACGACAGTGAGAGGCCCGCGTACAGCAAAAAAAAAAAAAAAAAAAAATACAGAACTTCACACCATCACCCTGATACCAAAACCGGACAAAGATGTCACAAAAAAAGAAAACTACAGGGGCTTCCCTGGTGGCGCAGTGGTTGAGGGTCCGCCTGCCGATGCAGGGGACACGGGTTCGTTCCCCGGTCCGGGAGGATCCCACGTGCCGCGGAGCGGCTGGGCCCGTGGGCCATGGCCGCTGGGCCTGCGCGTCCGGAGCCTGTGCTCTGCAGCGGGAGAGGCCACAGCAGTGAGAGGCCCGCGTAAAGAAAAAAAAAAAAAAAAAAAAAAAAAAAAGAAAAACTACAGGCCAATAGCACTGATGAACATAGATGCCAAAATCCTCAACAAAATACTAGCAAACAGCATCCAACAACACATTAAAAGGATCATACACCATGATCAAGTGGGGTTTATCCCAGGAATGCAAGGATTCTTCAATATACGTAAATCAATCCATGTGATACACCACATTAACAAACTGAAGGAGGAAAACCATGTGATCATCTCAACAGATGCAGAAAAAGCTTTTAACAAAATTCAACACCCATTTATGATAAAAACTCTCCAGAAACTAGGCATACAGGGAACCTACCTCAACATAATAAAGGCCATATACGACAAACCCACAGCAAACATCATTCTCAATGGTGAAAAACTGAAAACATTTCCTCTAAGATCAGGAAAAAGACAAGGTTGCCCACTCTCACCACTATTATTCAACATAGTTTTGGAAGTTTTAGCCACAGCAATTAGAGAAGAAAAAGAAATAAAAGGAATCCAAATCAGAAAAGAAGTAAAACTGTCGCTGTTTGCAGATGACAAGATACTATATATAGGGAATCCTAAAGATGCTACCAGAAAACTACTAGAGCTAATTAATGAATTTGGTAGAGTAGCAGGATACAAAATTGATGCACAGAAATCTCTTGCATTCCTATACACTAACAACGAAAAATCTGAAAGAGAAATTAAGGAAACACTCTCATTTACCAATGCAACAAAAAGAATAAAATACCTAGGAATAAACCTAGCTAAGGAGACAAAAGATCTGTATGCAGAAAACTACAAGACACTGATGAAAGAAATTAAAGATGATACAAACAGATAGAGAGATATACCATGTTCTTGGATTGGAAGAATCAACACTGTGAAAATGAAAAATGACCCAAAGCAATCTACAGATTCAATGCAATCTCTCTCAAACTACCAACGGCCATTTTCACAGAACTAGAACAAAAAATTTCACAATTTGTATGGAAACACAATAGACCCTGAATAGCCAAAACAACCTTTAGAAAGAAAAACGGAGCTGGAGGAATCAGGCTCCCAGACTTCAGACTATACTACAAAACTACAGTAATCAGGACAGTATGGTACTGGCACAAAAACAGAAATATAGATCAATGGAACAGGATAGAAAGACCAGAGATAAACCCACGCACATATGGTCACCTTATCTTTGATAAAGGAGGCAAGAGTCTACAATGGAGGAAAGACAGGCTCTTCAATAAATGGTGCTGGGAAAACTGGACAGCTACATGTAAAAGAAGGAAATTAGAACACTCCCTAACACCATACACAAAAATAAACTCAAAATGGATTAAAGACCTAAATGTAAGGCCAGACACTATAAAACTCTTAGAGGAAAACATAGGCAGAACACTCTATGACATAAATCACAGAAAGAGCCTTTTTGACCCACCTCCTAGAGAAATGGAAATAAAAACCAAAATAAACAAATGGGGCCTAATGAAACTTAAAAGCTTTTGCACAGCAAAGGAAACCATGTACAAGACGAACAAGATGAAAATTCAACCCTCAGAATGGGAGAAACTATTTGCAAATGAAGCAGCTGACAAAGGATTAATCTCCAAAACACACAAGCAGTTCATGCAGCTCAACATCAAAACTCAAACAACCCAATCCAAAAATGGGCAGAAGACCTAAACACATTTCTCCAAAGAAGATATACAGATTGCCAACAAACACATGAAAGAATGCTCAACATCACTAATCATTAGATAAATGCAAATCAAAACTAAAATGAGGTATCACCTCACACCAGTCAGAATGGCCATCATCAAAAAATCTACAAACAATAAATGCTGGAGAGGGTGTGAAGAAAAGGGAACCCTCCTGCACTATCGGTGGGAATGTAAACTGATACAGCCACTATGGAGGACAGTACGGAGGTTCCTTAAAAAAATGAAAACTAGAACTACCATATGACCCAGCAATCCTACTACTGGGCATATACCCTGAGAAAACCATAATTCAAAAAGAGTCATGTACCACAATGTTCACTGCAGCACTATTTACAGTAGCCAGGACATGGAAGCAACCTAAGTGTCCATCGACAGATGAATGGATAAAGAAGATGTGGCACATACGTACAATGGAATATTACTCAGCCATAAAAAGAAACAAAACTGAGTTATTTGTACTGAGGTGGATGGACCTAGAGTCTGTCATACAGAATGAAGTAAGTCAGAAAGAGAAAAACAAATACCGTATTCTAACACAAATACATGGAATCTAAAAAAAAAAAAAAAGGTTCTGATGAACATAGGGGCAGGACAGAAATAAAGACACAGATGTAGAGAATGGACTTGAGGACATGGGGAGGGAGAAGGGTAGGCTGGGACGAAGTGAGAGAGTAATATTGACATATATACACTACCAAATGTAAAATAGATAGCTAGTGGGAAGCAGCTGCATAGCACAGGGAGATCAGCTTGGTCTCAACCACCTAGAGGGGTGGGACAGGGAGGGTGGGAGGGAGACAGGGAGGGTGGGAGGGAGACACAAGAGGGAGGGGATATGGGCATATATGTATGCATACAGCTGATTCACTTTGTTATACAACAGAAACTAGCACAACATTATAAAGCAATTATATTCCAATAAAGATGTTAAAAAAAAATACCCCATAGTATTTGGTTTGGATATGCACAGATTTCTTTCTCTGGGCCAATCTCACCTATAGGTGAATTTTCCACCATGGTTTAGACATTTGGGAAACTAATTAGAAAACTGAATCTGATTTTTTTTTTAACATCTTTATTGGGGTATAATTGCTTTACAATGGTGTGTTAGTTTCTGCCCCATAACAAAGTGAATCAGTTATACATATACATATGTTCCCATATGTCTTCCCTCTTGCGTCTCCCTCCCTCCCACCCTCCCTATCCCACCCCTCCAGGCTGCCACAAAGCACCGAGCCAATATCCCTGTGCCATGCGGCTGCTGCCCACTAGCTATCTACTTTACTACGTTTGTTAGTGTGTATATGTCCATGACTGAATCTGATTTAATCCCCTCCTAAGGTCAACACACACGTTTGCAGAGAGGAACTGGGTGGCTCCAAGTCCCATTTTCCGTGCAGGAGGCCTCGGGTGCCCCTTCAAGGCTGTAGCCTCTGTTGCAGGAATACACCACGCTGGGTCCAGCAGTACTGTTTTCAACTTCAGCTTTCCCATTCAGAAACCCTAGTGGAGCTTCACACTTGGTCTCTAAAAAGAAAAAGAAAAGCTTTATCTTAAGTGATTTTCCCAATCCTCTTTCCTTCTGCAAAGAACTTGTATCACTTATTTAATCATTTAGAAAGAAAAAGAAAAGAAAACCACAGAGTAACAGGATCCATACAGAACATTTTCTTACTATCTTGCATTTCAGAGATAGAAACTATTCAAACCATTATCATTGTAGTTTGAATTAAACCTGCTGCAAAACGGAAACAATCCCCTCACCGACACCATAGCAGTTTCCTATTGCAGACATAGGTGTTTCCTTTTCATTCTCCTCTCCTTTCACCCTGCAGGTACGTTCACACACTTTTTGATAATGAACAACTGAGATAAAAAAATGCTATTACTGGGAATGCCCAATGATGCCTTTCTGTGACTTGAGATGTTACTCAACGTTTATGTATGTGTTTATGTACACACAGACACGCACACACGGTTCTTTTTTAGAACTAAAAAGTCATATTCCCCATTGAATTTCAGCCATATGATATTGCTTAAAAGACTTAAGATTCCTATTGCATACAAAATCAACTGATTAATCTACACTAGACAGTATGGTTGAAACAACAGTGAACAAAGATTCAGGTACCCCAAGTCCTAGTGTTAGCTCCACCACTAACTTGATTTCTGATACTGGGCAGGTCACATCGCCCTCTCCCAGCCCGTTTTCACTCATTGGTCAACTCAAGGGTCTGGACTATATATTCAAGAGGCCCCTTCTAGTTTGAAAATTTGATGACTCCTCTAGAATTATTAAGAGAAAAACATTTCTAAGCCTGCCGTTTTGATTGGTTTGTAACTATTGTATTTACATACATTGTCTTTCGGCAGAGGAGTAATATGAGCCATATCCTAGGAACAGAGTCACCTGTATTCACCCACATCCTGCTAGATACACTTGACTGTTCTCATACAATGAGTTAATGAAAGTTCCACAGACAGTGTGAATATTCATTTATTGGACAGTGGTACCAACATCATTTTAAGAAGATGTCAGTATTGCCCAGGACTGTTACCAAGGCAACAGCTCTAAGCCTTCTAATTTATCATTATTTTGGGGAAAAACCCATAAAAAGTCAGGTAAACTCAATAATTAACTAGTTTCTAAACAAAATGCTTGCCATTCCAGGGTCAGCAATCTTGTGCTCTATTGCAGTTTAATCATTAATCTCTACCACAGTGTTTCACCCTTCTATTGCTTTGGTGCCCTTGAGCAAAAGCCCGTAAAAGGTTCTCATGCAGTTCACGGAGTCAATTTTTTTTTTTTTTTTAATTACAAAAATGACTTACAAAGAAAATGTGGCCACATTGTTATTTTGTGTCCTTAGTATCGTTTTGGGGACTAAGTGTCATTTGACTTACTTTTGCACGTTGCCACCCCTCCACTCCACTGTCCGTTCTCCTGACAGACCCGTTTCCTGTTCCCCTGTGAATCAATGAACACAGGTCATTGACAAGATGGTACCTCTATAATAAAAACTAAGGGAATGCAAAGTCACCTCAGATGTGAACTTGAAACACTTGGCACTGGAATGCTAAATAAATTCATTAAATAAATATAGTTTAAGAGGGAGGTTTAAACTTCCAAAAATGTTTTCATCAAATTACCTCAAAATTCGTATTCTGGCTGATGAGTGTAATTAAGGTGCAGACTTGGTTTCACTTTTTGTTTAAATGATAACTAATTATAATCAATAGCAAAGACTGATGAAGAATGTGTCTGAAACGTCAGAGGTATATTTGCTTAGGATACTTAAAAATATTTTGACTTAAATTTATTCTTTAATACCTGAGAGGTACAGCAAAGAAGGTGAATTAGTTTATTTATACCCTTGGACATGAAACATGTCAAGATATCTTATTGGTATCAGGATTGACTTTTTGACAATATAACGTATCCATTAAAGATAAACCTACCCTATTAAGGTCCCGAGCAAGTAAAATTTTAAATATTTTGAGTAAAAATCTTTCTAAAATTTATTTCCCTGCCTTCAGAAATAGAGTAAAAACAATGTAATTTACTTAAAAAAACATTTATAGTTGTTATTCAATGCACGTTTGGTATATTTTCCAATATCCCATAGCCCTTGGGGGCTATACAGGCTGTCTGCGCCCCCTAGAGTTATTATGGGCTGAGCTAGGCTAAGATTACTGGGTTTTTATTTCTGGATATAATTTTTATGCGACCTTGCTGCCTCTTTCTTTGTTGTTTATCTTTTACTGTAATCATCAGTGTTCCTAATGATAACCTTTTCCCGTGTTTTAAATTCCTAATTTACTATGGAATAATAAGATAAATAAAATTCTCTAACATTATATGTTAAAAGATTAGGTTCCAAGTAATGTATTAAGGGGCTTGACCCTAAGTCAAGTATATGAACCTTAGCACATGGATTTTGTCTCATGGCTTTTCAATCCTCAGAGCTCTTTGGATACATATCCTCTTGAAGCTGTGTTCTAAATTAGCAAGATGCCTGAAAAGGAGCAATCACCTCTACTTTGGTTTTTATCTGATTGACTGATGTCTTTTATCCTTAATCTTCTATTCAAAGGTATTTACTTTGAGCTATCAGTTTAATTACTGACACATCTTTACGTATAAAAAATCCATTGACTTTGATGGAAGGATACTCTCCTGACTTTCCAAGAAAATAACTGAACCGATAAAATTAAATTTAAAAAATATATATATTCATTATTTTCTTCTTATTGAAAAAATAATATGTTTTGACTACAGAAAGGTTGGAAAACATGAAAGAAAAGTACAAAGGATTCTAGGATTCTTCATTCAGAGATAAACCCTGTTAACATTTGCTGTACTTTTGTTGTGTTTATATACTTATGTATGCACAGGAAAATATACTATTCTAGTTTGTGAATTATTCTTTATTACTTTTTTTTTTTTTTGCGGTACGCAGGCCTCTCGCTGCTGTGGCCTCTCCCGTTGCGGAGCACAGGTTCCGGATGCGCAGGCTCAGCGGCCATGGCTCACAGGCCCAGCCGCTCCCCGGCATGTGGGATCTTCCCAGACCGGGGCATGAACCTGTGTCCCCTGCATCAGCAGGTGGACTCTCAACCACTGTGCCACCAGGGAAGCCCTCTTTATTACTTTTGAGGAAGTATATGACAAGCCATCAAAGCCAGCTCCCTATTTGGGTACTTCCAGAGTGGACTACACTCAAGTAGCTAATTTTAGTCAACAGGTTAGCATTTTTCCCACTAAGATATTTTCCTTTTTCTTCCAATAATTCACATAATATTCTGTTTCAATTATGTCAATTTTTGTTCCAATAAAAACTCAACTCTATTTTCTGTAATTATTGCTGTAAAAAAAAAAAAATCAAACACCATCTGTTGGTTCCCTCCTTAGTAAGTTGCAAATTTTATCATGCTTTTCCTTCTTTCTTTTTCTCTCTCTATCCCTTTACTTATCTTGCTTTTGTTTTGTTTTTTATCTGGAGTTTTAGATACAGATTAGCATCAAGTTACTATTTTTGACATAATGTATCTTTAATCAACAATTAAGTTAGATAGTTATAGTAAGTTTTAGAATCATAGATACCACTTTATTGCTCACTACCAGTGATTTTAGAACATGACTATCTCATTTTTGAGTTATTTTGATTTATTCCTCAGTTGCCTGTAGTGATATTTTTTTAAGTTTTTTTTTTTTTTTTTTTTTTTTTTTTTTTGCGGTACGCGGGCCTCTCACTGTTGTGGCCTCTCCCATTGCGGAGCACAGGCTCCGGACGCGCAGGCTCAGCGGCCATGGCTCATGGGCCCAGCCGCTCCGCGGCACGTGGGATCTTCCCGGACCGGGGCATGAACTTGTGTCCCCTGCATCAGCAGGCGGACTCTCAACCACTGCGCCACCAGGGAAGCCCGCCTGTAGTGATTTTTGCTTCGAGAAGACTGTATGTGTAGTAAAATTTTTGAGATTTAGATGACTCAAAGAAGTTGTTTACCTTACATAAAAATGATAATTTATTTACCTATTAGAAAATTTTAACATGATTTACATTAGTTGTATTAATTGCTTTGTCTGATTTTGGTAATAATATGCATACTAGGAGTAATGATAATAACTACCCTCTACTGAACTCAGACAATGCATAAAGGGTGGTGCTTGCCACTTTCTTTTATCTCCAGTCCTTGCAGTAACTTTGCAAAGGTGGTTATGGCATTTCTACTACAGATGGGATGAAACAGAGACTCAGAGAGATTCAGTCAGTTCCCCAACATCTTTCATCCAGCAAGAGCAGAGAGCCTGTAACAGAGGTCTGCTGGGACCAAGTCCCTATTCTTAACCACTTTTCCAGCCATTGACCTTTGGTATCTGGGGCACCTGTTAAAAATGCAAAAATTCAAATTCAACAGTTCTGTTTTTGGTAAGACTTTTCCCTAATGGTGTGTTTTTCCATCCAGAGGCATTATAATGTCTGGGTGCCTATATTTTTTTTTCTGACATCAGTAGCCATGATGATGATAATCTAAATCCATTAATTCATAAAAGTTGCAAATTCTGAGATTTGAATTCTATCATTATTGACTGATTTCATCTACTATTTGGTTACTTAGTCATCCAGTTAGCATTGAAAAGATACTTTTCCTCCTTTCGTTGTGTTTTCAAACTAATGAATTTGCTCATGGGCATCCCCTAAAAGTTACCAACTAATTTTCTTCTAGTATCATTGTGAGTCTACTGCCATTCATAACGTATTTGATGTGTTTCAGTCCATTAAAGTTATTACCCCTTATTGATGCTAAAATGGTCTCATCTTGGCCTGTGGAAGACTTATCCAATTGGCTCCTGAGTTTTTTTTTTAACATGTCACCTTTGATAGGTTCCTTCCTAACTCATATGATAAGCTTTTCTAGGCTAATCTTTTACATTTCATGTTCCAGACCTGGACTTGGTTATTTCTGTAAGTAACTGGACATTAATATTTAGAAAAACTTTCTCAGGTGATTCAAACATGTAGCTTGGAATAAGAACAACTGTTAAAGCATCTCTCTCCATTTTGTGGTTAACACTGGGATATTACCAAAATTTTTAAGGTAAATGATCTACTTCCTCAAATTTAATGACCCATCAGTTTGCTATATATTTGTTTAGATTTTATACCACTTTCCTTCTTAACAAATTGCAAGATTAGTACTCTCACATGAAGAGCAACTGAGTTTCAAAAACAGAGAAACTCTTCAACTGCAATAACTATTACATTACCATCCTTCTTTCCCCTGACCTTTAAAAAAAAAAATCTTTTGAGGAAATAAAACAAGATCCACCTAAGCCTAGTTCCAGCTTTCATGGACCTATCTTATGAAAATTCTCTGGTTCTGTGGTCAGTAGAAAAAAAATGGAACATGCTATACACATTTAACAAATCACTGGCAATGCATACTTCTGCAAAACCTACATTTAATACCATTATAACAGCAAAACAGGAAAGAAGTTTCCCAAAAAACCAAAGGACAACATTACGTAATATAAAACAGGCCTCTTAAAGTTCAAGTTTGATGATGTGTGATCATGCTTTTAGCAAAACTGACTGCAGCATTCACACCAAAGTAAATAGGTGCTGCTGATGGGATTTTAATATTACAAACCAGGCAAGCGTGGTCTTGAGACCTAACATGGTATTTGGTTAGAACTGCTCTGGGGATTTTTTCAGGCCACACCTGCCTTGTGGGAACCTGGAATCTCAATCAAAAACCTTCCAAGGTATTTGGGCCCATTGCTTGAGGAAACCCTAGCTTTGTATAACTAAATTCTTATGGTTGCCTCCCCACAGTGACGGATGGACTGTGCAGAATACAATTAATAGGAGGCGAAAACACAGGTTTAAATGACCAACTAAAGTCTTGTGGCTGGTATACAAAGTTCCTCTTTTTTTCATGGCTTTGATTCTTTGAGACTTACTTTGCTTTTTAAAATTGTAAGTCACTTTAAATATTTCTCAGAGAGTGCTAAAATATAAGGCAACAAAGTATAGAAAAGCCTTTTAGGACCCAAATCAGTGAAACAAAATGGCATAACACTAAAAATATTCCTAAGTACATTGGAAAAACAAATTAATGCTAGTTAAACAATTTGTTCGCTTACCTCTAATTCATAACCAGTTTCACAGTGATAAATAATCATGCTTTCAAAGCTGTATTCACTGCCAAACACAAACCCATGTTCTGGACTTTCAGGTTTCCCACAAGAAACTGGACTGCAGGATTCATCAGAAAATGGTGGCTCCCAGGTGCCATCAATCTAAGTAACAAGTTATAAGTTACATTTAGAAATCAGTACACATGAATGAAGAAGTCTGCAAATATTGGTTGTAAATCAGAATAATCCGCAAATGATAGTCAGAGGACCTAGAACTTGGTCCTACTTCTGCCACTTATTTTCTTTGGCCTTAAAAAACGCACATTGATTATCAGATGGCTTTAACAGTCATCACTAAACAATTTTAGACATTTCTGAAACTCACAAAACAAGCATTTTCTTCCTCATAGAATCCTTTAAAAAATCAAGAACACCAAGAAGTATGTTTTCATTATGATGCATGAGGACTGGATGGTAGATACAAATATTCCATGACTTATAGTAATACATCCTTATATTTTACATAATTCTGTGTTTTCATCTAAAGTTGATGAGAAACAGCAACTTTCAGGCATACGATCCGAAGTTTACAAAGATGGCTTCCTTTTCTCCCTTCCCAACATGAATACTTGAAAACATTCTATCATATATTGTGAGCAAGTCACATAAAGAAAGAAAAAAAAACACACATACATTTACTTTATTTCCTCACCACCGCAGTTAGAATTAACATTTTCCAGCCTTCTTTTCAGGTATAGTGAGGCGTACACAGATGTTTCCCTTGAAGACTGTTATTCTCTTGCTAATGTTGTTTTGTTTTCTTTGAGGAAATAGCATATGAGTTGAATAGCTGTCTAAAACAAGACTTGAGGCTAAGCCCTTTATTCTACAGATGAGCCAGAAATAATTTTATATATATATATATATATATATATATATATATATATATACATATATAGATGCCTGCCTCATAATTAACCATTCCCCTAATGTCAGAAATATACATTGTATCTAATTTTTCAATACTGTAAATAATGCTTCAATAAATATATTTTTTGCACAAATGATTCTGGGTATTACTATTAACTTTTAAAAGCTACATAGTATTGTTTTCTTTTGATTTATCTGGAGTTTATTTTGGTATATATTAATTTTTTCCCTAGTGGTTCCTTCATTGTATCAGAATGATTTGTTTATTAATGATTCCTTTCTTCACTGACTTGTGATGATTCCTTTATCAGGATCTACTTTTGACTTATTTCTTCCATTCCATTCATTTCCCCTTCTACCGAATTTTACACTAATACCACACTGATAGGAGCTTGGCAATTCTAAGTAGCTTTATTAAAGTGACACAAGTAGTAAGCAGAGGCAGAATTTGACTCCAATTTTTGTTTCTGCTACCTTTGCTCTTCTACTAAAACTGGAAACATATTTGGTAACGATTAGGCCTCATTTCTACACATAGAGAGTCTATGTGTAGACCATACACATAGTTAATCTGTCATGAATCTCTTGTTATAGATAGTTTAACGTTTTATTTACCTTTGTGACTTTTCACCTGCCCTTGGCACTTTCTTACTTTTAAAACTGGGACCATTGGAAAGAAAGATATATTTTATTATATTTCTACCAAAAAACTTCTCAAATTCTTTGACATGGTTGGAAACGAGACATTTTCTCTTTTCAGAACAGCAAGATACCGCCTGTGCGGATATATGTATATCTATATCCACACACTTACATATACATATATCTACACACACACACACACACACATATAGTATAATATACACTTACATATGTATCCACACACACACACATAGTATAATACATAAATGAGTTATACCCTACATGTTCTAATTAAGACAGATAATCTTACCTGACATGTTGATATATTAACCCCCTCATAGGTATACCCGTTTGCACATGACACAGAAACTTGCTTATTCACACTGAAATCATCCCCATGAACAAGTATGTGTGTTATGCTTGCTGGCAAAGGACACTTCTTAGGACTGCAAGAGATTCTCTCAGGGAACCAACGACCATCTTTCTGACAGGTGAATGTGTCTATCTCTGTATCCATCATATAACCTTCTAGACACCTGCAATGCAAAAGTAAAAATGAGTGCCTTAAAGGGAGTGCAATATAGTTGGTGACTTATTCTTGGATTTCAGAAACTGCTATAAAGCTTAGTAGACATTTTATGTGATGTATTAAAAATGACTCAAATGTCAGGGGGATGGAGCTGCCTTGCAAAAACACCAAGAAAACAATGACAACCAGATGAATCCTTAGTTATCCACATTAAGGATTAGCCAAGTCTAAAGTTGCTTTAAATGTTGTTGACATGATTTACCTTTGTTCTGGATAATATCATTATTAAATTTATTTTTATTATGAAAATATCTAACAGCTCAAGAAACTCTAGACGAAGTCCAAAATAGACTCAGATACTAGTAAGAATATAACACAATTAACATTTTTGGGGAATCTACTTTGTGCCAAATGAAGTCCTCTACATAGGGTGTGTCTTTTAATCCTGTTTAGTAGGTAGGTATCATGGAACAGTAGTATTGGTGTTCAAACTCAAGTCAAGCGGGCTCTAAAACCCTCTATGATTTTTTAAATTTGCATTTTTTCATTCAGCAAATGTTTACGGAGCATTTGTTAAATTCTAGTCACTGTTCTAATTGCTCTACAAATATGAACCCATTCTCATGTCAACCCTATGAATAGGTGTGATTATTTTCTTTATGCCCATTTTTCAGATGATGAAACTGACACCAGGGAGATTAAATAACTTTTCCAGGAAGCGACAGAGCTGAGGTTCCTACCTATGGAATCTGGCTCTAGAGTCCATGCTTTTACCACTATACTATGCTGCTTTTTTAATTAACTGACATTTATTGGGTGGATATATTTTTTAAATTTCATAAATTACCAGGCTAGGTAGCAGTCACAGGTTTTGCAAACTTGGAATGATCTGTTTACTAATAAGTGAAGATCTGAACACAATCAACACACAAGGAAAAACAAACAGGAGAGTCTTGGGAAGCAGGTCTTATTGTGATTTCTCAAGCTATCTGAGACACCAACGTCCAAATAGAAAATTGAAAATGCATGTCAAAAGCGAGCAATAATTTTTGTTTTTCTTCTTGGTGCATAATCCACTATTCTTTAGGTTTCATTACAGTGACAATCCTCCCTTGGGTCTATTTCTTACTGTAATTAAGAGAAAATGAAGGTAGAGCTAAAATGTCTACAACAGACGAGCTTGAGAAGAGTTATTAAATTATTAATAAAATCTAAGAAGCCAATATGTGAAGGATAATCCATAATTCCTTCAGAGATATCAGTAAAATCTAAATTGATTTAGAGGGTTGAGATATATTTATACATTACAGGCATTTATTCCAATAAAAGTCTAATTTATAAATTCATTCCATATTTTCTCATCTTTTTTTAATACTACATTTCAAATAGAGAACTTTTCAGCAGAAATCACTATCTGTGCATTAAATGCTTAGTTTGCTCAGACAGCATAGGTTGGATATCCCCTCAAGACTATCTCCCTATTAATGTTGACCAATTAAAGTATGTGATTTTTGACCTGAATTCTTCAGCTTTTGCCTTATTCCCCCAACATCTGCATATATGAATATAATCATTAGGTGATACCAAAGAAATTTATCAGCATAATGTTTAAAAAAGAGCCTGTGATTTAAGAGATATTAAAGCTAGCTAGAGGATCTTGCTGTTCCATGAAGCGCAACAGAATATGATAATTATATTAGGAACTACAGTCTGAAAGTGTAGAAATTTATTCTTACAAGTCAATGGATTTCTGCATAATTGTGGATAGAATAAAGCCAAGTGTTAAAAGCTTCAGTTTTTGGACAGCAGCCCAGAGAGGGTGTTTTCTTCCCAGTTAGCTAAATTTTTGACCTATCACTTTTCATTTTACAACCCTCCTGCCTGTGCCCCTTGGAGACTCTAGAGCCATGGTCTTACCTGAGTTTCACTTTACTTCCATAGGTGTGTACTTCTCCAGTTGCCACTGCACTGGAGACAGGTGGTGGGGGTCCACAGGACAGGGGCTCGCAGACAGGATAAGGCTGGCTCCACGTCCCTTTCTCCGTACAAATCAGATCTGAACTGCCTCGGATGACATACCCAGATCTGCAGTTGTAAGTTATCACATTTTCCTCCAAAGAGCCACTCTCACTGGTGAATGCATTTGGTATCGTTGGGGGAGAACCGCAAGAAGTGTGTTCACAGCGTGGGAAGCCAGAGCTCCATTGGCCATTGGCTTCGCAGGTGATTTCAGAAAGTCCCAGGAGCTGGAAGCCTTTGAAGCACTGAATCCGAGCTGCCTGTCCGCAACCAAAATCTGTCCTGTTGACTGCTCCATTTTGAATGACTGGTGGGGAACACGTGCAAGGCAGGCAGGAAGGTGGGCTGCCACTCCAGGAACTATTGGAGAGACACTTTCTTGAAGGACTTCCATGGAGCTTATAACCGGGAAAGCACTGATACTGTATATGCCCCCCATGATAAAAGGAGAAGCCATTAGGGAAGCCATGGGCCAGATCTTCAGGAGGGCCACAGCTGACTGGTTTACAGAGGGGAACCTGGGCATCCCAGTTACCATCTGATTGACAGATGAGTTTGGGGGCACCGTGCAACACGTAGCCGTCTTGACAATGGAACACCACTTTCTTCCCGAAGCCATAGTCCAGGCCATCCATCACCCCATTCGCCACCTGTAGTGGGGGGGAACACCTGACAGGCACACAGATGGGAGTCGTCCCACTCCAACTTCCATCAGCAAGACAAACACGACTGCTGGCCCCCTCCAGCAAGAACCCTTCATCGCAAGTGTACTCAACCTCTTTTTGGAATGTATACTCCTCTCCCTTTACCTGGCCATTTGCTGAGACTGGAGGTGAACCACAGTCCACAGGAATACAAACTGGCTCGTTCCTGTCCCAATTTTTATTTTCTCGACACGTTCTCCTGTCAGTGCCATTCAACACGTACCCGGGATTACACTCATAGTACAATGTGCTCAGGTACGTATAGTTGCTTCCTTTGATGGAGCCATTCATAACTAGATTTGGTTTGGGGCATGAGATGGCCTCACAGAGTGGGGAAGTACCACTCCATTCCCTATTCTGTAGACAAAGTCTTACGTCGGAGCCCACCAGAGTGTGCCCAGGTCTGCAGCTATACTGTATGGCACTGCCCATGGTAGTCTCTGTAAAATGCAAAAGGCCGTTTTCAGGAGCAACGGGCAGGTCACATTCCACTGAAATGCACGATGGCGCACTGCCATTCCAAGTTCCATCCTCCTGGCAGATCAGCACAGGATTCCCCAAGAGCTCATATCCTGGATTACAGGTGTATGAAACCAGGGTGTTGTACCGGAATTTTGCTGAATGTGTAGCAAGAGATCCCTTTGTGTTTCCCCAGGTTTTAGCCACTGTTCCCAGATGATGAGGCGGGTGAGGAGTCAGATATGGAACTTCCATCATGTCTTCTTCTTGGTTAAAATATTCCTGACCGTCTCTGACCTTAGTACAGTCTCCAAAATCAATGTGAGGGGGGAGACCGCAGTCTATGAGTACACATGTTGGGATGGAGCTTGACCATCCCGACTCTTCACAGGTCTGCATGGCGTGACCAGCTACCTGGAACCCAGGGAAGCAGCTGTAGATGATCATGGCACCATAGCTGTAATCTGCACCTTCTACGAAACCGTTTTCAATGGGATGTGGGGGATCACAGTGGATGGCACTGCAAGATGGGACATCCACATCCCAATCACCTGTCTCTAAACAGGTCAAGGCTTTGGGACCTTTGAGCCTGAAGCCCCGGTCACAAGAGTAGGTAATGGTCTGTCCATAGTGTAGGCTTGTGTAAGAGAATTTGCCATTCGAAATCTCCTTGGGCTTTGGGCACTCAATGGGCTTACAGGTTGGTTTTCTTCCAAGCCAGTGACCATTTTCCCCACAAAGAGTGGTAGAATTGCCCACCAACTCAAAGCCTGGCTTGCAGGTATAGAGAGCTGTGCTCAGATAGGCAAGACCTTGCACGTCAATGATGCCATTGAGGATTTCCTCAGGTTGGGGGCATTCTACTGGCACACATTCTGGCAGTGGAGAGCTCCAGGTGCCATCAGCCTGGCAGAAGGTGGTAGGATCTCCTCTTAAGAAAAACCCATCCACACAAGAATACTTGACAGCACTTCCAAAATGAAGAGCAGAAGAAGGAGCAGGGACACCAAAGGAAATCAGCGGAGGAGGGAGGCAAAGAACCATCTTACAAACAGGAAAAGAATCATTCCACTGCTGGGATGGCAAGCATTTCAGGACAGAGGGGCCCTGGAGGGCGTTCCCTTCTTTACAGGAAAATGTCACCACTCCCACCTCGGTGGGCAACTCCTTCAAAACCAGTTGGTTCTCCAAGAGGGGTGGCTCTGGGCACTTGGCGGGCACACACTTTTGGTTTGGCTTCTTATTCCATTTGCCGGATTTCAGGCACGTCCAAGAATGATCACCAATGAGCTCGTAACCCTCATTGCAGAAAAACTGAACCTTGGACCCTACTTCAAAGTTTTCTCCTTTCCTGTAGCCATTCTGGATCGGGGGAGGTTTTCCACAGTTGAGAGGGATGCACGACAGAGGGGATTCACTGTGCCAGTGGCGATTGGCTTGGCAGACAAATACAGGACTTCCGACTGACTTATAGCCTGGGTTACACCGGTATCTCACTTCACTCTCAAAGGTCCTGCCAGCTGTATGCTGCATAACAGGGAGCAAACAATGAAGTACAATTTGTATAACACGTAATATAACCGACAAAATACAGCAAATCACAGTAAAGAAGAACTAAACTAAAATGCCTATGTTAAAACGTATCAATTAAGACATAAGCAAATGAGGACTTGTATTTTTCCAATAGGTCCACTCTATTTTTTTTTTATTTAAATAAACAAAAAGGACGGCAGAAGGTCAAATTAGGTAATCCCTACAGCAGAAATGTTGGCCACAGTGGTAAGCCCATAATAAGTAAAGATCAATAGTCCCTAAAACGATTGATGAGCTGATGGAGCAATACCAAAAATTATAAATTACTTGGTAAGTTAAAGAAAATCTCACCGACCAAAGCAGTGCTATCGTGTGTTGTCTTACTCACAGAAAAGGAAACATACACAAACATACATTTGTTTACGCTGTTAGATAATAAGAGAAACAAATTTTTTTATGGCTATGGACCTACTGTCAGAGTTTTGTGTTCATCCTTAATATAATTTAAAAAAACTGCACCATAAGGGTGGAAAATAAAAAGAAATATTTTACCTTTCAAACAAAAAATTTAATATTCATACTCTCAACATTCAAATATATAAGTGAATAACATAATAAGAGGTCATGTTTAGGCAGTACAAAGATGAATTACTTATGAAAACTTTGAAAAAGATTGCAATGGTTCTTTTGTTAATGGTACGTCTAGCTTCTGTGGTGCCGTGAACTTCTTGGTATTTGGACATGATTATTTGTTTTGTTTATTTATCTATTCCTTGGGTACCCCACATGCATGGAAACACCATGCCATCACAGACCTAATCCGTGTTATTAAATACTAGATCTCCAGTGCTTACCTGGCACCTAGTAGGAGCTCCAGAAATATCTGTTAAATGAATAAATGAAGAAAGCCTCCTTACATACACTAGACACCTTCTTCCAATGGAAAGCTAATACATCTGAGCAAAAGTCTTAAATAAAAGGCATTCACTGTTGTTTTAGAATATAAAGGAGAAAAGGTACTATGTAGGCGTGGGTTTTAAAAAAGTGTTTAATTAGAATACTATCTCTTTAAAGTGACCCTTGATTTGGGGGAATAGATTGTTATTCCTGTTTTCTTGATAGATTTAATGAGAAGACACATAGTAACGAGAAAGGAGGATATGTGTGGATCTGACAAAACCCTTTGTCCTGATGAAATTACCTTCAGGTTCCCTAAAAGAAAACTGCAAAAACCACCTTATGGTGAATGGATGGTTTACCCCCATATTTTGTCTAAAAATAAGAAATGATAACAGATTTCTCTAGGTTCCATTTAGACCTTGATTTCTATAATAATAAACAATACATCCATCATGGAATAACTTTCTATAAATCAAAATAGTATCTCTTAAAACTATTTTATTCTAATGTCATAGCTGGGCTAAAATATTGCTATGAAGTATTTCAAGTGCCTATATGCTAGTAGAAGGTAGAAAGCTATAGATTAAAAGGATTCATGACCTCTATCAAATTCTCTCCAATATTTACCACCAATAGATTTAGCAGCTCCTGTTATTCACCTATTAGTCTATTCATGTCCCTGCTTCCGAATAAGCTACAATGGGCTGGCCCTGTAAACGATGAAAGCCATGGACACTTGTGAATCAGTCTCTTACCTCCAGAAAGCCATTCTCAACCTTTGGTGGTTCATTGCAAGATACAGGGTGGCATGTGGGTATGGGGCTACTCCACTGTCCCGTGGCTTCGCAGGCGCTCTTCTTCTCCCCTTTGATGTAGAAGCCCCTGTTGCAGCTATAAGCCACCACGGCTCCAAAACTGTAGTTTGATCCAATCGCATAGCCGTTCATGATGCGGGGTGGCTCTCCACAGCGCACGGGGATGCACTGGATGGACATGGGGGAAGGATTCCACTGCCCACCTCTCAGACATTCAACCTTTGCTGAGGTGTTCAGTACGAAACCCTCCGTGCATTTGAAGCTCACAACTGAGCCTGCGGCAAATTTTGCTTTGCTCACAGATTCCAAGATGCTGTAGGAAACAGCAGGGGGCTTTTCACAAAAATGAGCTATACAACGGGGCACGGCCTGACCTTCTGGGGGAACCCACTTGCCCTGGGCATTGCAGAGGAGCTGGGAGTTGTCTGCCAGGCTGTAACCATCTGAACAATAGTAGAATGCAATGTCTCCAAATAACCGATGGGCAGTCTCTGGAGAGGCATGTTCCACACTGGGGGGCTCATCACAGGAGACAGCCAGACACTGCTGGTCACTTCTGCTCCACTTGCCATTGGCCAGGCACTCAATGGTGTCAGGACCGGCAAGGGTGTAGCTATGAGATTAGGGAGAAAGGAACAGTAACTAAGCACATTATTTGAGAAAAGGTGTTTGCATCTTCTTATTCTGCTTTTATTTTTTAAATCTTTCCACCAATAACTTTACTTTTATCCTTTATCCTTTAAAACAATATTTACTGTTTGGATTTGAGCTTATTGATCAAATGATCTTCATTTAAGATATACATCTTGTTATTAATATTAGGGCTTGTTCAGAAAGGGAAGTGGATTTTGCTATTTATACTACCAAATGTAAAATAGCTAGTGGGAAGCGGCCGCATAGCACAGGGAGATCAGGTCGGTGCTTTGTGACCACCTAGAGGGGTGGGAAAGGGAGGGTGGGAGGGAGACGCAAGAGGGAGGGGATGTGGGGATATATGTATATGTATAGCTGATTCACTTTGTTATAAAGCAGAAACTAACACACCATTGTAAAGCAATTACACTCCAATAAAGATGTTAAAAAAAAAGAAACTCTAAAAATTGTTACACATTTCTTTAAAAATAAAAATGAGGACTAAGCTACGGTCCTGTCTGACTCAATTCAAAGTTGGAACTTCATCTATCTATAGATGATTTCCGTTGCTTAATTTGATCACTAGTCTTTGAAACAAAAGCTCTGATGAACCACAGGTAGCCTGCATATAACTCCCAGGTATCCACTTGCTTATAATCAATGAACTTTAAAGGAGGGATTATAATTTCATTCTCCATTGTTTCCTAAACCCTTAACCATGTGGTTAGCATTCCTAAACCCTTAACCAAGTGCTCTCTCAATGAAGCAGAACAAAATATTAGGATACGCAGTATTAGAATAATTACATTTGAGTCATTCTGATTTTCATTCTCACTTTTGTACTGAAGAGAAAGAGGACAGGGAGTTTGAAAGGACTGTCTAACATCCAACCGATCAGTCCGTCGTCTTGATAATAATGAAGCGTAAGGGGACTAAAATAATTTGGCACCAACTGAACCCTGTTTAGAAATATTAATTTCTTCATTTTGCAGATGAGTGAATGGTTGTTCAGACAGGCTAGGAAATCTGCTGAGAGTCACATGGGTGCAAGCAGCAGAGGTAGGATCGGAATTTGTTTACTGGATTCCAACCCTTCTATCTTTCCCATGATGTTGCTCTATCTCTCTTCCTTTTTTTTTTTTTTTAGGAGATGACTCTCCCTTTGTATGTATGTATGTATGTATTTATTTATTTTAACATCTTTATTGGAGTATAATTGCTTTACAATGGTGTGTTAGTTTCTGCTATACGACAAAGTGAATCAGCTATATGTATACATATATCCCCATATCTCCTCCCTCTTGCGTCTCCCTCCCACCCTCCCTATCCCACACATCTAGGTGGTCACAAAGCACCGAGCTGATCTCCCTGTGCCATGCAACTGCTTCCCACCATCTATTTTACATTTGGTAGTGTATACATGTCAATGCTACTCTCACTTCGTCCCAGCTTACCCTTCCCCCTCCCCGTGTCCTCAAGTCCATTCTCTACGTCTGCATCTTTATTCCTGTCCTGCCCCTAGGTTCATCAGAACCATTTTTTTTTTTTAGATTCCATATATATGTGTTAGCATACGGTGTTTGTTTTTCTTTTTCTGACTTACTTCACTCTGTATGACAGACTCTAGGTCCATCCACCTCACTACAAATAACTCAATTTCGTTTCTTTTCATGGCTAAGTAATATTCCATTGTATATATGTGCCACATCTTCTTTATCCATTCATCTGTCGATGGACACTTAGGTTGCTTCCATGTTCTGGCTATTGTAAATAGTGCTGCAATGTCCTCTCTCTTTTTAAAAGGAGGTCGGTTAGATTGCAATCGGTGGGTGTTCTGTGGAAACTGTATGGCAGTGTCATTAGTACAACTTATCTGACCTGTCCTTCAGCAAAGATTCTTAAGTCATTAGCTAGCAAACATTTCTCCTGAGGTCCCTTTTTGTTTTATACGGAATCGGCTCTTACAGGGAGATTAGAATTCCTTCACCCGCTCTGGCAAGATTTAGGAAATCTATAGGAAACAGAAAGATCAAGGAAAAAATGATAGATCATCATCAGAGATGTGTGTTCCTACCCTACGTACAGTCATATATCGTGCTATGGATAGAAGTGGTCTCAAAGTGAATACTCATAGCCTTCCCCAATAGCTGAGCACAGTCTCCAGTTAGGGTGTGCTGCAGTTCATTGTTGTGGAAAAGCTCAGTTCTTTGTATAAGAATCTGAGCTGAATAAATTCTTGGATGGATTCTGTCTTAAAGGATCCAGGAAAATATACAAAGAATGTTACAAGCATAATTTTATTATTAAAAATACATTGCCCTAGGTCTGAGTGCCTAGACTCTGCTATTCCTGTAGAATGTGCTCCATTTATAGAGGCTCTGTTTTTTGGATCCCCTTCAATTTATTTTATCAATGTTCTGTAGTTTCAGTGTACAGATTTTTCACATCCTTGGTTTAATCTTTTTTTTTATACAGCAGGTTTTTATGAGTTATCTATTTTATACATATTAGTGTATATATGTCAATCCCAATCCCCAATTCATCTCCCCCCACCGCCAGCTTTCTCCCCTTGGTGTCCATACGTTTGTTCTCTACATCTGTGTCTCTATTTCTGCTTTGCAAACTGGTTCATCTGTACCATTTTTCTAGATTCCACATATATGCATTAATATACGATATTTGTTTTTCCCTTTCTGACTTACTTCACTCTGTATGACAGATTCTAGGCCCATCCACCTCACTGCAAATAACTCAGTTTCGTTCCTTTTTATGGCTGAGTAATATTCCGTTGCATATATGTACCGCATCTTCTTTATCCATTCGTCTGTCGATGGGCATTTAGGATGCTTCCTATAGAGGCTCTTGATGTTTTATATTTTTATAGCACAATTTACAGCCTTTGCACACTTTGAACCATGCATCATTATTTTCATGGGGTCCTTTGATGTTGCTACCGTATTTCATTGGCTGAAGTTTATAGACATCACCTGAGACATCCCTGATTTATTAGGATCCATTGTGCCATCTATAGAGTGCTTCCTTTAGGTAATGGGACTGACCGCTTTGAGGCAGAAGCCTCTGCCTCCAGAATCTTCCTTATTCCTCAAAGCCTCTTGAGGACACAAGAACAGAGTTTTGTAATCTGGTAGCACTTAGTTAGGCCTCTGACCCCTGATCTGCTGGACAATCTCCACCAATGACTCTTCCCTAATGGAAAATCATAGCAAAAAGCTCTTCTGTAATATAATGGAAGATTACCACTAAATACATGTATCTTGAATAAATGAATTTAAAGACTGCATTTTCAATACTATCCATACTTTCCTAGAATTGACACCATCCCTTTCTCTGACTTAAGAACTTGACTTTTCTTTATGATTCTCAACCAACATTTAGTTCTTCATTAGGCAATAAGGCCATGCTGTGTGCAAGAATCCCTTCCCTAGTGTACAAGGCAATGTCAGTGCATGTCCTTTGTGTCCCAGATGAAATAGCTTTTGAGGGGAGTCGTGAAAGAAGCAGGAAAGGAAGAGAAGTAACAGGAGCAAAGAAATGGGAGTGTGATATAGCTGGGGGCTTCTGGGGACTTACAAGTAGTTAGGAATGGCCTATGAACATCTGGAAAAGGAAGCAGTGGTCACTAGGATCTTGTGTGTTTTTGACAGCTGTGATGGTTAATGGTGAAGATGTGGCAGGCACAGATTAACTGGAAATGGTTTTTGAGAGTTCCTTTGACAAGGATCCTCATAAGATTTTAGCAGAAGAAATGCTGCTAGAACAGAAAGATATTTAAGTGGCTTATTAACTGGATGACCCAAAGAGTATTATTGGTTAATAGAAGTAAGCTAGTTGGGTGTTTCATATCTTCTGGTGTCACAGAACTCTGTCCTTAGCCCATCAGTTTGTAAGCAACACATAACTGTAGGGTGAAGGGGTAAGGGTTTTAACAGGGCAGTTCAATGTTTCTAATCTTACTAGGTAATATTTAACAAAGATAAAATGGGAGGTCCTGTATATAGATAATAAAGAAAAGCTGCACAAAGGGAAACCTGGCTTGGTGGCAGCCAACGTGAAAGACTTTAGTTTCCTTGAATGAGTTGAATGAGTCAATGGTGACATCCTTAAAAGGGTTACTGCGTCTTTAGAAACTCAATTATCCGGAAAGAGAAGAAGAGAAATGAAATAAATTGTCATGTTTTAAGTACCACGTGTCAGTCCCTAGACTTGGTGTTTTTATCTCTCTTGCAGTTACATTCGAACTTGCACATTCAGCTCTGGGTATCACAATTCAAAAAGGGCTATAGTCCTATTGGAATAGGCTCAGAGGACAGTGACTCTGAGAGTGAACAGACTTGGAATCATGTCCATTGATGAGAAAGAGAAAGGCAGATTTGAGGTTGAGCTGGCTGAAATGTCTGTCTCCCAACACCTTCACTTCCAAAGCTGCAAGCTTGGCATCTTAACCAGAGTGTAGGATCATTTTTTAGTCATGGAAATGTTATGAAGGGGCTGGGATCCCTTACTGAAACCTCTCAATTAGCTCTAATGATCCATTTGTAGAACCTTGGGGCCAAGCTATCAATACTTGAACGGCTGGCATTTCAGAGGAGCAGAGGAATTTACACTGAGTGGCTTCAAAAATAAATAAATAAAGCCACTGCTTTAGACTAGACAGCATATTCAGTGAAGATGGGGACAGAGGCTTATCAAAAATAACTGTCTTCTGAAACATATATATCAGTTAGTCTTTTAAGATGCTAAAGAAGGATATATTCTCTGAATGGCAAAAAAAAAGAGGAATTAATTTGTAGTTATTGCCTAGATAGAACTATAACTGGTCTCTGATCAAACAGCCACACCATTTCATTATGTTAGAAATCTAAATAAGTGTTAAGATTTCTGGAAGACATATTCCACCTGCTTATGTAAAAGAATCACTTAAAAATGATAAAGTTTTGTACAGATGATAAGATACATCCTATATACGTTGGCTACTAAAACAGGAAAAATTGGAATTGGTACAAATCTAAAACATATTAATTTTACTCTGTGTGACCTTTTGTATTCTCATTCAAGAGACATTGGGGACACCCTTGCAGTCTGTTATTAAAAATCAGGCCATATGGGGCTTCCCTGGTGGCGCAGTGGTTGGGAGTCCACCTGCCGATGCAGGGGACACGGGTGCGTGCCCCGGTCCGGGAAGATCCCACATGCCGTGGAGCGGCCGGGCCCGTGAGCCATGGCCACTGAGCCTGCGCGTCCGGAGCCTGTGCTCTGCAACGGGAGAGGCCACACCAGTGAGAGGCCCACATACCGCAAAAAAAAAAAAAAAAAAAAAAAAAAAATCAGGCCATATGTATTATAAAACAAGCTGTTTTCCTCCATAATTCCAAGGAAAATTGTCCCATCGATATTACAGTGATGTCATAGAATGACACATTTTAGGATACACTGGCTGTAATACATTATCATACTTCTGGAATGATAACAAAAATCCTTTGAAAATGGGCAGAGTAATCTCCAGATGCAATTTTCAGTGATTTGATTCATGGAGTGAACGCCATGGGCCTGGGAAGCTTTGTGAGAAGGCTCCCCAGTGAGTTATTACCTCTTCTCTTCTGCGAAAAAGAACCTTACAAGAGTCTTAAAAGAGCAGCATACTAGATATTTAAAGGGCTGCAATTTAACAAGAGCAATAGAAAATATAAATCTGTATCGGTAATTAGTTCTGTTTTCAATTGAAAAAGATTACAAAAATGTTATCGTAGTATATTCACTAATTGCATTTAAAAGTCTATATTTGAAAAGACTCAAAAGGGAAACATTCTATCAGGATGTTCGGATGTCAATGACCCTTCCTTCCTACTGAGTTTCTCACCAAGAGAGTATACATGAGGATGAAAAGGAAAACGGGAAACAAGTGAACATTTTATTAATTGAGGCAAAAAGCTGAAAACCACCAGTGTAATGTTTTGATAAAAGGTGAATTTGGAAGGCCAATTTCAGGGCAGGAGACAGAAATCAGACTTATTCCTTTTCTTCTCTGGCATTCATCTTACTACTCCAGTCTCCTAAAGTCTCTGCTCTTCTATCCTAATCTTGAGAGAGTGTCTTCTTTTCTTAACCCAAGGAAAGGCCCATGCAAAGCACAACACCAATAAGAGAAGACAAAAATACTGAGACCAAAACAAGAATGTGTGTATGTGCACCCAATAAACAGGAGTGGGTAGCTTAAACGGTGTGTAGGTCAGTGGTCTGTGTTAGGCAGCCCCAAGGGAAAAGAGGGAATTAAGAGGGCTAGGGAGGGAAATAGGCCCTAACATTCTTATCAGGCCAACAGCATCTTAGGAAGTGGAAGGAGACAGCAGGATGCCAAAGCCATTACACAAAAGCCATGACATGAACACAGTGATTCCATCCTGGAATAGAACAGACATTAATGCATGTTGACCTATGCTAATCAATCCCTTGGTGGGGAGAGATAGAAAAGGAGTGAAGAGAGAGAGGACAAGCACTGACTTCTAGTTCTGGCTATAATATTGTCTGAACACCCTCCCTATATAACACTTGATGAAATACAGCAGAAATTATTTTAAATGCATAGCTTAGCTGACCAGAAAGGAAATCTCCATGTGCCAGAAATGAAGAGGAAATTAAAAACAGAAAAGCAAGCCTGTGAATGAATGCTATGGCTGCCCTTGGATTGGACAGGAAAGGGGAAATACAGAGTAATAGCTGAGTCTCTGGCAAGAATCTATGTCCTAGAAGGACATACACTGAAAGGATATTCACCAGAAAAATTCCACCTAGAGGCCTAGTGAGATGACAAGTGAGATCTCTGTATTTGCTGGGAATCTGGCTGGAAAAACAAAGTCCTGGCTAAGGTAGCAGAACCCAGGACTGCATGTCATGTGGACTTGAGGGTAGGGTTTATACCACTCATTTTGTATGGAAAGACTTTGAATTGATAAATAAATGTAAAATTAGGTTTTTGGATGGTGATACTCCTGGGGCACCTAGAAGAAAAAACAATCCTTATACTCAGACCATTAAAGGACTGTCACAGATCAAACAAGTCCCAAACACTATAAGGACAGAATCTGAAATTACAAAACACACCTGCACGCTTTCCATCATGAATGGGTCAGTAGACAGAACAAACAGCAAGATGAGGGCACCAATAAATTGAGATGATAGAAAAAGTGGTCTAAATCTAAAAAAAAAAAAAAATGAAATAAATATGTTCAAATAATTAAGGACAAAAACCCTTAAAATCCTATTTAAAAGGAAGAGACTATGTAAAAAGAAATAGTTGAAAAATAGAGATAAATTCTAAAAATAAAAATATAGAAAATAAAAATTCAAAAAAAGGGGACACATTTCAAAAGCAGTTTATAGATAGTAGAAAGGAAAATTAATGAACTGGAAGATATATGTGAGGAAATTATCCAAATGCAACCCAAGTTTTTAGAGATGGAAAATGTGACAGGTTAATAAACATGTAAAGTAGAAATAAAAGCTCCAATATTTATCTAATAAAACTTACAGAAATAGAGAAAAGTGAAAGTTAAGAAGAAAGAATATTTAAAGCGAAAATAGCTTATTCTAAAATTGGTGAAAGATACAAATTCTCAGATGTAGGAAGTACAATGAGCCCTGAACAAGATGAATGGCAATTAGTACAACTTTAGTCATACCATAGAGAAACACCAAAACAACGAAGACAAATTAAAAAAATAAATAAAGGAAAAACACATTACTTATAAAGGAACAACAATTCAACCAGTTTCTCAACCTCAGCACTACTGACATATTGGACCAGACAATTCTTTGTTGTGGGGGTCTGTCCTATGCATTGTAGGGTGTTCTAGCAGCATCCCCAGACTCTGTTCACTAGTTCCTATAGCACCTTCCCTCAACGGGGACAACCAAAAACATCTCCAGACATTGTCAAATGTTCCTGGAGGGCAATATTGCCCCTGGTTGAGGGCTACTAAATTAGACTGATGGAATCCTCAATAGAAACACTAGAAGTCATAGGGCAATAGAAATATCTTTCAAAAATGTTTATGGAAGCAAACTATTAATGTAGACTTGTATACCCAGCTAAACTATAATTCAAGAGCAAGGGTAAAATACTATTATTTTCAGACAAAGACTGTGTAACATACTGACTTTTGCCAAAAGGATGTACTTTAGGAAGTAGAAGCATTAAACCCAAAGGAAGGAGTGGGATGGAAAAAGCAATTCATAAAAAGGAATGCTTTTTATGAAAGATTCATAAAAATGTCAGTAAATCTAAATAAGCATTGAGTATATTAAAAAAATGACTAATCTGGAAAGTTGTAAAATAAGAGGGAAGTAAAATGTAGATAGTGATAAGACATTTAAGATGAGAGGGGTGACAGAAACAAATATTTTCTAAGATCTTTGAGTTGTTCAGCAGAAAGGCAAAGAAATTGAGTTTGATCTCAGAGTAGGAAAAACTTCTTAAATTTGACACATACAAAAAACAAACTCTAAAGGAAACAATTGATAAATATTAAGGACTATCTAGTATAAAGTTAAAAATATGCATGCCTCATGACCCAACAATTCTCACTTTTGGTGTCTAGGCCAGAGGAATTCTTCCTTCTATGGACTGGGAGATGTGCAAGGATGTTTACTTCAGCACTGCTGTATCATCAAATAAAGTGGAAAGCAATTAACCCTCTACCAGCAGGGAAATGGGTAACTTAGAGATCGCTCATTCTGACAAGGAAGCACTATAGAGCAGTTAAAATGAATTCTGTTGATTTACATTTATCAACAAAGGCAAAAAACACGACGTTAAACGAAAATCAAGCCTCAAAAGGATACTCAGAGTATGAACAACGTACATGAAAATTAAAACATTTAAATCAACAGAATATTTGTTTATGATACATATGTAACACAGAAAAAAATGCACATTTACTTTGAGAAGAGTGAGAAAGTGATGAGAATGGCTTCTAGTTATTTTTGTAATATTGTATTTCCTTTATAAAGAGAGATCTACAATAACTATGGCAAAAATTTAACATGTACTTTTATCTCAGCAGTGGATACACAGGTAATTTTAAATAGAGATTAATTTGGTTCTGTGCTCTTTTGTATATTTAAACGTTTCGTTAGGCATTTGTCCAGAAAAAAGGAATAAGACAGAACTCTCCGGTCTGGCCACCCTCATAACACTCTAAGAGTAAGTGTATGTAAAGGGGCAAAGTGTTCTTCCTCTCACCAAAATTGTTACTTTCAGAAAAATGAAACTATCTCCTAATAGCTATTGATATTTTTCTTTTAGGAAAAAAACATGAGTGGTAGTGATTTGTGACCATGTGTACTTTCCATTAATTTGATTAACTACTTAAGATAGTTTCCCCTATATTATTAAAATGTTATCGCTTTACATAACAATAATGACACAGAAAATATTAATAAAGCCATATTTATATAGTAACTTCACGCACATATAAAGCACTTTTATAAAAATGGCCTCATACCCTTTAACAGCTATATATGACTGAGATGACAGATTTGGTTTCCATCTTTTGAATGAGAAGAAAGCTCCCACAGAGTGTCTATTTGCTTAGAGCAGAAGGGATCTGTACGATAACGTGGCCCAACACCTTTATGTTTTAACTATAAAGTGGGAATAATATATCTTCTTCAAAATCCCCCTCTTCGTTGAAGGGAGCACATGAGATAGTTCACAGGAATGTCCTCTGAAGAATGTAAAAGCCTCTATGAATGCAGGGATTTGTTGTGATTTTCATTATTGTCTTTATTGCTTCTTTTAACAAACCCTTTTTGTATGATACGTAGACTTAGCATTAGGCAGATATAGAACTCTTCTTATGATATAAGTGAATGATTTATAGCGAAAAAAGAAAAATGGGAATTTTTATAAGAGCATGATCTTTAAAAGTATATGCAAAGACAAAATTCTAGTAGGAGATATAGTAAAGTATCATTTATCTTCGGGCAATTTAAAAAAATATATTTTTATTTTCTAGTTTTATATGGTGATGATACATTACTTCTTAATCAGAAAAAAACCCAGAAGTTGTCAATATCTAGCTATTATTTGGAACATTTATATCGATAAGGTTTCACAAACATTTAAATGGCTAATCTTAAATAGTACTATGTAGTTCGTTAGGAAGCAATTTTTAAATGAGTCAATCCACAGGGGAGAGATGGGGCCATCAAAAGCTAATTCCTACAAATTGATACAACATTGTAAAGCAACTATACTTCAACAAAATAAATTTTAAAAAGCTAATTCTTACACTGACATTTTAATAGTCAAGATTTCTTTTCTCACTTAAGAAGGTGTTAAGATCCGGGATTTCTGTCAGTTATTTACCTGAGTATTTGACTCTCAAGAGCTTTTTGCAAGAAAATATGGTTGCCACCTGCTGGTGGCCTGTATTAGTGGAACGGTCTTCTATCTAGGTGAAAACAACTTCAACTTTCATGTTACTTTCATGAAACTGTGTCCTCTCTTCTGTCCTAACATCATAATAGTGGCACAGTTTGTTGAGTTATTATCTTCTGGCTAGTCCAAGCAGTATATCATTTTACTCCTCACAATATCCATAAGGAGTATCAACCTTTAATGACTCATAGAAGCAGAGAGAGGTTAGACCATTTGCCCCGGGCTGCTCAGTGAGTGAATGATAGAGCTGAGACACAAATCCTGAAAATGGCAGCCCCTCTGCTGCCACTCGTTCCAACTGTACGAAAAGCATCTGTGGTAAATCTGGAGTGTGAAAGTTATAAACCATTACTGGTGAAAACATTTACTGAGGACGCACAGAAAAAAATGAGCAATGAAATGCCAGTCAGATGATCTGGGATTTAATCACCCCTCAATTCTTTACTGCCTGCCTGAGACCCTAAGCAGATCACCATCCCAGAGGGAGCCTCTCCTTTCTCTGTGTCTTACACGGTTTTTGTGAGGATAAAATGAGACAACGAGTATGAAAGCACTTTGTAATCTGTTCCTGTTTTTTTACATTTTATCTCTGAATTAAATGAGATCATTAAAAATTTAAAAATCTGAACTTTTTAGTATTTTTTTCATGCAGATGTGGCATCTTTATGTTGTGACCTGCGTCTTGCGTTTGATTTGGCAGAGGATAAATACACAAATGCCTATTTAAATATGCTTTTTTCATCTTTAATTAAAGTATAGAGATATTTTCCACTGCATTGCCCAATGTCCATTATTCAAGGCCTAATTTGATAAATTACTCTAATTCCAGGAAAACATTGTTCCCACAGGGGAATATGCTCCCTTTCTGTTGTAAGAAAAGAACATAAAGCTCTCTTTGGCTTTGGCCGCCAGGAAATTTAATTTAGTATTCAATGGAGCCCATCTGCGGTTGGGTCCATCCTCTCCCCAAATTCCTTTCCTTCATCGGGTTTACTCACCCTTCTTTGCAAGTGTAAGTGACAGTGTTCCCAAAAGTGAAGTTACTCCCGGTGGTGACAGCATCTTTGATGGCCGGTGGCTCTCCACAGAAGACGAGATGGCAGGTAGGTGGCGCTCTATCCCAGCTGCCTGAGGCCGAGCATTCGATGACCAAAGGGCCCTGCAAGCTACAGGAAAGAATGGTGCCACCTCTTTTGTTGGCTATTTACTTACTGCTCTGGAGGTGAACAAGGAAGGACTTAGGAGAGAATAGGGGACACTTGAGGAATTTTAATACATAAAAATAAAGTTTCTTCCCATTTTACTGCTTTATATAAAAACAAGGGAAATCTGGGACTTCCCTGGCAGTCCAGTGGTTAAGATCCTGTGCTTCCACTGCAGGGGGCACAGGTTCAATCCCTGGTTGGGGAACTAAGATCCCACATGGCGTGTGGCGATCAATGTCAATCACTTTTTTTTTTTTTAATGGAAATCTCAGCTGGCTATAGATTCATTTAAAACTATGAGTAGGCTAAAACAACATAACTGGGGTGCAAAATAAAATGGTTCAGTGTGCTCATTGGTGGTGCTGTGATAGGCAGATTACTTGGATGAGAAGGGGTAACATGCTGGTTAGGATCCAATGATAAGGAAGACAGACACCCAGGAAGTCAGGGTAACTGAGGTCAGAGGGAACTGCCCTTGCCATTAGCCTGGGCATCTGAACAGTGTTGCTCATCACTCTGACCTCTGGTCTTCCTCTGAATTTAAAAACCTCGCAGGCCTACGGCATGGCTTATCCACCTTCACTTGCCAATCAGCTTTTGATTGTACAACTCACTCCATTTTCTGTTCATTTGATCTGTTTCATGTCAGATCCTGTTGGCCAAGTTTTTGATCACAGCCCGACTCTTTATTGTCCCTTCTTTTTGTTTTGATTTGTTTTGATTTATTTTATTTTTGGCTGTGTTGGGTCTTTGTTGCTGTGTGTGGGCTTTCTCTAGCTGTGGCGAGCGGGCGCTACTCTACGTTGCGGTGTGTGGGCTTCTCATTGTGGTGGCTTCTCTTGTTGCAGAGCACGGGCTCTAGGTGCGTGGGCTTCTGTAGTTGTGGCTCGCAGGCTCAGTAGTTGTGGCGCACAGGCTTAGTTGCCCTGTGCCATGTGGGATCTTCCCGGACTAGGGTTTGAACCTGTGTCCCCTGCATTGGTAGGTGGATTCTTCATCACTGCGCCACCAGGGAAGCCCCCCCCCCCACTTTTTCTTTAAAGATTTTTTTGATATGGACCATTTTTTAAATCCTTATTGAATTTGTTACAATATTAACAAATTCCTTAGTTCCTTGACCAGGGATTGAACCCGCACCCGCGGCATCGGAAGGTGAAGTCTTAACTACAGGACCACCAGAGATATTGTCCCTTCTTTTTGAACACACACACATACCCCATTAATCAAATTAACCTCTTAACAGTATTAAAGACCCTGGTCCTTATCTTGACATGATTTTTACGACATCCTATGCAATATTTCGTTTGCCAAAATATCCATCACTAAAGCATTTTATTAGGTGTTGTGTTACGCTTCATAAACATTTTTTGCTTTCCTGTTTAATGTCTGAATGTTTATAACATTGAATTAGAGGTCCCAGAGACAAAATTAGATGGAATATTTCCCTGGGCATTTACTCTAGGCTGAGCCTCAAGAAGCACACACATTTGAGAATATCTTTTACATTTAAAAACTTGTATTTCAAGCTGGCCAGTCACATGCAGGTGAAACCCACTGAGTAAATAATGAGGAACAGGGTGTTGTAGGAAGCTTGGCTGGTGTCTAGGACTGTACCTGTATCCATTCTCACACGAATACGATGCAGTAGAAAGATAGGTAAGCCCACTCAAGATATATTTCCCATTATTTATGTCTTCGGGGCTGGAACACTTGACCAGTTCACACAAGGGAGGAGAATGACTCCAAGAACTGCTAGCAAGACAGGATGATTCTTTTTCACCCTCCAGAGTATATCCTTTATTACACCTGATGAAGATAAAAGAAAATGACAGAACAGAATGCCTTATTTTGCATAAGTTTATCTGTGCCAAAACTTCCAAAAAGATCAAGAATTTACACATATTGTTAGAGCACTTTTTTTTCCTACTGAAATAATGCTTTGAAAAAGTTTTTTCAAGGTTGAATACTATGCATCTTGCTCGCGGGGATCCTGCTGGGTGATAAATAGAAGGACGGATTTAGGATTTGGCTTGTCTCCAGTTTGTGTCATGGATTAGTAGCTGCAAACAGAAAATTCTTTTTTTAGAATTTATTTTATTGTAGTTGATTTACAATGTTGTGTCAATTTCTGCTGTACAGCACAGTGATTCAGTTATACATATGTATATACATACCCTTTTTCATATTCTTTTCCATCATGGTTTATCATAGGAGATTGAATATAGATCTCTGTGCTATACAGTAGGACCTTGTTGTTCATCCATTCTCTATGTAATAGTTTGCATCTACTATCCCGAACTCCCAATCCATCCCTCCCCCACCCGCCTTCCCCTTGGCAACCACAAGTCTGTTTTCTATGTCTGTGAGTCTGTTTCTGACAAACAGAAAATTCTTGGTTTGAGAGTGGTGCTGTCTAGACCCTGCAAGTTAGTGAATATTTTTGGCTAGAAGCTGGAGCTCTGGATCCAAACCCAAACATGTAATTCAATTAATTCCATATTAATTTGAAAACATCCTCTGGGATTACTCTTTGTCTTTTCTTCCAGTATTCTATCACTACCAGCATGTCATCAACAAACTCTACAATGTAGTGTTAATCTTAGACACTCACCTGTATATTACTTTACTGCCATAGGTAAATGCTGATCCATCAATGCCACCATTTTCTGGGATAGCTGGTGCACCGCAGGAAACGGCTTAAGGGAGGAAAACCAAAAGGCATTGCTTTTCTTAGCCACTATGTGTAAAAATCTCTAAAAGCTCAAGGGCAGCTCTAGGTTTTTGCTCACGTTTAAATAAAAGCCCAATACTGGGCTTTAAATACAAAGAATACTGAGACAACATAACACTTGGCATTTCTCCACCTTGACTTTCTAGAATGGCCAAACACCATAAACATGGGGGAGTTTACTCAACATACGTTCACAATATGGTATTAGATGACTCCATTCTCCAGACTCCAAACATGTTATCTTGGCTACTCCCATCAGCTGGTGCCCTTCATCACACGAAAATGTAACTTCAGAACCCACAGTATAAATCTCCCCGGAAGAGTGGCCATTTTCTGGATTTCCTGGAGCCTTGCATTTTATAGGTTCTTGAAAGAGAGACACAGTTTTTGTGGGTCAATAGGTGGCTTTCACACAACCATGCAAGGTCTCATAGCAAAAGAATTCCACTACAGTTAAGGTACCAGTTAAATCCTGAGGAGAAAAAAAAGCTTTTGAAGGGAAAGGCATGAAGTCCAGGGACACACTAGCTGATTAGACCAGAACATACATTTAATAGGCATTTTAAAAACAGTATTTTAAAACAGCAATGTATAAGAAAAAGAGACGAAATTTATCAGCCCCAAAAGGAAGCTGTTTATCGAGGAAGTAGTGGTGGTGCCTGGGCATGGCTCATAAGGGCTTCAGCTCTTCTTCCTTCTCCCAACGTCATACCCACTTTTTAAGAGCAATGGACCTTCTCTCAAGCTGATGTGAAGGCTGTCCCAAAGCACATTTAGGAGAAGTTCCCAGCCGCCCCTTCCAAAGAGCCTACAGATGCTAAGCCTCCTATGTGTAGCTCTGGGGTGAGTCACTACTTCTAGGAAAGGAAAAAAGTTACAGGGAGATTTAGGGCTGAACAATAGGAGTGAATAAATACTTAAATTCTCAAAAAGGGAAGATATACTGATTTAATCTTTCTGAAGATCCTTTTGGCTTATAAGCCAAGGACCTTAACTGAAACCCTTGCAAAAAGTAAAAGCAATTATAAGATGGATTTTGAGAATTCCTCTTTAATTTCTGTCTAATTGTTTTCTGGTAGTTGCTTTCTCATAACTCATGTAGAAAGATATATATGGGTTATCACAAAACATAGAGATGTGTAAGGCAGGATTGTCTGTGTTTTTTCAATGATATAATTCTGTGTGCCTGAGGCAGAGGAAAGATACTGAAGGTGAAGAGGTGATGAAGCATCCTATTTGCTCTGAGGCAGTAGAGGCCATTGCTTATATGTCTAAATCCACTCTATTATTCTTCTATTATGTAGGTATTTCTTCAACAGTCTGGTGATAAAGTTGGCTCTCAGTTTTGTTTTTCAGAAATTGGGAAGTTAGCAAAAGCACAATGCTAGTTTAAAGCACCTTTAACTGTTGCTTATGTATCATTAAAAAATTTTCTTTATTGAAGTATAGTTGATTTACAATGCTGTGTTAGTTTTAGACGTACAGCAAAGTGATTCACTTATACATATATATATATCCATTCTTTTTCAGATTTTTTTCCATTATAGGTTATTACAAGATATTGAATATAGTTCCCTGTGCTGTACAGTAGGTTCTTGTTACTTATCTATTTTATATACAGCAGTGTATATTTATCCCTCCCCCTGCTTTCCAATTTATCCCTCCCCCTGCTTTCCCCTTTGGTAACCATAAGTTTGTTTTCTATGTCTGTGAGTCTATTTCTGTTTTGTAAATAAGTTCATTTGTAACATTTTTTTAGATTCCACATATAAGTAATATCATATAATATTTGTCTTTCTCTGCTTCTGTATCCTTTTAAAGGTGGTTTTGCTTTTCCATCTCCCCTTTGAAGTTAAAAATTTGTCTTACTATACATTTACAATATATACTTGAATTAAAAAATTCAAATAGACTTCCCAATTACACATAGCCTAGTTACCTGCACAGTTTTTACCATCTCCTGTGTAGGGCGGGATACACGAGCAGAGGTAGGATCCATTTGTATTCAGGCAGGAGGCGTGCTCACTACAGTCCGACCCAACTGCACATTCATCAACATCTAAAATGACGACAGTTTACAGATAGTACAGCTGATGGATTTGCCTTATGCAGCAAACATGTGTTTTTACTTTTAAATAATTACATATCATTTAATGCATCACACTATATATTGATGTATATTGTTATGAAATTTAGAGATGATAGTCATAATCACACTGCAGATCTACAATAAAAGCTATTCTTTCCCCAGTTTATAGGTGAATAAGTAGAAGAACAGAAATAAATATTCTTAATATTGAGCCTGGTAAAAATTTAAAACATGTTTGGCATGTCTATGGGTAGCTGCTTTGTCACTACGGCTTGCCCAGAGCTCACTAGGATGAGATGAAATTAACAAAGGCCTGCCATAAAAGCCTCAGGAATTTGGGATAATTGTCTCCCACAGAGTTAGAGTAAATGCACGCAGTAATTAAATGCACGCAGTAATTGCCAAGATTCATCTCACCAAGACACGACGGTGAAATGCCATTCCAGCTCCCATTATCCGTACAGAACATCCTTGAATCACCCAACAGATAGTAGCCATTGTTACACTGGTAGGTCACTGTGCTGCCAGCATGGAAGTCCTCGGCTGAATAAAAGCCATTCTCCAAAGGGGGTGGCACCCCACAGCTAATGCCTGTAATGTGACAACTACATTAGGAGCAACATACTCAATGAACATTTTACTTATATTTATTTATTTATAAATTTATTTATTTATTTTTGGCTGCACTGGGTCTTCGTTGCTGCGTGCGGGCTTTCTCTAGTTGAGGCGAGCGGGGGTTACTCTTCGTTGTGGTGCGCGGGCTTCTCGTTGAGGCGGCTTCTCTTGTTGCGGAGCACGGGCTCTGGGCACGCGGGCTCAGTAGTTGTGGCATGTGGCCTCAGTAGTTGTGGCTCGTGGGCTCTAGAGCGCAGGCTCAGTAGTTGTGGTGCAAGGGCTTAGTTGCTCTGCGGCATGTGGGATCTTCCCGGACCAGGGGTCAAGCCCGTGTCCCCTGCACTGGCAGGCGGATTCTCAACCACTGAGCCCCGAGGGAAGTCCCGTTTTACTTATATTAAACTTGTAGTTGAGTTAAGCATGCACTTTTCATTGCAAACAAACATTAGACTGAGAACGCTTAGGAGTGGTGACAGGCTACAGCCATACCTGTGCCCAGAGCGTCTGGCTCACAGTAGGCATGCAATTCATTCATTTAAAAAAATATTTATGGAGAGCCTGCTACCTGCTACACACTGTCCTGATGCCGAGGTTGCAGTAATGAACCAAACAGACAAAATCCCTGCCTTATAAAGTGTACTATCTAGTCAGAGAAGAGACACAAGAAACAGATAAATATATGATATACCAGGTGGAAAAAGATGCACCGGAGGAACTTCTCTGATCACCCTATCTACTACAGCAGTCCTGCTTCCACTCAACCCTCTCACTTTATATCTCCCTACCCTGCTTTAGTTTTCTTCAGAGCCTTTACTTTTGGCCCTTGCTGTTCTTATTTACTATAAATAAGTAATATTATATTTACTTGTTACTTTCTGTCTCTCCTACTACAATGTAAACTCCAAAAGAAGAGAGACTTTTTTCCCCAACTGCTGCATCTCCAGAACTTAGCTCAGTGTCTAGCACACACTCACACCAGGTACTTTCAAAATTGTTGAATAAATGAATAACTGGGTGTATCCAACTTAAGAGATCTATTCCTGTTTTCCCACCCAGCAGTGACCCATCTCCCTTTGGGCTCCAGCCCTCACACCTGTCTTTCCCTCCATCCAGTTCCTTGGGTCACCCGGGTGCCTTCACAGGTGGTGGGCTCTTTGGATCCTCATCTCCCACCTCCCTCATCGTGCCCAGCACACTTCATTATACAAGGGAACTATTCGATGAGTATCTGCTATATTGGCTACTATGCATATGTAGTATTTCACTTTTATCTAGCGTTCCTGAAAAGTGTTCTTAGGGTTCCAGCATTTTTCAAGAGCTACTGAAACGCCTTCAACGAAGGCAGCTCACGTTCACAGAGAGGCAGTGGCTGTGTCCACTGTCCTTGATTCAGGCAATACTGCACGGGGTTCCCGACCATCTGGAAGCCCGGATCACAGAACAGACTGATTCTGGAGCCTGGCTTTACGTCTCCTGATGCAGTTCGCAGATGAGGCACTGATCCTTCTAAAGGTGGGCAATCTGAGGGCAGAGAACGCAGGTTCAGAGCTTGTCAGTAACACAGTGGCAGCATCACCAGGTTAAGGGGGTTCAAATCATATGTTGTACCAGCGTTTGAGCGCCACTCTACTGACATTAAAACAAGATAACATGTAACCAGATCACTGGCAGGCAAAATTTCTGGAAAAAAAACTATTGGAGTCAACAAACAACTTTCCCTCTTCCAGCAGAAGTCTGCTGAATATTTTTTAAGGAAAAAATAGTATTTTAGAATGAATAAAATGTTCTTAGGAGTCATCCAAAAACATGAATTCTAGGATACCTTCAGAAACTTGTTTAAACACACGGAATTTTAGGAGGCATTTCTGATCATTCAGAGTTTGACTATTCCGTATGTGGATCCTAACACCCATTTCTTTTCTCTCTGTGCCACCTATCCCTAGATGACAGCTAGGAAGTACAGAGCCGAGAGAGTACCCCATCTCAAACAGGAGGATGGGACTTCGGGGGGCATTTAAAAAATTAACTATATCCCTCCTCTCATCCTATTTTCCTTATCTTATTTTACCTTTGTTTAAGTTTCCTGCACAATTATTTTGTACCCTGTTACTCAGAATGTATTTAACTATTAAAAAATAATAGATCCTTCGGATGAAGGTGGGGTAAAATGAATTTCTAGGTAAACAATAAACTGGCAGACATATACTACTTGACCAGTAGAGAATCAAATGTCTTCTTTTGCCAGAAAATCCCAGAGTAGTCAAGAGACAGCAGAGGCTATGGAAGAAGGAAACTAACCAGAACAGAATAAGCTCTTGGAATCGATCTTCACTCTGCCCACAATTCCTGACAGGAAGTCAGGCCAGGCTAGCACATTTCCTTTCCTGAGTTCCTCTGGGCATGAGGAAGCCAGTGATTTCACCTGAAAGTTTAAAAACACATCTTTAGATAAACCTCACTTTTTTCCAGGAAGACAGAGTTATTATATCTCCTACTGAAAACCTTCACAGAAGTGTGGAGGGCAGTGGTGGGAAGCAGACGTTTGGATGTAGAGTGTGATTTCAGGGGCAAAGGAAAATTCTCTTCCTTCCCTCTCTCTCCTCCACCCCCACCATTCCTTTTCCCAAATATTTCATTGTAACTGGAATTCTGAAATGCTACCTATAGAATTTCTTGTCTAAAACTTTGCAGTGTATTCAGGTGTTATAGGGGCTCTCCCTTTCCAGTCTCCTGCCTTCTCTCTCTCATCTGGAGTTGAGAAAGCTGAGGTTTAGGCAAGTTCTGCCACTATAATGATAAGAGCACACACGTGCCAAACAGTGTCTCAATCTTACATGCAGGATTTTGTTCCATCCTGCCAAAACTCCACTATGCAGTTCTATTTATCTTTCACAGATTAGAAAACTGAAGCTCACAGAGATGGGGTAACACGTTCAAAATCATCAGAGTGAGTTCGTGGTAAAACTTGGATTTGAACCCAGGCCACTGGACTGCAGACTGGCTTTAACCACTAGCCCAGCTGTTACTCTCTGTGTGTAATCTTGTGCCAGCCCTAAATTTCTGCTTCCTTAGTCAGAGGGATTGGAAGTAGTCTTCTCTACAATTCTTTCTAGCTCTGAAACCACAAGATTTTATGAAACAATCATGTCCAATAAAATTGTAAAACATCACCAAGAGATTGAAAAGGAGATTCACTGAAAGTTACTGTAGATAATCTGTGCCTGGCTTAGTCTACGACCATAACATCAAATGATATCGGTGGTAAGTTCCGGAAACTCAGAGGTGTCAATAAGATATGGCATCGTTAGGCTGTGCACATTTGTACTAGGTTTGTACCTTTGCATCTCATTACTGTCATACACTGAAAATGGAATTGACCTGCTGTGGAGACAGGACATAGTCCCAGAGGTTGAGCTGGCTTATGGAGCCCACAAAAGACTCAGCTGGGTTGAATCCCTCTCCTTTTTTGTCTTGTTCTTGCCCAAGAACTAATGCGCCACCACCTAAAGAGAAAGGAGAGAAAAAAGAAGGAAAACTGGCCTGATCGTTATTTCTAAAATGCTAACTTAATGAAGGCACAGCCTATATAAATGTATCAGGGAAAGTTACTGACAAGCTAAATTATCTACATTTGCTGCATGATTTATCAGTAAGATGGATTCAATATTTTATATACCAACTTAAGAAATGGTCAAAGAGGATTTCGAGTATTATATTGGATCTATATATATTTAACTATAAAACTAGATATATACATATATAAGCATATAATATTTTATGTCAACAAAATAGCTAAGTCCTATTTCGCCTCCTTTGTTCTAGGAAATCACCCTCCATGACAGATTACCAGGAGCTGCTCTTCATCTTTTTATTCTTCAGCTTACAATGATTAAATTCCTATCATCAATTCCAAGGAACATTCCAGTGGCCACCTAATTGCAAAATCCAATGGAAACTCTTCGATATTCACCTATTAACCATTTCATTCTATTAAACTGCCCTTCCTGGCATACATGATGGTCTGTGTTTGCCCCTCCAGAACTACCCTTCCCCCTTCTCCACTCTGCTTTGCGTCCCCAAGGTTGACACCTATGGACTACACCACCTGGTTTCCTCGGCCCTCTGGCTTCCGTTTGGCCAATGGAAAGACCAATTAGAGGTAAGAAAGTGGGATGAGAGAGAAGTTTAACTTCCTGATTACCTTTCTCCCAGGCAACAGATGGTAGGGGTTGCTTTCCTCTCTCTCACATCATCGCTCCCGCTGGGTGATTTCTCCCCATCACTGCAGGTTTGCCTGCTTTCTGGCAACAACTCCCCATACTTGTCAATTCATGTCCATCCCTTGTGATTTTCCATTGTTGCCAGTCATGGTGTGTTTTACTACCACATCTTGGTTCTCAAGCATGCCCACACCTTTGGAAACAATCTCTTCATGAAACTCTTCAGTTACCCTCCTTGTGTGTTTCCTGCCAGGAGCCCGACTGATTCTACTTGGTTTCCATGACAGCATCCTCTCCTGGTTCTCCTTGAACCTTTCTGCTCAATCTCAGTCTCCCTTCTCTGCCTGCCTCTTAGACTCTGATGCACCCAGGATTCCACCCTAGCCTCCTTCCTTCTTCCTTCAGCTATTCCCCCTATCTGACCTCACTTCTGCCAATCTATGTCTATAGAGCCCTCATTCATGATTTCCCAACCTACGTCTCTTTCTTACAAAATTAATCATTAAAATTAATACATACACATAGAAGGAAATTTGAGAAAAAAAAGTACAAAGAATTCCTTCTACCCAGAAACAATCATTTAACAGTCTTGTGTATTTCTTTCTAGGTTCTATATTCTTTTAATTATTTTTTTTAGTATGTGTGTGTGAGAGAGATTTTGAAACACACAACACAGGAGTCTACTACGTATGACGTTGGAAGCTTGCTTTTCTTCTTGAACATGTTCTCATTTCATGAGTTTTAATAGCTATTTTATCATGTGAATGCACAACGATCCATAATTTTCTTCATTAACTAACTTAACAACCACTCCTTATTGGATATTGGGGTTGTCTCCAGGTTTGGTACTAAGATAACACTGAGATAAATATATTGATACGTAGATATTTGTTCAGATCATTGATCCTTTCTTTTCAATTGATTCCTGGTAGTGAATTGTTGGTTGCGTGCAAAGGGTTTCTCTAAGGCTGTTGATGAAAGTTTCTGAATTGTTTCCCAGAAAGTCTGGATCAGTTTTCACACCCTCCAGGGCCCTATAAGGACATTCACCATGCTGAATCCTTGCCAAGCATATCTTACCACTAAAAAGCAACTCTCAATTTGATATAAAGTGGTATCAACCTATGTTTGTAGCTGCACATATTCCTGGGATTAAATTCAAACTCAATATGCCTAAAACCAAATACAGAATCTTCCCCCACCCCTGATTCCTGCTCCGATAATTGTCCTTTCCCGAGAGAATTCCTATCTCAGCTAACAGACCCTCCAATAAATCTGGTCACCCAAACTGCAGTCAGTCATTCACTAGGGTCTGTCAGTTGGAGCTCTGCAATATTTATGGACAGTAATTCATTCTTATTGCTATGGTCAGACAACCATCTCCTTGGGTGGCTACTATTATAGTTCCCTTGTTTTACTTTCCTATTCCTTTAACTTACTTTCACTCTTCTATTAGGATGTAATTTTTTTTTGAGATAGAAATATTCCTTTTTTTTTGAGATAGAAATATTCTTTTTTACCATCAGTGAAATAAATGCTCATTATGAAAATATCAGAAAAGAATAAAGAAGAAAAATAAAAGCCACCTGCAATCCCACCACCCAGAGAAGGGAGAGTTAAAAACAAGAATACTCTAAATTAAACACAAAAAGGAGCCACCACCCCACTTCCCAGGATGATGCCACTTGCTGCAGAAACGCTTTTAATGTTTCCTTATTTACTACAGAGAACCTCCAGCCATTCCTCCTCATATGACATGTATCACAGAAGGACCTAGATAGTGCAGGCTTACTGCCAGGTACAATGCTGAGAACACTGGAACATTGAATACTTTTGCATTCCTTCAAACAAAACTCTCTAAATATTTGTTTAAAAGTATTTTTAGAAGAGAGTTTGAGTTCTATCAGAGAAAGGGCCTAACAGATGGATAGCTATTAGCAGTGCCCCAGCTTGTACTCTGGATCTACTTGTATACTGTGTATACTGATCACGAACCAAACCTAAAATAAAAACAACAAACAAAACCAACCAACAAAAAACACCAGCAATTAATCTCCTCCTTGGAAGACAGTTTAGTAACCACCCACTGTTACTTCAGCACGCATCTTGGTAGTCTTAATATACATCCCAAAGGCATTTCTTACAGAGTCACACAGCTCACCTAGGAAAAGCTTCTAATAATTCACAGTCAGGATAATCAGGGGGTGGTAAATGGGAGAGAGAACTTAGCAAACTTGATGTCCATCAAAGCCCCACCGCCTCTAGCATCAGATGGAATTATATTCCTTTTGCTAAGACATACCAGGGATGGGCGAACCAACAGAGAGGCCCACACCGCCGTCAGATAATTTCCCATCGATATAGACTTTCCAGGCTCCATCAGCACTCGTCCAAGTGATTGCAATATGATGCCAACTGCCGTCATTCACCGAGGGACAGTCTGTTATTTTTTCCTTGCCATTCACATAAAGAACCCAGCTGCAGAAAGATTCCAGGGGATACAGTCATCAGTCATATGTCATAATCCCATCTGTGGGGCATGTTACTATCTTTCTTTTTTTCCTTCTTTTCCTTTTTTGTGGGTAAAGCACTTCGGGTAAAACCGCTACTTCTTTTTCGCCATTTCAGCCATGTTTCATAGAAGCAGATTTGATTACTAATTACTCTTTATTGTAGCTCACGGAAAACTGCTTTGTGTTTCTGAAACACTGAGGGGTAGGAAAAAGTCTCAGGATGAGCTGAAAGAAGTCAGTCCAACTTGAGATAATTCACCAACTGTCTATCCTGGAGAGACTGAGTCAAGAACGGAAGGAATGAGAGCTATGTAAATGTCAGTCTGGTTTCCTTCCTCTAGGATGTACGTTCCTACACCTCAGAACAGACTTCAGAGATCTCATAGGAAGTCAATCCTACCTCTCTGTTGCCAAAACAGTCACATGGCAGACGAAGTATATGGATCCAAATAAAAGAATAACTGGAACTAAACAGAGGTGACCAAACACAAGAGGGTTCCAACAACCATGTCACTTAGAGGAATGTCAAAGTTAACCAGCAGTTAAAAGTAAAATATTTTCAAAAGCACATGGAGAAAAAGAAGAGACTAGGGAAAACTGATAAAGAAGGTAAGAATTCATTGACTGACTCTCCCAGCATCTTCTGAGCCCCTATTCAAAGATGTTTATGAAAAAATATTTTTATTGATAAAACATGAATTGTCTCCCCTCTGTGTTTTCCCATTTTCCTCCCCCAATTCAAGCAGGCAACAGGTTTTCTCTTTCTATACATTCTGCCTCAGGGGAGGATTTTGCAAATTTCTTGGGATATTGTTTCTGAATGTTCAAGTCCATTAAGAAGAATGGGGTTTGAGGATGGGAAGATTCCCACCAGAATAGTGAGAATCTCATGGATTGATGAGAGGAAAGAGAGCTCAGTGGGTCCCTGAAGTCTGCAACCTGCTCACTAGCAGAAGGCCGCACATTTGGGAGGATCTGGGAGGAAAAGGCCATGTGGTGCATCACAGAATCTCTCTAGACCGAAGGCGTAAACTCTGAGCCATGACAAGGACTCCACATGCGGCGAAGAGCAGTAGTTCTGAAAGGACCACAGAGGCTGAGGCAGTGGATAGCTCACTGATCAGCAGGGTAGACAGATGACCAATGACGGGAGTCCTGCCTGAGTCTGTGGCTCCTTAGCAAAACTCTGTGGGTTTTAGATGATCTGTGAGCATCTAAGACAGGAGAAGCAGTCAGTAGAAAGAAATCAGAGAAACAACCGGGGCTGACTTGCCCAGAGGGATGGGGTTCTGCATTTGGAATGAACTGATACAAAAAGACACAGAGGAACGTCATCCGTGCACACACGGATTCGTGTTCAATACAAGTGTCTCCCAGGGGTCAACAGTGCCACTGAAATCTCTTGACTCTTGGCCGCTCTGATATGTAAATAAAGGAGCGCGTCTGAAAAGTCAGACTTTGACACTTAACTCTGCCACTCCCAGGGTGTGAGATTTGGGGGCAAAGCGTTTAGTTTCTCTTGAAACTTCATTTTACCTTTTAAGGGGCATCAGTTCCTCAAGTCATTGTGAAGCTCAAATGAAATAATACATACGAAAACACTCAGCAAATAGCAAAAGACAATACACGTATAAGGCGTTACCACTGAAACTCTGCCTCCTTCTAGGACTTGTCCAGATGCTCTGTTTGATTACTGTCACCCTGCTGTCCTGCCGGCACACCTGACCCCGCCCCCCCGCCATCACTCCAACCCCCTTGTCAGTTCTAACTTGGTGCCAGGATAAGTCCTAGCACAGCCCTCCTGACACCTCTGCTTACCCATTATAATCGGTTAGAAGGAAGGTATTGTCACTGCCATTCTCGAGTGCATAGGAGATTGGCGTCCCATAGTTGGTGGTGTCAGAGGATTTCATCCAGAACGTGCAGGTTACAGCACGGAGGGATGGAAGCACACCATCCAGCATGACGTAACCATAGATGCCAGAAACTTCAAAATCCAGGTTAAAACCTGCAGACTGTTCTGCAACAAACAAGAAAGTGTGAAGCACATACAGATGGTCAATAGACACGCGAAAGGAGACTCAACATCGCTGACTATTAGAGAAATGTAAATCAAAACTACCATGTGGTATCACCTCACACCAGTTAGAAGAGCCATCATTAAAAAGTCTACAAATAATAAACGTTGGAGAGGGTGTGGAGAAAAGGGAACCCTCCCGTACTGTTGGGAATGTAAATTGGTGCAGCCACTATGGAAAACAGTACGGAGGTTCCTCAAAAAAGTAAAAATAGAGTTACCATATGATCCAGCAATCTCACTCCTGGGCATATATCTGGAGAAAACGCTAATTCTAAAAGACAGACGCACCCCGATGTTCACAGCAGCACTATTTACAATAGCCAAGACATGGAAGCAGCCTAAATATCCATCAACAGATGAATGGATGAAGAAGATGTGGCATGTATACATATATATGGACCATTTTAAAATGTGGACCATTTCTAAAGCCTTTATTGAATCTGTTACAATGTTGTTTCTGTTTTGTTTTGGCCACCAGGCATGTGGGATCTTAGCTCCCCAACCAGGGGTCGAACCCACACCCCCTGCATTGGAGGACGAAGTCTTAACCACTGGACAGCCAGTCCCTAACAAATTCTTTTAAATAAAATCATCCGTGAGTATCTAAGACAGGAAACGCACTCAGCAGTGAAAGGAAGCTGAGAAACAGGGAACGGTTGGAAGGACAGGTGGGGTTGGGGAGTCATTAAAGATGAGAGACTCTAAGCACATGTGGGGAGCGATTGATACTGCAGGAGAGAAGGAGCGGGTCACTGCAAGGGCAACTCTCCAGCCCTGCTCAGGGCTCTGGCTCCTCTCCATTTTATGAGCCCCAGTCCTGCATATCCCACTCAACAGAACAAAAGTCCTACAGCTAGAAGACTCCAGTTCTCTGAGAAAGCAGTTTAGCATTGACTCCCAAACATACCCATGGATTCTGACCTTCTAAATCAAGTGACCTTTCAAAGCATCCTTTCTAAACATGCAGAGTTCTGCTAAATTAGATGTCCTCCATTTCTCCCTTACATCTCTAAGCTTCAGCCTCCTGTGCTACTGGAGATAACATGAACCAGTCTAGTGGGTGGCTGTGAAGAATGGGTACAAAATGCTTCGCATAGTTTTTGGTATATAGGTGGTGCTCAGTGCAGGTAAAAATTGACACTGTTATTATATCATTATGGTTAGTATCGTTATTAATAACATTAAGTTCATATATACCTGTTTCACACCTGCTGCCTGAAAATCCTGGCTGACATTTACAACTGTATGAGTTTAATTCATCCACACAGGTGGCCTGATTTCTACAGGGGTTAGACTGACATTCGTTGATGTTCAAATCACAGTGTGGCCCTGTGAAGCCCACTGCACACTGGCACCTGAAAGAAAACAAACTATTGTAACAGAATAGCTGCAGAAAGGGCATTAGAAGCAGTCTCCAATGACAACACTGTCTCAAAAGACTCTGAAAAGCTGAAGTGCTATTATGATCTCTCTTATATGTGGAATCTAAATATATGTGTACACACACACACACACACACACACACACACACACTCCAAGCTTATAGAACATAAGCCAGAGACAGGGGGGTGGGAGGTGGGAAAAATCGGTGAATCCTTTTTTTTTTTCTTTTTTTTCAGTTTAACTAGATTGAATTTTTAAAAAAACCCTGAAATGCTGAAACATATTTTCCCCACTAAAACAGTGCTTTAACTGTTACTTTTTTTATTTCATTCAAAGAAATCTATTTAAGACAACATATATTTGAGATATTGTAGTAGCAAAAATAGAGTATAAAGCAGTTCTGGTCAAGGTGAAGTATTATTCATACATTGGGAATTTCTCTCCCCACAGAAGTGCTAGAAAAAACAAAAATTCACATATGTTAATCCACTCTCTATAACAATGAGGTACTTTACAGATGAGTAAACCGTGGCTCAGAGAGGTTAATTTGCCTGAGTCCTCTTTTTACTAAGTGCTGGAGGAGGACTTTGATCTCAGTCTAGTGGCTTATTCTTAATCAATATGCCATAGAGTCTCTGTGGTATGCAACAAACGCTTTAAACCCCTCAGAATGGAGAACACATCTAATGATGTCAAATGTTGACAAAGGTGTCATGAAATGGGAAATCTCAGTGAGTACAACTACCACTTGGCAATGTCAAGGGAAGTGGAGAGTTTGCACTCCCAGAGCCCTGTATGTCCATTTCTAGTACGAACTCTAGGAGATTACTGCCCAGGTGCACAAGGACACATATAACAAATGTTCACAACAGCATCATGGAGAAGCGAATGGGAAAATAAACCATGGTAAATCGTTCAGTGGAATACTAGTCAGCAGTTGAAATGAGCAGACTAGAGCCAAATGTATCAGTCTTGAAAATACATAGTATTGAGTGAAAAAACAAAACCCAAAATACAAAGGGATATATATACATATAATATACCACTTAACGTAACATGTCAAACTACACTATATGCTGTTTATGAAGTCATATACATAGTAAAACATAAAGTCTGAATGAGAAAGATATAAACCAACTTCAGGACAGTGATTACTATTGGGGAAGAAGAGAAATATGTGTGGGTGTTGTGCATGTGTGTGTGTGTGTATGTATGCATATTTGGAGGGACTCCAAATCTATCTTTAGAATTTGATTTTTTAAACACGAAAGATATAAACCAAATATGGCAGAAGGCTAAGGTTTGATAATTACTGTGATGAGTGCATGACTTTTGTTATTCTTTGTAATTTTCTGTATGTCTGAAATATTTTTAATTAAAAAGGAACTGCCCAATAAATGTAGTGAATATTGTTAACCAGCATGTTTATACGGGGACCTCTTTGATATTGGCAATAATATGAATAAATGGTATTTGGGGGTTTAAAAGAAAATCTCCGTTGGAATTGGCGTGCATCTTTATGGAGTTCTGTGTAGTTGAGGGTAAATCTATTTTGGCTGGAATTTCACTCATCTTTACATGTACATGTGTGATATCATTATGGCAGTTCAATATCTTTGTCTATGAAACAGATTCACTTTGGTGGCAACTAACATTCCTTTTGAATTAGGAGGGTTTACCTTCACCTTTCCTCTAGTTAGGATTTAGACAAATTTGGTATTCATCAATTGTTTTGGACCCTGGGGAGAGTTTGGAACTCTTGCTGTTCATTTGGAAATTCTCGTTGCCTATGGTTAGGGGCTGTATGCCAGAAGATATAAAAAAGCCCACGAAAAGATGATGCTACCCTGCTAAGACCTCATTTCCATATTAAGAGTGAAAGTCTCACTGGGAGAACTGGCTTCCTATTTCTTCCAGATAGTATCCTAGCTCTGTTAGGGGACGGTAATGGAAGGGGGCTGAACCGGAAAAGTACTGGGAAATGTTGCAACTGGGGTAGAATTCTTTGTTTTTTTTTTTGCTTTTAACTTTTGAAAACTTACAGAACCAGTTGCTTGTTGAGGGCAATAAAGTTTCCTAAAATTTTGCAAGCAAGACCAGTCTGTCTTTTGCACTGCAGAAGCCACAGATCCTGCAAGAGGAAGGGGATGGAATAGGGCAGACTTGATAGTAATAAAAAAAAAAAGTGTTGGTTTTCAAACTGTTTTCTACTGGCACCCTAAGAGCTGCCTCAGGAAGACAAAGTCTTTCTCCCCACAAACACTACTATTTTCAACCCCAAAAGCTTAGCTTTTATTGTTTTATTTGTTTACACTCAGATTTCTCCTGAAACAAGGGTTACTAAACTAAAAAAAAAAGTCTGAAAACCATGGTTACAGAATGTAGAATGGCGCTGTGACAGTAGAATTGCACAATTCCTATTTTAGCTAGTGGGAAACCTCCAGCTAAAATATAAAACATTTAAAACTGGGTGTTATACAGTGTCTCTGCATTTGCTTCTGAATAAATGTGCTTCCCTTCATCTTTTATGACTTCCCAAGTATAGAACAGTGGTTTCCAAGTCTGGCTGTGCATCAGAATCACCGGGGAACTTAAAACATACAGGTTGTCTATTTTAAAACTATAGACTTTACCCAAGACTTAGGAAATCAGAACATCAGGTGGTAGGCTGAAGCTACCATAGCTTATCCTTGGGCTAGGATTTGGGAAGGGCTGACTTGGAATTCAAAGTAATACTCTGGAAAGACTGCAGAATGGCTGAACAGTTAAGATAATAAAAATAGTGAAAGGAGCCAGACTTAGTCTTTTACCTGAAGCTATTGGCACCGTCCTTGCAGGTAGCTCCATTTTTGCACGGTTGGCTGAAACACTCATCCATGTTGATTTCACACCGGTTGCCCAAAAATCCAGGCGGGCACTTGCACAAGAAGCCCCCAAGCTGATCTTCACAGACTGCATTATTTAAGCATGGGCTTGACTGGCATTCATTGACTTCCGTTTCACAGTGTAGGCCTGGGGATGGATGAGGACGAGAAGGAGCCCGCATGTTAACCCCTTGGGAAAACTGGGATCAAGGTGCTGACTCCTTAGGGCATGCTGCTTCTAAAGGACGGGAATGGAGGCTGCAGAGCCACTGGCCTACCAAACTGGTTTCACAGCCATTCTTCAACAAGCTCTGGCTTTTCTACATCATTTTAGGACTGTGTTTTTGAAAATCTGCTCTTTCAATCTTACCTCTTTCTGAAACGAACATTAGCAATGAATATCTAATTGAGACAATGTTAAAAAATGGAACTAGCAAATTTAGTTCAAAACGTTCCTCTGTTTCTTTGACCTTGCCTCTTTCCTTCACTGATCATTTTCTGTTTTGGACTTCTTCTTTATCAGTTAAGTGTAGATAGACAGATATTTTAACTCTATTATATAGCATCCATTCACAATATGATTTTATATAATTTAACTCCAGTTCCTTCTTGAGTGCTTGTCTTAGCATATCAACTCATGTCTTCTTTCTCTCTTTCTGTCTCTATATACACATATATATATACACACACATGTACAGGAACATATTAGTTTTCTGAACTGTTTTAGAGTAAATTGTAGAAATGATGCCCTTTTACCCCTAAATACTTCAGTGTGAATTTCCTCAAAAATAAGGACTCTCTCTTATGAAATCACAGCACACTTGTAAAATCAGAAAATTAATATTAACTTATATAATATTACATATATATATATGTAATGTTCGTAAATGTAATGATTTCTGGGGCTTTACAGAACTCTGTGACAACTAGGAAGAATGGAAACATCTTACCCATGTATCCTTTCACACACGTGCAGTGATAACCAGCTAAGCCATCAACGCAAGTTCCTTTATTTGAACAAGGACTGGAGCTACACTCATTTATGTTTTCTTCACAGAGTTGACCTGCAAAGAATCACAGAATATTTGAGCTGGAGAAAACTGAAAGGAATTTAAGACTAATCGGTTTTCCAGCAAGTTGTTCAAGCGTAATAGGCAAAACGATTGGAAACCACGGCTAACATGTTTGTGAAAAATTTTGCTCTTTGTCAAATACAAGTATTTGCTGAATAATATTCCAATATATGTTATATATATGATATCTATCTATCTATCTATATGTATGTATGTATGTATGTATCTACCTACCTACCTACCTATCTCACATTTTCTTTATCCATTCATCCCTTGATTTATACTTAGCTTGTTTCCATATCTTGGCCGTTGGCTATTGTGAATAACGTTGCAATGAACGTGAAAATACAGATATCTCTTTGAGATAGTGATTTCATTTCCTTTGGATGCATACCCAGATGAGGGATTGCTGGATTGTATGGTAATTCTATTTTTAATTTTTTGAGGAACCTCCATGCTGTTTTCCATAATGGCTGCACCAATTTACATTCCCACCAACAGTTCACAATGGTCCCCTTTTCTCCATGTCCTTGCCAGCACTGTTATCTCTTATCTCTCTTAATTTTTAATTAATTTTTATTGGAGTATAGTTGATTTACAATGTTGTGTAAGTTTCTACTGTACAGCAAAGTGAATCAGTTATACATATATCCACTCTTTTTAGATTCTATTCCCATATACGTCATTACAGAGTATTGAGTAGAGTTCCCTGTGCTATACAGTAGGTCCTTATTAGTTATTTATTTTAAATATAGTAGTGTTTATATGTCAATCCCAATCTCCCAATTTATCCCTCCCCCTCCTTTTCCTTTTGGTAACCGTTTGTTTTCTACATCTGTGACTCTATTTCTGTTTTGTAAATAGGTTCATTTGTGCCATATTTTTTAGATCCCACATATAAGCAATATCCTATGATATCTGTCTTTCTCTTTCTGACTCACTTCACTTAGTACAATAATCTCTAGGTCTATCCATGTCGCTGCAAATAACATTACTTCATTCTTTTTCATGGCTGAGTAATATTCCATTTTGTGTGTGTGTGTGTGTGTGTGTGTGTGTGTGTGTGTGTGTGTGTGTGTGTGTGTGTACACACCCCCACACACACATCTTCTTTATCCATTCCTCCGTCGATGGACATTTATCTTTTGGTAATAGTCATCCTAACAGGTGTGAGGTGGTAACTCATTATTTTAAGGATTCCAGGGTTAATATTCTAAGAACGAGAAACTTTCCCCTTACCTGTGTAACCAGATGGGCATTCACAAATGAACTCCCCAACTTGGTCTTTACAAATTCCATTGTTGTAGCATGGCAGTGAGCTGCATTCATCAATGTCTGTTTCACATTTTAAGCCTAAAATGCAAACCAGACACTGAAGGTCAATCAAAGAGCGGATTAACAGAAACAGAACCATGATCATTTAAAGATAATTATCCCAATAATCTGAATTTATGTGGAGTGGTGGTGGTGAAGGAAAGGGCAATATTTGTTAAGAGCTACCATCTAGTTAAGTATTTAATGAAGTATTTACCTCTCTCTAAACAGCTTTAAGATATCCTTATAAGGATACATAAAAGATAGCAAAAGATCCTAAGTTAGAAGTAGAGGGGGAAAAAGGGAAATCTGGAAGCATAAAATAGAGCCAGGAATTAGTTTAATTCCAAAGTGAAAAATACAGTCATATATACTTGCTACCAAGGCCACTTGGCGGAGGAGGGGTGGCGGGACTAAATCCTGCCAGATCTCAGCTCATATGTCAGGTATCCTAGAATGGGGTGCATCTTCCCATAGGGTGCACACAGGCTTTCTATGGGCTAGCTCTGCCGAAACCCAGGTTCTTCTGCACCAGGGGGTCTCAAAGTGTGGTCCCCGGACCAACAATATCAGTAATCCCCTGGGAATGTGACAGAAATGCAAATTCTCACAACTTCCCTAGACCTACTGAATCAGAAATTCTGGGATTGGGCTCCAGCAATCTGTGTTTTAAGAAGTCCTCCAGATGATTCTGATGCACGTCAAAATTTGAGAATCATTGTCCTATATTATGCTTTTCTCAACCACCTCTCATTTATAAAATTCTAGGACAAGTTCATTATTTCTTGTGGAATGTTGGGACAAAAATTTTTATAGGAATTGAAACACACACACGTGCACATATGCACATGTTGAAATAAGTGGAATGACAACATTCTGTATTTTGTTTTCCAACTTCTCTTTTGCTTATCTTGTGGTGAATTATTTAAATACCACTTTCTCATTAAAAACACTTCATGTTGGCGGCATAAAACTCGAAAAAAAATGTAAAAACTGCATTTCTGGAAGAAAACAGGAAATTATTTTAAATAAACTGCAATTTTTAAGATATAGTTCATTTCTCCTCAAAAATTATATTTCTGGACTGAGCTGGAATTTGAACCAAACTGCAAGAAAACATAATTCTTGCATAATTCCTACATAATCAAGTTCAAAGCCACGCTGTTTTTCTAAGCACAGCTTCCAGAAAGAAAGAAAGCAACAAATCATGGCCATTCATGAGAACTTCCATTCATGTGAAGCAAATGAGAGAAACTGGAGTTTGTTTAAAAATGTTTATGCTGGACAATCTGTTCTATGTTGCGTGTCATGCACTTAATTTGTGTTAGAATGCAACCTTGGACACGGCCTCTGGAACCGTATCCCAATTTAAATCGTGAGTTATGATGTGACTTTTCATAGAGAAGATGATTCTTTATTCTTCCCCCAAAACGTGCAAAGAAAACTGTCATTCGTAAGATACGTATGCTTTTTTCACTTATTGGTTTGTCTTGTTCAACCAAACTTTTGTGCAATTATACAGTCTAATGTATCTTATGGCGTTTATTTTTAATGTTTCAAAGTTTGATACTGCAAGCCACAATGATACTGTATGAAAAACACATGAAAATTTGCATTCCTCTGTGTTACCTGTATATCCAGTTGGACAGAGACACACATAACCACGCCCAAGTTGTTGGCAGGTTCCACCATTGTGGCAGGGGTTTAAGAAACATTCATGGAAAACCTACCAGTGGCAGAAAAGAAATTTATCAGAGACAAAACACTATTTGTTTCAAAGCAATTCTGAGTAGGGAGCTAGAAGGTTTACATCAGGTTTCGGTTTCCAGGTGAGTCCAGCTGGACGGCTGCCTGCATAACGCTGGGACCTGCCATATATGGGCACAAATGCTATATATTATTCTTGAGTGATGTTCTGATAAACCCAGGCAGTGTTGCTAAATGCTGGCTCCATTTAAGGCATTTTGAAAAGTATACTAAGGACAGGCCCCAACCCAGACCAGCTAAATCAGGAATCTGTGCAAGTGGTATCTGTGCATCATTTTTAAAAGTAAGCCAGTGGATTCTAATATGTCTGTGTCCATTACACGCAGTTTCAAACATGACTTATGAAGCCGTTATAAGTGAGTATGTTTGGATGTAGGAAGTTAAAATAAGAAATATAACTTCATTATCCTCCTTAAAAATACTTAAAGCCAAGGAATTTATTATGACATTGGGCAAGGTGCATTCAGAGTAATGGCTGAATCACCCAAAATAATTATTCTTAACTAGTCTTCAAAAAAATAAATGGAAAAGTTTTATGAGTTATGTTTCTTATTTTTTAAAAAACCCACAACTTACTCCAATAAATGATTTTTATTTTTGCTGGCAAAAAATTTACATAACTTTCATGAAAGTTGAGTAACTCTTCCTGCTAATCGGAAAAGGCCTTTGGTTAATCCAAACGCCCTTACTCAAATGATGGGTTATGCTCATGGTACATGGTACATGTTAATTATTAGCAAATCAAAAGACTCCCCACATCTACAATTCTCTGTGCCAGACATCGCTGGGAAAAATTCCCATTTCTGGTACTTAGAACTTCTAATGCTGCATTTTTGGAAAGTTCATTTCATAAGTCATAAGCAAATGTAATTATTCATTGATAATATTCATGAGTCTTGATCAGGTGAAGTTTCAACTCTGGTAGTTTTCCTCTGTGGGACATGTATAATGACAAATTGTTTTCCAAGAATTCCATTAGAGAAAATTTTATGAATATAAAATGGACTTGCCTGACTGCTGACTTCATACTTCTTTTTGATATGTCCAGGAGAAGCAACGGGCACTATACTTTCCTCTGCTGCTGAGAAAGTTGAACTAAAACCTAATAAAATTATGGGAAAACAAGTGAAAAACATATTTGTGTGTAGTAGATATTACCAATAAATAGACTCTGTTTATTTTTTTTTTCTTTTTTAAAAACTGAAGTATAGTTGTTTTACTGCTAATTTCTGCTGTACAGCAAAGTGATTCAGTTATACAAATACATACATTCTTTTTAAAAATTCTTTTCCATTATGGTTTATCATAGGATATTGAATATAGTTCCCTGTGCTATACAGTAGGGCCTTGTTTATCCATTCTATATATAACAGCTTACATCTGTTAATCCCAGCCTCCCACTCCACCCCTCCTCCAAAAGCCCCTCCCCCTTGGCAACCACAAGTCTGTTCTCTAGGAGCAGACTCTATTTAAATACCATAGTCAAGATTCTGATTCTCAGAGTGGGCAAAGCCACATATATTTTGTTTCAGTAATATAAAGAGAGCACAGAGATGGACTGAATTATGTCATTAAATTCTAGACTTTTAGAAATTTGGAATTTATCAAGTTCGACACTCCCAAAATAAGAATCTCTGAGTCACTGTCATCAAAAAGACCTTCAAAAGGATAGTTTAACACATCCAGACACCCAAAGGCACTGAAAATAGTAATATTCAGAATTGAAGCTACCGCAGAGATAAACAAAAGTCTCCAACACAGGGTTACATGAGAAATGAAGTATATCATCTTACTGGAACAATCTGTGATGGATCTGGCACCAGTGATGGTTGTAGTTCCATAAAAGGGACAAGATAAGCAGAAGGACTTCCCTGGATTGGGTTGGTAGTAGTCTCGAGGACATGGATAACAGGGCATTAACCCAGAACGAGAGAACTCTCCTACTGGACAAGGCACTGCAAAAGTAAGAACAAATCATTTGTGCTTCATAGTAGTATACCCTACCTCTAAAAGAAGCTTTGGTTATAAGAAAGCTGTCGCATTGCTAATATTTTCCCTTGCACGTACTTAATACCCAGACCATTTTATCACCTAGATAAATGTATTGTTGTTTCCTTCCCATCTTTAACAACACACAGCAACTCAGGAAAAATCAGAATTGGCCATATAATATTGTGTTATGATTTTTCCACTTAACTTTATATCATAAGCAAATCATTCCCCAAATCATTAAGTAACATGGTGTTTAACAAATGAAAACTGTTTAACAAATGAAAACTCATTGGCAGACCATAATCGATCTCACATTTCCTCTCCTATTGAACACTTAGCTTGTTTCTACTAGTTTGCTATTATAAATAATGCTGACATGAAATTTTCTCTATAAATTTTTTAATATAGCTCTGATTATTTCCTTGGGATAATACTTGACTTTGAGTAGTTGAGTAGTTAGAGCTAAAGATATGACAATTTAAAGCCAGAAATATGTCATGCCCAAATGTTTAAATAATGCAATTTACAGTCCCATTGGCAGCGTATGAAATCACCCTTCTCACTGCATGCTCAGCCTTCAAAATGATTATTTAATTTTTTCCTACTTGAAGGTAAAAATGGAATCACGCTGTTATTTTAATTTGCATTTTGATGATAAATGAAGTTGCGCTTTTTACGTTTACCAGAAATTTTTATTTCCCCTGTAGAGTTGTCTATTATTTATTGGGGGTCTTTTATTTTTAAAACTTTTAATGTCATTTTGGGTTAGACATGCTTTTCGTAAACAACATGCAGTTGAATATTATCTTTTAACCAAATTGGAAATTCTCTTGCCAAGATTTGGTGGAATATAAGAAAACAGCCCCAAACATAAATTTTGGTTACATTTGGCAGAAGGATAGTGGGGTAGAGTACCCATGATTAAATCCTTGGGTTGGGGTTTTAGACGGTGATCCATAGACAAATTCAGGTGGAGTGTGTGAACTGGAGTCATTTGGGTGAGCCCTAAAACCATTATAAACTGAGAAAACTACTAAAACTATTAAGACTTGTCTGCATAAAATTAAGTATAGAAGACAGGACACAGGGAAACAGCTACTCAGGATATCAGCGTACTTATCATTTAGGTTTTGGATTCTTGATAATAAAAATTAGTATAGCAGAAATAATTACCAATATGGTTGAAAAATTTAGAGATACACTTGAGGCTCAAGGGAGCATGATACTTCAAGTGATGGCATCTCTTTTTTATTAGTATGACAATAAACATTAAGTAAATGACAACACATCTGTCATAATCTCAAGACGCTTTGATCAAACTTCTTAAGCAAAAAGAGCCAGGCAAATCTCTTGTAAAAGAGCTCTTTTACGTACCCAACTGACAAAACGTAGGGAGTCGAATCAAGAGATGGCAGAAGATAACATAGATATTAATGCATATTTAGAAAAAAAAATTTCTGGCGGCTACATTTGCTATATTCAAGAAGAGCTTTAAACTACAAGTATCTTTGTTTCACCAAGAATAAAATAATCTACTCTGTTACTAGATGTAGAGAGGGCTTTGCACAAACATATTATAAACCTATAGGAGTTTAAAATGGGTTTTCTGATTCCCAAGTTTCCAAAAATGATTGTCTATTTGGAAAAGGTACCTTCCAAATAGCTAATTAGTCAATTGGAAGCATAAATCTTCCACTGATAAAAGTATACATTTTCTGTTTGAGAGGATATCTATGAGTGTGCATGATATGCTAGAAATATAAATGCTGCCACTTAAACCCAAGATGCTATAATGAATTAAACTGTTTTTTTTCCATATAACTTTTTTCAGTAAAATCTTAAAAAGAAGAAAAAGAAATCTTAAAAAGAAAAAAAGACTGTGCCCCTAAAAACTGACAGAATTATACTGTCAGTTGTAGCACATAATTATACTATAATTGTCAAAAATTATACTAAGATATAATAATAATAAAATCTTAAGATTAAAAATAAGCCAATTAGCATCTCAAAATAGCAAACATGGTGTTGTGATGTCTGTACTTTGCTTTTTGACCTAGAAAGTGTAAAATAAACTTTCATGTGGAAATTAGTTTAAATTACATTCCAAGGGCAGACAGTTGTCATCACAAATATACTTTCCAAGAGTGAATAATCAGCATTTAATATATAATTTATATATGCAGTACATATATATAAAAATATATATACACACACACATACACACACATATATGAATGTATATACATAATAATAGCACTATCTAGTACACAGTACAGTATTAAATACACATGCATACACACATGACACAGTTCCTAATGGACTAATGTCATAAGAAAAGATGTGAGAAAGTTTCATTTTGAACCTTGGCCAGAGAAACTGTGGTTTCTAAATCAAGACAAATGGAACAAAACTCTTCTCACCTCTTCTACTGTAGAGAAAGAGGAAAAAAGTATTCAAATATGCCAAAAGTGATATCAAAATAGAATTAAAAATAAAGCACTGAAATGACCAGGGAAAAATGTAACCTCACATGTCTGTCCCCTGATAGTATAAAGGAATAAATACAGCCTTGGAGCCATTGGTTTCCTGTGACAAAGCCAAAAGTCAAAGCCTCTTATTCTGAGCCTCCTTTTAACTTCATCCTACAGGGTTGGGCTAAGAAGTGTTATCATCCTGTACCACAAATAATCTTTCCTTCTATTGGAAACAACACCGTCACCAAAAACTCATTTGTGGGATTAATTATTTTGATAAAAATCATTTTTAAAAAATGGAAAATTTCAGGCTCTTTTGTAACCAAGACTATTTAGTATCCTAATAAGTGACAATCGGTGAAATGTATAAAGAATGTTACATTATGCTAACATAGTAATATACTTAAAGATAACTGCTGTATTTATTAATGATATTTTCAGTTCAACAGGCCAAAGGAGGCAAAAAGTGATATGTCAGCAAAAAATAAGATAAACTGTACAACATGCCCATAAAACATAAATCAGTACAGAAAGAGAAAAGAGGAGAAGGAGAGAAAGAAAGAAGGGGAGGGGGAGAGAGTGACAGAAAAGGGGTTGGCTGAAAACTAAGGAAAATATATAAGGGACTGTTTTAGAACTCACACACATTTAAATTTAAAGTAAAAGTAAAATGGTGTTTATCCAGCACCGCAAGGGAAAGTGTCATTACCAAATATTACCAGTTCCTACTCAGGAGAAGTAGACTGTGGTTAAACATATGCTAGAAATATTAGGAGAAATGGAACAGTTACCAGAAGTTTAGAGATTTCCTGGGAATTATAATTACTTAATTGCAGTAATTTGCTATTAAAAAACCTCAAGGCTTATTTGGAAAGTTAAAGGAAAAATTTTGTCAACTATGAACTTGTTTCATTGTAAAAATCTAGTTGCTTTTGTGGTTGGAAGGAAGGAAGGAGAGAGGGAGGGAGGGAGAGAGGGAGACAGACAGAGAGAGGGGATTTTTTCCTGCAGACTTTCTTCCATAGTTAGCTTGTATACTGACAAAATAATGGTCTTTGGCAGATCTCTTTCAACCATAATGTGAGGTTTTCTTTGACTTTTAATTAAAAAAAAAAAATCCACAGCTGGTATTACACAACACACATGGTTTCTGAGTTTCAAATAGGTCCTAGTCAAATTCTCTTCTCATCAGTGAAACATTAGGTTGGTGAACACTGCCCTCCCAATTCCTCTGGTCTAAGAGGCTTTCATCTACTGTGAAATTCTCAGAGTCAACCCGATGGAGCATATAAAACCTATAACTCACAGCATGTATTTCCTGTAGCACTTAAGTTATGAGGACTCCCAGGATGCAATGCTGGACACGCCCCCATCCCCTCCCTACCACCACACTCAAAGCATCTGTTTTCTGGGACTCTCAGCCTCTAAGTGGATGCAGATGTATGTATGATTGGGGTGCAATGAGGATGGGATGTGTGTGTGTGTGGCTTGAGGGAATGGGGAACCAGCAGACTGGCTTCTTAAAAACATCACTCAGTAAGGGAAGAGTTTAAACTTTCAGATTGCCATAGACCTTAGGTTTTTCAGTAAGGGTATAAAGAATGGGGAGGACTCACAATTTTTTAAAAAGTCATCTTTTAGCCAGGCATGCTTGTTCTGTTCCCAGTGATGTAGCAGAGAGAGGCCAACAAATTTTTATTTTTTGCAAAGTTCCACTGCAATTGCAAAGTCATTGCAGTTTATGGGAGTTTCTGGCAATAGGCTGACCTTGACTGTCAGACCTAGTTTCACTGTCATTCTAAGTTTTCACCTTTTGCTTTTGTTTATGGCTTCCAGTTTTTTCACTGCTGGAAAACTGTACTTGGTAGGGATGTTAGAACTATTTGAAAAATAGAACTCTAATCTTTATATTTCTATTTAAACCAGTTGTTCTCAATGTGTGGTCCCTGGACCAACCAGAATCAGCATCACTTGAGAACTAGTTAGAAATGCAAATTCTCAGGCCCCACACCTGACCTGCTGAATTAAAAACTCTGGGGCTGGGGCCCAGCAATCTATGTTTTAACAAACCCTCCATGGTGACATTTGAGAACCAAAATTAGTCATACTTTAGAATCACCTGGGGGAACTTCAGAAGAAAACCAGAAAACTTAAATCAGAATATCTGGGGGGGCAGAGACTGGGTTTCAGTATTTTAAAAATACTGATGTAAATGTGCAATGATTCTAGTATGCAGCCAGAGTGGATAATCACTCATGAAGATCTTCAAACTGTAGGGAATGAACGTTACAATTCAGAGGTTGTATTTTTAGAGTTTCAAGGAATGTTAGCCAAGACCTCATTTTATACCCAAGGAATCTAAGTTCCTAGTTGAGATGTATTTCTATCATATCATGTGGCCACATGGTTACAAATGTTGAGGGCTGGGACCAAGTCTTGTGCTTCTTGTGTGTTCCTAACGGTACCAGCACGGTGTTTATATTATGGGTGTTTACATTTAAGTATTGACTGGCCAAATAGAAGGAAACTCTCTATGAAGAGACGGTTATTTACATTCTTTGCATGCAGTAGACATATGGTTTTGCTAAAAAGATTCCACTCCTCCATGCGTAGAACCTAGGAGGCTTGAAAAAAAAGTGATGTCTAAGACTTAACCTCCACAAGCAGAAATGTCCACGGCTCCTCTCTTCACTGTTGAAGTATTTTCTGGACATACGAGGCATCCCCGGGAACCAAACGCTGGCTGATAGCTGCCCAGTGGACAAGATTCGCAGGTCTCAAGCCCATTTGATGAGTAGGTGCCTTGTTTACACTGAGCTAAAACGAAAAATGTAACGTGGTTAATAACGATGACATCAGCTATACAAAATTAGCACTGTGTACAATAGGATTTTCCATTTTAATTTACTCAGGATAGAATGAGGGTCACGAAGAACTCCAAGCATACATGTCATATTTTAGACTCCCCGTACTTCCGTATATTAAGTCTTAGGCTCATTTCCAGTTACTTGTATTATGATGTAGCACGGTGTTTGACACATAGAAAATGTCGACAAAGAGTTTTTGGGTGAAGTTAGAAATCTGCACCTCAGAAAGGCACACTCATAAGATCAAACTGTTACGGGGAAGCTTGTTTTTGTACAAGTTCTCAGCTTATACACTGTTCCCTTGAGTGACTGAAAACCCCCGAATGAGCTAGAGTCTCATGACTATGCTGGCACCTTTTTTCCCTCTAAATAAGAACTGGCCCTCTTACCTCCTCCTGCCTGCAGACACCATTTCATTTGAGGGTTGGCAGAGAGGAAGTAAAAGTAGTCTTAGCATCAGGCCCAGAGAGGTTAATTAAGCAACTTTCCCAAACTCATAGCAATGGTTTTGTAGTAGAGCGGGCTTAGGACCAGGTTCCCCAATTCCCAGTGCACTGTCCTTTCCTCCTGCCCTTCTCCTCCGGATGACTCTCATTTTCAGCGCTGCTAACATTTTTAGTGCATTTGCAATCACCTAGCGCTGCTCTCAAGTTTACGTGTCACGAAGTACCCACACCTGCATTGGCAACAATAGGCAAGGAGGAACAATTCTGCAATTCCTTCTTTTAGGTGTGTCTTACTGTAACTTTAAATGTGAAAGAAAATGTTTCCATCGGGAATGTTCATTGAGAATAACAGTAACAATATTTTGAAAGGACTGGATATTTTAGTAGCAAGAATAGGTGCATATGGGTCTGTAGTTATTCCTTTCCAAGTAGAGTGAATCTCATCATACCAATATTATTCTAACAAAAAGCAGCCTACTGCTTGCTAAGAGCCATGAAAGTCCTTTCCACCAATTAAAGTGAGATTCACTAAAACACCCAGGTTCATTGATGAATGTGGATTCGAGTTCTTGACAGTGGAGTTTGACTTAGAGCAATGGACTGTTGCAAAAGGAAAGATAAATGGACTTCTCTAAAGTGAGGGAAACATTCAGGTAACAGTTTGCAATTAAAAGAAAGAAAAAATCAATTAATGAAATTGCTTTTGGTAATGCTCATATTTCATCCTATTTGCCATTGAGATTTTACAACTGGAAACAAAATTTAGGCTTCTGGTCAAAATGAGCTCTAAGCCCCTACCTTTACATTCTGAGCTACTTCTTGAATGGAGATATTCAGTGTAAGTTCCAGTTGGACAGGGTTTGCACTCAAGCTGCCCTTCTTCATCTTGATAGGAGCCCATCAAGCAGCTTTCACAGACAGAATTCTCCAGAGAATAGTAGGTTCCCAAAGGGCAATTGACTGAAGAGAAAACAAGCAGGAAACACTGAATATAGCATGGAATGTGCTTTTTCCCTAAGGCATGAGAGTAATAAAGCCTGCTTCCAGATACTATTGTTTATGGGTTAAATTTTACTGCCAGAGGCTTACTCACATGATAAACCTTCCAGAAATGTATTCCTCTAAACCAACAGTAGATTCTTTTTTTTTTTTTTTTTGAGAAAATGCAAATTCTTGTTGACCAAGCTTAGTGTTTATATGATGGCGGCTTTGAAGTGTGGGTTAAAGTTCTAATAAACAAGATTATTCTGGAAACACACAGTTCGTGGAAGAAGAGGATAAAACAATGAATGTTTAGGTTAATTTAGGGCTTCGAGATATGAAAAATGATTTCATAGCTGTTCTTCTGAATGGTTTCCCTTATGAAATTGAGTGTCCATTATAGCATTATTTCTAGAAATAAAAACAGGCAAAGGTGGTGAGCCTAAAAAAAGTGAGTTAAGTCGACCCTTGTCTCTGATTGCAGGAATTACTGCCCACTGAAGGCAAGTCTGAGGCATCCTCAGACCCAAAGGCTCTGAGGAAACAGGCCAATTTTAGAACCTTCCTTCCTTGAAGATTTGGTCTACTATTTGGACGCCTGGAGGGCAGAATTTCTGAGACCAAAGTGGGATGTTAAATTCACTGAAAGGCTGCTATCGAAGTTAGTATTTTTATAGAGAGGACACTTGAAAGAATCACTTGGGTGATTCTGAGGTGTTAAGGTATGTAAGAATTACCTGGCAACTTATTACATTTCAGATTCCAATGCCCTAACCCCAAGGGGTCAGATGCATCCGTTTTGGGATGGGGCCTTAATCAAGCTGCATTTTGAAAGCACTTCAGGGTATGCTGACACAGGTAGTCTGAAGACCACAGGGAGAAATGCAAAATGCTGGCCAAGGCAATTCCTGATTTTCACTCACAGGTTGAGAAAGAAACAAGAGGAGGCTCGGAAAGACAACGTTAATTTTCTTTTGATGGACTGCGTTTATCACACTGTGAAAAACTCAACTGAGCTCTGGGAATAGCAATAAGAACTGTTGAGGAAGGTTTTCCGACCAGGACACAAGAGCCCCAACCTACAGAGGGGTTAACAGAAGACTCACGTCAGTTGGTTCCACTGAGTGTACGGAGTTTGGTCAGAGGAGATCCCGCCATCTATAAATGATGACTTATTAGGGAAAGAGACTGGAACTGATCCAGATTGTGACAGTCTAAATTAGGGGTAAAAGCTAAGGGACTCGGGGGAGGGGGAATGGGGAAGGGAAGTTTAATGGGTCTGGGGTCTCCTTTGGGAGTGATGAAAATGTTCTGGAATTGTGATAGAGGTGACGGTTGAATGACATTGCGATTGTACTAAATACCACTGAATTGTATACTTTTAAAAATAAATTGATTTATTTTATTTATTTATTTTTGGCTGTGTTGGGTCTTTGTTGCTGTGCACGGGCTTCCTCTAGTTGCGGCGAGTGGGGGCTACTCTTCTTTGCGGTGCGCGGGCTTCTCAATGAGGTGGCTTCTCTTGTTGCGGAGCACAGGCTCTAGGCGCGCAGGCTTCAGTAGTTGTGGCACATGGGATCAGTAGTGGTGGCTTGCGGGCTCTAGAGCACAGGCTCAGTAGTTGTGGCGCATGGGCTTAGTTGATCTGCGGCATGTGGGATCTTCCCAGACCAGGGATCGAACCCGTGTCCCCTGCATTGGCAGGCGGATTCTTAACCATTGCGCCACCAGGGAAGTCCCTGAATTGTACACTTTAAAATGGTTCACTTTATGCTATGTGAATTTCATGTTGGCTGCCTGGGTGGGAATCTCGGCTACACCACTTACTGTCTTAAATGGTAAGACTTACTGGGTAAGTTCTTAGCCTCCCTGGCTTCAGTTTTCTCATGTATAAAATGTACTTAATAAGAATGGTACCTCATATAGTAGCTAAACAGGATTAAACACATGAGACGGGCTCAGCCAGCACACATGAGTGGTCAGAAAGTATGAGTTTCTGTTATTGGAGTTGCTGCTGAAAGCTGTGAGGTCTAAAGATCTATAAATAAAACTAAGATTTGAGTCGCTCACCTAAAATAATTTTCTTGTCATGACCAATAGTGGTTATCTAGACTTCTGAGACACTAAGCATGTAACAATAAGAAAATGTAGCTTTCATCACAATATCCCTTTACAGTTGTAAAATGACTCTATCCATGTCATTTGACCCAATAGGCACCAAATATTTTTGATTACAGGGAGAAGTCTTACCACACATACGCCCTCTCAGCATGGAGCCTGGTCTGCAGAAGAGGAAAGCCTTTTCGGTTTCTAAGGAATTGCTGTCAGCTACAAGCATTTCAGATGCAAGATGAAAGGAATACATGGGCTCCTTAGTAAGGGTCCTTTTCAGTCGATTTGTGATAGTTTCCAATGTCTTAATGAGTCGTTGCTGATTTTCCAATTCAAGGGTATCATTTCTTTCATCAGGTAAGGGCACACTAGCTGAGATAAAAACGAAACAAGAGAAAACATAACACACACACATGGTGTTGCAGGAAGCCATTTGTACTGAGCTTTCACCAAAGAGAAAAAGCATATTAAAAATCTTCCAGGAAAAATAAACTGAAACTTAAACACCACTTACTGAGCAACTAGTACCTGGAGAATATTAAGAACAACACGATTTGTTTTAATCTTTCTCTCCTATGATGGATCTACATCACCCTTTTCTGGAGTTCTTCATGATCACATATTAAATTCCTGCAAACTCTCTCTTTTTAAAAACACACCGTAGTTCATCATGCCAAGATGAGCACAAAGCAGGGGGCTTGTTGCTATGGGAACTATAAAATACATCTGTGATATTAAGAAAAAAATGACAAAACTTGGTTGATTGTGCTTGCCCTGATTTTCAGTTCCAGGGTCATTTCCTAATAATGATAACAAATAGAAAATTTGAAAAACAGGTCTCCAACCAAGAATTTCTCACTATATTAACCTTTTCAAATAGAGAGTCTATCCTTACCTGTGATGTTAAAAATTAACTTAATTTTGTGGTCAGATAATGGGGCACTTCTTTTAATCCGTGAAGATCTGGCTCTGCCAGCGCCCGTGGGTGTTTCTCGCACAGTGTCCAGGAAGTCATCATAAGAGTAATCCAGCCTGTTAGCTGCACCCCAGCCGACAGGTCCTGGACAGTTGGGGCAGAGAGACAAAAGATGTTACAGTTGTACCTTTATCAGCGTTTAGGTTCTAATGTTAGTCCACAAATCAAACTGTCCTTGATCATTGCTTAAATTGCCCATAATATACCATATACAAGGTTTCGTCTGTAATATCATATTGTAGCTTTAGGCGCTTTACATTAAGTTTAGATTACCAATGAATTCCATTAAAAGTATAAAGCAAAGTCTCTGTAGAGCTATACAGGCATTTAAAACATTCTATCCTTGACCTGATAATAAATTACCTTAACTTTAGAGGAAATGGGAGGAGGTACAGATTTTAATCAATTCCTATTTCCCTTCAGGGTTTGCTCCATTCTTGCTTTTTTATATCAGTGTTATAAACTTAATGCATGTAAACAGATTTCCTTTTGTGAAGATTGTTCAAGTATCTGCATATCTGCATTATATTTCAAAGGTGGGGGTAGTTTCTGAGGGCAGCATGTAAGTTAAATGATTGCATAGTTAGGAAACTATGCTGGATGCAGCACGGCTGCACTGATTCTTTAGATGCCCTCCATATCACTGTGATCAACCACAAGGATTCAGACTGTGGCTTCTCATATACGTTGTACAATCTTAGTCAAGCTCCTTCCATCTCTCTGAATCTCAGTTTCTTTGTGTCTAAACTGAGATAACTGTGCTTACCTCATAGGTTTGTCTGTGGAATAACTGAGCTGATTTATGCAAACTGGCTCATATTTGACTCATTCTAAAACCTCAGTGATAGTAAATGATATTAATATTGGTCTAGCCATACTGTTGTTGTTGCTTAGTTAGGTGCGTTAAACATCAAATTCTATTTATACAGACTTGTCCACTTGAGTAAGTTGGTTTTTGAGGGTGTTTTTTTTTTTTTTTTTTTTTTTTTCTTAATTCATGTTTTGGGCCATTAAAAAGAACTGGGATCAATATTTTTGTTTTTCACTTAAACATTTGTCCCACAAGTGTCATGTAGCCATTATGTTGATAGAAAAAAAAAACAGATTAGCAAAGAGAAAAATATAAGAGATTACTTATAATTCCATCACATGGAAATAACTACCGTAACATTTTAGGCAAGAATTTTTTCTATGAATATATAAACACACACATACACATTTATGCATAGATACATATATATATATATAGCTAGAATAAAAATAAACACACTGCACTTTTAATAAAATGAGATCATACTATATGTATATTATTTGGTAATCATTTTTCAAATTTTTTCAAAAATATATTATAATATTTCTGTGTCAAATGGTTTCATAATATTCTCTTCTATAGCTATACTACAAACTAAGCAGGTTTCTATCTTCAGACTTTTAGGTTATTTCAAAATTTTAGAACATCCTTGTACATACACTATTTCATAAAGTATAAGACACCATCAATGAGAAGACACATCCCAATTTCAGAGATGCCCAAATGAAAAGTGTACATCTTAGAATTTATAAAATGTGGTACATGTTTGTACATTAGCATGAGTTTTATCTTGAGAAATATCCTTAGAAGTGGAATTTCTGGGTCTGAGCATTTTTAATCCTTTAGATACATATCGTCAAATGCCCTTCAATGTCTCCTCTACACACAATATATGAATATGATTTTTTTCCCCTGACACCCTTGCCAACTCTGGGTGTTATGATTCTTATTCAAATTTGTTAATCTGACAGGTCAAAAATGGCATCTCATTTTAGTTTTCATTTGAATCACATGATTATTATAAGATCAAACAATTTTAATATATTTATTGGCCCTTTATTTTCCATACATTATGACTTGCCAAGGTGTTATAACCATTACGCTGATCTTGTGACTCTGTTGTGAGGACACTCAAGGAGGAACGGCTGTCTCTTAGGATCACTTGTACCACGTGCCATCTGGATCCTTCTAGAATGACAAACATCACCCATCTCAAAGCCTCATGATGACAACTGACTCCCTCTGTGTGTATCCCTGCACCCCTGCAACCTACCTCAACAGTCTGGGGGTTGAGGGAAACCTGGGTCATGTGTGACAGAGGAGGCATTGTTATTCTAGATGTGCCACTGCCAGCTCCCCTGCAAATGCCACCTTGTGTTTTTCTATCTAAAACTTTAATGTCAAATATGTTCACTGAGAAGTTGTACATAATAGTTAAAATTGGAAAACAACTTAAGCCTACCAATAGGAAATTGTTTATATAAATTATGGCAAACTGACTCATAAAATAATATGTAGATATTAAAATTGTATTGAAGTATAATATTTATGACGTAAAAATGTCCTGAATAAAATCTTACCTAAAAATTCACGTTTACAAAATAGTATGGGTCAGCATACATATGCATGTACAGTTACATATTCATTAATATATTAACAGAATTATTTCTGGGATTGCAGGTTATCTCAATATCGTTCTTTAGCATTTTTCAAATTTTTGCAATAAACATGTATGCACAAATAACTTTTTTTTTTTTTTTACAAATAACATTTTAAAATTTAAAAATCTAAAGCGACATTCAACATCACTCAGTGCTGAATCACTAAAAACACGACTAGTGTCAGAAACAAAAAGGATGTCTGCTGTCAAGTGAATTAAAACTGTCTCAAATAACCTTCTAAGCACTTTATTTATACTTGTACTTCCTCATTTAATCCTTACAATGGCTCTATGTGTTCAGTACTCTTATATACCCAATTTACAGGTGAGAAAATGGAGGCACAGAGTGGTTTGAGAACTTGGGCTCAAGACCACACACCTAGTTGGTGGGGAAGCCAGGATTCAGACCTTACTAGTTGCTTGTAGAGTTCATGTGCTTTAAACACAACACTATTTTGTTATCACTATTATATTTTAAAACACTACTCTGCAAGTTCGGGACAGTTTTATAAGAATGAAATAAAAATAATTACTGGAAAGGACAATTTTGCTAATTGAGAGACACAACTGAAATCTAGAAATCTGAAGACAGTAAGCTAAATGGTCAGTTGGACCAGCCAAAAAAAATCACATAGCACACTTTGGAGTAGCTTTAATGAAAGTTATATGTCAATGATATCTCAAAAAAAAAAAAAAGAAAAGAAAAAAGTGTTCAGACTCCACATAAAGAAAACATCAGAATTCCACTTGAAGGTATATTAGACTTGAATAAATGGCTTACTTGCAATTTAAGTTAAATGCCATATAAAAATTGTTGTTAGTACTTTATAGTTATTACTATTCTCTTCTAAGATCTCATATGAACATTTGAATTTTACAATCATAATGTGACTTAGTTTTCTTAGTTTTTATCATCCTGAGGCATTTTGGCTAATATTTTGAAAGAATTTATTTGATACCCCAAATGTAATATATTTATAAAGATCATTAAGCACAGTATCAAGTTATCCAGTCATCCTAAAATACTTGATGAATAAACGAATGAAAGATCATTTTTCCAGTTTGCCCCACTCTTCTGGAATGATTTTCTTAGTCTGCAGATCAGTTTTGCCAACTACCCACACTAAATAATTTCATTACCAATTGCAAAGCCATTTTCATACTCATAATTATATTCGAGGCAGTATTTTTTGGTCAGGTCCTCCAGTCTGCAGTCAATGTCATCAGCGTCACTACAAAATGATGGGACCTGCAAATAAAAAATGAAGAGGACAAAATGTACTTCACATCTGGGTGTGCCTTGGATAAGCCCTTTGCTCCTCTGGCCTTCACCTCTCCATCAGCAGGAGGGAAGGGAGGGCCCTAGAGCTCTGTCTGCCCTTAAAAAGGCTCCTGACCCTCCTCCATGCCCTCCCCTACCTCCTCTAAGTGCCTGTGGACCACCAGGATTAGCCTCATGCCTTTTCTTTCGGTTTATATCACTTACCACAAGAAAACCAGGACTCTTGGGATATCTCTTGTCTCTTAACTTTCACCCCATTTGGCTTTTTTAAAATTGAAGTGCAGTTGATTTACAACATTTTATTAATGGCTCTTTAGATCCTTTTCTCTGACCCTATCTCCCACCCTTCTCCAAGTCCTCAAAATCTTCCTCGATGCCCTCTGAAACACAGTCAGTAATCAGCCAATCTCCTATTATTATTATTATTATTATTATTTTTAACCTCCTCTCCTTATGTTCTCTTCATTTTTGCTCTCAATGAAACCTGACTTCCTAGTTTTCTTAGGTGGTGGGCATGGAGGAAGTGTCCTCCTCACTCTTTATTGCTGTTTCCAGATCATGCTCCCATGAACCTCCTTGAAGCCTCACAGTTTTGAAGCTCCTGCAATCAACTATACCACACACTGACCCTCCTTGTGGCCATCACCTACAGCCCTCCCCCACTCTGAGTCACCCTCTCATTCCGAGAGCGCTTGGTAACCGTCCTTGTTACAGCCCTCGGTGATTTCTGCATCCACCCAGCTGATCCTTCTATCACCTTGGAGTCTCACTTCCTCTTCCTCTTCTGTCTTCCAGCTCTACTTTTTTTTTTTTTTAAAGAAGATGTTGCGGGTAGGAGTTTATTAATTAATTAATTTATTTTTGCTGTGTTGGGTCTTCGTTTCTCTGCGAGGGCTATCTCTAGTTGTGGCAAGCGGGGGCCACTCTTCATCGCGGTGCGCGGGCCTCTCACTATTGCGGCCTCTCTTGTTGCGGAGCGCAGGCTCAGTAGTTGTGGCCCATGGGCCTAGTTGCTCCACGGCATGTGGGATCCTCCCAGACCAGGGCTCGAACCTGTGTCCCCTGCATTAGCAGGCAGATTCTCAACCACTGCACCACCAGGGAAGCCCCCAGCTCTACTTTGTCACTTGACATACATGAGACATACACTTGAGGGTATGTCTCATGATCATACCCTCAGACCTCGTTGTTACCAGTAACTGCACCTTCTCCTACTCCCAAGAATCCAACAATTCTTTGACTTCATCAGAATCTATAATCCACTGATGCTACCCACCTCCTCACTGTCTCTCAGCTCCTGATGTCTTCACTTCCTTATTTGCCCATCTTGGATCCCATGGTCTACCACCATGAATTACTCCCGTGCATGCACCCTCCTCAATATGTTTGCCTGGAGGACCTTTAACCCTGGTTAAATTCATTGCTCTGCTTTCTCCACATTTGTGCCCACATGCTCAACTATAGCTTAGGAGAAAACACAACGCTGCTTACTGCCAAGCCTACTACATTTCCCTAGAATATTCATTTATGCTCTCCTAGAAAATTATTTTATACCATGTTCTGTTTTCTCAAACCTCCAGCAACTCCTCCCCATCCATACTCCAGGCTGATCATTCCGCATCTTTTTTCACAGATCAAATAGTCACAAAAGATCCTTCCTTCACACACTTACATCACCATGTGGACTCACTCCTGTATCTATGCTCCTGTACACTCCGCCTCCTTGATGCCTCGCTTTCTCTCACACTCTGTATCAAATCTACTACTACTACTACATCTACCTTCAGAATCTATCCAAAATCTAAGCCACTCAACTCTGTTACGGATACAAATATATATATATATATATATATATATATATATATATATATATATATATGTCATCATTTCCTGCCTTTAAGACATTCAATACAGTTAAATGCATCGTTTTGCTTTCTTGGAATCACTGAAAGAGTCCTAAACGAAAACACATGAAAAAGAAAATCCTTTAAATGTTCAATGATCTCCTCATCATAAAAGAAATACAGTCTACAATGGCATTTTTGTCATACTTTAAATAACAAAGCAGACATTCTCAAACCACATGGACCCTAAGCTTCCCTTTCTGACTTGGAGTGTTTTAAAAAATTCAAAGTGCTTTAACACAGATTTACATATAATTCACTCCAGAAGTCCAAAATCCTATGAATAATTCTAAATATGAGGAGCAAGTTTGGGTCACAAAGAAGAAGGGAATCATCGGGACAAAGAATTTTTGTTGCAGGTGACCCAGAGAGGTTACAAAAAACTCAACAGCGAGCGTCCTTTCAAATATGGCAAACAACACAGGAATGCTACTGACATACCATTTTCCCCAAGGTGGTCTCAAATGTTTCAGAAAACTTCTTCAACAGATCCGTGTCATCACAACGAGTTGCTTTGTACAGCATCTCAAAGGACTTGAACCCATGATTTGCAAAACGTTTTACTGGAAAATGTTGGAAAAAACAGCTCCAGTTGGTTAGTGTTTTCAAAACAACGATTTAATTTTCTGTGGAATAACTGTGACTTGGTATTTTAATCCTGACATGATTTTTGGGATTGTTATAAAAACAAAAGATGACAGTTAAGGAACGTTTCCAGGCATTAATTGATCATAATAAACCCTGAGCCAAGCAGCTCTGTACCCAGTTACCCGGTGATAAATTTGCTTTGATATATTATTCTTTACCTTCCAATCATATAAAAAAAGGAGCATTTAAGAGAAAAAGAGATATAAAAATTCTCCTCATTATATTCCTGGGAATCTTTGAAAAATACTAGCTGCATCAAAGATATTATAATTTATATTTATGTAAACTTATATGTTTATATTATATTTGCAACCAATAGACATTGAAAAATTTCTGAATATTATGTGAAATTCTATTTCTTGAAAGTGTAATTTCACAAAGATAAATTTTTCCTTGGATCCGAAGCTTAGAATTTAGACTCAGCAAGATGTCTCAGAATATTCAGAGACTATGTCTCCTAATAGCATCAGCATTAAAATCCTATTGTCTAGGGTTTCCCTGGTGGCGCAGCGGTTGAGAGTCCGCCTGCTGATGCAGGGGACGCGGGTTTGTGCCCCGGTCCGGGAAGATCCCACATGCCGCGGAGCGGCTGGGCCCATGAGCCATGGCCTCTGAGCCTGGGCATCCGGAGCCTGTGCTCCACAACAGGAGAGGCCACAACAGTGAGAGGCCTGCATACCGCAAAAAAAAAAACAAAACAACAAATCCTACCGTCTAAATCTTTGATAGAGGTGAGTGATACCACTTTTATTTGCTTCCCAAAGTTGGGGAAAAAAATAGCTCAAGTAAGTGGGCTTTACTGTTTTTCTAAGACACTGGCATTTAAACTTCACCTACAGTACTAGATCAAAGATTCACTCCAGAAAATATTATTTACACTAGACAAAGATATTGGGTTATTTTTATAATAATATATAAGATTACAGAATAGCTCCAAATCTAAATCGCTTCTAAAGAGAATGTGACTGATCTCTCACTGCATCACATATACTGGCTCTTACTTTAAACATAAGCTCTTCTAAAGACTGTAAGACTATACTTTATAAGTTGAAGTTTACAAGTCAAGAATGACACGCCGACAAGTCTCTTCGGATAATTCTGGTAAATGAAAATGAGAGCGCCAAGATGCTTTTGCCATAAACTGAATCTTATCCTATAGCAATCTGATATATAGCAAGACTCTGGGGGGCTAATATCTTAAGTCAACGGACAAGCATTTCTCTTCTCTGCAAACACTTCAAATTCACGGCACCGTTTTCCACTCACCAAACCGAATCCCTATATTAAAGCAATTTTTCCCTTCAATGTTTAGAAATTTATACACCTAGGCAGACAAATACATATTCACACATACGAAAGGAGTCCAGAAAATAATTAGAACTTACTAGCGCAGTCTGGCCATTCAGTGGAATACGGTGGCTTCCAGATACCATCTTCATAAGCACAATAGTACTTGTCAGTAGAGCCTTCTGTGAAATCATAGCCCTCTAGGCAACTTAATGTGCAGTTAACTCCAGCACTATCTTGACTACATAGAAAATCCCCATTTACAGGTGTAAACGGAACTTCACAGGGGGAACCTGCGTAAAAAAAACTGTATTACTCATATACAGTGGTATAAGAAATACAAATTAAAATCCAGGAGTCTAAGCTGAATTTTGAAAAGGATTCCTCCCGTCCACCACTACTCCTAGAAAAACTCTCACAGTACATCCTTAGTGTGGGATTGTTGCAAAGTCTGCTTTTTGATTCCTAGGTGGGTTCAGTCAAAAAACTGTACCTATGTGTAATTATGGGTAATTAATTACCTCTGTGTAACTGTGCATATTTTATGAAAAGATAAAGTACTTCTGATTTGCGAGTTATTTTTGGCATTCCTTTAAGAAAAATGAAAACCAGGTAACATTACATAGGAAATAACATTTTCTGAATCTGTCTCCTCAAGCATTCAAAATAGGATCATGACAACAATACTTTACAACTTTGGAGAAAATGTTAATAAGTCGTTAATTAAAGACTACCCCAGAAGAAAATATTTCTATTTACCATGAAGTGAAGGAATAATAGTCAGAAATCTCAGTAAAACCTGTCAGTATTCTAACTTTAAACACCTACTGCTCATGGACTATTTTCTTTCACAAAATAGAACTTAATAGCGATTACATATATCAAGTTCAACTAGATTTTTGGAGGCTTATGCAGAGTATACCTTTTATGATAATGTGGATGTCACATGTTCTGTTATTGCCTGAGGGGTCAGTGGCTGTGTACCGCACTACCGTCTCCCCGTGAGGGAAAAGGTCTCCTGGTGTATGACTTCTGGTGATGGCCAACACAGCCCCTAGAAAGGAAAGAAGCGGAAAGAAGGAATCCAACTTGAGGGTTATTGTGTGCGGTCACTTTATTTGATTTGAATTTTCATTTTCTGTTTATACAAACCAGCTGGGCATTCTATTTGTACTGATTTGGCCGCTAGTAGAAAATAAAGGATATAGTTTTACGCTATAACACAGAAATTGTTGACTCAAAAACCTATTGAATTAAGGCATTCTTACTAAATAAATTATCTTCCTTGAATAGGTCAGTCTCTGTGAATACTGGAAATTTAATTAAGTAATCTATTTAACTTGCATTCTTATTGTTTCCGGGGTTTTGGTCAAAGTTTTAAAGTGAACTTCAGCTATATTAGCCCATTTTTTTCTGTTTTCCCATGAATTTTTATAACTTGTTTGACAAATGTTTAAGAACTGAGTATGAAAACATAGAACTGCGTTAGATTTACCAATAGGATGCATAGTTTATGTCTTTAGGGCAATGGAAGCTTAGAGACTCGATGAATTTATTAGAACACTTTCAAATAAAACACCTTGTACACGTTTAATAATGTCCACTGAATATTGAATGAAAGGAAACGCCATGAATAGGTAAGATTAATAATGTTAAATTATGTATACTTATCCTAGCATTAAAACATATTACCTTATATAATTATTCATTCTATTTCGATGTAATTTGCTTTGCATTTCTCTTCTACCTTTTTAAAAGCTTTTTAAAATAAAGTATAATTTGGCGGTAACACACTGAGAACACAATCTCTGCGTTCTCACCTGAGTTGTCCGAGAACTGAGGCTCATCCCAGGTGGCAGCGTGCCCCTTCTCGGAGACCTGGACTGGAGGTGGGGATCTGCACCAGTCTATGCTAGGTGGTTCTACATCTAAAGAACATGAAATCAGAGAATGAAGTCACAACTGATGTTCACAACTGGTGAGGAAGGCTGCAAGAGAGAACCAGAGTCTACTTGTGCTGGCAGAGAACCTTGACCTTGTTAGACATAAGGCTGGCCCTGGGGCCCCTTTGATGATGAGGTATGCTTCATCCCTGACCTCAACATCAAAAGAAAAAGCTGATTCTTGCTATACTTCCCTCTGCCTGTTGAAGAAGGAATACCAGATTGCTAAAATCACCATGAGCATAGCAGTATGAAAGGCAAATTCAGGATACGGTGAGCATTTAATTTGTGAGTTTCGCCACTGGTAGTTGAGCTGACCCACCTAGAAGTGTAGAAAACCTTCCCAGATAATTGGAAGGCGTGAAATGACCAAAGCAGTCATTTCACTGGGATCATTCCCACGATCCTCCTCTTAACGGAAGGGCTGATAGATGCTAAATGGAAGGACCAATGGGCAGAGATCCGAGTCATGCTGTAGAATACGTAAGATGTAAGTGAGGATGTTGTATTGTTGGAAGGCCAGGAGGTTATGTCCATAGATGGGACACTGGAGTCTAAGATTCCTAAGGCTGATAAATTCCAGGGAAAGACAAAGAACAGGGTGTGGACATGGGAATGGGGGGCTACAGTGGAGAGGGGGTGAAAGCCGTGGTAGAAATGAAAGAACTGTGAGTCTGTTGCTGGGTACTGTAATGTACACTGAAGGAGGGGTTTGAGGTGGCGGCACGGATAAGCCAGGTTTCAAAGCTCTGACGGAATGTGGTAGAATTTTTAGGATGTCAGTAAAGGACAACAAAGAAGGTGTAAAGGAGGGGGCTTCCCTGGTGGCGCAGCGGTTGAGAGTCCGCCTGCCGATGCAGGGGACACAGGTTCGTGCCCCGGTCCGGGAAGATCCCACGTGCCGCGGAGCGGCTGGGCCCGTGAGCCATGGCCGCTGAGCCTGCGCGTCCGGAGCCTGTGCTCCGCAACGGGAGAGGCCACAACAGTGAGAGACCCGCGTACAGCAAAAAAAAAAAAAAAAAAAAAAAGAAGGTGTAAAGGAGGAAATTTTAACATAACTATTAATGTTTACACTTTTGAAATGTCCTTCTATTTGTAACAACATGCCTTTGAGGGACGAATACTTCTTTTCTAATTATATAGGTAAGGAATCTGAAACCAGGCAAATTTAAGAGACTTGCCTTAGGTCATTAAGCTGGTAAATTGTAGTCATAGACCTCAAGACTAGGATGATATACTATCAATGACATACGGAAACATATAATTCTGAAATTAAATGAGCTCTACCTCTGGAGAATATATAGATTTTTGTTTTAAGCTAAGTCTTACGAATAAATGTTCAGTTTTTCTCTCTTCCTCATGTTTGTCATTTCCTTAGTACAGGATCTTTGGTTTACTACCTCCCTAGGCTGTAAACTCTGTCAACCAGCAGTGGAGCCTCCTTTGCTCACAGTTAGGTCTCCATGGCCTAGCAGGGCACCTGGCCCATAAAAGATGCTCAGAAAAAGTTGCTGAATAAAGACAAGAATGAAGGAACGCTCGTAGGAGGTCAGTGCACCTCCAGAATGCTGCATCAAGCCTATTCACAGTGAAACTTACAAATCCGACAGTATTTACTATTTTCCCAAAAGAAGTTGCAGATGAAATAGTTCCAAGATTTTCTAAATTTATCTGATTTTAGCCAAACAGTTTAAAGTTGAAGTTCAGGGACAGGAGAGCAGTAAGACGAGGCCAATGACTGTCAAAGAATTGGAGGGACCAGCCAGATGCATTGTCTCCACGAGGGAGAGAAAATCCGTTCAAAGCAAGCGAGGCAGCACTCTGTGGAATGTTAAGCAAAAGCGTTCCTGTTTCCTCTCATTTATCATTAAGACACCAACACGACCCCTCATCTGAGGAAAACAAGAAAATGTAGGCTTTGGAATATTTTCTGTGTCTCTCTCTCCCCCTCCCTTTCTCTCCCATTCTCTCTTTCCCCCTCCTTCTCCTGTCCCCTCCTCCCTCCCATTTCCTCTCTCTTTCATAATTTGAAAATTCAGCTAGTGTCTAGCTAGACACTCGAGTACACTTTTGACATTTCATCATGCTGACTCTTCATTGTGAAAAACGAAAACTTGGCAAACTCTTGAATCACATTTTCATGTTTAAAATCACAGCGCCATAAAAACAAACCCAACATATTTTTCACGTGACTGATAAAATTCATGCTTAAAACAACCTTGAAAAAGCAATTAAAAACAACTAAGCACTACGACATGAACTAGACTGACTTTCATATGAGTCTTTTTATCTACTTTCACCAAAACCTATCACTTCTAGGGTAAGAAGCCAGTGTGATACACATTGGCTATTTCAAGAGGTTACGTAAAAGTCTTACAATGAAATGAATTTAATGTACTGAATTTTAAAATAAACATTAAAAATACACCTGAGACCAAAATACAAAAATGTTAGTATATTTACACAGAGCTTAATGTGTCAGGCACTACCTTGAGCAGTTTGTATATCTTAACTAATCAAAAATCTCACAATAACCCTATAAGGTAATATATTTATTAATTCTATTTCTGGATGAAGAAACTGAGGCACAGAGAGGTGACTGGTTACACTGCCTTAAGTGGGAGAGCTGGCTGTGGAGTCAAGCAGTTTGGGTTCAGAGTCTGTGCTCCTGAGTGCTACAGACCGCTTCATATATTCTCCACGTATTAAGTCTTGCTGGTGGGTATCTGCTATCTACTGAATTGATTGAAAGCACAAACACCAATCGGGAGATGATGGAGTAAACCAAACCAAAACAATAAAGTAAAATTAAAAAGAAGGAGTGATGTATAGCAGTGGGATGTGAGGATGGAGAGACTGGGACAGATTTCAGAGATACTAAGGAGATGAAACCAGTAGAACCTGATGAGGTATTAGATGTTGGTGATGGAGGGAGAGGAATCAAGAATGACTTCCAGATTTCTGCATGGTAGCTAGGTCTTCACTCCATTTTCTGAGCTAAGAAATATTTTAGGTTCGGGTGAGTTTGAAGTGCCTGTGGGGCATCCACGTGGGAAAGTCGGTAGGCAGTATTATGTACTGCTCTGAATTTCAGAAGAGAAATCTGAGCTGGAGATAGAAATCTGGGAGCTGTCAGTTAACAAAATTACCAGGAAAACTAGAGAGAGAGAAAGAGAAGAGGGCCAAGGCCGGAATCCTGGGGATGATCCACATTTGAGAGTTGGTCTGAGGAAGAGAAGCCTAAAAAAGCAATCAAGGAGGAAAAATGAGAATAATGGGGGAAAAAAACCAGAAAGACTGGTGTCAGAGAAGCTATGGAAGGAGGCAGTTTTGATAAAGCGAGCATGGTTAATAATGTAAAATCTATGGAAACATGTCAAATAAGGACTAAAAAGCGTGCAGTAGGATTAGCTCTAGAGATCACCGTAACCTTGATGAAAGTAGTTTCTATGAGTGAAGGAGACAGAAGCCAGACTTGAGTGACTTTGAGAATAAATGGCAGTTAAGCCAAAAGAGATGGCAACCATTGGGAACTTTTCAAAAGGCTCATATCGGAAGGGGTCAAAGAGACAGAGTGATAATTAAAGGGTACATAGGTTTCAAAGAGGAAGTGGCTTCAATGACAGAAGGAAGAATCAGTGAGAAAGGAGTTGTTGAAGATAAAGGAGAAGGAAAGTCTTTGGGGGCACTGGATTATTTTCACAAACCTACCCAAGTAATTTGAAGACTTACCAATAACCTTGATATGGAAAGTGCAGCTGGCTTGGTTGCTGGATAGGTCAGTTGCTGTGTACGTGATAGCAACATCTCCAATTGGGAAAAGATAAGGTGGGGTAAAAGCTGGATGAACGTGGATTGACACCTATTGGAGAGAAATATCAGGAAAGTTAAAGTTAATATTAATAGTACTTTTATTATTTTTTGGTTTATATATTATTAGCAAAGAAGTAAAAAAGACACAATATTTTATGTATAGCAAAAAGGAAAAAAAAAATCAGACATAGCCTTTGGTATACTTCTTTCTAGACTATTTATCTATATGGTTTATAGAGTTGGGATACATATGAAATGTTGTTCCTTTTTTTTTTTTTTTTTTTTTTTTTTTTTTGCAGTACGTGGGCCTCTCACTGCTGTGTCCTCTCCCGCTGCGGAGCACAGGCTCCAGACGCGCAGGCTTAGCGGCCACGGCTCACGGGCCCAGCCGCGGAGCAGCATGTGGGATCCTCCTGGACCGGGACACGAACCTGTGTCCCCTGCATCGGCAGGCGGACTCTCAACCACTGCGCCTCCAGGCAAGCCCCCGAAATGTTGTTCCTTTTTTATTAAACATAATATCTTAAAACATTTTTTATGCTCTTACATAGTTTTTAGAACTTATGACTCTTAAATATCTTTATAACCTATATAATAAATACATGGCAATTTTTTAAAAGAAAAATCTATTCAAGCACATTTAAATTGGTCCCAAATTTTAATGTTGTAAGCAGCACTACGATAACAGTTTTGTACAGATAATTTAAAAATATTTTTATTATGTCCTTATAATAAATTTCCAGAAACAGAATTATTAACCTCAAAGTCATTAGCATTTTATTGATAGATAATACAAAATTTATTTCCCAGATCACGGTAAAAATTTGCATTCCCATTGTTAGTATTTGCATTCCCATTGCTAGTCCCATTGTTAGTATTAGTTAGTATTTGCATTCCCATTGATAGTATCATTGTCAAAGTTCCCATTCAAAGTTCTCTGATCTATATTAAATATCATTACCTTTTGGTAAATCAAAAATATGGCATGAGGTCATTGTTTTAATTTGCAGTTTCTTAATGTCTTACGGTAAGATTAAATTCTCATATGATTGCATGATATAGATTATTCTTCCCTTTTTGAACCATATGTCTGCCTTCTTAGTCCGTTTGAAAATTATAATGTGATAAAGATAAATTTATATTAATATTGATGTAATAAACATTCTAACATTTGACATATTTGAAGCATTTTTCTCTAGTTTGCTAGAGAACTATTAAAAATACAAATAGAGGCACTTCCCCGGTGGCGCAGTAGTTAAGAATCCACCTGCCAATGCAGGGGATATGGGTTCGACCCCTGGTGTGGGAAGATCCCACATGCTGTGGAGCAACTAAGCCCATGTGCCACAACTACTGAGCCTGTGCTCTAGAGCCCACGAGCCACAACGACTGAGCCCAGGCACCACAACTACTGAAGCCCGTGCACCTAGAACCCATGCTCCGCAACAAGAGGAGCCACCATAAGGAGAAGCCCGCCAGTAACAGAGAGTAGCCCCCACTCACCGCAACTAGAGAAAGCCCACGCACAGCAACGAAGACCCAACGCAGCCAAAAATAAATAATTAAAAAAATAAATTTATTTTTAAAAATTGAGAAATACTTTTGAGGTCAAATCCATTGGTTTTTTCCACTGTATTTTGAAAAAATATTTCAACACACAGGTGCTACATTTTGTCTAAATTCTCATGGATCCTGAAGTATGTCCCTGCACTCTTCTTAGTATTTGATGACAATGACCAGGATGATGGTGATAATGATGACAATGCATGTTTTCATGGGCCTCTTATAGAATGTGGAAACTACACACGAGGGAGCACTCAACGCACACATCACCTACAGTATAGTAAGTACTACAATTTACATTTACACTTTTAAAATCAGATTTTAAAGTTACCTTGTCTTTGGTTACCTAAAGATAAATACCATATGATCTCGCTAATAAGTGGCAGGAAAAAAAAAAAGATCACAGATACGGAGAACAGTTTGGTGGTTGCCAGAAGAGGGGTATGGCGGTGCTCAAAAGGGGTGAAGGTGGACAAAAGGTACAAACTTCCACTTATAAAATAAGTAAGTCCTGGAGACGTAATATACAGAGTGATGACTATATTTAATAATATACTTTTAAAAAGTTATCTTGATTCTTTAAAGTATATTGTGTTTATTCAACACAATTATCAGAACATATTGTGTGTGTGTCCTTGAATGGCACAAGTCCTTGAATGACACAACTTACATACATATTTACATGCAGGTGTAAAAACTATATACCATTTAAGGGAATCTTCATGTATGTGAACAGTAAAAGTACAGACTTAAGAGGGTGTTAAATTCCTAATTCCTTTCCTAGCATCTGATGGATAATTATCTCAAGCTACTGTATATACTATACTAAAATACTGTGTTCTGAATAATGCTGGTTTTAAAAAAGCTGAGTAAGAAACACTGATGTTATCTTCTTAAGACTGGCCAATATGCAATCATTTCAGGATCATATTTTTAAACATATGCTTAAAAATAGAAACTAAGATTGATTCCCCATCTCTCTTTTTCTTAAAAGATCTTCAGAGCCTAGGAAGGGGCAAAGAATTCTCAGCCAACGAATCCGCAGAATGAAGGGTTTCCGTTTTGAGATTTTCATCTGAAATTTCTAATGAAAAATTCAAGGCTGATCATTCTTCTATCAGATGGGGCATTAACATTTATGAGTACAGCTAGAGAGGGCACTATCATTAATTAGTAAGTTTTCAACAGCACACATATTTGCAGTGTATTTAGAATCCATCTGACAAAGGATGCAAATATTTGCTCAAACCTTACCTTTTCCCCAGAGTTGTCTTTAGCTGTTGGGATTTGCCAAGTGATATTAGCAGAGTCTTGCTGTTCCTGAGTCTCAGCCTCTATGTCCGCAGGACAGTTGATCTGAGGAGCTTCCACATCTGATTCAGAAAATACACAAATCACTTAATATATCAATGCGTAATTCTAAGCCGTTTAAGAGAGAGGTAAAAAGATATTAATACTCTGTGACTCGCTTTTTACATCCCAATTCCTAACTGATTTGGAATTTACAACTGCCTTCAGGATAATGTATCTCAGGATGACTTATGAAGCCCTTCCTGAACTGGTACCTGCTCCCCTAAGAGGGGACAAATCCCCTACCAGAACTCAGTCTCCACATCGAATACTCTCAGTCCCACGAGAGCACCATGGTTCTTCTTATACCTGGGTCTTTGCCCATGTCCTTTTATTTGCCTGAATCAATGCTCTCTTCCCCCTTTACCCAGGAAACCCCTACTTGTCCTTTAATTCTCAGCTTAGACACAAGCTCCTCAGGAAGCTTCTCTGACCCCACTGGTCCATTTTAGGTGCTCACTCCACAAGTTCCCATGGCCCTCTGTCCTTCCTAACCATAACTCGTTTTGCCATTTTGAAATTAAATTTTCTCCTCCCAAAGACTTTAAGTTCTTTGAATGCCAGGATATCTCTTGTCCCATTGTATTATATAGTTCCTGGCATATAACAGGAGTTTGATAAATATTTTTGGAATGCAATAAAGAGACAGAAAAAATGAATGTTGACTGTGGCAGGAAGGAACTGCACTGGAAATGCTGTCAAATGGAATTAATTAGTGTGCTAAAATGTACTGGCAAAACAAACAACAAATTAAAGCCAATGATATTTTTTGCAGTGTGAAACTTTGCAGTACAGATACTGAATTAGATGTGGTAACATTCCACATAGCCACATCAGTCACTGTACAGCTAAGTTCTCATTACATGGTATAATAAATCCTCTGAAGTTACGTTAAATTAGGTCTTCTGTAACTTGCAGCTGAATATATCCGAATTGATCTAATTTGTGTCTCACCTTCTTGTTCCTTTAAAATTTTATTCAATTTATATTTTCCTTTTCTCAGAGGGGCTAATACTTAGACAATTTTCCCCCACAAAGATGCATTAGCATATTAACTCTTAAAATCTAAAGCAGTATTTTATTTTTCCTTTACACTTGAATATTAGCTTGAATGGATTTGGAATTTAAAGTTTATATCTATTTTCCCTCTGTATTCTTAGAACACTGCTACATTTCCTTCTGGCATTTAGAGTTATAAATGAGAAGTGTAGTGTGAGTCTGATCCTTATTTCCTTTGTGAAATTTCTCTTTTCTCTCTGGAAACCAGATTTTCTCCTTAACTTTGGACCTTGGAAATTTCACAGGGAGTAGTGAAAGTATGCCTGCCCAACATTCAGAGGCTATTTTTTTTAATTAATTAATTTATTTTTGACTGAGTTGGGTCTTTGTTGCTGCGCATGGGCTTTCTCTAGTTGTGGCAAGCGGGGGCTACTCTCCGTTGCGGTGCACGGACCTTTCATTGCGGTGGCCTTTCCTGTTGTGGAGCACAGGCTCTAGGCACACAGGCTTCAGTATTGCAGTACATGGGCTCCAGAGCACAGGCTCAGTAGTTGTGGTGCACTGGCCTAGCTGCTCAGCGGCATGTGGGATCCTCCTGGGCCAGGGCTTGAACCCGTGTCTCCTGCATTGGCAGGCGGACTCCCAACACCTGAGCCACCAGGGAAGCCCCTATTTTTTTTTGGAGTCACATTACTCACCGTTTTCTTGAACATGGATCAATAAACTCTATTTCTCTGGTAATGGTACTTTATTTTTTATTGAAGTATAGTTGATTTACAATGTTGTGTTAGTTTCAGGTATACAGCAAAGTGATTCAGTTATACATACATACATATATATATACACACATATATATACGCATATATATGTATATATATATTTTCAGATTCTTTTCCATTATAGGTTATTACAAGATATTGAATATAGTTCCCTGAGCTACTTGGTAGGACCTTGTTGTTGGGGAGAAGGGACAAATTAAGAGCTTGGGGTTAACAGATATATACTATTTTATATAAAATAGATAAACAAGGTCTGAGGCTATTTGGATCAAAAAATTCAAGCCTTTCTGAAGCTCAGGGGAACTTTCTTCTACTGGGAGGAAATTCTTCTCCTCCGTCCCTTATCCTCTCTCTGCTTCTGGAACTCTTTATTGGGGTTTCTCGATTTATCACAGGTATCCCTTAACTTCCATCTTTTGGGCTTGATCCATTGGGATATTCAAGTTCCTTGTTTATCAGTTCTCCATTCTGAAGGAATTCTCAGTTTGCTTTGTCAAATCACTAATATTGTTTTCAACAACATCCACTCCACTTTTCGACCCTTCTCTTAGAGACATTTATATTTTTACTTCTAAGAACTCTTTCTTGCTCTCAATAGCTCCTTTTCACTGCAGTCGGCTCTTGTTGCTAGGAAGATGGCAATGTTCTCTTGTGAATGTACTGAGATGCAGGTTTCAAAGGGCTGATGACTTGCTTTTTTTAAAAAAATTAACTTAATCTCACCTGCTTTATAGGAGCCAGAAATTCCCCAAAGATCTTCAACTCCCAATGGAAAACTTAACCTGATTTCCAGCTCTAATATCATCCTTAGTTTTCTATTTCTTCTGTTGTTGCCTGGTACATTGTAACTGGATTTTGTGAGTCCATGATTTTGTAACAGACATCTTCATAGCATTTTCTGGGGTTACATCTATCCTTTTACCATAGATTTGCAGCAAAAGTAGCAAAGAGGGACAGTCCCACACTGCACCAATGTGTCATTATATAGAATTTGGTTTATAACCTGACCATTGTATGGACCTACCTTCACAAGCAGCTGTCTGAACTTTGGCACTCCATTTTCCGGAGGTGGTACACCTCACTTCTTCTCTGCCTCCTGATAAAATGAATCCTTGGTGGCAACTTAGCTGACAAATCGTCCCAGGTTTGGCTGGATGCTTGCCACAGTTGGGGGGTGACACGATGACACCTTTGGGCTTCTGAAAGGTGGAGCAGTGGCGCTCTATTGTAGGAGAGCAAGAAAATGTTATTTGCGTTCTCACAGATTGCAAATGTCACAGATTCGCTTTACTCGAGAAAAATACAATTGGTCTGCTATGGGACTGACATAAGTCACTAAATGAGGTCTGTATGTGACACTAAACAAATGCTGTATTGTAAATAATGCTCAACCATATCTCTTTAGTTACCTCATGCTATTTTGCCGGTGCATCAAAATCTTGAAAGATTTCTAACTAGTACTTAAATCAATGCCCACTGTGACTTTTATCATTTGCTTAGAGCACCTTCATTCAGTTTGCAGAATGTTACGTTATGGTTACAAAGTATAAAATAGTGAATTAGGTTCTATCTTTCATGGAATAAGTGATAATTCAGCAATCAGTCTCCATTTTATGAATTTTTTTGTGCCATCTTTAAGCAAGCACATGAGAATAGTTTTTACACTCTCCCTAGAATCACTGTGTCATAATTAGGGCCTTGACTCTTAATGATGTTATTTTCAGCACAGATGAAGAACAGCAGATGAATTAGGTAGAATTAGGTAGACTGCAGATAGAATGGAAAATCAGACTAGGACTTAATGCAGGGCGTGTGTCTCTGTGTGTGTCACACACACACACACACACACACACACACACACACACATACACGACCCCATTTACACATTTGTTTGTTGTTGTAGTAGTGATTCTACTGGGAGCACTGCTGGCATCTTTAGTCTGTATTTCCCATGTGATATGCCAGGCATTATTCTAAGTGCTTTACAAGGATAGACCTATTTAAACATATGCAGTAAGGCCTGTTGTTATTATTCCCACTTACAAACAAGAGTGCTGGAACGTAACAGTAACTCTCATAGTTAACTTTCCTGAGGCTACCCAATTGGTAAGTAGCAGAACCTGTGTGCTCCTAAAATATTCCACAACCATGCCTCCTCCCTGAAATGACTGCTTTCAAACCTCTCGGTCAGCAAAAGCAAATTTTCCTGAGAAATTGGTATGTTTCTTTGTTTTTGCACAGTATGTACCACGTGGTTGCCCAGACTTCCTATTTTGCTTTGACCAAGAGGAAAATGAGAGCCAAATTTGTGGTTCAAATATAACAACTATATGGGACTCTAAATCATTTATTCAGGTATGTTATTTATAAATTAGAAAATTATTCTTTTAGCTGTCATAATTGTTGAAGATTTTATTCCCTGTTAATATTCTCTTTCTTACTGTTTATGACCTTTTGAATGAATGTCTTTAGTTTTTATATAGTCTAATCTAATGGAAAATCTTTTCCCATTGCTTTTATGCCTAATACATGGGTTAATATTCACTTACATATATTAACTATACTCTCTTCTAGCTTTTAATGGTTTTAGTTTTTATTTATTTATTTTTTTTTTTTTTTTGCGGTAGGCGGGCCTCTCACCGCCGCGGCCTCTCCCACCGCGGAGCACAGGCCCCGGACGCGCAGGCCCAGCGGCCATGGCTCACGGGCCCAGCCGCTCCGCGGCATGCGGGATCCTCCCGGACCGGGGCACGAACCCGCGTCCTGCCGCATCGGCAGGCAGACTCCCAACCACCGCGCCACCAGGGAAGCCCTAATTTATATTTTTAAAACTATGAAGAATTTATGTGTCTGGTGTGTATTAAAAACATGAAAATTTCATTTTGTTTTTCCCAAGGAGCTAGCCAATTTTCCTATATTATCAGTTGAATAAATCTTATCTTCTCAACTGAGCTATGATGCTTCCCTAATGATACATGAAACTCGTAAGTTTTGGAATCTATTCGGTCCCATTGATCTGATGGCAATTCTTGCATACTCTTCATTTTTGCAGTTTTAGTATATATTTTAAAACCCAGTAGAGCTACTTTCTTTTTACTACTCTTTATTACTCTTCCCTTTCAATCTTATTTCAGTGAGTTTTGCCTACACATTCTTCCAGATGAATCCTGGAGTCAATCCCCAATTCCAAAAAGGGGGCAAAAAAGAAAAACCCTTTTGGGCTATTGGATGATATTGCATTTTATGTACACATATATTTGGAGAGAACTTACAGTTTGATAAAATTTTATAAAAACATTAAGGTGTTCTTTTTGTCTTTCAGTAAGTAATATTTTGTAGTTTGTGTAATACAGGTTCCACACATTTCTGTTTAAGGTTATTCTTACATATTTTATATTTTCTATAGATCTTTTGAATGTGATTTTTCTCTATATATTCTGTTTATCATTTATATAGAAGAGTTGTTTGATATTCTTATGACTTTAATGAACTCTCAGTCTTTAAGTAGGTTCATTCTTTTTTGGAGGTAGACACGTAGGTTTACAAATGATGATTCTGAATCCTCTAAGCTCTTATGATTTATTACAAGAGCTAAAGCTTAGAGAACAATGCTAAATAATACGGATGATTCTGGAATCCTTTTCTTTTTCCAGATTTAATAAGACTGTCTACATTGTTTCCATAAGTGGATGCAGATTTAAGATGGACTTTTTTATTATGTCAGTAATCAATATGAGTTTCTTAGAGTTCTATTAAAAATGTGTTTTAAATGATAATAATACATTTTTATCTTATACTGAGCAACCGTATGAATTTTTCCTATTTTTTATAATGAAGTAATTTATTACGTTGATAGAGTACCTAATTTTAAACCCTCCTTACATTCCTAGGATAAACCTCTACTCGTTTTGGCAGACCATTCTTTTGAATGTGGATTGCTAGTATATTTGCTGTCGTAGCTTTCTATATATATGTATTTCTTTCTTGGTAACAGTTGTCAGGTTGGCAATAGAATAATACTAGTTTGATAGTACTAACTGATTAACTTTCCACTAACTGGGCCAAATTACATGGTATGAGAATTACTGCTTTTTAAAAGTTTGAAAGAGTTTCACTGATCCCTCAGTCATTTTGGGAGGAGTAATTAAACTCTGATAACATTTCCATTTTTTTTGTAAATTACCCATAGGTAACTATATACTTGCTTTTCTACTTTTTTTCTTGATTCATTTAATAATTTTCATTTTCTTAGAAAATCATGCATAATAAATGTATTGTATGGTATTTTATTATTCCTTTAAAAATCTCAGACCTCTGGGACTTCCCTGGTGACGCAGTGGTTAAGAATCCGCCTGCCAACGCAGGAGACGTGGGTTCGATCCCTGGTCCAGGAAGACCCCACATGCTGTGGAGCACCTAAGCCCGTGCGCCACAATTATTGAGCCTGTGCTCTAGAGCCTGTGAGCCACAACTACTGAGCCCACGTGCCACAGCTACTGAAATCCGCGCACCTAGAGCCCGTGCTCCACAACAAGAGAAGCCACAGCAATGAGAAGCCCATGCACTGCAATGAAGAGTAGCCCCCTAAGCTGTGACAAAGTGAGAGAGTGGCATGGACATGTATACACTACCAAATGTAAAATAGATAGCTAGTGGGAACAGCCACATAGCACAGGGAGATCAGCTCGGTGCTTTGTGACCACCTAGAGGGGTGGGATAGGGAGGGTGGGAGGGAGGGAGACGCAAGAGGGAAGAGATATGGGTACATATGTATATGTATAACTGATTCACTTTGTTATAAAGCAGAAACTAACACACCATTGTAAAGCAATTATACTCCAATAAAGATGTTAAAAAAAAAAAATTTTTTTTTAAAATAGAGTAGCCCCCGCTCACCACAACTAGAGAAAGCCCATGTGCACCAACGAAGACCCAATGCAGCCAAAAATAATAAATATATTTAAATAAAATAAAATAAAAACCTCAGACCTCATGTATTCCTTTGTGATGGCTTCCTGGAAAAATTCTAGTTTTGCGTTTTTCTTTCTTTTTAAAATTTATTTTATTACTTTATTCAAAGATTTTCCTCTTATCCACTCTACTGCATTCCATCTCCTTTTATAATTCATCTTCCTTTATTATTATTTACTTCTTTCAACTTCTCTTGCAATCGTTCTTTTCCTAGCTTTTGAATTTAATGTTATTTTCATTCTTCCTGTTTAATAATGAAAATATTTATATCTAAGAAATTTTATCAGTGTATAATTTAACCCATATCTCATAACTTTGGTTCTAGAATTTTCTCAATTTCATTGTTTATTTTTTAATTGTATTTTTAAAACGTCTCCTTTGTTCATTTAATTCATTTCCTTTCTCTCTTTTTGTATTGGAGTCTTCACATTTTTGTGTTTTGGTCTAGTTTCATATGTCAGAAAATGTTAAGGACATTGACTTTTTTTTATGTGTTTCAAATAACTTTTTCTTGTTTGCATTTTAATAATGCAGAGAATTCACGTGAAGTACAGAAATTTACATCTTTATGTATTCAAATCTATTGTCCTTTTTATTTATATGAAGTTCTTCTCCATTAAAATCCGTATTTTCTCCATATTATTTCTTATAGTTCACTCCTTAATTTGCCTCATTTAATTAATCAGTTAAATTAACTTAGTGATTTTTAAAAATGAGGTGAGTCAAAACTGACTAATTTTTAGATAAGCTTCTTTCCCCCACTGATACCTAAAATTTCCCTTATTGAATATTATATTCTTCTACAAAAAATAATGTTTGTTTCTGAGCCATGTTGGCTTCCATTGTTCTGTGCATCCTTGTACCATTAATGTACTATTTTAATCACTGTGGGTTCATAATCTGTCTTATGATGGTGAGAATAAGTTCTCCCTCATTGTACCTCATGTTCAAAATCTTCCAGTTTTGCAACTATCTATTCTTCAATACGCTTTCTATTTATGTCTATCAATTTTTTAAGTGGAAAATTTCATAGTAATTATCGTTATTGTCAGAATTTGGGGGCTACAGTGAGTTGTTCCCCAATAAATTGTAAATAAGGATATAATTTCCTTTCGATGGTTATACTTCAAATCTACCAAGATTGACATACACTTTAAATCATTACAGAGCTGTATGCAATAATTTTAAAGAGAATTCTTAAAGTTTAAAGAATTTTAAAATTTTAAGTTAAACTTAATAATTAAATTTAAATTCTTTAAAGAATAACTCCAGAGTAACCTTATTAAATGTATTACATTTTTAATAAAAGACTGGGTCCCTCACAAGAAAAGCTGCTCATCTATGGAGCCAGTGAAATAGATGATTCTCAGGAGTAAACATTAATATCTAGATACAAATTCTAATCTTGGGAGACAACATTCCAACTAAAGGGATTTATTGAGATTTAATGTTCCATTGCCAAAGCAGCCTTTTTATGGTGGATAGATCCATCATCTTCATTTAATTCTGTGAACTATCTGGAGAAGCTAACTCCCTTTGTCTTGGTTTTATGCCAACTAAGTCTGTTTGTGGTTTGGGAATCCTTGTAGCTTCTGCCTCCAGGGAAATATAATGCCTGTCAGGCCTACGTCTTTCAGTAGTCATGACAAGTATCTCATTGTTAATAAACTTTATTTGTTATTTTTATTATTAAATTATTATTTAAATATATAATACCCCCCTATAAGTTTTCTGAGCTTGCACCATGAGGGTCAACTCTACGACTGTTACTGAACCCCTCAGTAAAGCCCAATATCCTTTCTGGTGACACCCTCCCTTATTATCAGCCCTGGATCCAATACTAGATTATACTAGAATAAACCTGTAAATCAATTTATAAAGAATAGAGATAGTTATAGTACCTAGTTTTCCTATCTAGGATCCTGGGATACCTCAATTTATTCCCTACATATAGTTCTTCTTCCTATTTTGGAAGTTGGTCATTTAATGACATACCTGTTAGCACTCCCAGGTATACTGTATCTGACACATAGTAAGGGTTCACTAATGGTAGTTATTATCATTTCATCATCATCATTATTACCATCGTTAATGTTTCAACAGATGCAGCAAACTGGAAGAGCTACTGAGATTATTCATTCTGGACCCAATTTCAGGTATGATATGTCACAACTCTTAGTGAAGGACAAGGCAGAAAATCTTCTGATGAAAGAGAATTTTACGGCCCATCTTAACATAATTTTGTCCTTTCATCAACAAGGTAAAGGTAAATTGTGTTTTAAAAACTGAGGGAATTACACAGCATTTGCTGTTAAAAAAATCCATCCAAATTTGCCCCAATTAAAACAAAAATCATTACCATTTGAAGCTGTAAACTTTAGGGATTCGGAAAACTGGATTGTGGTGAGAAGTCTTTTTACCAGTGGAGGAGAATAAAGCTACATATTTGTTCATGTATCTACAGCGCCATATACCTATACATATGGATGTGTATTTATACCCATAATGAGTCAGTTTTTAGTTCTAGGTCTTCACAGAAAACAGGAGAAACCAGAGAGCAAGAGAAATGACCCATCCAAGGCACCATGCCTTCTAAGAACTTACCCACACACCGGGGTTCTAGACCATCCCACTGGGCGTTTACTTGGCAGGTAAGCCTAGCACTTCCTTCTAGTCTGTACCCTTCATCACAGGTGACCAAACACACTGTCCTATAGGACAGTTCTCCGGTAGAACAGCTGAGGCGGCCATGTTTGGGTTGGCGGAGACGAGGGCATGTTCTCACTATGTGAAATGAAAACAATTAGATCATATTCTACTCAATGAGGACAAAGATAATAATTATAAATTTAATAAGGCCTACACATTACAAACAGTAAATAACACACCATTGTATTTTGAGTTAGTATGGGATAATTAAAAGCCTATGTTTTATCAAATGCATGGCCTAAACAACATCACTGTGTTCCACCTCCGTCTACCGGTGGGAAACTTAAGCTGTTTAAGGAGTCTGGCCCTAAATGGACAATGATGGCTGGAGACTGGGGATGGTTTACAAAGGGAGGTCCCTGCAGCCCTCAGCTGGGCCTTTGCTGTGATTCTCCAGGCTACGTTCTAACCAAAGGAAGGGGTCTTTCCCAGGACACAGATCAGGTTCACTTCCGTTTTCAGACCTCATGGGCATATCCTGGGATTTTTAATGATCCCAGAGCCTTGACGGCTGCTCAGCCTCTGCAATCTTGAACTCCAGCATTCTACTCTAGCCACAATTCTGGTCCTTTTAGCTTTTTCACCCCTTTCTTCCCAGACGCTTCCTGCAAATCCTAGCTCACGATGAGAATATTGACTTATGCGTTACCATTGTTTTGTCTGTTTTTGCTGCTACGGCAGAGACTGCTAGTTGCCCACCCAATAACCAGTCCTCCCAGTTTTATTCAGCATAGTGACAGGCACAGCTAGAAGATAACAATTCTCCACCTCCATCGCAACAAATGAGAGCCAGTGACATATACGCTAAGGTTGTATGGGACTTCTGGAAAAGCTTTTGAGTGGGGACTGTCTCAGTTGAGAGAGTACCTTTTCTGCCTTCCCCTCTTCCTCCTTCTTTGTCCTGAAATACAGACATGAAGGATAGGGCCCCAGCATATTACAGGGTAAGTCTCATGCACTAAGATGGTAGAGCAAAAAACTCAAAGGAGCCTGGGTCTCTGATGACAATGAGCTATCACAGCAGTTTTGGATTACCTACTTCTGTCCCTTCAGGTGAGAGAAAAACAAACCCTTAATTGTCTTATGACCCAGTTATTTGGGTCATTGATACCAGTAGGTGTACGCAAACCCTAATTCCCTCTGCCCAGCATCCGTTCATTTTCCCTTTGTTAATTTTCCAAGGGAAGCTCTTTCGCCTCTTTCAGCTCATGGGATTTGTGTGTGTTCCAACCTTGCTCAGGGGTAGAGCCTGTGAGCCCGGATCATGTTCCCCTGGTCTGAGAAGTGACCAGGTTACAACTGGTGATATACTTCCTTTCTCTATTGACTCCGAAACCACCATGAAAAAGGAGCTAGAAGAGTATTTACTAAGCTCTGGAGGCTGGAAAGGGCCCTGTGCCTCAGCCAGCCTCAGCGCCACCAGCAGCAGAAGTGCCATGGGTTGTCCAGAGAACTGTGCGTTTCCCCAGCGCTGCCGCTCCTGCCTCAACGCTGCATCAGAGAAGCTACAAGAAGGTACTCGGGCTGCTCCCGCAGGTTCCCAAATGACATCTGTGCTCTGAGTTCCGGCAAGAGTCTACCACCGCCTAGCCCACCCAAATCCCATAGGGTGCCTCAGAGTACATCTCAGTCAATTCCAGCAGGCCCTATATTCTTGTTCAGGACAATCACTTCATCTACCAGGGTCATCCCCACACAGCTCTGATCCAACTCTAACTCACAAACTCATGCACCTGCCCTCTGGAATACATGATCAGTCCTCAATAAATCCCGTCCTATCCTAGACTTCTCTTAGGAACTTTTCCTTACTTTCTCATCCTAGTAAAATATCTTATTGTCTCTTATAGACAGGACCTGCTCTTTACTGCCTTCCCAGATCATTCTCTTTCTTCTTCCTAAACACCTCCAGCTCCCTGGAGGGAGGAAAAACGTCCCTTCCCCCCAACCCCGCTCCCCAGTTGCCTGTTGACCCTTTGGCCACTTCTCATTCTTTAATGATTTTATATTTTTCTCTCTCTCTCTCTCTCTCTCTGGCACGTGTGTGCACGTACACACACACACACACACACACACACACAAAGCTGGTGATTTCATGATCTATGTAGATGATCATTCCAATACCCCAGAGTCATATTCCTCACCTCTTCTTCACCAATAACCACATCCTTCACCTTATTTCAGCCTCCCCTCCACTGCCTTACCCTCTAGACCTTGCCAGCACCAATCCACGCACCCTCCTCTGACAACGACCTCCTATCTTCCTAGATTATTCCCTCAAGAGCTTCAACTCCATCAAATTCTATACCCTACTGGAGCCCCCAATTATGTGTTCTTCTTTAGGTAAAATTATCTCTAAAGAGTTTATACTCTTTCTACACTTCTTTTCCTCCAGTTCTAGCTTAGACCCACTCCAATCAGGATTTCAAATCAGGAGAAGGAGGAAGGACAGTAAAGGAGGAAAGAAAGGGGGAGAATAAGGAGAGGGGAGAAGAAAGGGAAGAGAAGGAGAGGAGAAAGGCAGGTGATAGAGAGGAAGAGGAGGGGAGGGGGAGACATGGAAGAGGATGGGCAAAGGAGAGTGCAGGGAAGGGAGAGGGAGAGGTGGGGGGCTGCAGAGACCCACGGCCGTGCACCCTTTCAGTCAGATGGCATGTACATCCTGGTCATAAACAGAGAGACGGAGAGCACAAGACAGTGGATTCTTGTTGAATATGCCAACAGATGGGCGCGGATACTCATTTTAATAGCTTACAGACATAATCCAATAAGCATCAGGCATTGTACGAAAAGCAAAAACCCCTGCAAAGAACAAATCTCACTTTTCTCTCAGATAACACTCCTGCAACACTAAAGGTCACAAGACAACAGAGAGATCTCTAAATATTTTTGAACAAAATCACTTGGGACTCAAGAACTTTGTTGAGACCCTGGGTAAGATGTCTTTTTCCTTCTTTTATGCATTTGCCAATTTTTCATATGAAGCATGCAGTGACTTATGATGAAAGCTTAACTTTCAAATAATAGGAAAGGAAGTTGGGGTAAAATATTCAGCGCGTATTCAACTGAAGTCGCGGTTTCACAGAATCTGCTCTGAAGGAACCCATTCAAATTATATTAGTTGGCAGAACATAAATATTGGGTGCATGAAATATTCATTTAGGATTGATTACTCCTTAGGGAAAACTCAAGAATTAGATTAGAAGTTAAACCATAAGCCCTCGCCTTTCGATCACTGGGATGGTTTGGACCAAAGTCAAAGGAGCAGGATTATTTTGCCTTCCACGTTTTGATTGTTATTGAGTGTGTCCACCATGTAAGCAGAACCTTTATTGAGTGTATCCATCAAGGGTGTAGAAATATTTTGCCTCCCATAGTTTGACTTTTCTTGAGGGCACTCATCAGGCGTATCACAATGGCAAGAGCCAGGTAGGATTAAAAGTGAATGAGACAAATTGCCATGATCAAGATATAGAAAATCCAGAAAACCACATTAAACAACTGCTTTTGATCCAATAAACTGCTGAAATGACTCCAGCTTTCCAACTTGAGACGAAATGAACTTGCAACATCTCTCAAGAGAACTGATAGTAGATTAGAGCCGGTGTTTCACACATATGCAAATTACATTGCTTCTCAAGTGTTGGTTTTAATAAACTTGCACTGCTCCTCAGGGAAAACAAAGCATATGTAATAATTCCTATTTAGTTCTTAAACATTTTATACTCCTTTTCAACCAAGAATGACCATTTTTATCATTTTTGATAGGAACATGCTTATTTATGAGTTTCAACTTCAAAAATATTTTTATTTCCATAAGCTGAAAACTTCTGCAGTAAACGTTTGACTGACATTCATGTTAAAGCAATCCTTAAATATTTATTTAGTCTTTTTAGAAAACAGCAATTTAGTCTTTCAAGAGAATGGTCTACTAGGTAGCAGACAATGTGAGAACTTGATCTGGTTCTGAGTGGAAAGACTCGTTAGATTTTTTTCTCAGATTTACACTTTCTGTCACTCTCCCAATTTTGACAGCTTCTATACTGAAAATAAAATAAATCTGATGTTAAATGCAGGGTTCTCACTGTTGCCTGAACGTTCTTCTCAGGAAAAATACTATCACAAAATTTACTTTACTTTCATGTTGTGGTTTAGCTAGTTATCACTGAGAAACCACAAAGGAATCCTTACTAGTTTAGAAAGGAATGTGTAATTCAGATAAAATTCAGAGCGTAAGTGTTTTAATGAAGAATGTATAGGAGGAATAAGAATCAAGACTATTAGTTATTATTTAACCCTACAAAACATTTAGGATGTAACATGAAATTTGTAAAAGGCTTTATATTTTACACTGGTCTTTCATTTCCGCCTCACTTTTAGAAAGATTGTCAAGAAAAAAATAAACTTATCCTCTGTCTTTATAATTAGATTGAAATTAGATCTGTAAAATGCTACTTTCTCCATACCACCCTCCTGAAACAGAAGTGAATTCCCACATAACTGCCATATTTCACCGAATCCCAGACGCCCCAATTGTAAGGTACGACATTATTTTACAAGCTGCTAATAAAGAAACAGTAACGTCTGTGAAAGGATTTAACGCCACGGTTGTTGAGGTACATCTCAGTTTTAGGATGTTAAGATGTGGGGAAAAGTGTTTTGAATTATGGTATATGTTTCACAGAACAATACCTCAAGTATAGGCAGACCTCAGAGATATTGCAGGCTCAGTTCCAGACCACCAAATACAGTGACTATTGCAGTAAAGCAAGTCCCACGATTTTTTTGGTTTCCCGGTGCATATAAAAGTTATGTTTACACTACACTGTAGTCTATTAAGTGTGCAAATTAGCATTATTCTAAAAACCAATATACGCCCATTACTTAAAAACAGTTTATTGCTAAAAAATGCTAACCATCATCTGACAACGTGGGGTTGTTATCAGTACACACCTTCAATTTGTAAAAACTGCAACATCAGCAAAGCAAAATAAAGCAAAGCTCAGTAAAACGAAGTACGTCTATAACTAAATCCTTTAATGAGGAGCCAGAGGAAGAGCCTGACCTAGTACCTTCATTCAGGACAACTTCGTTCGCTGGTAAGTTAGGGAGTAGTTTTTTGGAGGTGAAATTAAAGGGAGCTTAGAAAAGTTCACATCCTGGAGCATCGCTCTTATTGTGATTACAGTTATTTTACTTACACGGGGACATCAATGCAAACTGCATAAAAGACAACAAGCCTACTTTTTAAAAATGGGACTGCATAATGGGAAGTGACACAAGCAGACTGTCAGTGTATCTATTTGTCAATGTACTTATCCATATCGTTTACCAGAAGTATAACCAAGGATTAGCTGGGGTGGGGGAAGATACGTTCTGTGCTGATAATGAGCTCACAGACTAGCAGAGGTGATCGGCAAGTTAATTAATTAAAGTCAGTAAGGTGGTTTGTATTGTAACAATTTGGTTAAGCTGGGAAACACTGTCAGAATCCCCTTATTTTGGGCCAGTTTAGGGTTGATCAAAAGAAGAACCTGCACTTGATCTTGGAAGGCGGAAGAGAGGCAGTGATCACTGCAGGCAGAATCAGGGATGGACAAATGCACACATGCACAGTAGGTTCCAGCTTGTCTTTGGTCACCTCCACTCCGCATCCCAATTGCTGACCCTGTTGACCCACGGTGGCCCCAAGCTCGCTGCTGGGTTCTTGGATGTAGAGCATCAGGGCATGGTTACACAGAGATAAAGCTTCTCTTAAACTTCCCAACACACTTCTCTCCCTTGTGGTTCCACTTCAGCAGCTGGGTGGGCTTGGATTCTCAGACTGAACTGGTAGTAACTCCTCTGATGCTCCAATTTCTCTTCTGGACCTTCCACTTCCCAGCTCCTTCCAAAATCGTGTAAGGTCTGATCCTTAAAATAAGTTCCTTATCCCATAGCACAGATGGTGTACTTCCTGGGCTTCCCTGACTGACCCTGACACAAGCGCAAGGGCTAGAATGCGGGCAGGACAGGTTTGTGGATGCACATACAGAGGTTAGGGGTCATCCCATCCCAGATGAGAAGGTGAGCGACAGGGAGGGCTTATATACAAGGACCAAAGGAATGTCTGGACAATCAAGGCTGTTGAAACAACTTGCAAACGGATGGCTTCCTGAGAGAGCATGGCCATTTCTTAAGGCTTTAGTGTAGGATTCGAGGCTCAGGATGGAGACTGTAGAGGGTTAAAGAGGCAAGGGCCAGACCTTACCCTAAAGGGGTTGTCTGCCTGATTTTCTTACTCTTCTTTGGAAGGTCAGTAAGTGGAAAGTTAAAATGTCATGTTTCCTACCTTCTGCCATGAGGTATTTGGAAGAAGGGGTAGAGGTTTTACAAAGAACTTAAAAACGATGTAACTTTACAGGAATATTTCTAAGAGGTTCCTATGATCAACTTTTTCAGTAATAGGCTTTTTACCATTTGAGACTGTATGACTAAGAAGGTCTTTGCTTTGCTTTCCCACATAAACAATAGCTTGTCGGAGTTTAGAAATCTAGGGTCTAATTCTTTTCTTTCAGAATTCAGGAAACATACACTTATCTTCTAACATTTAGAACGGCTAATAACGGGCTCAAGGCAAGTCTGATTCCCTTTCCTTTATAGGCAATATTATTTCTAACTGTGAAATAGGCCCACTTTTCTAATTTTTCCAGGGCTTTCAGAAGTTTCAGTAAGATTATTTCCAGACATGGATCTGTTTTCTATAATTTGTTTTCTGGCACCCAGTAAGTGATTTTAAGTTGACTATCAAAGATTTCAGTCATGTGTATTTTCAAGATTTCAGCTTGCGGTTATATTCTTTGATCTTCTATTAGTGCTTCTCCTCCACTCCATTCTCTCTCTGGATTCCTAATCTGTGAAGACTCTATTTCCTGTGACTATTCTCGTGTCATTTTATTCTTTCATCTTTTTTCTAACCTTTCAAAGTTGCTCTACTTTCACAAGGATTTCTTGCGTTGATTTTCTGACTTATTAATTTGGCTTTTGACTATGTCTGTTTATTGTGCCAGCAACCTTTTTCTTCTCCCTAGGATACCTTTCTCCTCTCAGATTTCTCCCATTTCTTGGAATCCTAATCTCATTCTACCAATGTAATTGCCTTTGAATCTCAGTGATTCCATTTTTCTCCCCTCTTCTTTCAGGTCTCCCTTGTTCAATTTGCTGATTCCTTCTCTTTTTGTTAAGTAGAGATAAGGGTCTGGACTGGGACCTGATTTAAGCAAATTCATATTCATAGATGAGTTCAGTATTGGTAGCCGATTAATACAAACAGTGAATGTCTCCTGGGGTTCACAAATGACCTTGAAGTTGTGAGTAGGTTGGCTTCCCTTATGGGTGTGGGAGCCAAGAGAGGACTAGAAGACAGAACTTCTTACCCTACTCCAGTGAGCTGGGTGATACAGGGTCTTGGAACAGTCAGAGCCTCAGCAAACTATATTGCCAAAGGATGCCTAGGGGATGTGTTGGGGGTCATGTTGCCAGATTTAGCATAAAAACAAACAAATGAGGATATCCAGTTAAATTTGAATTTCAGAAAAGCAACAAATAATTCTTTGTATAAGAAGGTCTCCAGTCTTGTATGGGACTTACTTATACTAAAAAGTTATTTGTCATTTATCTAAAATTTGAATCTAAACGGGTGTCCTGTATTTCATCTGGCAACCCGAGGTGACGGGGGGAATCCTGTGTTCAGACGCTTCACGGGCAGAGATTCTCAAGTCCTTTGGCTTGTCCCCCTCTCTTCTTACAGAGCCTTCTCTTTCAACCCAATTTGTGAAACCCTAGGAAGTTGGCCATGCAGTGGTCGTAAGAAGTAGGAAAGTAGGTCTTGGAGACGGCAAGAGTGGAAATGAATTAAGGTACTCTCAATTGTGCTTGTTGTTCCTCTGTATCTGATGTGGGAGCCTCAGGTTCTATCTATGGTACTGCCCCCTTTTCTGTTGGCCTGATGAGGCTCTTTGGGATGTCATTTTAGCAAACTCCCACTTTCTGTGGCATGCTGTCTATTCAAAGTGAAGGCTGGGGATGTATACATTGGCTAACTACTCTTGTCACAGGATACTGGTGTGGTCCTTGGAGCCCTACAATCAAAGTCGACATCAAAGCCGCACATTGACCATCCCCAAACCCTCCCTGGACCCTGTTTTGGCTGCTTGAAATCTGAGGTTTAAGGTAACCTGTCCATTTCTTTCCCAGGCAGGCCTTTCCTTTGCTTGTTCATAGAAGAAACACAAAGGGCATAGTTTATGATGATGTGGTCAACTGAACTTAGTAGTTCTGACTTCAAACCTCCTGTAATTTTTTCTCTTTCTGTGGTCTATGGTCTATGAAATCAAAAGAAACAAAGAATCTAGTAGTCTATTAGAGTTTAAGTTGAGGATGTCGAGCAAGACAATCAATAAACAACGTGAATTGGCAGTCTGCATACCTCTGCAGGAGCTCTCAGAACCGGACCACAAACCATCGGGCAGACACAAGAAGATGCTGCTTCCCACGAGGTCGAACCCGGGGTGACATCGGACCCCACAGGCTGCATTGAAGTGGCTGTTGCAAGTGTTCTGGATAAAGTAACCATTTTCAGGAGGCTTCAGGGCAGGGCAGCGGACAACTAACATTTACAGGGAGAAGAGTAAAAAGCAAAGTGAGTCTCTGTCCATAAAGCATCCTCCCCCCGCTTTTTCTTTTCCGGTCAAGAGGACATTGTATACACAGAGCTAAATTATCAACAGCATTCCCATTTACTGCACATGAATTCCTAAGTGCACATTTGGAAGAAGAACACTTATGGCTCATGCTTACTAGGTATTTGCTTCCAGTTAAGTTTAAAAACAGACTAAATATTATGGTTTAAGCTTAGAAATTTTAAAATCTTGATATCTATGTGGATATGAAATTTTCTAGTTCTTGACCCTCATGTCATTAGCGATTTTCCTTCTCAGTTAGAGTGGCATAAAATAAAGAACAAATAAGTCCAGCAAAGCATGTCTGCCACAAATCCCAAGAGCCACAGCTTTGGCTAATTAAATACTTTTAATTTTTGATATGAATAATATCAAAGTACTTTACTTATAAAAGTATTTTCTTTAAATGGATTTAACCATCACCAGAGCCCAAACTAGCTCATTTGTTATTCAAATTTGCTGTTAAATTTGTGACTTCTCTCTCTTAGATTCATTTTAGATCTTTTCCGAAACTAAATCTGTTTTCATAGTCACATTGCTTGTGGAGTCTCAGGTCTCCTTTCTCTGGAGCAAGATGTGGATATGTTCAGTGATAAGGAATGCTAGATAATAAAAACAAAGAATTCCCCCCAAATAAGATTAGAGGAAGGAATATTAAAGACCATGCCCAATTAATTGGATGAAAACACCAGCATTACTTCCCTAAAAGAGATCAGCTTTTATATTTCCTATCTGCCAGTGGTGGGATCCGTACCTCTGCAGCTCTGGCCAGATGCCCGGTACCCCTCCTTGCAGACACAGTCTTCAGGGGAAGTACTTCCAGGTGGAGAAGTGTGATTTTCATCAGGACACGGAAGGCACGTGCTGATTCCTCCTGGTGAACCTTCTGGTTTGTATGTCCCGGATGGGCAAGCTGTGGGTAAGCCAGGGAAGCCCATTTCGTGCGGGGTACATCAATGGACAGTTAACAACATTTTGGAAACTGATTAGGGGGGAAAAGTCCCAAACAATAGCTTTTCATAGAAATAACTGTATAATTCAAGCACGGAGAGAAACCAAGATTTTTTTAAAAGAGTGATAGAGTTGGCTATTTGCAGGTAATGAAGTGGCCTCTTTGATGTCCCACAATTAGTTACAATCACAACACATCATGGCATGATATGGCTGGGCTTATTTGTGGGAAAATTCAAAACAGCAATGTACGTAAATGGACTAAAAGGAATCAATGATACTCAACGCGTAAAAACATCGTGCTAAAGACAGTATACCCCATATTCCATCAACCCCCCCCCCAACCTGTGCAGCTGCACCTCCCCCGTTGTGTCCCCCAACACTCACTCCCAGCAGAACAGAATAGTTGTAGATATGCAAAAAGCACTGGGCCCCTTGTTTCGGTTCAAAGCACTGGACAAAGGGTGAGGAGAAAGTAAAGGGCTTGAGGGAAATGATCCTACTGATGGGAAATAAGTCTTTTGAAGAAAAAAGAATCACAGACCCTGCTTTTCCCAGGCTCAAGAAAAAAAAAAAAAAAAAAAATTTGAAAAGCAGGACCTGATCTTGCTTCGTATCTTCCCTCTGCACTGACAATGCGGCTTTGAATCTGTACTTACTCTCCCTGGTGTTACACATCTGTAAAGTAACTCTCAATTAAGAATTCAACAACAGAGAAACTGTGGAATAAAGAGACTTGCGATACTTAATAAAGCCAGATAAATGTAGTGTAGTCAAGTATGCATTACATTATTTAAAAACATAGTAGCAACCAAGGAATGTGCACTTATGTGGTGATACTTGATATAAATTATCTCCTTTAATCCTCACAGTATTAATAATTACTAATATTTTTATTAATAAGTACATTACTTTTATTAGTATTGTGTCTATTTTAAAGAGAGAATGGAGGCTTAGAGTAATTCGATGATTTGACTAAAGTTACTCAGTTAACAGGTGATAGTGCTAGGAGAAGTTTTTAGCATTTAACGTTGGTTTATTACATTTTTATGCTGAAATTCAAAATCACATTTATCTTGTTTGTAATTAGTAAGTCAAATATTTTTAAATGGTAGTACACTCCTTTCTTCTTCCTATTGTCATTTGTTGAAGGCCTGTTTCCGGGTAGACAAGCTCTGGCTTATTTATCTTTTTTTTTTTTTTTTTTTTTGTGGTACGCGGGCCTCTCACTGTCGCAGCCTCTCCCGTTGCGGAGCACAGGCCCCGGACGCGCAGGCCCAGCGGCCATGCCCCACAGGCCCAGCCACTCCGCGGCATGCGGGATCCTCCCGGACTGGGGCACGAACCCGTGTCCCCTGCATCGGCAGGCGGACTCCCAACCACTGCGCCACCAGGGAAGCCCTGTTTATCTTTTTTAAAGACTTTTTTTTAGGTTTACAACAAAATTGAGATGAAGATTAGAGCTAGAATTTTAAAGCAGGCATTTACATAGCTTTCACTATGTCCCAGGGACTATTCTACATATTTTATAAATACTATCTATTTATCCATTTAAGAACTTATGAAGTAACAAATATTATTAATCTCATTTTACAGATGAGAAAACTAAGGCACTAAGAGGTTAACTAACTTGCCAAAGTTACACAGTAAGTGACAAAGCTGGGGTTTGAACCAAGAGAATTGGGATCCAGACACCATGTTCTTTACTACTACATGTTCTATGTCTCAAACCCAGGTCTCCTGGATGCAAAAGTCCTTGTTTTAACAACTAAAATATGCTAAAAACAGAAGAAATCATTATTGAGAGAGAAGACTCGTAATATAATGTAATTTTTAGAAAAAAATCATGCTTCTAACATTCTTGATTATATTTAAAAACAGAAGAGAACATTTCCCCATGTATATAGTAGAAAATTCCAGAATTGATACAGCTGTAGCTATTTAAGAATGAGAGAAACATGTGTAGGAAAGTTATAATGATGTGTGACTTACGAAAAATACTTCAGCAGAAAAAAAGGGAACATTACTTCAAAGCATCATAGCATTAAATACTGAATTATTATTGAATTATTCATATTTCTGAATATTCCTTTTTATAAAAAGTTCAGTAAATATTGGCACAGATCTTCAAGAAGATGCAAGACAACACTGTATCCTTTGAACAGAAGGCAGCAGCTATAGGAGAAAATGATTAAGATAAACATACAAACGGAGAAGAAAACGTAAACTGTAACAGCAAGATTAAAGCTGTTGTTGGAGGCAATAAAAAGAAGCCAGAAAAATTCCAGAACAACACAAGTAAAAGCTGTGATATTAATACAAGAAAATACTCCTTACTTGAAGTTTCAGGGCAATAAAAACTCATCAAGTTCCTGGCAAAATTAATAAAAAGTGATTAACGCCCAAAACAAAGGAAAAGTATGACAAGTGTTTAGGAAAGAAAAACAAAATAAATGGGAAAATCAAACTGACATTTCATTTCTCCTGTACAAAAACAAATGCCATGAAAAAAGAATGAAATAAGATATACAGCTATGTGGAAAAAATAAACAAAATGGATAAACGTTTAGCAAGACTCATCAAGAAAAAAAAAGGAGAGGGCTCAAATCAATAAAATTAGGAATGAAAAAGGAGAAGTTACAATGGACAACACAGAAATACAAAGGATCATAAGAAACTACTACAAGCAACTGTATGCCAATAAAATGGACAACCTAGAAGAAATGGACAAATTCTTAGAAACGTACAGTCTCCCAAGACTGAACCAGGAAGCAACAGAAAACATGAACAGACCAACCACAAGTACTGAAATTGAAACTGTGATTAAAAAACTCCCAACAAGCAAAAGTCTAGGACCAGATGGTTTCACAGGTGAATTCTATCAAACATTTAGAGAAGAGTTAACACCTCTCCTTCCGAAACTATTCCAAAAAATTGCAGAGGAAGGAGCACTCCTGAACTCATTCTATGAGGCCATCATCACCCTGATACCAAAACTAGACAAAGATACCACAAAAAAAGAAAATTATAGGTCGATATCACTGATGAACATAGATGCCAAAATCCTCAATGAAATACCAGCAATCCAAATCCAACAATACATTAAAAGGATCATACACCATGAGCGAGTGGGATTTATCCCAAGGATGCAAGGATTTTTTGATATCTGCAAATCAAACAATGTGCTATACCACATCAATAAACTGAAGAATAAAAACCATATGATCATCTCAATAGATGCAGAAAAAGCTTTTGACAAAATTCAACAGCAATTTATGATAAAAAAACTCTCCAGAAAATGGGCACAGAGAGAACATACCTCAACATAATAAAGGCCATATATGACAAACCTACAGCTAACATCATACTCAGTGGTGAAAAGCTGAAAGCATTTCCTCTAAGATCAGGAACAAGACAAGGATGTCCACTCTCACCACTTTTATTCGACATAGTTTTGGAAGTCCTAGCCACAGCAATCAGAGAAGAAAAAGAAATAAAAGGAATCCAAATTGGAAAAGAAGACATAAAACTGTCACTGTTTGCAGATGACATGATACTATACATAGAAAATCCTAAAAATGCTACCAGAAAATTACTAGAGCTCATCAATGAATTTGGTAAAGTTGCAGGATACAAAATTAATATATAGAAATCTGTTGCATTTCTATACACTAACAACAAAAGATCAGAAAGAGAAATTTTTTAAAAATCCTATTTACCATTGCATCAAAAAGAATAAAATACCTAGGATAAACCTACCTAAGGAGACAAAAGGCCTGTACTCTGAAAGCTATACTATGCTGATGAAAGAAACTGCAGACGACACAAACAGATGGAAACATATACCATGTTCTTGGATTGGAAGAATCAATATTGTTAAAATGACTATACTACCCAAGGCAATCTACAGATTCAACGCAATCCCTATCAAATTACCAATGGCATTTTTCACAGAACTAGATCAAAAAATCTTAAATTTTGTATAGAGACACAAAAGACCCCAAATAGCCAAAGCAATCTTGACAAAGAAAAACAGAGCTGGAGGAATCAGGCTCCCTGACTTCAGATTATACTACAAAGCCACAATCATCAAAATAGCATGGTACTGGCACAAAAACAGAAACATAGACCAATGGAACAGGACAGAAAGCCAGAAATAAATCCACGCACCCATGGTCATTTAATCTACGACAAAGGAGGCAAGACTACAATGGAGAAAAGACAGTCTCTTCAATAAACGGTGCTGGGAAAACTAAACAGCTACATGTAAAAAAACAAAACTAGAATATTCTTTAACACTGTACATAAAAATAAACTCAAAAGGCCTAAATGTAAGATCAGATAGTATAAAACTCTTAGAGAAAAACATAGGCAGAACACTATTTGACATAAATCACAGCAATATCTTTTTCGATCTGTCTCCCAGAGTAATGGAAGTAAAAACAAAAATAAACAAATGGGACCAAATTAAACTTGAAAGCTTTTGCACAGCAAAGGAAACCACAACAAAATAAAGACAACCCAAAGAATGGGAGAAAATATTCGCAAATGATGTGACTGACAAGGGATTAGTCTCCAAAATTTACAAACAGCTCAAGTGGCTCAATATCCAAAAAAACAAACAACCCAATCAAAAAATGGGCAGAAGAACTAAATAGACATTTCTCCTAAGAAAACATATAGATGGCTAAGAGGGACAAGAAAAGATGCTCAACATCACTAATTATTAGAGAAATGCAAATCAAAACTACAATGAGATTACCTCACACCAGTCAGAATGGCCATCATCAAATGGACAGTAAATGCTGGAGAGGGTGTGGAGAAAAGGGAACCCCCCTACACTGTTGGTGGGAATATAAACTGGTACAGCCGCTATGGAAACCAGTACGGCGGTTTCTTAAAAAACTAAAAATAGAGTTACCATATGATCCAGCAATCCCACTCCTGGGTGTTTATCTGGAGAAAAACATGGTTCGAAAGGATACGTGCACCCCAGTGTTCATTGCAGCACGGCTTACAATAGCCAAGACATGGATGCAACCTAAATGTCCATCGACAGATGAATGGATAAAGAAGACGTGGTACATATGTACAATGGAATATTACTCAGCCATTAAAAAGAATGAAATAATGCCATTTATAGCAACATGGATGGACCTGGAGATTATCATACTAAGTGAAATAAGTCAGACAGAGAAAGACAAATATCATATGATATCACTTATATGCAGAATCTAAAAAAATGATACAAATGAACTTATTTACATAACAGACTCACAGACTTAGAGAATGAACTTATGGTTACCATGGGGGAAAGGTAGGGGGAAGGGATAGACTGGGAGTTTGGGACTGACATGTACACACTGCTATATTTAAAATAGATAACCAACAAGGACCTACCATAAAAAAAAAAAAAGTTTAAAAATTTTTAAAAAAGAAAAACAGAACAAGAAGATAAATAGCAGAAAGAATTTATAACAAAATGTCATTAACTAAGGTAATGGAAGTAAAACTAAATATATCAGTTATCATCAATAATAGTAATGGGTTAATTTAACCCTGCTGATAAGATATAAACTTAAAAACAAGCCAGAGATACAGGTTAAAAATAGTTGGATGTTAAAATATATGTTAAATATTTCAAAAAATTTTCAGGAAGCAAACAAATTAGTACCTTAAAGAGAAATAAAAGCTTAACACATAAAGAGCTTTTTCCAATATATGAAAAAGATAGGAATACTTCAATAGAAAAGTTGACAAAGAACAAAAGCTGGAAATTTACTAAAGAAGAAATGAAAATGATCTATAATAGTAGGATACACTGTCTAACCTCACTTATAATGAAAAATGCAAATTGATGACTACTTCTTAATTTGGAAAAATTTTTAATGGATGTTAGTACCCATTGCTGGCAGACATGTGGGCAAACAGGCTCTCTCCAACTCTGTAGGGCAACCTGAGGGTAGACACCAAAAGCCTCAAGTGGAGCTTTCCCTTTGATATAGCATTTCATTTCTAATAATTTGTCCAAGTGAAAGTAAACATTTTTTACCTACACATATAAGTATGTATAATTATTGTCTGTCATTACACAGCACTGGAAACCAAGACAAATGTCGAAAGATGGGGGGTTTGTTAAATTCTTATGACAAATCCATCAAATGGTATTAGCCATAAAAACAGAATTCTTGACATGGAAGGTCAAGCAAATTGTGTAGTTGAGTGTAAAAAAACGCATGTTTCAAACACCATATGTATTGTATGATCTTCTGGCTAATGAATGCATAAAATTCTATAATGTTATGAATACATGGCATATAATCATGGTAGAATTATGAGCCTTCCCAGTTTGTTTATTTTTGCTGAGTTACATTTTCTTGTTTTGTTATACTGAATAGGTATTGTGCAAAAACATTAAAAGTAAATAAAAATTATACATAAGAGAAAGTCATTGTCTCAAATGCTGTAGTTCATTTCACAGTTATTGGTTCTCTGACCTCAGAGATCACTTTGATTCCTACTTCTCTCTCTGCATCACTCCTATCTTAGACAGGAACTCATTACCTCTCTTCCAGGTTTTTACAAAGTCCTTTCACTGGTTCCCTCAACCTTCATCTCTACTCTTTAATCCAGATGCCTGAACATCTTTCTAAAATATAAATGTGATCAAAGCATTTTCTGTCAAAAACTGCACCAACAGGATGAGGCCCTCTCTCTTTACTCTGATCTACTGGGCTGGCCAAAAAGTTCTTTTGGGTTTTTCTGTAACTCTTTGATCCATCTACAACTTTCCCCTGTCTGCTACAATGAACCAGTGAACTCCGTATCCTGATCAGAAACTGCTCCAGAATCAAGCAGAGACTAGTTTTGCAGCACACCTCCCCGACCTCAGTCTACTGGACTTGGGAACTTGACCAATTTACTTAATTTTTCTGAGACTTTGTTTCTTTGCGTGTAATATTAGTAGTACTTGCCTTATAAATTTGTTGTTAGGATTAATTGAAATAATGTGAGTAAAGCAACAATGCCGGGCATGTAGTTGGCATTCAGTAAATGTTAGAATAATGTCCCCAACTCTTAATTCTCTCAACTATAAAAGAGACAGTTATACTTTTTTTTATGGCTTGCTGTGCCCAGTAGATGCTCTGGTGCTTGGTAAACATTATCTCCCTCTCTTTCCCTTTCCTATCTTCCACTTAGCTTCTGCCTTGGCATATGCTTTCCTTTCTCTAAATGAACCTCCAGTATCCTTCAAGACTAACTTGTTCTTCAAAGCTTCTCTAACTTTTTCAGACAGATATTGTTACCTTCATTTCTGTGCCTCAGAGCACATTACCCCCACCTCCGTTCTGGCACATATCACACTGTGGGTAACATACGCACTTGTCTCTTTCTCTCCATGGGGAACACACTCTTGTAAGTTCAGGGAGTCTTCCAGTCATCTGACCCAGCCATTGCCCATCCCATTGCCCTAACCAGCAGTCACTCAGTCAAAGGAGGGCAGGAGAAAACAAGCTCTATTGGAAGTGGAGGATGGGTTAGTGTGGAGGAAGGACCAAAGTCAGAGGGAGTAACAACAGGGCGGAGTGAAAGGACGTTAGACTAGGAGCCAAGACAACTGAGTTGCTATCCTGGCTGCTCCACTAACAAGCTACGGGGTCACTGGCAAGTGATTTTTTAAGAAGTTTTCCTACAAAATACAGAGGTTACATTTAATGATGGCTATGACCTTTCCAATGCTAACATTTGATGATTCTACAAATAGAATAATACTGAAAAGTTAAATAAACTTTTCATATGAACAGTGAGATTTTATCTACAGATTTTATAATTTATTTAAAAAATAATATTACATAAAAAGGAGCTAATCTTACACCATTACTCTCCAAAACCTTTTGAGTAATCAAGAATTTACAACACTGGAGAACAGTGCTTTGGATAAAAATATCCAAAAATACGTTTGGAAATGTATTGTGAAATTCATAATGGTAATGGAAAACAGATTTTAGGAAAACTATTTAAAGGCATTGCACAACTCTAGTGGGAGAGGTGTAATCAACTTCTTTGATTCCCAAGGGGGGAAATTCCCCATCTAAAACCAAGCAAAAGTTGAAAAGATGAAATTAACCGTGGTTTGAAAAAGTTCCACAAGTGATGGTAAAGGGCTAGGGTACAATTTTTTTCTTTATCATATGAAATGATTCCCTTCCTGGAAATGTACCAAATAATCTTTCTTAATTGCTCTTCTTGTTGTTGTTAAAATAAGCACTTTCTCTTTTCAGAAACATCTTAGCAGTTATCAGCTACTATTATTGGAACTGTGATTCCTGAAATTATCATGTGCTAACATTAGATTTTTCTTCAACTGTCAACACAATTTTTTGACTCAAGTAAATAAAAATATCAACCAGTTTGGAATCTGCAGAATATAAAGAACTCTCTGTTCTCTAAATATCAATCCTTTAGATGACTATTTTAGTTAATAATATTTATTATACAGTAACTTATACTTTACAAAATTCCTTCTTATACATAATCTAAGATTAATGTTTTAAAAATCTCTATAAATACTAAGAGCCTCTGTTCTTTGCACAATTCACCTTTAAAGGTTAATGAAACTCTTTAAAGAATATAGTTTTAGGGAAGTTGCATCAGCTGCATTCAGGCTGTGAAGTACACAACTCCAAGTGTGCCCATTCATGTAGATGATAATGGGACCCAGGAGTTGTGCAAATCAAAAGCCCTCGTTGCTGCTGTATCCAGGTAGGACATCAAGCAAGTTATCTGGGCCCCCCCCCCAAAAAAAGGCTCTTCATTATTACAATATCATGCTTCTTCTCAACTTTATGGATTCATTCTGAATAAGGAATCTGTTCCTACAAACAGTTGTGTCGGGATTTTGAGCACAGGGGTCCACTGCACTAGAAAAGAACCAGCTTTCCCCGAGGCTAAGTCAATCCTTGTCACAAGTACAGGACAAGGACCTAGGTATACATATGAGGGACTTTCTTTTTAGTAGACAGCCAAGATCCTTTCTATTTTCAAGGAATTAGAAGAGGAGACTTTTTTAACTGACCTGGATTCTGCACATCTGAATCTGTGTAAAATGACTTAGCATCCTGCCAACCTCCCTGTGATTGGTTAGCTCATCTGGCTGGAATACTATTTGGGCAAAAATGTGAATGTAGGCAACTGTGTGGTGCCAGAGCAGCAAATGGCACCCAAGCTGCAGGACACCATGTTACAAACGTAAACATCTGCTCCAACTAGAAAGGAAATTACTGATGGATTAGGACGAGTCTATCAAAAATGAAAAGACAAAACTCTCAAAAGACTGTGTCCAAAAGAAGATGCATCAGCGAAGTAAGCGTCATATGTTAAGAATATATGTGTACACACATACATACACATATAGACATAAATACATATATCACACATAAACACATATATTACACACAAATATAACCTGGCTGAGTATAGAACACTTAGGCAAAGTCTTTGTAGTTGAAAACTCTGTGTTCTCTCTTTTTTTTTTCTTTGGCTGTGCCACGCGGCTTGTGGGATCTTAGTTCCCCAACCAGGGATCAAACCCGGGCCCCTGGACCACCAGGGAATTCCCTGAAAACTCTTAATTGTCTTAAGATGTTTACTGTCTGGGTGAGAAATGTGAGATCATCCTGAGTTTTGCAATTAAAACTTCACGGGCAAGCACTTTTAGGAAAGGCCTCTGGAGATTTTAGAATTATCTTCAACTTATTTATTCCTTCTAAAATAGCTAATAGCTAAGAATTGTATAAAGAAGAAAATAAAATTTACCATAAGCTTGACTACTCTGGTTTAACTATTCTTTTCATGTTTAATATTTAGGTTGATTCCAATGTTTTACAATTAAAAACAACGTTCCTATAATCATCTTTTTCCCTTATATCATTCACCCATTAACATTTTTTTTCCTTAGGCAAAATAATATTAACTTTTCATTAGTCTACTGTCAAGTTATTGTATATTCCCATTATCAGGAATGAAAGTACATATCTTACTGTACTCTCATGAGTTTTTTAAATTACCAATTAATCATTATTTAAATGTGAAGTCCCATGAATTCCAATGCAACAGGTTTTCAACTTGAATCTAGGGTGAATCTATCTCTGAGATTCAGACGTGTGTAGGCCCAACAGAAGTCTATTTTCTTACGGAACTTGAGAACCTTCTGGGAGAAAACTCTATCCCTGGTAGGGGTAATATTTAAAATGTTACCAGAGGGACTTCCCTGGTGGTCCAGTGATAAAGAATCAGCCTTATAATGCAGGGGTCACGGGTTCGATCCCTGGTCAGGGAACTAAGATCCCACATGCCGCGGGGCAACTAAGCCTGTGTGCCACAACTACTGAGCTCGCGTGCCTCAACTAGAGAGCCTGCATGCCACAAAGTACAGAGCCCTGGAGCCTGCGTGCCACAACTAGAGAGAGAAAACCCACAGGCCACGACTAGAGAGAAGCCTGTGCGCTGCAACCAAGAGCCTGCACGCTGCAACAAAAGATCCTGCATGCCTCAATGAAGATCCCGCGTGCCGCAACTAAGACCCGACACAGCCAAAGGTAAATAAAAATAAATAAAGAGTACTAAAAATAAGTAAATAAATAAAATGTTGCCATAATGGCATGATCACTGATCCATAAGAGCAGACATGAGCTGTAGCATCAAGCAGAGTTCTGCATGCCCACTAATCTGCCAGATGTTACCTCTGTAGGTGCTGGATTGTGGGATAGACCAGTGAGGCTGGAGAGAGGGTGAGATCAGTAAGGGGACATTTAGGGACTTGGGGGCAGCAGCTATTTACCAACCAATACATTTGTATTTCAAAAATTTAACAACTTTTACAACTGTACTGATGCATATCTGATGACTTAGCCTGGCCTAAGGAACAAGAGAAACGGCACACGCTGGATCTGGTAACACTTGACTTTAGCAGTCAGAAAGGAGAAAGATTCTGAGTATAGTTTGGTGTTTGTTGTCAAATTTGTTTCCCTTTGGGTCATATAAAGAGTGGTAAGTTTTGAGTAAGGTCTCAGGCCATGGTTGCCTTTGATATTTTTCTTTCCTCATCTCTTCTACCTCAGTTCAATAAGACTTTAAGGTCTTTGAGGGCTCAGAAATAGGGATAATATCAGTTTCTATGCCCATTGGTTGCTGTGCTAATTTAGGACCTTATTATTTTATGACTTGATCGATCTGTAACCTCTATACATACATCTCTTGTTCTAGGTTACTTCAGACTCCGTGATTTCTGCCACAGATGCTGAATTAATATTCCTGTAACATGCCTTTCATCATGCCACTTTCCTGCTCAAAAATCTTCAATGGCTTACAGTTGCCAATTGACCAAAGGCCATCTCCATCGCCTGGAATTCAAGTCCCAGTACAATCTAGTACACTGCTCCTTACCATTCTTCCCATGAATCCCACTTTTTCCCATAGATTTACGCTACTTACCCACCCATACAAGCTAACTTCAGTCCCCATCACAAGCCTGTACTTTTCGTTGTCCACAACAGTACCCCTATTTCTAACTGTCCTCATTCTATCTTTCAAACCCAGTTCAAATCCCATCATCTCCATAACTAACAGTAAATATTTTTTGAACAGCCATAGCATTTTGCATATCACATATGTCACATCATTTTTATTTTTATTCAATCTCAGTTGCTTAGAACTGGATTAATCGTAATTCCTGGTTCATGGCACACATTCTGACTTGTTTGCAGCAATTATGGCTCTACTTCATATTAAGCTACTTTAAGGCAAGTACTGTGCAAGAATAATATCTTCTGAAGTACCTAAAAGATAATTCGATAAATATTTAAAGGAGTCAATGGACAGATTTAAATGATTTCCTTCTGTAGTTTCCATAAAACCTGATTCAGAGTGACCCATTCTGCCTGGCATTCATTCATTCTGATGATCTGTGTGGTCTCCTCTACTGCACCTTGAAATACTCCACTCATCTAGTCAATTTTCTCCTTCCATATTCCCATATTCAAATGTTTGGATTATTTTCTGAATAATCTGTGTGTAAATAAAATTGCAAGTATTTTACTTTGGCAATTACAATGCTTTCAACACGTTAAATTTCACCACCTCACCACCTTTCTCCCAGCTCATCCCTTAAAGGAGGGTGTGGTGCAAAGCATCAAGGGAGAATCCTCGGATGAGAATTCTACTAATTACTACGGGCTGTGACGCTGTCTGACCTTCTCTACTTGATGTAACCAATTGGAGAACTGTTTTTTCCATCACAATGCATGGGTGATCGAGTTTATAGCCAAGCAGCTGTAAAACTAAAATGTCATCACACTCTGTAGGGATGAAAAGCATATGACAGGTGATGGGATACTTGGGATAGACAGAAGGATAAGACAGAACTTTGCCTGTGGTCTTCAACAGAGGATTAAAAAGGGGCAAAGTACCATGCTACGTGACAACACATGAGAGAGATGTTATCCAGACTTGAGGCAGGGGTGGGGTGGTCAGGAAAGCTCTGTTGGTCAAAGTGATTTCAGAGGTGGGACCAAGACCAAGCACAGAAGTGAGGAGAGGGGTGTAGAAACAGGGTGATAGCATTCCGGACAGAGGGAACAACATGTGCAGACCCAGAGGCAAGAGAGGGCAATCCTGAAAATATAAGAGTTCACACTGGCTGGAGGACAGAGGGGTGAGGCTTAGAAAGGTGAGTGCCAGACCCATTGGGGCTGGATAGGTCACTTTCAAAAGCTAGGAGTTTATTCTTAAGACAATGAGAACAATGACAACATGTTAAGTTAGGGTGTGTGAAAAGATCACTTTGGATGCCTTTTGGAGAATGATTTTGAATGTGAATAACATTTCATACTCAAACACATGGAAAGATTCACTCACCCCCATCTACTTCTATACATAAGGATGATTTAAGAACTCTGAGCTATAGTTAATTAATGCTTTTTTTTTTTTTGCTTAATTGCTTTAATGTCTTTTTCTCCATAATTCTTGCTAAAAATGTTATCCTTTATTGATTGGCCATTAACCATTTTTTTCCATTGTCTTTTTGGTTTTCCAGAAATAAAAGTCACCATCAGGCATAAGATATGAGAAAAACTGACATCACCACTTCTACAAAGAGTGACCCTAAAGACATAACACATAAAGAACAATATCACTGTTGGACTGATACAACCATCATGGAAAAACCTGTCAACAGAGAAGAAATGATGCACACAAAAAGCAGAGGAACATTTTTCTGGGAAGATGGAGTAGATGTATTTTTCTTTAGTCCTTCTGCTGAAGTACAACTAAAACCCCCAGACGTTATATATAAAATAAACAAGAAATGACACTGATAAGAAGGCAGACCAACTAGGGACCTTGAGATTCAAAGAACAACATGGTAGTCAGTTCCTTGGGCTTCCTTTTTCATCACGTATCCTAGACATAGAGCTGAAGAAGCTGGCATCCCCCAAAACACCAATGGGGATGGACAAAAACCCCCAAAACAACAAAATACAGTTCTCTCAGCCGAAGGATGAAGAAAAGGGCAGCCTAGCAAGATGGAACACTTGTGGACAGTAAACAACTGACTCCTCTCTTCTAGCCAAACTCCACAGAAAAAGACCTGTGACCCAAGCCCAGCCATACCAGGCAGAGGCCAAGTGGAGAGCCTAGACTTCCACTCCTGCAAAGCTCTAGAAAAGCACTCCCACACCTCTGCCAGAGTTGGTATGGGAGAAGGCCAAGCAGAGAGATGGGTCTTTCATGCCAATGAAGAACACAGAGGTGAGGATGGTGTCTCTCTTCCATACTCACCCAGAAATACCAAGGGGTCCCTCCCCACCCCACTGGAGTGGTGTCTCAGGGTAGGTTCAGTGGAGAGTGAGGACTTGCACCACCACCAAGCAGTAAAGAGGTTCCTTCCTTGCAGTGTCAGTGGAGGCCACATGGGGAGCAATCATCAGGCATCCCTACCCCTTCCACCCAGGGTGGTGTCAGTGAAGGCTTAACAAAGGGCATGGACTTCCACCCACATGCAGCAGTAATGAGGATCCCCTCACCACACACATGCTTATCAGTGTCAATCAACAGAGCAAAATGAGGAACCTGGGTTTCTATGTTCACCTGGCAGTGCCCCTCAACCCTCTTCCTCTGCTGGAGGAATGTTTATCTAACACTCCTGAAATGACAACATTGTAGAAATGGAGGACAGATTAGAGGTTTCAAGAGGTTAAAGTAGGGGCAGCCAAGGGTAGGAGGGAAGTGTTTGTTGTTCTAAAAAAGCATGTTATAGAATCTCCTGGTGGTAGAGCTGTTCTATATCTTGTCTGTATCAATGTCAATATCCTGACTGTGATATTATACCCTAGTTTTGCAAAATGATACCATTGTGAAAAACTAGGAAAATGACATAGGGGATCTCTCTGTATTAGTTCTTAAAACTGCACGTGACAATATTATCTCAAAAGAAAACATGTAATAAAAATTTAAAAAGCAAAAGGCAGAGAAGCAAAATTTCAAGGTGTATCCAGAAACATGCAATGTAGAGAAACTGTATCTTGGAGCCTGGGGTATCCGCGTCACTACAGAGGTGCAGTTGGTTGGAGGTCAGGGATATTTCTTCATACCTAACCATTGCTTTATACGTGGAACAGAATATGATGAAGAGTATGCGTGAGTATTAGCAAGACCAGAGAGGGTATTCCTCCTGCAGAAATTCACAAACTGACCCTCTTATTCATATATCAGTTTCCTTGAAATTTTACGGTTCCTAATGAGGGTCACACATTTCTCTTTCAAATTAATCTTAGGAAACACATTTTTCCTTATTATTGTAAATGGGATTTCACCACATTTTTAAAACTTAGTGTTTCATTGATTTGAAGTCTTTATCTTGCTACCTTACAAGTCTATTAATTCTACTCATTTTCCACGGATTTCTTTGGATTTTCTAGGTTAACAATAACATCATATGAAAATAGTAAAACGGCTCTTTTTTGTTGTTTAACATATTAAATATTGATGGTGAAAAAGTGTAACCTTGCCCTATTAATCTTTATGGTTATATCTTTACATATTTCACGTTTCACATAAATGTTTATTTGATTACTTTTTTCTCATAACTTATTCTATAGTTCATGACTTATTTTAATACAACTGCTTCCATATTTTGACAAAATCTATACATTTCAAGGTTTTACGAAAAATTTCCCAACCACTAAGACTGTGCTGCATTTAGTGATAACGGTTTGTTTTATGTTCGTTAAATGATTGTTTAAATGGTAAAAACCCACAATATCCTGGAACGCTGCCTTGACTGTGATATGAATTAAAACACTGCCCCAAACCATCAATCATCGATACATGTAAATAGCTTTACACATACATACAAACACCTACATACATACACACACACACAAAATACCACGGTTTTAGAACAAAATTTGGAAAATAATCTCAGTAACTAGATAACATGAAAGAGATAAATGTGTGATTAGCCACTTCCTACTGTTGATCTCGGCCTTCCAGATGGCTGACTTTGATTCTAAGCCAGTGCTTCTAAGGGTCAGTAGACTTGTTCACCTTCATTTCTCTAAAAAAGGAATGGAAAATTCTCAGGAAGTTGGGAACCAAGCAGAGTTTCCATATGCTGTATTCTAACATCTAAACATGGAATTTGCTTTATTTATTTACTCGTTCATTCATTCACTCAAAGTTTATTAATGCTTACTCCAAGTTCATGGCCATGTAGCAGAGGCGATGAAAAAAGAGAAAGGGAGAGAGAGAGACATAGACATAATCCTGCCCTAAAGGGATTCATAGAATACCAGAGGAGGACAAAACCTAACAAAAATGATGATGCTGTGTGGTAAATGTTAACAGAAAAAAAAAGATATTTATGAGAACCAAAAAATCTAGATCTATCTGTGCCAGGGCAAGAAGGAATGAAAGGGAAAGTTTCGTAAGAGAAGTGAGTTTGTTGTGAATCCTGATGGATAGGTAAGAACTGAACAGACAGACAAAATGTGGAATATTCTAAGCAAAGGAGGACAAAAATGCACAAGTGTGGAGCCGTGAAAGAGCCTGCAGTGTCTGAGCGGCCACCAGCACCCCGGGGTGGCCGGAGCATAAGATGCTGCAATGTTCATACCCAAGGGATCATCTAAGTCTAGCAGGATCTCATGACTTTGATGTTTATTCTCAAACTTTAAAAAGAAACACAGTAATGTTTTCTGAATCTCACGTTAAAGCATTAATTCAGTTTGTCAATATAGAGCAGGTGTCTCAACCCCAGTAGAGGGTGACATTTGGAACTTGTCACAGCTGTTTGGTGTATCGTAGGCTATTTAGCAGCATCCCTGGCCTCAAGCCACTAGATGACAATAGCTCCTTCCACTGTGACAACCAATAACATCTTCAGACATTGCTAAATGTCCCCAAGGGAGCAAAATCTCTCCTTGTTAAGAACCACCACTGGTAGAGCGTAACAATTTAAATTAATCAAGGACTTAACTATATGCCAAGCACCACAGCAAGCTTTTCACACGTATTATCTCACTGCCTTTTTATAACAATCCTACTGGTATTAACCCCATTTCATAGACTAAGAAACTAAGGCCCACAGAGGTCAAAGAACTTGCCCAGAAAAACACAGTGAGGAAGTGACAGAACCAGGATTCATCGCCAGCATTCATGCCACTAACTGTTAATCCATAACTATTTATTTATAGATTTATTTATGGATTTACAAGGTTGTATAAGGACTGAATCGTATCACGGCATCACCAGCATTTGGCACACTCACAGCGCCCATCATTTTACTGAGCCTGATTTTTTTTCTAGCTTGGGCTATCATTTTCAGATTGCTAACCTTGGCTACCATCCAAACTTGGCTAATCATCTCATATTTAGTAAGCACCATCTCCATGCAGAGCCCATGGAACCAAACACTTGAGATGCTAAGCTACAGCTGAGAAGCAACTGTTTATTTTAAATGTAGTCTGGAAAGAGCAGCAAAATGTTTCTGGATCATCTCCTTGATGGATAAGGACAGTGCAGTGAGTGCTATGGAATCATTGTAGGCAATAAAATGGCACAGAGACAGCGTGGATTCTGGGCTCCGAGAGAGCTGGGTCTGCTCACCAACTTCTTTAGAGATGAATGCCATTAGGAAAACTTAAAATTCTTTCACACTGTTTCCTCTTCTGCCAAAGAGGCACATAAGCGGGCAAAGACTTTGCAAGAGGCATGTGGATGTGGCATGATTCATTTTAGAGAGCCAATTTCCAGGACCTCGACATTCCTTTGTCCTCTTAGCTAAACTGATGTGCCAGAGAAAGCATCTACGGCACCTTTACACAACTGCCCTTTGTTCATTTTTCAAAAGAAATGTGTACTTTTCATCCCTTCTAAATCTTGATGCATTGCCCCAAGGCAATAAATCTCCGGGCACAAGTCAAAATCTTGGTATCTGGAGACCCTTCAGATTAAGGCACAATAAGCAGGTCCTCTAAGAAACTCTTCTAGTCTTTCACATATTTCAGTTAAGTATCTTTCAATATTTCTTGACATTGGAAATGGAGTATTTTGGCTCATTTCTGGGATGTTTTGAATTCAGATACATTGTAGCGTGGGGACGGGGGAGGGAAGGCATCGTTCATTCACCCCCTTTCCTTTTCAACCCCCTGACTACCGTCGAAGCACATGCCACTTCTTTAGAAGAGTCGCGTGAGGGCAAAGCAAGGAAGAAAATGTCCATAAGAAATATTGAAGGTGGCAGCAGCTTATTTCGCCCAGATGACAAATTCAGGGCAGGCTCTCTGCCTCGTTTATCAACTGTAGAATTCTAAAGTAATATGATTGCCACTGGAATGTGCACTGGCTTATTTAGGCCTTTTTCTCTCAGAAAATAAATCTGATTTGGAGGATAGGTTTGACTGTGAGAAACATTTTCACAAATAGGTGATATGGTAGATATTTGTCCAGAAATTAAATAAGCTAAATCTATGGCTCCAAGATTTTGATAAGAAGATATTAATGCACATTTTAGGGTAAAATAATTTTATCAAAGACTATTGAATTGTTAAAAGTTTATTAAAATTCAGGGACTTCCCTGGTGGTGCAGTGGTTAAGAATCCGCCTGCCAATGCAGGGGACACAGGTTTGAGCCCTGGTCCGGGAAGATCCCATATACTGCGGAGCAACTAAGCCTGTGCGCCACAACTTCTGAGCCTGCTCTCTACAGCCCACGAGCCACAACTACTGAGCTTGTGTGCCACAACTACTGAAGACTGCATGCCTAGAGCCTGTGCTCCGCAACAAGAGAAGCCACCGTAATGAGAAGCCCGAACACTGCAACGAAGAGTAGCTCCCGCAAACCGCAACTAGAGAAAGCCCGCGTACAGCAACAAAGGCCCAATGCAGCCAAAAATATATAAATTAAAAAAATAAATTTATTTTTTAAAAAAGTTTATTAGAATTCATACTATTTTGTTTTTCCCAAGATCAACATTAAACAAAATGCTTCCAAATGAAATAGTAACAGGTAGTCTTTTAATAAGTCCTGGTAAAGTTCTAGTCTTTGGGGGGGCTTCCCAGAAATTTGAGAAAGTGAATGATTGGAATGATGGGTTTTTAACCCCTTTTGCTGGTGAAAAGTTTTCCAGTTCCTTAGTTTCAATAAAATTGAAAGAGGACCTAAGGGAATTGTCAGCTGAGAGACCATTTACAATCCTTTTTTGACAATAGATAACTCACGTTATTTTTGGCATGTCACTCAGGAGGAGCTCCAAGAACTGAGTGACATCAATTTAACACAACTCTTTCAAATGCCATCTACATATTTGTATGAAGAAGGTTTTCAGCACTAAAACCTACAAAAATGAAAAACAGCATTGAAATGAATGCTGTATGCTCTTATTCTAATAGTGAACAACAGAAATCCATGAGTCCATGAATTAATGAACAAGCCGTCTGATTAAGAGATGAATCTCCAATAGTATCTTATTTTTTATATGTAACAAGTATCAAAATGTGTAATAATGTTTGACAAATTATATACAAGTAACAACTGCAATAATAACTCAATCTGTTAGCAATTTTGGTCACAGAAAATGTAAAAATTTCAATAGATATCAACAATTTTTGTAGCAGAGAAGTAGAATTCTGCAATCAATAAAAGCCTTTAGGACATAAAAATATGTTGCATTAGAAGAGAATTATGTGGGGACTTCCCCCTGGTGGTACAGTGGTTAAGACTCCACTCTCCCAATGCAGGGGGCCTGGGTTCGATCCCTGGTCAAGGAACTAGATCCCACGTGCATGCCGCAACTAAAAGTTTGCATGCCACAACTAAGGAGCCAGCGAGCCACAACTAAGGAGCCTGTAAGCCACAACTAGGGAGCCTGCCTGCTGCAACTAAGACCCAGTGCAACCAAATAAATAAATATATATTTTTTATAAAAGAACTATAAAAAAAGAATAGAATTATGTGGTAGAAGTGGAGTAAAGAGATCTAAGAAAACATGCAAAGTTTCGGCATTAAAAAAAGGTGCTTGCAGACATAGAAAACAAACTTATGTTTACCAAAGGGGAAAGGGGGGGAGGAGGGCTAAATTAGGAGTTTGGGATTAACATATACACATTACTATATATAAAATAGATAACCAACAAGGACCTACTCTATAGCACAGGGAACTACGCTCAATATTTTGTGATAACCTGTACGGGAAACAGAATCTGAAAAAGAAAAAAAAATATATATATATAAACCGAATCACTTTGCTGTACACCTGAAACTAACAAAACATTGTATCAACTATACTTCAATAAAACTTTTTTTAAAAAGGTGCTTGTTCATCAATGGATACTACTAGAAGGAATCAAATTTGCTGTAGTACTTAGATTTCGGTGGGTACATTTAATAGTGCTGCAACAGTTTTATTTTAAAACATCAATACAGTACTACAGAAATGCCATCTTTACAAACCCCACTGAAAAGTTTAGGGGGCCTCTTAAAAATCAATGAGGGGCACGTGGGTTTTCAGTCCTTCCATAGGGGTTACGTGAGCAAACACATTTGAAGATTACTGATTTCGCAGATGTTAATTGTTTTCCCTTTGTCTCCTTTTCATTGTTATTGGAAAGAGTTACTTATAACGGGGCTGGGGAAAAGAAGAAGGGAGAGAGGAAGATTTTACAGTGAGAAGCAGAAATTGGTCATAATCCTTCTTTTGACAATTTTTAAATATTGGGTATATTTATAAGTAGCTCTAAAGGAAACAACATTCTGACTTTGAGAGGTTCTGTTCAAGATGGTGATGGAGGATCCAGGGCTCACCACCTCCTCCGACACACTGAATCTGCAGCTACATATGGGACAACTTCCTCTGAAAAAAAAACTAAAAGCCGTCTGAGCAACCCCTACACATTGGGCAAATGACAGAAGGCCCACATCAAAACAGGCAGGAGGGGCTGGGACACAACCTAGCCATAAACCCCATAACAGCGTGGCCACCCACAATCTAGAGAAAACTCAAAGCCCGAAGCTGCTCCTTGAGGCAGGAGGAGTTTGAACCCCACGTGAGCACCCAACTTGTAAGACCTGCATCTGAGAGAAGAGACCCCAAAACATCTAGCTTTGAAAATCAACAGGGCTCGAGTCCACGAGACCCATAGACCATAAGGAACTGAGAAACGCCTCTTAATGGTCTCTTTCATGACTCACCTGCCCCAGGGTTCAGCGCAGAGGCAGTGGGTCCAGGGGCATCCGGACTTGCTGTGATTGAAGCTCATTTGCTCATCTTAAAGCATCTGAGATTAGCACACACCTAGGGGCCTGCTGACTGGCGGACACCATCTTCACCCCCTTCCTCTTCTTCACTCTAGCCAGTGGGTAGCATCTTTTCTTCTTCTTCTTTTTCCAGCAGATGCCATCTATACTCTCTCCCTCCGCTGTGCTCTAGAGCCATAGTATCTCCCGAAGGGGAGCTTTCACACATGGCTGGTGCCCTGGCTTTTGCAGCTGCTGAGTAGGGGACACCCCTTGATTGCCTGACTCTGGAGGCCGGCAGGGCTTACGCTCGTGGGTCCCACAGGACTGTAACCAATGGAGAAAGAGCTCTTAAACAGCTTCCGCCCCCAAGAGACAGGAAGAGGCAACAGACACAGGAGCTCAGACTTCCTGTGAAAGTGGCCTATTAGCGAATCATCACAGCTGCAGCCCGAGGGGGGGAGGTTTCCAATTAAACACACGTGTAAATGCTAACTGTGATCCTTTCCGGAGATCCCCAAGAGGAGGTGCTATCTTCACGCTCTCCCTGGCCATGCTCCAAAATGCCAATATCTCCCAGAGGGGGGCTTTCACACACGTCTGGTGCCCTGGTTTTTGCGACTGCCTCCCAGGAGATGTCCCTGGATTTCCTGTCTCTGGAGGCCGGGGGTGGGGGGCGGCCAGTATTCTTGGGTCCCTTGGAACGATCGGAGAGACAGTTCCAGGCAGGCTACTCCCCACCAGGGCACTGCACAGACAATAGACTGAAACCAACCACCGCCCCTCTGCTTCTGTGAAAGAGGCCTATTTTCTTCTTCTGGAGGCTTCTGGAGAGGTGGCTTCAGCTTTGCCAAGCAAACAGAGGCCTACAGAGGTGCTCTCAGGGAACCCAGGCAGTGGGGTGCCATCTATGCATGCTCTGCCACGCCACACCTTCCTGATACCTCCTGGAAAGTTTATACACTCGTCTGGAGCCCTAGTTTTTGTGACTGCCACTCAGGGGACACCTCCAGATCACCCGGCTCTGGCGGCCAACAGGTCTTTTACACTTGGGGTCCCAGAGGACTGCATATATCGCATACTTTAAATATCTGCATACTTTAGAAGCTGCTACCTAAAGGTGTGAATTCCAAACAGCCTGAATCTAGGTGCTGACTGAGATCCTCCCCTTTGGGACACTGACAGGTCCTGGCACAGCCTTAACTAAAATAAATTAGAAGTAAAATAGGCTGCGTGGACAGTCACAAAGGTTCAAGAGACAACCAAGAGCTAGGGGAGGGGTGGACGATAAGGGTCATCTCCTACACGGGGCCACTCGTTCAAGACTGAGAGGTGTCTGCTTTATCTAATGCACAGAAAGCAACGCAGAGAGTCAAGGAAAATGAAGAAACGGCTGTTCCAAACAAAAGAACAAGACAAAACCTCAGGAAAAAAACCTTAATTAAATAGAGATAAGTAATTCACCTGATAAAGAGTTCAAAGTCCTGGTCATAAAGACGCTCACCAAGCTTGGGAGAAGATTGAATACAGTAAGAACTTCAACAAAGAAACAGAAAATATAGTCAAGTACCAAACAGAAGGTATAGAGCTGAAGAATACAATAACTGAACTGAAATACAATATTCTGACTTTGGAGTTTGGTGATGTTTCACACCTGTGGTCTAATGATATGCATTTTCCTGTTATAAAAATTATGATAGGGCTTCCCTGGTGGCGCAGTGGTTGAGAGTCTGCCTGCCGATGCAGGGGACACGGGTTCGTGCCCCGGTCCGGGAAGATCCCACATGCCGCGGAGCGGCTGGGCCCGTAAGCCATGGCCGCTGAGCCTGTGCGTCCGGAGCCTGTGCTCCGCAACGGGAGAGGCCACAACAGTGAGAGGCCCGCGTAACGCAAAAAAAAAAAAAAAAAAAAAAAAATTATGATAGACTGGAAAATGCACCATCAGGACTGAATACCTACCACATTCAGTGGCAAACTGAACAAACTAGCCCAGTGCAGGCATCAGCGACCCATCCTCCTCAAGCTGATGGGAACCACTGTCAACATGCCAGCAATATTCCCTCATAAAAAAGCGAATAGGGATACATTGTACAAATTCCTTACACCTTACAAATCCATTATTAGGCACCACTGGGGATGATTTTTGGAGAAAAAACCCAGCTACGCTCTGCTCAGAGAACAAGATTTCCAAATGTTCTGGTTTCTATTCAAGAATTTCTAGAGCTCTCTGTCCTTTCTCTTTCCAAAGAAATGTCAGGAAAATGTGTGTGTGTATGTATGTGTGTGTGTGTGTGTGTGTGTGTGTGTGTGTGTGTATGCAGGTGTGTGCCGGGTGGGGAACTGTGTGTATATATTTACATGTGTAATAAGATATTCCCACATAAATATTCCATTGTTACCATTTCTATTGTGTAGCCTCCTTTTATGAAAAATAATATAACCGGGGCTTTGGCTCATTATCTGGTCCTCAGCCTTGACCCCCATCCAGCTATAATTTTAAATCTGCTAATCATTCCAAACTCACTGAAATGGAGTCGATGCCTGCAAAGCAGTGTCTCAAGATGTCTATTGTCTCTGTCTCTCAAATCCCTTCTGGCGAAATTCAGAACAGCTGCAACTGCTTGGATTTACAACAGGAGTTCACTAGCTATTCACAACTGATTATGATGATCTAGCCATGTAAAAATGACTCATCTAGTGAATTAACCATACTCTGTATTTGAATTATTGCTGACAAAATTTAACCAAATGTAAATATTTTGCATTCAAACAAATTCAGTACATTCTTTAAAATGTCTTAGCACATGCCTTTGTGGTATGGTGCTTTGGGACCCTGTGGTGCCCAAGGCAGAGGTGGAAACCAGGCAATTGCCTAAGATTTCAATAATGAGTTCTTGTCCATTTAAGATTCTGGTATTAAACCTGGCCTCTTATCTACATCCATTTTCTTTTCCTTTTTTTTAAATAAATTTATTTGTTTGTTTGTTTATAGCTGCGTTGGGTCTTCGTTGCTGCTTTCTCAAGTTGCGGTGAGGGGGTCTACTCTTCGTTGTGGTGCGTGGACTTCTCACTGTAGTGGCTTCTCTTGTTGCGGAGCACGGGCTCTAGGTGTGCGGGCTTCAGTAGTTGTGGCTTGCGGGTTCCAGAGTGCAGGCTCAGTCGCTGTGGCGCACGGGCTTAGTTGCTCTGCGTCATGTGGGATCTTCCCGGACCAGGGCTCGAACCCGTGTCCCCTGCATTGGCAGGCGGATTCTCAACCACTGCGCCACCAAGGAAGCCCACATCCTTTTCCTTGATGGGCTCTGAAGGCAGGCAGTGAGGATACAGAATGAACTAGAAAATCACTGCCCATTAAATCACTAGTCTGATGAAGCAGGAACAAAGCAAATGGTTGGACCAAATGTTAAATAGATAGCTAGTGGGAAGCAGCCGCATAGCACAGGGAGATCAGCTCTGTGCTTTGTGTCTACCTGGAGGGGTGGGATGGGGAGAATGGGAGGGAGGGAGATGCAAGAGGGAAGAGGTATGGGGACATATGTATATGTATAGCTGATTCACTTTGTTATACAGCAGAAATTAACACATCATTGTAAAGCAATTATACTCCAATAAAAATGTTAAAAAAAAAAGCGAATAGTTGGGTGTGGTGGGAAAGGGAACCTGCAGAAGCATGAAGAATGTCTGAGGAATGAAATAGAGTGGTATTTGGGGGAAACTATAACTAGCTCCAGCTTTTAGGTCAAAGGGTAAAGAGGTCAAATAATACAACCTTAATTCTCTGCTAAAGAGCTTGAAGTTTATTGAACAAATGAGTCATAATTAAAATACAGTAAGCAGTGGTGTGGAATGATTGGGTTTGTCTTTATATAACTCATTCTCTTCTTTTCCTGCCTAATACCACTTTGAGCTGCATGAAGCTTCTACCTTGTGGGTTGAAAGTGATCAAATATTGACGATCTCATAAGGATCAAACTGATACTTAACAGAATTTAAAATTATATTTTCGATTGTGTTTATTTGTTGAATGTCTATCTCTATGGCTAGATGGTAGACTCCAGAGCCAGACAACTTGGGTTCATAAATCAGCTCTATTAGCTGTGTGACCCTGGACCAGTTACTTTACCTCTCAGACTCTGTTTCCTTGTCTCACAATACTCCAGAGAGTTACTGTGACCGTGACATGAGTTTATATATATCGATGACTGAAATGGTGTCTGGGATGTAGCAAGTGCTACTCAAATATTAGCTATCATTATTATTATCGCCATCGTCAGTCATTTACTGCTGTCATCAGTAGCATTACCACTTCCAAATGTCTATGTTAAATGTGAAGAATGAGGAAAGTAATCCTAGAGCTAGAAACTGGAAGCGACTCCCTTTCATTAGGTTCGACAGTTTTTTAGTCCTCTTCCCTTAAGCCCAAAAACTAATCCTAGAAGGATGTTTTCTCAGCCCTTGAAACCTGCTCACGTAGTATTAAAGTTCCATACCTGAATTTCTGAATTATACAAAATATCTGCAGTAAATGAAAGCGAGTTATGTAGGTTTTTTTAAAAAACAAAAACAAAATATCAACAGCCTTTCATAAAGCATTGATTTACAACCAAAAAAAAAAAAAAAAAAAAACTTCCTATATGGGATGCAGTTTCGTCATCTCCCAAGTGAATTGTGAGAAAAACCCTTACAGCTAGCTCTAGTATTCTACTTTTCTATGAAATTAACAAATACAATTTGCCTCAGCATATAACTCTTCCCTAATCAAGCAAACAACCTCTACTTCAAAATCCAATGGCACATTATCCCACTGCCTTTTCCCACACAGGATTCTTGATTTTCACTGGATACTCGTCATGTCAATATGGTCATCTCGAGTAGCAGCAAAGCTTCCCGATGGTACTCACCTGCATGCAGGAACCTTCCTTATCCTCCCCATAGCACAATTCCTCAGGTTAGGGCCACTAGTCTAGCCCAGAAGAGCAGAATTTACAAAATAGATGGGATCCCCTGTCTTCAATATCTCATTCTTGAGATAATTATTTTAATGTTCATTCATTAGCTTTCTCATAACATTTATATCATCTCACAATGATTAATAATAAAAGCTACCACTGATCAAGAATTGATGTGCCAGATACTGTCCTATGCATTCTAAGTATATTCTCTCAATTACCCAACCATCTATCTACACATATATACATGACTGTATACACACACACATATCTATAGGTATACTTCTATATACATATATGTCTGTGTATATATATACATAAAACTATACCAAAAAAATATATATATACATAAAACTATACATACATATATACACATAAAACTATACCATTATTAAGCCCACTTTACAGAAGAAACTGAGAATCAGAAAGAATCATCCAAAGCCACACAGTTTATGTCAGAGGCTGACTTGGAGCTCGATCCTTCTGCATTTTTAACCACTTTCAGTTCAGTGTTTATGGTCCCCAAAAAGCAATGTACCCAAGAAGCTTTTTTCAAAAGTGCAAAATAAGCAGTTTGATAACTTGAAAACAGGATTTAGAGAAAAGTGTCCCGGGTCCCTTCCCGGTCCTGCTGATTGATGACGGGATATGCCATCTTGAGCAAAATACTCGTCTTTCCCCGAGACCTCAATTTCCTCTTGTAGAATGAAGGGTTTAGAGCAGATATCCCTAAGGTTTCTTTTGGCTCTAAAGAGAAATGATTTGCTTTGGAAAGGCATTGTTTCTACAATGAGGATGAATACCCAGAATGCCAACTCTTCTTAATGAAAGGTAACATCCTCTCCTGAAGCCATAAAATAACTAACTTCTAGTCATCCTGCAGATCTCGGTTTAGAGAGTACAATATTAGTCTAAACTTCTCTGCAGTCCCTTCTTCATACTGCACTTCACAGTTTGTGATTACAAATTGATTTGTGCAGTTAGACTGTAAGTTCTAAGAAGGTAGGCACCGTGTCTGTCTGTTCACCACTGAACACCTACCTGCACGTTGAACTACTGAACCACTGGCACAGAGAAAGTGCTCAGGAACATTTGTCAGCTAAATGGATTTTAAGAGGGGCTCACAGTTGCTAGGTTTTCAGTATTGGATGATTTAGAGCAAATATTTCTTTCTGCCTTTCCAAAAGATAAGAGTCTAGTAATGAGTCTTTCATGTCATCAGAAGGCTATAATTTATTTATTTTCTCTTAGCTGGTACCATGAAGGAGAAGCCAGTGATGAACACTGCCTCCCGAAAGTGTGAAAATCACAGCTCAGAGTTTCAATACCACTTTCTCTAACCCCTGAGAAACAAATATTGAAGATGGCAATATCAACATTTATATCAGGGACTTTCTGGCAGTCCAGTGGTTAAGACTCTGTGCTTCCACTGCAGGGAGTGCGGGTTGGATCCCTGCTCGGGGAACTAAGATCCCACAAGCTGCATGGCACAGCCAAAAAAAAAAAACCCAAAAAACAGTTATATAAATGAACTGGATCTAACTGCAATCCTGCACATAAGGAAGGCTTACTAATTTAAGAGAAGGGATGGAAAAACGAATCCTTTTGTGCTGGTGTTCTTGGCTGGAACCAGCAGCCAAAGTGCTGTTGTCCCCTCTACTGCAGCTCCACTGACAGGCCCACCCAACTGTGTACATTTTACAGGTGGACGGCTGTGCCTCTCTGCCTGCAATGCACCACTGGTAGCAGCCACAGCGACCTGGGTAACGGGGGGCAGTGGGTTTGTGAACTGCCCCCCTCTCTTCCTGCAGCTTATCCCCGGGGATGCAAGATTCCAGTGCCCGGGAGCGGTGGAGGCCGGGTACAGCATGGCTGAGGCTGTTGGGCAGCCACACGGCAGTGGCTAATTGGCAGCGAGCTCAGTCTAGGACCACACGGAAAGCAGACATGCTGACCACAGCATGCAGCAAAGAAAAACGAGAGCTTCTGCCTGTGTTCGGTGGGCTTGGACGGGAGAGGGAAGGAGGGGGCGTCGGGGAGAGTGCCAAGCTGGGCTGTTCATGAAAGTGTGGGAAGATTCAAGGGGAGGCATTTTTCCAACTCAGAGGCAGTTGGGCAGATCCCACCCTCCCTTTTTTCTGCTTAAATGAGAAATCCTGCTTGATGGAGTGGGAGCAGGGCCAAGAAAGGAATGATTCTGCTGGGCGAGCATGGATGCTCGGACCCGGGAAGGATGTCCGCCAGCTGGGATCAGGGCCAGTGGTGGGGGGAGGAGAAATCAAGGGAAGGGAGATGAGGGAACAACACGAATGAAAGCAAGTGTCAGAGGCTGAGACTAGCAGACGCCAACGATTATATACAGCATGGACCAACAAGGTCCTACCGTAGAGCACAGGAAACTATAGTCAATATCCTGGGATAAACCACAGTGGAAAAGAACATTAAAGAAAGAATGTATATATATTATAACTGAATCACTCTGCTGTACAGCAGAAACTAACTCAACACCATAAATCAACTATACTTCAATTTAAAAAACAAAGTAAAAGTGAGTAAGAGAAGAACCTGAGAAGAAATGTCCCACTAGGAGAAGAAAAGAGAGAAAGCAGGTCAGGTCAAAGACCTGGAAGGTTCACGGAGAACCACGTTTCTGTGTTACAGAGCAGACCCACCTACCTTCCCAACAGCAGAATGAAATAATGTTCACATGAAACGAGCAGTGAAAGACCACACCGGCCAGTATAAAGTAAACCTACTGCCCCCAAATTCTCCTGGTGGGTATTAATTTCCATGGGAATACATTTTTCCCAAACAGCAAACCATGGAAGGGTTGTAAGTTCTAAAAACCATGTTACCTTTTAAGTAAAACAGAGCAAACCAAATGCTATCACAGAAAAACCATATAGTACTTCTAAATATCTGATATTTCCTAAAACATAATTTATTTTTGTATCACAGCTAAAATATAATTTAGAACCCAAGAATCCTAAGTTGTTCTTCTTGTCTTTCTAATATAGTATTAAAAACATGAAGATCCTGTGGTAAGAAAACCTAGAGGAGATAAAATTATAAATGTCGAAGAAGGGAATTCCATTTTGAAGTGATGTCACTTTTAGAGCTTTCTAATGTCCCTTCGTGGAGACTTATGAAGAGCTAAAAGACCATCAGTTACATTTTTTGGTGACAATCCTACACGTTACATGTGGCCTGAGGGCCAGAATCCCACAGGCTGCAATCTCTCACAGAGGCTGAGGTATATTTCGGCGATTTGGCTATTGACTGATTACAAATAAAAGGCCCCATTTCTTCCCCCTTCCCGGATCTGAACCTAGGCTTCAAGAGGCCATTCTTCCTCTTGGAGCTCTGCCCCTACCATGTAAACAAGCCTGGGTTGACTTCATGGGGTCTGAGAGGCCATATAAAGGACAGCCTAGTAGTCCTAGACGAGCCCTTTTAGACCAGCCTCCAGCTAGCTGATCCCCAAACAGGTGAGAGAACTCAAGTAAGATCAGCGGGGCAGCCAACCCTACTCACAGCCAACGACAAATGCTTGAGCCAACACAGCTGAGACCAAAAGTGCTGCCCAACCGATCCACAGACTCATGAGCAGTACCAGATACTTAGTGTTTACCCATGGAGTATGTGGACTGATTCCTACACAAGACAACTGACACAGTTACACACAGACTGGGCACTCACCTGTGCATTCGTACTGCAGACCCTTCCCGTAATACCCCTTCTCACAGATGCACTCAAACTGACCCGTGTGTGTCCCACACTTGCAGCTTGCCATCTGGTCACAGCAGTCTTTGCCGGCTTCACACAGATACGAGCAATGGGACATATCCTCTTGAATAAAACTCCCAGAAGGCAGATCTACCAAGCACATATGACAGGGGGGTCATAAAAAAAAAAATGAATGAGCAGTTGAATGTTACATTCTCTCGTTACCACAACTGAAGCTCAAGACAGAGAAAATATCTTTTCATTTCCATCAAATTCCCAACTGCTCCCCACTCCCATCCAAATATGAAGGTGTGTGATTTGCAGGACCACAGACTGGGAATTTGATTCAGCTGGTTAAGCTATTTCAGTCTTGGACCTCATCATAAGTTCTCAAGGCCACGCAGGGTCAGGCAGAAATTAAGTAGTTTCAGCGAGGAATCTCCAGATGCAGCAGGAAGTAATGTAGTCGGTTCTCCAGGTCAGTCCCCAGGCTTCCACACCAGCATGAGGTCAGGCAGCAGTAACCAGATTTCTAGAATCCTTGTTCAGATAAATAAATAAAGCTGCAATCCTGACTGCTGTCAAAGGGTGCTGATGGTGATTACTGATTTAAGAATAAATACCATTACTTCTATAATTATTTGATTAAAAACTGAAACAATGGCACCACACAAGTTGAAGAATAGAACCAGGATCTGGTTTCTCTCTCAGTTTTAAATAAATCTTCACTTGTTGTGTAAAAGGAGACCATACAGATTATTTGAGCCATGCTCTGAAGTGAGCCATGCTGGGAATTCAACAACACAGGCAGAGCTGTCCTGTTCTGAAAGTGACTTAACGGGGCAGGGTAAGGTTGACTATGACTTACCAGGAATGGATGGCCTAGAATCAGGCACACAGTAAGTTCCATTTACCCTGCTGAGAAAGTTCAAAAGTCTTAGCCTAAATTCCAGCACTAGGTCCACAGTGCTAGGCCCAGATACAGTGATAGGTCCACAGTAGGAACGCAAATAAGTGAGTTTCAGCAAGACACATGAACTGCCATTGAATACCCAGAAAGGAGATTGGTGATGGCCTCAGTTATGGAACATCTGTCTCTATGCATTAAGACCCTGAACAATAGACAGGGACAACGTAAAGGGAAGACCCCTGCCCTAAGAGAAAGAGACTTGTACAACCAAGTACCCTAAAGCCCCATCTAATAGACTATGGTGTGGGTACAAGGTCTGCAACATGGGCATCTTGGACTTAGCTCTGAGACACAGGTTTATTTGGCAGTTGAGGGAGCAAGAAAAACGTAGCTATAAGATTGGTGCACTGGCATTTAGGTCGGGGAGCGAGATAAGTGAACAAGCTGCATATGTGGAAAGCTATTATTCTGGAACCTACATCTATTGAGACTGGCCACAAACATGGACAGCCTTGAGACCAAAAGTGGATCCATCCAAATTGAAAGTAGTTTCAGCAGACCACAGATAGAGAGAACAAACTAGTGGTTACCAGTGAGGGGAGGGGCAGTGTGGGGGTGGGGGAGTGGAAGGTACAAACTCTTGGGTATAAGATGGGCTCAAGGATGTACTGTACAACACAGGGAACATAGGCAATATTTTGTAATAACTGTAAATTGGAAGTAACTTTAAAAATTGTATAAAAATAAAAAACTATATATATAAAAAAGAATGTTGCTTCAGAGAACATGGAGGCAGGAGAAATGAGGTTCACTTCCTTTGCCCCCATCGTTTCTTTTCAGTAAAAACAGGATTTTTTCTTATGGAACCTGGAAACTTGATTCGAGTATTACACATTTTAGATTTTAGTATTTTGTAATAAAAGTGATGCCTTTCAAAGCTCTGTTTTGATAGGGTAACCAAAATCCTTTCCTTGAAGACTCTGTCCCATCCAGTTTCTGACTCAACTTGCATTGGGCAGAAGGTCCCCATCCTACAAAACAGAAGGTTGGTAGGACTGGAAACGAGTCCTCTACGACACAGCTAATAACACCCACAATTTCATAATCCCATCTAGTGCAACAGCCACTCTGTCTTCCTACTCAGCATATATATCACTTTTCCCAGAGAAAAGGAGAAACCAAAAAAGCCCCACCGTTACTGAACTTCTGTCATATGCCAAACACTGTGCTGGTGAAATTTAAATATTTTATTTAATCCTCCTGACAAAGCTATTCGGTACATGTTATAATACCTCTATTTTAAAAGTAGAGGAAACTGAAGCTCATAGATGTTAGATAAATTGGCTAAGGTAATAGCCAATGGACAGTTATTGAGAGCTTAGTATAATAAGCCCTCAGTGACTTTTCTAATCACTTTATATGTATTAATCCATTTAATCCTTGGAATAAGCCTATGAAGTAGGTATTATTCTTGTACCCTACTCTATTAACAAGAAATCTAGGGAGTGCAAAAGTTTAATAATTTTCCCAAAGCCACCCAGTTAGTAAGTGACCAATTGGGAATTTTTGCTCTATCCATAGGTAGCCTGAGATGCTGCTCTGAACTCTTCTGTTGGAACTACAGTAAGGCTGACCCACTTATTTTGAACATCACTAATTGTGAGGAAACCTCATGTTGCCATGGTTTGCCCATCAAACTGAATCTTTCACGTGGATACTTGCAAAGATCAAGCCTAATTTGCTCCATGGCGTTGGTCTGAGGCTAGATCCCCATCTCCTCCTCCCAATCTGCACTTTCTCTCCTGGATCACTGCAAGATACATGCCCATACTACACTTGGAAGTTCATCTGACTTAAGTCACCCAGCTAAACATCCTTATAAATGGTGTACAAAGAACTCTAGTGAATGGATTTACTGGTGCTATTCCCTGTCGCTGTCACTGCTCTTCAGTTAATCCATAAGCATATCTATATTCAAACTGTCAGGTCAAGAAGTATGTGTTGAGTATTTATTGTCCCTATAATCTTCATGTATATTTCTGGAAACATTCAGGTTAGATTCACTAAGCATGTCTCTGAATGTTTATTTCATCCTTCCAGATAACTGAAGATGAGATGTAAGTCAAGGCTTCTGACTCCGTGTGTGGCCTCAAAACACACCTCAGTTCATTCCACTGATTCTAATGGTTCCAGGTGGGAGCGTATGGATATTTTAGTGAAAATATATCATAGTTATTAAAAAGCAAAACAAAACAAATACTCCTGTTGCAAGGCCAGAATGTCATCTCTACTTGTGAAGTTCAACGCAGCTCACAATACACGAAGAACACATGGGCATCACGCTCAGCGAGGACCTCATAGGACTTGGTATTATCCCCACAGTGGGTTTCAAGAAATAAGCAAGAAGCAAACCCTGTTTAAAGGCATTGCGTGATGCCAGTAGGTTTCCATTACCTTCATGCAATGCTCGGCGGGCTAAAGCCTCAAATTCTTCAAAACTGTGGAGCAGGTAGCAGTGCTCCTCCTTTGGGGTGGAAGCCATGTCATTCAGTTCTCGAATGTTTCCTTGCCATATGCCAAAAGTGAAGATTTCCACTCCAAAATCTCGCAGGGATGCTGCAATGGGTCTTGGATCTCCCCCGTTGGAATATCCATCCGTAATGAGAAATATAACTTTTGTTGAGTTTTCTCTAGAATGACGAAGGATTTGCTGTAATGAAATAGGGCAAGTTAGTATGAGTACGTATTGTGTTGGCCTACTCTGAGCCTCCCTTATTAGGTAAGGGAGTGCTGGTGAAGATCATTAACATTTCACAAGAGCGAGGAATGGAACACTGATCAGTGAAGGTAAAACACAAACAGGCACAGATGAGAGCCTACAATGGTCTTCTCAAAGAGCCACAATAAACCTCAAAAGCATTTAAAATGTATCATCATCATCACCATCACCATCATCATCATTGCCATAGAGCTTGCTAATTGAGAGCAACAAATGTTTATGGGGACTTCCCTGGCGGTCCAGTGTAAAGAATCCACCTTCCAATGCAGGGCATGCAGGTTCAATCCCTGATCGGGGAACGAAGATCCCACATGCCGCGAAGCAACTAAGCCCGCACACCACAACTAGAGAAGCCTGCGCACCGCAGTGAAGAGCCCACGCGCCGCAACGAAGACCCAGCACAGCCACACACACAAAAAAGTTTATGGAATGAATTTGTATTAATATTATCAATTATTGTTAAACTATTTCTATTGATTTTCAGGCTCAAAATATGGACCAAATCTGAGTCTTACGTATCTACTTCCTATCATATTTAGCTAGCTACCCATTTACCTACCTAGCTGAACCACTTCATGATCATACACTAAAAGATGGACGAGAAGAAAATTTAACAGAACATGTCTTTTCCAGAGTTAATAATGACTCACTTGCCTCCTCTATTTGTTTTTCCACTGCTCCTCCAAAATTGGAGAATTGATTCAACACTTCATCTTTTTTGGACCACCCAGTATTAGCACCAAATCAGCTATTTTTTTGGTGGTGTCCTATCTTCATGAGAAAATACTGATTCACTCAATTTGACAGCTGGGCTTTACTGTTTTAGGACAAGTGAGTTATCCTTTACAATGTTACATGCTGTTCCTTCTCTATAGATAAAAGGAAAAAGGTGAAACCTTTTTTTTAAAAAAAGTGTATATTCATTGCCACTGATGCTTTGTAACGTCATACTGTAAAGGCACAAGAGATCCAATGGTGAGTCTGCCTTATAAATAAATTTGCCGCTGTTGCTTTTCATTAGAAATGGATAGGAAGGTAAAGAGGCACCAGGGTATATTTTCTGGCAAGTTCTTAGAAGGAATCCAATGTTTCTTAAGCAATGATTCAAGAAATACTACATTCAGAAGAAGAGCAACATTATAACCTACATTCTGTTAAAGTTAAAAGGAGATATTATGATTTTAAAAATAACTTTGCCTCAATTCATGTTAGGGGACAGGCTCAGCTATAAGACTCAGATTCTCTCATAAGATTCATGTCTGTAGAAAGCATATTTCATTAGTATATAATTAATAGGTATTTATTCTAATTCAATAATTCCTGCCAATTAATTTCAGAGTTTGTGAGCTAAAGATAAAGCTGTTAAATCCGAATTTAAAGACAATTAAATTAAACTAAAATTTACTCTGGAAAACATCTGGAAAGCCAGCAATTTGAGAAAAGGTATTCAAACACTTCATTCCACTTCTTCTCGAAAACCAAGTGAAATAAAGGAAAACAATCAGTGTGGAACGACCGTACTGAAGACAGGAATGGAGGGCAGGTGTATGTGGCAGAATAACATGAGATACTAATGGCTCTTAAAGCTTAAAAAGCCGCCCTCTTGATGAATGACAAGACGATCTGGGGTGAATACTTGGTACATGTAAGATGGAATCCTCACTCCAGACAAGAAAAGAACTTCTGAATGGCTATCGTCAAAAAGAACAGAAGTAACTAATGCTGGTGACGATGTGGAGAAAAGGGAACCCTTTGTACACTGTTGGTGGGAATATAAATTGGTGCGGCCACTGTGGAGAACAGTATGGAGGTTGCTCAAAAATCTAAAAATAGCATTACCATATGACCCAGCAATCCCACTCCTGGGTATATATCTGAAGAAAACAAGAACACTAATTTGAAAAGATACCTGAACCCCAACGTTCACAGCAGCATTATTTACAAATGCCAAGATATGGAAGCAACCTAAGTGTCCATCAAAAGATGAATGGATAAAGAGGATGTGGTATATATACACAATGGAATACTACTCGTCCATAAAAAAGAACGAAATTTTGCCATTTGCAGTAACATGGGTGGATTTGGAGGGCATTATGCTAAGTGAAATAAGTCAGACAGAGAAAGCCAAATACTGTACGGTATCACTTATTATGTGGAATCTAAAATGTACAACAAATTAGCGAATATAACAAAAAAGAAGCAGACTCATAGAGAACAAACCAGTGGTTACCAGTGGGGAGAGAGAGGGGAGGGACAATATACGGGTGAGGGAGTGGGAAGTACAAACTACTGGGTATAAGAATAGGCTACAAGGATGTATTGTACAACATGGGGAATATAGCCAATATTTTGTAGTAACTGTAGATGGGGTGTAACCTTTAAAAATTGTATAAAAAGTAATTTTAAAAAAGAACCTCTGAGGAGAGGGAGAGAAAGAGGAGTTAGGGGAGGAGTAAATGTTGCTGTGAGGCGCTGTGCTCTATACCAATCCCTCCACACCCCGCAACTCAGTCACTGTAGGAGCGATGACAGACATTCCTTTATAGGGATGGGTATAGGGATCCATGAGTCCTCTTTCCATGTGGATATCTGGGATAATAGTAAGTCCCACAGAAGTGCTGCTGGGCACAGTGACATGGGGCAATAGAATATAACTATGTGGGCATGTTGAAGGGGAGAAGACCTGATGGGTCTTGTGTATTCCTGGAGAGGCTTAGGAGAGAGAGTTGGTGCAATATCAAGACTCCTAGGGAGTTTTGCAATATTAAGGATGTGGGAGTGGCTGACAGCATGGACCATGAGAGCTATGTCTCTCTCAGGCAATAGCAACATGAAGAAATCCTGGAATCCCCAGGAGATTACTGCACCAAGGGTGGCAAAACTGACAAACCCATATGCAGATGACCAAGGATGACCATCATGACCACTGATGAGAGAACTGAGACAATTCCAGATGATGGACATGCAGGGAGTGTCAGAGCTGAGAGGTGGACATCCACTCCCTTGCTGCAGCTTTGCAGAAGCTCCAAAGTTTAGACTCAACTAGAGGGAGAAACGGAAGAGGGAAACATTCCTGAATGTGGCTCCGTTTTCAAAAGTGAAGCACTTGAGAAATTTCTGATTTTGAATCTGCTTGGAAGTATCTGGATGGAGTTTTCTCTCATCAGGTGGATTGGAGTCTCAAAATAGAAATGACAACTAGAAAAATATATTAGAAAAATAAAGAATTTTAAAAAAATCTTCATCGGCAGAGAGTGAAATATGTTCTTTTTTACAAACACAGCTTCTCTTACTGATGGAACCTTGTGATATCTTGGGAAACAGGTAGAATAAAGTCTTTTGGAACTCCGACAACCCCACCTTATTTAGAGGGAGAGGCAAAGGCTAGAGATGAAGAGCAGGGGGAGAGAGAAGGAGGTCACTTGATTCAACCTCTTTGCAACACAGCTCAAAGATATTCCGAGGTGACAAAGGCAAGGACAACTTCAGACAAAAACCTAGTCTTCTCCCCACATGTAACTTCCTTGAAGGCAGATATTTTTGTCTAGTTCTTCAATTCTTAATTCTCAAAGTTTAGCACAGCACTTGGGAAACAGTACACACTCAATAAATATTAGTCAATAAATAGCAGCCCATAATGCAGCCAGTGCTCAGGCCAAAAACCTTGGAGTCACCCTTATCTCTCTCTCCTTGTTGTATACTGCTTTAGAAAGCTTCCCCTCCCGAAGTCTATTAAAATATTCTCATAGTCTTTTCTCTAATACTTCTGTTTTTTAAAAATTATTAAATCCATACATTTTTCTTTGATGTGAAATAGATACTCCCTTTACTTTTATCCAACTTCATAAGCAATTTTCTTCCCTGGTTAAAGTCTCTTCATTCTGTTTTATTGACTTACTTGTTGATTCATGGCCAATGCCACATAGTTTGGTTACTATACTGTCATAGTATTTTTTTTTTCATATCTGGTAGGGAAACTCTAACATCTTTTTATTTTCTCTTTTAAAATGTTTGTAGTTAACCTTGAACATTTTCCTTTCCAATTGAGCTTGAGAGTCAGCTTATCAAATTCTTATTTTTTTTCTATCCAACCATTTGATCCAGCAATTCCACATCTAGAAATCTAGAGTGGATAAACTCTAGGATACACTGGAGAGAGTTGCTTGAGTACATTGGTCTTAAGTGAGCAGTGGGAATATACAGAATGTGTGTGTGTGCTGTAGAGTTTTGTACAAAAAAAGATAAAGTTTTCTTTTTGTGCCTTTATTGTCCTTTGGACATAAACAGATACCATCTTGGAATATTAATCTTCACTCCTGTCAATAACACTCCTTGACATCCAGGTTAGGATTTGCAGAGATTTCTGGTTGTACTACTCATTAGGTACAAAACACTTTAAGCTGTGATTCTATTTTTCTTCTCTTCTTGCAGAGAACTACTGAGTATTTACAGGAACCATTATATCTGTTGGCAAGACAATATATTAAGCTTAAAATAGTAAGAAGAATAGCAGGACTAGTAGTCCAAGCAAAGAATTTCACAAGATCTGGGTTTGGAATGCACTTTAAGGATAGAGCGGGGAATGGATGATTTACTGACAATAACCTACCCCCTCCCCCAATCTCTGTGCTTCATCATACTTGAATAAGAACATAATTCAATAAAAACAATTTTTTCATCCCACAGATCTAAGAAGTAAATAGAGCTGTGGTAATGTTAGTGGAATGTGGTAGAGGACCAACTCTTGATTCTCCTCTTACGGTTCCTGAAATAGTTTACATCATCTGCAATCCTTTGAAAGGTATTTAAGAAATAGAATTTTTTGGTCCAGAATACTGAGTGAGGCAAACCCTTTGTGGCCAACAAAAAATTTGACATGAACTTTGTATAGCAAAAGGTTATCACCATCTGTATTGTATCAAGCCTCTGATTAGCTTGTATAAATATCTGGCAGAGAAGTAAGCTCCCCTTGTCCAGTAAGAGTCATTAGAATGATAAAAATGCAGGGTTGTGTAACATTGTTCTAACACCCGAGATCCATCACCATTACACAAGACTGCAATCCCCCTCCCCACACCCTCCAAGTCAGGCCACAAGGGAACTGTTTTGAAAAATGATCTTGAAAGAAAAACAGAGGTTACAAGAAAGCTGACATGGGGACAATATTTGCCCTTGGGCTCCATTAATTAAACTACGTGTAGATATAATACCAACCTCAGCACAACCTTAGCTGCAATTACCCACTGTGGCCAACTTTGACTGAGGATAGTAACTATAGAAACTCATAAGTCATCTTTTAAAAAATATGATTTTTGTGAACTGATACCTATTGTGACTCTAACAGAGCCACTTTCCTCCAGGAGGCAGAAAACTAGTGAATTACGCCAGTGTTTCAACTTGTTTTCCACATACGTTTTTTTCCATGTTAGGGAACATTAAGTACAAACAATACACCACAGGGAATGTAAGTTGGTACAGCCACTATGGAAAACAGTATGGATATTCCTCAAAACACTAAAAATAGAGTTGCCATATGATTAAGCAATCCCACTCCTGGGCATATTTCCAGACAAAACTATAATTCAAAAAGATACATGCGTCTGTATCTTCATAGCAGCACTATCTACAATAGCCAAGACATGGAAACAATCTAAGTGTCCATCGATAGATGAATGGACAAAGAAGATGTGGTGTGTATATATACACATACAATGGAATACTACTCAGCCATAAAAAAAGAATTAAATAATGCCATGTGTAGCAACATGGATGGACCTAGAGATTATCATACTAAGCAAAGTAAGTCAGAAAGAGAAAGACAAATACCACAGGATATCACGTATATGTGGAATCTAAAATACAACACAAGTGAACTTATCTATGAAACAGAAACAGACTCACAGACATAGAGAACAGACTTGTGGTCGCCAAGGGGGATGAGGGGTGGGGGACAGATGGATTGGAAGTTTGGGGTTAGCAGATGCAAGCCTTTATATATAGAATGGATAAACAACAAGGTCCTACTGAATAGCACAGGGAAGTATATTCAATATCCTGTGATAAACCATAATGGAAAAGAATTTTAAAAAGAGTATGTATATATATATATATATATATATATATATGTGTGTGTATAACTGAATAACTTTGCTGCACAGCAGAAATTAATACAACATTGTAAATCAACTATACTTCAATTTAAAAAAAGACACCATAAGCTACTTGTAATATTTTCCTCATTCTTCAAATTCCAAAATTTCATCAAGCTTCATCTGCTATTTAGTTAATACTTTTAATTTGAATACTCAAATATTCTTCAGTTCAAGGAATGTTTATTGCTTTACATCTGTGAATAGTATATCTGGGAAAAGGATATATTCATATTCTTATATATTCATATTCATCTGTTGGTTCATCATTTTCTGGACATATTCTATTCTTTTTTCATTTTTATCTCATTCTACTTCCTTCCGAATTGGGTGGAAATGTCTCAAGCTTTTCTTCCATATCACTGGTTTTACACAGTGTTTCTCTTCCCTTCTACTTCCAATTAAGAATTAATCCTGGGGGCTTCCCTGGTGGCGCAGTGGTTGAGAGTCTGCCTGCCGTTCCAGGGGATGCAGGTTCATGCTCCGGTCCGGGAGGATCCCATATGCTGCGGAGCAGCTGGGCCCGTGAGCCATGGCCGCTGAGCCTGTGCTCTGCAACGGGAGAGGCCACAACAGTGAGAGGCCCACATACCGCAAAAAAAAAAAAAAAAAAAAAAAAAAGAATTAATCCTGGACCTAGAGATTATGATACTAAGTAAGGAGACAGAGAAAGACGAATACCATATGATATCAGTTATATGTGGAATCTAAAAACATGATACAAATACATTTATTTACAAAACAGAAACAGACTCACAGACATAGAAAACAAACTTATGGTTACCAAAGGGGAGGGGGGAAGGGATAAATTAGGAGTTTGGGATTAAAATATACACACTACTATATATAAAACAGACAAACAACAAGGACCTACTGTATAGCACAGGGAACTATATTCAACAACTTGTAATGACCTATAATGGAAGAGAATCTGAAAAAGAATAGATATATATATAACAGAATCATTTTGTTGTATACCAGAAACTAACACAACATTGTAAATCGACTATACTTCCTATTTTAAAAAAGTACCTTAAAAATCGCCTAAAAATTGTCACCTTAAGAAAAAAAAGAATTAATCCTGGCATTGCATTTATTTTTCTTTTTACAATACTTCTTTGTCTCACACAGTTTTCTCTTTATTCCCTTTAGCTTCTCAGCCAGTTTTGTTTTCCTTTCAGTCCTTTGTTTATTTCATTTCTCATCACCATTTCAGTGTTTTATTTACCTATGGTAAGTGCACATAATAAATGCTTTCTAAGATTTAGTTCTGTTTTTCACAGTGAATTCCTAAACTTTATCTGTACCTTACATTCTATCTTTACTTTATTTAGCAAAAAAATTTCAAAGAAGCCAGATAGGAGTTTTGTGTCCTCCTTCTTCCTCAACCATGAATGAAATGGTATATCCAGTGAGTGTTTGCAGCAAACAATCGACAAGTGCGTAAAATCAGTGTTGGAATACATGGCTATAACATTTGCTATTATTATTATTGATAAAACAAATCAAAAACCTACCCAAGCGATCAGTGAAGAGGGTTAAAAATAAGCCACACACTGCATCTGGAAACAGAGGGTCTACGTAAGCACTGTCCAACAGAACTTTCTGTGATAATTGACATGTTATCTGCTCTGTTCAATAGAGTAGCCTCTAGGCACATGTGGCTACTGACCACTTGAAAGGAAGCTATTGCAACTAAGGAAGTGAATTCATAACTATGTGTAATTTTAATTAATTTAAATAGCCACATCTAGCTAGTGTCTACCATACTGGACCATGCAGGTCAAACTAGATATAGCCTTGTCCCTGGCGGGAAAAACACAGAAAGTCTAAGCAGGCCCATAAAAATATTCTGTCAACTCAAGAACTGCAAAATCAACTTGAAGATTTGGAAGAATACAGAATTTAATACTGAAATAAGAAGAAAGCAATGCAATACAATGGTACTTGCATCACTAGGATTTAGAAAGCCATAGCGTCTATGAAAACAGGAACTGAAAGCCACAGAAAGAGAGCAGGCTAAGAAGAAAACAGAGATGTGCAGGAGGCGAGGGACTGGAAAATAAAAAAAAAATGCCAGGAAACCAAAAAGGCAACGAGAGACAGAAATACACCTTGGTGCTAGTGAGATAAAATGTCAGAAATCCAAACTAAAAAAGTTTATTAGTACAAATTTAGAGTAAGAAGCTGCTGACTAACCTCATTTATAAACATAAATGCACAATTCCAAATAAATACTCCCAAACTGAATTCAAAACAAAGAAAGACAAATATCATACGATATCACTTATATATGAAATCTAAAAAAATGATACAAATGAACTTATTTACAAAACAGAAATAGACTCACAGACATAGAAAACAAACTTATGGTTACCAAAGAGGAAAGGGGGTGAAGAATAAATTACGAGTTTGGGACTAGCAGATACAAATGACTATATACAAAATCGGTGAACAACAAGGTCCTACTGTATAGCACAGGGAACTGTATTCAATATCGTGTAATAAACTATAATGGAAAAGAATCTGAAAAAGAATATATATATACATATATAACTGAATCACTTTGCCGTACACCTGAAACATTGTAAATCAACCATATTTCAATAAAAAATAAAAATAAAGTGAATCTAAATAAAAAAATAAGATTCAAAAGATCTTTCTCCTTTATTCAATAAGGTTCACTCCTCAAATGCAAAAGTAGATTAAAATTGTCTATTGCTGTAACACAACATAATCGTGCCAATTAAAAGAAAATAATAATCCAAGATACTAAAAAGGCATTCAATCAGATTAAGTTTTGCGTTTTTATGAATGAAAAGTAGAAATAAAAAGATACTCAGTAATATGATAGAGTATCTATCTCAAAGCAACACTGTAAAATTATGCTTAACTGTGAGGACTCAGCATATTCCCCAATTAGATGAGGAGCAAATCAGCAATTCTAAGTATTTTCACTCTTACTTAAAATCCTTTTGCAACTTCTAGCCAAGGCAGTAAGACAAAACCATAATTAGTACTGCATTCCTTAAAGTTTCTGCTCTGTCTCAAAAAATCAAAATTAGAAAGCAAGAGACAAACCGGAAAATACATTCATCATGCTTGTCAAATAGAGTATTAAGGTCCTTAAAATATAAAGAACTTTTATATACCTCTAAAGGAAAAGAATGAGAAAAATAACAGAAACATAGATGTTTGAACAAAACAAAGACAAAAAAAAAGGAATTCTATTTGTCAGAAAATATGAAAAACATTTAACTTCACTAACGACCCAAATAATGTAAGTTCAATAATAGAAATACTATTTTTTCACTTCTCAAATGGTCAAAGTTTGTTTTTTTTTTTAAGGTAAAAGTTGTAAAATATGTGGGGAAACAGTTACTTCTACCGGAAACGCCACCTAGACTGTTGATATTTGGGAGCACAGTGTGACAAAGTGACCATAGCCCCCAAAATTTCATGTGATTTGAACTACAATTCTACATCTAAGAATATCTTAAGGAAATAACCACGGATACACACAAAAAGTGATCAAAAGGATGAATATCCTAGAATAATTTGCAAAATAGAAAATGGAAACAATATAAAATTGCAACAATAGGTCACTGGTTAAATAAATTACAGGGCAATCATGAAATATCCTTATAATAATAATACTGAATAATATTAAATGTAAAAAGTAGGTAACCAAAAACAATGATTTTTTTACATTAGTGTGCGTGTGTGTGTAAATGTATTCGATACTATGTGTATGTGCATGTATGTATGAATATGACTAACAGCATGTACCTCAAAATGTTGACTATCTCTTGGTAGTACATTTACAGGGTTTTAGTTACCTCTATTTTGTCCTCTTAAATCATTTCCAAATTTTCTTTCTCCTTCCTCTATTCTTCCCCTACGAAACGTCACGTGAACTCAGAACTTTGAGTCTCACCTATAGACTAATGACTGCTAAATGTATGCCATATAAACTCAAACTCCCAATATGAAGTTCCAGCAGTCCAGTGGACACCTCTGCCTGAATGTGCCATATGCCCCTCAAACTCAATTTATCCTCACCATGCAAATAAGGTTTCCTTCCTTCTGTTCTTAAAATAGGTCAACGATGGCACCATAATCTATCCCACTTTATAAATCTGCAATCTCAGAGTAATCTATGATGCCTCCTTTCTAATCTGTCACCTTCAGTAACCGATCCAGACCTATACATTTCACCTCTGAACTATCTACGAGTCTCATGATTGTATTGCCCCAGCCTTGGTTTAGGTACAGGATATTGGTTCTGCCTGGATTATTGAAAAACACCAGTTGTTTTAAGCATCTCTAGCTGAAGCTGCTCTTCTTTCAAATCCATTGTCTGACCTGCCATCCAACTTATCTTTCTGAAATACTGATCTAATCATGTTCAAAATTTCCACGATTTTCCCTCCATCTACAAAATAAAGCATACATTTCTTTACAAGCCCTTTTATCACCTAATCCTAAGTAACGCTTCCAGTCACATCCCTTATCCCATCCCTATCTCCTACTTCCCCAACCTACTTCTTACACCATATGCTCCCTACACCATTCTATTCAGAGGTTTTGAAACACACCATGCTTTCCTTCTGTTTGCTCCACCTGGAAATTAACAACTCTTTCTTATCTCCCACTATGTCTACCTCCACTTTTACCAGTTCTTCAAAATCCAGATCAAAGTTCATCTCCTCATTGAAACTTTCCCAAGCATTAAATCCACCTCAATACCCCCCACTACACACCAACCCCATCATAGTTGACACTTATATATCTGGCCATATCCCAGGCTAGCAAGATACTCAATGGCAAGGCTGACTCATATTTTTATTCCAGTGAAGATCAAAAAATAACTATGAAATAAGTGGACGAAAGAATAAACAAGTCAATGCCTTAATTTTCATTAGATATGTGTCCAACATGCAAAATAAACTAATAAATTCTAGGCCAAAACTTTTGTGGCAGTAATCTCGTTATGCAATTGTGAAATGAAAAAAATCTTATAAATGTTATATTTAAACTTATTTCACCAAACCTATATCGAGCTTCTATTATATACCAAGCATTGTGCTAGGGATTTTTAATCGTACTACTTGATGATACAACAGAAACATTCACTAAAAACAAACAAGCAAAAAGTAAAACAATGACAAAAGTACAGCTGGAAAGAGTATTCTGCAGTAACTGAGCTTTCCTATTTATATTGTGATATCAAATCAATTACATTTAATATGTCTTATTTAAGCATTTACACAGGCTTTCTAGACTGAAATTCTAGAATGAAAAAAGAATGTTGGCTTGAGCAACATTTGGGCTATTTTTTACACTTTAGCCAAATCAGAAAAGAACCAGAGGGTCAGAAAAGAACTTAATCTCAGATTTATGGTCACAGAGTTTCTCCACCCACGTACATGCTTTAGTTATTAAACACAGACACAAAACATTCTGAAGTGGACCCACTGGAACAGTACATCAAATTGGGAAATGGTGTGCACGGGAGTTGATGAGTAGCAGACTTAATCCAGACTGTAAAAAAAACAACAGAATAAACATGCAAAAGACCAAACAGTCTTCCAGTGATGCCAAATTCCACCATCCATTCTAGAAACATGCCAGGAATAAAGAAAATCTGGAGAGCAAAAAGTGAAGTCATCGGAATCCAAATGACAATGAAAGAGGGCTAAATGACATGTCACTCAAACTGCTAATTGACAACAAAATAAAAATTCAAATTTATGATTAATATTGTTATCAATCAATTTATAAAATGATTTCAGCTAACATGTTAAACGTCTATACAGTATGACCGAGTAGCAGCCCATAAAGTCAAAGGTATTAGGGAGTCTGTTCACGTGCTTCACATCAAGTGGTCAAAGGAGAAAGTAACCTCAAATGATACTTGGGTAACAGTTTACGGTTTTACAAATGACTTAGGCAAAGAATATAGGAGCACTTACTTAATATGACAGAAAGAGCTACTGTAAACCAATGGGCAAAAACATGCTTGAAACAGTCTCATTAAATTTAATAACAAAGCTAGACTGTCCCATCACTTCTATGTGGAAAGTCTAGCTAATATGATGAGGCAAGGAATGGAAATGAATAATCCAAAAATTTCAGACGAAACAGAATTAAATAAAAAGAAAATATTGAGAGATGTTGAGAAAGAGGTATGCACAAGGGTAAATGTTTTAACTGCAAAGTTCTGTAGCGACAACTGACTGGTAATATTTAAAAATTCAATTGTGATAAACTTGAAGGGTAATTTCAGGAGAATTTTATTGTATGGGGAAATTCTCAATATGAAGCTTTAAAAATAAAACTTAAAAAACATACTTTTACTACATATTTATACATAATTATATATGTACTCACACAGAAAAAAAGAGTACAAAACAAAAACTAAAATAGTTATATTTTTCTGTTTCACCTAAAACTATTAATTGGTCTCTTATTTACATAATAAGGAAAAGAAGCAAAAATTATTTTTGGAGAAACACATGCAAATCCCTCCTCACACTGATGGGATTCCTCTGGTTCCCTGTGTATAGTCCTACCTCTATTCCCTACACACTGGGAAAAAAATTCTACTCTCTCAGAGCTCTTTGTGCCTGAGTCCAAATTTCCAGGAGACAGAATATAAATGATCCATCTCAACTACTGGATCACCACCCTCAGTCCATCCAGAATGGGACAACCTCTATAGGTGGGCAAAGGATTAAGGAGAACGATGGGTATGGTTCTTGGGGGAAACGGTTGTTGACTGACATGGACCACAGAAGAAATGAGCTACAACAGAAAGGAAGAATTTAATGCTATGCCTAGACTTACCCAGCAGAAAAACTGCTTTGGACACTTATCAGGTCAAACCGTTCTTCCAAAAAAGCACCAAATGTTAGGAACCATGGTGTATAGACTGGAAGAATTCAAGTGTAAAAATATAACTGAGAAAGTAGAAACACATTATTTTTTTTCTTTGTATTTATTTATTATTTTTTTAACATCTTTATTGGAGTATAATTGCTTTACAATGGTGTGTTAGTTTCCGCTTTATAACAAAGTGAATCAGTTATACATAGACATATGTCCCCATACCTCTTCCCTCTTGCATCTCCCTCCCTCCCACCCTCCCTATCGCACCCCTCCAGGCGGTCACAAAGCACGGAGCTGATCTCCCTGTGCTATGTGGCTGCTTCCCACTAGCTCTCTGTTTGACGTTTGGTAGACAAACACATTATTGATGATTCAAAGCTGTCAGGAAAGAAACTATGTCTTCTTACCAGGTATTTCAATAGTAACTATGAAGGAAAAGTTTAGCTGGAGTTTAGAATATACAAGACACAGAGAATCTAACCATTATATTGTAAATATTTGGGATTCAGGAACAACACAACTTTTCAAAAAGCCACATGTATTTCAAATCAAGTGTACTGACACATGGGAGATTCAAAGAGGGTGGAGGTTGAGTGGAGGTTCCCAGTTCATGAACTTATTGCGTATGTTATAATTATCCTAAATTTAACAAAAACCACATTTAATTGTGACGTTTATTAGCATTCCAAATGAATGACATTTGGAAGTTTATTTTGTTTTCCTTTTGTTTCCTTTGTTTTGTTTTGTATTTTAGTTTCTATGAATGACTATATTAATTCCATTACAGGGCAACAGATTCTGTGTATCATGTTTTTAAAAAAAAACTGAAATTAGACCCCAAACAATTTAGGGTTGAGTTTGCATAGATTAGAAGACTTATTATATGTATATACTTAAATTATCAATCAATGACTGTAGTAATATTTACATCCATCATCATTCAAACATGCTGACTTTTAAAATGACTATAATACAGTCTCTAGTGAATTAAACAATTCTTATCATTTAAATACATGCTTACACCTAGAACAGTGACGGTGTTCCTTAAATATGCACTGGATATATAAATGAATCTAGTTCATTACCTAAGGTACTTGAAGAAAGAAGTTTCTAAGCATTGGTGATCACGGAGCCGATCGCTAAAGTGAGATTTTCTTATCTGAAGAAAATACTAAAATAGTCATAACGGAGATATTTTCCTTTTGTGAAATGGAATGGCCTATAAAAAAATGGGAATGTTATGATGCAGGGGAACACTGAGTATCCCAGATCAGGATAAACTGAATTTAGTTGGAAGACCAAGTTTTATACTGAGGTTTGGCATGTACATTTATAAACTTAAGTTTACACTGTATGACATTTTGAGACATGGACAAGAAGTACCTAGGACTAAAAAATAGTAACTTTGCTTGAGTCACATTTTCATTTCATGTGAGGCTGAGTGCTGACCTTGGATTAGAGGAACTGAAAAACTCAGAAAAGTAGGTAAATAAAGAGGACAGAGGCAGATGTGTTGCAAACAGGAGATACAATCTCCCACTGCTTTAGTGGCTTGGTCTCTGCAAGGATTGGTGGAGACAACTGTTAAGATACACGAGGTGGGAGATGCTGGCCAGTGTAATTATATTGTATAAAAATGGCATAAACAACAAGGTCCTACAGTATAGCACAGGGAACTGTATTCCATGTCCTGTAATAAACCATAACGGAAAAGAGTATGAAAAGAAGGTATATATACCTATAACTGAATCACTTTGCTGTACAGCAGAAATTAATACAACATTGTAAATCAACTACACTTCAATAAAATAAATTTTTTAAAAAAGGCATCTGAGAGGCAATTCCCTGTACCGAGTGGGGGTGAAGGGGATGGGGGCTAAAGATCATCACTTGGGATTATCAGATGCTTTAGAGAGTGTCCACTCAAATGACATTCCCCAAATGTTCACTCCTCTTAGCCCTGTGTCTGTTCTACTTGGTCTTCTGCGTGGGCATCCACATACTCAAGTCCCCCTCCTCATGGCTGCCCTCTCTGCCTCAAGTCTCTGCAATGAACTTCATTGCTGAGTATGGATCAGTGGGTCTTGCACTTACTGGATCCTCTAATAGAGCACAGAGGCAGTATTACATGGTGGTTAAAAATTTAGACTTTGGCCCAGACTGCCTGGATCTGAAATCCAGTACACCTTGACTTATCAGCAGTGTCACTTTGGTCAAGTTACTTACGTTCTCTGTGCCTCAGTTTCCTCATCTGTACTTGGGAAGTAATAATAACAACCTGAGGACACTTTTCTGTTGCAAGGGTTTAATGAATTCCTATAGGGGGAGTGCTTAGTGTGGGACCTGACAAGTAGCAATTACTCACTACCATTATTCGTAAAAGAAACTTTTAACGTGTTGCTAGGATACATCCATCAAGTAGGTAAACCAATGACAGTGAAACCAATATTTCATTTGAAGCGGTGAATGAAAACAAGTCATCATATTTGTGAAGCCTGACAAGATACATCAGGGGATTAGGGAAAATTATGACTCTATAACCAAAACCCATACAACTCCACCTGAGCCGAGAAGGGGGAGATGATGCCCCAGGTAGAGGAACAGAAAAAGAACCACTTGAACCTGTCCTGTTATGAGGATGCCATTAGAGAAGTGGTTAAAGGGCAGTGCTGACAGTGATGTGGAGAGAAGACAGAAGAGATGCCTGCACGTTCTCTTTTGAACTCATTGGATGTTCTCTTCTGGAGGTGCTGTAGGGTTTGCCTCCTGGACCAGATTTTTAGGGAAAAAAGGTAAGAATTCACGCCTAAGATGCTACTTAGCACTTTATATTTCTCCCCTGGGAAAGTGGTCTAAAGGGTGAATTTGCTAAAATTATTATAACCTATCATTTAAGAAGCCAAGCATCCACTGGATATTCCTTTAAGAAGACGTCACAGCCATCCTTGTTTTAGTTAGAAATCACAGAAGTACAATACTATCTTTGCTATACTAAAGTTAAAAATACTGAATACTAAGGTTATCATAAATATCATTTTCTAGGTCCTACAGGAGACATAAAGTCAAATAAGATGTGGTCTCTGTCCTTAACAAGCAGAGGGTAGACAGACATCACCCAGACAACAAGTGCTACAAAAGACTATGTACCATGCTTCCCTGTAATTTCCCAATCTAATTAGATAACTCCCTCCAGTATTTCCCCACATTTGGGAAAATATCAAATAGGTGAACACAGATTACTCTGCAAAATTTCTGAAAAGAACTGTACTGCTGGGACTTCAGCTACCTCTGCCTCCTAGGTTCCGACACTGGGCCTCATACCTTGAAACCACAGGAGAAACAGGAAATGTCAAAAGAGGAAAAAGTGAAAGGTGACAGGGAAAAAGTCATTGGTACTACCTGTGTTTGTGGACTAACAATCTCTGGCCCATGTTCAGATCCCACTTCCGGTAGTACACCCAGTAACTTCTCCGTATGCCAGTTGTCTGCTTAGCAGGCAATAAAGTGACGCAAGCCCAGTTATTTTCCTTGTTCTCCTTCCCCTATGGAAAAGTCACGCACTCTTGCTTTGCCAAACGTTGGCAGGGCAGGCTGTTCCTCTGAGGCCTCTTTCTGCCTGCAACATCCGACCCTGTCAATAACGCCCCGTCCCATATCCCAGCATCTGTATCTCTTTGTCTGAGGGCTTCCTTTGGAGACCGCTCTATTCACTTGCAGGGGAGGTGAGAGCGGCAGAGAATTAATGCTCTCCAGAGAGAGGCCCTCAACAGTGACTGATGAGAGCAGGTCTATAAATGCCCCCAGATCCCTCTCTGCTGTGTTCACTCAAAGGCTTGAATTCCACCCCGGCTCCTACGGGGATTAAGTAGAAATTACCTTTCCTGTAATTGTTGGTTCCCTTCCTGTCTCACATCCTGACTCTCCCAGCAATGTTTGCTAGGTTTGTTTACCTCCCAAACAAGCTACTTGCGCTCGAACCCTCATCTCAGTTCCGCTTCAGGCAGAACCCAAACGGAGACACTGGCTCTGGCTCTGGCTTGCAGCACAGGAGCAAATCAAGGCTTCTGCCCAAGTAAATCTCCAACCAGTACAGAGAATGCTGGTCTCCCCTTCACTTAGCTGCTGGAAGGGGAAAAGTCCTCTATGAGGGCCAGGAGAGATCAGCGTTCCAGTAGGAACTCTGCCCTCCCCAAAGGCAAAGATCCCCAATGCCTGCTCTGTTTCTGGGTCTCAGTTTTGCCCTCGCTTCTCCGCCCTCTGACGGTATAAACTAGAGCAGGGTGCTAGGCGGGGGCTGAGGGAAATGGCTGATCGTGTAGGGCCTGCTCTGCACAGCATCCATCCATTTCCTCTGAGGGAACGCATCAAAGTTGTTGGTGGCGCTCTTTAAAATGTGGAATATTCAGCGCTCATTAGTTTAAGCCACAGGTCCCAGTGCCAAATCTGAGACCACAGTGAAAGTCCTACATCACGCCCTGCTGCCGACGAGTACTTAAAATGCAGATTTTTACTACCGATTAGCTACAAAATCACCACTTTGGGAGCAACATTTAAAAGCCAAGCATGCATATTCTGAAGGAAATTGTGACTAAAAAGAGAGAAGTCTTGGCTAGAAACAGTACTGTGAAAAACACAAACAAGCAAATAAAAATTGCTTAACTTCTTTCTAAGTCCACTGCAAATTCATCTGGAAAGTTAACGCCTATAAAATAGGATCAAGACAATGAGGCCTTATTTGCAGATACGACTTGATTGGTGTAGGTCAAAATGAGTGAGCCAAGTCGACAGAGGTACCATTATCAAAATACACTATCAAACAACACAGCTGACTGTGCCTGAGCCCTCTCCACCAACAGCAGCAGGCAAATAGGCTGCCTGTTTCCGCCCAGGACAATAATCACACACACAAAACAAAATGAACCTTGAGCGCTAGAGAAGAAAGGATTGTGGAAAATGGGTCCTTTGAGGCAATTTTTTCATTTACGTGTGATGATATGAATGGGTCAGAGAATACCTTTCTGCTATGAGAATGTCTTTGATCAGTGAGAGTAAGAGGGATTGACAGGGCAGTGGGTCAGCATCCCTCCTCCAGGTGCGACAAGCCAAAGGAAGGCCACGTTCCCTAGCCTCTCAGCAAGGTGATGGAGTCAGTTGTTTCCACCATCTGCAGCCTCAATGCTCTACTCTGTGTCACACTGTGGCCAGCCATCAGGGCTCCTGTCCTGAGTGAATACCCACAGGGAGCTTGCCAAGTGGTGAAACAACCACCGTCATCTACGTGCAGATTTTTATGTGAGTTTGGATCCTGAAGACGCAAGGTGACACTAGGAGGGAGGAAAGGGACAGCTGGAGGGCATAACAGGATCTGTAGGGTCGGTGCTTTCAACCCAGGACAATTCTCCAGTCCTGATGGACTCCGTACAACAGTATTTGGCATTCGGGAAAAAAAAAAGATTGGAATTGTTTCACTTCGATTTCCTGATCATCAGCTAAAGCATTATTTTATTTCTTAAAGCAGAGCTGTTCTGTGGGATAGTATACAAAGTTCACATGACAATTTAGATAAAAGCTGAGATTCAGAAGGATTTTATACTTGAGACCGACCGCTTCAGGCTATGTCTCCAGATGCCCCAAAGGCATGTCTTCAATCATCTGTACCCAGGTGAGCAATGATATTTCACTTCCTAGTAAGTAATACACGTTTGTTATAAATAGTTTTTCAAAAGCAGAAGAAATGGATTTATTTAAACAGGTAAATATACTGCCTATAGATAACTACTGTTAATATTTTGACATTTTTCTTCCCAGTTGTTTTCCTGAGTGCATAATTTTATGAAATTGGACTTTTATATATACAGTTTTATACAGTGATGGTAAACACACACAGAGTTTTGGCTCATTTCATATGATATTTGGCCAATCTACGATGTCATTAAATAATCTTTAAAGACCTGATTTTACTGAATACATTTCACTGTGGATGTGTTTTTATTCTGTTAACCTTGGAAGTTGGTTGTCGCTGCCTCTAGTTTCTGGGTGGAGTGTCAGCCATCAGAGTTACCCTCTGGTCCCCTGACACCCCCATTCTCACCCTGCCCCTGGGGAGGAAGGCTTCCTCATCTCCTCCCTCTCCCCTTTTCTTTGGTCTTGGGCTGCCAGTCTGTAGTTTATAGAGGTAGGCTCCATGTGCCCAGCACTGCCTGTTCCAGGGGATGCAAGCCAATCTAATTTAGAGATTCAGTATTAGGTTGCTGTGCACCTAAGCCTGCATTAGGCAGGAGATGCGGGCAGGCTTGATTCTCCACCTGACTTCTCTGTTGTATTATAATTCAACTGATTTAGAACTCAGGAGAGGTGAAGAAAGGTGTCATTTATTAAGCCCTCCCAAACCATAGCCAAATTGTTTCTAAAGTCCTATTCCAAGGAATGCTGGGATGAACATCCTTTTACAGGAATCTTTGTGTGTTTCTTGAATTATTTCTTACGAGAAGCTCCTTGGTGGGTAATTTAGTTTTACGATTTATACTTTTAAGACTGCAAACATACTGACAATTTACCATATTGCTCTGGAAACATGCTACCAATTTTAAATACACAGATGTATTGTGAATGCTCTACATTACGAGAAAGGAGGCTATTAAGAGGAAGACCTTGAAGATAGAAGAAAGAAGGAGAAATATTCAGTAGAAGGTCTTCCTTGGCTGAGGGAAGAGACCATTACTCTAACAAAGGTGAGGAAGTATGGTTAAATACAGATGCACACAAGTTTAGAGGTGGAACTAGTGGAAATTTGAGAGAGTTCATATCTGAGAAAATTAGAAGTGTATGTATTTTAACCATATACACATATATACATTTTAAATATCACCTTTGAAGTTTTATAAAACTATACTTTACATTAGCACCCAGTATATCCTATAACGAGGTGCAGTAGGATGGGCATTCAACAATGACAGCTACCAGGAGCGTTTCAGAGGGAATTAAGAAAATAGTACATCGAACTCACGTACCTCAGAATATATTTTATACACTCTAGCGATAACTTACAACTGGAAAAATATCCAACTTGGACTCTACTTAGTAAATGACTAAGTAAATTTACTAAGTAAACTAATTTTACTCTGTAAATGATTCAGTCTTGTAATAAGCCCTGCTAAGAACTTAAAAATTTTTTTCTCCATTACTCTTGTAGGAAGTTTTGTCCTTAATTTTGAATGACACCTATTCACACAAAACAAGGTAGCCATCACTGTTTCAACATATGCAGCAACTAGACTCAGCTCTCAAGTTTATAGTTCTCAGGTTCACTGCAACTAGGAAAGAAAGAATGCTCTGAAGTTGAAACATTGTTATTGCTTGACACTTTACACAAATAAAACGCAACTGGTTGAATGACCTAACGACAAAGGCAGACAGCAAAGAAGATGAATATTTAAAAAATCTTTTCATCAAGATTGATAAGAAAATGCACCTACTAACGCACTGCGTATTTCAGTTCCTTCTCACTATCATTCATGTCAAATGAAGTGCTGTAACAACATTCATGGGCTACAACATCTCACAGAATGTTGCCTATCCACACTTGGCCTCCAAACCAAAGCAGGTTACTGTATGTAAGCAGATGCTATGCCAGAAATACATTCTTCATGTGGCCGGGGGAGATTTAGAGAATAGTGTTAAAAACCTACGGGAAAGGCAGAGATAATACAGAACAGGAAATTCCTTTTAATGTAGAAGTCTCTTAACCTGACAGCTTCCTCCGAAAAGCCAAAGAAGAACCATGTTTTCCTGAGAAAGGTTCATTTGGATTTACTAACTGACAACAAAATATTGATTTTATTTTGTGGGATGCATTTTTTCCCCCCATCTCTCTCAGTATAATCTTTTATTTGGGAGTGAATGCCATATTATTTAGAAGCTTCTAGGAAACTAACATAGGAAGTTTCTGTTGCCAAAATTTAAATAGATTGCTCAGGAACTTCGATAGTTTTTCTAAAACAAAAAGCATGATCTAGCACAAGGACAAAGGTATTTTTTAGTTAGGCAAGGCCTGACTCTTCCATCTTGAGCTGGGCCATTTGAGGAAGAAATGAAATGGGATTTCCAGATATTTCTCTGGTTAGACATACACTCTTCTTGACACACTGGTTTGGTAAAGACCACTCATCACTTCCTCAGTATCCACACTCTCCTTCCTCTTCAGTAACAAAACTCTGTAAAGCTAAGGATGGGATTGAGACAAAGTCCCGCTCAGTGAGATCTACGTGGAAGTATTGTGTGAATTGCTACAGAGTCTTCTTAAATAGCAATATGACTGTCTTTATCCTTTCTTGCCTCCTGGAATGAGCCCCTGATGGTAGGAGCTCCAACAGCTATCTTGGACCATGAGGTGACCTGAAGATGATAGAAGAGAGGTCTGAAAGAGAGGACTCTGGGTCCCTGAAGACATCAGACAGCTGCCATATTAGCTCTGACTTTTCTACTCAAGACTTAATTTGAGAGAGACACAACTGTTTATCATGTTTAAGCTAGTGGTACTTTAGATTTTTCTACTACACCCAGCTAAATTTAATCTCAGCTAATATTGGGTTAAAAAGGAAGCTCAGAGGACAAACTAGAAGGGATTATACCATCTCAGGCTCTGCCAGTGATTGGTCCCTGTTAGAGTGTGGAACACAATCAAAGATCACAAAATGGAATTCTAAGTGCCAGGTGGGGATGCTGAGGAGAGAAATCACACCCAGAACTGTTACACACCCCAATCTGTCAAGAGTAAGCCCCACATGGACATATACACACTACCAAATGGTAAAATAGATAGCTAGTGGGAAGCAGCCACAAAGCACAGAGAGATCAGCTCGGTCTCTCTAGACCACCTAGAGGGGTGGGATAGGAAGGGTGGGAGGAAGATGCAAGAGGGAGGAGATATGGGGATATATGTATATGTATAGCTGATTCACTTTGTTGTAGGGTAGAAACTGGCACACCACTGTAAAGCAATTACACTCCAATAAAGATGTTAAAAAAAAAAAAAAGAGTAAGCCCCAAACTCAGATTTTTAAAAAATGCTATCTCCTGATTTTAAAATGCTTGCCAAAATTAAAACATACATTAAATATACATATGTATTTTAAAATATACAAATACACACACACACACACACACACACACACACACATATATATGCACCTGCACACACACAAATAGGCCATATATATATCACACACATTAAGGGCCAATTGAAAAGCACCCATAGAATGACTATGGCCTTAAAGCCATGGTTTTTGTCTTCTGGGTTAAATTGGCATTATATCTTATGTAACACTTTAGAAGCTCTGGAGATGGGATTTCCTTCTTCTCCCTGGCTTTTGATACAACTCAACAAATGGAGGTAATACGTAAGATGTGGGTGGGGTGAGGGGTGGTGGGGAGGAGAAAGACCAGATGACACATCGGACACTGGATTGACTCTACCTTCGGCATTTACTCAGCCCTGTGAGTACCATTCAGTTACCTAACCTCTCCTAGTATCCAGGCCTTTTCTGTAAAACTGATACTGTAAAATCATAACATGAAAGCGCTTCATAAATTACAGATCACTTTACAAATTAAAGGTGTATCTGGACAAGAATGAATACATTTAATAATTCTACTTCATGGTCACTGGTAAGAGAAATCCTCTCTAGCACATTGTACCAAGAGGACACTGGGGAAGGCTTTCCTATCCTCTGACCACAGAAGTGAAGTAGGACAGAGCAGTCTGCCCTTCCTCTGTGTTTAAGCATTCAGTCTTTGACCAAGTGCCCTCATGATGCGTTCCAACCAAACACCATATAATACTGGCAGCCAATAGTGATAAGTGTCTTTAACAGTAGCATACGTGCACTCTCTTAATACACATCACAGTGTCCTATATGCTGGGCATAACAAAACTAATAAATAAAACACACAGATACCAGACTAAGAAGAAATTAGAATTCAATATTTGACAATTATTTGCTCTCTCTCCAAATAAATTTCAGTACCATCTTTGCCTGGGAAATATACGAGAGGTCTGGATCTATCTTATGCACTGAGGATTCATTCATTCCTTCATTCCTCATTCACACTTCTAAAGTACAGATGGGGTTACAAAAGAAGTTCCTACAGAAGACCAAGGCAACAGGAGAATTGTTTTAAAGCTTAAGGAGCACAAAAGAGAGAACACTTCCAGAGGTGTATTTAGCAAGATCATCTTTCCAGCATCGAAAAAGAACTTAGCTCCTTCAACGGTGAGTAATTCTTGACATCTAAATCATGCTCTGAGTTTGGAACAGCTGAATCCACTGCAGATTGTATGACTCCCCTCTACCTCTTCCAATAGGGAAGGAGAACCCAAACTTTGCTTATTCCTTCAGCATCTGGGCCATCAGAAAGACTGCTTCATAGGCTATTATTGGTTCATTGTATACAAATAAAATAGCCTTAATTTTATTCATCAGGGTTTTAATCTGGTGGCATCTCACACAACTCCAGGTTTTATCAGAACACTTAAAAGGTAAAGGTGTGAACATGTAGCAGCGTGGATACATAATGATGATGCCCTTCCCTGGAAGTTAGGAAGAGTCTCCGCCTGTCTATTCCCAGTCTTCGGGCCACACCTAAAGCTCAGATTTTTGGCAAGGCACCACGTTCCCCACCATCAGATCATATTTCTGGAACTCTGGAACAATAAAGAAAGCAGCAGTTTTTTCCAACGGAAGCTTCATGCTATGTTTGTGTAAGAGCTATTTAGCAAAAGTGAAGTGGGATGAGGGGCTCTGACTTTATTATGTGAAATGCTTAGGAGTTGAAGAGTTTTGCTTTCATAGAGGGGCCAGTCCAAAATATGCACTTTAGGAAAGGCAATTTATAAATACATGTCAGGGAGAAAACCCAAAAGAAAGGTCACTGTGAAACAGTCATCTCTTGGAAAGGAAAAGCTGAAGAGCTTTTCGTTTGTTTTGTCAAAGGCTTTCATGTAATTAAGTTCAAGGTGCTAAATCTTTCCCCCAATCTATTGATTGTGTCTCTGGAGGGAACGGTACTAACTACAGATTTCACTGCTTTTGCCCTATACTCTTTGATGACAGTCGGGGATGGTGCCCCAAAAGAAAACATCTACACTGAAGTTCATCCATTCAAATAAAGTGTATCTGTGCATATACTCCCCCCATCAAGTGGTACAATTCTGACACCCTATAAAAAATGAAGCAATACTGTTACCCTTTTTGTTTAGTCAATCATATGTGCTGAGAGATAACAGCAAATTTCATGTTGGTAAAGGAAATTCTCTATCTTGAAATTTTACATAAGAGGAGAAGATGTCTGAATTGGGAGGGGTAGCCATGTACTTGCAAGTGTGTATCTATGTGTTTGCATATTTGTCTGCCTGTGTTTGTGGCTGTGGACAGCTGTGCGGTCATTCAGTGTCAAATGGAAAAGGTTTGAAAAACTCATTTTTCTGGGGAAAATAATGAATAACCTCAAAAATGTCCCTATGATTTTCAATTTCACGTAAAGGCCGGATCACAATCAGTTCCAATATTACCATTCTATGCACACATGGGAATCTGATGAACTGTTTCATCTCCCTGAAGAAATGTCTAAATTTCCAAACAGAACCACACAGTTTATCGTTTTCAAACTAATCCTGTGATAAAACAGGCTTGCTTGATCTCTTTGCCAAAATTCACATTCAAACTTCTACTAATACCATTTCTAAACACCAGTCATCTTCTATCAATTTTCTCCATAAATATCATATTCTAATTATACCTAAGCATACTCTTCAGAGGCTTGGCAATGTTACAATAAAGACATGTAGGTTTCCAGGTTAGACAGGAACTGAGTCCAGCTGACCCTCTGCTGTACCTTCTCGTGACCCAACCAAAATGAGAAAAGGAAAATAAAGTCAAGGGAAAGTTCAGTTAAAACAAACTTTTGAGAAATTTCTGCTTGTTAGATTACAAACGGATCCAGACTGAAGAAAGGCACTGGGACCCCTATTGGCAATTCCACTTTCCAAGACAGGATGTAGTATTTGGAAGGAGAAAGCTGAAGACAGAGCAGGTCTTGAGGAAAGCAGTTCATACTCAACTCATTACCCATTGAACTGATTTGGATCAACAGTACTGAGAGGCCCTGGGCAGACCTGGCCAAGCCAAACAGAGGAGCTGGTCTATGGCAAGTTTTTCCCTGATGCAGAGGGGTTCTTCCCTGATGGAGTGGGCAGTGACATGAGGAATAAGGCCAGCCTTTGGGACCTCATGAGAACTCGGAGTGGAGGCCAACAGAGGACTGAGTCTACAAAACTGAACCCCGCCTGGCGTAACTACTTCAATCAAGAGAGGACATCTTTAGGGAGTTCTTTTGTCTCTTAAAGGCAAAAGCCTTTCAAACTTCATAGGAAAGGGAAAAAAAAGCACAAATTAAAAGTAGATTCAACAGATTGATAAAATGGTAGATGCTAGCATCATAAACAAAATTCAAAGGCAAGTGAAACACAGAGAAAAAATACTTGCCGCAGACTTGGCAGCAGGAGGGTTAATATCATTAAGATTTAAAATGCATTTACAAATCACTAAGAAAAAGAAGCACCCTCAAATGAAAGATGGATAATAATCCCAAAATATTTTAAGAGGTATTCAAAAAACAGAGCTATATATGGCCAACAGTACATGAAAAAAGTGTTCAGCCTCACTAATGAGGAAAAACAATATAAAATGGGATTCTAGGGACTTCTCTGGTGGCACAGTGGTTAAGAATCCTCCTGCCAGTGCAGGGGACACAGGTTCGATCCTGGTCTAGGAAGATCCCACATGCTGCAGAGCAACTAAGCCCCTGTGCCACAACTACTGAGCCTGCACTCTGGAGCCCACGAGCCACAACTACTGAGCCCGTGTGACACAACTACTGAAGCCCGCGTGCCTAGAGCCCATGCTCTGCAACAAGAGAAGCCACTGCAATAAGAAGCCCACGCACAGCAATGAAGAGTAGCCCCTGCTCACCGCAACTACAGAAAAGCTCACACGCAGCAACAAAGACCCAACGCAGCAAAAAAAAAAAAAAAAAAAAAAGGGATTCTACTTTTCACATATAAATTAGGGGTGTCATGTTCAAATGATACTAACCTGTGTTGGCTGTGTCCTATATACGGACCCAGGCACTACATGTAGGAGTGCAATTTGGTACCCATTTTCTACAGAGCCACTTGGCACACGTATCAAAGGCCTTAAAAAATAGGCATCCTCTTTGAAGGAATAATACCTACCACTTCAGATATTTGTATTAGGGAAATTATTAGAAATATGATAGTATTGTTTGTAACAGCCTAAATATACAATAGGTAATTACATGATAAAAATAAAAGCACATCCTGTAATGGAATACTGTGTGACCCTGAAAAATGATAAAGTAGAAGTGTGTTTCTTATTATGAAAAGAAGACTGCAAAATATGATGGAAAAGTCAAGTTAAAAAAGAGAACATACAATACAATCCTTTTTTGAGTAAACATTATTTATGTATGATATATGTACACGTATGAAAACATACCTACTACCTTGACAACTGCAAAAAGAAGGATATGTACCAAAATATTAGTGTATTTACAGAAAAATTTTCTGATTATTTTATCTTCTACAATAAACACTATCAGTGAAATAAAACGTATTCTTAGAAAACAAATAAAAGAGACTTTGACAAGAATTCAGATACAGAAGTCATGTTTAAAAAAATCAACGTTTCTCTACATCAAGAATAATTGTCTAACAGCTCATACTACTCAATAACAAAAAAACAAACAACCCAATCGAAACATCCGGGAATAAGACCTAAATAGATGGAATATTACTCAGCCATATAAAAGAATGAAATAATGCCATTTGCAGCAACATGGATGGACCTAGAGATTATCATACTAAGCGAAGTAAGTCAGAAAGAGAAAGACAAATACCGTGTGACGTCACTTATATGTGGAATCTAAAATACGACACAAATGAACATATCTATGAAACAGAAACAGTCTCACAGACATAGAGAACAGACTGCGGTTGCCAAGGGGGAGGGGGAGTGGGGAAGGGCAGGATTGGGAGTTTGCAATTAGCAAATGCAAACTAGTATATATAGGATGGATAAACAACAAGGTCCTACTGTATAGCACAGGGAACTATATTCACTATCTTGTGATAAACCATAATGCAAAAAATATGAAAAAGGATATATATGTATAACTAAGTCACTTTGCTGTACAGCAGAAATGAACACAACACTGTAAATTGACTATACTTCAATAAAATTTTTAAAATTTTTAAAAAGTAAAAGAGGAATAATTGTTTGAAATTTAATTTGAAAAGATGCTATTCATGATAGCAGTATTGAATAGAATACATTTAGGTCTAAATTTGAAAAATATATGCAGGCCTTAATTACTAGAAATCTATGACTTTACTGAAGGATACAAAAAGAGCTGGTTATAAATGGACATACCATATTTTTGACTTGGAAGGACTATTATTATAAAATGTAAATAATCCCCAATTTAATTCTATATTTTCTATATTGAAATCAAAATCCTGGCTGGTTTCATTTGGAATATGTGAAAGTGAATTAAAAATTCATATTAAGTAATAAATATATAAGAACTGATTTAAAGAGAAAAGATAAGAAAAAGGAGAATGTGCACTACCAGATATTTAAATATATTGTAAGGTTATAATAATTAAATCACTTTTTGAAAGCTTAAAAATAATAGATAATAGGATAGACTATCCTATCATCTAGGATAATAAAAAATTCATAGAAAGCCAGGAGGAGATCAAATACCCATAAGCTTTTAGTGTATGATAAAAGTGGCATTCAATTAAATTGGAAAAGGATGAATGGCTAGTAAACAAATGATGCTGGGACGATTGGTTAACTAGTTATTAAAAAATAAAGTTAGACATCTTTGTCGTACCATACATTAAAACGAGCTCCTGACAGATTAAACTGTTAGATGGGAAAATATTTCTCATTTGGGAAATGAGAAAGCCATTCTAAGAACATAAGCAAATGTAGGATCTTAAAGACAAAGTTTGATGGATTTGGCTATATACAAATTTAAATCATCCATCTAACAACACTGTGATAAAGAAAAGTAAAAGGCAGTGAACTGGAGAAATATTTGCAGCATGTATAAAAAAGAGTTACCAGTCTTACTATGTAAAGAGCTTTTACAAATCATTAAAATAAACTAATAAACATGTACCATAATTGCAAAATGGGCAAAAATTATGACCAGGTAATTATCAAAGGAAAAATACAAATGCCCAGTAAATGTATCAGAAAATGTTCATTCCCCAGTAAAACTAAAACAATTGAATTTGCTAAAATGATACCTCTATTCACCTACCAAATTGGCAAAGACATTAAAAATATGAGCACATGTTATTGGTGACCATGTGGCAAACTTACTGCTGTGATAACTCTGCTGGTAGGAATGTAAATCTATACAAGCCTCCAAGGGAGAACTGGAAATATGTATCAAGTAGTTTACAAATGTCCGTATCTTTAATTCAGCAACTTTACAGAAATTCTTCCTACAGAAGTAATGGAAGGGGTCCATAGATATTTGTGTTTACCATGACAATAAAAACCTAAGTGTCCAACAACTGGTGACAGGTAAAATAGATCATAGTACATGCACCCATTAGACTAGTATGTGACTTAGGTAGGTATATAATAACTATATTATATTACATATATAATGATATAGATCATTTCATGATATAACAAATGAAAAATGTAGGCTACAAAAGAGCAAGACACCAGTTTGGTTTAAAGTATGTGCAGATGTGCATACTGGGCAAATGTTCAACAACATGTAAAGAGTGGCTTTATAACGGTGATGGGATTAGAGGCTTCCTTCCCCCACCCCCCTTTTCCTCCTCTGATTTCATTCATTTCACAAAAATTGGCATGCTATCATGTGTCTGTCATTTCTATATGCTCCAAATTTTCTTCAACTGAATATGTGTCACGTTGTAATCAGAAAAAGTTAAATTTTAGAAAAGTAAAAGTCCAGCATCTTAAACTGACTTCCTCTTCCAGGTGCTAAAAATCTTGTAAAGGACTCAGAGCAACGAAATTCATATTGAAAGCATAAAATCACGTACCAGAGAATTGGGGAAATGTTCAGGTCACTTCACCTCTTACCTTTAGAGACACTTCATAAAACATACTCACCTGTTCCAGTTTGGCCACAGTTTATCCCTACGAGCGTGAATTGTGAAGGGCATCTCAAGGACCTCTTCCTAAGAGGGTCCTCAAAGACCACTTAATAAGGAGCCTGACATCTTCCTAAACCTTTAAAATCCATCATCCCAAGGGACCCCACCCACCAACAATAGAAGGGTAGGTATGATTCTGACTTTGGGGATGGGGACGCTTGACTCAGGGTGCTGTGGCTTGCCCTAGGCTGAGCCCGGCTTCGAGCCGGAGAGGCAGCGGTGGGTGGGCAGGGCCGGGGCGCGGGCTGGGGCTGGGGCCGGGGCCGGGCCGGGAGGGGCGGGCACCTTACCGCGGCTTGCTGGAAGGCGCCCTTGGTGTAGGTGCCGCCACCGCGGTAGGTGATGGCCGGGATCTCGCGGCTGAGCAGCGCGCACTTGTGCTGGTGCGCGCGGCGGGAGGAGATGTAATCGACGCGCGGCACCACGTTGTTCTTGGACGAGAAGGTCACGATGGCCACGCGCGTGGCCGTGGGCACCACGGGGAAGTCGGACAGCAGCTTACGGACGAACTTGAGCTCGCTGAGGAAGTTGGCTTGGCCCACGCTGGACGACTCGTCCACCAGGAAGACGAGCTCCAGGCGCTCGCTGAGCTCCCGCAGCCGCCGCACGCGTCGCCGGAAAGCCTGGCCCAGCCGCTCCACTTTGCTCTCCTCCGCCGCCGCGTCCTCGCCGGGCGCGGGCGGAGCGGGCAGCCGCCCCGGGGTCTCGGGCGCGGCCTCGGGGAAGAGGCGGAAGCTGAAATTGCGCGACGGGGACAGCTGCTGAAAGGTCGCCCAGCCCGAAACGAGCGCCAGACCCCAGCAACAAAAGGCCAGGCGCGCCCACATTGCGCTGGAGATGGAGCGGCCGCCCGGGGCGCAGGCGTCGGCCCGGCGCGGAGAGATGCTCAGCCGCCCGGCTCGCCGAGGGGCGTGCGCGGCGCGGGGCTCGGGGCACGGGTCGGCGGCCGCGAGCTTCAGCGCCCTCTCATCTGACACTGGGGACACAGTCCAACCTCCTCCGGCCGCCCGGGGACAAGGGATGGAACGGCGCGCGCTCGCTACCCCTCTCGCTCTCGTCTTTTCTCTCCCCTCTCTCCTCCTCCTCGCTCTCCCTGAAGCCTATAAAATGTTTGAAGGAAAGGGGGCAGTCAAGAAAAATCTCCCGCTTCCCTCCTTCTCTCCCTCCTATCTCTGTCTCTCCCTCTCCCCTCTCCTTCCTCTATCTCTGCCTCTATCTCTCTCCTCCCCCTTCTCATCCTCCTCCCGAGTTCAAGCCAAAGACTCTCGGAGATTCCATGACACCAGAACCCCGCGTCTGTCAGGCTGTCAACATTCCCGCAGCAAGCGCACCAGCGCCGAAGCCCTGATTGATCCCATATGTCTGGCAGGAGCTGCAGAGGAATTCACTGGAGATGGATCCAGATACCGAGAGTGCCACAGTAATTGGAAACACTTCGTAGAGGAAACACACACGGACTGGCCAGGGAGTTGAAAGCATCCTTTGAAAATTGCTTGCTCACCTTTTGTGTCTCTCTTTCCCTCTCCGGTTCCTCAAAGCCCTCACCAAGTGGATGTTTATTTGACTTTCCTGGTGGGGCTTTCTGGTTGTGTGAGTGTGTCCTCTTGAGGGTCGCCTCAGATCACACCATATAGGGGTTGCATCTACCCCTATGCAGCCCATAGGGATGATTTGTCATGGTGCTGCATTCATGCGTTTATTTATTCGTCCACTTGGTCACTCCTTCATTCATTCAACAAATAGTTTTGAACACCTATTGTGTGCCAGGACACCTGGAATATAAGGAGGAACACAAATTGACATAGATCTTGTCCCCGAGGAACTTATACGGTAACAAGTGATGTGACCATTAACCAGATATTTCACAAATAACGTATATAATTACAGCTGACCATGCTAAGGCTATGAAGGAGATCTTAGGCAGATAGATTTGACCTTAGAAGACCAGGGAAGCCTTTGCGGAGGACATAAAGTTTGAGCTGAAATCTGATGATGAGCAAGGGTCCCTTTTCCCCAGTCCTCTTTCATGTGCCCGGTGGTCTGTTTCAACAGGTGAGACCCACAGAGGGCTATTTCCTTGGCTTTGAATGGTACCTGACACATAGCTACTTTGAAACACAAGTTGCCACCTGGGGGTAGTTTTTCCAAAACAAAACCCCGAAAGGGATGGTGCAAGTGCAAAGAAGGAGTAAACTTTGCATAAGAGGTGGAGTAAACTTTGTAAAAATGATTCTAGCTAGGAGTCAGAAGCCCTGTGTAGATATGCCTCTGCAGTTATATAAATCCTCTGAACCAAGACACTTCCAACTCTTGGCTTCAATTTCCACATCTGTTTCATGATGGAATTCAATGATCTCAGAGTTTCCTTTGTCTCTAATATTAGATGATTTAATTCCATCTATATTTAATGAAATACCTTCACAGTATATTGGTTGAAATGTTAGGGCTCTTGGAGTCCGTTTGCCCAGGATGAAGTCTTGGCTCTGCCATTCAGTAGTGGTATGACCTTGACATTAGTTTGCTCATCTGTAAAATGGAGTAATAATAATAGCATATTAAAGGTTACTGTGAGGATATAATCATAAAAGCAAAGTTCTTAGGCTAGTGCTTAGACTATAGCATGTACTCTACAAATGCTGGTTGCTATTATTGCCACATTTAACCATAAATACTCTTCAAATCCTCATTTTTCTAGGATTTTTCTATTTGACCATGTACCGTGCTAGAATATTAGATACTGCGGATTTAAAGCTGAATAAGACTCAGTTCCAGCCTTCCAGAAGTTCAAAGGATATCAGAAGAGAACACAGACTTGCAAACAATTACAGAGCAGTAGAATGATTGCAAGGCTGGAGAGAGCAAGAAGAGAAAGTTCTCGATCTTCCCCGGGAATAAGCAAGACCTCATTTGAGCTGAGACTTTAAAAAAAGAGAAAGTCTGTCCAAATTTCATCTACTCGGTGTTATTTCGAATACATCATTAAGAGCTAACATTTTAGGACCCTTATGTGCCAGGCACTGTGCAGCTACTATGTGTATTTGCTCATATGCTCCCAAAGAAACCCAGGGATGTAGACGATTGCTTTAGGACTTTCTGGTTGCAAGCAATAGGCACCCAACTTCTCCTTGCTGTAAACAAGAAGGGATTGCTTTGCTCAGTAACTAAACTGGACAAAAGGTAGTGGTGGACTGGTCTCAAAAAGCCTTGGAAAAGGAAATCAAGAACTACGTAAGTCTTCCATTTTTCTCTCTCTTCTGCTTCTCTTTGCATGTTGGATTAAGTTTCTGTCTTTGGATTTATGACCTGAGAAGGAAAGACTCTTCCCCCTAAGCTCAAGTTAAAAAAAAAATCAAGAAAAACCACCACCCCCATGACCCTAAAGAAAGACTCCACTGAAGCAAGCATGGGTTATATGCCCATTCCTTAGCCCAGCACTGAGATGAAGGGGATGGGCCATTATAATTGTCCTGACTTAGGTCATATGCTCACTGTGGCGGAGACTCCTAGTCACCTACCTACCATATCTGGTCTCCCCTTCTTGAATAGCAATAGAGCTCTTGAGTTTTAGCTGGGCACAAAGGTACCCAAAATAAAGATTACATATCCCAGCCTCCCTTACAGATGAATGCGGCCGTGATGCTAGAATCTGGGTAATGACATATAAATCCTGGTTCTGTGTGGCAGCTTCGAGAAAACCTCTTTAAAAGACAGCTGCTTCTTTTGCTGGTTGTCTCCTTTCTTCCCTTATTCCATTTTCTGCCTGGAACATGAATATGCTGTCAGACCTCTAGCAGCCATCTTGGACCATGAGAATAACGGTCACATTATAGCAACAGCTGAGTAGTAATCTAGACCGAGCCTGGGTTCCTGCAGACTTCACAGAGCAAAACCACCACAGTCATCTCAGATTGCCTAGCTACCCTTTTTAATTGAGTTTTCCTGTTACATTCAGCTGAACTGGATCCTGTATAATAAACTCAAACCTGTAGCCATGGAAGCTATCCTCTCAATATATGCTTTCATAAATGCTATGGCAGAGAAAAGAGGACATACATAGTGAGTTACTCACTACCCCCAAAAGTGACACACATCACTTCTGCTTCATTTCATTGTCCAAAAAAGGATGCATGGCCATGTCCAATTCCAAAGGTTGGGAAGTACAATCCTACCATAGTCCTAGAAAGCAGAAAGTAGAAATATTTAGTGAACAGAGCAAATAATGACCATATTGAGTCACCTGAATTGGGAAGACAGTTGAGTTCAAAAAGCAAAGTGGAGACAAAACCCTGGGAAGCTTAGTCTGCCCTAAAATTGAGGAGGTTCCTATAGGAAAGTTATAAATCAATTTCTGCAAGGACTTTCTGCTCTTTAGTTTGGGATAGTAAATTCACCTGATGCCTGCTGCATTACATATAACCGTGATGAATTACGTAGCAGTGGTTGACTCTAGCAGGAGTTTGTAATTGAGAAGCTGTGGACATTTGATTAAACTCTTCTTTTCTACATTTTTCATCCCATGAAAAATGTTCCAGAAGCAACCTAAAGGTACTGAAATGACAACATGGAGCCAGACTGAGAAAAAACTACCTCGGATTCATCTCATGACATAAAGACTTACGTGGAAAAAAAAAACACAAAACGTGTGTTGGTGGTGTAAGGGATGGGGCATGCCTTATATTTTTCTCACCACCTGCACCCTGATCAACAAGAAACTGAACTTCAATCCCTGTCTATCCAATGGGACTTGTGTAAAGGACACCCACCTTCACCCCACCCTTCACTGCAACCACCTTCCTACATTAAAGCAGGTGCTGTAAAAAGACAGGACAGATTTGTAGGGGGGAGAGATAGAAGGGGAAGTGAGGAAGAAAGAAGAGAGTGGTGCCGGCAAAGGTCCTTCTGAGATGTCAAGAATCAAGTCCAGTAAATGGAAGCAGAGGCAGGAAAAGTTTCAGTTTCCATGCATGTTGGGCATAGTATCTTGTTTTGTTTTAAAATCTATGACACAGTGTTAGTGAATCACAGCGACAGGCAGTAGGGACAGTAGGAAGATGCCACCTTGTGACTGTATTTTATAAGACTATCAGTTGTGAATTTAACAAAGACATTCTCCCCTGCACGGATTGTTTCTTTAAGTAGAAGTATCTGAAGATGGAGTTCATGATGGAAAAGTCTTAGCAGTGGACACTGTAAACAATTAAAAAGCAGTAAACATAAGAAAATGCTATAACGCTAGATACAGATAAAAAATTTTAAATACATATCATTTTATGTGTCTTATTTCATTTAATCCTGCCATAAATCCTGAAATATAGTGGGTACTCCATTTTTATGGGTGAAGAAATAAAGCTATATGAGGTAGCCATAAAGCCTGGAAATAAAAATGGTTTATTGCTATTACATTTCAATGCATGGTGTGTTTAACGTGTTGTCCCTTGCTAGCAGCGCAAGCTTGCAGTGAAGGTGGTAATTAACGCATCATGCGTGTCCATCCCTGCATTTGTATGTACAGTGCACTGCCTCAGATAATTTTGGTCTCTGATTTCTGTGGACAAAACCTGAGCCTTTAACAAACCCCAGAGGAAGGAATCAAGGGAGTTCAGATCTGGCAGCTTCCTTCACACAACCGTGTCAGCCAAACCAGTTTTGGAAATTATCCAACCAGTCCCTCACCTTCTGGCTTAATGGGTGGTGAGTGTGCCAGCCTGTTGGAACCACTCCTGGCACCCTTCCCCTAGCCTGTCATATGCTGGCATTAACTGGTTACATGATAAAATACATCTTTTCAGACACGTTACTTCAAAGAAAAATGGTCCCGAGGCACGTGCTTTCCACAGGTCATACCACACCATCACCTTTGCCTTGTGTTTGGGTGGCTGAAGTTCAGTGTGGGTTGTCTTGATTGTCTCCTGACCCAGCATTGCCTCTACTGTTTGCCTCCCCTTTTACATAAAAAGTAGCTTGGTCTCAGTCTTTGGCATTCTTAGCCAGGAGATCTGAGCTCCTTGAGCACATTTCCAAACAACAATTGGGATTATCCTCAGCTAAAGTTTGTAGGACTTAACATCTTGAACTGGTGAAAGGCACATGGATTGAGAATTTTTCATGTGGTACTGAGAAGTACTCCCAGTTTCGAGAAGGCTCTTTGAGCTATTATGTCTGCAGTGACCATGTCCTTTACCTCTTCAGAAACAGTCATCCACAAGACAGTGTGCCCAAAACATTGCCTGTGTTCTTGAATTTATGAACCAGCCTTCCAAAGGTGCTCTCTTCCAGGACACGCATTGAAGGACTCTTAGATTCACTGACAGGACCAGCCCTCACGTCCACTTAGAAGCAGCAGCATAATGTGTTCACCTTTCCTCATCTTCAACCTGTAAAAAATAAAACAGCATCATTTATGTTTCTAGATATTATATCCAAGGTCAAGGCTTGAACCAAACTCCATTTGTGATTTTCACCATAATTCTTGAGGTTGCTCTGCTAGAAACAAATAATAATGATGATAAAAGTTTTTAAAAGGCATATTCTTTTTATCTTTCTCTTTTCTTTCTCCCACCAGTGTGTGGAATACAAAGAGATCAGTAAAGATAATTTCCTGTTGACAAATTATGACACCACCACTCCCATCTGGAGGCAGCTATAACTATAGCTACTTTATAGAATTTATTTTTAAATTATCATGCAGTAAAATTAACTTTTTGTGGGTGTACAGTTCCGTGAGTTCAAACACATATACAGATTCATGTAACCACACCCACAATCAGGCGACAGAACAGTTCCATCACTCCAAAAAACTCCCTTTGCAGTTACACCCTCCCCTCACTCCTAATCCCTGGCAACCCACTGATCTGTTCTCCATCACTACAGTTTTGTCTTTTCAAGAATCATATAAACGGAATCATACAGTATGTAATTTTCTGAGACTAGCGTTTTTCACTCAGCAAAAGAACTTTGAAATTCATCTAAGTTTGTGTACAGGTGTTTATATGAAGTTAAATTTTTATTGACTTAGAATAAATACCCAGGGATAGGATTACTAAATCATATGGTAAAGTATGTTTAATGTTTTAAGAAACTGCACAAATGTTTTTCAGAGTGGTGCATGTACCATTGCTCATTCACAATAGAAATGTATCAGTTCCAGTGGTTCTGCATCCCATCCAGCACCCGGTACTTCGTGTCTGTGTGTGTGTACACATATAATTGTGTGGGTACATATATATAATATATATATAATATATATAATTCTAGATTGATAGTCCTCTTTCTCTCTCATCTTGAGTCCACTATTGAGCCCATTCAGCAAATTTTAAATTTCAGTTATTATATTTTTCAGTTCTACAATTTTAATTTGATTCTTCTTTATATCTTCTATTTGTTGGAAGAACATTTCTATTTTTCCATTTGTTCAAGGGAGTTTATAATTGCTTGTTGAAGCATTTGTATGATAGCTGCTTTGTGATATAATTCCAATATCTGTCAGCTGGCATTGTCTTTTCCCATAAAAGTTGTGATTTCTTTTTTTTTTTTGGATGGCAAATTGAATTGTTTCCAGAGTATTCTGAATATCATGTTATGAAATTCTGAGTCTTATTTAAGTCCTATAGAAAGAATTGATTTTTTTTTTTTTTTTTTGAGCTGGCACTTCTGCGGGATCTGGCTCCAGTGTTATTTCAGATTTCAAAGTTTTTGGAACGCTATTAAGATTTTTCCTGTGTGTGAGGCCCCAGCGGTCAATCTGGGATCTGGGGGGTGTTCTCTTTTATAGTTCAGCGGCTAACTGAGCTCAGATGCCTGCATGGGCAGCTCAGAAGCTCCAAAGCCATCTGTTCCTCCTGATCTCCCCCATTACACTCCACTTTTCTGGGGGTTCCCCTTTTCAGTCCTTTGCCCCGAAAACCTGAGACTTTAGTTGCCTCACTCTCCTGCTTACTTCTGTGACTATGTTTTGCATTTGGGCCAAATGGTAGGAGGACAGTGAGGTTCTGCCCCATCCTCCTGAGTTTACAAATCCACTGATAAGAGAGGAAGCTTCTTCCTCCAAGTTTTGGGTCCTGCTGTTGCTTTGCAGCCTCTGCCATCACTGCTGCTGCCAAGACATTGCCTGAGATTTGGGAAATATTGTACAAAACCAGGGAGAGGAAAAACAAACACATACACTCTCTCTTTCCCACTCTTCTGAACCTATGCCTACCTATGGGCTTCAGACTATTGCACGGAGTCCCAGAGGATCCTAGAAGGGGAAGAAAATGGTAAACTCACTGCTGGTTCAGTGGTACTTTAAATTCTGGTCTTCTTCCCCAAGCTACCTGCTACTGTTAACTTTCTGAGTCCTCAAATAGTGGCTCCACGCACCCTATAGATTTTATAGTTGTCATTAGACAGGGTGGAATGTATTTACACCTTCTTACTTAGAACTAGTACCATCACTTTATATTTGAATAGTGATTTTATTTTCCTTCATTACTCTTCCAAGGTTATCTGTTCATTTAAATTTTTATACTTCTTAAGAAAGTCTTAGCAATTTAAATTCTGTTAGGAAATTGTCCTTAATTTAAATGTAGACTTAAAATTTATCAACGTAAAGATTTAAGTAGCATACAATGTCAATTATTATATTCTCCTCCATATGTATGGTATTAGTTTCTTTCCAATGTTATATATTGGTAATTTGACTTTTTTTTCTCTTGATTACTCTCACAAACATTTAATCTATTTTGTGGTGCCTTTTACAGAACACTTGGACTCTTTGCTTTTTGATACATTAATTTATGCTTTTATCTTGAATAATTTTTTTTGTAGTTCCAAAACTTGAGTCCTTTCTTTATTTGTTTTCATTTATTCTGTTTTTTTATTTGTTTATTTTTTGTGGTACGTGGGCCTCTCACTGTTGTGGCCTCTCCCGTTGCGGAGCACAGGCTCCGGACGCGCTGGCTCAGCGGCCGTGGCTCACGGGCCCAGCCGCTCCTCAGCATGTGGGATCCTCCCGGACCGGGGCACGAACCCGTGTCCCCTGCATCGGCAGGCGGACTCAACCACTGCGCCACCAGGGAAGCCCTATTCTGTTTTTTAAATAGAGCTCTTGCAGATATCATTTCCACTGAGTATAACTTTAGCTCAATCTCACGTGTAGTGTCATTATTGTTGTCTAAACAACATGTAATTAGACTTTTATTGCCTCTTTGGCCCATAAATTATTGAAGTGGGTAATTTATTTTATTTTATTTTTATGTTATTATTTTAACTCAGTGTTTTTACGTCTTGTTAAACTATTTTTAAGTTAATTTTCAGGTTTATTTCATTGAGGTCTGAGAACAGGACTGCACATTTTTTGTTCTTATTGAAATTTCTTAGGATACAGTAAAACATACCATTAGATTTTGGGGAAAAAAATACGCATTTTTGGTTGTAAGATATAAATTCATCTATCTTATAAATCAACTTTATTGTATACATTACTCAAATACTCCATATCCGCATTCACTTTAATCTGTTCCATCTGTTCAAGACTGTAAGTATGTTAAAATCTGGTACAGTCATTTTTTGACACTTTTTACTTATGTTTTTGGGGTTTGCTTTATATTTTTGTGATATATTAAATTTTATGCATAAATGTTTGTAATAGTTATATTCTCTGTGAATAAATACTCATTAACAAGCTAACTTCAACAACATAAAATCAGCTTTGTTCATTTAATATATTTACCTTGAATTTTACTATGTCTGGATGGCACCTCAGCTTTACTACAACTATATTATCATGATCATTATCAATATCACCGTTTTTAATTTGCTTGATATTTCCTTACTCAGTCTTTTTTATCTCCTTCTTTAGTCTGTCTCTCTTTGAAATGTCTTAGGAGGAGGATATTAGATTTCTGATGAATTAAAGAGACAAATATGAATTAAATCATAAAGAAACCAGAAGAATATACAGATGAACATTTATAAGATTGTAGCGTGTGGAAGGTTTTAATCATGTAAACGAAGGAAGAAATCACAAAGCGAAACATTAATTTGACCAGGTAGCAATGAACACTCTTATCATCATAAAATATCATAAACAAATTAAAAGGACAATGACAAATTGGAAAATGGCAGAAAAAATTTTATCATCCTTATGTATAAAAAGCATTCTTTTTAAGTCTACATTAGCAAGACAACTGAAAATATAGACAAAGGGTAGTGGAAAAGCAATTCTGAGAAGAATAAATTCAGATGGACACCAAGCATATGAATAACTATTGAACCACATTTATAATTATGGAAATATGCATTATAACAGAAACAAGAAACTTTTTTTTTCTGCATTTCATGTTGGCAAAAATTAATGAATATATATTCAACCCTGGAAGTGGCTAAGCCTGGGTTGGCCGAAACAAAGCACATGTGCTTCCATTCTTCAATCCCTCGTTGAGGTTAAACACCACTAATTTATCTCAGCATTCTCTGCTGCTGGACCCAGATGTGGTCTTGCAGTCCTTCCCATCAAGGAGTACCAAGTCACCACTACTAACTAACTGATGCTAGTACTCCAATGGAATGTATTTGCCATTCCTAAAGTTTAATGAAAGTGGAGCTATTCTACATGGCTAGCCCTTGGCAGCCTAATTCAATAATATGATTTTTTTTAAAGGTACGATAATGATCATATCCTTTAGCTAAGAATCCTTTCTAAGGAGAAAATCAGAGACGAGTACACACATTTATGTACAAGGCTGGAATTTACGGTACTAATTATAAAAGTAAAATGTTAGGAACATTGGGAATAATCTTAACGTATAATAATAAGAGAATGGGGACTTCCCTGCTGGCGCAATGGTTAAGAATCCACCTGCCAATGCAGGGAACAAGGGTTCGAGCCCTGGTCCGGGAAGATCCCACATGCTGCAGAGCAACTAAGCCCCTGCGCCACAACTACTGAGCCTGCGCTCTAGAGCCCGCGAGCCACAACTACTGAGCCTGCATGCCACAACTATTGAAGCCCATGCACCTAGAGCCCATGCTTTGCAACAAGAGAAGCCACCGCAATGAGAAGCCTGCAACGAAGAGTAGCCTCTGCTCACCACAACTAGAGAAAGCCCGCCTGCAGCAATGAAGACCCAATGCGGCCAAAAATAAATTAATTAATTAATTAATTTAAAAAAATAAGAGAATGGTTAGATGAAGCATATTAAATACATAAAAAGAAAATTTAGTCATTATGCTTATAGCTTCAAAAAAATTTAATGCTATAAAAATACTCAGTACATCCTGTTAAATTGGGATGGGGGAGGCAAAAAACCCACTAGTGTCATGTGAATTGTTTTAAAAAATATGCACATAGAAAACCATGATGAAAGGAAACATACAAATATGTAATAATGTTTATCTTAGGTAGAACAATAACTATCAATTCTTATTTCATTCATTATATGTTGAGAGGGTAGAGAAACAGACTCTACCTCTTGATAGGGGAGTAGCGAGATCACGTGGCAGAAGATCATGTGGAAGAAAACTATTATTGTGGACCTCTTTGGAAAATACATTCTGTCACTCAATATTAGAAGCAAATCTGTCACTTTTGGGAATCTCCTACCTGCTCTTCGACTTGCCAGTCTCATACTTGAGAATTCTAACTCTTCAGAGAGCTTTAATATATTCAGTGGGTCTTCAGCTGATGTAGGTCTAAAAAATAGGAACTTCTCTCTTATTTCACTACTTTATAAAGAAACAATTCGCAGTGGCATAATTTATCCCTTGTGGAATGTGATTTGATCTCAGACTTACAATGTTTGCAAACTGGTACAGTTTAAAACGAAGCAACATACTCCACTAATTTCTGTTTATCCTGTTAATTTGTGCATTGTTTTCCTCCAGCCAGATGTTTCTTATACTTAATTTGCCTAACAATATTCAGACTAGAAAACCATTCTAGCATTAAAATGATGCACCAAACATACCCACATTAATTCTCCATATCCTTGGCTCTTTCTAGATCTGCCTTGCATTTTTCAACATCCTTAATTTCTTTTGAACTCAGATGGAATCTATGTTTGCCAGGAAAGAAAGAAAACAAAACATGTGACAGCACTTTATATTTTTCCATGCCATATGGAAAAAGCTCAAAGACATAATATAGTCTTAAAAATCATGCTGGTGTGCATGATTTTTAAGAGCATATCGTATCTTCAGACTTGAAACCATAATACTCCTAGAAGAAAACGTAGGAAGTACACTCAGTGACGTAGGTCTTAGAAACATATTTTTGGGTATGTCTCCTTAGGGAAGAGAAACAAAAGCAAAGATAAGCAAATGGGACCTCCGCAAACTTAAAAACTTTTGCACAGTGAAGGAAACCATCAACAAAACCAAAAGGCAACCTACTGAATAAGAGAAGACGTTTGCAAACAACATATCTGATAAGGGGTTAATATCCAAAATGTATAAAGAACTCATACAACTCCATATAAAAAAACTAACAACCCAATTAAAAAATGGGCAGAAGAGCTGAATAGGCATTTTCCCAAAGACATATACAGATGGCCAACAGGCATTTGAAAAGATGCTCAACATCACTAATCATCAGGGAGATGCAAATTAAAACTACAATGAGATATCATCTCACACCTGTCAGAATGGCTATCATCAAAAAGTCCAGAAATAACAAGTGGTGGTTATGATGTGGGGAAAAGGGAGGGAACCCTCATACACTGTTGGTGGGAATGTAAACTGTTACAGCAACTATGGAAAACAGTATGGAGGTTCCTCAAAATGTTAAAGATAGAACTACCAGATGATCCAGACATTCCACACCTAGGTATGTATCTGAAGAAAATGAAAACACTAATACAGAAAGATGTATGTGCCCCAATGTTCACAGCAACATTATTTACAATAGACAAGATATGGAAGCAACCTAAGTATCTATCAACAGATGAATGGATGTAATACACACACACACACACACACACACACACACACAATGGAATACTACTCAGCTATACAAAAGAATGAATTTCTGCCACTTGCAATAACATGGATGGACCTGGAGGGTATTATGCTTCATGAAATAAGTCAGACAGAAAAAGACAAATACTGTCTGTTTTCACTTATATGCAGAATCTAAACAATAAAATGAATGAATATAATAAAACAGAAACAGATTCACAGATATAGAAAACAAACTAGAGGGGAGAGGGGTGGGGGAGAAGCAAGATAGGTGAAGGGGATTAAGGGATCTAGACAAATAGATATATAATAAATAAGTTATAAGGATATAATATACACATGGGAATATAGCCAATATTTTATAATAACTTTACATGGAGTATAATCTATAAAAATATTGAGTCACTATGCCATACACCTGAAACTAATGGTGTAAGTCAGTTATACTGCAATTTAAAAATATCATGCACACCGGGCATTTAAGCAAGTGTGGTAGACAACCTTTGAAACGGCCTCTAATGACACCTGCCTCCTGATATGCGTGTCTTTGTAATTCTTTCCCCTTGAATGTGGGTTGTCCTTAATGACTGACTTCCAACAATAAAATATGGCAAAAGTGTTGCGATGTCACCTTCAAGATTAAGTTACAAAAGACTCTGTTTTCCATTTTGCTCACTCTCCCCCTCTCTTGCTCTGAGGAAAGCCAGTTGCCATGTCGTGAGATGCCTGATGGAGAGGCCCACAGGGCAGGGAACTGATGTCTCTGGCCAAGAGCCAACAAGGGCCTGCAGTCTGTCAACAGACAGGTAGTAAGCTTCGAAGTGGGGCTCCTGAAGCCTTTCAACAGCCGTATGAGTGAGCGTGGAAGCAGAGCCGCCACTGTCAAGCCCTAAGATGACCGTAGCCCTGGGCAACATCGTGGCTGTAGTTTTTTGCAAGACACTTTGAGCCAGATAACCCAGCTTAGCAATACCTGGAAATGTCAGATACGAAATGTCAGATATGAATAAAAAATGTCAGATACGAAATGTTTATTGTGTTAAGCCACTGCATTTTAGGGTAATTTACCACGGCAGCAGCAATGTGGGCACCTAAAGCCCATAAAGAAAACTCACGTCTCTGACTAGAGGAACAAACAAAAGGGCCCCTGTGGTTCAAAGAGTTTGGAGGGAATCACCATTATTTTCCCTCCATGTTTTCTCTTGCTACTTCACCCTGATGGCCTCCTCAGTAGCATGGACTGTACAACTTGAAAGAAACTCTGGCTTTCTGGTCCAAAAACCAGGGAAAGGAACCATAAGGGACAGAGTCTGCAGGGGAAATTGTAGGGAGAAGAGATCTGGAGAAAGAGATCCTCCAATTCTGTGTATGAACTGAGACAAGTCCTCAGTCATGAGCTGCAAATTCAGGGACAGACACAAAGAACCATAGCTTTGAGAACTAGACTACAATATAAACCTGTATCCATTATTCTAGACTAACCCATATGAGGTGTGTGTGTGGAGCAGACCTAAACACCACAGAAAGGGCTTTGAAAATTGAACTTACATTAGACTTGCCACAGAAGGAGAGACAGAATGTGTGGTCTAAACCTCACTGGGTTTATTCACTGTTAAAAGAGAAGACAGGGCTTCCCTGGTGGCGCAGTGGTTGAGAGTCCGCCTGCCGATGCAGGGGACACGGGTTCGTGCCCCGGTCTGGGAAGATCCCACATGCCGCGGAGCGGCTGGGCCCGTGAGCCATGGCCGCTGAGCCTGCGCGTCCGGAGCCTGTCCTCCGCAACGGGAGAGGCCGCAGCAGTGAGAGGCCCGCGTAACGCATAAAAAAAAAAAAAAAAAAAAAAAAAGAGAAGACAAGAAATTGGTGTCCTGTTAAAATCCTCTGGATTTTAGAGGACCTAGAATCTCACAATATAATATTCAAAATGTCCAGGATACATCTCAAAATTACTTCAAAAAAAAAAAAAGGAAAAAAGAAGAATCTGATCACTTTTTATCATGAAGAGACAATCAACAAATGCAAACCCCCAGACTGTTTAGATATTTGAATTATCAGACAAAGATATTAAAACAGCTATTATAAACATGTCCCATAAGGTAAAGGTGAACACTCTAAAAATGTATAAAAAAAGAAGTTTTGAGCAGAGAAACTGTAAAAATGAACCAAATAGAAATTTAAAAACTGAAAAATGCAATATCTGAAATTTTAAAAAAAATTACTGGATGGGCTCAATGGCAGAAGGGGATGACGATGACAAAGGAAATATTCAGTGAACTTGAAAATAGATAAATAGAAATTAGCCAATCTGAAGAACAAAGAGTCAAAAAAAGATTAGGGGGAAAAAAGAACAAAATCTCTGGTACCTGTGGGACAGCATCAAAGTTCTAACTTTGTGTCATTAGAGTCCCAGAAGAGAAAAAAAATAGATTGGTACAAATATATATATATATTTTTAAGAAATAACAGGTGAACACTCCTTAAATATAGTGAAAGACATAAATGTACAGATTCAAGTTCTGAGACCCATCACAGGACAAACTAAAAAAAAACAATGCCTAGACACATCATAATCAAACTATCAAAAACCAAAGATTAAATTATATGTATTTTTAAATCTCTATCTATATATATATATATACATACACACATATATAAATTATACATATAGTAGTCAGAGACAAATGACATATTATGTACAGGGAAACAACAGTTTGAGTAACTAAGGATTTCTCATCAAAAATCATGGAGGCCAAAGAAGTTAAATAACATTCAAGCGCTGAAAGAAAGAAATCGTCAACCTCAAATTCAATAGCCAACGAAATGTCCTTCAGGAATAATAGCAAAATAAAGACATTTTCAGCTGATGGATAATTAGAAGAATTAGAAACCACCAGACCTGCTCTAAAAAACTGCTGAAGGACGCTCTTAAAAGACGGAGAAAAATGATACAAGGGGTAAAATGTAACTACAGAAATAAAGGAAGCTCAACAGAAATGGTAACTATCAAGGTAAATAGACTGTTTTTCTCCTTTTACACATTCTCTTCAAATAAGTATAACTATCAAATGCAAAATTTACAACACTGTCTGATGGTATCTTTAATGTGAGTATATGAATATGTATTACAACTATAACATAAAGAAAGGGATGTAAGGAACCTATGTGGATGTAAGGCTTCTAAATTTCCACATGTTTCAATAAGAAGACAGAGACTTTTAGGTTAGATTTTCAAAAGGACTCAATTACATGTTAACCCATTTTAAATGTAAATATAGTAGATTGATAAAAGTAAAAGGAAGGTAAGAGATACACTGTGAAATCAATCACCAATCAAAAGGATACCTCAGTGGCTATATTATCACAGTCAGAGTAGACTTTAGAACAGGGAAATATTATCAGGGATAGCAAAGGACATTAAATACTGACAAAGGCGTGAATTCTAGAAGAAGATATAATAATCCTAAATGCGTATGCTCCTAACAACAGACATCAAACTACATGAAGCAAAAACTGACGGAACTGAAAGAAGAAATAGACAAATTAACAAATATAGTGGGAGATAGCTCTAGTCAGTAATTAACAGAAGAACTTGATAGAAAGTCAGCAAGGACACAGAAGACTTAAGCAACAGTAATTGCCATTAATAGAACACTTTGTACACTTAGAGCAGAATATATCTTCTTTTCAAGTGTTCATAGAACACTCACCAAGATAGATGCTATCCTGAGCCATAAAATGAGCCTTAATCAATTTACAAGAATTGAAACCATATGAAGTATGTGCTCACTATAATGGAATTAAACTAGAAATCAGAAATTAAACAGAGAAACATCTGGAAAAACCCCAAACATTTGGAAACGAAACAACCCATGGACCAAAGAAAAAAATCTCAAGGGAAATTAGAAAATATTCTTAACTGAATGAAAATGAAAATACACCATATCATAATTTATGGAATGTGGTTAAAGCAGTATTTAGAGAGAAATTTATAGCATTAAATGCTTGTATTTTAAAAGAAGGATGGTCTCAAGTTGATTTTCTAACCTCATATTAAGAAACTAGTAAAGGACAAATTAAACCCAAAACAAGTAGAAGGAAGGAAATAATGAACGCATTATTAGGGGAGTATACTCCCTAAGTAAAGGAACAGAAATAAATGAAGTGGAAAACAGAAAAACAGTAGGGAAAATCAATGAAACCAAGGAATGGTTCTCTGATTAAAACTAGCCAGACAGACCATGGGGGAAAAAAGATGCAAATTACCAATATCAGGACTAAAAGGGGAGATATCACTACAGACCGCACACACATTACAAGGACAGCAAAGGAATACTACAAACAACTCTATCACACAAATTGAACAACTTTTATGAGATGGACCAATTCCTTGAAAACTACAAACTACCAAAAGTCGCCCAAACTAAATTTGGGGAGAATAGAGGGTATCTATCTCAGGAGACTCTCCAGGCTTTATTCAGGACCACTGCCTGCTCCCAGTATGCTGTTTCTCCAGCCTCGGGCTGAGTTCTCATCTCCATAACTCCAGCTACCATCAAATCTTAGTCCTGAATCTTGATCATTGTTTCATTAGTCCACCCTTTTTGCTATAAACCTCTAATTCCATCCCTCTCCCCTTCCCAGAATATCTATATTGAGAGGAGAATTAATACAACCTTTAGGAGCCTTGGATAGCTTAGGTTTTGCAGAAAAATTTGAAGAATCTGATTAGCCTCTCTTAGGAGCCCCTGTCCCCACTGCCCTCTGCCAAAACTTTCTCAGCAGCATGTGTGTACTCTTTATTAGTGCACATTCAGGAAGGTTCAAAGCACTTGCCTGCTACTCTCTACATGGCCAAGCCCTCTGTCAAGGGGCTGTCTTCATCCAGCAACACTCCTCAAATCAACTAGTTTTCAGTAGTATGTGGCTTTTCTCATGAGCTTTATTTCTTTTAAGGACCAACAGAGTCCTCAGAGGAACTAACCGTTATTTGTTCCAATAACTGTTGCAAGGTTAGGACCCTAAAAGCACATCTGCTCCAGCTCTTCACTGTAATTTAAGGGAGAACTCAATGTGTTTTTGTATAGCTTATGTCTGTAGATTTATGGTTTATGAATTAACATCTAGGGCCCTTCCTCTCTTGTCAGCTTTCCAGTTAGTTTTTGTTCGTTTATAAAATGGAAAACACACACATCAAAAGCATAGTTCTCAACTCTGTCTGAAAGTGATGAAGTCGTTTTTACCCATTTCTTACAGTTTTGGAGCGGTGTTCCCAAACTAACATTGCCTGTGAGGGACAAATATATACTTCCAGGCAGCGTCTGCCAGCATCTTGACAGGCGTGACAAGGTGCGTTCCTGGCAACGTTTTGAGAGAATACAAAAGCAATGGAGTGTGCAACAGATTCAACAGTTAAGCCAAAAAGTTATAATGTTTGAACTTCCCAAGAGCCACCCCCCATAATTAATATGGATTTCTTTAAACCACCAGAGCTGGGCCTCGTTCCTCTCTCACACTCCTTGGGAACGTTAACTCTCATCCAAGACCTTCCCTTAAGACCAGCAGGTCATGGTGTTTATGGTCTCAACAAAACTGGACTTTTCCTCCTAGTTACATGTTGACCAATTTCTCATTGAAGTGATTCCCCACCTTTGCAGAAACACCTGAATGCTGCCACCAACGCCTCTCTGAGCTGAGCCCTTGCCCCATCTTTGTTTCTGTTTGTTTTTCAGAACCAGAATCGGCAAGGACTCATCTTGCTTTCTAAGCAAATATATAACTCCTACTCACCTCTTCCCTTCTGGCAGCAGCAGGCCCTGCTTACCGTCCCCTTTTTCACATAATTACCTCTTTCTTTATGCTCTGCCCCTTCTCTAAACAGGTAGTTTTCTTTTTGCTCTCTTGTTTCCCTTAAGTAGCTAGGAGTATAAAAGCTAGGGCTTGATTTTCACTTTGAAATGTTTCCCACACTTGTAGCGTGACTGTCACTAGAGGATTTATATTAGATTAAGTGAAGGAAAAAAATGAAGTGTGAGAGGAATGAAGAATGAAAAAAACTCTCCAGTGACAGACCAATTATTTTCAGATAAAACGTAATGTCCTCCCATAGCTTAAAGTAACTCTGAGAACTGCAGCCAGGTGGAGTAACCAAAAACACGAATGTGCTTAGTTCTTCTCCTTTAGAACGCTGATTTTCAAATTTGAGCACCCATTGGAATCACCTGAGAAATTTTTTAAAGTACTGATACATAGATCCCATCCACAAAGACTCTGATTTAACTTGTATGAGTTGCAGCCTGGGCATCAAGATTTAAAAAATTTCCCCAGGTGACTGTACCGTGCACCAAAGGGACTCTATCGTGTAGGAAATTTCCGCAGGATCAGAATCACCAGGAGAGTTCGATAAAATATCGATGGCTAGAGTTTCTGATTCAGTTGGATTGGATGCGGGCCTGAGAATTTCCATGTCTAATGAATTCCCAGCTGAAGCTGATGCTGTGGTCCTGGAGGCCTTACTTTGAGAACCGCTGCTTCAGAGCACTTTCCTTTGCATCAGAGTCACTTTTCTGTGCCTGGGATTCTGTGAAAAGGCAGGCCTGCTTTAGTAGGTGTGGGATTGGACCTAAGATTCTGCATTTCTAATATGCTCTCAGATGATACCAATGTTGCTGATCCCTGGACCATACTTTTACAGCAAAAGATTAGAGTACAGAAAGTCAACTATTAAGAGTATTCATTAAATAAATATGATTCTGTGAAAAGAGGAAAGAATTTAGTACCAAAGCACCGATTTGAAGGAAGTTTTCAATAGTAATTTCAATAACATTATACAGATACATGATAAAAATTTCATGTACCCCCGAAATGGATAATGTCATATAATGAGACATTCAAAATTACCCTGAGTATTTTTAAGGCAAAAGTGTCTAATGTTCAAGAATGCCCCCTCCAGAAAAAACAGTATTGAATGAGTATTTGTTTTTAACAGCTTTATTGAGATATAATTTACTCACCATAAAGCTCATCTATTTAAAGTGTACAATTCAATGGTTTTTAGTATATTTACAGAGTTGTGCAACCATCATCCTAATCTAATTTTAGTACATTTTCATCATTCCAAATACAAACCCCATACCCGTGGGTAGCCTCTCCCCATCTCCCTTACTCTCCCAGCTCTAAGCAATCACTCATTGACTTTCTATCTCTATAACTTGCCTACTCTGAACATTTCAGACAAATGGGATCACGCAATATGTGGTCTTTTGTGCTTGGCTTCTTTCATTTAGCATCATGTCTGTCCTCTATTATAGAATCCTATCAGCATTATATCAATACATATATAGTTTTTTTTCTGGTGATATTTAAAAATTAATGTTCAGCTTTTACATCTTTTTTTTTTTTTGCAAGGGCAAACGATCAGTCCTAACCAAGAATGTAAAAGTAAACTACTAACTCACATTTCTGCTTTTAAGTATATAATAAACAGTCTCAGGTTTGACTCTGTTCTGAAAAGTAAGAAGAACACATAAAGATTCTGTTTGTGATGTAACTGGCTTGCTAACATACTGGTGGAGCTTCCCAATTTTCTTACCTGGGGTGACAAGGTCACGTGACTGTAAGTGCCTTTTGTTGAACTCGAAAATGTACAACTAGCCCCTCTAAAATATAACGCAATCTCTATCAAGGCCTGACAGTTTTCTGATGATCCACTATTAAGTGAGTTCATTTGGAAGGGAAAACCAAATGCCAAGAATCTTGAAATAATAATATAACTTTTATGGCAGTTTGTAAAAAAAAAAAAAAAAATCAGTGTCTGAAAATTGCCTGTTAGAGTAAGAATTGGAAACACCAGGGTCATGAATAATTGTTTTGGGGGTAATTTCCACAAAAGAGCTCTAATATAACAATTTTGTTTCTGCTCACCACCTTATATTTTTTAACTTCTAGGCTTAAACTTAGGGTTAATAATTTTTATACTCTTTTTACTCTGTAAGTGCTTATCCATTTTTACACCAATGACAAATCAGTTTCTGAAGTTTGTTTAGTACTTTCTTTCTATGCCTTGGGTGATGAGGGTCTTACGATAAGGTGGAGAGAGAACATTTGGTCCCCATCAAGTACTCATACACACATTAAAGCAATGGCTTCAGTTTCAGGAACTCCTGAATTTTTTGAAACATCAGAATGTGACATTTCCAAATTCTAAGACAACATGCAAATACCCAAACAAAATGACACTTTAGTGTGAGAGCTAAACCCTAGATTTAAGATGCTAGGTTTTAAAGGAAGTGACAGATATGAAAAGTGACAAGAGAGAGAAAATATCAGAAAATATTAAAGAATTTCATAAGGTCATCTTTCAAAATTAGGAATAAGCTATTTAGCAGATTTTAGTAAAAAATAATAAAATCAGTAATATGTACATTTGCTTCTTCAAAATTAGAATTATTCTCGCCAATCTGAGAGCTCATATCTGAAGGCATAAGAAGCTATGGGTGGTGACTAACACAAGTGAACATGGCATGATGTGGTGACAGCCCATTTGGGCTCTTTAAAACGATAAGTTTTTACTAGACTGTTTCTTAGTCTGTTTGGGGTGAGGGGGGGAGCACAAAATGCTTTGAGAAGCTTATGAAAGCTATGGATCCTTTCTCCAGAAAAATTCAGAATTTTGCATACAATTTCCATAGATTCCAGATCCTTGAGGATGACTAATGGGTAAGGATCCCTAGAGCCCACACAGTACTTGGCATGTCATAAGTTATAAATGGTGGTGATGATGATAATAAATAGCTTTGTGCCATGAGTTGAAGAATGAGGAAAAAAAGACACTTTAAAAATGGAGTTTCAGGGCTTCCCTGGTGGCGCAGTGGTTAAGAATCCGCCTGCCAATGCACGGGACACAGGTTCGAGCCCTGGTCCGGGAAGATCCCACATGCTGCGGAAGAGCTAAGCCCGTGCGCCACAACTACTGAGCCTGCGCTCTAGAGCTCGCAAGCCACAACTACTGAGCCCATGCGCCGCATCTACTGAAGCCCATGCACTCTAGAGCCCGTGCTCTGCAACAAGAGAAGCCACAGCAAAGAGAAGCCCACACACCGCAAACGAAGAGTAGCCCCCGCTCGCCGCGACCAGAGAAAGCCCGCGTGCAGCAACGAAGACCCAACACAGCCAAAAATCATAAACAAAAATACATAAATGTTTAAAAAACTGGACTTTCATTCAGGTTAGTGACTAGTGAAAATTCCTCCCAGATTCTGGCAACAGGCTGTCTGTCAATATTCACTATCAGTGTTTGTTATCTGGAATGTTCATTCTTTTTTGTTTTAATCAGTATTTTTTGCCAACTTGGGAGAGGAGCCATTTTGGAACTACTATTTATTAATTGTTTTGTACCAAGCACTCTGATAAGCAATTAGTCTGTATTAGCTCATTTCATCCTAACAAATCCCAATAAAAAGATTTTACTAATGAAGAAGCGGAGACTTCAGGTAGCTCCCAAGAGCCCCAAAGACTGTTTCCAGAAAGGAACAGTTTTGTTTCATGCAGTGAAGAACATGTAGAACACAAACCATTTTTTAAAAACAAATTGGCCCAATAATTACTAGAAATTTCTTCCAGATTCTAGCAACATTCTGTTAACGTTAATTTTTACTGTTTGTTATTTTGGATTGTCACTATTGTCTGGATTTTGTCAATATTTTAATGGGAACTCTGGACAGGGTAAACTAGGGGCGGCTAGCCAGAGACCACGTTAGCCTTCTACCAGCCATTCTGACCAGAACTGTCATCTCCCTGACATAGCTCCAACATTGCCATTTGGCTTCCTTCTTATCTTTGGGTTTTGCCAAGAACCCGCTACGTGGGTTATAAACTGAACCTTATTTTATGTTCTAGACCTGCGTACTTTGTTTTCTTTTCCATTCATCCTGGTTTCATGCTGAATATGAAACTAGCTAGAAAATTACCACTTTATAATATTCATTGCAAGGCTGTGAAGAAAAGAACACAATTTTGGTAAAGACCGACACATCCAAACTTATTTGGTAAATGTTTGTCATGAATGTCAATGGGTAACGAAAAATTAATGTCAATAGGTCGTGGAAATTGCTCACATTGTGATCATCTGCTTTCTCTTTTTAGTTTTCTAGGCTTCTGCCTTCTCCTTCCATCATTTTTTAAAAGCTTCTTTTATGCATATTCCTGGTTTTGGCCACATACTGTCATCTCTACACATTCTCCTTGGCGACCTCATCCACTCTCAAGTATTCATGCCATGCGAATCTCCATTTCCAGTCCAGACTTCCCTCCAAACTCAACTTGTTCAATCACGTACAACCTGGATCCATCCATCCAGGTTCCCATGGGCATTTCAAACTCAACATGTCCAGATGAAGTTATCATCCTCGACAATCCTTCAATCGCTCATCCTATCCATTTCTCTCCCATCATTCACCTCCCCAAAACATTACCTTCCGAGGTTTCTCACCACCCCATAATAATCACTGGTATTAATTTATCCATGTGAAATTCAGAAGCGCCTACATTCTTTGATCCATGTGGTCTTTTTACTCATTAATCACCATCTTCTGCATATATGAGTAGGAAGAATAACATCTACTTATCTCAGCAGTGGTTTTGTAATTATTTTAAGGCCTTTTCAAATATATTTTTGTGAATTTAAAATGATGGACTATTTTTTAATGTATTTACATATACAATGCAAAACGTTTCACCTTTGTAAGTTTGTAACTTTTGGCTTAGAAAGCATTAATATTTTTACTCAAGCCATCTGGGTCTTGGAGATGTCATGTGTTTTTGATAATTATATGTGGAAACTGATTTTGATCTTTAAAAATTACTTTAGGAATGCTATTTGCTAAATTTCTTTTCCTTTGTTTTTCTGAGTGTATTACAACTAATTTGCAATTCAAAAGAAAAATTTGGAAAGGCTTATATTTAAGCAATTTCAAGTGAACATCACAGATATCAAATGATCAAACTAAAACATTAATAGCTGTAGATGACTCAAATGTTTCTTTGACTTAACTGTCTTGTTTTATGTAATTTTTCCTCCACATTAAAAAAAAAATCCTTTAGCGCCGTCTGCTTCTATAATACTTTGTCATGCTTTAAACATTTCATTCCCAGACTCTGCCGTCTTGAAATACCTCCATGAAAGTTTCGTAAAGGAAATAAATCGGAAAAAGAATTTCCATTCCTCCTAGCTTGTTTCTTAACAAACAGCAGACAAATTACTCAAGAAACATAGAGCTGCATAATTTTTGTCACAATCAGACACTTCCCTTCTGATTTTCCCTCTGACCTTACGACCATGCTGTGCCTGAGGAAACAGTATTTTATGTGCTATGTACACAACTTGTGCAATAATTTTTCTTTAAAATATGCAGATCTGGTTTTATAATCTGTACCATTAAATATGATGAATTTCCATATAGTCTCATTCATTTTATAGATAAACATTTAACAGATGACTAGATTACCAAAATAAATTCTCCAAGGGACACTGATGGACTGAAGCAATAATACCAGTAAAAGAAATCCGATAAAGTAAATAGACTCTTCCTCGATGATAAAAATCAGACTTTTCCAGTTTGGGACAGCAGTAATGGAAGATTAAGTGGCTCACTTTTGCACTGTGTACAACTCAAGTCTGACATTGATTTAGAAATAGAAATAAGTGGTATTAAAATAGTGATGCTGAAATTGTGGTAGAAGAAATGGCAATAGGCCAACAGTCTCCTCGGAGAAGTCTAAATATGGATGTTCAATTGTTTACAAATATATTCAACCTTTCAACCATTATTCAGTATACATCAAACACCTGCTGTGTCTAGATTCTCTACAAGTTTCTGTAATGAATCAATCATTTTCTAAATAATTTTAAATGAAATTGATTCATCACCTTATAGATAGAACTGGACTCCCTTCCTCCTGTAGTTTCTTCTCTGGTCCATTTTCCACATACTAACCAGAATTAACTTTGTGAAGTTAAAATTATATAACAAAGTTCAAACTCCTTAATGGGGTTTACAGAAACCTGATGGTTTCACGCTTGCTACCTCTCTGGCCTTGCGCTTGCCCTTGCCCTCCGGCCACACTGAATGACTAAGCATTCACAGAAGTCAGGCCTTTGCATGCATTTCCACTGCCCAGATAATTTTCTTCCTCTCCTTTTCTGACTCTTTTTCCTTGCTTTTTAGTTTCTGGCCTAAATATCTCCTTGGCTAAAACTTCTCCAAGGAATAAAGCCTGGTCGGGTGAGCCTCTTATGCAGTCAAATACTCTACACCTGAGCTCTCTCCATCAGGTGTGTCTCTTATGAACCACGTTTAACATGCCATGCCTTCCACCTCTTAGCACCTAACACAGCAAGTTATTCACTTGTCTGCCTCTTCTACTGGACTGGCTACCCCTCAAGGACAATTGTTTGACTGGAAATCTCGTTACGTGAAATAGGGCTTTGTTGATAATTGGCTGAATGAGTAAATGGAAAATTGAAATACATTTTTTCCATTTATTTTGGTGAGGCCATCTTACAGTGGCATGTGTGTGAAGTAAGGGAAATTATCCTTGGTCTCACTACTTGACTACGTGGATTGAAATATTTGATGGTAAATGCACACACTTAAGCACAGTCTCCTTTTTCACACGTTTTAATCTTAATTTATTATTAAATGTTTTGTACTGAAATCTGTAATGCTCCCGTCTTTCCTACTGAGAAGATTAAGTGGCTTAGTCTTGCTTTGATGTATTATGATGAGTCAAAATACAAGGCAACTCCCAAATCAACTTAAATTTGTTTTCTTTTCTTTTTTTTTAAAGCAGGGTAAGAAGGAGTTGCACTAACAATAGTTATTTCTGGTTGACTTTTACTTTCATTTTTTACTCTCCCATGTTGTCCTAAACATTGACAATGAGCAGGTCAAAAAAGGAAGCCAATAAATATTTTACACACAGGAAAGATAATTACATTGTACCAAAGACAGATTAGTAATATGGGTGATCTGTGACTTTCTTGCTACCTTTAAAATTCTACAATTTTATGGCTTCTCAATTGTACTATGCAAAAATATGTAGATTTTATGTAGATTTTAATCCATACTAGATACAGTAGGGATTCAACTAGAAATGTCTGTGAAATGAATGTACTATCACGATAGAAATAATTAATGAAAAAGTTTACCTATGACTTTAGCCATAATAAACGGTAAATGCCTTGCACATAGTGAGCACTCATTAACTGTTAAACGAATAAATCTATGAATTGGTCAATGAATGTTAAATGAAGTTTGTGTATTAAAATCCTGTCTCTGCTGCCCTCCAGTGGCTCAAAGGCTAAACTCTGAAAGACTTCATTTTCTGCATTTCATTTTCAGATCCTTATTTGAGAGGAGTATGAATGTCCAGGTTTGGGGGCTTGGTATTTTTCGTGGACAGTTTTGTATTTGTTCTCTGAAATATTACCTTGGCGGATCCAGACTAAATCCCCAAGATCAAATGCATTATCCATCTCTTCCCATTTGCAGGCTAAACTTCAGCAGTAGTAATAGGTGTTGTCAATAAACACTAACATTTGTATGTTCACAGTTTACAGAGATTCTTCATTTGTGTCATCACATAAAACTTCTTGTAAGAAATAGTGGTGTCAATGACGACACCAACTGCAACTGTTTTATTAGAAATAGCTCTGGCCTCTTGTTACTATAAAAAGTAGGTGATAGCCTTGCCATGTGCTATTAGGCATGAGGGTTCACATAAATGACATACCCTATGAGCAGCCTGGGACTCTAAATTTACATGTAATCTAAAAGTAGTACCATAGAAAAATGTTAACTTAGCAGCAAATACCATTACAAATATCAGTCCTGCCATCGGGTGAACTACAGAACTGTATTTTTGTATTGCCCTGGTCTGTGAGAGCGATATCCTGAATTCAACCGGTTACTAGAGCAGATGCAGGAGAAAACTTTTGTTTCCAAAAAAATGGAGTTTTTGACATTGGCTAGGAGCTAACTGCCAGATCTCCTGTGCTTCAGGCCTCGTCCTGGGGCTTTAGATAATGATCTCCAACTGATTTATCTCCTAGATGACTTCTCTAAATGTTTGCCTTCCCTTGTTATCATAGTTCTTCTGGAATTTCCTTTCAGTCGTAGCCAAGGAAGTCTCTAAATTCCTTCCTAGTCTGCCACCATACCTCTAGGTGGTGTGATTGTTTCCACTTTTTGCTCACCTACTATCTATCGTCTTGAATCATAGTCTCCCACTTTATGTCTCTTACTTAAACGTTATTTCTTCCTTTTCTGTAATATGTATGTCCCATTTATCCGTCATAATACTACTTGTGTTTTTCTTATTATCAATTAGATTATTAGAATTTTGTGTATTTTATTGATGTTTTCATAAGCTCGGGTTTATTTAACAATTGTGTAATTTTTCTACTTTTTACTTCACTGTAATTTTGCAACTTGTTTTCAGTTAACATATTGGGAATATTATAAAAGAAAAGTTATTTTTAGAACTAATCCTAAGAATATTTTCTCACCAAAGCATTTTTATAACAGTGAAGCATTTAAAAAGAATAAGTAAACTGAAATAAATGTCCATTAAGAGGAGACGTGTTATATAAATTCACTGACATCATAAAATGCAATAATATTCACTAATTAAAATTATGTTTTCTTTAAATATTTATTTGCTTGTTACAAGTCCATAAAATAACAAGTTAAAATTACAGGACATTTTGTGAGTTAAAATATAAAAAAGTATTTTTTTCCATTTTTAGAAATGGATGTGCATGGATGTGCTGTGTGTGTGTGTATGTGTTATATGCACACATGTCTGAAAGAATATACTCTAAGCTACTAACAGTGATTTTATCTGTGGTATGGTTGTTATCATAAGAATCTATAACCAAAAATGTCCCAACTCTCATTATTCTTCATGAGGCCTTTAACCTAATGTGCCTTAAACTTCAACATATACTTTAATATAATTTTCTAAACACTTCCAAAAATTTTATGGAGATACAGGCACAAAAACAAAAGAAAACAGCCAAACTGGGATGCTTTCCATTCTTGTTACAAGAAAAGCAAACCAAGAACATAGTAAGAAATTGTTTCAAGACAGGTTTGTGGTACTTTGTTATGGCACTCCTAGGAAACTAATACAATTTCCATAGGACATTATCCATTTTATCAAGGTTTTAAATTTTTATTTGTATAGAAGCCTATAAAGCAGTGTCTTAGGATTTGTAATTGCTTCTGCTTCATTTTGTTTTCACTCAATTCTTCATTTTTTACTTTCTCTCTTAAGTTAGGGGTACTTTGTCTATTGTTTTATTTCACCTCAAAATAAGCACTTTATTTGTGAATTAGATTTGTTTTCTATTCTGAACCTCAACAATTCCTGCTTTTACCCTTACTATATCTTTGATTATTTATTTCTTTGGTTTATTTTGTTGTTTACCTTTATTTTTTCTTTGTTTTTATTTTTGGTTTGTTTTTGCATTTTTGAGCTGGCCGTTTAATTCATTTATCTTCATTCTTTCATTTTTATTCATGAAAGTGCTTAAGGCTTTGAGTTTTCCTCTCACCAATACTTTAAATATCTTCAGCAGATTCTGAAATATAGTGTTTTGTCACTGGTTTTCAGTAATTCTGTATTTGTATTTCCCCTTTCACCCACTAAGCAGAAATTGTTTAATGGAAGGCTTTTAAATTGCCAGTTGGACATACATTTACTTATTAATAATTTTTCATTTTTTGGCCTTGAGATAAATGTATAATATTTCTTATTCATGGTACTTATTGATCTTTTCTTTGTGACATTATATATGATCAATTCTCATGACTTCCATGTGCCCTTAAGTAGGTACACTCTATTATCAGAGTCTGAAGCTTTACATATCCTTAAGATCTGTCTTACTATAAGTCTGATATTTGTGGTCTCAAGTCTATCATATTATTTTATTTTATAATTATTATTGTTATACTTGCTGAGTTTTTTCTACACACTATAGATATGTTTTGCTCTTCTACCTTTTAAACTTTGCTATTTACAAAGAGATTAACTTTATCCTTATGTATATTTTAACACCCTTAGTCCCGTTTCCTTATTTAAACTTCTACTCAATACTCCGTTGTTTTATTCTGGTATCCATTAATTCTCACCTGTTCACTATATGTATAAAAAAGTTAGTAAAATTATTCTACTTTCCTCTTTTGGTCTCCATTCTCCTCTGATATGTTGGTTCTGTTATTTATACTTGTAAAAGATACAACACATAACTGACATTGTGTATAACATTATTTTACCACCATTGTCCTCATTTTTATAGTACTATAGTCTTACTTAGATCTATATACAACTGAATGTATGAAATGTATACCAATAGTCTTTTTTCCTGGTTTCAGCAGTCAGATCTTGGTTAGAAGATGCTCATTCTCTAGTGAATTCCTCAAGAAAGGCTACCTACTGAGTACAGAATGTCCTGATCTCTTGCATATTTAAAGCATTGCTATCAAAGACAACTTGGCTTTATAAAATTCTGGGTTTGCACATCCTTTCCTGAAAGGATTTGAAAATTCTGCTTCATTGATGCCTTGCTTTATGTATGTTTTTCTAAGAAATTTGATGCTAGTCTAATTTTGTCCTTGTAACTTTTTTTTTTAACCTGATGGCCCTGAGAGTTTTTTTCTTCATCTTTAAAGTCTAATAGTTTTACTAGAATATGTCACAGCATTGATCATTGTAGGTCAATTTTCCCTGGTACCTGGTAGATCATTTCAAGATGTAAATATGGGTTTTGTTTATTTCTAGAAACTTTACTTAGATTATACATTTTAGTATTAGTTCTGTTTAATTTTTCTCCTTCTGAAACTCCAATAATACATAAATTAGTTCTTTTTTGCTTGAATACCATCTAAATCACTTTTCTTTGGTGATTCATTCCCATGGTGGTTGTCTTACTTTTATTCATTGCACTTTATTAATTTTTCACTCGTATCTTTTCTTCCATGATTCCCTCCTCCCCCACTGAATTCAATCAACTCCTATTTCATTTCTTATTATTCTTGACTTTTGAATTGTTTTTTTTTCGGTACGCGGGCCTCTCACTGCTGTGGCCTCTCCCGTTGCAGAGCACAGGCTCCGGACGTGCAGGCTCAGCGGCCTACGGACCCAGCTGCTCCGCAGCATGTGGGATCTTCCCGGACCGGGGCACAAACCCGTGTCTCCTGCATCGGCAGGCAGACTCTCAACCACTGTGCCACCAGGGAAGCCCCAACTTTTGAATTTTTGATACAAAGTGCTGTTTTAAAAATTCCCAAGGGACTTCCCTGGTGGTCCAGTGGTAAAGAATCTGCCTTACAATGCAGGGGATGTGGGTTCGGTTCCTGGTTGGGGAACTAGGATCCCACATGCTGCGGGGCAACTAAGCCCACGTGCCATAACTACTGAGCTTGCATGCCTCGACTAGAGAGACTGCGTGCTGCAAACTACAGAGCTCATGCACCCTGGAGCCTTCATGCCACACCGGAGAGAAGCCTGTGCACCACAATGAAGATCCTGCATGCCTCAACGAAGATCCCACGTGCTGCAACTAAGACCTGACGCAGCCAAAAATAAATAAATAAATAGTAAGTAAATCTTAAAAAAAAAAAATCCCAAATACTTGTTTGACAATACTTAATTCAGTTTGGAACATTGTGTACTAGTTTCCTTTTCCTTTGCTTTTCTTCTGTTTAAGGGAAAGTTCATTAGAAAACTGTTTTGATTTTCATTTGTTTTATTTTAATAGTAATCTATACAGACAAAGACTGTATCCCTGCTTGGGGTAGATTACCAGATTCTTAATTCAAAAGTATCTGCTTCAGTCTGTATAGCAAAATATAACTTCTCTCTAGATGGCTTTCATTTTTCTGTAGGGGATAAGGAGAATGATTATGTGCTCTTTGATATTTTAATTTCCTTTTGTTTTCTAGGATCTCAAATTTCCCTCTCTTGCTTCTTTTTCTCATTCACTCTGAATTTTCTAAGTTGTGTCTCTCCCATCTGTTTAACCCCTACATCTCCGCAAACTTACTCTTTTCTAATTGCCTCCTTGCATCCGCTGTACATTTCTCAGTCCCTTCCATGAGATCAGTACTCTTTTTCAGTATTTTTACACTTATGTTTGGTTTTCTTTCTCTGGAAGTAATTTCTAGATTAACCTTAGGCCCACTGCCAGTTTCCCTCTTCTTTCATGCAGTTTTTAATAGACTGCTTTTGCTCTCCATGGACACTTCTGTCAGGAGTGTGAGTAGTTCACTGGTATTTTGTTTTTATTTTTCCAGTTTTACAAGTAATTGGAAGTCTGGATGTTCTCTACTACTAGAATTTTGCAAACTTTTATTTGTTCTTGTTGTTCTAACTTTTTTTAAGAGGATATGTTGGGAGATTTGAATTTACTGAATGCCTCAACGAAAATCCCCCGTGCCACAACTAAGAACTGATGCAGACAAAAATAAATAAATAAATCTTAAAAACAAAATTCCCAAATGCTTGTTTGAGAATACTTAATTCAGTTTGGAACACTGTGTGATAGCTTCCTTTGCTTTAGCTTCCCTGCCATTGCTTTAGCTTCCCTAAGTTCCCCCAATTTTATTTTAAGTGGTAGATTTTAATACATGTCAATTAAAAGTAACTTCGAAAATGAGTATTTTTTTTTTTTTTTTTTTTGCGGTACGCGAGCTTCACTGTTGTGGCCTCTCCCGTTGCAGAGCACAGGCTCCGGATGCGCAGGCTCAGCGGCCATGGCTCACGGGCCCAGCCGCTCTGCGGCACGCGGGATCCTCCCGGACCGGGGCACGAACCCGCGTCCCCTGCATCGGTAGGCTGACTCTCAACCACTGCGCCACCAGGGAAGCCCGAAAATGAGTATTTTTTAAAGCAAAAAAAAAAAAAAATCCTCCAAAGTTGCATGAGACGCTTCACAGGAAAGACATATCTAACTCTTCAAGCCTGTGCTCCAAAAAGAATTGCTATTGAGATACTGGAATCACTATTAATGATCTTTGAGATACCGAAGAGACATAGAACAGTTGTGAGGATATTGCAAACGGGTGAATCCTGTTGAAATGTTCACAATGTGAAAGATGGATTATGTAAGATAACTATAGCAATTTTGACTTTGAGCCCAAATAGTGTTCTAGGATGGTTATTTAAGAGGTTGTTTGGAGTTACTCAGATGAAGCTCAGGTTGAACATGGGTTCCTTGTGAAGAAGTACTGTCAGGTTAGCTAGACTCCTTTTTTTTTTTTGAAAGTATGGGTAGATTTGGGAATTATGTGAATATAATGTATCTGGAATTAAGAAGACATTTGACAAATCTTTTATTATATCCTTTTGGGCAAAATGGAAAAATATAAGCTGTATTATAATATCATCTTTTTCTTGCTTCCTCTAAGCTATTAGACCTATCTTTGTGTCAGGTGCTCACTCCACCATATAAAAGAGGTCCAAGAACACATTCGTTTTACTACCATATTGTAAACAATTTTCCCTTGCTTGTTTCATGTTTATTTTACCCCAACTTCTGACCTGATTCATTTTCCCATTTACGACTTTAACTTGAGCCTTGGAACTACTGCTCATTACAAGTTGCTGGCTAGCAGCTACGCTTGGCTGGAATTCATATTCTCTCTTTGATTACTTCTATGAAAAGGGATGAGTATAAATTAAAGATGATAAAACTATAAATAAAATGAAGGGATTAAAGAATGATAAAGTTCATAATTCAGATTCTGAAAACTGTTTTAACGGTACCATATATATGCTACACTAAGGAAATTCCACAAGATTTTTCCTTATATATCCCTCTTTTTCTTAAAATTTTATAATGTTTAATTTTGATAACTACCGCCTTCCCTAAGTTCTAAACATTTTGCTGGTGGTGGTGTTCTGAGGAAACACTCCCAAGACGATCAGCAGATGGCACTGCTAACTTGAGGAACCAATTCCAGATGAACTAAAATTTGGAGATGTGACTTTTTAAAACTATTAACAGTCACTATTTTTTCATTACACAAGTGTATTGAAGAATAATGAGAAAATAAAGTGAAGCAGATGGAAGAAATTTTAAAATCAGATAAATAACAGGTAAATTCACTATATTTTAGTGCATCGCCAGTTTTTATGGTCACATGGAAACAAAAATGGAATATATCCCACAAGAGCTTAGTGACTAGGTTTTTTTAAATGAATAATGTATTATAAACAAATTGCTATGTCATCTTTCTCAGCACCATGATTTTTTTATGCCTATAAAACTATATCATAATTTGGTTAACTAATAACATGTCTGAAATTTAGGCTATTTCCAATTTCTTATTCTCATAAATAACACTGTCGTGAACATCCTTGTGCCTAATTCCTTAATTATAAGCATCCCATACTTAATTGTCTCCCAACAGGATAAATTTTTAGAAGTACAACTTCTGTTTCAAAATATATCTATATTTTCAGAGTACTGCTTTCAAGTTGGTCACAAGAAAGGCTATACTAATTTACACACTCCTTTTTGCTTTGATTTACATACACTGAATATTATATTAGAAAGCATTTGCTTCAAAATAGGAACAAAAGTTAACTTTAAAGCAAACGTTGTCTTTTATTAAATATTTCTAACTTTTAATAGGTTTATGATCTGCTTGATTTTTGTGAAATTCGTATTCAGGTCTTTTACCCCTTTTTAAAAATAGAGTAAGTCATAATTTCTCTGCTTATTCTGTAAGCACTCTGTATACATTAAGGTTATCATTGCCACTAAATAGCCCAATACCATTAACCCAAGAGTTATTTAGGAGAGCATTATTTTATTTTAGAAAGAATATTTCTTCTTTGTAAAGTTTATTAACTTTTTTTGAGTATTATTTTATAATTAATTTTAATAAATGTCCCCAGGGGTTATGAAAAGGGTTAGTCTATATTTGTATGCTCTAGAATCCAAATTTTACAATCCTATTATATTTCTCTAATTCTCTATATGTTATTTATTTTTGACCACTTGATTTCTCATGGAGAAGAGACGCTAAAATTTTCAACAATTATGTCTCTCTTTACTCACATTTGTTTTTTCTTTTTATGTTTTATTATTACATTATTTGATACATTTAAAGCTTATAACTCATATTTTTAGTGTGGATTTTGCATTTTAGCTTAAAGAAAGCCCTCTACCCTATTTCAGTTGTCTCTTTAAAAAAAATCAAATTATACTTGGTATACTCCCTAATTAATATATCAAGTGTATATTATATCAGTTAAGAGATGCTTCTAAAGTGGTTGAAAAGTTTGATCTTTTCAGTAGCTTTAAACATTTTACTCATAATGTTTCCTGTTTTTTCAATGGCTTCCTTCAAACTGTCCCACAGGTCTGTCATTCCATATTATAAATTAATAGAATTTGAATTCCATAATATAAATGCTATAAAAGAGGATGTGACTGTCTCTTATGCACTTAATGTTTAGGGAGCTGTCTAACTAGAATAGAGTATTTCTCATGTAAATCAGTGGATTTTTAAAAATAATGGCATTCACTCTGACAGGGTTTTCGGGATAGGTGTATTTACTCATCAAAACATCTACATGGTGGGCTTCCCTGGTGGCGCAGTGGTTGAGAATCTGCCTGCTAATGCAGGCAACACGGGTTTGAGCGAGCCCTGGTCTGGGAAGATCCCACATGCCGCGGAGCAACTGGGCCCGTAAGCCACAATTACTGAGCCTGCGTATCTGGAGCTTGTGCTCCGCAACAAGACAGGCCACAATAGTGAGAGGCCCGCGCACCGTGATGAAGAGTGGCCCCCACTTGCCACAACTAGAGAAAGCCCTCGCGCAGAAACGAAGACCCAACACAGCCAAAAATAAATAAATAATTAATTTTTTTAAAAAAACATCTACATGAAGTAGATACTATTATTATCGTTATTGTATCATTACTGTAACTTTTTAGAAATGAGGAACAGAGAGATTAAGTTATTTGCCCAAGGTAAGATAACCAGGATCCAAACCCACACAACAAAAACATCTGAGTTTGTGGTTTTATTTCCACAACCAAGCCAGAGAGAGAGAGGCCTGCGAGCAAAACCTGAACGTGATGATTTTATTTACGACTTGGTAGGATGATGGTGTACGGCACAATACTGCTGGTGCCTGGTGGCAGCACCTCGGCAACCACAGTGGAGTCTGTTTCGACAGCTTAAGGAGTATTAGAAGACAGTCCCTTTGGCAGGCCTGGCGACAGTATTATGGTGAGCAATAGAAAGACAGTGATGAAGCGCACTTACAACGGGCTTGACAAGATGCCAATGGAAGGGGCTGGTGCAAAAGAGCAAGACAGAAGCAGAGATGGAGCAGGTTAAGACTCAGTTATGAATTCAAGGCACCCCCCCTCCCCACCCCCTGGGGACTTGCAATGAATATGACAGAGTCCAGAAAAGACCTGATTCTACAGGAGGGGACGAAGTTGAAAGCAGAAAATTTTGCTTATTTCTTGACAAATTGCCGTACTTCTATCTGTCTGCTAGTATGGCCTAGGAAATACAGGATCCTCCTATGGGCTGGGGGTGGGAGGGGCAGCAATGCTGACAGAGCAAAGGCAGCGTAACCCACTTGCCAGGAATTAACATTTGCAAAATCAAAAGATTGGTTTGCACAGCCATGGTTCACACCTGGCCCACAATGCTTTGTGATGCCTTAGATCCTATTATCCTGATCCTGAGTCTGGAAGTCTTTTCACTGAAGCATCTGCGTATGATTAAGAGCAGCTAACATAGGATTTAAAAAGAAGCACCCATGGTTTACACATGGTAGTTTTTTATGAATGATTATTAAACAAGTCAGAGTGAACATCTACCATTTCACCTGCAGAGTTGAAGCCCTAGTTCTGTCAACTGCCCTGAGATTTGTGTGATCTTAGGGAAAGCATACCTCTGAGAGCCTTGGTACATCCACCAAGGATGTACCAAACTTCCCATATTCCAAGTGACACTGACCCTCAAATTAAAACAAGCCTCTCTCTTAGGGGTAAAATTAGTGACCAATGGACCCAAAGGTTTTTGAATTTTGACGATACTTAAATGAAATTCTGTTAGACTAACTAGGCAAAAACAAAATAAAACAAAACAGGTAACTTTGAATGACACAAAAATAAGATTTACCTCAAACTTCTATGTGATACCGGATGTCAGACAACACTGAAGAAAAGTCTACAGTGAAATGCATTGCCTTTTACCAGGAGAGCCTTCAGTAGATATTCTTTGATTATACAAGGCCTCAGCAAACATACCTCCTATGTACCCTTCTCGAAAAGAAGAAAAATATTTTACTCAATCGAAAAATGAATCAAAATTTACAAGATGATTCTGAGACACATAGAACTGATAAGCTCATGAATAATATATAGAATTATCTAAAGAGTGTTGTAAGTATAGCTACAAAAATGGGTACAAATGTGAAAATTGTGTTTATTTATGAATTTGTAATACATATGTATATTTAAAAGTAATACAGCAGAAATACAACATTGTAAATAAACTATACTTCAATAAAATAAATTTTAAAAAAAGGTAATACAAAATTATGGTGGGTAATTTAAGGAGTCAAAAAAGTATGGAGAAATAATCATTTGTAATTCTGCCTATGAAAAAGAAAATCTTAACATTTCAGTATATTTCCTCCTGCTACATATATGCATGTTGCAAGCCAACTATAAATGGCAAATTTTATTCTTACATTTTAAAACTTAATAACGGACAAAATCTAATAGCCTGAATTTCTGAAAACATGATTTTTAATATTTTTGCATAATATTATATTCTACAAAAATTCTATAATTTCAAAAGATTTCCTTTTGGGGGCCATTAGATCATTTCTACTTTTTTGGGCTACTGTGTATAACATAGATGTAAATGTCTTTTAATCTCTGCATTGGATAGAGTCCTGAACATAAAATTACTGAGTCAAAATGTATTATCTTTATAAAGCTCTTGATAAAAATTTCCCATTAATTTATACAACCACCATCTGTGTAGGAGAATATTGGTCTATGTCATCAATAGCAACAATCATCCTTAGAAAGTATAACTTCCCAATCTGAAAGGCAAACAATGACATATTTTATTCTATTTAGGTCCTAATGTTTTTCGCAGAAATTCAAACCGGGGTATTTTCCCTGGGTAAATGCGACTGGCCAAGGAGTCAAGGAATCCTGTTCTGTCTGATACGTTATCTTAACAAACTGTGTCTATATCCTGACTGCACACACCCCTCAGCCACACCAGCCCCACTTACTACCATCCCATTCACTCCTCTCCCACTACACTGTCTGTCCTTCTAGCCCTGAGCTAAGGTTCTATCATTGCACCATCCACCATACAGATGGAAGCAAAGCAAGTTAGGGCTGGAGGTAGGAGCATGGTGTATTACCTGCTGCCCACTGACTAACATTCTCCTACAACTTGCTATTTAGAAATGGGGAACCAATTCTTACTGGTGCATTTGATTTAACTCTTCGATAAGATAGACCTTAATAACATCAGGAATTAAATCATTCTTGCAGTCACCAGTGGCTGACTGGTACAAGGCCGCTGCTTGTACTTCATTATCACGACACCAGTTGCACAGAAGCTAATGGACCCTGCTTTTCTCTCCAAGGTGGGATGATAACTCTAAGAAATCGCATTTACACATTAACGTTTACTATTTGTTATTTCGTTGAATACTGATTAGTTTGAGAATCTTTATGCTGTTAGGTTTTTGTAATTCTCTGATTTGTCCTCTGTTGAATTTTAGGTTGGAATTTTTTTCTTATTAGTTTATATGAGCTCTTTGCCCACTATAGTTAGTAATCAATGCAATTCCTGTAACAAATATTTACCCTTAATTTGTCTTACGTAGAGAATGGTCCTACCTCTTTCCTGATGTCTATGTTTGAATTCTATGTGCATGAGATTCCTGGACATGTTCTGACCTTGTTATCACTTCTTTTCGAGGGAGACGCAGCATCATGACCCAATTGATGAGTTTGGGAGCAAAATCTGTGCATACACAGCTCAGTACCCTTCTCAAGTGTTTTCTAATTTGAGAGCAAACATCCCCCTAGTGAGACAAAAGGGACAAGTTCTATTCTGTTTTCTCATGTCATAAGTTCAACAGGCGCAGACCCCTAATGTGAACGCTTGGGTTGCTCCAAGGCTGCCTGTGAGCTGACGGGTACATAAGCCTAACTCAGGGGCTCTATGGTAGCAAACTCACCCGTCTGTCACTGTTCGGCAACATTCTCCAACATGAGCTTGATAATAATAAAGGTGATATTTTGGCCTCTGTCTATTGACTTATCTCTTTTATATTTCAATTGGTTCAGAAGTTGGATGGGGGAGACAGATACTATTTACTGAATCTTTGAATTCCAGTAATTTGTTTCTTAATGATGTGGTTTTCTAAATAATATAAACTAGTTTAATTTTTGTAAAGTCAAATTTATTGCTGCTTTCCTTTATTCCTTACATTGCTTTTATTCTTAGAAAATCTATCCCCATGCTAAGATCATTCAGATTTACCTATATTTTCATCCAGCTCTTATGTACTTTGGCTTTTTGTTATTTAAATCTATTTGAAATTAGCTTATGAACATGATGTAAAGTGAAGATTTCTTTTCCAAATAATTAAGAAAACACCTTGGCACACCTTTTTTGAATAATCCTTATTATGCACAAAATTGTAATAACCTTCTCATTTACTACCAAATATGTACACGTGGCTTCACCGACAGCACCATCAGGATCTGGGACCTGCAGGACCAGGGTGTGGTCAGGGCCCTGCCGGGTCACCCTAACGGAACAAAGACCATCGTTGTCAAAGACCAGAACATCCAGACCTGACAGTCTGGACTCCTGCCAGTGATGCTGAGACCCAGGGACAGCCGGGGAGCCCCAGGAATACCAATTCATGTCTCAGATAATGAGCCTGTACCCCCGCCTCCAAGAGGACCGGGTACTGGTGGGCACAGCCAATAGCCAGTGGTAGCTGCAGCACATCTGTGGGAGCCCGAAGTACACTGTGGGGTGTAAGGATAGCACCATCCTCTGTCTCAACTTCTCTTCCCTCTGCCAGGGGTGGGTGAGTGTTGGGATGGACCACCTCGTTAGCATCTACTGCATGCCCATGGTGACCAAGGTGTCACAGGCACCCGAGACCTCCTCCATTGTGTGCTGGGATGTGTCCCCCACAGCTGCCTGATGGTTACTGGGGTCCAGGGGCTGCTCCTGATGTACCAGATCACGTACTGAGGGGCTTGCCCCTGTTGTCCCGACTCCGGGTCCTTTTCTTTGGTCTTTTTTTTCCCCCAGGGATGGGGGGCAGGTGGTAGTGGTGATGTGTGGTGTGGGGATGCTGAGTTTCTTTGGCATTACAAGACTGGACTGGTGATCTTTGCCACATGCAGTAAAGCAACTGAGGGAAACAATAACCCCCACCACCACATATAGATATTACGTATATATGCATATATACATGTATCTGTGTGTTTACATACATATTACATATACACACAATCATGTCTCTGGACTGTCAATTATATACCGCTGATTCTTTTGCCAAAGTTCTATTTTTCAATTACGATAGCTTCATATATATTTTTTCATCAGGTAAGGGAGGTTCTACCTTGCACAATCCATCGCATGAATACATGTTATAATAAAATACCATTTTTGGCTATCAAGTTTTGCAAGCAAACGTTAATTAATTTTCTGCAATAAACGTTTATTATTTTGTAAGTGTGATCTCTACACATTGTTCATGCCTCTGAGTCAGGCACGGACTGGACTGTGGCTTGGGCTCCCAGCTGGCCTGCTGCACAACTGAGAATGGTCTCCACCAGTCACAAATTACATCTGTTTGTGCCTCTATTTAGTTAGACAATCTGGCACCAGGAACAGCTGAGAGGAAAGATTTGAAAACAGCTTGCTTGACTGATGTGTCTAGAGTTATCTCTAAATCCAAATAAAATGTTAAGTGCTATCAAGAAATCATAAATCAGGCAAGTCTCTCTTTGAGCCATGAGAAGATCTTGCTAAAGCTTTTATGACACCCATTTGTGAGAGACTGGCTTGCATTCAAAGACAGAATTTAGATCTGCTTGTTCTACACAATTAATTAGGTCACATTTTTAACCTGATTGAGCTGTGGGGTGTGGCACAGGGCCTAGCATTTAAGTCATGGTGAGGAAAACTATTGGAACTAGGATTGTCAGCCAGGTAAGAGGAATATAGCACCTACTAAGAATGCAGAAGCTGGGTGACACCAAAGAATATGTTGGGAGAGCAGCTGTGATCCAGGAGATGTGTTTGTGGGTAGTGAGACATTGATCAGGATGGGCATGAACAATACAGGGTAGCTGAGCAAAAAACCAGTAGGACATCACCTTGGGGGAGATCCCAGTACTGAACTTCATGGATTATAACAAGAAGTTTTCAAGGGAACCCTCCTACACTGTTGTCTGGAACATAAACTGGTGCAGCCACTATGGAAAACAGTAAGGAGGTCCCTCAAAAAACTAAAAATAGAGTTTCCATATGATCCAGCAATCCTACTCCTGGGCAAATATTCAGACAAAACTATAATTCGAAAAGATACATGCACCCCACAGCAGCACTACTTACAATAGTTGAGACGCGGAAACAACGTGGATGTCCATCAACAGATGAATGGATAAAGAAGATGGAATACTACAACGGAATACTACTCAGCCACAAAAAAGAACTGACATAATGTCATTTGCAGTTACATGGTTGGACCCAGAGATTATCATATTAAGTAAAGTAAGTCAGAAAGAGAAAGACAAATACCATATGATATCACTTATATGTGGAATCTAAACTATGACACAAATGAACTTATCTACGAAACAAACAGAATCACAGATGTAAAGAACAGACTTTCAGTTGCCAAGGCGGGGGCAGGGAGGGGAGGGATGGATTGGGAGTTTGGGACTAGCAGATGCAAACTATTATATATAGAATGGATAAACAACAAGGTCCTACTGTATAGCACAGGGAATTATATTCAGTATGCTGTAATAAACTATCATACAAAAGAATATGAAAAAGAATATAAATATATAACTGAATCACCTCACTGTACACCAGAAACTAACACAACATCGTAAATCAACTATACTTCAATTAAAAAAAGAAAGTTTTCACATTTTTATATTTGTGAAAACCCTAAAGGCCACGTGAGGGTGCAAATGGACCTCTTCTTCAGGCAAAGCTTTTTAAACAACAAAAAAATTCCTAACTGTTGTATTAGATGCCGTCAGTTAACACCAGCTCAGCCTAATTTAGGCAGAAAAGAAATTACTGGAAGAATATTGTGAAGCTCACAGAATCAACGGAAAGGCTAGTGAATCGAACTTGAGAAATGGGTAAAAACCAAGGAAAGTTAGGCAGGAGGCACTACGTCAAGGCCATGCCCCAGGAGCAGTTGGGCTCTGGGGACGTCTTGGCACCAGCACCTCTACCCTCTACCATGGCTGCCCTGCGCCATGTCAGTGAATGAATTCTCACATGACTTTGGCTTTTGCTGACTCACTTAAGACTGGAAGTACTGGTCAGGAACATCTGATTGGCTGATCCTGGTCATGTGCCCACCCGGGTCTGGAGGCAAGCGGGGGAGAATCTGGAAACTTGGGCTTCTTTATGTAAGGCTGGGCCTTGACTCCTTAGCAAGACTGTTGAGAGTGGGAGGGGAGGGAGTCTGGGTGTTGGGTAGTGAAACAAAACAACAAAAAAAAAACCCTCACAAACACAAATATATCAGCAGTGGATTTCTATACCTGAAATTTCAACATTTTGAATATTTGTTACTTACAAAAATCTGTTTCTGTTTTCTGCAATAATTTGTTTTTAAAAGTCTAATGCTTGGGCTTCCCTGGTGGCACAGTGGTTGAGAGTCCGCCTGCCGATGCAGGGGACACGGGTTCGTGCCCCGGTCTGGGAAGATCCCACACGCCGCTGAGCGGCTGGGCCTGTGAGCCATGGCCGCTGAGCCTGCGCATCCGGTACCGCAAAAGAAAAAAAAAGGTCTAACGCTTAAGGTCTGTTTTTCTCCCACTTTTTGTGAAAGGAATATTTGTTCTTTATTCTTTCTTTTGATAGGGTCCTGGTATATCTCCCCAGTAATAGGGTGCTTACAGCGCCCCCTGGATTTCCCTAAACATCACTTGGGTCTTCATGAGGAAGGCGGGTCTCCAGCTCCTTGATCCAGTAGCCCAAACAGAGGGACCTAGGGCACTGGGCAGCCTTGGCAGGTAAGTCGCATTTCTGAAGTAAATCTCATCTGTCTCTCTCAAGACTTACATGCCAGATACCACATCTTTCCTGGCGCAGCATAAGCCATGGAAACCTGATGTAACTGTGCCACCTACAGAAGACTGTTCCCCACCTCCACCTACCCTCATTTTAGCACTCTGAACAGTGGGTGGCCTGGGCTTAGGCAAAAGTTTTCCAGTATCACCTTTGCCAGTAGCCGGTGGCTTGACAAAGCCATCCAGGGCTCAGACCTCTCAGGTTAACTACTCTCAAATCTGGCTGGATTCCCCCAAGGCACTTATACCAGTGAATCTGGGGAGGAGCTGCTGCCCACGACCCTCGAGGAGGAGGGTTTTCTTATGATCTGATGGTTCATTTCCAACTCAAGCCCTAGACCATATAAACTAATGTATATTTATGGCATTCAGAATTTCTTCTTAATTTTTGAAAGCCTCTAATTTCTAAGGCAAGAGTTTGCAAGTCAATCCTGATTAACCTTCTTTAAGCAGATCCCATGTGCCCTGTAACTAAAAGAAATTCTAGCATTTGGATGGTACCCTTCCCTGGTTTCCTATATGAATGTAGCCGTTTCTCCATTTCTTGGCTGATTTCACTAGCCACTGGGAAGAGAAATATTAAACACCTGTTGTCAAGTAGCTACCTTCCCACAGATGGCAACGAGATCTGTGTTTGTTCTTTTTATATTTTATTTCACCTCTTCCTTTGAGTTCCTGTCTCATTGCTCTCTCTCGGCATTCATAAAAAGGTATGAGGCAAAGATGAATTAGGCGAGAAAAGAAGTAGCACATTTCTCTCATACCCCACACATCGTGGACAGGTGGTTTCCTTTGAGCTCTACTCCTCTCCCTGCTCTCACATTTACCTAGTTAACAACGGCTCAGCTCAAATGCTCTCCTCTCCGTGGCGGCTCATCTCAGACCGGCCTCACCATTGCGGGACCCACATCAGCACCCAGAGTGCCCCCCCACCACAGGGCTCTAAACATGCCTCTCTCACACCTATTGTACTCTCCCAGCATTGTCCATGCACTCACAGCATCTCCCTAGCCAGACTGTGAACTCCCGGATAGAGTTACCCGTCACTGGATCCCCAAGGTCAAGTGGAGTTTGTGAAATGAATGAACAGGTTTGGGAAAGAGATAGAAAAGACAAGACGAAAAGTTTTCTTAGAACCTCTAGATTGTTCCTAAATTGGTAGCATCTAAGATCTCTCACACTTTGTTCAACCAATTTGGGAGGACAAATGTGAAGAAAGAGCTAGATTATGGGGCTGATAACCATTTCTGTTTATTCTGCTAAAAGCATAGTGCTTGTGTTAGAGGCTAACATTGTAAATAATTACTAACAGCAAATAAAGTATATAAACAAAGCTTTGGATAATACTTTCTATACAATTCCCACTTCTTTACAATAAATGCCCTATCCTGCATTTATTATTAGAAAAACGAATTGTCCACTGTGGAAGAGCTACCCAGCAACCTCAAAGCTCCTAAACAATATACAATCTCATCGTTTATGGCTCTCAGCTGCACGCTGCCTGGAAGATGCTTTAGACGTGAGCCAACTTTTGACGTCTAACAAATGCCCAGTAAAAGACACTTCGAATTCCAGTTGGACTGAACTTGCCCTTGCTCCAGAGGGCACATAAATGAATAAATACATCGTGCACACACATATGCGCGCACGCAATCCTCAGAGCAGCTGTGTTATATTATAAGTTGGAGGCCTTTTGTTAGTTCAGATGTTTCAGGTCTGTAAAAGCACTCTGGAGAAGAAATAAATATTATGAGTAAGTCTCATTTCCAGGCTTATAGTGGAGAAACACTTACTAGCACGGTTTACTACAGCTTTATACTCAAACAATCTCGTAAAAGAATACCAGCATTACTCACTCAGCACATGACTGCTAAGACAAGATGGTGTTTGTTTTATTCCCTAAATATTCAAAACATGATTTCATTCAGACCACTTCCCAGATGGATTTTCTTTTCAGTAAAACTAATCAGGATAATCATGGATCATGGACCCACTTTCGTCTGTTTTTTTCTTAAAGCATTCATCTTTCTTTTACTTTACCAAATATTGAATATTAATAAAACTTCACAACGAGAGAGACAAGATGTATACACTTGAATTGTCAAAGGAGAGGCAGGAAGCTGGGCAGGAACTCAACGTGGACTCTGGATCATTCCATTTGAGGTTTTGGGCTTTTGCTGTGAAGGCTCAGGGTCTGAGGCTGACAAATTAGGCAACAAGAGGAGAATGTACTGAAGACTGATATAAATGTGAATTTATTAATTTACAAGGAGAAGGGACTCTCATAATAACCAAAATACTATAAGTCTGCCTATCAGTGCACTCTCTTCTTATCATTAAACTCTACGTGAAACAAAATTATAACAAGATTGTTTAGTGAACATAAAGTCAGAACAAAGGGACAGGGAGAAGTTGGTTTTTAATGGCACCGAGAGCCTGATATGTCCATATCCCTATGAGGTCTTGTTAAGGGGATTAGAAACACTTTGCCACGCTCTTCCCAAAGCCTGGTACATTCTTCCCCCCTTCTTCACTAACTTTTACTAATCCATCTAATCTTAGCTTAATTATCACTTTCTTAGAGAGACCTTTTCTGGTCTTCTTATCTATGAAAGGGTCCCCACTGCACACTCCAGAGCACCCTGTAATGTTTCTTTATAGCACTTGCCTCGATTTGTACTTATATACTTATTTGTTGCTCCAAGTCCTGTCTACCCACAGACTGTAAGTTCCAGGAGAGTGGGCATCATGTTTGTTTTGAGTCCCACCAGGTTTTCAGTACCAACCACAGTGCCTGGCACCTCTGCAAGCATTCAGTAGATATTTGTTAAATGAATGTTCATCCAGAAGCTGCCCGGAGTAGTGGCTAAGAGCACAGGTGCTGGATTCAGGCTCCCCAGATTGAAATTCTGGCTCTGTCTCTTAATAACTATGGGAGCCTGAGCAAATTACAGAATAAGATCCCTTATCTTACGATAAGGGAGGACACTGATAGTGCCTGCCTCAGAGCATTCTAATGAGGATTAAATAAGATAATAGGGCTTCCCTGGTGGCACAGTGGTTGAGAGTCCGCCTGCCGATGCAGGGGACACGGGTTCGTGCCCCGGTCCGGGAAGATCCCACATGCCGCGGAGCGGCTGGGCCCGTGAGCCATGGCCGCTGAACCTGCGCGTCCGGAGCCTGTGCTCCGCAATGGGAGAGGCCGCAGCGGTGAGAGACCCGCGTACCGCAAAAATAAATAAATAAATAAATAAATAAAAAGATAATAGATGTAAAATACTTGAAACACTGATTGGCACAGTAAGCACTCAAGCAGAGTTAGCTCTTAATAGTTTCTTTCAAAGCATAATTCTAAGAAGAATTGAAAGTCTGATTGCTAAAACTCAATTTCCCTGGGAATTATTAGGATGAGTACCATCAATACTAATCTCTGAAGATATTTATGTTCCCATGGTTTAGCAGACCATCTTTTTGATTAAAAAATCCTTTATTATTAAATATGTGGATATATTGAAACAAGTCATACGCAAGCCCTTCCAGCCTGGAATTCACTTTACCTTATGATGTTTTGTGTCTATGTACTGATCCACTGTGCATGGGTGACAGAGCTTAACTCTAATGCCAGCTGCATTATCCTCATTTCTGAGTTTTTGGGAGGGCCACCTCTGTAACAATGAGTTACGGACAACACTCAAGGCGGATATTGTATAAAATTTAGTAAGGAAAGAAGAACATAATAAGTACACAAAATTCTGTAAGAACAGAGGTAATCATTATTGTATTCATTTGTTTTTTTTGTGTTTGTTTTTGTTTTTTTGCAGTACACGGGCCTCTCACCGTTGCGGCCTCTCCCGTCGCGGAGCACAGGCTCCGGACGCGCAGGCTCAGCGGCCACGGCTCACGGGCCCAGCCGCTCCGCGGCATGTGGGATCTCCCCGGACCGGGGCACGAACCCGTGTTCCCCGCATCGGCAGGCGGACTCTCAACCACTGCGCCACCAGGGAAGCCCAGTATCCGTTTTAAGCGCTTTACTGACAAACACTATGGGGCATACACCATACTTGTAATAAATTAGCATTGCAGTCTTTGCCCCCCTGCCACCCTCCGTGGGTTTCACTTGGGTGCTTATGGGTAAGCGCCTGGAAACGAGGAGAAAAGTTACATAACCTCAAGCTGTCAATCACCTTGCCAGTCAAATGACACAGGACACAGGGAGGGGCCACCACTCTAAAAAAAAAAACCCAACCCTACCCCACTGCAGGGCTGCTTCTGGTTTCCAAACAGCCGGCTCTCATGCTTTCTCGGGACGGTACTTTTGCTCTGCTTAATAAAACTCTGGCTGCTTAAAAAATGCTCTATGCCTCTCAACTGAATTCTTTCCCTCAGAGTGCAAGAACTGAGGAAATGGCCGATCCACCGGTGACAGATAAGAAATAAGTCCATATACATATAGCCAACTATAATTTTTGAGAAAGGAGACATGAAAACACAGTGAGGGAAGGATAGTTTCTTCAATGAATGGTGTTGGGAAAACTGGATATTCCCATGCAAAAGAATGAAATTAGACATCTGTCTTACAACATACACAAAAATCAACCCAAAGTGGAGTAAGACTTAATTGAATGACCTGAAACGGTAAAACTCTCAGAAGACAACTTGGGAGAAAATCTCCTTGACATCCATCTTGACAATGATTTTTTAGATTTGACACCAAAAGTAAAGGCAATAAAAGCAAAAAGAAATAAGTGGGACTACATCAAACTAAAAAGCTTCTGCACAGCAAAGGAAACCAACAACAAAATGAGAAGGCAACCTACTGAATGGGAGAAAATATTTGCAAATCATATATCTGAATAAGGGGTTAATAGCCAAAATATATCAAGAACTCATACAACTCAGTAAAAACAAACAAATGGGGCTTCCCTGATGGCGCAGTGGTTAAGAATCTGCCTGCCAACATAGGGGACACGGGTTCGAGCCCTGGTCTGGGAAGATCCCACATGCTGCGGAGCAACTAAGCCCGTGTGCCACAACTACTGAGCCCGCGTGCCACAACTACTGAAGCCCATGCGCCTAGAGCCCACGCTCCGCAACAAGAGAAGCCACCGCAATGAGAAGCCCATGCACCCCAACAAAGAGTAGCCCCTGCTCGCCGCAACTAGAGAAAGCCCGCGCGCGGCAACAAAGACCCAACTCAGCCAAAGATAAATAAAATAAATTTAAAAAACAACAACAAATTGAAAAATTGGAGGAGGAACTGAGTAGACACTTTTCCAAAGAAGACATACAAATGGCTAACAGGTACATAAAAATGTGCTCAACATCACTAGTCATCTGGGAAATGCAAATCAAAACCACAATGAGATACCACCACACGCCTATTAAAATGGCTATCAGCCAAAACCAAGCAATAGCAAGTTCTGACAAGGATGCGGAGAAAACAGAACCATTTTTCACCGTTGGTAAGAATATAAATTGGTGCAGCCACTGTGGAGGTTCCTCAAAAAATGCAAAGTAGAACTACCTTATGATCCAGCAGTCCCACCTCTGGGTATTTATCCAAAAGAAATGAAATCATAATCTCAGAGAGATATCTGTACTCCCATGTTCATCACAGCATTATTCAACATATGGAAACAATTTAAATATCCATCAACGGATGAATTGATAAAGAAAATGTGGTATGCACATACAATGGAATATTATTAAGCCTTAAAAGAAGAAGGACTCCTTGCCAGCATTTGGTGCTGTCAGTGTCTAGGACTTTGGACATTTTAATAGGTGTGTAGTGGCATCTCACTGTTGTTTTAATTTGCATTTCTCTGAAAACATATTATGTAAAACAGATTTTTCATATGCTTAATTTGCCATCTGTGTATCCTCTTTGCTGAGGTGTCTGTTAGGGTCTTTGGCCCACTTTTGGATTGGGTTGTTTGTTTTCTTGTCATTGAGTTTTAGGAGCTCTTTGTGTATTTTGGGTAGCAGTCCTTCATCAGATACGTCCTTTGCAAATATTTTCTAACACTTTGTGGCTTGTCTTCTCATTATCTTGACATTGTCTTTTTTGTTTCTTAGGTAGTGAAATTAGAGGAAGCTTTATTATTTATAGTATTCGTCCATTAATCTATTTTATACCATGCTAATTGTAAAATAATTTGCACTCATTTTTTGAAATATGTGAACATTAATGTTCATCATTTATACATTTCATTATACCTGGAATATAGAATTAGTAAACTAGAAAAGAGAACTGGTACAATGCTTGTTCATCCTATTTGGAGAATAAAGCTGGGGAAAGGAATTAACAATTATGAATGCTAGTTTATTATGAGCTAGATATTGCCCTTGTTCACAAAATACATCATCCCCTTTTAACTTCATCACTCCATGAGAAAGTTTTATTACCATCTTTTTTTTAAGACTATTTTTTAGAGCAGTTTGTGGTTTACATCAAAATTGAGAAGAAGGTAAAGAGATTTTCCAAATACCTTCTGTCCCTACACGTGCATAAGTTCCCCCATTATCAACATGACTCACCAGAATGATACATTCTTTAACAAGGATGAATTGATATTGATGAATCATAATCACCCAAAGTCCGCAGTTTACCTTAGGGTTCACTCTTGGTGCTGTGGACCAAGGAATTGGACAAATGTATAATGACATGTATCCATCATTATAATATAATACATAATATTTTCACTGCCCTAAAAAACATTGTCTTTTGCAGAGCAGGCTTTAATTTTAATAAATTCCAGCTTGTCAATTAAAAAAAAAAGAAGGAAATACAGCCATTTTTGACAACCTGGATGAACCTGGAGGACATTCCAGTAAGCAAAGTAAGTGAGACAGAGAAAGACAAACACTGTATTTGTGGGGGTGGAAAAAATGGGGAGAGGTTGGTAAAACAGTACAAACTTTTAGTTATAAGATGAGTAAGTTCTGAGGATCTAATGTACAGCATGATGACCATAGTTAACAATGCTGTACTGCATACTTGAAATGTACTAACAGAGCAAGTCTTACGCTTTCTCATCGGAAAAAAAAAAAAAAAAGGTAACTATGAGAAGTGATGGATATGTTAATTACCTTGGTAGTGGAAATCATTTCACAATGTATACATATATCAAATCATCACATTATACACTTTAAATATATTACAATGTCAATTATATCTCAATAAAACTGGAAAAAACCTACAATTTTTCCACTTGAATTATCAATTACAAAGAGGTGTGTTAAAATCTTCCACAATGGTTGAAATGGTTCTATAATAGCTGTGGATTTGCCAATTTCTCATAGTAATTCTATAATTTTTATTATAAATTAAATTATAATATTTCTATAATTTTATATAAATTATAATTCTATAATTTTTGGCTATATATATTCTTTATATATATATTAGGTGCATGAAGCTACATATATGATAGTGGGTGAAGAATAGATAGACATTAATGAAACACAATGTACAAATATAAAGCATCTTTCCTGTTACCCTCTCACATATGTGCTCATGGGAGTCCTTAGTAATCAATCATGGCACTCCATTCTGATCCTAAAGTTGTTCCAGAATATGTTTAACATAGTGCTCCGTGCAATCATCTTCATCACCCTTCAAGGTAATTCCTTTTTGCCTTTCCCTTTCTTACCATCTTATTGTCCTCAAGAATTTAATACACTAAAAAGATGAGATCTCAGGTAAATGGGATAAGTAAGAGATTACTTTTTAATAAATGGGGATTATTATTTATTATTTAATCAATTATTAAGTTTAATAAATGGAGATTTAATAAATGGATTAGTTAATAAAGAGATTATTTAATAATTGATACTTTAAAAAATAATGTCATATTTCTACTTTCCATGATGCTAAGGAAAATTCTGGATTGATTGAAAAATTTAATATAAAGATAATAAACTCTTAGTTGGTCTAGAAAAGAATGTAGGTTGTTATTATCTTTTCTTGGAATCCAGAGAGCTTTTATGAACATAAAAGCAGGGCCTGGGTAGCGGGCACAAGGAAAAAGTCTGATAGATTAAGTTTTATAAAAATTAAAAACATTTTTTTCAGTCATAAAAGGCAAACTGAATAAATGAGGAATAGATCGACAATACATATAATACTTTAGGTTCTTAATATATACAGATCTTATAAATTAAATAAGAAAAAGACAAACATCTTAGAGGAAAAACAGACTAAGAACAAGCTCACATAATTTACAATAGAAGAAGTATTAACAGCCAATACACATATTGCAAAAGGTTACATTTCACACATAAAACAGCACAAGATACCTATTTTACCCATCAAATTATCATAGACAGAAAGCCAAAGATTATATGATTTCACTTACACGTGGAATCTAAAAAACAAATGAACAAACATAACAAAACGGAAACAGAGTCATAGATACAGAGGACAAACAGATGGTTGCCAGCGGGGAGGGGAGTGGGGGGATGAGAAAAATAGGTGAGGGAGATTAAGAGGTACAAACTTCCAGTTACAAAGTACATGAGTCATGGGTATGAAATGTACAGTGTGGGGAATACAGTCAACACTAACGTAATATCTTTGTACGGTGACAGATGCTAACTAGAATTAGCTTCATGATCGTCTTGCAACGTATAGAAACAGCGAATCACTTTGTTGTGCACCAGGAACTAATGTAGTGTTGTAGGTCAATTATTCTTCAAAAACAAACAAGCAAACAAAACAAACTTACAGAAAAGAAGGACAGAGTTGTGCTTACCAGAGGCAGGGGTGGGGGAGAGGGAATTGGATCAAGGTGGTCAAAAGGTACAAACTTCCAGTTATAACATAAATAAGTACTAGGGATGAAATGTACAGCATGATTAATATAATTAACACTGCTGTATGTTCTATACGAATGTTGTTAAGACAGTAAATCTTAAGAGTTCTCATCATAAGGAAAAAAAATTGCTTTCCTTTCATTTTGTATGAGATGATGAATGTTCACTAAACTTACTGCGATAATCATTTCATGGTGTACGTAAGTCAAAGCACTACGCTGTACGCCTTAAACTTACACAGCGCTGTAGGTAAACTACATCTCAACAAAAATGGAAGAAAAAAATTATCATAGATAAGTTCAACAATGATATCATGATAGAGTGAAAATTGGTGACACTGGTAAAAATATCTGGAAGGAAATTTGGAAACATATATCAAGGGCTTCATAAACATTCACATACTTAGACTCAGTAATTCCGTTCCGATATTTATCTGAAGGTCAGAGGATCACATGAACAAGGATGGATGAGATGCTGACATTTTACTTCTAAGGTTAGGAACTGGAAATAACTAAAATGCGTGAACGATTGCACAGATGGTATTAACAGTATATCTGTATGTTAGAACAAAATCCATAATAATCAATGTTGGTAGAAACGTACACAAAACAATGTGCAGTGTTCTTCAAACTTTAACATATATTCTATGTGTACGGCAATAACATGGCAAACATGGCAATAATGTTGGTTTGCTAAGTCTGGGCACTACTATTAAATGACTGACTACTGTTTTTATTGTTCTTAATGTTTTATGATTGCTTTCTTATTTATTTATTTGTTTTACTATGAATGGCTAAAGACAGAAAAAGATTTTTAAAAAGAAAAAGTCAGCAAACAAAGAGTGCCTAAAAATCACATCAGACTATTGCAGTCTTCAAATATTTCCTAATCCAGAGAAGTACAACTAACAACGGTTTTATTAGACCACTGACAAAGAAACATCTCAAAAATATTACTTCACTCGCAAAGCTAGAAAATCACAGAAAGTGTCTCCTTGAGTATGTACTGTAATCATTTCTAAAGCCCGATGTAAACCGCTACTCAAAATCTCCAGAACTTTCCCTAGTCTGCACAGTTCAGTCTGGCCCTTGCCCTGGGCTAACCAAAAGCAACCTGTCCTCTGGCCCATAGGCCACACACACCCAGGCTTGGCAAAAGGGCCAGAGGTATGGCTGGTCTGGCAACCCTAATCCTGGTGATTACCAGGATGTTACAAAATAAGACTTATCTGTGGGTTTATATTTTTATTAAATTAAATCTCCTGAGGCTGTCAGGGTTATGCAAAAACCGCATTTACTAATCCTTGCAACAGCTCAAAGAGACCACTGCAAAATCAGACTGTGACTACACTGACCACGTCATACTGATTCAGTGTGCAGCGTTATTTGGTGCTAAGCTGTTGAGGAGCTAAATGAAGCCTTCTCTGTCCCTGAGATGGTATGTCTTTCAAAACTGGAAAATTCTTTCCAGGCCATTTGGACATTAGTACACACTTCCTGAGCCGTTATTTATCCAGCACGTCACTATAAGGGTACTGTGCTGTTTATAGAAAATGCTAGATGTATCTAGCGCCTTGTCCAATTTGTTTAAGATGACTGAATTCAACCATATAAAGAAGCACTGCCATAGTCTGTGTGTGCATCTAGCAACTATTGCCAGGCAAGGAGAAGGGAGTGCTGACTAGATTCGTTTTCTCATTGTTTAGTCACCTGGCAAAAATGAAAGCTAGCAATTTCGGCAAGCAAATGCCAAAGCTACTTTCAATATGCTGTCAACAGTTCAAATATACTCTGCTTTCGTTTTTGGAAATGAGGATTTCATAAATCAAATGAAATCAAACTGAAATTTAATAAACACAGAGATCTAAGAATTCAGCATGTGAATTGCTGTCTGCGATTTTCTTCCGTGCTCATGTCAGCCCTTAACCGTGCATGTTTGAAATACTCCTGACAAGGTCACCACCAACCACCACGTGGCGAAATCACATGGACACTTCCCATCCCTAAACTCCCTCACCCCTCAGCAGCATTTGGCCGAATTAACCACTCCCTCCTGCTTAGGAGCTTCCTTCTTCCCACAAGAATGCACACACCTGCTTTTCCAACTTGTCTGGCAATTGTGTCTCACCCTCTTCTGCCTTATTAGCTTTCTCTTCTCAGTACAGCCTCTAAAAGTTGGTATTCCTAAGAGCTCAGTCCTGCGGTCTCAAATTTGCTCCAGCTACACTTTTCCATGACGATCTCTGCTGTCTTATGATTAAACAACATCAACATGCTGAAAACTCCCCAATTTATATGGAAGCCCAAACTTTTCTTCTGAGCTTCAAGCCCTACATCTAACCTGTTTAGCAGACATTTTTATTTGTGTGTCACAGACTTCTCAAACGTCACATCCAGAACCAAAATCGTGGTTAAGAACACTTTCCTTCTTAAGCTGTTTTTTTTCCCTTTCTAAGAAAAATCCAGTCTTCAGCATCTTAGTAAATGACTCCCCGTCCATCCAGGTATTCAATCTAAAACCCTGAACATCATTTTTGTTCCTCCTTCTACCTCACCAAGGCCTGTTGTTCTAATATCCCAGATGAAGGAGCAGTCTTTTTATAACCTAATATCGGAGGTGACATACCACTGCTTCTGCTGTGTTTTATTCATTAGAAGTGAGTCATTAAATCCAGACCACACTCAAGGAAAGGGGATTACAAAAGGGCACTCCACGTTTGGGGACTATCTAAGAGGCTGTCAAAACACTCCCCCACTGTTCGGGCAGTGCTCCCAGCCCTGCCAAGAGCTTCTCTCCTTACATTGCCACATGGCCTAGTGGAAGCAGTTGTCGATGTTTCTTTTGGATTCCAGTGCCTGGGATGAGGCCTCGCAAAGACCTGTTGAACTGAATAGAATTGTACGTCTCTAAGGCATGGTCAGAATATGTAAACAGTGCTGATGGTTGGAACTAAATTGAGAAATAAAGCTTTTAAAATGGGATGTTTCCTTTGGAGGTGGTCTAGTTCAGTGTTCTCCAATCTTTTCCACAGTCCCCTGAAAACAGATCTAATGTTTTTGAGGAATGTGTGGTAGGAATCTGGAACACACCAGTTATGATGATGAGGAAGAAGGAAGGAGACAGGTGGTGAGAAACAGGGATGACTCTGTCATCCTTGTAAGGGGCTTAAATGATGGTTTATGGTCTTCTCTGTGCCTCTCTGTCTCAGGAAACTCTGGATGAAGTTTAAGATTGAGGAAAGCAGAAGAGATGACAATACAGAGGGGCAGCTTACAGGGCACTCAGGTACTAGTTTTATTATAAGAGCAACTGAAGGAGGACATTTGCTTACCACTACCCTCAGCTTCCCAAATGATAAAGGCCAGAGAACGCCCAAATCAAATTCACTCTTTTCCTGTACACAGGATATGCCCAGGATTCCTGCCTGCCATTTTTTTCCCTAATGATCTGGGTAAATACAGTAACATAGATTACCTTTCTTCTCTACCAAAAGCATAGACTTCAAGCATACAGCCCTATGACTCCAGTCCTGTTTTCTCTCCAGTGTTGAGTATGCCTTCAAACCATCATTTCCCCAAGCTGCAAAATGCAATTCTGCATGACCTAACACTCCAAATGCTCCTCTGGAGGAAAGGAAAAAAAAATACAGCCTATGAAAGTAAGCCAAGGAAATCCCTTTTAATGCTTCACTCCCGTGTCAAAAGAATCCACCGCCAAGGCCTAAAATTCCTAGGGAGAAAGGAGGATATTGTTTCATTGATTCCTCTCTCATCATAAAATAAGTACCAGGGGTACAATACGTCAGGAACTCTGCTAGGCACAGGCATCACAAAGATAAAAGATACAAAAATCAGCCTTCGATAAGCTCACATTCAAGAGCAGGTAAGAATCTATTGTACAGTGTGTTGTGATATACAGAGAGAGGGGTGCACAGGGTTGGAGCACTGATGAGAACAGAGAAGAGGGCATCCTACCTGGGTCGAGTCATCAAACGAGACTTCTTAGGGAGGTAAGAACCGGGTGGAATCTTGAAGGACAAGCCGTGACTGGCTAGAAAAAAAAAGCAGAAGAGTTATATTTCAGCGGAAAGGAAGCCATGTTAAAAGGCAGAGAGGGGGGCTTCCCTGGTGGCGCAGTGGTTGGGAGTCCGCCTGCCGATGCGGGGGACGCGGGTTCGTGCCCTGGTCCAGGAGGATCCCACGTGCCGCGGAGCGGCTGGGCCCGTGAGCCATGGCCGCTGAACCTGCGCGTCCGGAGCCTGTGCTCCGCGACGGGAGAGGCCACAGCAGTGAGAGGCCCGCGTACCGCAAAAAAAAAAAAAAAAAAGGTAGAGAGGCCAGAAAGAATGTGGTGATTTCAAGGCACTACAGTTACTCCTCAAAGAGTGTGAGGAAGGGAGGATGAGACAAGAGGGGGGAGAGGTGAACAGAGGTTTGCCATGCTAGGGAGTGTGGAGTTTACCCCCCAAAACAGTGGGAAGCCATAAAACATTCTGGGCAGGAGAACAAAGTGGCCAAATTTGTATACTAGAAGGAACTCTGACATTGGTGGAGAGAAATGATTGGCAGACCCATTAGGGGCCTGCTGTAGTGAACAGACAATAAATTAAAGAGGGCTTAAAGTAAGGCAGTGAGGGCACTGAGAAAGGGACAAACTAGAAAGGCCTTCAGAATGTAAATCTGATAAGATTCACATTCAATTTAAGGTTCAGGGGGAAAAAAGGGTGTCAGGGATGATTCACAGCTTAATAGCTTGAGAAGCTGAGTAGAAGACCGTGATATTGACCGAAACAAGAGATAAAGGAATTCCCACATTTCAGGGAAGATGATGAGTTTGGTATTGGACATACTGATGCTGTAGGGCCTTAGGACCAATTTCCTCTGTTACTAGGATCTTGGATTCATTTAAATGAAGACAGATCTTTTGGTCGGTAGAAATTTAGACTCCAGGTCTTGAGAGCTTTGGGAAAAGGTTTTGTATCAGATTTAATCAGCTCTGAAATCATAACACCTTCTGTCCCACTACCATACAGGGATTGGGGCGTATAGGGGACAAACAACCGAGACTGTCTTACTTAAAGATACAGACAGCTGTACAGGACTAGTTCTTGGTCTGTTACTAACTTACTCTAAGGAAACTTTAACATTGAAAATCACGTTTTACAGGCAATTTAGAGCCACATCAACTTGAAAAAGTTATTATGTTCAACTCTTATTTATTAAACACATTCCATATGCCAGTCATTATTCTCAAGTACTTGCCTTCATAGAACTCACCAATAAGAGGAAACACGTATCCTCCAACTTTCCCACTGGCACCTTCATTTATGAGTTTGGAACTAGGTCTAGTTTCTGGAGATATGTGGGTTTCCAGAACTATTTTAGCTCAGATGAGAAACATAGAGAGCCATTATGGAGATATGGTCTGTAAATGACATTTTCATCTTAAAGAGCCCCTTGCAGTGATGCGGAGAAAAAGCAAAGTTTGAAGGTTTTCTGTCCTCTCTGATCTCACTGTTAATTCTAGTTGAATATTAAATGGTTTTAAGATTTAAAATATTGTATCTCAACTGTCAACTTTCAGTTGCCGTGGGGCAGCCAGGTAAGTGACCACATATGCAGGTGTCTCCAAAAGAGAGATTTAATTCAAAGATACAGGTGTAGGAGGCATACATGTATAGATGTTGTCTAATACTGTATAATGGCTAAAGCCACTCTTAGAATGTGTGCCAAAGAGGAATGCCAAGGACTTAATGTTGGGAAAAAATAATTTTAATTCTACATGGGAAAGAAACGGTTTTATGAGGGTGACAACAAAAAATAACAAGAAAGAACACCATGCAGAAAAGCCAAGTGAAAAAGAACTTCGAGTAAAAACAACTGGCCAATATTGTCATATGCTGAGGAAAATTCAAGTAAGATACATACTAAGATATCTATTATCTTAGGAAGGTTTTTTTTTTTCCTTTTTGATAGTTGCCTTTTGGCAATACGTTTTCCAAGGTAGATGTGAAAACTTTATGTAGTCAAAAGTATTCATCCTTATATGACTTGTAGGTTTTGTATCATATGACTTTTCCCACAAGAATATACACATGTATTTTTTTCATGCGTTCTTCTACTACTTTCAATTGTTTTAGAATTTTACTTTGGTGTAATATATGAGGAACATACATAATTTTTTACTTTGGTGTAATCTATGAGGTATATAGATAATTAATTTTTTAGATGGCTAACCAGTTGATAGAAGTTATCTTTTCCCACTGATTTAAAATGTCATCTATCATTTATTCAATTTCCATCGATTTATAGCCTAGTACTACACTATTTTAATTATTATAGCTTTTACAATGTGTTTCAACATTTGCTAGGCAAATTACCCCTTGTTAGTCTATTTTTTCAACAACTTTCCTTGATCATTTTTGCTTATTTAGTTTCCATATATGCATCCTAAAAATTAGTTCTCCTACTTCCAAAAATACTACTGGAATTTCACTGGGTTTTCCTTAAATGTAGAGACCACACATTATCTCGGGGGGCAATAGTTCTGCTAAAACTGTGCCTTGCTTTTTCTTCTTCACAAACTGCCGTTAGGAGTAAATGAAACACTATTACAAGTAGTTCTCCTTTAGGGTCTAGATCTCTAGCTCTAAGCAAGATTACCTGAACTAAGGGTACATACATAGGACTGATGTAAAACTGAGGTCCCGGTGGAGGGGGAAATACAGGCTTCTATACACTAAGAAGAAAACAAACCCCCCAAACCTGTCCACCGTTTGTATACTTGCCTGACATCTTAGGTGTTAATATCACCGAACCAGGTTCACTCACCGGGGGTGCAGCAAGCCAGACCCTGAGACGCCAAAGTTTGAAGCAGCGGAAGGGTTTATCCACGAGGCAGCCAAACGAGGAAATGAGTGAGCGAATCTCAAGTCCGCGTTGGCAAGGTTGAAGGGCTCGCGATATTTATGGGATAAAGCTGGGGCGTGGGGAAAGGTGATTGGAGATAATAAACAGCTGAGGCACTCCTAGTTCTGCACAGGTGCAACTAAGCTACCGGCTTCTTCACCGGCCGTACCTCCAGAAGAGTGGTACCAGCATGTTCTGAGGGTGGAGCTCCTGGCCCTCTGACGTCAAAAGGTCACTGAGCGGACACCCGCGCACGCCCAGTTGGAGGGTCAGCGGTCCCAACCAGTCTTTTCAGGATTAAGCGCAAACGGGACACAGCTGACTCCAAGTTTCCGAAAAAACAACTTGGGCAGACATCTCGTTGTTTAGGCTACGTGATGCTTGGAGGAAATGTGAGTTTTTATAAAAAACCAAATTAAAGCAAGCTTGATCCAGTGAAGGCAGGTCACAGTTTATTATTTATTAATGGCTAACTAACTGATAATTGCTCTTGGTTTCTTTCATACACCAAGATAGGTAGACGCACAAGAAATTCATGGTCAATATTGATGACAGTAGGCTAAGTAGTTAAAATCCAATAATTAAGTCTCCCATTCACAATCCTGTGAATGGCAAAAGCAATGAACACAAATGACACAAATGAACACAAATGACAGTAATTCGGTGGAGAAACTCTAGGTTTCTAGGGCCAGTAATTCCTGATGCTATCATCTCTGGCTCTTACAGGTAAGTCATTACCTCCTGCATCTCCACAGAAAACTGGAATACTTTGCAGGATGAGATTAAGTTTGAAGGCAGTAAGTACTGAAGTTTTGGGGTTTGTTTGTTGGTTGGTTTGGTTTGGTTTGAATAGGCACCAGGAAGTAGAAGGGAAACAGTGACTTGGAAGAAAGCCCTGCACGAACCGTCTGGTCTCCTAGAAGTTCAGGAATATTTAAGTTTTGCCTGCTGAGGAAGTTAGTTTTGGTCCCAGAGGGGAGGAGGCATGTACTTACCTGCCTCCCAAGTTTACTGGCTAAGTCCCACCAAAAACCTGACTGATCTCATCTGCAGTCATGTATACATCTTGGGTCACCTTCTAAGCCAGCCTGCTTACTATGACTGCTCACACCAATTTGTAAAGAACCCCAGATGACTCACCTTCATACAGCAGGACATGTCCAATGTGATCTTGGGACAGCATGTGCCATCCCCATCCTTCTTCCAGAGTCACTGTATAACCACGTTTGCCGTTTCTCTGATTTCTCAGTCTGTATTCATCAGAGAAGATAAAATCACCACTTACCTTGACTAGTTCAACCTCTACGCTTGTTTGGCCATTAAAACACCCACCTGTCATATGAAGCGTATACTGTATCCACATTGTAGATGCAGTGGTTTGGGGGCTGGGATGGGCGGGAATAATATTTAGAAGCCAGACAGACCTGTATTAGAATTCTGCCTCCATTTACTAGTTACAAAACTTTGGACACATTTTCAACCTTTCAAAGCTTTAATTTTCCTTTCTGCAAAATAGACATTTATTGTTGCAATCAACAACAAATGACTGGTTTATTTAAGAGAAAGGGAACTTGGGGGAAGGATATTGGGTAGCTTGTGGAATCCTGGGGAACACTGAAGAGCTAGGCAGGAACCTAAGGCAGTCAGGTGGCAAGCACTTGGACGACGATCTCAGCAGAGGAACAGCCTGGTCAGGATGACACAGCTCTGCAGCTGAACGCTGGGCACTGGCACTGCCATCGCTAGACACTGGATACTGCTAAGGCACTGCCATGGCTGCATGCTGCCCTTGGCACCACTGCCACTGAACGCTTGATGCCACCACCACTGGCGTGAATTCTAACTACCTCTTTCTTTGTGACACTTGCTCCAGATTCACAGTCCCAGCAAAGGCATCTGATTGTCTGAGCTTAGGTCACTTACCATACCCAGCTAGCAGGTTCACAAGAGTAAGTATTCACTTTTCTTAGCTTTTGTAGGGACAGCATAGACTTTCCTCCTACCAAAACTCACAGAAACATAGGAACATAATTCAAACATAATTCAAATACTGAATTAAAACAAAACAAAACAACTTCACTATAGAGTATAATGCCTTCCTTGCAAAGATGTTTTTAGGACTAGTTCTTGGTCATAAAAGGACATCTGTAGTTGTCATAATTTTTCAATATTTATAATAAAACTTTTATAAAAACATGAATACTATCATTGTATTGACTCTTTACATAAACTCTTTTTTAAAAAAGCCTTTATATTTTTAGAGCAGTTTTAGGTTTACAACAAAATTGAGAAGGAGGTACAGAGATTTCCCATACACCCCCTGCCCCACACATGCATACCTGTTTCAATATCAACATCACTCACCAGAATGGTATGTTTTTTAGCAAGGATGCTTACATTGACATGTCATAATGATCATAGTTCATAGTTTACCTTAGGGTTCAATCTTGGTGTCATACATTATATGGGTTTGGACAGATGTATAATGACATATATCCATCATGATTCTATCATACAGAGTATTTTCACTGCCCTAAAATTCCTCTGTGCTCTGCCTACTCATCTTTTCCCTTCTTTCCCTGCCCCTCAAAACCACTGATCTTTTTACCATCTCTATAGCTGGGCATTTTCTAGAATGTCACATAGTTGGATCATACGGTATGTAGCCTTTTCAGATTGACTTCTTTCTCTTAGTAATATGCATTTATGTTTCCTCCATGTCTTTTCATGGCTTGATAGCTCATTTCTTTTTAGCACTGAATATTTCATTGTTTGGATGTACCACAGTTTATTTATCCACTCACCTACTGAAGAACAACTTGGTTGCTTCCAAGTTTTGACAATTATGAATAGAGCTGCTATAAACATCTGTGTGCAAATTTTTGTGTGGACATAAGTTTTCAACTCCTTTGGGTAAATACCAAGGAGTGCAATTGCTGGATCAGATGGTAATCTGTTATGAGTATGTTTAGTTTTTTTTTTGGCGGTACGCGGGCCTCTCACTGTTGTGGCCCCTCCCACTGCGGAGCACAGGCTCCGGACGCGCAGGCTCAGCAGCCACGGCTCACGGGCCCAGCTGCTCCACGGCATGTGGGATCTTCCCGGACCGGGGCACGAACCATCTATTTTGGACGGGGGCCATCTATTTTGTTTTGGGACCCAAACAGCATCCTGAGATATATAAGATATACATTTACCTGTTGGAAATTCCTGCTAGCATACAATACTCCATTTTCTATATTCACTCAATTTTTCCAGTTGGAAATCTGTCTTTATGAACAAATCCTTCTGATTCACCTTTCCATACTTGTCTAAATCTATCCTTTTCTCTCCATCTACACTGTTACAACCTCATTGCCCCTCGTGTGAATGGCAACAGCTACAGAGCTGGTCTCCACTCTGAGAAATGAGCTTAACTACACATAAGCAAAATGGCCCCTGGTCGTGGGCTGTGTTCCCAATATGAACTCCTAAACTGGTTTAAACCTACCCCCATCCCTGAATCCACGCTTTTCATTTCTTGCTCCCATTGTCCATTTCCTACCTTCTTTGTCCTGCCAGTATCATCACTGGTTTATGGACTATCTCTAACGCAATACATCCACTTTGCTTCCTATCATTACACTTCATTGTCTCTTCTGGAATGCTGCTTCCTTGGGTTAATATATCACTGACAAATACCCTTTCCTTCCCCCCTCCCCCAAATAAGCCTAACAGTTCAACATCTGTTATGTGGAAAGCTGAGAATTGGTAGAGAAAAAAAATTACACCAGGGTATATGAGAATCAGTATGACTCTATACTGAACAATCTCAGCAGTGTGTTCTCTTCTTCTCCAGAGTTACTGTTTTAAATCTTCTCCAACCTCATCTTCTACCTGATAGAGATGATAGAAGTCAACAGATGAGGGCTCAGTAAACTCTTTGCCGTTCCTGCCAAAAATTCCCCTACTTATCCTCATCATCTTCTATTACAAGATCCTATCCACCTGGTTTCCTTGAGACCGTGAATTGTCTATTATCTCTTTTCTCTCCTGTGTCTTTAACCTCTTTTCTTTCTACAGGATCCTTCACAGCACACCTTCAAAATAAATGAAAAATCAATTCTGTCTTCATCCAGCCTCTCCCTCCAGCTGCTTAACTTTCTCTAGCCCTTCAAAGTCACTCTTCTTGAATCATATTTCCATACTGCCTCCATTTTCACACCTCTTATTCACTCTTCCATCTCTCTATACCACTCTGATTTCTCACCTCATTCTCCACTGTTTCCTGAGACTGCCCTTTATCAACGTCATTAATTACTTCTGTGTTGCTAAATTCAATGGAAACCTTTCCGTTCCTTCTTACTTGACCTCTCAGTAGCATTCAGAACAGTCCTGGAAAGTAGGCTCTCCTTCTGGAAACGCTCTCTTCCCTTCCCTTCCCTTCCCTCTTGTGACACTCTATCAGTTTTTTTCTATCTCGCTAGCTGTTCCTTATCAATCTCTTTCTCTAGCTCTTTATGTTCTACTGAATTTTAAAGGGTGGGATGTTTCATGGCTCAGTTCTAGGGCTTCCTGTCCTTCTACACTCTCCCCTTAGCATAGCTGATTCACTTTTATAGCTTTATTTGTGATCTACATTCCCATGAGTTATTCCTGCTCTTAGAATGAAGTTCTTACTGAAATATACAAGATCCTGAATGACCTCCTCTACCTGCCTCTGTAGGTTTTACCCTCACTTTCTATACTCCAAACACACTGACCCTTTTTCTTTCCATCACATCACATCCTTCATGTTCTGGGTCATTTCCACATTCTTCTTCCACTACCTGTTATGGTCCACTCCCAGACATCCCTAGTTTAGTTGTCTGACTTTTACTTATCCTGCAGGGTTTAAGCCTCACTACCATCTTCTCAGAGAAGCATTTCTTGAGCCCTCAGAGTAGGTCAGGCTCAGTTCTTACATAATTTCACAGTACAATGTATCTCTCCAGAGTATAACTTAGTTAATTATTAATGTTATTGTATAATATTCACCCTATCACCAGACATTGTTTCCTGCTCCACTGATCCCTGCTGAATGTTCAGCATACAGTAGGTAGTTAATATCATTAATTCATTCATTGAATAAACATTTGAAGAGTCCCTCCCAATTTTACAAGGTATATGTTCCCAGAATATTGATGTATCTCTAATTGCCATCCTAATATTTAATCAGACATTAAATCCATTTTTAAAAAGAGAACTCTAGAATATCCCTTTGACTTCCCAGGAATTTTCTGGAGAGGGCAATCCATGTGGCATTTCTGAACCACTGTCTGCTGACCTGTGAGGCAGAGAACCAGGTCATTGCGCTTTGTGATAATTAGAAGGGGCTCCTTGCCAAGCCTCAGCAGATGCATGAGAGCAGGGTGCAGACCAGCGGCACTCACTGGGGGATGTGCTGACTCCAGCAGGAATGGGGCCGGTCTCATCAGCCGCTGTATGGTTGAATTCTGGCATCAAGTCCAAGATATGGCTCAGCGTGGTGCTCCTTGCTCTCCTGGCCAGCTCTTGAGATGAAGAAGCAGAGATACCAGAGGTGGCAAGACAAGCTTATCTGGTGACTGAGTGCATTTTACTGAAGGGAAGACTGGCCATCAGCCCCATTTACTCTCCACATGCCCAAGAAAGAAGCCAAATAACTGGCTGGCACACAGTCTCCACTCTCTGTGGCTGAATGAGCCTGCTTTACAAGGAATAGGTTTGCTTGTATTACAGGATGGAAGGCCATTTTCTATCCAGGTTCCAAGAAACTGCTGCAAGGACCATAATTGGCTGACGACCTCCAGCTGCTACACTTTGGGAGCTGCTGTAGCGTCCATGCCTAAGCCACACTCTCCAGGGGCTTCTCTTAGCCAACAGTTGATTCATTTTATTTATTTATTTCAATTGAAGTATAATTGATTTACAATGTTGTGTTAGTTTCAGATATACAGAAAAGTGATTCAGTTATACATACATACATATATATATTTTTTTCAGATTCTTTTTCCTTATAGGTTATTTCACAATATTGAGTATATTTTCCTGTGCTATACAGTAGGTCCTTGTTGTTTATCCATTGTATATATAATAGTTTGCATCTGTTAATCCCAAACTCCTATATTTATTCCTCCCCCACTTCCCCTTTGGTAACCATAAGTTTGTTTTCTGTGTCTGTTGGTCTATTTCTGTTTTGCATGTAAGTTCATGTGTATCATTTTTTAAATGTGGTTTATTTATACAATGGAATATTACTCAGCCATCAAAAAGAATGAAATAATGCCATTTGCAGCAACATGGATGGACCTAGAGATGATCATACTAAGTAAGGCAGACAAAGACAAATATCGTAGGATATCACTTATATGTGGAATCTAAAAAAAAAATGATACAAATGAACTTCTATGCAAAACAGAAACAGAGTGATTCATTTTAAACCAGCCCTCAGCCACACATTCTGGATTTCCCTCAACAGAGTTTTGTTTCCCCTTAGCTTCGCACAGTACTGTTGTCACCTTCAGGCTCAGGTTGTGGTAGAATTTGAAGCAGGGGATAATTTCCTGGGGTCACTGGTCTAGAGGGTACAATTCCTGTTGGATTCAAAATGGGCACCATCAGTGCTTGTTCTATACTTTAGGGGAAAGGGGAAGAGGATGGAGAGTGGTCACTCCCAAATCCTCCTCCTGGACATTAGAATAGAGGCCCCTTGAATCACACCTTGGACTTCCCTTTATTAACAGCTGGTGGTGATTCTGAGCTTAACTTGAGCTCAGAAATCTATAGTCACCCACATCTCTGAAACCCTGTGCTTTCCCTAGCGTTGCTTATGGGAACCACAGCCGCTCTGTTCGTCCTGCTGATTCCTAAATTTCACATAAAAAAAAAAGTGCTCATCTGTTAATGTCAAAGTTTCCCACGAAGTACGTAGCATTCGCAGGGTATCCTCACAGCAGAAACCACACCAAATTTATATCTCTTCTATTAAAATTACATCAGGATTATTTTGATTGCAATTTAAGGAATCGAATTCATATTAGCCAAGCAAAAAAAATAAAAAGGAGTTTATTAATTTCAAAAACAAGGAAATCCAATGGATCGTTCTGGCTTTGCACACTACTTCTTGTTAATGAAGCATGAAACCTCCCACAACCTTGGCTTTCCTGGTCCTCACAGGCGGTGATCTAAGAAAGAGGAGCTTATTTTGTATTAGGTCCAGTAAAATACCATGGAGACCTTGAGCCGTAAACCAGCTTGAGCCCTAAGCCCATTTCTGAAGCAATCACTATGGCTAGGTAGTAGAGCTGTTCTACACAGAAAATATTTGCAAAATATACAATGGACCAATGATATAAATTGTTTACAACCAGAGTAGTTTTTAAAACTCCTATAAATTAATAAGAAAAAGAAAAATGACCTAAGAGGAAAATGGACAAAAGCCACAGAAGAGGAAAATGAATAAGAAACACCTGAAAAATTCTCATTACCAATAGTAAGAGTGGAATACATGTAAATTAAAACAACGACATACCCTCTTTATTCTACTTAAATGTAAAAAGTCAAAGGTAAGTGTCGACGAGAGTATGGGGAAATGGATTCTCTCATACATTGTTGGGGCATGGTTAAATATACAATCATACATCCACGATTTAGCAATCTGTGTAGCCAATAGAAATAATGAGGTAGTGCTGTACATTAACATGGAAAAGTCTCCAAGACACATTGTTCCAGTGGGAAAAGGCAATTCGCATAGGAGAACATTTTGGAAGAATCTGCTGCAATTGACAGTCCATGGCTGCTGACTCTGTGGACTCATGAAGCCAAAGAATGAGGGAGACGCCAACACAAGCGGGAAAAAATCTTAAAACCATGTGGTAAGTGCAATGACAGAGAAGCCCAGAGGAGGTAAACCTAATGCAACTTTGGGAAGATGTGGGAGTTTTGGTCCAGGATGGCTCCCAGGAGGAGATGATGATCAAGCTGAGATAGGTATTAACTGGGTGGAGAGGAGGGGGAAGCATTCCAAGACGGGAGAACAGTAGGAACAATTCATGGAGGCAGGAAGGCTGTATACAGGGAACCAGGTTGCTAAATACTAAACTAGAGGCATGGATTGTAGCAGATGGGTCTAAACAGGTAGACAGAGTCCAGCGAGCCTTCCTACGTCATATTAGGTTTGAATATTTTTTTCTATGATGAAGAGCCACTGAAGACTTTTGAGTAGGGCAGGCGATCTGAAAAGAGATTAGAGGACAGTAGGACACAAGGCAGAGAGAACAGACAGGAGGTTACCACTGTCATTCCAAGAAGATGAATGTCTGAAAGGGAGGTTGGGATAGGATGAGACTAGCTGGAATCAAAGGAGGGGAGGAAATCAAGGAATATCCAGTTGGTGCAATCTGTAGGAATTGTTAATGGGATGGATGTGGGAGGGGGAAGTGAGAAATGGGGAGGAGTCATGATTAGATATGCCCGGGCCTCTGGGGTGAGTGCGGGAGGGATGGTGAGCTGACTCAGAAGACCAGGAAAACTATACCTCGGGGAATCCAGTGATGGTTGCGAAAGGCATCTGGTATTGTCCTTCTACCACTGTCTTAAAAGGGATTCTAAAGGGATTTTCTTTCCCTTGTTCCTCCAGCCCTACACTTGCATTACTGGCCTAAGTGGATACTCACCAGCTGGCCGTGTCCATCATTACAGCCAAGTCTGAGAATTCCTGATTATACTTAGAGTCAGTGGAGCTGCTGACACAAACAGTCATTAGCAGACGACCCTTTTGGAACAAACTATGCTTTAAAATGTAAACTGGGGGGGGGGGGGGCGCGCATTTTCCTTGTGTTGTCCAGAAAGAACTTTCTCCTGCCTGAGCCTGGATTAATCATGAGAGAGCTTGTCAACATTCCACTGGTACATATTCTTACTTTGGTTGCGTTCAGCGGGACTGAGAAACTTCCAAAAGGTTGGTTTGAGCAATCTTGTCTTCTCTTGCCTTATCATAGTTCTGAGGTGCATGCGTGTGTTCCGATCATGACTGATTCATATTATGGCATGCTTGGGTTTTACTTGGTGAAGTAGGGGTGCAGTATATGGAGAGGGAAAAAACTGTATAAATAAGCAATTGATTGATGGTCTCCATTCTACTGCTATCCCTCCTCTGCTTAAGTTCTGCAATAAAAAGTTCAGCCTTTCAGTGAACGTGGAGCCCTCACTTATGGGGAAACATTAGCAGGTAGACTGCAAGTTATCGAGGTCAGTTTGTTTATGTGTATGTCAAACTTCAGGGTGGTCTAAATGGATGATGAAAACCTTTTCACATCAGGTTTGCCGGGAATATAATCAACCGCACTCCCAGACATCCAGAGTGTTTTCTTCTGAACAAAAATCATTTCCATTTTCAGTTTCAGCTTTGCAAAACTCTTCATCAATATTTTAGTTCCTCCCACATTGGAATTAGAGAAAGACACACACAAGCGCCTATAAGATAAAAGCCTGAAGAACAATGGGTTCTCAATAACTTAGAGGCTGGAGCCATGATTTGGTTTGGCAAGAGACTGTGAAAGGTTTTTTTCAGAGCCTCTGGAATGTACCGGAAATAACACCACCTCAGGGGAAAGGAAAGCAACTTAAGAAACTGACAAACACCTGTTGCAGTAGCAAGAATGTCCACAGTTTCTGGCCAGCGTATTATGAAACTGAGACTAGGGTATTTCAAATCAGGAAGAAAGATAGGAAAATAGGTGACTTGTGAAGTGACTGGGGGCTTCATTGAAATCTTTTTACAAAGACACGAGAAAGCAGATTGAATGATACTACAGAGTTTTCAAATTAAATGTATTACAGTAGAGTAAAAAAGGTTCTGTGATTTATGACACACTCAAATGCATTATTTTCCCTTCATATTACTTTACCAAAGAACTGAACAGGTTTGTATTGTATAGATAAGTGAAGGTAATAAAATATATTGTATGTAGATGGGAAACATAGCTTAGATTTTGTGGTTCATTAGAATTTCTGGAACCACAAGGTCAAAATTCACATGCTAACAAGATACAGCTTTCTTCACAAACAGTCGGGTTTCATAGACTTATGTTGTTTTGTTGCTTTCTTTTTCTATTTTACATGAGTAGAACAATATCTTCAAATGTATTTAAATGTCTAATTGTCAACTAATACTTTAAGGTAGCTCCAGATAAAAGAGAATCTAGATCTTTCCAAATAGCTAATAATAGCCAGAAAGACTTACCATTGGCTTCAGATTATTTTAATACTTCCTGATCATACAACGGATGTCCGGAAAGGCAGCACCTGGACGTCTGGACTTATGGATTGTTATAAATTTATTTGTGCTATTCTAAACCATGAAGTTACATAAAAATGACACGGTTAAATACTAAAATTTACTGAAATCCAGTCTTACAAGGAGCAGGACAATTGATTTTCTGGTCCAAATTAGAATCTCGTGCACAAAGAAAAACCAAACCCAACCGCCTAATTTATATTCTAGAAAGATAAGATTTGTAGCTTCCAAACTTTACAGGTGAAGCACACTGTTTATTTTGAAAACTTCAAAAATGGTGGCATAAATGTAACAAAGCCAAAACCCTGACTTCTAAATAAAATAGCCAGATTGTTACCCCAACCTTGTTTATCTGTTCATAATTTATTTACTGCTTTAATTAGACTGTAAAATCAAAAAAATATTTTTGCCTAGCCTACTCAAAGGGAGTAGTTGAGTATTATTAAAAAATGTAAATTAATATGGGTTTAACATCAGCCTTAGCCAAAACACCAGGCCTGGAAGAGCAAACATTCATTAACTGCACTTACCAGTTCTGAGAATAAACATTATCATGAAAACACAATCCTTAAAATTTTAAATGTTGAAGTACATGGGATATATTGGTACAAAAAGACACATTAATATGTGATTATTTTAATACTATTGAAAGTAATGAAATTGTTCTACACAAAATATCTCTAGTTGTTTTCTCTATTCTTGGCAGAAGGCAATAATGGGAAGAGGCTTTCTAGATGGTATACCTTTTTCCTAAGTCCTTAGCATGAATGAATCAAGCGTCTGCAGCATAATATATCACAAAATAAACTGACACAATTAAAATACTGCAAGAGTATTCCATGGGTTCTTTTCCAACCATCGGCATAGGAGTTCCTCAATAAAATTAATAACCAACTTTGTAGAATTAATAGTGTATCGTTATAGTTTTAATTCAGTTGATATTCCTAATATTCAAAGACAAAGGGAAAAGTCACTGTGTTTCTGAATCATTTCAACTAGTAATACTTTCAGTCATGAGCTCAGTATCAAACCATAAGGCGGAAAATTTTATAAACTGTCATGTACGAAAATAGTCAACATTTCACTGAAGATTCGCCTTAACCACATTCATCAATAATATTGAACGCTTTATCAGGGAGTATTAAGTGTATAGTGGGATTTTCTGTAGGAGTATAGTAGTTCATGTAAGCAGCCCTGAAATTGTTAACATGCTACGCACAAAGAACTCCCGTCCAAATTCCAGTTTTAAAATCACCCCATCACTACCATACCTAGAAGTTCTTGAGTCTCAAGTGATTTAACTTAAGGTATATTTCAGTAACTTCTTCTTCTAAATCATATGTCTACAGGGATAGAATTCACAAATTCGACATACGACTAAGTCAGATCAGGCACAGCTGTCATTGAAATCCAGGACACCAAGTCCCGGATGAATGTTTTATACTAACGTATATTGAAAGAGTAACTCACTCCACGTTTGCAGAAACACAGTTGCTTTAAATATTATTGACCTTAAAGAACAGAAAAAGAGCAGAAATGGCAAGATTTCTACCATATTTCGAAAGGTGAAGTAGGCAACTTCTCAGTGAAATAGGACGTGAGATTATTGGGGGAAAGTGACAAGTAAGGGATGCCTAGAGGACCTCAAGGAAATGGTCCCATTCAGGAAGATGAGAGAAGTGGATCCGATAATGTAGAAGGACCATATGTCCATGCTGAGGACCCGCTGGGACTGGAGACTGCACGCCCATCATGGTCCTGATCTGCACTGTTGTTTCACTTTATCCAACAATACTTGATGAACATATGAGCAGTGAAGACAGCTGGTTGGATTAGTTCAAGATTGGTACTTTCCAGGGTCAGTGCAGCTAAAGGACTAGAGAGTAAGGGAGCTGAGATTATCTGGCAACATACCGTGTCGTCTAGGTCAAATAATGAAGAAAGTGAAACAAGGATGTTGCAGGTCTGGAAGAGAATGTTACAATCGAGTTCCTTTTCTAGTCCCCGATGCCTTTCTGTGTGTCTTTAGGGAAAGCACGGAGTCACTGTAAGCCTCAGTTTCCTCCTAAGATGAAGGACCTACCAGTGCTCAACTTAACAATGTTATGTACTGTGATAAGGACTGTCAATGATTGGTGGCGTGATCACTTCTGGGGAACAAGCACATTTTAGATGAGTCCCTATGAAATCATCTCTTAATCCCAAACGAATGCCCCCCAGGAGAGGTCATTTCAGAAATTCTAACAGGCTGACCCAGAATTCCTACCTGCCTGTCCCCAGTGTCATTCCTGAAGGCAAGGACCAACAGTGTGTTCTGTGACAAAGAATTAATGATACGGTATTAATAAGTGAGATAACAATAATTATTGAGATGATCAATGAACCTTACAAGTTCCAAAGACATCATAATAAAAAATAACTTATGTTTGATTACATCACCAGCAGAATAAATGTGTCAGTTTCTAAGATTTGCCAAATGATGAGCAATACTGAACATCCTCTTTCTTTGGGGGATTTGAAAAATTTCCGACACCAAAGTGTTTTGTCATACCGAAAAAACAATACTGTATTCATGATGTTAGAAAAGCATGAATGTGTTCCAAGTCTGAGCCCTAATTATACTAGAACAGAAAGGAGCAAATACACCTGACTTCTTTGTTTATTCAGACATTTGGTTATGTCCGTCAGCAGCTGGTCAATCAGAAGTTGGTATGTCAATGGCCATGTGCTAGAGCCCATAAAAGGGTAATATCATATCCTTCTCAGCAGCTAGTATTCAAGTTAAGTTACTCTTTGGGTCCAGAAAAGCATTGTGTTTATTTTCATGTATTTGTTGATCATGTGGTCCTTGGATTGAGGGAAGAAATAGTGTCCTAGTTTAAACAGGCCCTGGCTGAGATGAAAGCTGGATAGTAGAATGAAAGCAAACAGGAGACGGTCTGCTGAGTCAACAAATGTCATTAAATACAACTATGTGATTGTGCCAGTAAAAATCTGAAAGCAGATTTGTTTGGGTAATTTGGAATATGGGCAAAGTGGACTTAACTGACTATACTCTGCCTATAGGTATTGATATTGATATTGGTGTCAATCATGTTTTTCCCCTTTCTGTAACTAGTACCACACTGAAGACATGGTATAGCTTAGAGTTAAAAGATAGGTACTTTAAATCAAACTTAACTTTGAAGTTCAGTTCTATCACTTCCTGCTTTGGTTTTGTTTAGACAAGTTGTGGAACAATTCGTCGCCTTCATTCCTCATCTGCCAATGGGAATAATAAAAGTATCTGCCTTTACGTTTGTTGTGATACATAAATGAGAACATGAATGAAAAGTATAATGCATGGCTGATAGCAGGTTTTTAATCGGTTTTAGATGCTAAAATTATTAAAAACAGAATCAAATCTCACATGAAACTGTCATGCCACTGAACATTAAGGGAAGCTATTCTTAGTAAGAGCTCATGTATTTCTCCATGTCTAAGTTTATCAAGACATTCTAAGATTTACTTCTTTGATCTTAACTGATCTCAACAGAGTTTGTGTTGCCTCGTTGGAAAGATAATATCATGTCTGTTAACTCTGTCACTTCTGCATCTGCATGTTGAATGAGAAGAAACTAACGAATAAAGTTTGGAGTTTGGGGTAAAAATAATTCACAGCCATTAAGAATGATATTGAAAACACAAAATATACAAAAGTTTAAAAGAGAAAATCACCCACACTTCCAGGACTGTTAACATATTGATATATTTTCTTCCATTTTTTTCTACATATCCTAAAAAAAGATATCATAATAAGATTGTTTATGCAATTCTGCTCCCTGCCACTAAAGCATGAGCATATTTTATATCATCAATATCTTCAAAGTACCATTTGCAGTGACTGTGTAAATAGTATCCTGTTTAGATACAGTTGCTAATATATGTTGAACATTTGCCTCTCTGAGGAAAAAAAGGCCCTGATATGTTACATCTGTTGACTGCTGTAGTATAAATGCTCCAGTCACAGCCAGTTTCCAGGTACCAACAAACACTGAGTCGGGAGGAGATGTACAGTAGCACACCTACAATTTCTACAGACATTAGATGTAAATAACCACAAGAACATAGATAATAGTAAAATATAGAAAAATAATTAGAAAGTGATAAATGCTGAGTATTATTACTTTGTTTTTTTTTTTTCGGTATGCGGGCCTCTCACTGTTGTGGCCTCTCCCGTCGTGGAGCACAGGCTCCGCGGCCATGGCCAACGGGCCCAACCGCTCCGCGGCACGTGGGATCCTTCCGGACCGGGGCACGAACCCACGTCCCCTGCATCGGCAGGCGGACTCTCAACCACTGCGCCACCAGGGAAGCCCTATTACTTTGTTTTTAACACAATTTATCTAATCAAATTTATATAATTTAGTTTCTAATAATGGCTCTATTCCATTATCTTGTTAAATTTCCGAAAAATTAACACTTGACTCTTGCAAGCCAGTACAAGCCAACTCCAGTACACCACAGCTAGAAGACAAAGCTGTGTGCCTAAATCTTCTTCCACTTTCACACAATTAGTACAATTTAGTACAATTAATCCATTTTTGTGCAGTGAAATTCATCTATATGCCTTTCCATTTGGGGATTATTTCCTTGGGATAGACTCCTAGAAGTATTATTGGTAATTTGCAGGTAATACAGAAACCAGGAGAACAACTAGATAGTTCAGGTTTCTGTCTCTAAATTGTAGAAATCAAATAACACAGAGTGTTCCATATGGACCAAGGACAATGTTAAATGCATTATGTATATTCACTTACTTCATCCTCATGACAAGCCTATGCGGTGGTTTTATTATCTCCGTCTACAGCTGAAGATGCCAAGGCAACTAGTTAAGTGAGTGGGAAGTAAGTGATGGAGCAGGGATTTGAATTCAAGTCCTGTGCTAGAAACTCTTACCGTCTAGTTCCTCAACAGGCTTTCTTTTTAAACAATGAAAGCATTCAATACTATCAGTTAACCATCATTACTTGCATCCCATGACCTTACTATAATATTTTTTGTTTTTTAATCTCTCAATATCTATGTGATTATGCAACTGATTGCTTATTTCATTCATTAGTTGTTTAGAAAAATCTGCTTGCTTTCTTAAGAGACTGCCTTTCTCAAACTTTGTTATCAATTACAAATTTGCTTCTACTGCATTGGAAAATTAACCTTTCTGTGGCCTTCTGATTTATGTCCTATAATTTTTTATTACAAAGATAATATATATTAATTTTATTTTTTTTTAATATTATATAGTATTTTCCTGTAATACTTTGCTGTAAGGTATGGCAAAACAAAAATACAAAATTCCACACAATGCTCACAACTAGGAGGTAAATGATTATAACATTTTGCTGCTCATTCATTTTTCCACTCTCGTGTGTGTGTGTGTGTGTGTGTGTGTGTGTGTGTGTGTGTGTGTAATTTTCTTTAAAAATTTAGTAGCCTGTAACTTCATTGTAATATCTTCTGGTAATAGCAACTTTAGTTTGAATCTATATTTTTAAATAATTAAGCTTCATGATTGTTGTATCTTCCTGATGGATTGTTCCTTTTATCATTAAGTAGTATTTCTCTTCATTCTTTAGAGGCTTACTTATCACCTTATATTCCATTTTTTCTTATATTAGTACTACTTTATTGCTTTATCACTTTCTTTTGTTTACTTCGTATATATTTTCCATTCTCTTTATATCCAATGTTTCTGTTTTAATTTATTTAGGCATGTCTTTTGTGTTTTTTAATCCTGTATGATAGTGTCTGTCTTTCCATAGATCAGTTTATACCATGGGTGTTTACTGTGATTTCTGATATATTTGGCCATGTTTCTTCCACATTAATTTGTGTCTTCTGTTAACTATACCTTCTCTTGGCTTATTTATCCTTTTCTGCTTCTTCATCATTTTTTTTTAATTGATACAGTTCTAGTCTCTTTTTTCTTCTGCTACTCTGCAAGTTTTGGGTTTTAATCTATTATTTTAGTGGTAAGCATTAATGAAATTTTAACAATATATTTTCTCCCCATGTTTAGAGTTATTCAGTGTTTCTGTCATCTTCCTGCTTATGGTAAAGAACTTAGGATGTTTTAACAAATCTGCTGAACTTCTTCCCTAAACTTTCATCTTATAATTGTTTGTCTAGAATTCTAGTTCCATTTTTATAAACACAAAAATTATTGACTTTAAAAAATATATATTCCACAGTGTCTAAAATTGCAATTATATTTTACCACCATCTATGCTAACTACAGTTTCTCATCACTGGCCCCTTTCTTTTGGGTACAAGTTATTTCTCATGGAGTTTATATACTTTTAGTAACTGTTTCAGAGAAGGTCTCAGTGGTAAATACTCTCAGTATTTGTCTGTGTATTTACTTTGTCTTCATTTAAAAAAAAATGATTATCTAAGCTGGCTATAGAATTCCAGACTAACAGTTATTTGTTTCTCAGCCTTTTACAAATACTGGTCCATTGCCTTTTGGTATCAATTGTTGCCAAATAATATCAGGTTAGCCTAACTGGCATTCTTCTTAAGGTGATTGATCTTTTCTTTCTAGTAAGGTTTAAGATTTTCTTTATCTTAAATTTTCTACAGTTTTAATCCAGTGTATCTAAGGATGAATTTATTTTTCTTTATCTGGCTCGATGCTTAGTGGAAACTTTCAATGTGAATATTTCTGTTTTTTCACTTTTGAAAATGATCAGTAATTTATCCCTTTACATATTACTTCTGTGCCATTTCTTCTAGTTTATTTTTTTTGGAACTTCTATTAGAAGTTTATTAGTGCCTGTCTGTTTTTATGTCTCTTAACTATTCTTTAATACTTTTAATTTCTTTATTTCTTTGTACAGCATTCTGTATATGTTAATGGTCATTTTAGTGCAAAGTTGGGAAAAGGGGGGCCTTGCTGCCTAGATATAAAATATAAAAGACGTCATTTCACCTAAAAATTCTGCCTTCTTCTTTCACCTACTTTCTCTCAACCTTTTAAAAAATTTATGCCTTTTATAAAGGCCTCAGTAATAGAGTTTGGTTCATTTAAACAATACATTAGTCAGTGTGCTAGCCCTCCAGATAGAGAGACGTCTGAGACATGGTCCCTGACCCAAAGCTTAAGGATTTTATAACTGAGTGTGGGACAAAGACATAAATCATTCTAATAGCATCTGTGTGGCAAGTGCTATGAGTGACATATATAGGATGACCCAAGGTTAAAGAAAATGGCATTTGGTTCTATCTAGGAAGTCAGGGAGATTGCGAGGAGATGATGCTTAAACTGGACCTTAAGAAAAGAATAACACTTACGAAAGAGATATGGGCTAAGTGGACACTCCCAACCACCGTTTCCCTTACTCTCAGCCAATGAGTTTGCCACTGAGTTTAATGAAAAAATATGTTTCATTTAGATACGGGATGCTTTTTTTTTTTTTTTGGCTGTACGCGGGCCTCTCACTGTTGTGGCCTCTCCCGTCGCGGAGCACAGGCTCCGGACGCGCAGGCTCAGCGGCCATGGCTCACGGGCCCAGCCGCTCCACGGCATGTGGGATCCTCCCGGACCGGGGCACGAACCCGCGTCCCCTGCATCGGCAGGCGGACTCTCAACCACTGCGCCACCAGGGAAGCCCTGGATGCATTTTTTAATGACCAATGTGCCAGTTTTTTCCTCTTGTTTTATGGGGCTGTCACCCCCTACCCTGCATCTAACATATTGCTCACACTACTTACTTGGCTTTCCTAGGCACCTTGCATTTTAACTAAAATGACCATATAATTTACTGTCCAAACTCAGGTATTTTTGGAGTATGGGGGTACTATTAACAATTATGCCAGGATAGCAGGCATAACTGATTATTATAACTGATCATTTTATGTATCTATCCTACCTTATCATCTAGATTGTGGACTCTTACCAGGCAGAGATGTGCTTTACACATCTTTTTGCTTCTAGTCAACCCAGTGCCTGCTCCATGAAAAATCGTAAATAAATCTTTGATAAATAATAATAACAAAGCAGTGATGATGATAATTACTTTAAATCAGATTATACAATGGGGTAGATTTTCAGACTCACCCAAATACAGGTGCCGGCACTTTCTCACACCATCAAACCCTTGAGGTGACCAGGACCTCACCCCTTTGTTTTGGTGGGATTCACAGATTTGTAAATTGAAGTGGGGTGCATCCCTTTACCAACACATTCTCATCCTTCTTAACTTCTCTTTCCTCCCCAATTCTTCTAAGCCAGGTGACCCTCATTTCATGGAGGTGGGAGGAGAGAGGGACCATGTTTATGGCCTCTCTTCCTTTTGTCTTTCTTTTTGTCACACACACACACACACACACACACACACACACACACACACCAAGCAAAAACAAACAAACAAAACCCCCAGCTTTATTGAGATATAATTCACATACCAGTCTCTTTGGGTAAAGTATACGGTTCACAGAGCTGTGCATTCATCATCATCATCGATTTTAGAACATTCTTATTACACCTATTTGAAATCCTGCATTCCTTAGCCATAGATTACTCCCTAATCTCTCCACCCAATTCCTAGACAATCACTCATGTATTTTCTGTCTCTACAGATAATGACTATTCTGGATATTTTATATAAATGAAATTGTACAGTATGTCGTTCTTGTGACTGGCTTCTTTCACTTAGTTTATTGTTTCCAAGTCTCATCCATGTTGTAGCATGTATCAGTACTTTGTTTCTTCTTATTGTCAAATAATATTTCGTTGAATGGATATACCACATTTTGTTTATCCATTAATCTGTTGGCAGGCACTTGGGTTGCTCCATCTTTTGGCTACTATGAGTAATGTTGCTTTGAATGTGGGTGGACAAATATCTACCTGAGTCTCTGCTTTCAGTTCTTTTGGGCATATATCCAGAAGTGGAATTGCTGGATCATATATTAATTCTATGCTTATCTGAGGAACCACCATCCTGTTTTCCACAGTGGCTGTGCCATTTTATGTTCCCACCAACAATGCACAAAGGTTCTAATTTTTCCACATCCTTGCCAGTATTTGTTGTTATATTTCTTTTTTATTATAACCATTCTAGTGTGTGTAAACTAGTATCTTACTGAGGTTTTGGTTTGCACTTCCTTAATAGCTAATGATGTTGAGCATCTTTTTACATGCTTGTTGTCCATCCGTATACATTCTTTGGAGACAGGTCAGTTCAGATCCTTTGCTCATTTGTTGTTTGGGTTGTCTTTTTATTATTGGGTCTTTTTCTAATCTACTCATAATGCAGATGTGAATTCTTTATAAATCTGATGAATCTTCACCTTCAAAGCCTCTCATTTACAGGAGCCCCCTTCTAAGACCTCTGGTGGTTTCTAGCAATGTGTTCATATAAACATATGTTTTAACAAAATTTGGGGAAAATTGTTTTTCAACAGGAATTGTTAAGATTGCTTTCTCTTTTCACTTTGACTTCCCTTCAGTGACACTTCCCTTCAAGTTGATTGGTGTTAGGGAGGCAACAGACATTTTGTATTAATAATTTTATATATTTTTTCTTAAAAAGGACACCTAAATTATATAACTTTGGACTTCACAAAACCTGGATCTGCCTCTACCCATATATAATAAATCTAAGTCCGACTCTCCTGAGAGCCTTCTCTTTTGATCTCAAATGCCTACTTTAGAAGTAGCAACAAAATCCTCTGCACAAAATTTTTCCTTCCTTTTGGCAAATTTCTACTATGGGGAAATGTCATTCTCATTCAGGTATGTGGTGGCCTCTGACTACTTACAGAAGAGTTAGTAAGCAGTACTGTAGAATGCTCTCGTTTGATTTCTCCTCTCCTTTCAGCCCCTGTCATCACCACTCCTCTTGAAACAGTGGATGCCTTAGTTGAAGAAGTGGCTACTTTCATGTGTGCAGTGGAATCCTATCCTCAGCCTGAAATTTCCTGGACCAGAAATAAAATTCTCATTAAGTAAGTATTCTGCCTTTTTCCAGCAAGAATGCCCAAGGCTGCCTTGTGATTTATCTTTGTCATAAATGTAATCACAGCTCTGGCAGTACTAAAGTTCACCTTCTAGAATACGTAAAATGCAAATTTCCTCATTTTATAAATGTAAGATCTGAACTTCAGTGAGGTTGAGAGAATTGCCCAACATAAAGTGATTTAACTGATATGGGGAAGTCAGGGTTATTTCATGGATCCCAGGTTAGGACCTAGAAGAAGTTTCACAGTAATTAGGAAACACCATGATATCCTAATTCTGGGGGTACATGTTCCAGGACACTCTGGGGAGTTAATAGGGACTAGCCTCATTTCCTGTACTTCTAATATCTCAATCAAGTGATGCATGTGGTCTAGGAATCTGACCTCTAGGTGACCATGACTTTTTCTTTTGAAAGTCAGAAAGGACTCTTGATGTATATAGTGAGGTAGCCTCTCAAACAGATAAAATTTCTACTTGGCACATAAAGGTGAGGCTATCCTTTCCCCATTACAATAGCTATCTGATCAAAAATACTCTAAAAATCTGTAACAAATATAACCACTGGCTTTCTAGCAGGCCACATAGCTTGCCTTAGGACTAGAGCATTTAACTCCTCCGCAAACTTGAACTTGAACTCCACATCCATTAACTTGGATGGGGAAAAATTACATCTTTGTTTTCACTAAGCTCCAATTGAAATTTATCATTTCCTTCTACTATATATGTTGTAATGTGGGAAACTATCCTGGGCTGCAGAAGCCTTCAAGTACTCTACCAGGCAAGCTATCCCAGAAGTCCTGGAATAGGAAGGCTCACAGACCAAATTAAGATGCCTGAAATACAGTTTATTAAATAAATTTAAAATACATAGATAGAGAAAGGAATGGAAACTACCAGAGGGTTTCTATAGGTGTGCGCTCTGTTCGCGATGTTTCTGTTTGGCTGAACGCTTCCCTAAGCCGTGTGGCTGACAGGGTCTTGGTGCTCTGGCCTGTTGTGCTGAGTTCAGGACATTGGACCACCAGAGACCTCCAGGCCCCATGTAATATCAATTGGCGAGAGGTATCCCAGAGATCTCTGTCCCAATGCTAAGACCCAGCTCCACCCAATGGCCAGCAAGCTCCAGTCTGGATACCCCATGCCACACAACTAGCAAGACAGGAACACAAGCACACCCATTAGCAGGGAGGCTGCCTAAAATCACACTAAGTTAACGACACCCCAAAACACACCACTGGACACAGCTCTGCCCAACAGAAAGACAAGATAGAGCCCCATCCACCAGAACACAGGAACCAGTCCCCTCCACCAGGAAGCCTACACAAGTCACTGAACCTTACCGACTGGGGGCAGACACCAAAAGCAATGGGAGCTACGAAACTGCAGCCTGTGAAAAGGAAGCCCCAAACACAGTAAGTTAAGCAAAAAGAGAAGACAGAGAAATATGCAGCAGATGAAGGAGCAAGGTAGAAACCCACCAGACCAAACGAATGAAGAGGAAATAGGCAGTCTGCCTGAAAAAGAATTCAGAGTAATGATAGTAAAGATGATCCAAAATCTTGGAAATAGAATGGAGAAAATACAAGAAACATTTAACAAGGAACTAGAAGTACTAAAGAGCAAACAAACAGTGATGAACAACACAATAAATGAAATTAAAAATTCTCTAGAAGGAATCAATAGCAGAATAACTGAGGCAGAAGAACGGATAAGTGACCTGGAAGATAAAATAGTGGAAATAACTACTGCAGAGCAAAATTTTAAAAAATGAATAAAAAGAACTGAGGACAGTCTCAGAGACCTCTGGGACAACATTAAATGCTCCAACATTCAAATGATAGGGTCCCAGAAGAAGAAGAGAAAAAGAAAGGGTCTGAGAAAATATTTTAAGAGATTATAGTTGAAAACTTCCCTAACATGGGAAAGGAAATAGTCAAGTCCAGGAAGCACAGAGAGTCCCATACAGGGTAAATCCAAGGAGAAACATGCCAACACACATATTAATCAAACTATCAAAAATTAAATACAAAGAAAAAATATTAAAAGCAGCAAGGGAAAAGCAACAAATAACATAAAGGGAATATGCATAACATTAACAGCTGACCTTTCAGCAGAAACTCTGCAATCCAGAAGGGAGTGGCAGGACATATTTAAAGTGATGACAGGGAAAAACCTACAACCAAGATTACTCTACCCAGCAAGGATCTCATTCAGATTCAACGGAGAAATTAAAACCTTTACAGACAAGTAAAAGCTAAGAGAATTCAGCACCAGCAAACCAACTTTACAGCACATGCTAAAGGAACTTCTCTAGGCAGGAAACACCAGAGAAGGAAAAGGCCTAGAAAAACAAACCCAAAACAGTTAAGAAAATGGTAATAGGAACATATATATTGATAATTACCTTAAATATAAATGGATTAAATGCTCCAACCAAAAGACAAAGACTGGCTGAATGGATACAAAAACAAGACCCATTATGTGCTGTCTACAAGAGACCCACTACAGACCTAGGGACACATACAGACTGAAAGTGAGGGGATGGAAAAAGATATTCCATGCAAATGCCAATCAAAAGAAAGCTGGAGTAGCAATTCTCATATCAGACAATATAGACTTTAAAACCAACACTTTTACAAGAGAAAAGAAGGACACTACAGAATGATCAAGGGATCAATCCAAGAAGAAGATATAACAATGGTAAATATTTAGGCACCCAACGTAGGAGCACCTCAATACATAAGGCTAATGCTAACAGCCATAAAAGGGGAAATCAACAGTAACACAATCATAGTAGGGGACTTTAACACCCCACTTTCACCAACGGACAGATCATCCAAAATGAAAATAAATAAGGAAACACAAGCTTTAAATGACACATTAAATAAGAGGGACTTAATTGATTTTTATAGGACATTCCATCCAAAAACAACAGAATAGACTTTCTTCTCAAGTGCTCATGGAACATTCTCCAGGATAGACCATATCTTGGGTCACAAATCAAGCCTTGGTAAATTTAAGAAAATAGAAATCCTATCAAGCACCTTTTCTGACCACAATGCTATGAGAATAGATATCAATTACAGGAAAAAAGTCTGTAAAAAATACAAACACATAGAGGCTAAACAATACACTACTTAATAACCAAGAGATCACTGAAGAAATCAAAGAGGAAATCAAAAAATACCTAGAAACAAATGACAATGAAAACATGACAATCCAAAACCTACGGGATGCAGCAAAAGCAGTTCTAAGAGGGAAGTTTATAGCAATACAATCCTACCTCAAGAAACTAGAAACATCTCAAATAAACAACCTCACCTTACACCTAAAGCAATTAGAGAAAGAAGAACAAAAAATCCCCAAAGTTAACAGAAGGAAAGAAATCATAAAGATCAAATCAGAAATAAATGAAAAAGAAATGAAGGAAACAACAGCAAAGATCAATAAAACTAAAAGCTGGTTCTTTGAAAAGATAAACAAAATTGATAAGCCACTAGCCAGATTCATCAAGAAAAAAAAGGGAGAAGACTCAAATCAACACAATTAGAAATGAAAAAGGAGAAGTAACAACTGACACTGCAGAAATACAAAGGATCATGAGAGATTACTACAAGCAACTATATGCCAATAAAATGGAAAACCTAGAAGAAATGGACAAATTCTTAGCAAAGCACAACCTTCCAATACTGAACCAGGAAGAAACAGAAAATATAAACAGACCAATCACAAGCACTGAAATTGAAACTGTGATTACAAATCTTCCAACACACAAAAGCCCAGGACCAGATGGCTTCAGAGGCGAATTCTATCAAACATTTAGAGAAGAGCTAACACCTATCCTTCTCAAACTATTCCAAAATATAGCAGAGGGAGGAACACTCCCAAACTCATTCTAAGAGGCCACCCTCACCCTAATACCAAAACCAGACAAAGATGTCACGAAAAAAGAAAACTACAGGCCAATATCACTGATGAACATAGATGCAAAAATCCTCAACAAATACTAGCAAACAGAATCCAACATCACATTAAAAGGATCATACACCATGATCAAGTGGGGTTTATCCCAGGAATGCAAGGATTCTTCAATATATGCAAATCAAGCAATGTGATACACCATATTAACAAACTGAAGAATAAAAACCATATGATCATCTCAACAGATGCATAAGAAGCTTTTGACAAAACTCAACACCCATTTATGATAAAACACCCTCCAGAACGTAGGCATAGAGGGAACTTACCTCAACGTAATAAAGGCCATATATGACAAGCCCACAGCCAACATCATTCTCAGTGGTGAAAAACTGAAACCATTTCCTCTAAGATCAGGAACAAGACAAGGTTGCCCACTCTCACCACTGTTATTCAACATAGTTTTGGAAATTTTAGCTACAGCAATCAGAAGAAAAAGAAATAAAAGGAATCCACATCGGAAAAGAAGTAGAGCTGTCACTGTTTACAGATGACATGATACTATACAGAGAGAATCCTAAAGATGCTACCAGAAAACTACTAGAGCTAATCAATGAATTTGGTAAAGTAGCAGGATACAAAATTAATGCACAGAAATCCCTTGCATTCCTATACACTAATGATGAAAATATGAAAGAGAAATTAAAGAAACACTCCCATTTACCACTGCAGCAAAAAGAATAAAATACCTAGGAACAAACCTACCCAAGGAGACAAAAGACCTGTACGCAGAAAACTATAAAACACTGATGAAAGAAATTAAAGATGATACAAACAGATGGAGAGATATACCATGTTCTTGGATTGGAGGAATCAGCATTGGGTACCCAATCAGCATTTTGCTACCCAAAGCAATCTACAGATCCAATGCAATCTCTGTCAAACTACCAATGGCATTTTTCACAGAACTGGAACAAAAAATTTCACAATTTGTATGGAAACACAAAAGACCCCGAATAGCCAAAGCAATCTTGAGGAAGAAAAATGGAGCTGGAGGAATCAGGCTCCTGACTTCAGACTATACTACAGAGCTACAGTAATCAAGACAGTATGGTACTGGCACAAAAACAGAAATATAGATCAATGGAACAGGATAGAAAGCCCAGAGATAAACCCATGCACATATGATCACCTTATCTTTGATAAAGGAGGCAAGAATATACAGTGGAGAAAAGACAGCTTCTTCAATAAGGGGTGCTGGGAAAACTGGACAGCTGCATGTAAAAGAATGAAATTAGAACACTCCCTAACACCATGCACAAAAATAAACTCAAAATGGATTGAAGACCTAAATGTAAGGCCAGACACTATCAAACTCTTAGAGGGAAACAGGAAGAACACTCTTTGACATAAATCACAGCAAGAACATTTTTACCCACCTCCTTGAGAAATGGAAATAAAAACAAAAATAAACAAATGGGACCTAATGAAACTTAAAAGCTTTTGCACAGCAAAGGAAACCATAAACAAGACCAAAAGACAACCTTCAGAATGGTAGAAAATATCTGCAAATGAAGCAACTGACAAAGGATTAATCTCCAAAATATACAAGCAGCTCATGCAACTCAGTATCAATAAAACAAAAAACCCTATCCAAAAATGGGCAGAAGACCTAAATAGACATTTCTCCAAAGAAGATATACAGATTGCCAACAAACACAAGAAAGAATGCTTAACATCACTAATCATTAGAGAAATGCAAACCAAAACTACAGTGAGGGGCTTCCCTGGTGGCACAGTGGTTGAGAGTCCGCCTGCTGATGCAGGGGACATGGGTTCGTGCCCCAGTCTGGGAAGATCCCACATGCCGCGGAGCGGCTAGGCCCGTGAGCCATGGCCACTAAGCCTGCGCGTCCGGAGCCTGTGCTCCGCAACGGGAGAGGCCACAAGAGTGAGAGGCCCGCATACCGCAAAAAAACAAAAAACAAAAAACTACAGTGAGGTATCACCTCACACTAGTCAGAATGGCCATCATCAAAAAATCTACAAACAACAAATTCTGGGGAGGGTGTGGAGAAAAGGCAACCCTCTTGCACTGTTGGTGGGAATGTAAATTGATACAGACACTATGGAGAACAGTATGGAGGTTCCTTATAAAACTAAAAATAGAACTACCATATGACCCAGCAATCCCACTTCTGGGTATATACCCTGAGAAAACCATAATTCAGAAAGAGTCATGTACCACAACGTTCATTGCAGCACTATTTACAATAGCCAGGACATGGAAGCAACCTAGGTGTCCATCGACAGATGAATGGATAAAGAAGATGTGGCACATATATACAATGGAATATTACTCAGCCATAAAAAGAAATGAAATTGAGTTATTTGTAGTGAGGTGGATGGACCTAGCGTCTGTCATACAGAGTGAAGTAAGTCAGAAAGAGAAAAACAAATACCATATGCTAACATATATATATGGAATCTAAAAAAAAAAGAAAAATGGTTCTGATGAACCTAGGGAAAGGACAGGAATAAAGACACAGATGTAGGAATGGACTTGAGGACACAGGGAGGGGGAAGGGTAAGCTGGGATGAAGTGAGAGAGTAGTATTGACATATATACACTACCAAATGTAAAATAGGTAGCTAGTGGGAAGCAACTGCATAGCACAGGGAGATCAGCTCGCTGCTTTGTGACCACCTCGAGGGGTGGGATAGGGAGGGTGGGAAGGAGATGCAAGAGGGAGGGGATATGGGGATATATGTATATATATAGCTGATTCACTTTGTTATACAGCAGAAACTAACAAAACATTGGAATGCAGTTTTACTCCAATAAAGATCTTAATAAAATACATAGATAGAAAGAAGGGGAAAGAAATAGGGCAAGTTAATATACTTAGGAATCTTGGTTTACTTAATGTTTATATGTCCAGTCTCTCCTCCCTGTGCCTCAGATGTCCCCACTGTGGTGTTCTTACAAGAAACAGAGTTGAGGTTGAGTAAGGGCCCACAGGTGGAGGGTTCCTGAAGCCAATGATATATATTTGCCCTGTTGGAGGGATGCAGGGATAAATATACCTGGCCGGAGCTTGCCAATTAGCCTGCTCAACAGCCATGGATTTTAACTGTGTTTCCTGGATACAGCTCTGGGGACCATAATGGGGCCATACTGCAGATCACCAGTGGGTGGTTGTTTTCAAGGTGACAAAGTTGTCAGTCTAGAGGTGGCAGAATTATGAACTTGTCTTTCCATCTCTTCCTACCATAAATAATGCTCTTCTTTGTTCCATCATATTTTTAATTTATTCCATCTGTGTTTAGTAGGTTGCAATTTTATTTACTACCTATTTCAACACAATTTATCAATTCTGCCTATATTTCATAAGTCAGTAGCTTACTTTTTATCTCTACTTACAAGTCATTTTACCAATATCTCATAAGTTACTAGCTTTACAATTTATATGCTTAACACTTTTTATGAGTTTTATCCATCTTATGTCTTTGTCTTCTATAATAAACTTGACTTCCTAAACAATATAGGAAAACGTCATTTAATATACATCATGAATAACAGTGATAATAAAGTACCTGTGATACTATTATGGTAGAAGTTATAAATAGTTTTATATTACAACATGATGTAATATATTATTGTTGCTTATACACTGAGATATTATTTATATTCTTCTCTACTTTGAAATTATAATAGTTGTTAGATAGCATTCAGTATTCAAAAGTCAATATTCAAAGACTACTCTCCCCATCATCGTCTTTTAACTTGTCCAAGAAGGAAGTTTGTTGCCTACGTTGTCAACTAGCTTTGAAAAATATTGCCCTATAATCCTCTCATGTGTTTATCTACCAATATTGTAAGTAGGTGAAGAAATAGACAACCAATGAGTTTTTTTGAAATCATGCAAAGAAAATCAACATTATAAGTCTGGTTCAGGAAACCATAAATATTCTAACTTGGCTTATAATACTATGAATAAAATTACTTTTAATAAATTTAAATCTTCCCTTTATTGTATGGCAAAAAATATGTTACAAATAAATAAGAAATAAATGGAGCAACAGGTTCAGATAGTTGTTAGTCAAAGGATATGTGAAATAGGAAGAAATTATGTTTTGAAAATACAATTGAGTGCTTCTTGAGGAATAATGAATAACTTTACACAGGAGATACTTGACAAGCACTACCTCAGCCAGGTGATAAAGGTCAATATCAATAGTGAGAAATTATATTGATAGTAGTACCCTTGTTATGATGTGATGAAATGGCACTCTACCTGTGGTCTTCCTCCCAAAAGCCATAAACCCAACTTAATCATGATAAAAGCATATGACAAATTCCAATAGAGGAGCATCCTACAAAATATTTGATCAGTACTCTTCAAAACTGTCAAGTCATCAAAAGCAAGGAAAGTCATAGAAAATGTCAAAGCTAGAAGGAGCCTAAGGAAATGAGACAAATAAATTAAATGTAGTATCCTGGAAGAGATTATGCAACAGAAAAAGACATTAGGTAAAAACAAAACAAATCTGAATAAACTATGACTTTAGTTAATAATGTATCAATGGTGATTCATTACCTGTAACAAATGTACCATACTTACCTAAGATGTGGGAAACTGGATGTAGGGGGTATATGTGAATTCTCTATACTACCTTTCCAATTTTTCTATAAATCTAAAACAGTTCTGAAAAATTTCTCTTCGACATAAATCATAGCAATATATTTTTGAATCTGTCTCCTAAGGCAAAAGAAATAAAAGCAAAAATAAACAAAGAGGACCTAATTAAACTTGAAAGCTTTTGCACAGCAAGGGAAAACACAGCAAGGGAAAACCCAATTAAAAAATGGGCAAAAGGTCTGAATAGACATCCTTCCAAAGAAGACATGCAGATGGCCAACAGGCACACAAAAAATGCTCAACATCACTAATTATCAGAAAAAACAACAATAAGACATCACCTCTCACCAGTCAGCTATCATAAGTCTACAAATAACAAATGTTGGAGAGGATGTGCAGAAAATGAAACACTTGTACATTACTGGTGGGAATGTAAGTGCTGTGGCCTCTATGTAAAACAGTATGGAGGCTCCTCAAAAAGCTAAAAATAAAGTATTATATGATCCAGCAATTCCACTCTGGGGTATATATCCAGAAAAAATGACAATACTAATTTGAAAAGATATATGCACCCCAAATTCATAGCAGTACTATTTACAATAGCCTAGATATGGGAGCAACCCATGTGTCCATAACAGATGAATGGGTAAAGAAGATGTGGTATATATTTAGAATGGAATCTTAGCCATAAAAAAGAATGAAATTCTCCCATTTGCAGCAGCACATATGGACTTAGAGAATATTATGCTTAGTGAAATAAGTCAGATGGAGAACAACAAATACTGTATGATACCACCTACATATGGAATCTAAAAATTAATACAAACGAATGTATATGCAAAACAGAAACAGATTCACATAGAAAACAAACTAGTGGTTACCAAAGGGGAGAGGGATGGGGGAGGGGCAAATTAGGCATATGGGATTAAGAGATACGTACTATTATGTAGAAAATAGATGAGCAACAAGGTTATATTGTACAGCACAGGGAATCATAGCCATTATCTTGTAATAACTTTTAATGGAGTATAATCTGTAAAAATACTGAATCACTATGCTGTGTACACCTGAAACTAATATAATATTGTAAATCAAGTATACTTCGATAAAAAAGAACAATTTATATTTTGAAAATTATAAATACTTGTGTCCCTCACAATCTAAAAGCAACTTATGTACTTGAATTAAGCAGCAGTGATACAACAGATTATAAATCTTGGAAGTTTATATTTCACAGAGTGGCTGGACTCTTGGTCCACAAGCACATCTGTAAGATATTCCAATATTCATATTTTCCATGAAAACTTATACTTAGCAAAAAACAAAGCAAAAATTACATGAGAGTGAATATCATGGCTATCCTCAGTTATTTGATGTGATTTAATGAACTACCCAGTGATTATATTATCCTTAGTCACATTAGACCAAAAATTACTCTATCCCTTTTTTCCTCTTTAAGATCAGTGTGTGATGGGAGCCACCCATTGAATTAGAAAAATCAAAATTCCATTCCCTTTACAGGTTTTGTTTTCACGTCGTGTTAGTTTTTCCCATTTCTACTGTAACAAATTACCGCACACTTCGTGGCTTGAAACAACACAAATTTATTATCTCCCAGTTTCGGAGTTCAGAAGTCTGAAATAGGGCTCTTTGGGCGAAAATCCAGGTGTTGGCGGGGCTGCATGCTTTCTGGAGGCTCCAGAGGAAAGTCTGATTTCTTGCCTTCCCTAGCTTCTCGGAGCTGCCTGTGCTTCTTGGCCCCTTCCTGCATTTTCAAAGCCAGCAGCTGTGTCACTCCATACTCTGCCTCCACCGTCACCACTCATCCTCTGATCCTCCTGCTTCCCTCTTCCATCTTTTAAGGACCCTAATGATTACATTGGGTCCCTCTGGATAATCCAGGATACTCTATTTTAAGATCCTTGACATCTGCAAAATCCCTTTTGCCATGTAAGGTAACATATTCACAGGTTCTGGGGATTCAGACATGGATCTTTGCTGGGGGTGGGGTGCTTTACTCTGCCTAATATACGGATTTAGCGTAAAGGATATTTGGTCATAAAACTCACTTTTAGGTTGACGCTTCCTCTCAAATCTCTTTCTTTTGTCCTAATTCCCTTCTCAACATTCACGTTGCACGTCATTTAGTGAGATAATATATATAAAACCTGTATTTCTACAGTTTGAACCTTTTTTGCTTCCTTATGTATCCCAGGGAACTAGAACTGTGCCTGGCACTTGTTAGGCACTCAACAAACATTTGATTAATGAATGAACAAATAGTTAAGTGGTAGTTACTTCTATAAATATTTAACTCTTTCTTTTTTTTCCATTTTTTAAAATGGAGGTATAGTTGATTTACAATGTATTAGTTTCAGGTGTATAGCAAAGAGATTCGGTTCATATATACATACACACACACACACACACACACACACACACACACACACACACACACATGCTCTTTTTCAGATTCTTTTCCCTTATAGGTTATTACAAGATATTGAATATATTTCCCTGTGCTATACAGCAGGTCCTTGCTGTTTATCTGTTTTATATACAGTAGTGAGTCACTGTTTATCCCTTTCTGCTAGTCGCACTTATGTGTGTGTGTGTGTGTGTTTTCATTATCTAGCTGCTACTTCCCAGTAAATATGGGGCAGAACTCATATCTTGGGTAATGATATACACTTTCCTAAATAAATGATTTTATGTTTGGTCTCATCAACAGACATCACCTTTTGAAGTTATTTTTGAAGGACTCGACACTGCTCTGATTATTGGAGCCTAGGAAAGATTAGAATGTAATGTTAGCTTTCAATTCCCAAATAAGCTTATTCTGTTATTCAGAACTCAATCGAATTTCCTCTTACCTTTATTCTACTTCCTCCATTGGTAAGCCATCTGTGTGATCATTTAATCATAGCCAAAACATCACAGATGGGGCCCTAACCTGCCATAATGCTCTGCGACCCACAGGCTCTTTGACACCCGGTACAGCATTCGGGAGAACGGTCAGCTCTTCACCATCCTGAGCGTGGAAGACAGCGATGACGGCATTTACTGCTGCATAGCCAACAATGGCGTGGGAGGAGCTGCCGAGAGCTGTGGAGCTCTGCAAGTGAAGATGAGTGAGTAGGAAAGAGAATCATCCACTGATTTCAAAGCTGACTTGGTACATTTTGAAGCAGGTAGTAAATAGAGCCTCCCGCATACCTGTATGTTCAGGCAGCCAGACAAGTTCAAGTTCAAATCACAACCTTGAGACAGTCCCACACCTCTTATTCCTGCCATCAACCACCATCCTACAGGCAAGCCTCATTGTTTTCTACCGTCTCCCATTTTCATGCCTTTATATGTCTCTTTATTTGCGCCACCCTGACATCTTTCACCAGGAGCTTCCCTTTAGAATCTTTACCCCATACCTTCAAAACAGTTTCATGACAACCAAACACCCTTTTAATCTAAAACCTCTTTGCAGACACTTCTTCTAACCTTTTGCCTTGTTTCAAACTTGATTTTCTTGAGCGACTTTTCAAACTTGAGTGACTTTTCTGCTTAAAGGGAGGCTATTTCGTCCCCACTTCATGTCAACAAGGTTAGCATGTACTGATGTTTCACTGTGGCTTTTAAACCATTATATTTTGTATTCCTGGGCAAAACCTTCCCTCTCATGAGGGCTTTTGCCATTTTGACATTCTCTCTAACTCTATCCATCAAGTCAGCTACTCACTTCTAGGTCCTCTCCCATATTTCTCAAAGATTTTGATTCCAGATTTATTAAATTTCTATCCATTCCTACTCCTGCCATTATCCTAAGCAATTTCAACAGCCATGATTCAGAGCCACTGTCCACTTCATCCTATAGCTCGTTGACCTTCACAAGTCCAGTGATGTTTGCCTTAACTCTTTATCAGTCTACCCAATCTATGACCTTGTCACCCCTAGGAAATGGACTGTATTTCAAATCTTAAACCCCAGTAGGTCACATCCTGAACATGGACATTTCTATTTCCAGCTCTGTCCGATGAGGAACCTAGTTTCCCACACTCATGATTTGCCTCCAAACAGAAGGCACAAACTCCATCTGTCTCCTTCTCAGCTAAGCACAGAGTCTAGCTCTCTCACACCCTTCCTCCCATTCCATACGATCACCATCATGGTCATGTTCTCCTGCCCTTAACTCCATTGGGGGGGGGGGTCTCTGTTCCATCGACCCCCAATGGGCACTTCATCCAATTCTCTCTTCACTTTGTTCTCTGTCTTACCTAGTGTGGCATCATCTCGCAGCCCTTACCAGCATCCTCAAATCTCATGATCCCCTGTGCTATAGCACCTGCTGCTTGCAAACTCTTAAACTTGTAATGAAGTAACCTTTACTTTCTCCTCTCTGACATCACAGTACTGATGGGAAAAATCACAGAAACATGCATATTGGCACCATACAAAGCACGGTGGAATCCAGTTCCACCCGGAACGTTTATTATGAGTTTTTGTTGTTGATTTTATCACTATTTCTTACATCTTTTATCTTTCAGTTTTATTGTTATTGTTTTGCTGGAGGAAGTGGTTTGTTGCTTCTTTTCAGTGTGAGCACGTGAGATGTATTTTCTGAGCGTTTGTGTGGCTGAAAGTCTTTATTTTGTACTCCAATTGTTTCTCCTCATATTTCCTACATATCTATCTTGATATGCTACTTTTAGGAGATTTATTTGGCTTTTCCTTCTATATCATGAATTTGGTCTTCAGTATGACCATTCTGCTATTCTGACCTTATATTCTGTACTTTGATCTTAAAAACCTGTATTTTTAAATTCTAGGTATTATTTTTTCCCTGACTGCTCCTTTTCTTCATAGCCAGCTTTATATGTGTGACGCAACATTCACTCATCTAAGGATACTATTAATGCATTTTTTAAAGCATTTTCTTCTTTCACCTGCTTTATTTCTGTTTTCTTCAGGCTAAGTTTTTATTTTATTCTGATTCTCTTTCTTCATGTTCATGGTTGTTCTCACATGTCTGTTAATCTTTTATGTTGGATCACACCTATAAATGCTGTCAGAGATTGACTATAATAGGTAGTCTAGGCTAGTGGGACATCGTGGGGAAGCTGATCTGGGGGTTCTGAGGGTAAAGAGGTTGGGAGGTACCCACAAGCAGGCTTTCTTTCAGCATGTGGGGCAGTAAGAACACCAAGTAAGGAAGTTGGGATGTTCTCTTTTGCTGAAGAATGAAGGTGTGATTCCAAAGACAGAGTACATTTAAGTACTTCACTACTTTGTGGTACTACTTTTCCTTTGAATACTGCTTATATTTTTCTGGCACTAAATGTTCTTGATTTTGGTTCTATCTTAAATCCTCTTTTTTTCTTCTCTCCTCTTCTTTTCTCCACTCTCTCCTTAGGAAAGCTCACCCATTCAGGTGGCTATACACTAGTGTGGCCATCCCAACTGTTAAAATTTTGGAAGGCTTCCACACTGCTTGCTAAAGAGCTGTTTCCTGAGACCCTCGAGGTCCCCACCCCCATCGCTACTCCAACTACCCTCAGACCTCCTTCGGGAGTTCCCTCCCCCAGATTCCTTATGGTCCAACAACTAAGGGTTCAGTCTTGGCGTAGCAGGACACTTCCAGCACCCCACTTCAACAAGATGACCAGTTCTGATTAGTCAGTGCTCATGGCTCCACCTGAATCATGCTCCCTTAGGGTGGGGAATCCATGACTCCACGTCAATATTCAGTTCATTCCTAGTTTTCTTTATATTCAATTGCCCGCAAAGGTTCTCCTGACCTCTCACCAACAGATGACAAAGACATCTATTTCATTGAGAAGACAGGAGCTATTTGCTTTAAGCGAAGGTTTTCTGCCTAAGACATTATCTGTGACTCAGGTTTGCCATAGGGATCAGTTCAGGGAGCCCAATGGAAGGAATGAATAATACTCTCTTTGACTATATCACAGATGTATCAACTCGTAAGCTAAGCTTTTGCCAATAGCTGTATGACAACTCAACTCACAATTGAGGTGCCTAGTCATTGTCTAAACATAGGTATTCACTGTCATTGATGAGAATGAGCATTGTATGCTTTAGATCGCAGACAAAGTGACAACGTTGATATTTTTCTATAACATGTTTAAAGCCTGTCTTGTATCTTTGCCACACTGCAGGGTCATACCACCTCTAAATGGCAATAAATAGCTAGATTAAAAATCAATAGACAGGGCTTCCCTGGTGGCGCAGTGGTTGAGTGTCCGCCTGCCGATGCGGGGGACACAGGTTCGTGCCCCGGCCTGGGAAGATCCCACATGCCGCGGAGCGGTTGGGCCTGTGAGCCATGGCCGCTGAGCCTGCGCATCCGGAGCCTGTGCTCCACAACGGGAGAGGCCGCAGCGATGAGAGGACCGCGTACCGCAAAAAAAAAAAAAAAAAAAAAAATCAATAGACCATGCAGTCTTTGCAAATATCACTTATAACCACCACCAAACCATGTCCCTCCAACACACACACACACAATTGAAGTAGAAGGGCAAAAATCCTTATTTCCTGCTCTTCTATGTCCAAGTAACAAATTGATTATGGCACATGACCTGAAAAAAATTAAATGCATCTATTTCTCAGCAGTCTCTCCTGCCAAGACAGTCTTCTGCTTTGTATCTGTAACATAAGATTCCTTAGGAAATAAATGTAGTTTTCATTATTTTATGAATGTTTCAAATAGTAAAATAACTGGCATCCTGAACTTGTCAGTACTTCTATGCAATAGATTTAATAACGTCTTCCTCTGAAAGCTCAATGTTGGAGAATAAAAATTAACTGACATAAACTATTTCTTCTGAAAAAATTAATTTAGGAGTGTTTCACGGAACACTATACACAAGTTGGCTTTGCAGAGTAGGGTTGCTCTGAATTGTATTACAGAATTTCTCTGATTACAAGTATAGTAACATTTGATTTATTTTCTAGAGGATAAATGTATCTAATTTTTAATCATCAAACTTAATAGTCAAATTAAGATGGAAACCAAAGGGAAAGTAGGTCATAACTCAGAATTATACAAATAAAACTTATATCAAAACTTTACTTTCATATGTTTTCATGTCTGTTGCTATGAATTACGTAATGTTGAATTGTTATCAGTTTATTTATTTTTATTTATTTATTATTTTTTTTTGCGGTACACGGGCCTCTCACCGTTGTGGCCTCTCCCACTGTGGAGCAGAGGCTCTGGACACGCAGGCTCAGCGGCCATGGCTCACGGGCCCAGCCGCTCCGTGGAATGTGGGATTCTCCCGGACCGGGGCACGAACCCGTGTCCCCTGCATCAGCAGGCAGACTCTCAACCACTGCGCCACCAGGGAAGCCCCTATCAGTTTATTTTAATCAACTTTTTATTAACTATTTTAAAAGTGCAGAATACTATGATAATTATAAACTCCTAATATGTTTTATGAACTGATTTTTCAAATAAGATAAAACAGAGATAACCTAAATTTTCAAAAATGATTTCTGTTTGATAGCCACTAAAAACATGTCTTAGCATTTGGCGAATTCTGTATTATAATAAGCCTAAGAATATTTTTAATGTATATTTATAATTAAACATAAACTTAGAAACTCTAAGTTTAATAAAGCCATATTGCTTTTTAATTTTTAACCTTCATTTCCCTTTAGAACCTAAAATAACTCGTCCTCCCATAAACGTAAAAATAATAGAAGGATTAAAGGCAGTTCTACCATGTACTACAATGGGCAATCCCAAACCATCAGTGTCGTGGATCAAGGGGGACAGTGCTCTCAGGGTAAGTGATTGTTATGTTAAAACATGTATATACAACACATTGTCAAATACAACAATCCTTTGCAAACTCAGTCGCACACTTATAAACTTAGTATAAACTTTTTTCCAGGTACAACATTTAACCAAGCTTTAATATTTCTGTTGCCATATATGCAAATTGTAAGGCATTCCAGTTGGGGCTGAGTAGGGGAAAAAAGACATAGGAACCAGTAGTGTTAAGGATGATAAAGGAGGCAAAGCAGAGCAAAGCTACAGTCTTTTTTGTTGGTTGGTATTTGAATCATTTATTTTTCAACATTGAATCTTTGAGACTCATGAGATTTAAAAAATGGAACTAAGCTCCAAGCTTTAGACCTGACAAATCGTTTCTGGGAGGAGAGAGAGAAATAAGGTTTGGAAGAAAAGGAATGAGAACATTCTGGAGTGAAGTTAGAGCATCAAGACTGGTGAACAAACCACCTTGACAACAACCTCAATCACATACAGTAGTCAAACTTGAAATGCAGTATTCACACGCTTATTTTGTACTGCTTTGTATCTTATACCTACATTTATTGATAAATTACTATATTGCATTACCATCGTCTCTTTCCATCCTTGTATAACCTACCAACTGTGAACTCAGTGAGGTCAAAGACATTATGTTTTTCATATTACTGTACTCAGAGTATTCCATGGGGAATACATAGGTGTTGATACATGTCAATTAATTGAAATAAAACATAATATCAATTAGCTTTGTTTTATTTAAAATAAAACAAATAATTTTTACTTTTTATGGTAATCTATATAATTCTCTGGCTTTCCTTTTGTTATATTTTCTACAATAAAAGCAGGGGGTGGCTCTATATGAATTTAGAGTTCCCAGAGAGAAGATAGATGTAACATTTTAACTATAAAGACCAATTTTTGTATTCTCTGTAGAATTTTTGAACTTTTCAAAGGACATATATTCCCCTAAGGATACCATATAGGCAGTAGGCATGGCTGTTAAAAGCAATGCTTTTAATCAAACAGACCTGGATGTGACTTTTTTAGATACCAAAGAAACTCCTAAAATAAGGCTTGTTGATGTAGGACATCCAATAAGCCTTGGGGTCCTCATATAATGAAAGAAAATAAAAATAACTATATCTTATGGCATTGTTACTAAAATTAATTTTGGTAATCTTATACTATCTCATTTATTATTGTATGTTACCCATAATAAATGCCAAATAAATGTTAAAATAATATTTTTGATAAGAATGATAGTGACGACTAGATGAAATATAGCAAATGTGTCCTTGACAGACCTATGGCCATTTTTAATTCATGTCCCTGTCCCTGGCAGGAAAACTCCCGCACTGCGGTTCTTGAATCCGGGAGTTTAAGGATTCATAATGTGCAAAAGGAAGATGCAGGACATTATCGATGTGTGGCAAAAAACAGCCTCGGGACAGCATATTCCAAGTTGGCGAAGCTGGAAGTTGAGGGTAAGGAGCTGCGTTCCTTCCCATTACAGTGCTAGCGGAGGGCCTCACGCTCTACTGTGAAGCATTTCAGCTTGCAAAACAGAGAGGCAGTAGGTAGTTCATTTCCCTCATTTATTCCAGATATTAGACCATTAGGTCAACACTCAAAAATTTGAAACGAGAAAAAAAACGTTCCTTTGTATAACAGGTCATATTCCACCTATAGACCATCAATTAACCAAAACCGACTAAAGCCACTATAATACTAAAACAATAGGATATCATTTCAGAACGTCTTCTTGGCTTGGACAATTCTCCCTTGTTTATAAATTTGAAGATATTCATTTTATCTTTTTTCAGCATAAAAGACGTGTCTCAAAAATGTATCAAAAAGAAAAGAAAAAAAGTAACTTCTTTCCAATTGTATTGTCACAAAGAGTTGAGAAAAATATAATACTGGCTCAAAATGTATAACCCCCAATGGTCCTACTTCTATGAGTTACATTGTCAAAATATTTTCCGTTTTTTAAAGTGTTCCTTTAAAGTCAATTAATCCAACAACTGGTTGTGAAATATCTTCACTGAGAAATCAGAATCCAGGTCGAGCTAGGGATTCTATCCATTTGGTCCTCGGCTCCTTCTCGACCTAAAATAATAACATATTTTGCTTAAAAATAGAAACTACCAGCATGCTTATACGAGGTGAGTAAACTGAGTACAAAACTCTTCCCAGCTCCTCCTGTTACAGGCCTTAGAATTAACCTCTCTGGCTCTCAGTTTTCTTATCTGCAAAGTGGGGTTTGTTGTGAGTATTCAATGAGATAAGTTACTGGTAGTATTTAGCAGAGTGTCTGACGCTTTGTAAAACTCAGTAAATGTTGACTATAAGAGTTATCACTTCCTTTTCTGCTATCTGATTGATAAAGTGATTATCACACACTGGCACAAATTATAGTTCAGCCGGGGAAGACTTCACAGCTTCCCCATAGCTTACTTTGATGTCACCCTTCTCTTAGGCCAAAATCGAGCCTTTCCTACATTTCTTCCTTCTCAATCATACAGTTTTCTATTAGCTCCTTTAAGATTATCTTTATTTCCTAGATAGACCTTCTTCTCACAGCTTTAATGATCTCATTTCAATTAACTGTTCATGGAAAGGAATGAGGTTGGAGGGAATAGTGGTTGTCAGATGTGAAAAGAATATATTTTTCGCACAGCTGCTAGAATTTAATATCTTTTAAAGTATCGGTGCTATTTCAAGCTCAGAATGCAACAACCACCTGATGTAACTTATTGAGTGAAAATTAAATAAACATACAAACACACTCAGTCCCACTTTCAGACACAGTGAATGTCTGCCTAGATCCAGTGTTTCCTTGAACTATAATTGGAGGGATACAGAACCAATGTTATCCATTTGTGTACAATATCATAAATATTTCCCTCTTCGAGGTATGAAATGTGAGCCCACTGAATTATAACATCAAATACTGATTGTTTAGGTTACTGTCTTCAAAGATATTGAAACCATTTGGTTTAGCTTTGGCCTAGAGAAAATTATCACAGATCTCATTAGTTGGAGTTCAATTACACAGTTTGGTCTTGCCTTGCCATTTAGTTTTGTATCATGCCTATCAGTAAAACTGAACACTCTCCTTTCTTCCAAACACTGAAACGATCATGTACATTGTGTTAGTAATTAATATATGCTAGAGATTTTATTAAACTTGCTAGTACTGAGAGCTCATAATATCATTTAAAGTTACTCTACCAGTAGGTAAGATGCTCATTTTAGCACACATGTCTATTTCTACTCCATTCTAATCCTTATTAGTCAATAGACACGAAAATATGTGACATGCTTAGCACAGCTGCTGGTATATAATATGCATTTAGTAAATGGTATCAACTATAATTATTACTATTAGAAGATAAATTTTGCAGAAAATCTCCTTTGGCTATTGAAGCTCTGAAAAATTGGCTTCCACCTAAAGAAATAGTGGAGGCATGTCCACAAGATATAATGCAAACATGACCTATTTTAAAGGAAGGGCCAATTCAACCAACAACTCAGAGCAGGTGAAAAAGCAACTAAAAAGTCACTGGAAGAATCCCAATGTGCCTTCAAATGCCTGCTGTCTTGGCAATGGTGAGGGCTAAAGATGAAGCTGGCCATGGTCAGTTAGGACAGATGCGCATTTGCTATGTATTATATCGTTAACTCTGCAAATTAGTTTGAGCAAATCAGAATGAGAGCCCTGTAAGTGCTAGTTGATGTGGGGCTACATTGAGGGCAAATAGGTATGTCAGGGAAAGATATGGTTTGTCTGCCATTGTGAGCTTCTAATGAGGTTAAGCATGCCAGGTTATGGATTTAGTACAGTGTGTTTGCTAAATCCTAGCCGCCATAACAAACATGAAAGAAACACCCTTGGACACAGAAGTAAAGCTAGCTCCCTTTCTAGATTGCCATCCTCAGGCCGCCGGGTCTCTGGAATGGCAATGTAAAGATATTCTACCCTGACGCCTTGCCTTAAAAGATTCAAACAGTGGCATGCAAAATTAGTGATGGAACCGTCTAACTCAACCATGACCAAACATGGATGTTTTTTGAAAAGGATGAGCAACGGGACGGCTAACATTTTAAAATCCTAAATGCTTTACACGTATTATTTTATTTTAATTTTCACTAACAGTCACTGAGGAACGGCCTATAATTGTACCATTTTAGGAAACCGAGGAACACAGAGGATAACTAATTCACTCAAGGCTGCACAGATAGAGGCACCTAAGAAATGGGGTAACACTGAATACTGTCTGTTCTATTAAAAAACGAGAGAATCATGTGTGACATTGTCAAGAGTGATGTCAGAATGGGGATGGGGAAGAAGCCAGAATTCTGTGAATGAAGGAGAAAAGGAACTGAAAAAAAGAGAGACAGTGTATGCGGACAATTTTTTTTCGATAAATTTGGCAGAGAAAAGGGATGAGTCCAAAAAGTTAGCAGTAGTTGGAGGCATCTTTGGCACATAGGAAGTGTGGTTTTGCACGATTTCTCTTTTTAAAAGATTGAAACGTTTAAGAAAACACATGGACAGTGTTAAAATATTAACGAGAAGGAACCCAGAGAGAAGGAAAATTTGAATATACAGGAGAGAGGTGGAAGGTTCAAAGGACTGTGGTGCTTGGGAAGGCAAAAGAGATGTATTCAGCAATAAACTTTATATAGGGGGTGACCGCATGTCCCAGTTTGCCCAGGACAGTTCTGGTTTACACCTGTTGTCCTGGAATAATTATTAATAGAGTCCTTCTTTTACTTTCAAAAATATCCCAGCTTCAGTGGTCAATTATATGATTACTCAGACAGGAAGAAGAAACTTCCTTCCTCGTAATAGGAAGGAGAAAAGAGGTGTATGCCAGTGTAAATGAGTTCATAAGTTGGGCAGATGGAATTTGAGAAAGCTCTGTTCCGATGGGCTCTATTTCCTCCCGGAAGTAGGAAGGAAGGTTATCTTCTGAAAATACTTCTGTAAAGGGGGGCAGCGGGATGAGGAGAGCGGAAAGGTTTTAAAATAGCTGTGGGGAATGGGGGAGATGACTCACAGGGAAACTAGGCTTGCTGGGGAACGTTCAGATTTTAGCAGAGAACAGGACTATGAATACAGAGTGGCATCAATTTTCTTCATTGCAGGTTTTCCTGCAGGCTTGCTCAGCAGTACAGGTGTAAGTTGGAATAAGTAGAAAGCCAAATCCAAAGGCCAGATGTAAGCATTGGAGTTTTGCCAGGAAAGAAAAGAGGGCAAAGGATTTGTGAATATTGGAAGAGAATGCTGGAAATGATGACTCATGGAATCTTTAGGTACTAAATACACAAACCTGGGGTTACACACTTAGAACTCCAGCAAACACGGCCAACAAGATAATATGAAAATCTTCCTACCACAAACAGCCAGAAATGCCGGGTTAGTTGTACAACTCATACGGAAAAAATGGAAATATTCAGAAGTCAGGAATGAATAGGAATTGGAAAAGCAGAGCAGTGAGATCATGAGCTGGTTGGGCACTGTCCTTCACATAATGAGACAAGTGCCCACTTCTATAATGTAGAAGATTGGTTTTAAGGCTCTTAAAGGGAAAAAGTCAAGGTCTTGGGTCCCTGTAAAGTGGAAGTTAGCGCTGATACCCTCGTATAAAGCTGAGAACCACTGAAGTGAAAAGATAGGCCAGAAAAATGCTACCCGTTGGCATAGAAAGACAACACAGAGGCTTGTCTTTCTCTTCATAAGAATAGCCAATATTCATTCTTCATAAGAATGAATAGCCAACACTCAGGACTGTATCTCAATTAGATTTAATTCATGCTGCCAGAACAGCCAGTCGGGGAATCCCCAGTTGGAGAAATTAACATAAAAGTTAGTCCCAGGTCTTCCAAAAAAGACATAGAAATGGCCAACAGGCACATGAAAAGGTGCTCAGTATTGCTAATTAATAGAGAAATGCAAACCAAAATGAGGTATCACTTCATACTGGTCAGGATGTCTATTATCAGAAAGTCTACAAATAATAAATTAGAGAGGGCGTGGAGAAAAGGGAGCCCTCCTACACTGTTGGTGGGAATGTAAATTGATACAGCCACTATGGAAGACAGTATGAAGGTTCCTTAAAAAACTAAAAATAGAGCTACCATATGATCCAGCAATCCCATTCCTGGGCATATATCCAGAAAAAATGAAAACTCTAATTCAAAAAGATGCATGCATCCCAATGCAGCACTATTTACAATAGCCAAGACATGGAAACAACCCAAGTGCCCATAAACAAATGACTGGCTTAAGGAGATGTGGTATATATAAAACGGAACAGTACCTGGCTATAAAAAAAGTGAAATATTGTCATTTGCAGCAACATGCATGGGCCTAGATGATATTATACTTAGTGAAGTAAATCATTCAGAGAAAGACAAATATGTGGAAAGACATATGTGGAATCTAAAAAATAATACAAATCAATCTACATACACAACAGAAACAGATTCGCAGACACAGAAAACAAACTTATGGTTACCAAAAAGGAGAGGGAGAGAGGGAGGGACAAATTAGGAATATGGGATTAACAGATACAAAAAAATACATAAAATAGATAAGCAACAAGGATTCACTGTATAGCACAATGAATTATATCCAATATCTTGTAATAACCTGTAATGAAATATAATCTGAAAAAAAAGCTGAATCACTTTGCTGTACACCTGAAACTAATACAATATTTTAAATAAACCATACTTTAAAAGAAAAAATTTTTTAAATTAGTCCCTGGTCAAAAATTTAACAACAAAAAAGCTGAAAAAAGAAACACCTTACACAGGTTACATAGGGTTTTCATAGGTAAAGTCACACTGAGGATGAGTTCACAATACAAAATTATCGCATCCACAGGAAACAACCCGCCTTGAGTGAGAATTAGCTGACACAACATACAAAGTGATTTAAACCCCAGGAAATTCGATTAACAGCACAATATAATAGATACTCTAAAATAAATACGTTTAAACTAAAGACACAAAAGGAGGAATAACAAAAAAGTAATATACATTAGGAAGAAGAAAGACAGTTCCGATAAAGAATTAAATATAATTTTAACAAATGAAAAAGATAATGGTTAAAATTAAAATTCGGTGGTGGAATAATGGTATATTAGAGATAAAGAGATAATTCACACATTAGAAGTCAGCTCTTCAGAATTAAGAATTCAGTGCAGAGAGATGGGAAAGATGAAATTGAATTTAAGAAATAATTAAGGATATAAATTATAGAAAGAGAGAATAGAGAAACATAAGAGAAGCTATACTCAAAAGCACGATGCCTGAGAACTTGCCAAAATTGATGAAAACTTAAATCTTCAAGTACGAGATGTACACCAAGTCCCAATAGTAAAAATAAAGAGCAGATATAGAAATATTTGCACACCCAGACACATTATAATGAACCAAACACATAATGAACCAAAGACAAAAAGGTGATGTTAATTATTAAAGGAAAGACAGATTACTTACAAAGAACATCAATTAGAATAACAACAATAGACAGGGTGTGGGAAACCAGCACTTGCAATTATTCTTATAATTTGGTGTAGCCTAGTGGATATGTTTTTTGGTTTTTGTTTTTAATAACCATCAAACTTTAAAATGTGTATAGATTTGTCTCAATAATTTAACTTCTAAAAATGTATCTAAGGGAATTCTTTACAGAAGTATATACTCAAGATTATCACAAAGTTGTTTATAATAGTAAAGTTTTTAAAATAATTTAAATTTGCATCAATAGGAGACTGACATAATATGTGATGAAATTCCGTGTGACCATTAGAAAGGATGAGATCGATCTATATGTATTAATTTCTAAGACTTTCCACCATATACGTGACTTGGGTCTGTTTCCTGTCTCCGAATCTCGTTTTCCTCATCTCTAAAACAGGGGTAAAAATAGGACCTACCTCTTAGGTTTTTGCAATGATTACATGAATTAATACTGGCACACAGTAAGCACGATATATTTGCTGTTTTTATTAGTAGTAATTTAATTAATACTTACATAGTTCTTACCATGTGCAAGGCAATATCCTATTTCTTTAGAAATATTAACCCATTAGAAATATTAATGTGTTCATAAGTGAAAAAGTAAGTTAAAGAACAGTATGTTATATATTATACACTGGAGTATAAACGCCAAATTGTTAATAGTCATCATCTCTGCATATAGAATTACATGGGGGGGTTGGTAACCTTCCATCATATACTTTATATAGCTTTATACTTTCTGAACTTTTATAAAGAGACCTTTATAATGAAGAAGAATTAATGCTTGTATTTACGCTTTGGAAAAAATGACTTCTTCCAAATATTATACTATTTTAATCAAGTGACATCAACCTTTCTGTTCATTGGTTTTACATATTATTTTTGTAGCTCTGTTGCTCCTTTCTGCTCTAGAACAAACTCAGGGATGGGAAAAGTTTTGTCAAAGGCAATCGATCCCTATGTTGATTAGATATTCACAACTCTTGCCTATTGGCTGAAGAATGTTCAGGGTGGGATCATAATAAACAGAACACAGAAGCTGCCATTTCCTTAGGGAGGGAATTAACCCGTAAAGACAGTAAGTTGAGGAAGTAAGGGAGCCACTTAGATGGAGTGGGAAGTGAAAAGGTTCAGAGAGTGGCGGCTACTGGTGAATTCTCTCCTCGTTTGACTCTTCTTTCTTGATTATGGGCAGAAACCTGGAATTTATGACTCTGTAGTAGCTTGGAGGATCCAAACTAAAATTCCATACGGGTTCTGATTTCTCAATGAATATTTTCTACACTTGTTTAGGTGTTATTGACTCATAAAGTAAATTAACAGAAAGTTCACATAGAAAAGTGAAGCACTCCTGGGTGAGAACTATATAGCTATACTGATTTGCCATCGGCAGGGAAGTCTCTGGTTTCCCAAATTCCATAGTCACCTGGGATGCAGAAAAGAGCTGTCAGTCTCACAACGATGGAGGCTCTCCCTCTGGAAATGTTAACCCCTCTCTCGGGTACCTCTGTGACGGTGGGCTTTAGGATAGGCCTCATGGCAGGATAAATGAGGGCCAGAGAAATCTGTATGTCATATTGCATAGAAAATTTCATTTTCTAAATGTTCATTTTTAAATATTTTACCATATTTGGAGTGAATCTCACAGTCATTGGTTTCTTACAACAAGCACTGGCTGATTTTTTGTTTCTTTATTATGCATTTTAATATATCTATGCATTTAAATATATCTGCCCCCTAGCTAAGATGGTTCCTTAGCTGTCTCCAGATATGAGAATGAATATACAGTTATAAAACAAAGATAAATCAATCATATTGGCTCAGAAAGATTTCCTTATATTTAACTAGAAATGTTCCTTCTGTTTGAGATCATTTCTTTTAATTAGTTCCTCACAGAGGTAAAAACATCATTTTCAGTAGCATAATCTATGTAGTCTCCCCTCCCTCCGCCGGCCCTGAACAATGATACTTGCTGCATTAGTTTTGGTTGAAGAGAGACAAAGTGACTTCTCAGGGACCCATGGAAGGAATTCTCTTCTAAGTCAAGGGACAGTGTTGTCTCTTTCTCCAATCTACTTCATGTTCTACCTTAGGCATGTACACATCCAAAGAATGATCCCTACTGTTTCTCCTATGTGTCTTTAATGGAAACAGTTTTCTCCTGAGTACTCGGAAGTACTCAGTACTCCAGAGTACTCAGTGGCAGGGCGATACCACCATGGAGTGTGATGATCTGAGTGGTAGAGCTGAAGTTTTCAAGGAGAGGCTGCCATCAGGGGAGGCTTTGAATGACCTCTGAAGTACCAGATTCTTATTTTACTTTTCCAATTTTGACGACAGGGATATTCTCCCTTAAAAAATGTTTCATAAACACTACACCACAGAAATTAAACACTTCTAGTACGATAATGTAATTAGTCTTTTTATAGCCAGAAAGAACATGGTTCTGAGATTTTAATCATTGGAAAGGATCCATTAAAAAAAACTACAAATATCTAATTTTCTTATATTTCTCTTCTATTCTTACATATTTTCCTTATACTTCCCTTATATCCTTTGCCTTAATTATTAATGAAATGATTTATTTATTTGGAGCTGAGGGCGGATCTTATACATTCTGTGAATATCACATTCAGACGAATCCTGCTTTGTGTATAGAAACTGGTTGAGTGTAGAATACTTGAGACCCAAATTAAAACAGATGGATGTTGGAATGGATTGGGCTCCCTGCTAATTGCATTTTCTATTATTGCCTTGTTTCCTCTTGGAGCTTTAAGCCATTAAGGAAAAGGTTAGGCAGAAGGGAGGCTAGAACCAAGGGTTCTCAGTCAGTGATGACCAGTGGAAAGAGGTGGCTCGGCATAGTAATAAAGTTGCAAATGAGAGCCCTAGAAGCAGACTGAGAAGAGAACAGAACCCTTCTACACAGAGGGCTATAGAGGGTTACACAGAGGCTCCTCTAACGTTTAAACAACTCCTTATTTGCAGGGGGCCCCAAAAAGAGACCCATGTCTCCACACTTGGGAGAGGCATTTTGGGGAGTGAGGAGGAGGGAAGGTGAGCCATGTGGCAAACTTGATCGGCTCCAGGGCAAGAGTTTCCCAACACTGAACAGGGCACTTTATTGCTGTCAGTCCCTTTCTCGGCAATCTGAAAAGCTTCGCCATGTATCCTTAGGGATGATCTGGTCTATTGGAGGCTTTTGTTGTTGTTGAAGATTTTTGGCAAACATACGCAGTATATAAGTAAAGACCCAAACAAATACACACATAGGATGTCCCAGAGGCAAATGGCAAGAGATCTAACTCTAAGAGATCAGGACTGTTTTCAAAAATGTTAGACTTCTGGCTGTCTTCTTTCCTAGAGATCAGACTTCCTTACTGCATCTAGAAATGCTTACATACATTTGATTTGCTTTTTCCTTTGTTTATGCTGCAGCTCTTAATATGACAAATGCCACGGAGAGAGGTATTTAAACCCCCAACGTGTGCTGTGCTCTCAGTGATTGCAGTCTTAATAAAATTTGCAGTGGCCTGTTCCCGGCATCAATTCTACCTGCCTGATGCCACTAACAGCTTTGATTTGCTGTCATGAGTACACTGTGCATTTAAAAACCAAAGAAAAGAAACAGGCATAAACCTTCAATAACCCAGGGGGCTATCATGGGGAAAATTAAATCTGCATGATTAATAGGGTGCATGCTCTAAAAGAAGGGTTTGACCCCTTGATTTCAACTTTAGGGGAGATTATGCTGCATTCTCATCTAGAAAGTTCTGTAGTGCTTTTGAGAAACGTTGGTAAAGTGGTCCTTTAGTTGAAGAGTTGTCAGTAAAGTTCTCTAAGGACAAAAAGGTGTGATATAATGATTATGCACTGAAAATACAATACTTCAAGGTGAAGAACAGTTAGGCCCTCTTTAATCGCTTTTAAGAAAAGAAAATGTGCTTCAAAGATTTGTCTTCAATTATTTAAGATAATCAAATTGATACAATGTTGACATTACATCGTTTGAAATGAAAAGTTCTTGGGACCTAAAATATGCATCCTCTAATTGGAGTAAGCTTTTATTTTCATTGTTTAGGTATTAAAATGAGATGTACAAGTTCAAACATACGTTCACCAAAAAAAAGGAAACCTTCTTTCTCTTTAATGCATTAATTCGTCCAACAAAGATTCCTTGAGCGATACACCAGGTGCTGTATGAGACAGAGAAGACCATGCCATCAGTGGGCTTAATTTCAAAATGTAGCTATTTTGAATTATGCAAAGGTATCACAGAAAGCTGTCAGGACTCTATGGCAATATGGAATTCAAACAATACGTTCACCTGTTTCCTTCAGAGATCCAATATGTGACTTTCAAATTTTAATTAGTATATTTATTTCCACCAATGATAAACTATACAAGGCATGACTTTTGGAAGGAACTTAATGTACTGGCTAATAACATGGGCTCTAGATTTTTGAGAAAACTGCCTGGGCTCCAGAGACTAGAGTCAACCGCTTAAGTTCAAACCATGGCTCCACCACTTACTACTTATGTTAACTTCAGGTGGGTTACTTCGTTTCTTAGTGCCTCAGTTTCCCTACCTGTAAAATAAGGTGAATAATACTTCCTATCTCATAAGTTGAAAAAGAATAAACCTCAATACCAAGTTTAGAGCTCCTAGAAGAGTGCTTGGAACAGAGAAATCACTCAAATAATAGTTATCAATATTAGTTCTAGAACTAAAGTAACTTCAGTACAACGAAAGCAACGACTTAAGCAACTGGAAAGACGTTTACAGCTCTTTACTCCACGTGTCATCTTTATCCCTGAGGTAGAAGCAATAAAGTTCCATGCAAAAACTAAATTTTTATTTAGAATAGAGTTGATGTTTTATTAACTTTGGTTCTATCAGAAGAGTAACCATCGACTTTAAAATCTGAAATGAGCCCTAGAAGTTATAGCTCAATCCCTTAGTCTTCAGATAAGGAAACTTGAGACCAGAAAAATGATTACTTTGCCTAAGTTATCCAAGAGCTTGGATGTCTTAACCCCTAGACCAGGACATCTTTCATTACCCCATTCTTGAGTCTTTTCTTTTTCTATGTTTATGTTACATAGATCAGTACTCTGCCACTTACTAGTTAACGTGAGATTGGATAATTTACTTAACCTCTGCAAGTCTATTTCCCCTTTGTGAAATGGGGGCAATATGACTTGGAACATAAAGTTCTTAAAAGGGGCTGAGATAGCATATATACAGTGTCTACATGGTAGCTCTTCGATTAATACTGGCTGTTGTTGGTATTGCTGTCTGCTTTTTACATTGTTATGAAGCTGGATGACTTCCATCCAGAGAATACTGCTGGTTAGGCTTCTCAAATTTCATAAATAGAATGTCAACATTACCAACTGCTTCTCTTGCTTCCAAAGAACATAAATCTACCCTCAATCAGCAATGCTTTGTCCCTGCATTCTTGGTATTTGTTAGAGATTTTAACTTTGGTTTGGCCCCATTGTGACAAGTGATATAAGGATACTTATCTAAGGAGCTGTATGAAGATGTGCCTTTACCGGCAAACTGGAAATGGGCTGTTTGGAATCAAACTGTCCCCCCAAAAAAAGTATAAAAGCAGGAAAGTCGAGGCAACCTTAGTGCATACCCCAAGCTTACATCATATTTTATTCACTACAGAAATAGCGGTTTGCCAAAAATCTTGTTGAAAATATTGATCACTCCATCACTCACTGCTCTGCAAAACATCTTAAGTGAGAAATGGCTTTAAAAATTAATTTAGTGCCGGGCTCCCCTGGTGGCGCAGTGGTTGGGAGTCCGCCTGCTGATGCAGGGGACACGGGTTCGTGCCCCGGTCCGGGAAGATCCCACATGCCGCGGAGCGGCTGGGCCCGTGAGCCATGGCCGCTGAGCCCGCGCGTCCGGAGCCTGTGCTCTGCAACGGGAGAGGCCACGGCAGTGAGAGGCCCGCGTACCGCAAAGAAAAAAAAAAAAATTTAGTGTGTGGGAAGAAAACAATGGTCTCTCTTGAGACCATTTTGCACTCCTTCCTGTAGCGAGAGCTATGTACTTTATTTTCTTTTTTGCTCTAGCTTGCACGTATCTCAGAATTTAGTTTGAAGCTTAGTCATAGTATCCGTTACACTAAACCAACAAGAGGTCTCCTTTTCTTAAAACTAATGTGTTGTTATTTCATTTAATTTACTGTCACACCATTGATTAGACTCACTTCAAAATTCTCTATGAAAAGAGATGGAAATAACAAAGCTGATGGACTAATGGAACTCTTCCTCCAAGGTAGTGGTTTCCAGGCATCAGTGCACATCAGATCTTATTTAAAGGCGTAGCTCTAGGTTGCATTCCCCAGGGATTCAGATCTGATGCGTCTCTGTTAAGGCCTTTTAACAATCTCCCAAATGATCTTTACATAGGTAGTCTATGAACTACGCTTTGAGAAACATTGATTTAAAGATTTCTACCTGGAATGTCTTCATTCCAGATGAAGCTTAAAAATTTAAGAAGAAACTTAGCTTATTCACCATTAGTATTAGGATAGCTTCAAATTTATTCATTTGTTGAGTGCCTACTATATTCCAAGTGGTGAGGTAAATCCAAGGTTACAGAGATAAATAAGACATGGTTCATTTCTTGAAAAGTTTTCAAATTTAGTGAGGAAGGTGAACATGCAAGCAAGTAATTACAGTCATTAAAGTTCAATATATTTGCAATGATAGAAGTTGGGGCAGGATACATACACAGGACAGGGGAGACAGTAAAAGGTCAGGGAAAGCTTCAGAGAGGTGAGGTCTCACAGGGCTTTGATGGATGAATGGCAGCTCATGGTACAGATCACATCTCAGTGAGGGAGGGGGAAAAGGCAGACTTATCATGCTAGCACAGGCACACTGACCCCTAACCAGGGAGTCAAAGATGGACTAAAGAGTTTGGGATAGTATCTGTTGGAGGCGCTATGAAGACCGGAAGGAGCTGCAATTTGACTCACAAGCTCTCTGAGTTTATAGTCTATGCTATCTTTCTTGGACATCATTTTAAAATGGGTGTATACCTACCATCTCATCAGCATGGGACCCTACAGTTTGGAGGCCTATCTATGGTCCTATTGGGACATCCAGAATCCCATCTCAAAGGCTACAGAAATGTTCCCAAGCCAAGCCCCTTTAGACAACTGGGATATTACCGTGTCACTTAAGATTAAGGTTTTGACTCCTGTTTCTTTTCCCAGATAAAATTTCTGGTTAGCTAAAAAATAAATAAATGATTTGAAAATGCTGGTTCTTATTAAATTTCAGCTTCTTTGACTACTGTCAGAGCTCAGGTATCTTCCTTTTCACGCGATTAGGTCACAATGTCATTTAAAAGTAAACGAGGATTTTGATAAATATACTGTAGTTATATACAGTGTTAACATTGGAGGAAACTGAGTGAAGAGTACCTGGGAACTTTCCTATGCTTCCTTTACAGCTCTTCTGTAAATCTAAAATTAGTCCCAAATAAAATCGTTTTGAAAGGGTAAACTAATAACGACTTCTGTCCTCATCATCAAGCTGTTTAGCATCTCCTCCCATTAAAACCAGAAGATAATTTTTTTAAGAATGAAAAAAGTGAATCAGAACCAAAATTCAACTTCTGACTTACAGTTAAACTTGTAATGTACTTACAGAACCATTTTAACAAAAATATTCCTAATAGTTGCTCTAGCTACGTCGAGGACTGAAATCAAAACAAGTTAACCTTGTGTGGCTCTTATCTGATTTCCTTGGTAAACATGTCTTACTCACAGTCATTATTCACCATCCATATTTACAAGCTAGGAAAATGTTATTATCTCAAAGGCCACAGAAATGTTCCCAGCCCAAGCCACTTTAGAGAATTGAAATGTCACAGAGGCAGGCCAGCCTGACTTGGAGGAGAGAGTCACAGTTTGTGAGGGTACCATGTATGTTTTTCTAAAGGAACTTGCGCTCCCATCCCTTCAGAGATGGAGCCACAGTGGATAAACCTCTTTATGCATTGCTCTGCTTCAAAGGGGACAGAAATGTAAACAGTGGCAGCACACCAGGATTGGGTTTCTTTGCTTTAGCCACCAAGAAGTCAGGAAAGGAAAACCAGGTATTTACTTAGGTTTATCATTACTATTGTCAGGTTTTCTTTTAATGATTGGAAAACAAAAGAAGAATCTGTTCAGAAACAAAGTACCACAGAGCCTCACTGTGGTTTCTTTTCAACCACCCCTGAGCCATTTTTTTTAAGTATAAAATTAAAAATTAAAATGACCTTTTTTGTTCTTTGTGATGGTTGTCTACTAACAGGCATCTCTGACTCAATAATTCTTACAATACCATGCTATATGAGACAAATGTAGCCTATTTAAGAATGGATTCAAATAATCTAATATTGATTAGCATCTATGTTTTAATAATAGGGCCTGAAGAATGGATTTCTCTTTCTAGAGTGATTCTTCTTGGATAATTGAGGAATGGATTTAAGCACAGGCTTTTAACACCTACAGAAAGGCTATTCAACATGATCAATATCTGGGATGCAGCCAGCTAAGGCAGACTGAAATTTAAAGACAAGATAAAATAAAATAACCTTCTACCTCTGAAGTCAGTTGGAAGAACAGCTTTCATCAGTCAGGAAGATACCATAGAGATAGAAATAGCAAGCAAGCAAGCAAGCAAGAGCTAGAAGACATGGCTTCACAATTAGCCCTCAGTACCTTCTAGCTGTGTCTTAGTTGCTGTATTAACTTGTTTGTACAAATCATTGCACTTAATCTTCTTCATAATTCTATGAGTTGGGAGTCGATACCTACATTTTCTGCGTGAAGAAGCTGAAGTTCAAAGAAGTTGAGCAAATATCACAGATCAAACAGCTAATAAGCAGTAGAGTGAGGACTCAAACCCAGATCCACTTGCCTGGTTTGTTTTCAGGGTATTATAAGGTATTGTAAGGAAACAATTCTAGTAATACGATTTTGATTTCCCGATTTCTGAGTATGTCCTTAGAAAAAGCCCTAGAATGGTATTCTTAGAGTACCAGAGATTTCCTTAAGGTATTGCCTAAGAAGAAAATTATAAATGATGCCATCCTACAAAGAGCAAAGAATGTGCTATTTCAGCCTCCATTGAGACTTCAACTCTAGATAGCCAAATTCCTGTTATCTTCTTGGCTTTCCTCACTCTTACAGTCAAAAGAATGGAAACCGTCTCACAGGTCTGCCTGTTTTCTCTTCTGGTTTCATTTCTTTCTTTCTACAAGATCTACATGACCTGTATTATTTAACCAAATATATTCCTTTTATTTCCGCCAGAGAACCTTGATGACTTTCCCTCCTTCTATATAACAATACATTTCCCCTCCAAACTTCTTCTCCCATCAACTAATACGGTGAACTGAGTAGGAAAAAGTTAATTGACCTTAGAATCAAGTCATATTTACTCACTCTCACACACACACACACACATATTCAAAATTGGGGAGATAGACCTTAATAAAAGCAAATATAAAAATGAGTACTGGGTATTCAGGACTTTCAGTGGAACCAATGACCTGTTTTATTATATGAACGCAAATAAAAACTTACGCAAATTTAGATTCATAGAGGTAGAGTATTGAGAAAGAGTCTTGCTATTCTTTGAATTTGTGAGACTCTTGGTGTATGTTAGTTTTAGTTCCTGGTACCACAAGATAAGAGGATAAATTACGAAAAGAGGGAAAGATAAGAGGTGGTTCAAAAGTGAGCAGTCAGGATGGTAAACTGGGGCTAGCAAGCTTGGAAAAATGAGAATATTTGATGGATTTTTTTTTTTTTCATTTTTGTCCAGTGGATAGAAGTAGGAACTAGGTCTTGGCGAGGGGGGGGGGGGGCGGTAATTATAAGGAGACTGATTTTAGTTTGATTTAGAATATATATGTATATATTTTTAAAACACAGTTGTTCAAAATGGGTTGATATGATAATGCTGAGTTCCTCATAAACCAAAGTGTTCAAGAAAATGATGGATATCCTCTTTAACTTGGATGTTGATTTTATCTCAGATTATTCCAATATGAGAAGTCTCAGATTCTCTGTTCTAAATGTCCTACTGAACAATCCCAAGAAAGCAGAGACGGAAAATGAATCACTATCCAACTCTTTTTTAAAGAATTTCCTTTCTCTACAAGAGACTGTGCTGGACTTTAGGGGAAAAAAAGACGGCAAAAGCAAAGTATGCTATTCTGCTCCCTCCTCCACCCCGTACTCCCCACCCCCCAAAGAAGATTACAAATCACATTGGAAGACAAGACTGATGCAGTACACATAAGGCAATTAAACGAAAAGTTAACAATTAAGTGAGAATAAAGACCATGAAACAGAATACGTAAAAATTGATAAGAAGTAAAGCAATCAGTTTAGAAGACAAGAGGGATCGTGGTAGGCTAGGCAAGCAGGATACACGGAAAAACTAGGGCTACAGTTTGACCTTGAAATAACAATCTCATACACTAAATGCTCTACTCAACCTTAAATAGTTTGCAGGTATTCTTGCATATTTGTCTCTAATGTAAAGTAACCTCAATTGTGTGCGCATGTGTGTGAATGTGAATGTGTATATTAATACCTAAGCATATGTAAATATGTATCTATAAAGATGTATATTTGCATTTGTGTATAGAAAAAACCTTTGAGAGTCTATATACGAAAGTATAATTTCTGGTGGAACTTCCAGACCTCCTCCTAGGAAAATGGCAAATCTCAGACATTCTTTCATCTTCCGAGTTGGTTCTACATATCTGGAGTGGAGGAAATGGGTGCATTAGTTCAAAACTGCTTCCAATTCCAAACAGATCAAGTAAAATGAACAATAATGACAATAGTAACAACAAGGTGAAAGATGGCAAAGGAAAATCAGCATTGCCCTCAGAGTCTACTTTAAAATACAGCCCAGTAAAAGATCACGGTGTAAAATTACAAGGAGACTGAGGATTTACCTGTACTTGCTCTAGAATCCTAGCGAGAGTAGTGTAAGAGATGAGTAAATAAAGTTCTCAAAACTTACTTAAGGCCCTTCAACTTTAGTGGAACAAAATTTTGGAGATATAGCAGCCAGATAATAAAGACACTTAATATTCCCAGAGAAGTCCCTTGCCCATCTCAGGCACTCATAAATAGTTATTTGGCTGGTGAAAAAAAAAAAAAAAAGGGGTTTTTTTCTAAGCTTAGAAATAAGCACAATTGTGCTGACGAACCTAGAAAGATATGCGCAGCCCAAAGGCATTCAAATATAATTTTTCAGGTCCAATCTGGTCCAACTATGGACCTTTATTTACTTATTCTGATTAAGATCTGTGTGGCAAACGGAATCTCTGCAGTTTTCAAGTGTCCAGATGACCAGTTTTTAGCATGGAAAAAAACTCATTTTTAGCCAACATGACCTTGATACTTAAAAAAATAAAATAAGAATGTGCCACAGACTTGATTGGTGGAGGTAGGGAAAGTTCAGAGTAAAATCTAACTGGGAAATTATAAGTTCACTTAAATTTAAGAGTACTGGGTATTAAGTACCAAAATGAGGCCTTCTCACTGTGATGCTAGGTTAGAACAGAAGATTTGGTGTCTGAAAGTTGGAGTGGCATTTCTGGGTCTGGGTCTTCATCTGAAGCAAATCTGTGAGTCTCAGATTCCTTGTCTGGAAAATGGGCTGAATAATATCAATCATGTACAATCAGAGAGATATGGTGAGGATTAAGTGAGATAATGTACAATGTGTGTGAAAGTCTCCATAATCTGTAAAGAATTATACCAATGTATTCTTATCACTAAAAGTAGTTAACAATAGCGTTGCCATTTTATACTAAAAAAAATATTGTACTTGGCTTATCACTAATTCAAAGAAAGGTCTATTCTAACTATACTCCAATAAAATTAAAATATTTTTTAAACAACAAAGAAAGGTCTAAATTGACATGAAAAAATAAATCTTCATGATAGAAAAATAGAGCTTCATGTGGGCTCTACATCTGATATGGTTGTATTAAACATTTTGGAACAATTAATTTGGTGGTTGTCTCTTTTCTAGGATTTTTAAAATTCTAAAAATTCTCAATTCCGTATACCCAATTTAGATATTTTGATATTTTTCTTTGTAGCTTGCTTTACTGGTTTTTTCCTGAAAGAGAATGACTTGCTCCTCTCTGCTCTCTGAGCAGCCTCTGGGAATTGATACAGAGGAGAGAATCTCTGTTGGTTGTAGGCTCCGTTCTGCAGACACCCCCTAATCCTCTGTTTACCACAACATGAGTCTATTACCATAGAAATGATAGCTGAGATCCCAGATTCAACATCACTGACTTCACAGCAGGGCCTCGTAAGTGGAGAAGCCACGCTGACAAGGAGAAGCACAATCACTACTACTATTATCAGAAGAGTAGACAGTCTGTGGCCTTGAAAGAAAGGGTAATTGTCAACATCGCAATGAAAATGCATGAATGAGCTGTGTTGTTGGGATATGCTGTAGTTCATTTTCTGTGTAATACTGCCTGACTAAAAGTAACGATTGAAATTTTATGTCATTTAATAGTTTGCTTTTAAAAGGTCAGAAGTTTCACTTGGTTGCATTTGTCTCTCATTGAGATAAGAGACAAGCAGATTCTAATTCATCTTTACAGCACTGTTTCAGTGCTCAAAGGTTTCCCTTTTCATGATGCGTTGTTTTTGTTTGTGTTTGTGTTTGTCTTGTTTCTATTAATAGAAGAGAGTGAACCTGAGCAAGATACTAAAGGTATTTTTTTTTTGCTTTCTGCACTGCTTCTTTTTAAACGTATGGTTCGATTCAACTGTTTATTTCTCTGACTTTGTAAACAACTCTGAGTGCCATGATTTTGTAAGGAAATAACAAACGATGTACGGGGAATATTAATTCAGCATTTAACAGTGTTATTAGATGGGCTGCCTTATTACATAATATAGTTATTGAGCACTTACTTTTATTAAGAAAAGTTTGGATCAACAGAAATGTTTAAACTTTGTACCCCAAACTCTGAAAATGCAAACAAAATGAAATGACGTAAATCAGCATGAGAATATAAATCTCACACAGATTGGAATAGAAAGATCCTCTGACCAAAAGCCTTGCGGGGACAGGAGGTGAGGGTGTTACAATCTTCGGAGACTTGTACAAATGTCAAGGTGCCAGCTTAGGTTTTTACTGTCATTACTTGAAGTGGACAAGTATTATGCAACTGCTCCAAACCAAACCAAATCAATCATACTGTTCTAATCTAACTTTTGTGTATTTTGGATGAAACTCACAAGTTCTCATATAATACAGTTTGGCTCTAGGAATAAACCCTAGGGTGGTATTCTTTGAAATAGCACCTCCTTATCTTAGTATTTCAAATAAGGTATCCGAGATGTTTTCCTATTTCTAAATATCAGGCTGCTTATAACTAAATTTAGATAAAATTATTTCACCTGCTCCTGTGTGGTTTTGGGGGGTTTTGTTTGTTTGTTTTTTAGTTTTTGTTTTGCTTGTTTTCAATTTACTCCTGTCAGTGCTGGTTTGAATCAAGTAGCCTCAAAGACCTCTTTAAGAGAAGCTAGAAAATTAGAAAGAAGGAAGAGAATGAAAGAAAAAACTCATGCAAACTTATTGTGTCCTTTGAAATAATTGCTCAGAAATAGAATTTATAAGGGACTTCAGTATTCTCCTGGTCCTACTCGCTTAGCAAGAAAAGAGAGGCAATTCACCTCAAGCCAAACTGCTTATTAATTTCAGGATTTAACTTGGGTCCCCCACCTGTTAGGCTTTCCATTACCCCACCAGGCAAATTTCAGAGTGTATAATGGCCCTACTTCCTTATTACAAATTCAGATTACCCCTTAAAATGGCAACCAATAATAAACTTTATTATATATCTGAAAGTGCTTTGAAAAATGGAATGAGAAAGATGTGGCGGGGTGGGGGGAAGAAGGGAGGGAAGGAAGGAAAAGGAAAGAAACAGAGAGAGAAAGGAAATGGGAATACAATACGGTTATATTATACAGAACTTTGGAATCGCTGGCTGCTTAAGCCCAATTTTGAATACGGGATTCTCAACCTGCAGTTAGTATTGTAAACTTACCCCAGAGAAAGTAGAGCCCCAAACTCAGAACTAGATACCATGAGAGGAAACCCAGGGATAAACAGATTGCCCGTGTCTGTTTTACGTGTTGCAGATGAAGAATAACGTGCTTGGCCACAGGAAAGCAAGTCAGAAACAGCTCACAGTGAATTGGAGAATGATGGATAAAACTATCTGTAGAAAGAAGAGTTGGATCATTTTTTTCTTTAAAAATCCACATCAAAACAACTGTAAACATTTCCCAAATTACTCAGTAATGTCATGTCCCTTCTATCAAACAGCTCGTTTATGCAACAAAAACACTTCTATATTGTCTTTCATGCAAATATAGGTACAATAGGGATATTCAAGGGACATTTATTTGATATGAAACCTATCACGTTACTTTTAAAATGGATGACTCAGAACGAAGTTTCAGTTTGTGGCTGCCGCTAAAACAATGGGAGTTTATTACTGAACTATGTTTAAGTTTATTATTACAGGTATACTGTTATCCATGGAGCAGTCTGGCATTTATTTTTAATGGCAACTGGCTTTATTGTTTTGAATGTTTGATAAATGTGGTGAAATTTCCTTCTCCATCCCTTCATCTTTTATGCTTGGAACTGGTAACAAATACTGATGGGTATAAGAATATTAGCTTCATTGCTGATAAAGCTGAATTGAAAAATAAAGCTTTCTCTTCCTTCATCCAAGAATTGGAGTCAAGTGATCTACTGATTCCTCCCCACAGCTCCACCTTTCACCTGGAGTCATAGGATGGCAAAGTCCTGACCTGGAGAATTACCTACTGCATATTAACCCATACCCTTCTTGTTTGCTGGGTAGCTGGCAGAAAGATGGCCCAGAGAGGATTGAGATACTCATCATATATACACTTTTCCCCAATCTCACCCATCAGAGGAGTCACTAATTCACTTATTCAACAAATATCTTTGAGTGCCTACCATGTATCATGCAGGGTTCTGGATCAATTGATCAATGAACCGACCAATGATCTGTCTATCAATCAGCTTGTGTTAATGAACAAAGCAAGCTTTGCCCTTCTGACGCTTATATTCCAGGAGAAGAGACGGCCAAAAAACAAACAAATCAATACTTATGACATGGTGTGAGGGGGATGTGTCGAGAAAGCATTATGAGAAGACATCTGAGTCAAACCTAAAAGACATTTGCAACCTTCTTTGAGGGAGGGAAACTGGCAGGGAAGGTGTAAGCTATCTTTCAATACTGAAAAAAGAGTCAAGTTTCTATTTTATCTTTTGGCAAGAATGTGGGAGGGCAGGAGAGACCAGCTTCCCTTTATTTCCTGGCCTTTTTTTTTTCTCTTAACCCATCAGACTTAACAATGAAACCCATGATCAGCCAAAGGTATATCTGCCCCCTTGGAGCAGGACACCAGCAGGTTGTCGGCACAACCCTACATTCATAAAGCCACCTGCAATGCAATGGTGCTCCTTTCTGTACCCTCCTGTGCCCCACTGGACCTCCCAGAAGGTTCTGATATGGGACAGAGCAGCACATTAATTAAATTAACCCAAGGATACGTTGACCTCTAGAACGATGATGACTGTTTTTAGTTACCATTGCACATAATTCTTAACTGTGTTGTGCAATATGGATCATCAGAGGTTTTGCAATGAGCCCAAATGATATTCCAAATAATGTAACGCCAACCAAAAGAAGAGAAAAATCCATAAATACAGAATAAATAAATAAATAAACCTCCCTTATTATTAAATTTCCAGGAAGAATTTAAAGTCCCCCAAATGAAAATTCTTGCCTTTGTAAATTAAAGCAGAAAAAAACAATCTAGATTTCATAGTTTCTCCGGTTTCTTACGCTTCTCATCTTCAGCCAGAAGGCTCTCATTCAGTTTTAAGGGCACACATGACTCTGTCATCTTCAGCAGCTGCTGTCTACACTTTTCCAGCATTTATGGAATTGAAATTAAACCCACTCTCAATCTTTCAAGGATGCTGCTTTTTTCCCCAAATTCTCGAAGGCAGTGGACCCATAAAATGATCCTTGCAGTAGACTCAACTCAAAAACTTCTGGACACACAAGTATAGCCCCAACCCCCTACAAGATTATTTCAGCCAAAATGATGAATATGGACTCAATTATGTTGTGCAATCTAGGTCTCCATTATTGTTGCCAGAAAACATCAGAAGGAAAAGAATCCCTGGGTGTACCCTCGCTCAGATGCCAGTCACTCTGTATTAGTTGTCCAGGTCCACAATCTGTGAACTTAGACTGACTTGGGAGAAAATCTCCTATCAGGTGTTCAGATGGGGTACCATGTTTGTCGCTCTGGAAGAAAATGTACACTGCCTCCTAGCTGGCTTGTCTTCTTGAGAAATTTAGACTTTCCAATGCGGACAGCCTCTGTCTTCTAGTCTCGCTTGACACTTCCTTCTGACCCATCCAGCATTTTGCAACTTTTGAATTTTCCATTTCACCTTGAGGCTTGTTTTTCTGGAACTCCAACAGAGGTGCAGCCTTCACCCCTATTTTAAGAAGGCAGTTTTAGCTCTCACCGCCAGGCTCTCAGGACTGGCTCCATAACTTGTGGACCAGGTGCAAATGACAGTGAGGGCCCCTAGTTCAAAAATCACTTATAATTTCAAGACACAGGCAGCAGAAAAATAAAAGAAGCATGGGTCCCTCTAAGCATGGTGCCCTGGGGGACTACACAGGTCACTCGCTCTTGGAGCCAACCCTGCTGACCACCATAATGACTGCTATTCCTCTTGCTATGGAATTTTTCAGGTTATAACTATTGCCTGCTAGGGAAAATTTTCCCTGAGTCCCACATTTTGTTTCAGTTTGGAATCATCCCCCACAGAGCTCTGATCTAACACTGTGGTGGTTATTTCTGAACTCTTAGGACTGACACCTCTGACAAATGTTTTTCCAAAAGAGGTATGTGTCCCATTGCATGTTTCTCTGGAGCTGTAGAGTAAGCTCTACTGCAATTTTTAAACTTTTTAATGTTAAAACATTTCAATCTTACAAAAAAGTAGATACAGTAATATATTAATAGTAAACTCCCATGTTCCCATCACCCAACAGCAACAGTGATCAATAGTCTACCATTTTTGTTTTATCTAACCCAGTACCATTTTATTGCTGCTGGTTTATTTTAAAGCAAATCCCAGACATGGATTCAATCAGTCCGTATGTACTTTAAGGCTTTTTAACGCAGTCACATTACCATTTTCATTACCCCATCCATCCCAGCTAGCACTAATTTCTTAATACCATTTACTACCAGGACAGTGCAATTTTTATTTGATTGTCTCAAAAAACTTCTTTTTACATCTGATTTGTTGCATAAGAATCCAAATGAGAATTCACACATTACATTTAGGGCTATGCCTCTTAAGCCTTTCTCAATCTATAATAGTTCCCTCTTTTTCTTTTTTTCCCCCAACGTTATTTATTTGGTGAGGAAACAACATAACTTGCCCTGTTCAATTGTCTATATTTGGGATATGATTGAATTTTATCCTTATAATGTTGTTTAACATGTTCCTCAATCCTCTGTTCTTTTGTATATTGGTAATTCGACCCCAGGACTTACTTAAAATCAGGCTCAACTTTGTGTTTATTTGGGGCAAGGGGGAAAATTCAGCTTCCTTTTAAACATTAAATCCACTTTTTTTTTTTCTTTAACATTTTTGCCTTGAAGTTGGCACCTTCCTTCCTTTTTCTTTCTCCTGGCTTTAGGGTCCAACATGTGTATTTCTAGCATGCTCTTCTAGATTCCACCTCTTAGAGTCCTCAGTATCAAAAGATAGAAAGGTGAGTTCAGTGATGGTGAGCACTCTTTCATGTGTTTGTTGGCAATCTGTATATCTTTGGAGAAATGTCTATTTAGGTCAGAAATGCAAATGAAAACCACAATGAGGTATCACCTCACACTGGTCAGAATGGCCATCATCAAAAAATCTACAAACAATAAATGCTGGAGAGGGTGTGGAGAAAAGGGAACCCTCTTGCACTGTTGGTGGGAATGTAAATTGATACAGCCACTATGGAGAACAGTATGGAGGTTCCTTAAAAAACTAAAAATAGAACAACCATATGACCCAGCAATACCACTACTGGGCATATACCCTGAGAAAACCATAATTCAAAAAGACACATGCACCCCAGTGTTCACTGCAGCTCTATTTACAATAGCCAGGACATGGAAGCAGCCTAAGTGTCCATCGACAGATGAATGGATAAATAAGATGTGGCACATATATACAATGGAATATTACTCAGCCATAAAAAGAAACGAAATTGAGTTATTTGTAGTGAGGTGGATGGACCTAGAGTCTGTCATACAGAGTGAAGTAAGTCAGGAAGATAAAAACAAATACCATATGCTAACACATATATATGGAATCTAAAAAAACAAATGATTCTGATGAACCTAGGGGCAGGACAGGAATAAAGACACAGATGTAGAAAATGGACTTGAGGACAGGGGGAGGGGAAAGGGTAAGCTGGGACAAAGTGAGAGAGTAGCATCGACATATATACACCACCAAATGTAAAATAGATGGCTATTGGGAAGCAGCTGCATAGCACAGGGAGATCAGCTTGGTGCTCTGTGACCACCTAGAGGGGTGGGATAGGGAGGGTGGGAGGGAGGCTCAAGAGGGAGGGGATATTGCGATATATGTATACATATAGCTGATTCACTTTGTTATACAGCAGAAACTAACACAACAGTGTAAAGCAATTATACTCCAATAAAGATGTTTTAAAAAAAGAAGATGATCAATAGATTGTGGGTGTTCAATTCTTGTGGTTAAGGACAAAATTTATATTTTCCTCAAATTAATTATGTTCTAAAATATGATCAGAAAATACAAGGTCCAATTGCCATCTCTCTCTAAAAAAAAAAAGGTGAGTTCATCTGAACCTGCAAATCTGGAGTTAGAACTTGCAAAAAGCATACAACTGTCAAACAAATCATATCCTCCTATATCTCCTTGAATTATGTAACCCTTTTAAAAAGGTATTCAAAAATCAGAGTAACTTCTAATACAGCTGAATTTGATCTAGCCCTGGCCTGTACATCTCCTATCTAGTATATACTATCTCTTCTGTACTTTCCTTTCGAATACAAACTCCACAAATTTCACAGTTTTAGAAGAACTAAGCACCAAAGCCTGGTGTTAATTGGAATTTCATAGTCTAATGTTATGTTCTGTCTTTAAGTCCCAGAAAACAAAAGGCAAGAGTTAAAAAAAAAAAATCATGTTTGCAGTAAATGGGCAATTAAAAGGATTCCATAATGGTTTAAAGAACACTGGATTTGAAGTCAGAGGAGTTGAACTCAGGTTTCTCACCCATCAGTTTTATTACTTTGGGGAAGAAACTTAAATTATCTGGGATTTTGGTTTCTACATCTATTTAATAAGAGGAGAAATCTAGTTGATCTCTGAAGTCTCTTCCAAGATTAGACCCTTCAATTTATTGTACATTCTAAACCTCATCTCCACTCTTCAATTAAAGGTAAAATTTCTTTTCACACCAAAAGAACTTCCTCTTACCTAGTTAGTGGGGATTCAGCCTCAGAAAAGAATATAAATCACCCATTCTCCTGCCCACTTTTGTCTAAAATATTCCTTTTCTTTTTGACCCTGTATGCTCATCTCACTCTCTGAAAAGTTTGACAGATTTTATCTGTCCTTCCACTATGATACTGTTGAAGATGTAAAGCATTAATTATTTCATTAATTCAATTAAATATTATTACTTTGGTAGGCACTCTCCTAGGTACTGAACAAAACAGGCAAGGGTTTTGGTCGCTGAGGACTCTCGGTCTACTGCGGGGAGGCAGACAATAGACAAAAAAACAAATAACTTCAGATAGGGGTAAGGTCTATAAAGACAATGAAACAGGATGATGAAAAAGCAAATGGGGGGAAGGTTAGACTTTATGTCGGGTGGTCAAGGAGGCCCTTTTCTGAGAAAGTGTCACTTAAACAGAGACTTAGATGATACAAGGAAACCACGACATGAAGATCTATGGGATGAGTGCTCTCGGCTGAAGGATGGCATGGACATCTCTTAAGTTGGGAACAAGCTTGGTGTATTCTGGAGTGGTGAAAAGCATAGGGTCATAGCATAAATGGCTTAGAAGCCAGGGCACAGTATTTGATATTACACTTAAGACAGAGGGAACATGGAAGATCCTTCACAGGAGAACATGATCTGATTTGCATTTCTTAAAGACCACTCCAGCTTGACTATTCCCTGTAGGAGAGTCACTCACCACTTCTGTTTTCCTAACAGTTTTTGCCAGAATCCTGCGGCCTCCTGAATCCCACAATGTCACCTTTGGCTCCTTTGTGACCCTGCGCTGTACAGCAACAGGCATCCCTGTCCCCACCATCACCTGGATTGAAAATGGAAACGCTGTGAGTGCCAACTGTATGGAAACTTGTCTGGGGAAGACGCACTGGTAGTGAATTTCAGGGCAGACCACTTATTTGTAGAGTTACCTTGACCTCTGTCATTGGTCCCACCTGCATCTCCATTTTTCAAAGCCTTCCAATATTTTCATCCTAGAAGTCACTGACTTAGAGACTGAACTCCATAGGTTTACTTCTTTCCTTGTATCATGGGGATAGTAGAAAGTCAAATTCATTCTTTATGCTTTTGTGTAAAAGGGAAGTGGTATTAATTCCTTCCCACACAAAACTCATCAATTTAAGAATTAGTCCACTGTTGGAGCCTACTTTGATGAAAAGTAATCCAGAATTAGAACCCATGTCTGTTAGTGCAACAGAATTTTCTAATACTGGTAATAATAACTAACATATAGTATGTGGTTGCTATGACGAGGCCCTGTTCTAAGCACTTTACATAGAAACATTCATTTATTCATTCTACAAATATTATTGAGCATCTCCTGGGCATCAGGCATTATTCTAGACATTGTGGATACAGGCACAACCAAAACAGGTAAAGTTTCCTGCCCTCAACTTGCTTACATTGTGATGGGGAAAAACAAACAATAAAATAAGCAGATGGGAGAATCTATAGTCTATGTGCACAGTGTCAAATGCCATGGAGAAAAATAAAGCAGGAAAATGAGAAAATACAATCTCAGGAGAAAGATTCCATTTTCAATAAAGTGGTCAGAGAAGCCTTATTAAGATGGAGATATTTGAGCAAAGATCTGAAAGAGCTGAAGGAGGAGGCTATGTAGATAATGCGGGGATGATAACCAGGCAAAGTCACTGAGATAAAGGTGCACCTGGTATGTCAGAGGAACAGCAAGTAGGTCAGTGTGGCTAGAGGTGAGTGAGCAAAGAGGAAAGAGGTAAGGGGTGTGCATAGGGGTTGTAGATCCTACAGGCTTATATAGGTCAATTGATACAATTTGGCTTTATTTGAGTGAGACGGGATGCCATTGTAGGTCTGTTTCTGTCGTCTGTTTTCCTGGTGACTCTTTCATTGTGTTTTGTTTCCTTGTGTGCCTAGTTATCTTTGACTACCTGCTGTTCATTGTTTTGAGAAAAAAAAATGTCAGAGATTAATTTGGGGTCTAGACAAAGGTTCTTTTCTCCAGAGAATTTTTGTTTGTTTCTGCTAGGGACCAGGGGCTACTACTGATCTTAGACTGCCTTAAACTTGTTATAGTAAAGTAACTTGTAGTCTTGTTCTTCTTTAGCTCTCGAATTAAATTTTAGGTGCCATTTAAAATTCACATCTTATTTGGCAGTATGTTTTGTGGCTTTTCTGTGAAGCTGTAGGAGTTGTCTTAAGCCTCTCCAAGTAGTGTAAAGAGATGCCTTAAGAAAACTGGGTAACTGACAATATGACTATTAATTTGTCTTAAACTCTGTGAAAACAGTTAATACAGAAAATGGAAAGACATAGGCTTTTAAAAAATTCAGTGTTTTCAAAAGGCTCCTTCGAGTTTAGAACTGGAACATATATGATTATTCTCTGTTGGAGTTGAGGAGTAATAAAAAAAAAAAGCCAATGGTCAGAGTTAGTTTTGGTCTTATTGAGACTCCAGCTTCATCTTTCAAGATGTGATTCACAAAAAACAGAAAGCAAAATGGATTCTTCGGCAGAGATTCTAAAACAGGAATAAAATAAATGAATGGTAACTTTCTTCCAGGAAGAAGGCAAAAGGACATCTGCAGTTCTCATGGTCAGAGAGAGTGTTATTCTTACAGCCAAGTTTTCTTTTTTTTTTTTTTACATCTTTATTAGAGTATAATTGCTTTACAATGGTGTGTTAGTTTCTGCTTTATAACAAAGTGAATCGGTTATACATATACATATGTTCCCTTATCTCTTCCCTCTTGCGTCTCCCTCCCTCCCACCCTCCCTATCCCACCCCTCCTATCCCACCCCTCCTATCCCACCCCTCCAGGCATCACAAAGCACCGAGCTGATCTCCTTGTGCTGTGCGGCTGCTTCCCACTAGCTATCTACCTTACATTTGGTAGTGTATATATGTCCATGCCTCTCTCTCGCTTTGTCACAGCCAAGTTTTGTTCTTGGCGCTACTATCCAAGTCCAAATAGAAATCGAGATGACTGCCCCGTGCTGATGCAAAACACAGGAACTGGAGGCAACAGCAGGCATTTAATGTTGGACAAGTAGCCAACCAGAAAAGTCTATTGAGGAGAACAGGGAAGGGCCACAGACCTGGTATCATTCTGGGTGGGCGGGATTAAGACAAATGCAGAGTTGGGAGCTATTTGACACAGAATAAAACAGAATTTGAACTGTGGCTTTTCACTAACTATAAGCCAGTGAACTAACTTCATAACACACTACCAAGTACGAGTACTTTAAAAGATGTGAATGCTCCTTTTCTCCCCCTCCATGAACATCCCCAAAACTAAAACCCTGAATGATTACAGCCAAAGAACAAGAGAAAAGCAGGCAACTTACCCCAAAGCCATCAAGAATTCTTTTGCTTTCTTCCTATGGAAATATCATTCATTTTTCATGAAAATTTGTAGTCTTAGATGAACTCAGAGTGAGCAGTAATATCACTTTTGTTTTACAACGTTGGAAATAATAGTTTGGTGTGGCTACAGCAGAGTTTACTTTTCTAAAAGAAAATATCCTTATATTTTGATAAAGAGATTTATTTAAAGTTATACCCATCTATTTATTATTTTGGCATTCAAATAAAAAACGTAGAAAATTTGCACATCTCTCTTGCTTTGTCCAATCAATATAGTTCCTAAAATATGTTAAAAGAATCATTTTAACTTATTAGAAGAATTTTATAAAATAAATAGCCAAATCATCTGTGTTGAAGATTGTGGTTTTTGAATTTCCTTAAAGGGAGGCTCACCTATATATTATACGTATTTTTTTAAATTTATATGTTTATTTATTTTTGGCTGCGTTGGGTCTTCGTTGCTGCACGTGGGCTTTCTCTAGTTGCGGCGAGCAGGGGCTACTCTTCGTTGTGGTGCGCAGGCTGCTCATTGCAGTGGCTTCTCTTGTTGCGGAGCATGGGCTCTAGGTGCACAGGCTCCAGTAGTTGTGGCACGAGGGCTCAGTAGTTGTGGCTCGTGGGCTCTAGAGCGCAGGATCAGTAGTTGTGGCACACGGGCTTAGTTGCTCCACGGCACGTGGGATCTTCCCAGACCAGGGCTCGAACCCATGTCCCCTGCATTGGCAGGCGGACTCTCAACCACTGCGCCACCAGGGATGTCCCTATACATATTTTTAAGAGGCAGTTTTTTGGTTTAAAGGACACAAGCTTTGGAAACATCTCTCACTAACTGGGTAAACCAAGATAATTACATATATCAAGTGGAATATATTAAGTTGAATATTTCAGCAGCTAGATCAAAAGAGGTCAATATTCATAGCTATGTTGATCAAAAACAGCATGGGAAATTTTCTCAATTGTTCCTTTTTCTATGATGCATAGACAGACATTATTACAACTCCCTAAACATGGACCGTATTGGGCCACATCCTAAAGGTCCCTGAGACAATCCTAGCCAGCTGGGACTATTTGCAAGACAAGGTCATAGAAGCCAGAATACCATTCAGAGGTTTCTCTATGTTGAGGTCAAATCATGATGAAGTTGTGGGATTATCCATAACTCGGGATAGATTCTCTCCAAACAGCATTATTAATATATTAACGATATGTAAAAAATATTCCACCTATATTGCCTCGCTCAGAAGGCTTTTACATACGTTCAATCAGGTGGGAACTAATATGCCTATTTAATAGAGTTCCTGTTCGATGCCCTCATTTGAGGTCACTGTCTCAATACCACACACAGAGCAGAGAGCTGTTTATCCAGCTCTTTCAGATCAGTATGCCTGGGTGACTTGGAGAAATACCATATTTACTGTAATACCAGATAGAGTCACCTCAAGTAAGTCCTCAGCTTCGCCTCAGCATACCTTGGTCAAAGCTCCCAGGAATAAGCTGAACTCATCATTTTGAGCTTTTAAACCTGAAGAACAAAACCATCAAAATGCAGGGCAAAGGGCTGTTTTGAATTTTAGGTCATCAAAAATACTAAACTGTTGGTCAGGCTGCTCCATGAAGAAAGAAAAACAAATTCAAACGATGACTAACAAGGCCTGCTGTGCGTGAGTCACAAACTGAATCAAGCCAGGCCTCTGGAAACAGGAGGAAAAGCTCTTAGGAATCACATCATAATCAGGCAATGAGCCTCAGGACTTGCTGGTCTACTCGTTGAACTATGTCAGCACCTGGATGATGTCCAGGAGAAGAGAGGTCAGGCGGTTTAAAGCTCACTTCTCTTTCCTCCCAAGACTGTTTTCAGTGACCTTGAGGAGTGACTTTCTTAGGTGTGAACATGAAAATTGTGGGAGTTTAGTCAGCATTTGGGGGATTACTCGTTTCTGAGTTGTCTCCCAGGCACTGACGGTACAGACCTACTTCTTGAAAGAGGGAACGAACTTTGCAAAGGAGGAAGGTTCTACGGATTTCACATATATAAACTGGAAAGGGATTATATTTATAAACAAAATATCCTGAGAGCATAAGGCATACTGACTGACAGGGGTTGGAGGTCTTTAGCTTTTTTTCTCATTGTTGCTTTGTATTAAAATTCAGGGAGAGTCCAAAATTGTATTTCACCAACAAGCACCTACTATATAGCTCAGGGAACTCTAATCAATATTCTGTAATAATATGGGAAAAGAATCTGAAAAAGAATGAATATATGTATAACTGAATCACTTTGCTATACACCGGAAACTAACAGAACATTGTAAATCAACTATACTCCAATAAACTTTTTAAAAAATTATATTTCAAATTGTTCAATCCTTTCCATCTAACTTGGACACTCAAATCCATAAGAACGTGCACCTCTGATAAATATGATAATGATGAATTCGGTTTGAATTCCCAACTGCATGTATGTCTCTTAAAGATATTTTTCTCTCTGCCTTGTCAATTTCTCATAGAGTCCAGGCTGCTTATCTGGGGAAAATGCCACAATACTTGATCTGACCTGGGACGTTTCCCCAGTTAAGGTAAATTGATGCTCACATAAACCAGTGTTTCTCATAAGGAGACTAATAGCGCAGGTAAAGAATAAAAAGACAAAGAAGCTAAGTGAACAAACTTTCACTGCCTAGTCGCTACAAAGAGTGCTGGGTTCTGGGGCCAGCCAGCCACCTGGCAGCAGAAGGATGGAAAGTTGGTCTCACCTCAGGGCTTCCCTCCCCCTTGCTGGTCTAACTGTGAAATCTTCCCTCATGTGAAACAGTAAAATAACTGGCTCCAAGTTTTTTATTCTCTTCTAGACAGAAAGATCTCTTTCAAGGCCACCATGGTACTCATCCCTACTCCTCCAAGATAAGGTTATGGTAAAACCATCAGCTAATTCCTTGATTGTCATTCCATTCACACTTCCCTCAAACCAGCATTTTCCCCTCATATAAGCAACGATAATTAAACAATAATTATTGGAAAGATGGTAGAGTGCTTAAGAAAACAGTGAAGAAAGAATCACCAGTTTAAGAAGTGCCACCACTTTAACAATGACATTTAAGTCAGACATTTGTTTTGTTCATGGTTGATTTGAGGTTGTTATTACTGTTCTTGTTTTCTAATAACTCTATTCTGTTTTCTAGGACTAGGGAAGGCACTAAAGCATAATGATGAAAAGCACAGGCTTTGGGATCAGACAAACGAGGGTGTAAATTGGAACTCTGCAACCCAATAGAATGTGCTAGACAGCTGTCTTTCTCACAGAGTTGAATGCTGACAGCTAATTAGCATTTACATAAATTAACCTGTCAATTATGTGCTAATATGGCATCGATAGCCTGGCTCTTTGAGGACATTCGACTTTCTGATTTAAGTAATGAGGCAGAAACAGAATTGGCTTTACAACCATTTTCTCCTGATAACCATTCACTATTTGACGTGCATTTATGGGGAACTGAACAGGAATTATGAAAATAAGCCCAAAACTCTATAACCTCTCATAATGGACTCTATCTTCAAGACAGAGAGACATATCTTGGAGGATTCACACAGTATATCCTTTCCTACTTTGCATTAGTTATCTATTGTTGTATCACAGACATCCCAAAGCCTAATGGCTTAAAACAATAACCATTTGCTAACTGCTCACAAGTCTGTGGCTCAGCCGGGTGGTTTTGCTGATTTGGGCTAGGATTGCCTGCTCCTGCTGATCTAGCTCCTGTGATTGGCACGTTGACTGCGAGCTGATTGGTCTAGAATGGCCTTACTCGTATATCTGGGTGATATTATTGGCTCCCAGCTGGATCAGTGAGGATGACTGGGCTATATGTGCCTCATCCTCCAGCAGGCTAGCTTTGGCTTGTTCACAGGAGGTCTAAGAGCAACAAGAAAGCAAGCCACAATGTGCAAGAACTGTGTAAGTCTCTGTGTCTTTCTAAAACATGTCACAAGCCAATCAAGATTCAAAGCATGGAGAAAGATGCCACCTCTTGAGGGAAGAGCAACAAAGTCACATTGTAAGCTCATGGGCATATGGAGAGAAAAGTTGTTGGCAAGTTTTGCAATCTACCACATGCCTTTTGATCGTAATCCTTATCCTTTTTCTTTCCAGGCAACTGATACAGCATATTAGAAATCCTTCACCTAATTCTATCTTCTTTTTCCCCCTGACTCCACCAGGTTTCTTCTGGATCCATTCAAGAAAGTGTGAAAGACCGAGTAATTGACTCAAGACTGCAGCTGTTTATCACCAAGCCAGGACTCTACACATGCATAGCTACTAATAAGCATGGAGAGAAATTCAGTACTGCAAAGGCTGCAGCCACCATCAGTATAGCAGGTAGGATGGATTTTCACAATTGCATTGCTCCAGGAGAGGAGAGTTGGCACTATTCCACAATATCTTTCACTGGGGAAAATCTTGTTTAATCTCTTACTCCAGTCCCTTTTGGGATATTTCTTCCTCCATAGGGACACTCCAGAGGTTGACCTAGATAATTGATTTTGGCTAATTTGTTGCTTCAAAAACTAGATCCACAAATACATGCCCAAGTGATGGGTAACAGCTTCCAGGAGTTCATTTCTTTTTCTTTCATTTTCTTTTCTTCCCTTTCTTCTTCTTTTATTCTTCCCTTCCTCCCTCCCTCCCTCCTTCCTTCCTTCCCTCCTTTCATCCTTCGTTCCTTTCTTCCTCCCTCCCTCCCTCCCATTCTTTTTCATTCCTTTTCCTCCCCTCTTTTTTCCCTTCCTCTTCGTTTCTTGGGGTTAATCAAACTTTCCAAGGCTCTAAAGAGGAAGTTGGCAGATATTTAACATGGTTGTGCCAGTTTCTGCATGGCTACATTTTGAGGGCATTTTTACTTATGAATATGTGATCTACCTTATGGTCTTTCCCCTTCCTGTTTCATGCAAGTGATAGCAGGACCTACAGGTATTTTCAAGGAAAAGGGCTGACACATGGATTTCTAGGATACTTGTGTTGAGTTATAAAGGTTCATTTGTAAAACTTAAATGTCCCAAAGGCTTCTGAGAACATTTGTGGAATTCCTAGAGATGGAAATAATCCCTGTATCAGGAAATGCCTGGCATGATGATATTCATAGCATGTCTACTGTCCAAGGGTCAGCAGAGAGACGCTTGGCCTCGCATGTAAGGCCAGCACTGGTAGAACCTGTGCCCAGGGCCAGCTCCCCAGAGCTTATTACAGCGCCACTTCTTAGATCTTCCCTGATGGGGAAATTTCCAGTAATGTTTGCTATTTTTTAGCATGAGGCGAATAAAGACACAGAGAGATACAAAGGGAGCATTGGACAAGGCTGGCCCTCTGAGGCATGCCCATGAAGGAAAGAGATTTCAAAACCAAGGATCCCTTCTGCCTTCTCCTCCAAGGATATATCTGCCTACAGTATCTTGAGACATCATATCAGTTATTTGAGAATTTCCACTGATGGGAAGTCATTTTTCCAGAGAAGGGTGAGATTCTTAAAAGTAAATTCAACTCAGTTTAACAAATAATAACAAAGTGATTACTATTCCCATAGCACTTTGTTGTTTACGAAGCACTCTTACATGCATTTGTTAAATACGCTGGGCTCAGTCCATTGCGTTAGGTAGAGGATGCAAACTTAATTAACCAATGGGATCATTAGCAATGGAGTCCCAGTTTTCTAGGGACTCTCAATCTAAAAAGGAAGCCCATCGGTCACACACATTATGGCACAGACTATGTTCTACGCAGCAGCACAAAGTACAACAGCAGACACGGGACAGAGTTTAAGGGAATCCTTGGGAAAGAGATACCATTTGAGTTAGAGATGACAAGGTCGAAATGAGTTCAGAAAATAGCAAGTCATGATGGAGACTGAGAATGAGGTGGAGGATGGGAAGAAAGGTTTGAAATGTGAGCTCTAGCTGGGTTATGAAGAGCCTGAGTGGGTGGACTATTCTTCAATCAATGGGAAGTCATTTAATTTTTTTAGAGAAGGCAAGTGATATGATCAGATACATGCTTTATCAAATCGACAGATGTCGGGTGTCAAAAGATGGGGAGGCATGGCATGCAGACAGGAGGCTATTCCAGGAGTCTGGGAAAGTCATGAAGGTCTGAACAACAACAGTAACAATTGGTAAAGAGAGAACAGGGGAGATGTGTGAAACCTATCAGGAGAGAAACGATAAGATTTGAAAGTGTCTGAATGCGGTAGAAGGAGTTCAGATGTGTCTGAGATTTTCAGGAAAGCGTCTAGGACAAATAATAACAGATAAAAAACATGAGGAGGTTCAAGAGATAATAAAACAATTAAATTTTTGATGCTTTTTAATTACTTGGAATGATTCTCACTATCTTATGTTTTATTTGATATTTGATCAAGACCCAGTGTTAAATACATAAATATATATTTACATAACCTATATCTATATATTTACAAAGTGTGTGTATGTGTGTTTGCGTGTGCAGAGAGAAGGAGAAACATTTACGTATGAATTCTCAAATCCAAGAAAATAGACCGATCTAATCTAGCTTAGATTAGAATCACCTCCACTGGTTAGAAGAGAAAAATTAATGTTGCTAACCTGAAGAGAGTCTCATTTCAGGTAATTATTCAGTCATTCAAAGATCAGTTTCCTGCCACGTTTCTTCCTCCCCTTTCTCCTTGTATCTCTTCCCTACATGGAAAGAGAGAAGGAGTCTTGGATTTATGCAGTGGTGTCCTCGGGACTCGCCCTGGTATTTGGTAAAGTCTACAGCTACAGTGATCTCATCTCTTGGCTTGGTTGGGACCCAGAGGACCTCCCTGTCTGGCTCAGCCCCACTGAGGCTCTTCCTGTAGCAGCACAACCCTCTACATCTCAGTCAAATCCTTCATCGAGCCCCTCTCTAGAGTCTACTCTGCAACGTCTGCACGTAGGCCACCCTGGCTCTCCCTACAATACCAGATTTGCTAAAAATCCAAGTCAGCTCCTTCCTTATCCCTCATGCAGCCTGAAGCAACTTCTGGATCACTTTCATGTTACACAAAATCCAAAAAAGATTCACACCTACCAACTCAGTTCTGCTGTCTACCCAACCATGTCATGCTACCATTTTTACACTAATATGGCCATCCTATGTCAGGGTAAGAGGTCCCTAAAAGGTTCTCTGCTTTTAGAGTCCCAAATAAGAAGCAGGAAAAACTCCCTCTGCTTTGGCTTTTTCCTTAATTTATCAATATACCTCTCTTCTAGGATTTTGGTCCAGAGAAAGGAATCTATAAAATGTGTATCTGAATTCTTAATTCCCTTACCTTCCACCTTTCTGCAACATACCAAGCTGAAGGGACTGGTCAGGGACTCCCGCTTTAGTGCGGTAACCTTCAGAGCCCACCCATCATAAGTACAAAGACAGGTGTGAAGGCAGTGCTATGATCAATAAAAAGAAGAACCTGATAAAATGGGTTTATCTCCCCTGCCACAAAGACAGATCCATCACATGACATGATCTCCAAGATGCTGAAAGGACTATAGGGCATAATTACCACCACAGTGTATACAGCAACATCACCCCTTTCATCCCAGTCCTAGTCCAAATGAGAACCTGATCCAACACCGTTAAGAAACAGAAGTATACCAACAGAGGAAGCTGTAATCCTAAAGAAAATGATGGTATCTTCTGGTGGTGAAAAGAGCCTTAAAGTGTGGACAGGCAGCATAGAAAGGTAATGTCCCAGAATGCAGGGAGAAGTCTTAATGTTGAGAATAGACCAGAGTGAGAATGAGGGCAAAGAGCAAAGGCAGCCTGGGGGAAAATAGCAGGGGAATTTGCATGGGGAAAAGAATGGTGGGAGCAATGCGTGAGTTGGCACATAGCAGCAGAGAGGACTGGAAACTTGCCGTAGCAGAGGTGAATGCAGATAGGAAGCAGTGACCCCAGTAGGGGCAATAGTCATGTAGACTGAAACCAGTAATGACGTGACTTTAGCCAATGGGCCTGTAGGTAATGTATTTGAATCATAAATGTGAATCCATCTGCACATAGAAACAAAGTTACTAAAATGAGTAGAGGGACTCCCTCACGTAGCTAATTCATAAAAAGCTGCAAGGCCCTTTTGTTCATCCCCTGATCTGTTTTTCCTGTTGGATCCCATTTACTATGAGACCTGAAGCTCCCCTACTTTTCCTAAAATTTCCTCAGGCAGATTTAATGAGGGTGTCTCATGAGTGCATTGGAATAAGACCTCTGAACCCCATGAGACACCTGCCATTTTTCTTCCTCTCCTTAACCCGTTCTTTTCAGTCAAAGCTGCTAGATGCCTCATAAAAGTCTCCCTGCCATCACTGAGGAAACTGTCGTACTTCCCAACTCTGGGGTGCTCCCTGAACCAATATTCCATGGAAATGACGCCACTCTGGTGAAAAAGGGATTCATGGAACCACTTTAATTCAGAATCATTTCAAAGCACGGTCTTATGCTCTCCAGATCTCTCAGAGCTTGGTTGTGACATTCGCTCTCTCCACTTCTGCTTTAGGCATCTCTCTCCATTGGCCTCTGATGGGGCTGGCCAGAGGTCCAGAGCCTGGTGCCTCCCCTGGACATTTTGGCAATGCTTCCTTACCCCAAATTCTCCTTTCTCTCATTTCAGCCATCCCCATCCTCCCCTAGTGTTCTGTAGTCAACAGGCCCCTTTGTCACATTCTCTGTGTTTCACTTTGAAGATTTCACTCCATCTGTTTATTTACTCAACCCAGCAGGAAAACTGGAAATAGAAAAATCTGGTCTAGTGCTTAGGATTATGTCTATTGATATTTCTAGTGTCTGAAAGACAACAACAACAAAAAATAAAGATCAGCCTTCATTTTCCCAAAACTCTTCCATGTGTATGCCCAGATTCATATGTATTATTTGAGAAATGTGATATACTTCTTTCTGACTCATTTACATTTGCTGTTAGTCATCAAAAGGAGCCAGAAAAACTTTTGGAACCTCTCCCTATGAACCAGGAAGTTCCATTTCCCCTCCAGTCACAACCTCAAAAGGCTCAAGTTGCAATTTAAACTCAGCAGGACGCTGGGTGATTGGCAAGATGCCTTCTCTTTGTCATCAGCCTTGTGACAGAGACCAGCAAGACACCTCATGATCCCTGTAATGAGCACAGTCCTGGAAGAGCCAAAGGCCATCAAAATAGACACAGGTATTAAATCTACCAAACATTTAAAGAAGAATTAACACCAATTTTTATTACCCTGATACCAATGCCAGGTAAGGGCACTACAAGAAAACTAAAGGCCAATTTCCCTGATGAACATAAATGCAAAAATTCTCAACAAAATCCTAGCAAGCCAAATTCAACAGCATATTAAAAGAATCACACACCATGATCAAGTGGGATTTATCTCTGAGATGTAAGGATGGTTCAACATATACAGATCAATTAGTGTCATACACCACATTAACAGAATGAAGGATAAAAATTACATGATCCTCTCAATAGAGGCAGAAAAAGCATTTGACAAAATTCAACATACATTCATAATGAAAACTCTCAGCAAATTGGATATAAGGAACATACCTCACAATAAGGGCCACATATGACAGACCCACAGCCAACATCATACTCAATGGCAAGAGGTTAAACACTTTTCCTCTAAGATCAGGCAAATGACAAGAGTGCCCATTCTCACCATTTCTATTCAACATAGTACTGGAAGTCCTGGCCCAAGCAATCAGGCAATAAAAAGAAATAAAAGGTATCCAAATTGGAAAGGAAGAAGTAAAATTCTCCTTGTTTGCAGATGATACAATCTTATATATAGAAAATCCTAAAGACTCCACCAAAATCTGTTAGAACTAATCAATGAATTAAGTTCCACATACAAAATTGACATACAGAAATCAGTTTTTTAAAATACACTAACAACAAAACATCTGAAAAAGAAGAAAACTATCCCATTTACAATAGCACCAAAAACAACAAAATAGTTAGGAATAGGTTTAACCTAGGAAGAGAAAGATCTGTACACTGAAAATTACAAGACATTGATAAGAGAAATTGAAGACACAGATAAATGGAAGATATCCTGTGTTCATGGATCAGAAGAATTAATATTGTTAAAATGTCCACAGCACCCAAAGCTATTTGTGGATTTCATATACTCCTATTAGAATTCCCATGGCATTTTTCACAGAAATAAAACAAACAATTCAAAAACTTGTATGGAAGCACAAAAGAGTCCTGATAGCCAAGCAACCCTGCGAAAGAAGAACAAAGCTGGAGGCATCACACGTCCTGATTTCAAGCTATATTACAAAGCTATAGTAATCAAATCAGTATGGGACTGGCATAAAAACAGATGCCTAGACAAATGGAACTGAGTCCAGAGCCCAGAAGTAAACCCACACATATATGGTCAGTTAATTTATGACAAGGGAACCAAGAATATACAACAGGGAAAAGACAGTCTTTTCCATAAATGGTGTTGGGAAAACTGGATAACCACATGCAAAAGAATGGAACTGGACCTCTATCTTACAACACTCACAAAAATTAACTGGAAATGAATTAAAGACTTAAACACATGACCTGAAACCATAAAACTCCTAGAAGAAAAAAATAGACAGTAAGTTCCTTGACATCAGTCTTGGTGATGATTTTTTTGGATATGATACCAAAAGCATAAGCAACAAAAGTAAAAATAAACAAGTGGGACTACGCCAAACTAAAAAGCTTCTGTACAGCAAAGGAAACCATCAACAAAACTAAAAAGCAACTTATAGAATGGAAGAAAATATTTGCTAATTATATATAAGGGGTTAATAACCAAAATATATAAAGAGCACATACAACAGCAAAAAAACCAAACAATCTAATTTAAAAATGGACAAAGTATATGAATAGACATTTCTCCAAAGAGGACGTACAGATGGCAAACAGGTACATGAAAAGGTGTTCAACATCACTATTCATCAGGGAAGTGCAAATCAAAACCACAATGAACTATCACTTCATACCTACTAAGATGGTTATCATCAAAAAAGTAAGAGTTAGCAAGTATTGGCGAGAAAGGAACCCTGACCCACTGTTGGTGGAATTGTAAATTGGTTCAGCCACTATAGAAAACAGTATGGCGCTTCTGAAAAAAATTAAAAATAGAACTACCATATGATCCAGCAAACCCACTTCTGGATATATATCCAAAGGAAATGAAAACAGGATATCAAAGAGATATCTGCACGTTCATGTTCGTTGCAGCATTATTCACAGTAGCCAAGATACGGAAACAACTTAAGTGTCTGTCAACAGAAAAATAGATAAAGAAGATGTGCTATACACATATAATGGCATATTATTCAGCCATGATAAAGAAAGAGATTTGGTCATTTGCGACAACATGGATGAAACTTGAGGGCATTGTGCTAAGTGAAATAAGTCAGTCAGAGAAAGACAAATACTGTATGATATCACTTATATGTGGAATCTGAAAAAGTCTAACTCATAGAAACAGAGTACAGTAGCAGATACCAGGGGCAGTGGGGTCGGGGAAAAGGGGAGACATTGGTCAAATGGTACAAAATTCCAGTTATAACATGAATAAGTTCTGGAAATCTAATGTACATCATTGGTGATTATAGTTAATACTGTATTATATACTTGAAAGTTGCTAAGAGAGTTGCATTATGTAACTGTAGCAAATCAACACCTTGTCCACCTTAAACTTACACAATGTTGAACGTCACTTATATCTTAATAAAGCTAGGAAAAATAGACACAGGCATCCAGTAGAGGAAAATCCATGTTTGTATTTCCCATTCTCAATGGCATTAATAGGTCCTTCACGAAATACTGAGGTCCAGAGTTCTTTTCTGCTTATTCAGTCTGAGGGTACAGGAATGAGTCTGTGGTCACATCCCTCCTCTAACATAAGCCACTCCTCATTTTACCAACACCCCCATTGTCTGCAATGCCCCTTCTTTGGATTGACCTCAGAGTCTGGGGATTCTGGTCACTAAATTTAAAGTTCAAATGAAAATATGTAGCATAACCAAAGCTGGGCAGTAGGGAGAAATCCGATATGTTAGTATTGGAGTTCCCCACCCTCCCAAAATTGGCCACATATTTTTATTTTTTAAATTTTTATGGAAATATCATTGATTTACACTGTTGTATTAGCTTCTGGTGTATAGCAAAGTGATTCAGTTATATATATTCTTTTTCATATTCTTTTCCATTATAGGTCATTACAAGATATTGAGTATTGTTCCCTGTGCTATACAGTAGGTCCTTGTCGGTCATCTATTTTATATATAGTAGTGTGTATATTTTAATCCCAAACTCCTAAATTATCGCTCCCCCCATTTCCCCTTTGGTAACCGTAAGTTTGTTTTCTATGTCTGTGAGTCTATTTCTGTTTTGTATGTAAGTTCATTGGCATCATAGTTTAGATTCCACCTATAAGTGATATCATATGATATTTGTCTTTGTCTGACTTACTTCACTTAGTATGATAATCTCTAGGTCCATCCATGTTGCTGCAAAATGGCATTATTTCATGTTTTTAATGGCTGAGCAATATTCCATTGTGTATACATACCACATCTTCATTCATTCATCTCATATTTTTATTTTCTATATTTTGTGTTGATGTTTCACATTATTACAGAAAAAAATTAGAACTTTGGACTCTGATTTTGTAATCGATATAGCTGATTGAACGTACTACTATGTTTCACACTCTCTCTCATGTCTCATAGTCACACTCCCGTGTCCCCCGCAATGTTCCCCCCAGTTGTGAGACGTGGGGTGATGTAGCAGCACCCAGTGTTTCAGCCACGATAGGTAGAAGTGTTCTTACCAACAAAACAGGCCCCGTCCCTTGGCATTTCATGGTGGCTTCATCTGGTTTCCAATGGATTAAAGGTGTTTGTTTTTGTTTTTAATAAAAGGGCAAGGAATAAATGACTAACAGCCAGTAGCCACACTAAATTGCTACCAGCTGTTCTGCAGCTAGGCTCAAGAGGTAAGCATTCCTTCTACAATCAGGCAGCTTTTTTATATTAGACTGGCTGCCTGTTTTAGAAGAGAGACAACATTTTATTGGCTTTTCCAGATAATGGAAAAGATACTACAAATATTGATGGCTGTTGGAAGCTTTTGAAATTTTTAAAAATCTAGTTTTGAGATAAAAGCACTTGTTTATAATCGGAGGCTCTTGGACCCCTTCCCTGCTCCCCACTCTCCGCCCCCCCCCCCGCAAAAATGAAAATGTGACTGGAGAAATTTCTGTACGAAACACATGGAAGCCTAGTGAATCATCCTTTGATTCTCTTAATATTCTTGAAAAGACTGAGCACCCTTAAATGACCTTGATTTTTTTTTCCTCACTTGTCCTTGAAATCGAAGCCTAGCTAAGCTGAGTATCTCTTAACAAGTTCTACGGCTGGATTCTTTGGCTCTGGTTGACCTCCACGGTATTGAATCCTCTCTTTTACATCTTAAATTGAGGGCTCTTTCATATACATAACCTTGGGCTTTTCACGTTTCAACAGGTTTCCCTGCTATTAGATTCTGCCTTTACCCATTCCAAATTATATGCCTTTTTCTCTGTAAGAATTTCCTCCTATTTCTTCCATCTGTTCTCTCCAGAAAATGTGGGGCCCCTTGTTAAAAAATTATTAAGTGTTTCAAGATGATAACCGCAGAACATTAAATTAAGCATGGGGCCCTTCTGAGTGTGGGATGCTGTGTGACCACGTGAAGCCAGTGGGTCTGTAAGAATCACAGCTCCGCCACCCTCTTCCTGTTCAACCTCCACTTCTTGCTTTCTTGATGCAAAGTCCTTGGGTGGCCAACAGAGGGAAATTCTGACCGATGATACTGCCTGGGCTAATGAGGCCACGGTTGACTCAGCTTGAAAGGAAGAATTCAGTTCCTGGAGACATTTAATATTTTCTTACTCTCCTTCTCCAAATCTGCCTGTTAATGCAGGATCTGGCCTCCTAGCAGAAGCAGGGAACTTTTCAGAAACTCAGAGATTAGAAGAATGAAAATTATCTGTTACAAACCTTGAGATGAAAATGTACTAACTTTTGTTTCTTTTCCCCTTTAATTTGATTTCCTGTGGAAACTTCCTTTCCTGTTACTAGAATGGAGGTAAGATATTATTGTTATACCAATGTTTTGTTTCGCTTTGTTTGACATGCCATTTATTGAGTATCTATTATTCGTTGAGTACTGTAATCTTTCAGAAAACTTTCTAATTTCTAATCCTTTTAATACTCTCACAAAATGATGATGAAGATGAAGATAGCAACATCTGTTGAATACTTACTATGTATCAGGCACTGTGCTAAGAGCTTTACATGCATTTTAAAAATTTATCCTCAGGACATGAAATAGATGCTAGTATTATCCCTATTGTACAGAAAAGAAACAAAGAGACATACTTTGAACTGGAGAGTACACATGACTTACACAGCTAGTATATGACAGGCTTGGAAAAGAGACACAGAACTGACTCCCAAACCCTTCCTCATAGCTTTATCCTGCAGATAAGAAAGTAACACCATGTAATATAACACTGTGAAACTTACAGCATTTTATGTGCATAAAATTGCCTTTCATAAAAACTCTATGATGTGTAAAATTTCATCTAATTTTACAAATGATGAAACTGAGATTTAGAACTGTTCATTACTACTAATAATAGCAGTTAAGTTTTGCAGGACATTTTTGAGTACCACTGTTCTCATATTAATGTTTCAGCAACTTTATGGGGCAAAAGCTATCATCCCTCTTTCTTTATATGAGGAACCTGAGGCACAAGAGTTGTCCAGACCACATAGCTAACTACAAAGCCTCAATCTGAGCTCAGACAGACAGACTCAAGAACACAGATTCATACCTATGTTGCTAATTCAGGTAGCACAGCAACTGAGCAGGACCTGCAACTCAAGCCATTGATTCTAATTCCATGGAATGAAATAATTCATTGCATAAGAAAATTTAGTTTGTTCTCAATCTTCTTCCCAATTCATATAGCTTGATGCATTTGTTTACCTAATAAATAGGTATTGAGAAAGAGTCCTGACCTGAAGGATTCTACAGAGAAGCTGAGTACCTACTGAAGGGATATACAACATAAACACGGGAAAAGGTAAATTAAAATGCAGGCCAACCACAGAAGAGATGCCATCTCTCATTCATACACCTGTCTTCTCTGTGCATCTTTAAAACACTGTATTCCTGGCACTATATTGGAAAGTGATAAAACAAAACAAATTGTACGTATTCCCTGCACCCAAGGAATTTACATTTTACTAGGGGACCGACAGACACACACACACACACACACACACACACACACACACACACGTTACAAGGTAACATAATAATGGAATCATGCACAAATTCTAAGGGCTCGAGAACAGAAATGAATCATTCACATGCAACTAAATGCAAATGAAAATAATTTAAACTGATTATAGTCAAATAAATGCTAATGAAAATTCCATACCATCTTTCACTTGTGATAACACAAGCACTCTTGGTTTTCTGCAAAGGGCTAGATAGCAAGTATATGGCTTTGTGGGCCATACGGTCTCTGTTGCAACTGCTCAGCCCTGCTACTGCAGCACAGAAGGAGCCACAGACAGTTTGTAAACGGATGAACTTGGCTCTGTGCCAAGAAAAGTTTACTTCTGGCCACTGAAATTTGAATTTCATATCACTTCTCCTTTTGGTTTTTTTCAACCATCTGAAAATGTAAACACCATCCTTAGCTCACAGGTGGCATAAAAATAGGCAGTAGGCCAAATTTGACTTGTGGGTTCTATTTGCCGATCCCTGTCATAGAGAATGAATCATATACAAAGACACTAGGCATGAAAGGATAAAAAGAATTCCAGTTTGCTTTGGAAGTTTAGAGTGGCGTACTCTAAGAGTACTTTCCCACATTTGTTGGGAAAGTACAATGGGAACCTGGCAGTTGCTGTATAAGGAAGAAGATGTGTCGCTATCAGGGGAGAGGTCCCGTTCTCACGTGTGCCAGCCCTAGGGAGGGCAGGAAAAGAAGGTGTGGAGTTTCCGCTGGGGTAGTGGGGTTGTCCCAACCAACCATGCCATGGCTGGTCATCTGGATGTGCCCTTGGACAACGTGTTCAAAGGGAAGAGATGTTGCCCTCATAGAAACTGGAAGATCACATTTTAGAACAGTGGACCCTTGAACAATTCAGGGGTTAGGGACACCAACCAGCATGCCCTATAACTTTAGAGTTGGCTCTCTGTCTATGTGGTTCCTCCATATCCACGTTCTGCATCCTTGGATTCAACCAACTATGGATGGGATCACGTAGGACTGTAGTATTTATTGAAAAAAAAAAACTGGGCATAAGTGGACCCATACAATTCAAACCCACGTTGTTCAAGGGTCAACTGTATTCTACTGAATGTGATTCATACATGTTAAAGCAGAGAGAAAATAAAAGCAGAAGGTGTAGTCAGAATCCTTTAAATATTCCATCTGACCAAGGAGAGCTGTCTGCTAGAAAATAAGTTAGAAGGGGGACGTGGGATCAGATATCAGTTGTCGCCTCCAAAAAGAGAAACTGTTCAGAAAGAGAGTTCAGCCAGGTTCAGTCTGTCAGGAGACAAGAGAGGGACTGGCTCCATGTGCAATATTAACTAGAATTTTTGGAGGTAGTCCAGCAGATCATTCCAAAACAACCAGCATTCTGTGAACAGATCCCTGTGACCTCTGCCCCACTGTTCAAACGAGCAACAGGACCAGCTGCCTCTGCTGTTGCTCCATCCACAGTCCCAAGATCTGCATGTGGAGAAATACGACTTCAGTTGGACAGAAAGGGCACTCATCACTTGCAAAAGACAGAAGACACCAATGGAAATTTTTTGCATTCATCTTGTTCCCTGGGTTTTGCTGTGACCTCCTTCAATTTTTTAAGTGATAGGGTTAGAAAGATGAGGGAAAAAATGGCCCCATTGGCCTCCATATCTTGCCTCTGAAATTTGATCACTGCATAAAATTTGAGGTTTATAAGTCAGCAAAACAGGGGAGGAAATTGTTCCAACTCTGACTGAAACTGTGACTGGGCAGTCTCTTTATGTATGTATTATGTACGTGTGTGTGTGTGTGTGTGTATGTGTGTGTGTGTGTGTGTGTGTATATAGTAAAAGGGAAATTAAAATACAGGCCACCCGCAGAAGACATGCCATCTTTCATTCGTACACTGTTCAGCACTTGTGTCCTCCCTATGTATTTTTAAACCACTCACTCTATTCCTGTATATATATATTTGGTACTATATATCCCTTACCTTGTGGGGCTAATCCAAGCAAAGATATACTACCAAAGCTAAGTCTTTAATGCTCCCAGAACATCACAGAGACAGAGAAAATTAATAAGAACCATATACTTTGTATCTGTATGGTTTTTCCCAGCATGCAAAGGGTTTTCACAGGCTAGTTATCTTCAAGCTGGTAGGAAGACAAATCAAAATTAAAACCAAGATCTTCTCATTTCTATTCAAAACCTATTCTGCTTTTTCTTTTTTTTTTTTTTCTTTTGCATTATATAGTTAATGTTCAAAAATCAGTGACTCCATACTATTAATTCACATTGAGGTTGTTCTAAAGATTTTTCCAGGGCTTTTTAAAAGAGAAGCAGCAGAGACTCAGAAAAAAAGAATTGGTTTTTTATTTATTTATTTTTTTTAAGAATTGGTTCTTAATTTATTATTAATAATCCTTATCTCTGAGGCTATTTTCATTTTTTCTTTTGTGTAATTTTTCTTAGTTTCCAATGTTTTCTTTTAAATGTTTTTTGCTTATGTAATTAAAGAAAAAATCATGAATTTTTTAAATTAAAAATATTCATGGAAAAATAAAGAAGTGTCATTCAATAGTTAACACATGACAGTGCAACATGGATGAATAGTTCTCAGCTCAGAGACACTAGGAGAAATATTCAACTTTTACATGATATAGTTTTTAATAAATTTATGTATTTATTATTTATATTTGGCTGCGTTGGGTCTTCGTTGCTGCGCGGGCTTTCTCTAGTTGCGGCGAGCGGGGGCTACTCTTCGTTGCGGTGCGCGGGCTTCTCATTGCCGCGGCTTCTCTCGTTGCAGAGCATGGGCTCTAGGCACACGGGCTTCAGTAGTTGTGGCTCACGGGTTCTAGAGCACAGGCTCAGTAATTGTGGTGCACGGGCTTAGTTGCTCCGCGGCATGTGGGATCTTCCCGGACCAGGGCTTGAACCCGTGTCCCCTGCACTGGCAGGTGGATTCTTAACCACTGCACCGCCAGGGAAGTCCCCATAGTTTTTTTCTAAGTGAAAAGAGTCACACCTGCTCTTATCCATCCTCTCTTTTTATGGAAGGATTATCAATATGTGTGATCATTTTGTAAGCCAGTTTGGGGTATTTCTAATTGTTAGGTATTATTATTCAGTTTCTTAAAGCACAGTATCCTTGCTTCTCTAGAACGTTCTTAGTGTCAGCATACCCTGAGTTCCCTCAGAGGTTGAGTCATGAGCTATTTCTCTGGGTATTTTCTCAACCCTATAGGGCCCAAGTTTTCATGGGAGTTTTGCATTTTCTTATTCAAGGCGTTCATTTAAAATATCCCCAATGAATTACAGGTAATGCAATAAAATTCATGTTGACTAATTAGTAGAATGCTAGTATGAATTAGAGAATGATTCTATGTTACAAAACATCATTTTAAAATGTAGTATTTCACGGAAGTTCATTGTTTTACCTGAATGAGTTGTATCTCATTTAATAGATTTGCTTCAAAGACCAGTCAATGATGTTTCTAATCACCTTTTCAAATTCAAATGGGGTCTGTTAGCAACTTAAACAATCCCCACAAATTCCAATTTGTTTAATTTTCTTTCCTTGAAATCCTTTATATATAGATAATAAAATGCTAAATTCCAACAGATGTACAAATCTAAATGAGAGTGCAACTTGAATTTGCTGTCATTGTTAATGAGATATCTGATGGAAGGCATAAGGGTATATTGAGACCATTACAGTGCCTGCACATAATAAGTGCTCAATAAACATCTGTCAGGTGAGTATAGGAGTTATTATAATTCCCAGCATTGCATTAAGGAAGCAGTGGATATGTGGAGGGAGTACCAGCTGCGTTTTCCATTTTTCTTATTGTCCTCTTCAATTGTTATAGCAGATTAGCTTTTAATCTTATTGCTGTGCTAACACTTATATTACCCATGAACACACAATAACCTGGGTTCAGGATAATTACTTACATCACTTTACAGATCAGAACACTGTCAGAGACCAGATGACTCTCCCCAAGACATGTGGTAAGAAAATAGCAAAAGTGAAGATGCTGCTTAGCTCCTCTGAGAGCCATAGCCAATGCTTTCTCCTTCCTGTGTGGCTTTCTTCTTATTCTTTAATGGAATGCTGGGAAGATGTGTGAGTGAGAGGATCTGATTTTTGGAAGATGTGCCACAAAATTCCAATCATTAATTATAATAACGTTTAAATAAACTGTGTTCATCAAGCTGCGAGCTCTTTGGATCAGAGCAATTACTGCGTTCAGTCACTTATTACTCATGATGATGAATATATTTTTTAGACGTATTTACTTGCTATGTACGCTTATATGTAACAAATGTGGAGTTAACTTTTATTTATGATGGAAACAATAAAAATTCTCCCATCCGTTCTGGCCTTGAGCGTTTCCAAAGCTTTCTACATCCATTATCACATTTGATCCTCTTCATAGCCCTCTGGAGTAGCTAGAGGTACTATAATTGCTGCTGGAAATGAAGACCATATTCAGATGGAACGTTTCAACCAATCTGCTGGTGCAGTCTTCTATTTCTGTGATGCAGATGTGGAAATGGAAAACAAACAAAAGGGCAGATGGAATGCTAAGAAATAGCATGTGACCAGGAATGTTTTTCACTGCTCCTTTCAGTAAACCACAGAAAGACAACAACGGCTACTGCGCCGAGTACAGAGGGGAGGCGTGTAATGCTGTCCTGGCAAAAGATGCTCTTGTTTTCTTCAACAACTCCTACGCAGACCCTGAGGAGGCCCAGGAACTACTGGTCCACACTGCCTGGATTGAACTGAAAGCAGTGAGCCCATTCTGCCGGCCGGCTGCTGAAGCTTTACTGTGTAACCACATCTTCCAAGAATGTAACCCTGGGGTGGCACCTACTCCTACACCCATTTGCAGGTAAAATTTACAAAATAAATAAATGGGGAAGTTTCCTTCAAAAGAGGAAGTTGTTAGGTGTAAGAGTAAAGGCAAAAGCTGGCTTTTGTCCAAAATATAAGGTAATTAATTGGACAAAATTCCTACCATGTGAATCACTGGGGATACCCTATTATACAAGGGCTCTAAGTTAGAAAATGTCATAAAAGGTATAATATTCTATTACATTTGTTATTGTTCACATTATTATCATATTCATAAACATCCCTGCTTTCTAGGAAGTGAAAAACAAAATCCCAAACTAATATGGACCTCATTAGTAAGCCAAGATAGAGAAAATAAAGGCTACATGTCCAGTATTTCAGCATTATTAGCCAATAAATATGAGATCTTGGTGAGCATGTCAGAATATTAAAATACATTCCACCCAATATTCTAATTTACGTACTGACACTCTTGTGTCATGGGGGTGGAAGGAGTAGAAACAGTTATAAAACAGATATTTCTTGAAAACCCCCTACTCTTTAAACACTGAAATTTATAAACCCACTTTCAATAGAATTATCTTTGCCTTTATTTACTTCTTGTGTAGAAAAGACAGGAATCAATGTAGCTTTTGAGCTAAATGGAACAAAGTTCAAATACTGTTTTGTACTGCTTTCTAGATGCACTGACATATGACCTCAGCTAAACTTCAGTTTCCTCGTCTGCAATAGAGCTGAGAGGATTAAAGGATAAATTGTACCCAGGGTATATATTAGAAACTGGATGGATACTGTTTGCTTTTCAAGAAAACACATGAAGACTACCAACACAGCACATTTCCAACTGTTTTGATAAAACCAGGGACTATTTAAATATTGAAATAGTTGTAAGGCATTCTATTTAGTATAAAAGGACTACAGAGGTCATTAAAATGGAGTGCTCCATTCTTCAACTTACTGCAAATTTTGAGGGTTTGGAGACATTTTAAGACTAATATAGGGACTTCCCTGGCGGTCCAGTGGTTAAGACTTCACCTTCCAACGCAGGGGGTGCGGGTTCGATCCCTGGTCAGGGAGCTAAGATCCCACATGCCTCGCGGCCCAAAAACCAAAACATAAAACACAAGCAATATTGTAACAAATCCAATAAAAACTTTAAAAATGGTCCACATCAAAAAAAATCTTAAAAATAAATTACTTAAGATATATACTTTGTTGTTTCTTCACTTAAGATTATATTTTCATCAGACATGACATCTAAGTATCTTTTGAGGAACAATGAGAATTAAAATTGAATTGTATCTTCATATGCTAGCACAAAATAAATTTATTGAGTAATTTCCCAACATTTATGCCCTAGATCAGTTTACATGCATAGGCCACAGATGTTCTTTCTCAAGATTGAAAATAATTTAACTTTTTTGTTTTTTTAGAAAAAAATCCCATTCACTGAGATTTCAAATTTATTAGAATAGCATAGTTAATTAACTCTTAAATCTGTGAGCCATTTGTAGTGTACTCAAATTTTTTTCTTAATTCCAGCTGTTATTTAAACAAGTATTTTTTTTAGTTAATTAATTAATTAATTTTTGGCTGCATTGGGTCTTCGTGGCTGTGCGCAGGCTTTCTCTAGTTGTGGCGAGAGGGGCTACTCTTTGTTGTGGTGCACAGGCTTCTCATTGCGGTGGCTTCTCTTGTTGTGGAGCATGGGCTCTAGGCATGCAGGCTTCAGTAGTGTGGCATGCGGGCTCAGTAGTTGTGGCACACGGGCTTAGTTGCTCCGCAGCATGTGGGATCTTGCTCGACCAGGGCTCAAACCTGTGTCCCCTGCGTTTGCAGACAGATTCTTCACCACTGTGCCACCAGGGAAGTCCCTGAGTATTTTTTTTTAATCTGAAAATTGTTTCTACTTTTTTAATCCTTGTAAACAATTTATTCACTTTGGGGTTGAAAAATATAGTCTAGAAATTTCCACATTTTTATACTTCATTAAGGTTTTCTTTTCTCTTATATATAATCAATAATTGTTTAAAAAATTAGACATTTAAAAAGACTTGGGAGTAGATTTCTTTTCATTATTTTCTTTCCTATAAGTAATATAAAAAGAATGGATAATATGATTTCATCATCAGACTTATGTCCTTTTTAGTTTAAGAATTTTTCTTATAGTATATCTCTGAGTATTTTTCTATTTTTTTTATGTGCTCTAGTTTCTTGTTGGGAAACATTGTTATTTGTACTTTGAATCTGTTGCTTGCTTCTCCCTCTCAGTTATCTCCTTACTCACTATTTTCATCTTTCTTTCTGCATTCAGTTAGAACTTCTAAAGTTTTCCCCTATTATTTGTTCAATATCTTGCTGTGCCGTTTCTTTCTCAATGAAGATTTCACTTGTTTCAGTGAAACAAAGTTGTTTTCACTTCTTTGTGGTATTTATTTTCTTCAGTCACTACCATGTTTAACTTAACCTAGTTTTCACTCTATTTTCCATTTCATCTTGATTTCTTTTTCCCCGTGAAAAACTTCTCTAGAGGCCATGCTTCAGTGCATGTCAATGAAAACAAAACAATTTTTTAAATTCTCTAACGTGTCTTTTCCACGTATAATAAAAAATAATTTTCCCAGGTATTTGCTTTCTCCACATAATGTGGGCTAAAAATTTCTTTCATATGTCCCATATTGCTTTTGCACAGTTTAACTGTAACATCTGAATGCAGAAAGATTTGCTTATATGACCCAAGGATGGGACCAGGCATAAGAAGAAGCAAGCCAAGCAATGTTTCTCCAGTTCTTCAGAGTCTCAGAAGCCTGAAAGCCCCATTGTTCCCTCTTCCTTTGCAGACATATTAAGAATCTACATTCCATCGTTGTACTCATGACTCCCATTATATCCCATCACATTAGTACGCACAGCCCTTTCATTCTGCACATGCTCAGTTGGTCCATATTGGCAAGTGGTTGCCTGGGAAAGCAGGAGTGTAGGCATGAGTAGTAAAAAATATGTATACATGTATATATAACTACACTTACACACAAATGTACACACTCGCACAAAATTTCCTCCTCTTTTATACTTCATATATTGAATGAATGACATTACTATTATTATCCTTAATTTCTTTAATTATCTTTAATTTCCTCTTATTATGAATCCCAAATATCTTAATTTGGAACTAACTTGATTTTTCCTATGTAGTCTATCCTATTTCCTATAAGATAAGCTTGAACAATGATTAATCCACAAAATTCTAATTAGTCCAACGAGTCCACCTAATCTTTCTTCAGCCTTTTCACTCAGTACAACAGAGATGAACATTGCAGCTTCATATTCACACAGACCTTACTCTAGCTTTCTCAGATGAAAGCACACACAGCAACGGGATAGGAATCAGCTTCTCCAAGGGTAGGGCTGGGTAAGGACTCCCAAGCCCTCCTATAACCTTTCAGGAAGGTGATACTGTTCTGTTTTAGGGAACAAAGCACACAGAGACACGGACTGTGTTCCTCAGGCCCCGCCCATTAGCCCTGAGATTACAGAAAAACCTCCCAGGCTGGAAACTGCTTGACAATGATCTTTTAAAGCTCTGCGTACCTTGTTTCTGTACCTTTGTAGTTACTTTAATATGAAGTTAAGAGAAAACATATCTGGGATTCCTAATCCATTACCTTTGGAACTTGAACATTCTTTTCCCCAGTAGCATTAGTGATGTTTTAAAAACAAAACAAGACAGCATTTCATCTCATGGGATAATATACTATATATTTCATAACTTCTCACATTATTTACAATAAAAGGATCTTTACAAAAACACTTTTGCAAGAAAAAACAGTGTACTATGATGATGTTTTGAAAATACGGGATTTAGGCTCCACTACCAATTTGGCTTCAACGTGCTATGATTCATCAAATTTTGTTCTCCCTAAATTATTTTAGAGAATACTGCCTGGCAGTAAAGGAGCTCTTCTGTGCAAAAGAATGGCTAGCGGTGGAAGAAAAGACCCACAGGGGACTCTACAGATCTGGGATACATCTGCTCTCCATGCCGGACTGCAACAAACTCCCCAGCATGCACTGGGACCCCATGGCCTGTACCAGACTGCCATATTTAGGTAACAGAGCTCTCTCGAGACTTTGGAGGTTCAGAGAAATTTACTATTTTGAGGAAACTAAGGTGTGAATTTAAATCTCCTAATATTTCTAGGCATTTCCAATATTTTTTGAGTTCTGCCTTCCTTCCACACCCAATAACAGAATCCTATTGCTATCCTAATTGCACCGGTTAACATAAGGATTTATTCCATTTGTTCTAAAAGAAATTAAAGAGCACTTTTCGCTGCTGCTTGAGATCTTACCTTAATTCATAAGCAGATCTTATGAGAGCTCATAATATTTTATTGAATGTGCAGAGAAATGGCTAAGAAACTTCATATTTTGTCAGAGGAGTGGAATAAAAGCATAAAGTCCTCTTTCTTACCCAAGGAAGCAGATTTTTCAGCATGCAAAAATAAGCCATATGTTTGCAAATGCTGATCTCACAAAACAAGGCTGAATGGCTGCATGTTGCTTTAATGAACTTCATCTGTAAGGAACTATGTGGTGAGCCCTAACAGCTGTTTTAATTTCAAAGATGCAATCCTTTCGCATTTGAATGCGAAGAATGTTTTCCCATTGTATATTAAAAAGCTGAAAGAGAACTTGCATTTCTTAGCACTCTCTCACAGAACACAGGAGCTATCTGGATGTTCACTTAAAACAAATTTTTATCCTTTCCCCTTCAGATTATAAAAAAGAAAACCTAACAAGTAAGTAATTTTGTTTGTGCCCTTGAAACGTTATGTGTATGTAACTGGATTCATGCATGCGTATTTTACACCCATATTTCATGATGTCCAGAACGGGATGTACGGTCCCTCTCAAAGTCTTTTCACTATACTCACCCAGGGTAGAATATGAAGGAAGATCATCAGAGATTCCAGTTTATAGCTTCTAATTAGGCCATGGAGAGCACCATATTTAGTGAACGATGCAAATCCCATCTCCTACCTCAAGGTTACTAAGTTGCTTTATCCTTTCTATGGCTATAAAATAAGCCAATTTAAAATATCACCTTTTGATTTTGCATTCATGATTTTTGTATCATCCAACAGTATAAAGTTTACAGGGTCAAATCAAATGGTTTTAAAAGGGTGATCTCAAAATCTCTAGGAAAGAATTCAAGAAGGTTGCTTGAAAAGGGGTGTCCTAGAAACTAACGTGTATCAGATGTTACATTAAGCCTATCAGAATGCAGAAATCTTCAGAATGAAATTAGAAATTTTTTTCATGTCGACTAACTTCCTCTGATTTTCCTGTTCAAGGCTCAAATCATATTCATTTCTTGGGCTAGATATTCCAGGCCTAATTGTTTCTGCACTTGGCTAAATGCCAGGACTTGATCTTACCAGCTTACTTAAAGGACTAAGACTTAGAATATTGAAAGAAAGAATGCTACTGGTCACAACTGAATCACTCAGAGCTAGAAAACAAGAACAGCTTTGGAAAACCCTAAAAATCTATTATTCTGGAAGCCTGTCAAATTGTCATTCCCAACTTGAAAGAATGAAAAAAAAAGTTTCAATTCTTTGTCACAGAAGCAACCAAAGTTAACTTTGATTGGACTCTTAATTGATGACTGTGATGTTTGTTATCCTTTGTTTACTCATTCATCCATTCATTGAGGGTTTACTGTATGAAAGGTGCTGACCTTCAATCCTAGATTAGACAGAAATAAAACACACAAAAGCATCCAGATTTCTGCCTTCTACATTGATTATAAGAAATTGCGAGCAGCACAGATTAGCTAAATCATTTTATGAAATCTTTGCTATATGTAAGAAAATGAACTCCAGATGTCATAAACTGATCATTTCATCTGACCATACGGCGAGGAATGTCTAAAATTGTTCCCTGAGTTAAATACAATTATCAAAGAAATTGGCTTTAGCTCTTCAGGTAGGTCGATCGTTGAACAGAGAAGTCAACCTTATTAGGTAGACTGTCTCATATTCTGTGGGAGTGTGTAAAGCCCTCAAATATTTCTTGGAGAGTCTCTTGAATTCTGAGTAAACTCTAAAGGATATTACCAGTTCACTTTGAAGGGTGATGGAATATTTCTTTTAATCATTAGTTTATCTTTTGGATATTTCCTTCTTGCTTCCCTTCTCCCTGTCTTTTAATGATTGCTCCTACTTTCATATTAGCATTAAGTTTAGCTCTCCAATTTAAGCCCCCCTCCCCACTCATCTTGGACTGATTTTTTTAAATCTTCGAATGACTCAGTCCACAGAAAGTCAGAGCAGCTTTCAAACCATCACAGCGGAGCCTGGGAAGTCTGTTACATCCACCACTGCTGTGATGCTTGATGAGAAATGCTGTCATTGGTCCTGCACGAATGTTTTACTGCTGTGCTAATATTCTTCTAGTTCCAGGTGCCTGCTTGAGTCACAGGGGTAACCAAACTTGGTCTCCACAGGCTTCAAAACCACTTGCTTAGCCACTGGTGCTCAGGGCATAATCACTGCTTCCATGCCTAGACTAAGAAGTCATACGTAGGCATCCCTTATAATCTCTGCTTTTACGTGTCCTATTTCAAATGGCTTCAGGCATCCCTGCAATGAAAGTTTTCCTTTGACTCTGTGATGTGTTATAATAATACAGTTCCTTCTATGAAATCTTTGACTATATTGCAGTCAAGTTCTAATATTTCATTTAGGATCTTTTAAACCTATGCTCTATAATCTGCACTTTTCTTTTGTGCTAACCTTGTCAGGTTGTGATATTAGTATTATAATAGCTTGCTAAAACAATCTGAAAGATTTTTCTCTTACTGGAATATATTATAAAACTGTGAAAATTGTATCTCTTCCAATACTGAAAGAATATAACCATAATTCTATAATGACTTAAACTTCCTGGTTATGGCTAGTTTCAGACTTTCTGATTCTTCAAATTTGGTAATTAATGTGCTCCTACCATTTTCCTTAAGATTATAAAAATGTAACTCCGTAGTTATATATTATTTCATTTTTATTGACCTTTGAGTCTATTGTTAAAATGACTCTATCATTCCTAATTTTGTATGTTTGTGCCTTTCTTTTCATTTTAAAATTAAAATGTCACTGATTAGACTACCTTGTAAATATTTGTCAGAAAAACTATTGACCTATTTTTAAATTCTATCATTTGTGTTATGTGTATTCTAACTTATTAATTTCTGCTTGTACATGGCTGTTACTATATCACCTGTTTTCCTTTGTTTTCTGTAGATTTTGTTTCTTTTCCAAAGTCTTGAATTAAATATCTAGCTCATTCACTTCATTCATTTTATCTAATGGAAGAAGATAATGCTATGAGTTTATCACTGAACACATCTTTGGCCAAATCTCATCAACACTGCTAGAAGTTATTTTGTCATCTGTAACTATGGCTACTTTCTACTCTTTGATTGAAAGGTTATTAAAATGTTTCTTTTTTGAATGTCTTATTGGATTTTATTTAATCTATTATTAATTGCATTTTGATCAAAGAATAGATCTGCATAATTTCTTCTTTTGAAATTTACTGAGATTCATCTTTGTGACCTGACAAAAAAGACCGTGTCTGTCAGTATCCCACAAATATTTGAAAATAAGGTTTATTCTGTCTTTTTAGGGTACAAAGTTCATTCTTCACTATTAAGACATTCTTGTTGATTATATTATTAAAATATTCTGTAGCCATGTTTTTGTCTTTACTCAGTCAACTAAAAGGATTTAAAAGATAATTCATAATGTTTTAATAGATATACAATGGACGTTGCACCCTACAAAGAGAGGGACATTAGTATGACATCTTTTGGTTTCCAGCCGTAATACAGATTTTAACTTATTTGTATATCGCATTGACCTTTTTAATAGGAATTTGACAGGAGTTCAATTGTTAGATGAACTAACTTCCTCATTTCTGTCCTACTATTTCCATTTTCCATGTTCTTCCATTTAATTCTGTTTGTAAATCAACAAACCTCAGCTTTAGATAATCGTGACTTCAATTTCATAAAAATATTTTACTTAATAACTTAACAATGTCCATGATTGTTGTCAGGTCATAAAAACTATGATGAGCGTAAAGACACTAGCCCAGGATTTGCATTTGTCTTGGAAAAAGTATTTCCTTTCTCTGAGTCTCATCTTTAAAATTCTATGATTCTGTAAGCTGGATTTACTTACAACTAGACTTCACTGGATTCTTACAATTGTGCTTTATAGATATATAACCAGGGAGAACCTGATACATTAGAACATAATCTTAAATTTAGTTTCCTGATTGCCTGAATACGAAAGTTGCTGCTTAAAAGTTTAAGAATGAGTGAAAATCTGTTGTTGACTTACAGCATTCCCACCAATGACGTCCTCAAAGCCGAGTGTGGACATTCCAAACGTGCCTCCCTCTTCCCTGTCTTCCTCCTCTGTCTCACCTACATACTCCATGACTGTAATAATCTCCATCATGTCCAGCTTTGCCATATTCGTGCTTCTTACCGTAACCACTCTTTATTGCTGCCGAAGACGAAAACAATGGAAAAATAAGAAAAGGTGAGATTCTAGTTTAAGTGAACCACGTGTAGTAACATTTTTAAAACGTTTACGTATTTGGTATTGAAGCTGGAGACGGGAGGAGGGGTATATATAACACTGCCACTTCCTTTATGACAGCCATTGCCTTGCTTTAACGGTAAGCAGCCCCACCGTGATCTTTAAAAATGTCAGTGACTTGTTGCATAGGATCACATGTCCTAAGGTTAGTTTTTCACAGCAGATGGAATCTAAACCACGGTTTGGAAGAATATGGCTGTTCCTGCTCGCTGTCAGCCCCCTCAGCCCCACTGCCACTATCAGATTGGATAGAGACACAATTCCTGAAAAAAAGAATATAACTTTAGGCTCCAAACCAAATTCTTCGTGGCTCTAAAATGGAAGGATCTTTGGTGAACTTAGCATAATTTGTTTCCCCCTAAACACCATGTCTCTTTAGAACCTAAGTCTGAGTACAAAGCTCTCACCTGGTCCTCAGCTCATTATTGATCTTACCTGTCTTACCTGCAGAGAATCAGCGGCTGTAACCCTCACTACTCTTCCTTCTGAACTCCTGCTAGACAGACTTCATCCCAACCCCATGTACCAGAGGATGCCACTTCTTTTGAATCCCAAATTGCTCAGCCTGGAGTATCCCAGGAATAACATTGAATATGTGAGAGATATTGGAGAGGGAGCATTTGGAAGGGTCTTTCAAGCAAGGTAAAGTTGCCCATGTTAAAAAAAAAAAAAAAAAAAACTACCAACTGAAATACGTTGTGTCTGAAAGTTACCAGATATTAACTTGATTCTATGTAATATGTATAATAGTTATTATCAAATTAGTTCATTCTTCACACCATTCACCTTATTTTTATTGAGTACTGTACTTTGAATCTTGATACTTTTCCCCCTCTGCTGGAAAATAGGGTTGTGTACATGGAGAGAATCTTTATGAAGTGTTCCGATGATAAGCAATTAGCAAAGTTTAATCATATTTTCTTTTCGGAAGAGAATTTCGTTGTACATTTTAAATAATCATTTCTCACATTGCTTTTAGTAAATCCTTCTAAAATCTCTTCCATTTTCAATTGCTATAGTCTCCACTTCACTTAATGTTTACTTTGAAATAGTGTTTCAGTTTAAGAACTCAAAGCCTGACATGTATGGATATTAAATAGATGTTCACAGAATGGCAAGACAGAAAAAGGAAAAAAAAAATTATGCAAAAATGTCAGCCAACAATGAGCTCAAAAAACCGAGTATGTATTAGGGCCAATGCTAGCCCAGTTAATGTCTTTGTGTGAGTTGGAATAAAATATCCTCTCTGCGTGGATGTAGCTCCACAGACCCACAGCTGGGCCACAGAGTGTGGACTTGGTTTTAATCACCAATTGTTACTTTGGCCTGTTGCTCTTGGGCAGGATACAACCTTACTTCTACTCATAGTGGCCCTGGTATGGAGGTTACATGATTAATGAAAATCTCACACAAATACTTATTGGGAACCAAAAAATATGCAAGGCACCCTTTTAGGCTCTTTGGGGATATAAAGATGAATAAGTCATGGCCCCTGCCTTCCAGGAATTTACATTCTGGCCAGAGATTAAGGGGTTAGGATGGTAATGATAATCCCATTGGATTTGGGCACTTTTGGTTTTCTGTTATTAATAAATAATGCATTTTTCAAACAATCTATGTTGAAAATAACCCCAGTGATTTTTATTCATTGGAGTCAAGGAGCTTTAAGTGTGACCTGCCATTGGCATCTTACTTTGGTTCTGTGGCTCTGGGAAAGGCTGCATGAGTGTGGGGATGTGTATACATGGGTAGTTATCATGTGACTCTGTGTAATCTTCCTGATCTTTGATTTCTTGCTAAATAAATGTATCTCTCAGGGCTCCAGGCTTACTTCCCTATGAACCTTTCACAATGGTGGCAGTGAAGATGCTCAAAGAAGAAGCCTCGGCAGATATGCAAGCAGACTTTCAGAGGGAGGCAGCCCTCATGGCAGAATTTGATAATCCTAACATTGTGAAACTCTTAGGTATGAAAATATAAGTGAAGAAATGTATTGCATCAGAAGCCTGATTTGGAGGCTTGCCAAGTTTTTCCTCCTTCATACTTCACTTACATTTTTTCTTTCATTCCTTGTTCAGAGAGATGTCTCTGTTCCTCCCCATAGAATATATTCTGTACTAGGGAGTAGACTATTTCATTAAATCACTTAAATTCAAAAAATTGAAGTTTTAAAAAACTTCTCAGAAAAATATTTTGCCTTTTCATTAATTCTTTTACCAATTTTGTATTTAATTTTTAATTTAATTTATATAGTACATTTAATATACAGATTGCTAAAGTCCCTGGAATTAAAAACTAACACCAAAATAAACAAGCCAAGATAATAGTATTCTCATTTCTCTTCCTTTTTGAACAGACTTCTAACTTTTGCCTGAAAAAAAAATAGTTAATGATCTATCTTTATGCTGATATGAAATTGTGACCATCTGATCTAATATTTCAAGTTGTCCATTTCCCTCTCAAATACAGCAAGATTTTAAAATGAACAAATGTCTTCCTGGCACTAAATCTAAGACTCTTTATGTTAACATTTTGTTTCTTTCTGGAATGAACATTGTAAATTTACCTACATGTTTTACTGCAGTAACCTGAATACTTCATCTAAGACCTTGGATTGTTTTTGTGCTCCTTTCCAAATTTCATACAACAGCTTCCTTATCATCCTTCTTCAGAAAGGAAGCAGAAAGACAGAGCAATTGCATTACATACTCAAAGCAAACATCCACTCATAACTTCATTCACCCAACATTTATGGAGTACTTGCTCGCCAGACACATGGTAGGTGTGTGGAATTTAAAGAAGACTTAAGATAAAATCTCTAGTTTAAAGGGCTAAAATGTTGGGGAGAAACCTCAGCTAAATGGATGATTATAACAGGCAGGTAGATAGGATGCAGGATTAAGGATAAAGAATGACGGAAGGAAAATCTGATCCTGGAAAGGTCAGGAGCTGAAGCACCCCATGAGGAGTGATAAATCAGTTGAATCTTAAAAGATAAATAGGAGATGTTTACACAAAGAAAGGGGGTCAGAGTTCGACTATGATGCCCTCAACAGAAAACCAAGCCACCACATTTTCTGATCTGGTCATTTGCTTTCGGACAATTTTTTCCCACGTGTCACTTTAGAAACGCAACCTCTAACAGGAGGCCTTGTTTTGGTTCTAGGCGTGTGTGCGGTGGGGAAGCCCATGTGCCTGCTCTTTGAATACATGGCCTACGGGGACCTCAATGAGTTCCTCCGCAGCATGTCCCCTCACCCCGGACGCAGCCTCAGTCCCAGCGACCTGACCCGCGGGGCGCAGGCCTCCAGCCCCGGCCCGCCGCCCCTTTCCTGTGCCGAGCAGCTGTGCATCGCCAGGCAGGTGGCCGCCGGCATGGCCTACCTCTCCGAACGCAAGTTTGTCCACCGGGATTTGGCCACCAGGAACTGCCTTGTGGGTGAGAACATGGTGGTGAAAATCGCCGACTTTGGCCTCTCTAGAAACATCTACTCAGCTGACTACTACAAAGCCAACGAAAACGACGCCATCCCCATCCGCTGGATGCCCCCGGAGTCCATCTTCTACAACCGCTATACCACGGAGTCTGATGTGTGGGCCTACGGGGTGCTGCTGTGGGAGATCTTCTCCTACGGCCTGCAGCCCTACTACGGGATGGCCCACGAGGAGGTCATCTGCTACGTGCGGGACGGCAACATCCTCTCCTGCCCAGAGAACTGCCCCCTGGAGCTGTACAATCTGATGCGTCTGTGTTGGAGCGAGCTGCCTGCAGACAGGCCCAGTTTCACCAGTATCCACCGAATCCTGGAACGCATGTGCGAGCGGGCAGAGGGGAGTGTGGGTGTCTGAGGTCGAAGGTGGGCAGGTAGAACTCTCCAGTCTCCTCTCGGACTCTAGGAGCCTGTGGAGTCCAACACCAGAGGCCCAAGGAGACCCAGATAGGAAATAATAGCAGGCACGGGTACCATGCTGTTTGTTTCTCAGAAACAAACAAACAAAAAAGGGCAGAACTCCTGGGGTGGGTGGAAAGTGGGTGATGGGAAAGGCAGGGGAGGAAAAATGTCAGATAATTGGAGATAACTACTCTTCCTCATGGGGAAAGTTTGTATTATAGACTGTACAGGAAAGCATGTCATCCTGTTCAGTTCCTGAATTAGCTGGCAGCAGAGTAAGACTCTGCTGGATTAAATTTTGATGCAAAATGCAGCTGAGAGCTCCATTTTTAATGGAGTTCATCCTCGTCCATTAGGAAAGTAGCGTATCTTCCTGTAAGAAGTTTAGCTCAAGCACAGAAAACTACAAAGAAGGGAAAACCATTTATCGTCTCCTCACCCAAAGACGGGTGTTGGTTTTTTATTCAATATTTCTTGAGTTTAACGCACACTTTTATATTTGTTCATATTCTACAGAGTTGTGGCTTACTTTATTGATAGAAGGTTTCCAAGGAATAAAATGATAAATCAGCAAGGCTATATTCTTATTGTGATAAGAAATAAGTTCCCTTTTTGTCTTTGTGTTTCTTCTTTAGAAGTTTTTCCTTTGTGTGCACTTGTCATGAATTTACTCTGCTTATTTTATTCCTACATTTTCTTTTCTGAAAAAAAATCTTTTGTGGCTAATTTACCTTTATCTTTGAAAGTGTTTTTGGTACTTTTTCTTTGCTCTTATCTTTATTTCCTTTTTTCAGAACTCGGTTCTTTTTTGGTTACTTAGCTATTTTTTCTTTTTATTTCATCCATACAACAAACACCCTGGCAGAAATAATAACTTTCTAAATAACACTGTGGACTATTACGTATATACCTTTTGCAAAGTATTACCATTTTCTTCTGCACTTGCTTTTGAAGCCACACATTTTAAAGTTGTCATCCATTAATTTTATTGCCACAGTCTATTAAATCTCTTTATAAAGCATAGTTTATAATATGGGGTTTTACAAGATGCTCTTGTAGCTCTGAGTTATTTCAAACCTGAAGTTTGTGCATTCTGACATTTTTTTCCTTCTAGAAACCAATTTGATAGGCAGTAGAATTAATGTAGGGCTGCTTATCAACTTTCTGCATGACTATTCACCTATCTTGTTACATCTTATGATTCTTACAAAGAAAAAAAAACCCTCTGGAAGTCAGATTCTTGGTACACAAGATTTCTCAGTGGTGCCCACACAATATAGCTTTATCTGAGGCCAACATGGATGATATGAGTCTCTCCTGATATAGTATGAACCCAAATTCTCCTGAAAAGCAAATAAACAGGGAAGAGAAAATAGCAGTCTACCCTATATCAGCTTACTTTCATTCAACCTAATTGGTAGTTAGGGCAATGGAGAAATGGTCTGAATTCTTGAAAGTAGATTTTCAGTTGCTTCTGGAAGGCTCTACCTAAAATCTCCAAAGGCACCTGCATGCAAAAACTTTTTCATCTTTGCTAGAAAACCTGCCATTTTCTTGTTCATAGTCATTCCAGGCAACCAAGACAAAAACACAGACTTGTCCCTTTCCTTCACCCATAAAAACTCTTTCAGTTTACTTTCTGAAATTCTCCTGGACTCACCACCTCCCCTTCGATCTGGCTGCCCATTACTCACACTCTATCACTGCCTGTTGTCTCATCTTTCTACTATTTCATGGCAGAGAAGATTCCATGGGCTACGATAATATGTGCTTACTAACAATTCTGCTTTACGAATAAGGAAGCCAGAAGTTAGCACTGAGACCTTGAGAGGTGCCTTAGGTTAAAGTCATGATGCTAAGTCCGAAGTTAAGACAGTCATCCGAAGGACTGGATGAGGAATAAGCTTGCAGCGTGAGTCAAGCAGCCAGCAAAGCAGAAAACTTGGAGAGGGCCACCATCAAGTCTGGAAGTTTCCCGTAGTTATCCATGGCATGACACATGTGTGTGTGTCATATATGCTCTGCAAACGTCAAAGACGTCTTCAGTTTTCCTCATCTGACAGAGTTTTATTATAAAAGAAAGACATGGAAGTAGGCCAATCAGAAAAACTACTCCATAGAAAAGCAGGGTTAGGACAGTCAGAGTTACTTGGAGGACCTGCCGTGGGGCTAGTGCTGCTGGGAACACGTTGCCCCTCAGAACGGTTTTCATTGCCCTGTTCTGCCGTCTGCTGCTTTGAGCTGTGCTGTTTCCCTCCCCATTGCTGGATAACTGCCCTTACTTTCCTGTCTCTTCCGCGTGCCTTCCACAGCCTCGTGGATTCTCTGTGTGTCTTTTAGGCTCTGCTATTTAAGATTTCAAAGCAAAAAAGTCAGAGAGACATAGGTGACTACAGTCAGTGAATGAGTACGTGAGCAAGCAAGGAACTGTTATATAGACCATCCAATTTTACTAAATATTTAAAGGAACTGAAAACTAAAATAACAACTAGAAATCCATTATAGTAACAATAGTAATATAAGAGTAATACCATCAGCTAGCATTTACGGAATGCTTACTCTAAGGCCTATATATATATATATATATATATTTTTTTTTTTTTTTTTAAGCTGGTAGGAATATTTAATTGGCATTTTGATGAACTGGCAGAGTCTGCTGGCTGTGGACTAGCGTACGAGTGAAAAAATCCTGGAGGGTACAGATTTAAGGAAACCCCATAACTTTTGTGAGATTTACCTCCAAGAACTTAACCAGGTATCATGTAACAAAGTCCTACATTCCATGGGAAAGAATTTGACAGTATTGTCTCAGCTAGTGGAAGATAATTACTGCTTAGTCCAGATTCTGCCAGCTTTTATGTCTCACCTAAGGAGAAACATTTCAGTTAAAAGGGGTGGAGACTTCAAGGACAAGAGATTGGGGATGATATAGCTAGGGAAGCAAGTAAGTGGCAGTGGGGAGAAAGCTATATACAGGAGAAACACTTCTGAAGGTTAAAGGCTCTGATGAAAAAAAAAAGTAGACAACATGTAAGAACAGATGGGTAATATAAGCAGAGATATTGAAAGTCAAAAAAAAAAACAAAAAGAAATGCTAGAAATAAAAATACTGTAACAAAAATGAAGGATATTTTTTCATGGACTCATCAGTAGAATGGACATAGCTGAGAAAAGAATCAGGGAGCTTGAAGATACGTCAGTGGAAATGCCCACAACTGAAATGTAACAAGAAAAAAAAAAGAGCCCTGAACATCCAACAACTGTGGGACAATTTCAAAAGGTGTAACATGGACAACTGGAATACCAGAAGGAAAAGAATAAGACTAGAACAAAAGAAATATTTGAAGTAATATTTGCAAAGAATATTTCAAAATTTGACAAATGCAAAACCACAAATGCAGGAAGTTCATGCAGAACAAACACCAAAATTTCTGTACCTACGCATATCACATTAAACTGAAGAATACTGAAGACAAAGATAGAATTTTGAAAGTAGCCTGAAGGGGGCCAGGAGGGAATGAGACAACCTACGAGTATAAGAATTACATCGAACTTCTCTATAAAGCACACAAGTGAGAGAGTTGTATATTTTTAAATTGAAGTAAATATATTAACTTAAAATATACGATATCCCTGTGATGTCAGTACTATCATTATGCCCATTTTTTAGGTGAGGAAACAGGCACAGAGAGATTGTGTAACTGGCCTTAAGCACACAGAGCAGCAGAGCCTAGGTTGTGACCAAAAGACACTGAACTCTCAATCATGCTGAGGTGCTTCCGATGATTACAGAGGGAACAACTGAATCACAGTGACTCTGTGGAGGTGAGTTATAATTTGCATGTAGTTTCAAAGCATACACCATACCCCTTATACTCCTGATTTCCTAACCCAGTCTTTTCATTGAAAAGCAAAAAAGTATATTTTAGCATTGTCAATTTAATCAAAAGATCCAATTGATGGCATGTGTATTTTTTTTTGTTAGCTCTAAATGCATTTTCAAGTTTTGTCAAGATCACTGTCCTATTGCCTTAGTGGTCATCCCAAGGTTCTGTATCTCAGGGACAGGGGCCCAGTATTTACCAGTATCGTTTTCCTTTTTAAATACAGATTTTTTTTTTCCCCATTGTAAAATCATTGTATAAGTTCAAAAAGATCAGGAGAGAGACTCACAGGGTCATTGTTACCAAGCGTCAGGACAGGCACCGGTGAAGCACCCACAAGTGATGTTAAATGGTTGAATATCAAACAAGACAAGAGTTCCAGGGCACCAAAAGAACACATTCCCTGGTATCGTGATAGAGCAGAAAAGGAGCACTCCTTCCACCTGGCAGGATATTATAAACCTGTTCTATATCATTAACTATTTTTCTAAAAGTTCAGTTTAATTTCTGAATAATATTCCATTTTATGGATATACCGTAATTTAATTAATTTCTTATTTTTAAAATATTTGAGTTTTTTAAGTGAAACGTTTGAGTTTTTCCAGTTTTCACTATTACAAACAATACTCTATTGGTCATCCTCATTTGCACAAGCCCATAAATATCTCCTATGGAAATTCTGAAAAAAGGGAACCTCCAAGCCAAATGGCATGAACAAAATTAAGGCTTTTGTTCGTCATATTCTCTAGAAACACTGTTCCCCTCTCTGAGTTGTACAACGGATCTCAAAGCCCTAAACAGTTGCTGTCATACATAGACAATTAATTCTCTATTTTTTAGAAGGCTTTTTTCTACTTGGTTATAGAAAAAGATGATCTTATTTTGATTTTATTTTTAAATTACTAGTGAGGTTGAATTTTTCTTGTTCCCAGGTCATTTATAGTTCTCGTGTGGAGAATTATCTATAACTCATTTTTCTATTGCATAGTTCATTTTCTAATTGATTTGTAAGTCATTTTATTTAATAAATAGTAAACCTTTGTCATACGTTGCACAAAAGAGAAAATACATACATACTTTTAAAATAGCATTTGCTTTATCATTGCAAAAGCAATATTTATTTTTTTGAAAAGAAAAAATAATAAGCAACAATATACAAATAATAAAGAAAATGAAAAAACACCAACCAGTGGTAACTAACATTAACTCATGATAAATATCGTTCCAGTCTCTTTCATGTAGGTAGGTAGGTAAATAGGTAGATGAGAGATAGAGCTATAGAGAGAAACAGATAGATAATCCTTTAAAATGAAAACAAGATCATACTGTTTTATTGTTTAAAGTTTGTTTTTAATCACTGAGTGTATCAGACATCTTCAATATCAACAAGTATTCATGTGCAACATCACTTTTGATGATTGAATAATATTCTATTATATGAAATTACAATTTACTTAACTATTATTCCATTGTTGGACATTTGGTTTATTTCTATTTTTTTGTTATAAAATACAGTATTTTGAAAATCCTGTTGCTAAGTTTTGTGAGCATCTATCTCTGAGTGATTTCTTAATGTATAATCCCTAGAAATATCGATAGAATTTGTAGATCAAAGGGTATATATACTTTTAATGCTTTTACTACATTGGCAAATTACTTCCTGAATTATTTTGTCAATCTGTAATCTTCCAGCTAGATGAGAGCCTTTTTCTTTCAACCTCACCAATACTGAGCATGAGCGTTTTAATAATTGCCAACATAACAGTTTAAGTTTTTATTTCGTAGCTTATGCTCACGTTTCTTTAAATAAGATAAGGCTGAGCACTTTTTCAATGTTTTGAGGACAGTTGATTTACTCTGTGATTTGCCTCCTATTGTTATTTTTCTATTGGGTATATCTCTTTCTTATTGCTTTATAAAAATGCTTTATATATTGAGTTGAAGTTTGTCATACATGTTTCAACCACTTTTATAATGCTAAAAATGTATACTTCTATTTGTCTTTTACTATCAGATTTTATTAATCAGGAAAGAATGTTGAATTTTCAGTCTACTGAGATGACTATGGCTTTTTCCTTAATCTGTCAACATGTAGAAATGTAAGAATTGATTTCCTAATGTTGAAATGTTGTTATGTTCTGAGAATAAATGCTCTTTGGGGGGGCACATCAGTCTTTTAATTTACTACCAAATCTGTTTTATTAACGTTTATTTGCATCAATATTTATAAATTCATGAAATTAAAAGTTTATCGTTTTCTTCTCTGCTAGAGTTTGGTATCAGTATTATGATAGTTTCCAAAACTTAGCAGTTTCTTCCTTTGGATCTTGGTTAGTTTTTTAAAAATAACTGTTACTTATTAATAAAAGCAATACATAGACATGATCTTTTAAACACTCCTAAGAAGCGTACAAATAAAAAATAAAAAGTCCCCTCTTCCAAATCATCTCTAGTTCCAGCCTAAGTACAAACCACTTTACCCATTTCTAGTTTCAGTTCTGCTGGCAATGACCAATGCAATTCTAACAAATATACTTAATCTCTTTCTGAATTGATCAATTAAGAAAGGTGTGTAATATCTCCCTTCACAAAAGATGGGCAGGTTAGAGCACTTTTACTCAAACCCCTCTCAATTTTGAGTTATTTTAGTTAACTTCTCATTATCAATCATGTTATTTATCCTTATAACATTAAAAAATACACTTAAACATTAGTGTATTAAAAATACACTTAAACATCAGTCTCCCAAGGCAACAGACATGAAAGCAAAAATAAACAAATGGGACCTAATTGAACTTACAAGCTTTTGTACAGCAAAGGAAACCATAAACAAAACAAAAAGACACCCTACAGATGGGGAGAAAATGTGACTGACAAGGGCTTAATTTCCAAAATATACAAACAGCTCATACAACTCCATAACAAAAAAAACAAACAACCCAATCGAAAAATGAGCAGAAGACCTAAATAGACATTTTTCCAAAGAAGACATACAGATGGCCAACATGCACATGAAAAGATGTTCAACATCGATAATTATTAGAGAAATGCAAATCAAAACTACAATGAGGTACCACCTCACACTGGTCAGAACGGCAATCATTAAAAAGTCCACAATTGACAAATGTTAGAGAGGGTGTGGAGAAAAGGGAACCCTCCTACACTGTTGGTGGGAATGTAAATTGGTACAGCCACTATGGAAAACAGTATGGAGGTTCCTTAAAAAAAGCTAAAAATAGAGTTGCCATATGATCTAGCGATCCCACTCCTGGTCGTATATCCTGAGAAAACTATAATTCGGAAAGATACACGCACCCCCAATGTTCATTGCAGCACTATTTACAATAGCAAGACATGGAAAAAACCTAAATGTCCATCAACAGACGGGTGGATAAAGAAGATGTGGTATATACGTGTGTATATATATATATAATGGAATAGTACTCAGCCATAAAAAAAGAATGAAATAATGCCATTTGTAGCAACATGGATGGACCTAGATATTATCATACTAAGCGAAGTAAGTCAGAGAAAGACAAATACCATATGATATCACCTATATGTTGAATCTAAAATATGACACAAATGAACATATCTACAAAACAGAACCAGACTCATAGACATAGAAAACAGACCTGTTGTTGCCAAGGAGGAGGGAGGTGGGGGAGGGATGGACTGGGAGTTTGGGGTTAGCAGATGCAAACTAATATATAGAGAATGGGTAAAAAACAAGGTCCTACTGTATAGCACAGGGAGCTATATTCAATATCCTGTGATAAACCACATGAATATGAGAAAGAATGTGTATATATATATATACGTAAAACTGAATCACTTTGCCGTACAGTAGAAATTAACACAATATTGTATTCAACAAAATAAACATTAAAAAAATACACTTAAACAAAGGCTACCCATTGATTCTGGACTATGTTAGATACAACTGAAGCTCACACACTTCCTTCTATCACTTTTTCCGTCCCCCCTATGTTCTATCACCTGTTTCTATGCTGTACAGCTTTTTCTATACTGTCCAGCTGTTTCTATGCCGTCAGGATCTATAATGTTTGCATTTTTTTTCCTGCAACAAATTAAGATTTGAGTGTTTAGGTTGATTCTAAGCTTGAAAAAAGAAACAATGCCTACAACAGTGTGATTATGTAATACTCGTGCATTGCTACACCAATAGTGGTATTTAATTATTTTAATTTGATAATCTATTTTAATATCCATTAAAACTCCATTTTATTTCCTCTATTTTATGGGTGAAGTGTCATTTAAAATACCACAGAATTTTATGTTTTCTTCTGTTCTTAACATTCCTTTTTTTCTTCCTCTTTCTTCTGCCTCCTTCTCGTGCTTTTGTTTTCCGCAAATGTCTGGTGATGGTTGATTTAACATACATCATTGCAAATGAAGAGTTGTTTTGATTCATATAGGTGGCAGGAGTGTAGTTCCTCTGCAACTTTGTTGGAATGTTTATGCAGCACGGCCTCTCTTTAACGGGATGGCTCCCCGTGGGCTCTGCATATGTGCTTTGTGGGGAGGACTTAGGCAGGCTGAGTTAGAAATCCCACAGTTGCCAAAGTGATCAAAAGACTCTACTCTGAGGATATAACGCTTTGGCATATTTCACTCCTGGAGAGAGCTTTTATTCCTTCACCCCTTCCATCCCCTGTGAGAGTCTAAGCTTCTCCCCCTATTCTCCTCTTCCTCCCTACCCAGATTCAACACACACAACAAGTACCCTTCCCAGGCAAATCTTCCAGTCTATTCAGAGAGCATTTCGTGGGGCTCCAGCTGGTGGGAAAGCCTCTCAGTCCACCTATTCTATATATAAGCCTCGTGTTGCTCACCCTGATTGACAACCCAGAGCCCATCCCTGCCCTCTGCATCTGCTGACTCAGAGCCTGGAGTCTTTATTCATGTGAGATCACTTCCCACCTCCCCTGAGAGCTGGCTCCTGTGTGCTGCAGGCTGTAGTTTACTGTTTGCTGTGTTATTCATGAATAAGAACATTAGATACCTTCTGCTTTGCAAATATTTGTCAACGTGATGGCACTTAGATTGGTTTCGACATGTACATAGATTTATTCTTATTCACATACATTTACTTTCACATCAATGAAATCTTGGGAGGAAAAGAAAAGAAGGGGTTCAGTCAGCCTACCATTTTGATTGAGAAGCCTCTCTGGAATAGTTGGTAGTTCAGGAATTACCTGCTCCCTCCTCCTCAATCTTCTTTGTTGATTCTTTCTTTCTTCCCTCCTTCTCCTAGCCTCTTAAGATTGGAACACGCCACAGCTCAATGCTTGGGCTTCATCTCTCTTTTATGTAAGGTCTCCCTCAGTGATTGCATCCGGCCATCTCAATTGTGGCTGTAAATACCAGCTACCTGCCAACATTTTAATCTTTAGCTCAAACCTCTCTCCCCAGTTTCATACTCGTATTTCTAAGAACCTATTATAGATGAGAGCTTCAAATTCTTCCCCCGCCACACACCCCAGAGCCAGGCTCTCTGCTCTATTTCTATGCTTGATCTACATTCAAAGCTGAAAAGTGCTTCACAGCTTGGTAATGCCTCTCATGTCAGGGAGGAGTCTTAGAGCCTCTCCAAAATGAAAGCACACTTGGTGTCCGGGTGCTGCACTGTTTCTCAAGAGGGCAAATTGTGTCCATTTTAATAGCTTCCAATACCCTCTCCCATTTCTATTACAGCTGGCAGAAATTCACCAGTTTCTTGCATGGAGCTGTTACCCATTCCTGTCTTACAACACTGATACGCATGTTTCCTTTTAAACACGGTCTACGTGCCACTTTAGGAGAATTGGGGAGGGGAGAACTTGATGCTGTGCTCATTTCACCACTTTAACCAAAATCTTCCTTATTGTGGGGAGGATTTACCCTGTCTTTGTGGATTCAAATCATCACAGAACATGTATTTCAGGTCACCATTCTTTCACTTGTTTTAGATCTACTTAAGTAGCACAGACACCAAGATATATGCACGTATAGACCTTTACTTGGGTCCTGATCACCATGGAAACGACGGCACCACTCACTCAGTGGCTTTTGGTCCTGTGAGTCACCACATCACCATGATGTGGTGGGAAATTACAACAGCAGGGAAGACTCATAGGCGTGACGGTCTGATTTTTAAAAAAGTCTTTGCCACTCAGCTATAAAAAAAAAGAGTGAATGCCATTTGCACCAACATGGATGGTCCTAGAGATTATCATATTTAGTGAAGTAAGTCAGACAGAGAAAGACAAATACATGATGTCGCTTATACGTGGAATCTAAAAAAAAAAAATGATGCAAGTGAACTTATTTACAAAACAGAAATAGACCCACATAGAAAACAAATTTATGGTTACCAAAGGGGAAAGGTGGGGAGGGATAAATTAGGAGTTTGGGATTAACATATACACACTACTATATATAAAATAGATAGCAAACGAGGACCCACTGTATAGCACAGGAAGCTATACTCAATATTTTGTAAAAATCTACAAGAGAAAAGAATCTGAATATGTATATATATGTGTGTGTGTGTAACTGAATCACGTCACTATACACCTGAAACTAACACAACGTTGTAAATCAACTATACTTCAATAAAAAATAATTTAATAATAAGATTAAAAATTATAAAAAGTTTAAAAAACGTTTTTAAAGTCTTTGCCAGTGCATTTCTTGCAAACAAAGATATATGTGTGTCTAGATGTTCACCTTGCCTTCTAAAAGATTATGTCATCTGAGTATAAAGCAAAATAAAAGTGGAGAAATAATCACAACTTCTCAACCTTTACATGTCTTCCTTACTGGATCCCTCTTAATTGAAAACTTCTAAGAGATCCAAAAGGGATACTTATTCTTATAAGCTTCGTCATCATACCTGTAATTATGCAAGTAGCCGTCATTCCTCTCCTTTCAAACCACAGCCTCTGGAAAGTAAATGCCACATTTAGAATTGTGCCCCTAAGAAGAGAAGCCACCTGTACTATCTAAAGTTATGTCAGAGAGATGCTAACCACAAAACACACCAGACTGAGGTATACACACTGTCATTTTCTGGGTGTGCTCTTAACTATTTAGAGCTGTGATTAAAATTAGAAGTGTTGACATGACACTGCTTTCTGAACTTCTTTTTTAGCCATGTTAGCACTATAGTGGTTTGCGTGATGCTGTTTCTTATTTCAATTGATGCTTTACTCAAGGAAGGACTAAACATATGATTTACTGTCAACATCACTTTTGCTATCTTGGTTTTTCAATTATTGGGATGTATTATATTTAAGGATCTTAGGGAAGTCTATCAAGTATCATGTATTCATTCATTTTATCTTCACTCATTTAAGTCAGCTTTTCTCAGGACAGAATAATGATCCTAGGGTCACTGTCCACATCCCTCTGCTCAGGTCACTTTGCTTATGATAACCTGAAAAAAGAACCACTGATTTCAGCCTATCCCCCAAACTATTCTGAGCAGTGGCAGGCAATGAGGGATAAAAATAACTGAGGAAGGGAGACAGGCCTACAGAGGGGTGACACTGAGTGAGCAAAGAACCACAGGTAAGTTCGATGTCTAAGAAGGTAAAAAAGACCAGGAAATGCCTGAGGAGTCATAAGTTTTAATAATAAGCGTCTAATTTTAGGGGAAACTTCTTTTTTTTTTTTTTTTTTTTTAGGGGAAACTTCTTGATCTCAGTTTCTATGGCTGACAAATCCAGTTTCCAATTGTGAGATCAGTTTTGCAAAGCTTGATGAAATCAGTTTTTAATTTTCAAACACAAGATAATTTTGGAAGGAAGCATGCCTCTACTCATCCAATTTTTTAAAAAACTTGAAGAAAATTCCATTTTTCCTCTCAAAGGCCTCTTTTCTTATTGCAGTACATGTGAATTTGTCTAGCACTTGCCCAGAATTTATCATGACTAGGTAAATCATTATATCTACAGCACGATCAAAATGATGGCTTCAAGATACCACAGCTCTGAAGGAAAAACCATTAATCCTTTAACACGGATCTTTTACACTTAGATTCTCCACTTTAGAAATCTACACTTAGATTTTTTTTCCCTTAAGATTGCCTTGTATTATTTAGTAGCCTGCCAGTTTTCCATTAACAATAAACTTCGAACATATTTTTATATTTTAAATATGAACAATTACTTTAAGGGCTGTATAATAAACCATTATACACATGTTGCCTAATTGTATCTAGACAGACAGCAGATAAAGCAGTGAAAGACATGGACTCAAGCACTGACTCACATCCCAGCAATTGACTTAATCCCTCTATGCCTCAATTTTCCTCATTCATAAAATAAGAATAGTAAGACCTAGTTCATAGGATGATGGAAGAATTAAATGGGTTGATATGTGGACAATACTTAGGAAAGTGTCTGAAACATAGCAAATACTACCAAGAGTTTTGCTAATATAACTGTGTCTAATTTTTACTATTATATAGGTAGCTGCCATGAACCATAGCTAAATCTATAGCTGCCATGAGCTATAGGTAACTCATTGCACATATCTTTTTACTATTTCCTAAGAATACAATAGAACTGAAGTAATTGGGTCAGACTCAATACACATTTTTAGGAATGTTAAGGTATGTTGTGAAATTACCTTCCAGAAATCCTGCAACAATTTATACAACCAACAGCAACATATGAAAGTAACCATTTCTTATACTGGCTACCTTAGAATGTCATCAAATTTTAATATTTATCCATTTTCACAAGAGAGACCTTTTATCTCCTAGCTTTTTGTTTGTTTGTTTGTTTTTTGGCGGTACGCGGGCCTCTCACTGTTGTGGCCTCTCCCGTTGTGGAGCACAGGAACCGGACGCGCAGGCTCAGCGGCCATGGCTCATGGGCCCAGCCGCTCCGTGGCATGTGGGATCCTCCCGGACCAGGGCACGAACCCATGTCCGCTGCATCGGCAGGCGGACTCTCAACCACTGCGCCACCAGGGAAGCCCCTATGATTTTTTTTTTTTAAATTCCTGGAGACATCGTGGATTTTTTTCACATATTTTTATCAACTTTCTTTTGGTCATTTTGTAAATTGCCAAGGACATGTTACTGTTTCTTTCGTACTGATTGTCCTTCATCTGTTTAGTACTAGTTTTTTGGAATCCTTATTAGAATGCATGACTCGGAACTGCCCTTTATATTCATTATCTTTACTCTAGTATTAATTTCATATCATTTTCCTCTGGGGTAGGATAAATGTCTCAATCTGATTTTCTAATTCATTATATCTCTTATCTAAGGATCCAATCTGCTTTTAACTGTTTCCACTGCATTATTTAATTGCTATTTTTATTGAATGATTTTTAATAATAATGTATTCACATGAGTCAGACTCTAGAGGTTATAAAAACCTATACAGCAGACTTCTGCTTCCGGAAAGATGGAGGAGATGTACTTTTCCCTATCCCGCCCACTAAATACAACTAAAAACCTTGAACATCACATATGAAATAAACATAAGACTATGAAAACATAAGTCTTATGAAACATAAGACTATGAAAGGTGGAGAGAAGTAGGCAGATTGGCTCAGAAGAAGGAATGACACAGTGGTGAGTTCCCTAGATTTTCCTGTGGCCTCAAATATCTCAGATTTGGAGCTGAAGAAGCTGGAAACCCAGAAACACCAACGGACATACACCCCTAAATGTTCTAACTAAAGCCTGTTCTCTTTAGCCAGGAAAAAGGACAGCCTATTAAGACAGAAAACTTCCAAACAATAATTGCTCTATTCCAGGCAAACACCACAGAAAAATCAGAGTTCATTCCCATCCAGGCCAGCAAAGGTTGAATGGGGGCCTAGACTTTCACCCTCATCCATCCATAATGAGAGGCTCAAACCCTGCAGGAGTAGCCTCAGAAAAGTCTGAGTGAAGTCAGGAGCTAAGACTTTCATCCCTGCTGGGTTCTAAATATGTGTAGAGGAAGCATTTAAGGTAAGTATATCATGAACAGGGAGGCTAGAAGGATGGAAAAGGAAGCAAAGTTTCCACACTTTGTTTAAACTGGTAGAATGTCAACACCAATCGACTATGATGGGTTACATACAAACACATAATGGAATATCTGGAGCAACAGCAAACAAAACTACACAAACAGATACACTTTACAACACTACTGGTAAATCAAAATGGAATTCTAAACAGTGTTCAAGTAACCCACAGGAAGTGAGGAAAAGGAAAACAGAAAGAAAAAAATGGAGAGAACAAAGAGAAAGTAACAAATAAAATGGCAGACTTAAGCCCTAGCATATTAATAATTATATTAAGTGAAATTATTGTGGGATCTTCAATGTTCGGATGGGCTCCCTGTTCAAAATGGGAGACGGAGCACATGTGTTTGCCTCACCATGTGGGGTCTCAGTGGACTATAGATTTTTGATACATTTCTGGAAGATAGAAAGCAGATGGAGTCATGCTGACAGAAAACAGAACACAGGAAACAAAAGAAGGATGCAGTAGAAGTGGAAACCATTCTTCTTGACTAAACCCTTGCGACTGTTTCCCTAGATCTACTAACTAAAATATTATCACCTGGCAAAAGGGGGAATTCAAGCCCTATGTATGGTGATCATTCTGTTGGCAGTGCCTGGGCCCTATCGTTAAGTATTTTGACCACCACACCTAATAACAAATCTTCAGTCATTCCTTCCTCCAACCCATCCATTAATTTTTTATTATTTATTCGACCAAGAGTTACTGATTAGCTACTAAATGCGAGGCACTGTTGTAAGTGCTGGGGAAACAGCAGTGAACACAGTGCACACCATCTTGGATGTGGTAGTTTCCGTCCTCGTGGAAAACAAACAATACACATGAAAACAAAGATAAAAGGAGATCATTTTAAACAGCAGTGAGTTCTATGAAGGCAGAGACTTTGCACAAAGTAGTCTATTTCCTTCCACCTGCTCACTACAAATAAACGTATTAACGATTGAACTGCTACAGCATTCCAAGGGCTATCTATATGACACCTACCCCAAGTGATGGGGCCCTCATCGCCACCAGCGAGTGACACAACTCTAGATTCCCATTCTTAGAGTGTGCTTCCTGGTACCACTCCTAGGTCACTGTTTTAGGTCAGGTTCCCTAAGGGTCACGCCAAAGATGAGGATTCCTATACCAGTGATTTACTGAGGAAGTGTTCTCAGGGAAAAATCCTTAGGGAGGGAGGGAAGCAGAATTGGGCAGCACAGAAGCTGGGCAAAGGGGTAGTTTCAGCTGAACTGTGACTCAGCTTGGCCTCCCTGGGAGCTCTGGAGCATGAATCATACCAGAGGTTGTCTACCCAGTGGCAAAGGCAACTGTACTATTTATTATGCCTGTGCTTTGGTCAGCCTTGGGCTAGAATCTGCCCCAGGGCAGGCAGGGGAGTGGTGGCAGGTAACCTGTCAGGCATCACCACTTGAGACACATGCTCCGGTCATTGGAGGGGAGTCCTCTAGAGAAAAGTGTTGGTGTAACAGCTGAGGCATGGATTTTAGAGCCTAGGAAGGGAAATTTGTGTGGAGTTTTAAAGCCTCTGCTACACCACTGCGGTCTTCTGCCATTCTGAGAATTCTGCTACATGAACTTCTTTTCCATGTGCTTCCCAGACAGTCTTCTCTCATGGACCACTAATCCAGATTCACCTACTTCTACCTTGCAAAACAATCCTCAGAGTCTCTGACTTATAAATGACGCCCTTCCCTGGCTTGCATTGCTAACAGTGCATAAATCCTCTCACTGGACATTTTTTGATTGACTCTGTCGAAATTTGGAAGAGGTGAAAGCGTTAAAAAAATGATACAAATGAACTTATATACAAAACAGAAATAGACCCACAGACACAGAAAACAAACCTATGGTTACCAAATGGGAAAGGGGAGGGGGGATAAATTAGGAGTTTGGGATTAACATAAACACACTACTACATATAAAATGGATAACCAACAAAGACCTACTGTATAGCACAGGGAACTCTCTTCAACATTTTGTAATAACCTATAAGGGAAAAGAATCTGAACGGGAAGTGATATATACATATGTATAACTGAATGACTTTGTTGTATACCTGAAACTAACACAGCATTGTAAATCAACTGTTCTTCAATTAAAAAAAAAAGATTAAATGGTGGGCTGAAATCACTATCTTGAATTCAAAGTCTGAGTTTCTTGACTTCCTGAACTTTCAGTTTGGAAATATTCTTATCATCAGGTTTATTTTTATGGATGTAACCTTGTTAAGGAATCATGACACATTATAGCCTTTTATGTTGAACACCTCCTTGCATGCTGCTAGTAGATATGACATAAATCCTGGTAACACAATCAGTCTTTTAGGTTGGTCCAGGATCCAGCCTTCCTTTCTTGTTGAAGCAGCAGCTGAACTTCAGAGGAAAGAAGGAGCACTCCAGATTCAACCTCAGCTGGCTACCAAGTGAATGAGATGGAAACTTCCTACCCCACACTAACAGCACATATTTAGCCCATTGGTTGGTCTTCCTCCCTACGAGAAAGCTTCCACTGATTACTGGTCTTGGGAGATGCGCATTCTCCCAGGCTTTTGGAGTCCTCAAAGTGTCACAAATGCCGAGAAGAAACAGGGAAAGAGGAAGGAGAAGAAGCAAGGAGACAATCTTCTGCCCTGTTTACTATTTACAAACCAATCGTATGTCCTGATTTCTGTCCTGGATGCAATCTGGGTTCTCAGCATTTTAAGAAGAAATTGAGAAATTTTTCTGTAGCTATGATAAAAAAAATTTCTGGAGGTCTATGGTGCTATGTACTGGAAATGCAAAGGGGAAGTATACCAGTTCAGTTTAGTAAACCATAACTCTTCTTGTTGTCAAGGATTTCATAGCTTTGCTCACACTTGGGCAAGCTCTCAGAGCAGATCTGACAATATTTCACAAATACCACAAAAGAACTTGCTCAGCAAGGAACATTCCAAGCTTGGCACTAAAACAATGTAATCTATCAAACGGCACCAGCAAGTCTCACTTGATATGAATAATCCACAGGACAGACCAGTACCAACCTTAGACCTGGGCAAGAGGGGGCCCTGACTTTAGGCCCACAATTAAGAGGGTCTCACCCCAGCCCTTCTCTGGACATAACCTCCTCATAGGCTAAGGGGTCCAAGTTGCCAAGGAGACATGCCTACCTAGAGCCTATATTCCTCCTTTTAAACCATGTTCCCAGGTATCAGAGACCCTAGAATTTTAGCACTGCACAACCCTTTTTCTCAGTCCCTCTACTCCAGACTGAATAGTTCCAGTGTGCACACCAAGGGGCAGGTGTTCTGAGAATATTGAACACAAATGTGTGTACGAGGTCCTTCATGTGTTGGGCAAACCCCAGGTTGGGAAAAGAAAAGGAGGAGAATGGTCTAGGCGCCGGCTCTTCCCACACCATCACATTCCAGCAGAGAACTCTGAAGAGTCGTAGAATTCTAATTTTGTGTGTGTGTTTACATGTGTATAATAGTGTTAATATATAATACTAAGATTAGTATTATTAGTATATTATATATATATTCCAATCATCATAGAGTCAGTCCAGGAACTCTGTGCCTACAGCCCAATGTTCTTAGTTGCTTTAAGCAACCATTCACCCTGGGGCTCCTGCCATCTCACCAGGACACCTACAGAGTGGGTCTCCACCACCACCAGAAACCAGAGACTTTGGCCCCCTTCTCAGCCTTGGAGAATCTCCTCCCTTCTCTTGCTGCTTTCTTATACCTAATCTCTCCAATTGTTTTAGGCTTACCCAAGTGCCAAGAAGAAAGACTGTGCTCAAGCAACTCAGGCTTTAGGCACTGCAAAAACATCTGGGGCAAAGGAAACACAGGCCTTAAAACTAGGTACAAATTCCAGAGGGAAAAGCCATCTCAAATATCTAAGTTTTCCAGCAGTAAAAAGAAAATACAAAGTAGTACCTCAACAAACAGTCACGTAGGATATTCGAATTGTTATGTATCTTCCATCATTTTAAATAACACTATAAAAAATCTTTTGTATATGTGCCTATATTCTTGGCATGGATTTCAAATAGCAGAAACACAAGATATCATTCAAGGGGCCCTACTTAAACAAATAGAGAATGAGGTCCTTAATTTCATGGTTGAAGGGGAAAGGAGAACCTTTTCGTCATTTAACCGAGTTTGCTTTTCCAAGAAGATACCTTAACATACCTGTAGGCGAGATGAACTACTTTTCTGAAAGCCAGTAGTTTCCTGGAGGAAACTCAACTCCTTATGCCTGACATTCAAAGTTAGGAGAACTTATCAGGATGGATTGTGATGGTCTGACCAAGTTCTGCCATCAAGAAAGAATAGCAGGACTTCCCTGGTGGCTCAGTGGTTAAGAATCCGCCTGCCAATGCAGGGGACACGGGTTCGAGCCCTGGTCCGCGAAGATCCCACATGCCACAGAGCAACTAAGTCTGTGCGCCACAAATACTGAGCCTGTGCTCTAGAGCCTCTGAGCCACAACTACTGAGCCTGTGTGCCTAGAGTCCGTGCTCTGCAACAAGAGAAGCCACTGCATTAAAGCCCACGCACCGCAACAAAGAGTAGCTCTGCCCCCTTCTCGGCACAACTAGAGAAAGCCCACGCACAGCAACGAAGACCCAGCACAGCCAAAAATAAATGAATAAATTTATTTATTAAAAAAAAAGAAAGAACAGCAAAGCCCTCCTAGGACACTCACCAGGAAGGAAGGGAAGTTTGGGATGGTACTGGACCTCCTCACAGGCTTAGGAAATTTGGTAGGGGAGGCTGGTTCTATACAGCGTGAGGCTGAAGAGGGAAGCAGTTTTGCATCTGTGACTCACACAAAAGTTTGCTAATCCAAACTCTTGCCCATGCACAGAGATGGGTTTGGACTAGCAGAGACATCCCTGCCCCAGTGGGCAAGCAGGACAGATCTCCAGCAGCAGCAACTGTAGCAGAACTGATTCATCCTTCCGGGCCCCGTCTCCTCTGGAGTGTTAAGGCAGAGCTGGTCACTTTTGCCTGTTGTCCTTGACCACTGAGGATGCAGGAGAGAACTCCAGAGGAAGAATTTGGGGTTGCCTGAATTAATAATTGGAAAAATAAGAAATGGGAATATATTTGTATCCCAAGCTGAAGAAAGAGGTCATGAAAAACACACTATCAGAATCACAGATTTATTCACACCACAGCGCAAAGAAAATATAGAAAATGTAGATTCTTTGTTGCTTCCTTGAGTATTCCCACCTGCTGCACAGAGGAGAAACCGAAGGTTTAGTTTACCACAGTAAACTTGGTCCGATAACATTATTTAGATAGTCCTTTAGGAATGTAGGCACCTCGTATGAAATTCTTTAGCTCTTGAAACCAAGCGGGGGGACTTCCCTGGTGGTCCAGTGGCAAAGAATCTGCCTTACAATGCAGGGGACATGGGTTCAATCCCTGGTCAGGGAACTAAGATCCCACGTGCCGTGGGGCCACTAAGCCCATGTGTTGCAACTACTGAGCTCGCACGCCTCAAGGAGACAGCCTGCGTGCCACAAACTATAGAGCCCACGTGCTCTGGAACCCACGTGCCACAACTACAGAGACACGCACAACAAGAGAAAACACACACGCCACAACCAGAGAGAAACCCGCCTGCTGCAATGAAAGATCCCACACGCCTCAACGAAGATCCTGCATGCCGCAACTAAGACCTGACACAGCCTAAAATAAATAAGTAATAAATAAACCTTAAAAAAGAAAGAAAGAAAGAAACCAAGCAGGACCCTGTGGAGCTCCTGGGCATGGAAGCATTTCTGTGTCCCCCATTTCTTGCTCGTAGGGATGAGGGTTCAGCTTCCATGACCCTCCCTGAGTTCTAAAAGCCAGGTTCTAATCAGCTGCTAATCAGGGAAGAGAGGGGATGCAGAAACAAGGGAGGAACAATAGTGCAGCCTTGGGACAGGGTTCTGGTTCTGCCTCAATGAATACACATAACAATATCTTCGAGCTTCTCTGCAGAACTAAAACCCCAACAAATGGAAGATGTTAACTACTTGATGAAGCATTCCTCATTCCAGAGAGAAGGTCACAGTTTGATAACCAGGAGAACCACAGGAGCTCATCAGGAGACCATCTGAGGCCAGATTAAAGGAATGCAGGCCTTGTACACACCCTGATCCTTATCAGCAAACCTGCCCTTGAACCACTGCTCTAAAACTCCTCACCAAATGCCCCCGCGTTGGGACACACAATTTTGAGGGCATTAGCCTGCTGTGTCCCCCTTTGCCTGGCAAAGCAATAAAGCTGTTCTTTTCTACTTCACCCAAAATTCTGTCTCCAAGATGCAATTCAGCACCAGTGCACAGAGGCCGATGCCATCACTCAGATGAGTTTACCCATCCTCCGTCCCTCTTCAGGATGGTATTGGAGCAAATGGCAAAGGGATTTCCTCACCTTATGAAAGCAAGAAAAAGGGGGTCCAGGATTGCATGCAGTACCCCTGGATACTTGCTGGTCCCCCCAAAAGAAAGCCTGTCTGTGTGTCTACTGCACTGGTGACCACTGAGTTATGCACAACTGGTTACATACTAGTGTATACAACCAGAGACCATGGTCCAAGCCATTTGACCCCCCCCACACACACACAAAGACTCTACCTCATACCCATTGTGGACCAAAAAAAAAAAAGTTCAATTGAAATAAAATAGTTTAATTGGAAATAGTACAAATGAACAAATGGTGCTGGGAGAAATTTACGGTACAAGAGTGTCCTCAAAGTATCACAGTGACAACGCTCATGGAAGACCTAACTGGTTTAATGTATGTTCTTTTCTTCCGTCAGTATGGACTAGTTCATTGAAATTAACAGATTCCAAAACAAGCCTAAACATGTTCTGCTTACGTTCTAGGAATTATAATTATATGCCTTTCATGATTCAATGGTCAAACAAAATTCCAGCCAGCAATAAGTTTTCCAATATTCTGGGAAAAGGGCATGCTATTTTGCACGTGTTTAGAACCATTGACAATGACATTGTGTGTGTGTGTGTGTGTATATATATATATATATATATATATATATATATATATACACACACGTATATATATGCATAGTCAAGATTTTCTTTTTATTTCTTCAAGCCAGGGCAAAGTGAGAAGCCTCCCGCCAAAACTTCAAGGCATAGGGATGAAAGAATTGCTCACCCTCCCTAAATCTGAAACCTCCAAGATGGGCACAACTAAACCAGAGCTTTGTGCCGTTGGACAGCCCCTGGCTGCAGACCAGCCCTGCAGGATGGGCAATCTGCCTGAAGCACTTGTGAGCCTGGAATCTCTTTAGCAGAACACTTGGCTTGAGAACAGTTTATCTCCAGGAAATGTCTTTGGTGGGGCAGGTGCGGGGGGGGCGGGGAGGGGGGGAGGACTGAAGGGTCTACTTTACTTGAGATTTTTTTTTTTTTCAGCAGAGAGATTTCAAAACAATCCTCATTCATGTCTAAATGGGTCTTTCGCAGCTAGATTAAAGAAGCTTCTAAGGGCTGTAGAACAGTTTTAAGGGAAAGACTATTCAGTTAAAGTGAAACCTGCAATTGCTAGGGGCCATTTGCTCCTGCAAATAGCTAGCACCAAAAGGAAACTAAGAGTGTATTTTATGAGTATGTGCCTTTTGAAAAGAAATCTTTATATTTAATATCCGTTGTTGTTGTAAGGAGAAACTGAACAACAAGGTGCTGTAAGCGACAGGAAATGGACAATGTTAATACAGTCAGCCCTCCATATCTGTGGGTTTCACATCCACAGACACATAGGGCTGACTGGACTGGCCATTTTACATATGGGACTTGAGCATCCTCAGATTTTGGTATCCGTGGGAGTCCTGGAACCAATCCCCCGTGGATAATGAGGGATGACTGTATAAATCGATTTACTTAAATTCCTCCACTTGAAAATTTTTTTTTTTTTTTTTTTGCGGCTCCGGACGCGCAGGCTCAGCGGCCATGGCTCACGGGCCCAGCCGCTCCGCGGCATGTGGGATCTTCCTGGACCGGGGCACGAACCCGTGTCCCCTGCATCAGCAGGCGGACTCTCAACCACTGCGCCACCAGGGAAGCCCTCCACTTGAAAATTTAATGTTTGGCAATCTTAATTTGGGAAGGGTTTATTGTGGGATTTTCAAGGTTTCCATGACTTTCCAGTTCAAGACAGAAGAGGAAACACATGGGTTTGTCTCACCATCCCGGGCCTGGGTGGACTACAGATTTGATCAATGTCTGGAAGATGGAAAGTAGATGGGGTCATGCTGACCAATAACACAGCACAGGAAACAAGATAAAGAGGCGGTGAATGCAGAATCCATTCTTCTCTGCTAAAACTCTGAGAGGCTTCTGGCGAGGCACAGGCAGGTGTAGAGAGTAGAAGGGGGAAAGAAAACTAGAAATGTCTCCTCTCAGCCATTCCCTCCTTTCCCAGGCCCCTGACCAAGCAGAGTGATGGGTGACAACAGCATTTAATCCCCAACAAAAGCTAGAGGCTCTTCTCTAAAATATCCATATCTAAATATGGATAGAATCAAGGTTGCTCGTGTGGGTACTGGCACCTCAGAGTGAAATGATCCTTATTTTGGTATTGCCTGCTTGCTCATCACTTTTATTCCCTAAATTAAAGCCTGCCAAGTATCCCAAGCCCTCCCATTCAGGGTCGAGAGGTCTATTGGAGGAAAAATCGATAGGAAAAGCTCACATCTGTGGCTAATGTTAACCAATCCAGTCCTCCACAAAAGGGAACTGAGATCCAGACATCAGCAAACATCTAAGACAAACCACAGGATCAGTGAGAGACCAAGAGGAATAAATTGCCAAAAAATAATATTGACCCTTGAGGAAAAAGCAATTTTTCACAGAACTAAGAAAATCTAAGGAAAAAAAATATTCTAATTCGTTTTCTCCGAAAAGTTTGAGAAGTTACTGAGATAGTGTATCCACAACCACAAGAACAGGTTGCTATAGAAAAGGAGAAAAAACAATGTGTTTTTAAAAAACATTGTAGCTAAAAGAGAAAAGTTAACAGAAGAATATATAGTTGACTGATTTCATTAATGATCCCATTTCTTCAGCCCTCACTTTATCCACATCGTTTGCTACTTAACATCACGGGTAACTTCCCTATTTGTCTCTGGGTTTGTCCAGGTGAATTCCTTTAACCAAGGACGTTAGCAAGTGACACAGAAAGAATCCAGAAACACGTGTTCCCTTTCTTCCACTTATGCCATGGAAAGGCCTAAGCTAGGATTGTGGATGTGTGTGTGAGATGCGTGGAGCAGGCCTTCAGCTGGCAGCCTGCCTACTCTTGGTCACACTATCGAGCCCAAGAGACATCAGAAGAATTGCCCATTCAAGTATCAGCTAACACTCCCCCTCAGAAGGGCTTTCCCTGACCCCTCCACCTAACGAATCCCTCCTTGGCAATTGTCTCATTACTGCTATACTGCCCACATAGCACCCATCATTACTAAATGACCTTGTTTCTACCTCTGTGTTCATGTTGACTGTTTGTTCTCTCTACTTGAATGAAAACATCACCCTATCAAGGACCCTGTCCATCTTCCTCACTAATGTTTCTCTAGCATCTACAACAATGTCTTGCATTTAGCAGGTCATCAGTAAGGATTTCTTAAATAAATGAATTTTAAAATGAATGAATGGGTTGGCAGAAGGAAAAACTAAAAAGGAGATGGGTTATTAGCAGTGATAGTCAAAATATTTACCAACTGATATGGCCCATATTAGACAAATTAGAAAGGTCACCATCCATAGGAGGCCTGGAGGTCACCCTCTTACCAAGTGAGTAACACTTTACTTAGTTCATCTAGGGAAGATCCAGAGGATCCCTGAAGTACAGTAGTGTCCCCCACCCCCGCCTCCGCATTCCGTGGTTTCACTTTCCTTGGTTTCAATTACCCCCCAGTCAACCATGGTCTGAAAATATTAAATGGAAAATTCCAGAAATAAGCAATTCATGACTTTTAAATTTTAAGACGTTCCGAGTAATGAAATCACACCGCTCTGCTCTGTCTGCCCAGGACATGATTCAACCCTTTGTCCAGCAAATCTCGCCTATCAGCTTGTCTTGGTTATCAGATCAACTGTCTTGGCAGAGCTTGTGTTCAAGTAAACCTTATTTTACTTAACGATGGCCCCAAAGCATAAAAGTAATGATGCTGGCAATTCAAATATGCCAAAGAGAAGCTTGAAAGTACTTCCATTAAGTAAAAAGACAGAAGTTCTCAACTTGATAAGGAAAGAAAAAAATCGTATGCTGAAGTTGCTAAAATCTACAGTAAGAACAAATCTTCCATCTGTGAAACTGCAGAGAAGAACAAGTTTGTGCTCCTTTTGCTGTCGCACCTCAAACTGCAAACGGTATGGCCACGGTGCATGATAAGTGTTTAGTTAAGATGGAAAGGCATTAAATGTGTACAATAGGGTATTTTGAGAGAGAGAGCCCGCATTCACATATCTTTCATTACAGTATATTGTTATAAGTGTTCTATTTTATTATTCGTTATTGTTAATCTCTTACTGTGCCTAATTTATAAATTAAACCTTATCATAGGTGTGTTTGTATAGGAAACAACATAGTGCATGCAGGGTTCGGTACTATCCACTGTTTTAAGCATCTACTGTGGGTCATGGAACATATCCCCTCGTGGATAAGGGGGAGCTACTGTACTTCAACATCTTAACAACTGGGTTGGCTCCTGGTACATACAGTTTGAAGACGACTCTGGTGATTAGCAAGGCCATGAAATGAGACAGTAACAAAGTCCCATAAACTGGACAAATACATCATGTGACTCATTTTTAAGTGGTCAGTAGTACCATCTTGGTGCCCCCAAATCTTACATTGCTACTGTTGGATCTCGTATCAGTGGCTACATAAAAAGAGGATTGCTAAGCTTGAACATCAAGCTCTCAGGCATCGCTCTTGCTTTATGGCACTGAAGTCATTTAAGGAAAAGAATGAGATCACTTACACTTCTTAAAAACTGTTTCCCACTTCACCCACTCACATTTCTCTGAAGTCAGTGAGCCACTACTTCTGCTTGGCAGCAAAGAGCTGCCCTCTCTTATTTCCCAACGTCCTCCTTCTTTGCCAAGATAATCTTTCCCAGACAGGGGCATTCAGGAGGAATAGAAGTCTCCAGAAATGGGAGGGAGGGGGGGAATCCCACAGAAAAGGCCCTGGCAGTGCTTAGTTAAATGAATTCCACATTTGGATAGGAACCAGCCGCTGACACACGTATGAGAAGCTTAGGAGAGAATGTGTACTGAATAGTTCACCAAAACCAAAAAACAAAAATTTAATTTTTCAGGTCATGGAGAAGAAGTCTCATTGAAAGAATCCATCAATTAATTTTCCATACAAAATATCTGTTAAATGCAAATGGCAGGTTAACTACTAACCAAAATAATCAACATTATAAAACTTCACTTGCTTGGTTGAAAAAAGAAAGCCTGTGCGAGCCAATTTTTAAAGAGAGGGATGGTTTATTTCTCTAAATGCTCTTTTACTGAACAGACAAGGATAACTACTAACAGCCTCCTGGAAAACCTATCAGGAATGAATGAGAAACATTTTTAATGACTTCAAATTGTTATATCCAGTTGCTTCCAGCATGCATAAAAATAGATTATTATCACCATATTAAGTACCCTGTCTTGTTTCTTAGAAATATCTTTCCCCATACATGTGAACATTTAAGACATCAGCCCACACAATGATACGATGATTAAAACCATAAATAGGTTGGACGTTAACTAATGAACGTTTCCATTTTTAGAAAACCAGCAGCATTATCGGAGAAAGGGATAAAAGAGCTGCAAGTACAGAGCTTTTAACCCTACCTCCTGCTGCCAAGGGGCTGTTAAATATTTGTAAACAGAAAGCAACCATAGAAGAAAAGCTTTCTGATTAATGGGGGCAAGTCTTTCAGGAAACACCCAACTTGAAAGATACTCTTTTCCCTGCCAAAAGCCAGAGAAGACACTAAACCCTCTCCCACCACAACTTCAGGAATTTTTTAGATGGCTTTTTTTTTTTTTTCTCAGAAGGATTAACATTATGGAACAGACAGAATTCCAGTATCCCTACATTTCATAGATAGCAAAAAGAACTCACAAAGAGCCAAAGTAATGGGAAAAGTTGATGAAATCATGTAGCCACAGTGGAAATTTCCTTAAAGAGCAAACTTTGGTCTGTTACAAAGTTTGGTCGGTGAAATCATTTTGTCTTATCTGAAATCAAGCGGTAACTAACATAGTATGTCCCATGTGATATGGTGTCCAGGGAAGACCAGCCTAGTGGTGACTACACCAGGCTCAGGGTTTAACCAATAAACCTAATGACAAGAATTGGTAACTAACAATATGGACATATCATAGATACGCACATGGAGAGAAAGGGGCAGGGGGAGTAGGCTGTGATGACTATGGTTATATAACAGAAGTGCTATACTTTATTTCATAGTTTGGGATGACTCACTGTTTTATAAAATCCCAGGCTGAGTCACTTCATTATTATAAGCCAAGAAAGATGAAATGAGAGACTGAGCTGGCTTGCATCCTTACTACCCTGGGGGCAGAGCCTGGCAGCCCCAAACCAGAACCATGCTGAACGGGTTCCATTTCCCTTTCAAGTAGACCCCACATCAAAACTGGTACAAAATCTCTGTTCTGACACTTCTCCTAATTACAGAGGGGGCCAGTAATTTATTTTGAGGATCAATGTGTAAGAGAAAAAAAAAAAGTTATAAAAATCACTTATCTCCATGTTGAAGTAGTAGTTTTAGGCACTTTACCTAGTGATAAAACGTCAGATATAGCTAATTGCTAAGCCAGTTGGAACAACGCTTGCAACCTGGGTCAGACACCTGGGAGAAGATAGACAGACAGAATGGCAACACGTAAATATCGAGTAAAAGCTGAAGACAGACTGAAGTCAAAAATGAAGAGCTCAGAACACCAAGTGGTCATAGAGGGAAGCCTAAACACCATGGTCAGAGAGGCACATTCAAGATGAAGGTCATAGAGAATACTACTCACCCATGAAAAAGAATGAAATAATGCCATCTGCAGCAACATGGATGGACCTACAAATTATCATACTAAGTGAAGCCAGACAGAAAAAGACAAATATCATATGATATCACTTATATGTAGAATCTAAAAATAAAATGAAACAAATGAACTTCTTTACAAACCAGAAACATACAGACATAGAAAACAAATTTGTGGTTACCAAAGGTGAAAGGGGGTGGGGAAGGATAAATTAGGAGTTTGGGATTAGCAGATACAAACTACTATATATAAAATAGATAAACAACAAGGTCCTACTGTATAGCACAGGGTACTATATTCAATATCATGTAATAACCTATAATGGAAAAGAATCTGAAAAAGTATATATGTGTGTGTGTGTAAATATGTATATATATAACTGAATCACTTTGCTGTACACCAGAAACTAACACAACATTTTAAATTAACTATACTTCAATTTAAAAAAATAAAAAAGAAGATTAAGGCTATGGCCATAGAATTTGGAGGAGTATATGCTAGGTGCAGAAGCCATGCATAGTATATCTGAGAGCCAAGCTCCACAGAAAGAACAAACATCAATTACAGACAAGTACAGATAAAAAAGATGGATGCACAGAGTGGGGAGACATGAGACTCAGGAGCTGAGATCTTAACACGTCTTTAATCCTTGTTCTCATACTGTTTTAAGGCCCAACTGCAACACTGCCCTTGAATCGCCTGTGAGACTTCTGTATTCTTATAATAAACTCCCTGACCCCTTTTCTTTAAGTCAACTCCAGTTGCTTCCTGTTACTTGCAACCAAAGAATTTTAATTGACATAGCACACGCTCGTTATAAAGATCTTGAAGCATATTGCCAAGTCGCTCTCCAGAAAGTTCATCGGGATTCATTTACCTGACAACACGGTCTGTTTTTCTCCACTCTCACTAACTCTGGATATTTCCATTCTTTCAAATCTTTACAAATTCTCTTTTATATTCTAATGACTGGCATTTGCAGAAATAGCTTTTGCACGCCATGGCTTTGCCACAGAAATACAGAAGGAATGGAGAGCAGGGAGAGGTTTTGGACTCAGGGAACAGGCACTCCTATTGACATAAATGTGTATTATCTTCCAATGGGAAAATGATGAGATCATCTGTGGCTAAATATGGGATAGTAAGATGCTAAGCAAGGGAATCTTGCAATGAATGGACAGAACAGTGGATGAATGTGCTCTGTGTCATATAGTCTAAGAGGAATAGAGCATAGTAGACACCTCTTGGGTCTCAAGGATTTCCTCTTCTTATGATCTCACTGATGTCCAGAGCTGATCCATCAAAAGGATGCATAATCCACCATACTACTGATATATTAATCATAACTTTACACAAAAAGATGAAGTGTAAGAATTAGAAAGGAAGGAACACTATCATTTTACTAGCTATAAGACTGACTACTCTGATAGCCTATGAACAACTGAAAATTATGAGAACTTATGAACGAGTTCAGAGAAGAAAATAGTGAAAAATAAACATGTGCAAATCGATATATTCTGGATAAAACTGATTAAAATAAACAATACAGATTATGTCACTCTCCATCACACAAAAAATTTTAATATCTGGGAACTAGCATGAAAATAAATCTGTTAGGTCTATATACAGAGTAACAAGCACAAAAAAAGAAACAATTCTCTTTATATAAATAAAGACTGCTTAAATAGAGAGACATATGTTTTGAGATGGGACTATTTAGTATTATAAGATGTAGGTTATCTCCTGAAGTCAATTAAAATTCAAAGATCTATTTAGAACTTGACAAAAATATTCATCTGGAAGAAAAGCCCATGAGGTTTATAAAATGTTGGTTTAATAGGGGGCACTTATCCAAACACGTATTAAAGATTAACATAAAGCTACAGTAATCAAAGAAGGCTGGTACTGGCAGTAGAATAAACGGAAAAAAATTCAGTTAAAAAATAAAGAACAGACTCAAAAAAACCCATGCATATATACATATATATATATATATATATGCCATGCATATGATAAAGGTTAGATTACAAACCACTGAGAAGAGAATGAATTATTAATATATTATATTTGAGATAAATACAGTCAGAGCCATTATGTATTTGTTACACTCGGTTGCAAAAACCCAGTATCTTCTCTAGCTAGTTGAAGCAGAAATGGGTTTAGTGCATAGTACTAAATGGCTTACAGAATCATTAAGAGGACTAAAAAAAAAAAAAGGCTGCAGGCTGTATTTCCAAGAATGACTCCTAAAGCCACATGGTAGGTCTAGGCTAGGAGAGTTGGTGCCGAATAGCTAAGTTGCCTCTACTATTGCCAGCTCTGAAACCATATTACCTCTGCTAGTTTCTGTATCAGTAAAATGGATGTCATATACCTTACCTTCCTCCCCACTCAATTCACTTGCAAAGTCAAGTCTCACACAAGTACATCCCATTCACAAAACCTAAATCACATCGGAAACACTAGCTACCCAGATGTATGGGACTTTTAGCTTTCCCGCATGTGCAGTGCAAGAGATGCATTAGAGGAGGAATAGATGGTGAGCAGACCAATTCACACAGACCAAGATAACCCTCAGATAATTTACATATAAAGAACCAAGTCAGAGAGTAGAACAAAATGCAGATATATTTAAATATGCTGTATCTTGTAATGTGATATATAATAGAAATTGGAAAAATCCTAAAGTTATCAGTATGAAATAGCTTAAGTTAACTATAGTACATGTGTGGACTGTCATGCATCTATTAAAAGAATTACTTTTTTCACAGAAATTTTGCTTTACCAATAATAATTATTTCAGAGAAAACTGTAAAGAAATATAAATACTTAAGTGTATTCAGGTACCTTCTTAAAAACCTTCAACTATTACTAATCACAGATTTTTTTTTTTTTGCAGTATGCGGGCCTCTCACTGTTGTGGCCTCTCCCGTTGCGGAGCACAGGCTCCGGACGCACAGGCTCAGCGGCCATGGCTCACGGGCCCAGCTGCTCCACGGCATGTGGGATCCTTCCGGACCGGGGCACGAACCCGTGTCCCCTGCATCGGCAGGCGGACTCTCAACCACTGCGCCACCAGGGAAGCCCACTAATTACAGATAAATCACAGATTATTACCACTCTGGTTTCCCTTACAGTTTTCTTTTTCTTTTTTTTTTACATCTTTATTGGAGTATAATTGCTTTACAATATTGTGTTAGTTTCTGCTGTATAACAGAGTGAATCAGCTATATGCATACATATATCCCCATATCCCCTCCCTTTTGCGTCTCCCTCCCACCCTCCCTATCTTACCCCTCTAGGTGGTCACAAAGCACCGAGCTGATCTCCCTGTGCTATGCGGCTGCTTCCCACTAGCTATCTGTTTTACATTTGGTAGTGTATATATGTCCATGCCACTCTCTCACTTCGTCCCAGCTGACCCTTCCCCCTCCCCGTGTCCTCAAGTCCATTCTCTACGTCTGCGTCTTTATTCCTGTCCTGCCCCTAGGTTCTTCAGAACCATTTTGAGGATAATTAATGGTATGAAAAGATGTTCACAGTGGATCACTGAATTTTAAAATCAGATAAAACACTGTGAGGAGTATAATCCTATTTTGTGAATTATTCCTGTAAATTGTGGTATACTCATTAATAGATATATTACATGTAATGTACATATTTAATTTATGCTCTAGGACAACACAAACACACACACATATTTATCTGGGGAAAAAGAATGAGAGTAAGGAGAAAAAAGGTTATACACCAAAATGATAACACTGACTATCTCAGGACAGTGGGATTGTGGGTTAATTTTATTTCTTTTTTCTTGCTTATAATTTTAAAATGGATACATAACAACATAGTAACTCCTCTATTACGAAAGAAGGTTGCTTTTTTATAAAGAAAAGGAGGATAAATCAATATAATTTAAAGATTTTTAAAATCCTAAGTAAAATATTAGCTGAGAAATATTTTTAATAAAAGTTAACATTTACTGGGAACTTACTATTTGACAGACACTATTCTTAGTGCTTTAAATGTATTGATATATTTACTCTTTATAAAAAGTGAAAAGGTAGATACTATTATTTTACACTGAGGGAAACTAACCCCCCAAAAAGGTTAAGCAAGTTGCCTGAGGTCACACAACTTACAAGTGGTTGAGCCGGGCAAGGCAAACCGGTTATAGAACCCTGCTCTCAATTCTAGCATTAAATAGTGTTATTAACATTGTTAGCTAACATTTACTGGGCACCAACATACAATTCAATTCAGCTATTTAAGGTGTACAATTCAATGGCTTTTCGTATATCCACAGACTTGTGCATCCTTCACCACAATTAACTTTGGAACATTTTCATTACCCCAAAAAGAAAATCCACACCATTTAGTTGTCGCCGGCCACCTCCACCAATCAACCTAAGCAAAATATATGTTTGATGCCTAATCTACTGTATCCTTGCAACGGCCCTGTATGGTTGGGACCCCATACCCACCTCCCCATACAGGTAAGGAAACGAAGGCACAGAGTGGTTAAGAAACTGGCCTGAGTTTACGCAACCAGCCAGCAGTGGAACTGGGACTTAAATTTAGGCTGTCTGCCTTAAGAACACTTCTCTTAACTATGATGTTATGCCACCATCACTATATTACATTCCAAAAGTTAAAATTTATGAACAAGTAGGAATTATTCCAATAATATAAGAATGGTTTGACTTGAATAAACCTAGTAATAAAACATATCAATAATTTCAATTTTAAAACTCATATGCCAAAAAACATTTGATAAAATTCAATGTCTATTTCTAGGAAAAAACAAAACAAAAAGATTTAAAAAACCCTAACCAAGAATAGAAGAATGCTTATACACCATCTCAAATAGATATAATACCTCACAGTGACACAATGAAGCCATCCATAAGTAATAAAGAATAAAACATGTCCATTATCATTACCCTAACGAATTTATTCTAGAAGTTTCATCCAATGCAGTAAGTCAGTAGAAAGAAAAAAATGACGTTTCTCTTGAAAAAGAAAATGCAAAAAATTATTTCTAGAGAATATATAAATAGAAAAATACTAGAAAATCAACTTCTAAGTCATTTTTGGTAATATAACATTCCAGTACTCTAAGAAATTGAAAAGAAGACTGTGAAAAATAAAACGAGATAAATGTGCGTGGGATTGGCCCATGGGAGTCAGCTCAGAGCTCAAATCTGTCTATCAGGCTGTACGGTCCCCGTAAACTGGAAATCATTAAGTCCTGCTTCACCTCACAAGAATGCATCCCAGTTAGGATTCTTTACATTCTTTTCCCTTGCCTATTTTAACTGGAAGAGGAGAGGATTTTTCATGGCTCTTTTGGTTACAGTGATTTGACATTTTATTAGTTACAGGATTTATCACCCACATGGAAAAAGGAAGAACTTTTGCAAAGGAAGAGTGGAAAAGCTAAGGGCCAACATTGCATATTCCCTTCTTCCCTGACCTACTAGTCAAAACCTCCAGGTGCGTAGGGTAAAAAGAAAGGACCTCTCCTTTGACGTCCGTGTAACTCTGAGGAAATTACAGAGTGACAACGTCTTGGCGCATCTCACAGACTGCTGGTGTCACCAGGGATCCAGGCTGAAGGGAATCCATGGCTTTGCCTATCCTGGAGCCCAAACATATCTGTTCAACTAGAGGCTATCAGGACTTCCAAGAGCTTTGACCTAACAAACTTACCAGATATTTTTTTGATAAACTGTCATTTATGCATCTTTGCTCTCTCTCCTCCCTCCCACAAAGGCTTCTGTGGGTAAGTTGTCAATATATTAATTTATCTTCAGAAGTAGATCAATAGCTGAGATGCACAGGATGAAAACTGAATTGGAGTCCAAACCCTGGTCTGAGACTCAGATTTTCCATTTAAATATCGTGGGTAATCTTAGCTGAGCCACTTAACCCCACATTCACCTAAAATTATCCTCATCATTGTTACCAATAACCTGCTGGTTTCTAAGCCCAATAGATCCTTTTATTTAAAAATCTCACATAATCTCTCTATGGCTTTAGACTCTGCAGATCACCTTTCCTCCCTGGGTTTCATCATACCACCTTTCTGGTTTTCTTCCTATCCGTCAGATGATTCTTCTTATTCTTTAGCTCACTCCTTGCATCGAGGATCTGACTTCAGCGCTCAGTTATTTGGGTTGAAAACCCTTTCTCTGGGTAGCCTCATCCAAATTCACAGATTCAAGTCCCAGACCTCTTTCCTGAGACCCAGAACTGTAGACTGGACATCTCCACCGGAACAAACCATGGAGACTTGAACACAACAGGCCCCAGGCTGAACTAAACATCTACCCCCACGCCTACTACACTGTCCAAATCAGAAAATGAGTTCCTCAGGTGAGGATGAGCCTGGTGGTCTGTGGATGACCCCTGAGTAGCAAGGTTTGAGAAGCGAGGCCTCTTTTTATAATCCCAACAACTAGATCATCAAGTCTTGTAACGTCCACCTTGTTGATATCCTTTTCCTCCCCATCATCCCCACCTCCACTGCCTTAATTCAAGATCTTATGACATCTCCTTCAATAGTCTCCCTAACGCCTTTCTGGACCAGGCTATTTTTTCCTACATACTTCTGCCATAAGGACCTTTATCAAAGACAAACCTGAGACTCTTCAATGGCTCTCTGCGGCTCTATAACTATTTAAGCTCCCTTATTTTGTACACAAGGCCCTTCATGGTCTGCCCTCATCCTATCTCTAGAATTTCATCTGCAATCACCTTCCCACATTCCCTGCACCTCAGTTAATTACTTCTATTTTCCCAAACATCATGCTCGTCCACTACGCTTGTCTCCCCTCCTTCTGTTGCAATGTCATTCCAAAACCCTAAGCTTACTCTTCTCTCATCCTCCTGGGATCAAGTCATTTGCCCCTTTCACAAGAAGTCTTCCCTTACCCTCAGTGTGATAGGTTGCATTTGTGCTCGCAATGCTTCACCATTTTCTGCATTTACATTTTTGCCATGGCCTCATCACGCGCAAAGTATACTTTCTCACACTTTAACTTTGAGGTCAGCTTTGTGCCTTCCTTTGGCCAATAACACAGAAGCAGAGATGATAACCTGCCAGTTCCATGTCCCTTTAAGCAAACTTCTGACATCGCTATGAGAAGAACATGTCTGAGCCTGTCCCAGTAGGAGCAAGAGAAACTCACGGAGCAGAACTTCTCCAGTGAGCTGACCTGAGTCTGGCTTTGATCAGCTGACCCTCAGAGGACCCACAGAATGTGAGATAAATGCTCACTGTTACATGGCACTGAGATTTTGTGATCGCTTGTTTGGCAGTATGTTCTAGCAACAGGTTAACCAAGAAGCCAATGTGGTTTGTCTCTTCTTTGTCCTCCAATAGCATCTTTGCATGCTTCTGTCCAGTTTCTTTCTGAGACAAATAAGAAAGCAAAACTGGCCCAGCTGCCAGTATTACCAGTAAGCACATCACACAAACTTCAGCCAGAGGAGAAAAAACTCCTCTGTGCATTCTGATTAAGTGTTTTTTTTTTTTTTTTTTTAAAGGCAAGAACACCCTGCCTAGCACTGCTCCTCCAAATACAGGAAGCCTTGAGCCCTTTCCTTTAGGTTAACTCTCTAATCAAAACAATTTTACCCTTGACTTTTACAAGACTGATGCCGACACATGTATGTTAAACCTTTATTTATAGATGACTATCAAGTGAAGAAACATGTTTTTCTGCCATGAAAAAGCTAATTTAACCTCGGTTATTTGGGGAGCCCAGCTCTGTTAAAGTGTGGAGTAACTCGAAAAACTTCACAAGTAAAAATACTTTTATTTTCCAAGTGCTCTTGTCTGAGCTTTTCTTTGCCACAAGGTAAGGTGTTGCGCATTGGGCTCTACTGGGCTCAGTATTCCAAAAGCCTGTATCTTGCAAGGGTCATGGTAGCTTGGAGATTTGTCAGTGAGAGCAGAAATCTGAAAGGCACTGTCTTGGGGAGATGCTAAATCAAAAAGACCAGCCCCTAGTCCAAACTCATCACCAAACCCAGATGAATAGGTGGGCAGAGAACCCCAGAATGAGTTTGGAGACAGACCTTGGGTACCCACTGTTACACTGATGAAAAGGTATTGCTGTACTGCTTTAGGGAGTGCAGCCTCAGGCACAGGTGAGAGTCATGCTGGCATGGACAACCTCTAATGTCAAGCTTTTCACATGCTGGTGCAAAAATTTTTTTTTTTTTTTTTTTTTTTGCGGTACGCGGGCCTCTCACTGTTGTAGCCTCTCCCGCTGCGGAGCACAGGCTCCGGACGCGCAGGCTCAGCGGCCATGGCTCACGGGCCCAGCCGCTCCGTGGCACGTGGGATCCTCCCAGACCCGGGCACAAACCCGTATCCCCTGCATCAGCAAGCGGACTCCCAACCGCTGCGCCACCAGGGAAGCCCATGGTGCAAAAATTTTGTATTTAATTCTTTTGTGCTGTATATACAAACAAGTCTATGATACTTGTGTGGCGATATTTAAAATGGTGTTTATGAATATAATTTAGCTGTATGAGGCATGCTTCTTATAGAATGTTAAATGAAAAAACAGAAAACAAAATGGCTTGCACACCATTATAATACATATTCGTAGAAAACAGACTGGAAGAAAATACATGCCCAAAATAGTTGTTAGGTGAAGTGAAATGAAGAGTCAGTCTCCAAGTGTTTCTATTTTTCAAAACAGTCAACGTAAAAACATAACTCACATAAAACAGCATACAAGTAAACACCGAAAATTTTAAAAGAAAGGTTTCTCAGTGAGCATTGAACCAGAACAAAGCAGTATGAAAAACTCCCTGGCGTCTCCCCATAGAAATACTCATATCAAGACTCCACTCCTCTCATTCCAGTCAGTGTGGTCCCATCTCCAAACTGGGTTGGAGATAAATGACTCACTCTTTGGCTCTCGATTTCTAGACTCCACATAGACTACCATCCTTCCAACACATTACAATTACTTCGATTATACGCCAGTTACAGATTCAGGACTGGTTTTCTTGATTAAACATGGGACATACCTGGATGTTTAGCCGAAGGTCTTGAAATATCTCAGCAGCAAAAGTACTCTGCTTTTTTACTGAGCGCTTGTACACAGAAACTAGAAGCTTCCTTTTTATTTCATTTTCAGAGGATGAATTTTCAGACTTCATCTCCAAAGGCAAGGCTTCCTCTGTTTGGTAGCTCCATACTATCTGCAGCCTGTTCCTGCTTTTAACAAGGGTGAGTGAAAGCAGCTGGTCCCAATCCCGTGTAACCCTTCACGGGCTTGATGTTTAAATGGTCCATCAGCTTTTTATTCAAATGAATTCACCTGCTATGTTTGGCTTTACCACTGAGGTTTTGTTTGCCAGGAGAGAAGTGAATTTTTTTCTGAATACCTGTGACTATCTCCCTCCCCACTGGTATTAAATCGAAGATATCGAAAAGGAATACTCAATATTGGTGCAAATATCCCCAGCATCGCCTTACTGTAAAGCAGAGTGTAGGGTGGCGTGGGGAAAGGAAGCAAACAAAGATATCTTTCTTTGTAGATTTCTTTTATAGGCTATCACACGTAGGCATGATGTTAGGTGATAAATACAATCTTTGTGCTAATAGGAATCTGTTTCAAATAACAGATTAGAAGTAATCTATTTATGGAACAACCAGATTGTAATAACAAAGAAATTAGTATGAGATTCCTGTAGGAATAACAAAATACCAAGAGTGCTTTTTAGAAAAGATTCACTTTGGGGACTAATAAAAGGGAATATAAAGCTTTACAAAACAATGGGATAGGAATATGCCTCTTGCCTTGCAGAGCTGACAGAACTGTTTGAACAAAAACACTTGGAGCAGAATATAGGAAAGAGAGGATTGGGACTGGATTTTCCAGGAACAGTTTGGAGATGGGCCAAATTGATAAGCTGGGGAGTCAACAGTCAGGTTCTTCTTATGATAGAGGCAGAGAAGTCAGAGTCAGAGGTTCATGTGCCGAGGCTTAGAGAACCATTTCTGGAAAGAGCCAGAATTCTGAACTCAAGTTAGGTATAAGCAGCAATGGGGATATGGCAGCAAGAACGGAAGCTGTGACTATTATGAATCTTGGACACAAGTGGACTTGGTTCCTGGATGATGTCACCTTCAAGGCAGCACGCTCAAAAGAGCCAAAAATAGTAATTTTTAAAAATGTCAATGTTAAACACACAACTCAAAACAAAAAAGAAAGAAATTGTACCCAATTCAAAACCCGTGCCTTTTCTCTTATTATGGAGATCAACTTCATATCTTTTCCCCTGAGGTCTTCTCCCCTCTTCATCTCCCATCTCCAGTTAGGGTTTTCTGGCCCCTTTCACTCTTTCCAGGAGCTAGTGAGGCAGAGAAAAATGCTCCTCAGAGAGAAGTAGAAGGGGAATAGCCAAGTGAGACAGCTCTCTCCTGGGTAAGGTGGGACGCTAAAATGATTTACATAGACTAATAATTTCTGACTATGTCTCCCTGCCCCTCTTTTCAAAATTACACCCCCAACACTCACATATACACACACAGACAAGAAAATTCTTCTATTAAGTGGGGATCCCAGAAGTTCTTTTTACTTACAACCTAGCTGTCCCTCTCTCTTCTACTGGGGACACTGTAAGTCACCCTTGTCATATGCTTCTGGATATCTTCCAGGTGGACAACACAGCCCCCTCCACTCTCCTTACTGAACTTGATGCTGGCAGATGGGCAAATTCCTGAGAGGCAAACACAGTCAACTCAATATTTAATGGAATGTCACTCCAGGAGTTCTGTCTCAGATTTTTGGTACCCAAGTTTTGTCTCTGGTAACAGTCCTCCTAGTTGCAGGTTACCACTAGATGTCTCTCTTCTCCTCAATCTACACCAAGGAGTGTGTACACTCCACCTCAGGGTCTGTAACCAAAAGGGGGAAAGAATATCTGTGTGGGCAGAGCCTGTCAGTGAATAATTAGAAATGCAATTCAGAGTCAGAACTTGGCTGCCTTGGAGAGGTCCACTGGCATCTCTCTTTCAGGTGCTCTGTCTTTAAAGAGTGGAGCTGCGTCTACACACTCTATCCCAGCATTAAGTTATCTTCATTAAGAAATCCTGTGCCTTCAAAGCTTTAAATGTTGACTTCTTTTCCTCCTCAACTCTATTCTTCTTAACAGTACGACTTAGAGGGTCTTCAGAGTGGCAGTGAAGTTCAATAATTCCTGATTGGAAATTGACACTGCGTGAATTCTAGAATCTCCATTCATTAACCACACCCAGAGAAAAACTTGTTCTCAGACTCCTCCAGTAAGTAGCCAATCAGATTGAGCCATACTGGGGAGGCCAAAAAAATGACATGTACAGTCACTGAAAGGGCTCAGATCAAGCTTACCCTTCACTGATAAAAAATATATTCACCAGGGCTTCCCTGGTGGTGCAGTGGTTGGGGGTCTGCCTGCCAATGCAGGGGACACGGGTTCATGCCCCAGTCCGGGAGGATCCCACATGCCGCGGAGTGGCTAGGCCCGTGAGCCATGGCTGCTGAGCCTGCGCGTCCGGAGCCTGTGCTCCGCAGCGGGAGAGGCCACAACAGTGAGAGGCCCGCGTACCAAAAAAAAAAAAAAAAAAAAAAATTATATATATATATATATATATATATATATATTCATCAAAGTACCCTGCAATAAAGAGGATCACTAGCTTAGTGCCTAGGCTCATCCTCTTGGAGACATAGAGTTAGCAAAACCAGGAAAAACTTAAAAAAAAAAATCACACTGTGTATTTTCAGAGCAATTTAATAGACTATAGGGATGCACAGAACTAACATGGGGGCTATGGGAAAAAGAGTAATCAGAGAACAAGAATGAGTTCCTGTAGGGGAAAAAAGATGATTTATCAAATTAAAAAATAAATAATAGAGGCCAGAAATAGCAGAATGGACACTAGACTGCTGAAAACAAATTAGAACAAGCACACCAAGAATTCACTCAGCTATTCAATAAATATTATTTAAGCACCTCCTCTGCTCTCTGTTCTGGCTCACATCCAGACACTGGGTATACAAGGAGCAAACAAACCCCTGCTCCTATGGAGCTTCCATTCTAGTGGGAATTATTATAGAATTTAGAACAAAAACAGACATTATGTAAATGATAAGAGGAATACTCACTAACATGAATAATAGAGGAAGATGGTCCAACATCTATATGATTAGGTCTTTCAGGAGACTAGAGAGCACAGGAAAGAAATAATAGAAGAAATTTTCTCTGAGTTGATTGAGGTTTACATCAGAAAATCTCACTGAATCCTGAGGAGAAATGGTAAAGAAGCATTCGATATCAAATTTAAAAACACAAGTTAAAAAGCATTATTAGAGGGCTTCCCTGGTGGCGCAGTGGTTGAGAGTCCGCCTGCCGATGCAGGGGACCCGGGTTCGTGCCCCGGTGCGGGAAGATCCCACATGCCGCAGGAGCGGCTGGGCCCGTGAGCCATGGCCGCTGGCGTCCGGAGCCTGTGCTCCACAGCGGGAGGGACCACAGCAGTGAGAGCCCCGCGTACCGCAAAAAAAAAAAAAAAAAAAAAAAAAAGCATTATTAGAGATAACAAAAACCACTACATAATGACAGATTTAATTCACTAGGAAGATCTTTTTAAACATAAACACTAATAAAATAGCCTCAAAATACATAAAGAAGAAATGGATAGAACCCCCAAGGAAAAAGTGACAAATGCACTATCAAAGTAGACCTCCACACAGCTTTCTTGGTTATTGACAGGAAAAGCAGAAAACAGCAAAATATCAAAGACATTAAAATATAATGAATATGCTTGATCTAAAGAAAACATTAAATTTTGCATTCAACCATTAGAGAACATTATTTCTTCTCAAGCCTACAAGAGACATTTAGAAAAATGATAGATACTAAGATAGAGATTCCTGATTTCTGAATTCCAAAATAAACATTAAATCCTACACTATAATAATGTTCCAGATTGGCATCATTTATCACTCCTGTAACAATCAATGCTAGAGACAGCTGAGCAATGTTTAAACTTTTCTTAAGAAAAAAGATTATTACCCGAGAACTGTAAACTTGGCCAAAAAATGTTCACGTGAGAGGGAAAATGAAACATGTTTTAACACATACAAGCAATCGCAAGGTACGCCTCCTGGAAGAAAAAAATCATTCATGGGAGCAAAAAGAAAAATGATTCAGCATAAAAATTTATAGAAAGAGGAAGACATAGTACAAAAAAAAACTAATGAGCTATATAACCAGCAAAGTACCATTTTCTAAGGACTTGTTGGCCTATGTTAGCAAAGATCCTTCAAAGAGAAACTGCATTATGAGAAAGAGGATCTGGAAATAAATATGCAGTTTTTTTTAGTATATGAGGAATTTTGGAGAAAAGGGTAGGAAGTAAAACTGCTAAATTTCTGAACTTGAAAAAGAAATACACATATTCTTTTCATTGATAGAAGTTAAAATGTTTTGAAAAATATTTTGAAATATATAACTTCAAAGAGATTAAAAAAGTAATTTAAAGATGGCAAATTAGAAAAAGAAAAATAAGGATATACAAAAGCATAGTAAAGAAAAATAAAGAGAATCAACTAAATAACTCTATTATACAAAACTTCATGGAATGAATAGTAAAGCAAAACCAAGCTTTTTGCTGTTTATAAACTGTATGCCCAAGACAAAATAACATAGAGCTGGAAAATGAATAAAGAAAAAAAACAGCAGGCTTGGAAACACTAACATTTGGAGAAGTCTAAATTCAAACAAACAAAAAATACTGTTATCAAGTTGATAAAAAAAAAAAAAGCCCAACAATGTCCATCTAAGCCATAGGCATTAAATTTGGCCAAATTCACAATCATAAAGGGACACTATGGCAAACCATCCTAACGGGATACCTAATGTCAAAGAGAATAGTTTATGATATATTAAACTAAATATACCAGTCACAAATTTTATTAGAAAGAAAATATAGATCTGTGTATCTAGCAAAGAACTCACATGCTTTTCAAGTTACTTTGGGATTTGACGCATTAATTCTAAATTGTAAATAGAACAAATGTGTAAGAATACTTACAAAAATATTGACACAAAGGAATAGGATAAGTAAGTTTCCATGTCTTATATTAAAACATTTAACACTGTAATAATTAAAATATTAAATTATTATATATAAATTATTTAACTAAAAGAGTTGAGATCAACAGGCTACTTTTTCTTTCTCAGCCTTTCTCTTTCTCCATATGCACATATATTTATAAAGCATATATATATATATATATATATATATATATGCACACACACATACACACAAATATGAACAACTCCGCAACTGATGTTAGAAAAATTGACTTCTTCTTGGGAAAAATAAAGGTATATCTTCAATTCTTACCATATACTTAAAAATTGCAGTAAGATTGTTAATATTTAACCACTAAAAATAATAGAAGCACAAAATAAATGAAACAAAAGATCAGATATACTTATAAAATGGGGGGAGGACAAAGCATTTCTAATCTTGTCACAAAATGCAGAAACCATAAATGAAAATAATATGGAATTTATTAAGGGAAAAATGAATGTAGCCAAAGACATTACATGCAAAGGTAGGAAAAACATTCACCATATATAAGAAAGACAAAGAGTTAGTGTAACAACTTCCAAATTAAAATGACCTATAACTCATAAAAAAATAGAAAAAGGGTATGCAAAGAAAAATAAGAAACTTATGAAAAAAAGGTCAATCTCACCAGTAAACAAATAAACTAAAATTAAAGTGAGAAACTGTTAAACACATGTCAATTTGGTTAAGAATCAAGAGACTGCTTAGGACCATTATTAGTGAAGGCATGGGGAATGGGCTCTCTAATGACTGGAAATCTTCAAGGACATCCAGTAAGCAGAATCAAAAATTGAGTGCACATATTCAATTGTTGTATCAGCAATTTCACTTCTAGAAATTTATCTTAGGGAAGCAATTAGACAAGCGTGCAAAGATACAAAAGATTCCAGCACTTTTCATGAAAGAAAAATTATAAAAACTTAAATGTTCACCAAGCATTATTTTAATTACAGTGCATGCACACAATGGAATATTATGCAGCAACTTAAGAGTTGAGATACGTGTGTATGCATATGCGTGAATGCTGCCCTGAGTAAGGGAGAAAGACAGATTATGAGGCAATAGGTATGCCATGATCCAATTTTTGCCTGATGAGATTAAAATTTATAGTTACATCTTGGAGGTGCAAAAATGTAACTTTATTTCTTTATAACTGAATTCGATCTTCTGAGGTCCTATTTCCATTCAGTGGTAGGAAAAAAAATCAATCTCACTCACGCAGAGTAACTTTGAAAATTACTTGAAAATTTAGTTTATTGAAGCTTAACTCAGTTTCCTCTGGAAAACTTTGCTCCGCACTGCATTTTCTTTATCTTGGAAACTTCTTGCCTGAGGCATCTAGGTATGCTGGGGGGAGAGGGGAAGCTCATGGATATCATGGCATTGGAAAAATGAAGTGGGTCTATCTCTGAAACTTGCATTGATTCCAGGCTTATCCTACCTGGTGTCTGAGGATTAGACAGTGGCTTCTGCCTAGATGTTAAGTAACAAGTCCTGCCTTGCTCTTTTGTGTGTTTGCAGCGTGCCCTGCTGCTGTCTGTGGTTCTGACGTACCTCCTCCAACCCAGACCCTCAGCCTCTTCCCACCCACCAGGTCTCTCAGCAATTTGTGCAATACAACATGGTTTTTTGAGGGGATGATAGTGCTAAGTGGTTATTTTTTAGGAGATAAAATCACGACTCTCATTCAAAAATAAAATAATACATGGCAAAGATTTTACTAAGCTCATTAATTAACGAGGGAACCAATAAGATGTTACAATTCAGTAAAAAGGAGAATTGAAAGTATAGGATCTGGAATTCTTCCCATTAGTATTAAGCTGGAGCAGAGCAACTGCCACCAGGAGGCTCCAAACTATAAAAGGGAGGGGATAGCTTTGGCCCATGTAGCAAACCCCAGGAAATCTCAGAAGGCTCACTGCAATTTAATCACTTCATTGACCTTTAAATAATGTGCTACTGCATTTAATGCAATTAAATTAAATGGACTTCACTGATTGCATTACTGTTGGGATTTACGATATTTGGTTGAGTAGTGTCTTCTCTCTCTTAAATCTGAACTTACTCAACATAAGTAATGCAAACATCTGACTACCTCCTTATTTCCTCTACTGTAGTGCCTTTCTGAGCATTTACATATGAAGCATCACTTTACTGTAAATTAGTTTCCTTTCATATGTTTTCCATTATGTTAGTTAGAGAATTAAGAATATTGACTTTTTAAAAAATTATGAATTAGGTAGATTGCATTACCTAAGACTCTCATTTCAGGATAATAATAATTTTTTAAAAAATATATTTATTTATTTTTGGCTGCGTTGCGTCTTTGTTGCTGTGCGCAGGCTTTCTCTAGTTGCGGCGAGCAGGGGCTACTCTTCGTTGCGGTGCACGGGCTTCTCATTGCGGTGGCTTCTCTTGTTGCAGTTGCAGAGTATGGGCTCTAGGCGTGTGGGCTTCAGTAGTTGTGGCACGCGGGCTCAGTAGTTGTGGCTCACGGGCTCTAGAGTGCAGGCTCAGTAGTTGTGGTGCACGGGCTTAGTTGCTCCGCGGTATATGGGATCTTCCCGGACCAGGGCTCGAACCTGTGTCCCCTAAATTGGCAGGCGGACTCTTAACCACTGTGCCACCAGGGAAGTCCCAATAATTTTTTAAACAAAAAATTGTTAACAAAGGTAGGCACTGCCTCTGATAAAGTTGAGAGCCACTGTATTGCACCAGTCTGCTTCTTCTAGGGACCTGTGCTCTGGTCATCAAGGAGAGAAAATATCTCCAGTAGAGACAATGACATTGGGCTTTACTTAGGTTTGCCTTGTCATAATGGTGAGTCCTGGAACTCGTCCTATTTAATGGCCTGGGTGGGGCCAATGCCTCATTAGTATAGGTGACACCTGAAGTCTATCATGCTGTTTCTGCTCAGTATACTTGTATAATTGAATGCGGTGAAAAATTAGTATTCTTCTATTTCCCATAGCACTTCCAAAACTAAAATATGCTCAATTTATCCATATATATGGGTATGATTATTCTGAATATATGATTCTTTTTTCTATTATTCTCTGTGAAATGGGCATTTAAATTTTACACAGTAAATTAATTTTAAATTAGACAAAATCTAATAGATTCTTCCAAATCTGAATTCAGGATTCAGGGTAAATTCACATCTTTAAAATGTATAAATTTTTACATGAATGAAGCATTCAACTCATGTGTCCTAAAATAAGGCAAGGATATGAGAAGAAAAGAATGAACAAAAATAGGATCAAGAATTACTGAATTCACGTATAAGAATACAGTAGGAGGAATAACAAAACTCAACAGCTGTTGCTTGGAAAATACTAATATATTTGACAGCCTCTACCAAAGCTAATCAAGAAATAGAGGAAATGTCAATACATTAATAGTGAGAAGGGACTATAACCAATATAAAATTGATATGTTTTAATAAGGAAAACTTATTGACACACACTCAGCCCTGCAATCAGGGGTAAACAGATCTCCTTGAAGATATCAGAGGTAGCAACTACCAAACACATCTATAAGTGAACTCATATTCTTCTCCCTAACCCTCACTCCAAATCTGTTCCTTATCTAAGTTTTCCTATCTTAGTAAATGGCACCACTATCAGGCTTAATCCAGAGGCAAGAGAATTTTCTTTATTATTTCATTTTCCCTTACAAAATACATCCCATCAAATTACTAAATCCTGGTTGTTTTTATCTCTTACATATATCTCAAATTGTCCCTCTTCTTTCCATCTCCACCACCAACACCCTAGTCTAAGGTAACATCATTTTTCACCTCAGATACATTAGTTAGCGTCCTACTGGTCTCCTTTCATCTACTCATGCCCCCATCTAAACTATTATCCAATTAGCAAGCTTTGGAACCTGCAGAGCTCATGGTTTCCCTCCCTGCCTTGAAACCATTGAGTGGCTCACTGCCCTTAGATTAAAGGAAAAACTCCTTAGCACGAATGATAGAGTTCTGCCTATCAGATAATATAGCTCTTAATTATCATCCCAATTCTAGCCCCCCTTTTTTTTCATGCTCCATATATACAATCTTTCAAATACTTAAGGGCATGCTTTAAAACTTCTATACATGACTTTCCATTAACCTTTCCATGTCCCCCTTTCACCTAGATAACTTCTACACACTCCTTTCAGCTGTAAACTTGAAAGTTACTTTTTCAGAGAAGCCTTGTTTGCTACCTCACCCCCATTCTCAGACAAGGCTGAGTCCCCTATAACATTCATCTCATTCGTATTAATTACTCTTCCCATGGCTGTCCTCCTTTCTAACTGTAAGCCCTGTGAGGATAGGCACAGGATTGAACTTAGGGGACCCCAGCAGAAGAAATGATTCGATAATATAGTCTAATAACACCAAAGAAGTAACAATGTGAGATTTCCAAAAGTAGCATCATAAATATGGTCTTCAAGGCTGCTGCTGGTGAAGACTTAAGAGAAAGTGAGAAAAATAGTATTGGAAACTTGAAAAAAGGGGATCCTTTTTAAACAGTGGCAGAAAGTTTAGTAACACTAATACCTAAAGTAACATGGAAAAATAAAAAATGTACCTATAGGCTGGGTGGTTTAACTAAGGAGATTTCCAGATATAGTACTGGAGGTTTTGCTTGTGCTTTTTTTTTTTTTGACATTTATAGTAAAATGCAACAAGAGAGAGATGAGCTAAAGAAAGGACTGTTCAATACAAAGGATCCAGGAATTGTTTGGTTTGAAAACTGTCAATTTCTAAAAGTGGTAAAGAATGCTAAGTAAAAATGGCTTTGGGCAAAGAACGAATTGAGGGCACTGTCAGGAAAACATGGTCTAAAGATGAAGCTAAGTTTGCGACCATAAAATATTTTCTTCAGATTTCAGAAAGCTCTAAGTTGGTACCTCCAAGAACCATCCAAACATGGCTTCTAAAGAACAAAAAAGTGTTGTCCTTGCTATAAAAATCCATGTGCAGCATTTTCGTGTGGACATGAATTTTCAACTCCTTTGGGTAAATACCAAGGATCTCAATTGCTGGATGCTGGAAGGTAACAGTATGTTTAGTTTTGTAAGAAACCACCAAACTGTCTTCTAAAGTGGCTGTACCACATTGCATCCCCACCAGCAATGAATGAGGGCTCCTACTGCTCCATATCCTTGCCAGCATTTGATGTTGTCAGTGTTTTAAATTTTGCCATTCTCATAGGTTTATAGTGGTATCTTGTTCTTTTAGTTTGTAATTCCTTAATAACATATGATGTTGAGCATCTTTTCGTATGCCATCTATGTATCTTCTTTGGTGAGCCACCAGTTCAGGTTTTTTGCCCATAGTTTTTAATTGCATTGTTTATATTGAATGTAGTTCTTTGTTTATTTTGGGTAACAGTCCTTTATCAGATGTGTCTTTTGCAAGTATTTCCACCCAGTCTGCAGCTTGTCTTCTCATTCTCTAGACAGCATCTTTCACAGAGCAGATACTTTTAATTTTAATGAAGTCTAGCTTATCAATTATTTCTTTTATGGATCATGCCTTTGGTGTTGTATCTTAAAAATCACTGCCAAATTCAAGGTCATTAAATTTTTTTCCTTTGTTAACTTCCAGGAGATTTATAGTTTTGCTTTTTACATAATGTCTTTGATCCATTTTGAGTTAATTCTTGTAAAGAGTGTAAGGTCTGTGCCTAGATTCATGTTTTTGCATGTGGATACCCAGCTGTTCCAGCATCATTTGTTAGAAAGACTACCTTTGTTCCATTGTATTGGAAGAAATCTCTGTTGAAGATCAGTGGACTCTATTTGTGTGGGTCTATTTCTAGGCTCTCTATTCTGTTCCATTGATCTACTTGCCTAGTCTTTCACAAATACCAGACTGTCTCGATGACCATAGCTCCACAGTAAATCTTGAAGTTGGATAGTGTCAGTTCTCCAACTTTGTTCCTCATTATTGCATTGGTTATTCAGGGTCTCTTTCCTCTCCATAAAAACTTTAGAATCTGTTTGTTAATATCTACAAAATATCTTGCTGGAATTTTGGTTGGGATTGCATTCAACTTGTGAAAAACTGACACCCAACAATATTGAGTTACTATACACAAACATGGAATATCTTTCCACTTATTTAGTTCTTTTTGACTTTTTATCAGAATTTTGTAGTTTTTCTTGTATAGATCTTGCCCATGTTTTGTTAGATTTATATCTAAGTATTTCATTTTCTTTGGTGCTAATGTAAATGGTGTTGTTTTTAACTTCAAATTCCACTTGTTCGTTGCTGATATACAGGAAAGTGATTGACTTTTGCACATTAATCTTACATCTTATACCCTTTCTATAATTGCTTATTAGTTTCAGTGTTTTGTTGATTTGTTCAGATTTTCTATGAAGACAATCATACCATCTGCAAACAAAGACCTTTATATTTCTTCCTCCCTCACCTGTATATCGTTTATTTTTCTTGTCTTAGTACATTAGCTAGAACTTCCAGTATCATACTGAAAAGGACTGGTGAGAGAGGATATCCTTGCCTTGTACCTGATCTTAGTGGGAAAGCTTTGAGTTTCTCACCATTAAGTATAATGTTAGTTTTACCTTTTTTGTAGATATTCTTTACCAAGTTGAGGAAGTTCCCTCTATTTCTAGTTTACTGAGAGTTATTTACCATGACTGGGTGCTGGATTTTGTTCTTTTTCTGCATCCGTTCACATGATTGTGATTTTTCTTTTTTTGCCTGTTGGTGTGATGCATTTTTTTTTTTTTTTAATGTTTAACAAGCCTTACACACCTGGGATAAATTCTACTTGGTTGTGGTGTATAATTCTTTTTATACATCGTTAGATTCCATTTACTATATTTATTCAATATTTTATTGAGAATTTTTGCATCTATGTTCATGAAAGACATTGGTCTCTAGTTTTCTTGTAATGTCTTACTTGGTTTTATTAGGGCAATGCTGGCCTCATAGAATGAGTTAAGTAGTACTCCCTTTGCTCAATTTCTTTAATAGATACAGACCTACTCAGATTGTCTATTTCTTCTTGTGTGAGTTTTGGCATATTGTCTTTCAAGGAATTGACCCATTTCATATAGATTATCAAATTTATGAGCATAGAGCTGTTCATTGTATTTATTATCCTTTTTAAGTCAATGAGATCTATAGTGATATCCCCTTTTTCATTTTGATATTTGTAACTTGTTTCCTCTTTTTTTTCTTAGCCTGATTATAGGCTTATCAATTTATTGATCTTTTCAAAGAATCAGCTTTTGGTTTCATTGATTTTCTCTTCTGATTTTTTTTCATTGTCCCAATGTTATTATTTCTTTTCTTCTACTACTTTGGTTTAAATTTGCCCTTCTTTTTCTAGTTTCCTAAGGTAGAAGCTTAGATGATTGATTTCAGATCTTTCATCTTTCCTAATATACACATTCACTGCTATAAATTTCCCTCTAAGCACTGCTTTCACTGCATCCCACAAATTTTGATAAGTTGTATATTAATTTTTATTTAGTTCAAAATATTTTAAAATTTCTCTTGAGATTTCTTCTTTTACTCACGTTATATAGGAATTCTTTATATCCAAGTATCTGGGGATTTTTCATCCAAACTTCTTTTAACTAAAGGAACTTCAAAGATTGGTAGCATCCAGTATTGGTAAAATACAGATTAAAAAATGTTCTCATATATGCAGGACTATAAATGGTATGATTTTTTGAAATGTATTTTTGTATTGTCTACAAAAGTTAAAATTTAAATGTACATTCCCTATGGTCCAGAAAAACAAAAAATTAGAAACCTAACATTCATCAAAATTTAATACTATTTATTAGTATTAAAGCTAGGTTATGTTGCAGTAACGAATGAACCACAAAATCTCACCATAAACACCGAAAATGTTTATTTCTTGATCATGCTATACATTCATTATGAGTTGGCAGGGATTCTGCTCTACAGAGTCACTCAAGGTCCCAAGCTGATGGGGACTTCACTCTCTTCATGTTCACATCTCTGTGCTTGGCTTTCAGCGGGGGAAAAGATCTGGAGAGTAGCACAGCGGTTTTTTACTTCCTCAGTCCAGAAATGACACTTGTCACATCCACTCACAGTCTACTGGCCAAAATTAGTCACATTGGACCCGCCTAACAGAACTTTAGTTTTCCCAGAGCCCAGGAAGGAGGAGAAAATAAGATATGAATAGGCTCTAAACATCTCTACCCCAACTACACAGCGAGGCAGATACATATTTATCAACCTTGTATCTATCTCTGTAATGTACTATCAAGTAAAAAGAACACCCACCAAATATACTATATATAGTTAACCTTATTTTGTGAAAAAGAAACATCTCCACGTTTCTAGATAATATTTTCAGATATTAAGTTCTGCTCTTTTATTCCTCCCCATTTCCTTCCTTTTCTTTCTTCCTAATCAAACAGATCAAAGGCTCTGTGTTTCCTATCTTGAGGAAAATGTGGCAGGATGACAGCAGAAGACTACAGACCCCAAAATCTAGATCTTCAGTCCAGAGATGCATCCTGAGCTTCATGTATCACAACGGCACTTCCCTACTTCAAAGTTCTCCTTGGGTGGCTCAGATATTTCAAAATGTACTCAATATCTTCTTTCTGTAAACTTGCTCCTCATCCCATGTTCCTTAATCTCACCATATCACATCCCCATCTGTCCGGAGGCTAAGGTCATAACCTGAGGTATGACCTCATTACACAATCACTAGGTCCCGCACACCTCTCAAATCCTTCCACCTCCTTCTCTACACCTCCATGACCATCTTCATCTTTCACTAAAGTGACAACCTCTGATCTTGTCTTTTGCCTCCAGGGTTCCTCCTCTTCAATTTATTCAGAAGCATAAATCAGACTGTGTCACTCCCTTATGTAAGTCCTTTAACTCATTCTCCATATTTCTCATCATAAAATGACTTTCAAAATCACTCAAGACACCATACTTACTGCCTTACAAGCCTCATTCTCACAGTCTCTACTGCCCTTCTTTCCAAAATGCATGCATTCTCTCACCAAGCATTTACATGTCTTGCCTGGAATTCCTATCTACCTATGCTGGATTCATGTCCATTTCTCTAATGGGTTGTTTTGATGTGTCCTGGTTACCAAAGTGGGTTCACGTTCAAGAGCTTGACAGAGCCACACCTTTGTGCAATGCAGGCTCAAGGTGAGGGCTTTGAGAGGACAATTCCTGTCCTAATAGGGAGCCTTCCTAGACTCTCTTTTCAGAGGTAGTTCCTCTCCCCGCCTTCTCTATCTCTTTTATCTTCAATTTCTGTGTCGTGATAATTTCCTTCATAGCTCTTAATACAACTTGTAATTTACTTTTAACTTACTTATTTCTCTCCCTTATCTCCCTCACTCTTACTAAATTTCAAGCTCCATTAAAGATCTTGCGAATCTCCTTCACAGCAGTATCCTAAGGGTATACAGAGGGCCTCAAAAAAGTCCTTCTTCTGGATGAATAAATTACAGAACAAGTGATAGTAATAACAATGACAACACCTGATTATGGTCTTACAGTCCTCACTCAAGAACCATTTAGTAAATGGCACCCTATTTTTAGTTTTGTTCTAGTGATATGAATCATTAAAAGGAGGTGGAAAATATAAGATTATCTCATTCTCAAAGAATTTATAACCTAGCCTGCAATATAGGCATACTTGCAACAATGTAAACCCAACACAGAACAATCCATGCGCCTGCTCATGACCTCATTTTACCTATAGCTTTTACTGTTCTGGGTTCTTTTTTTTTTTTTTTTTTTTTTTTTTTTTTTTTTTTTTTTTTTTTCTTACTTTTTTTTTTTTTTTTTTTAAACATCTTTATTGGGGTATAATTGCTTTACAATGGTGTGTTAGTTTCTGATTCACAACAAAGTGAATCAGCTATACATATACATATGTTCCCATATGTCTTCCCTCTTGCGTCTCCCTCCCTCCCACTCTCCCCTTCCCACCCTTCCAGGCTGTCACAAAGCACCGAGCTAATATCCCTGTGCCTTGCGGCTGCTTCCCCCCAGCTATCTACCTTACTACGTTTGTTAGTGTGTATATGTCCATGACTCTCTCTCGCCCTGTCAAAACTCACCCTTCCCCCTCCCCATATCCTTAAGTCCGTTCTCCAGTAGGTCTGCGTCTTTATTCCTATCTTACCCCTAGGTTCTTCATGACATTTTTTTCCCTTAAATTCCATATATATGTGTTAGCATACGGTATTTGTCTTTTTCTTTCTGACTTACTTCACTCTGTATGACAGACTCTAGGTCTATCCATCTCATTACAAATAGCTCAATTTCATTTCTTTTTAAGGCTGAGTAATATTCCATTGTGTATATGTGCCACATCTTCTTTATCCATTCATCCGATGATGGGCGCTTAGGTTGTTTCCATGTCCTGGCTATTGTAAATAGAGCTGCAATGAACATTTTGGTACATGACTCTCTTTGAATTTTGGTTTTCTCAGGGTATATGCCAAGTAGTGGGATTGCTGGGTCATATGGTAATTCTATTTGTAGTTTTTTAAGGAACCTCCATACTGTTCTCCACAGTGGCTGAACCAATTCACATTCCCACCAGCAGTGCAAGAGTGTCCCCTTTTCTCCACACCCTCTCCAGCATTTATTGTTTCTTGATTTTTTGATGATGGCCATTCTGACTGGTGTGAGATGATATCTCATTGTAGTTTTGATTTGCATTTCTCTAATGATTAATGATGTTGAGCATTCTTTCATGTGTTTGTTGGCATTCTGTATATCTTCTTTGGAGAAATGTCTATTTAGGTCTTCTGCCCATTTTTGGATGGGGTTGTTTGTATTTTTGTTATTGAGCTGCATGAGCTGCTTGTAAATTTTGGAGATTAATCCTTTGTCAGTTGCTTCATTTGCAAATGTTTTCTCCCATTCTGAGGGTTGTCTTTTGGTCTTGGTTATGGTTTCCTTTGCTGTGCAAAAGCTTTGAAGTTTCATTAGGTCCCATTTGTTTATTTTTGTTTTTATTTCCATTACTCTAGGAGGTGGGTCAGAAAGGATCTTGCTGTGATTTATGTCATAGAGTGTTCTTCCTATGTTTTCTTCTAAGAGTTTGATAGTTTCTGGCCTTACATTTAGGTCTTTAATCCATTTTGAGCTTATTTTTGTGTATGGTGTTAGGGAGTGATCTAATCTCATACTTTTACATGTACCTGTCCAGTTTTCCCAGCACCATTTATTGAAGAGGCTGTCCTTTCTCCACTGTACATTCCTGCCTCCTTTATCAAAGATAAGGTGTCCATATGTGCGTGGGTTTATCTCTGGGCTTTCTATCCTGTTCCACTGATCTATCTTTCTGTTTTTGTGCCAGTACCATACTGTCTTGATTACTGTTGCTTTGTAATATAGTCTGAAGTCAGGGAGCCTTATTCCTCCAGCTCCTTTTTTCGTTCTAAAGATTGCTTTGGCTATTCGGGGTCTTTTGTGTTTCCATACAAATTGCAAAATTTTTTGTTCTAGTTCTGTGAAAAATGCCAGTGGTAGTTTGATAGGGATTGCATTGAATCTGTAGATTGCTTTGGGTAGTAGAGTCATTTTCACAATGTTGATTCTTCCCATCCAAGAACATGGTATATCTCTCCATCTATTTGTATCATCTTTAATTTCTTTCATCAGTGTCTTATAATTTTCTGCATACAGGTCTTTCGTATCCTTAGGTAGGTTTATTCCTAGATATTTTATTCTTTTTGTTGCAATGGTAAATGGGAGTGTTTTCTTGATTTCACTTTCAGATTTTTCATCATTAGTATATAGGAATGCCAGAGATTTCTGTGCATTAATTTTGTATCCTGCTACTTTACCAAATTCATTGATTAGCTCTAGTAGTTTTCTGGTAGCATCTTTAGGATTCTCTATGTATAGTATCATGTCATCTGCAAACAGTGACAGCTTTACTTCTTCTTTTCCAATTTGGATTCCTTTTATTTCCTTTTCTTCTCTGATTGCTGTGGCTAAAACTTCCAAAACTATGTTGAATAAGAGTGGTGAGAGTGGGCAACCTTGTCTTGTTCCTGATTTTAGTGGAAATGCTTTCAGTTTTTCACCATTGAGGATGATGTTTGCTGTGGGCTTGTCATATATGGCTTTTATTATGTTTAGGAAAGTTCCCTCTATGCCTACTTTCTGGAGGGTTTTTATCATAAATGGGTGTTGAATTTTGTCGAAAGCTTTCTCTGCATCTATTGAGATGATCATATGGTTTTTCTCCTTCAATTTGTTAATATAGTTTATCACATTGATAGATTTGCGTATATTGAAGAATCCTTGCATTCCTGGAATAAACCCCACTTGATCATGGTGTATGACCCTTTTAATGTGCTGTTGGATTCTGTTTGCTAGTATTTTGTTGAGGATTTTTGCATCTATGTTCATCAGTGATATTGGCCTGTAGTTTTCTTTCTTTGTGACATCCTTGTCTGGTTTTGGTATCAAGGTGATGGTGGCTTCGTAGAAGGAATTTGGGAGTGTTCCTCCCTCTGCTATATTTTGGAAGAGTTTGAGAAGGATAGGTGTTAGCTCTTCTCTAAACGTTTGATAGAATTCACCTGTGAAGCCATCTGGTCCTGGGCTTTTGTTTGTTGGAAGGTTTTTAATCACAGTTTCAATTTCAGTGCTTGTGATTGGTCTGTTAATATTTTCTATTTCTTCCTGATTCAGTCTTGGCAGGTTGTGCATTTCTAAAAATTTGTCCATTTCTTCCAGATTGTCCATTTTATTGGCATAGAGTTGCTTGTAGTAATCTCTCATGATTTTTTTTATTTCTGCAGTGTCAGTTGTTACTTCTCCTTTTTCATTTCTAATTCTATTGATTTGAGTCTTCTCCCTTTTTTTCTTGATGAGTCTGGCTAGTGGTTTATCTATTTTGTTTATCTTCTCAAAGAACCAGCTTTTAGTTTTATTGATCTTTGCTATTGTTTCCTTCATTTCTTTTTCATTTATTTCTGATCTGATTTTTATGATTTCTTTCCTTCTGCTAGCTTTGGGGTTTTTTTGTTCTTCTTTCTCTAATTGCTTGAGGTGCAAGGTTAGGTTGTTTATTCGAGATGTTTCCTGCTTCTTAAGGTGGGCTTGTATTGCTATAAACTTCCCCCTTAGAACTGCTTTTGCTGCATCCCATAGGTTTTGGGTCGTTGTGTCTCCATTGTCATTTGTTTCTAGGTATTTTTTTATTTCCTCTTTGATTTCTTCAGTGATCACTTCATTATTAAGTAGTGTATTGTTTAGCCTCCATGTGTTTGTATTTTTTACAGATCTTTTCCTGTAATTGATATCTAGTCTCATGGCGTTGTGGTCGGAAAAGATACTTGATACAATTTCAGTTTTCTTAAATTTACCAAGGCTTGATTTGTGACCCAAGATATGATCTATCCTGGAGAATGTTCCATGAGCACTTGAGAAAAATGTGTATTCTGTTGTTTTTGGATGGAGTGTCCTATAAATATCAATTAAGTCCATCTTGTTTAATGTATCATTTAAAGCTTGTGTTTCCTTATTTATTTTCATTTTGGATGATCTGTCCATGGGTGAAAGTGGGGTGTTAAAGTCCCCTACTATGAATGTGTTACTGTTGATCTCCCCTTTTATGGTTGTTAGTATTTGCCTTATGTATTGAGGTGCTCCTATGTTGGGTGCATAAATATTTACAATTGTTATATCTTCTTCTTGGATCGATCCCTTGATCATTATGTAGTGTCCTTCTTCGTCCCTTTTAATAGTCCTTATTTTAAAGTCTATTTTGTCTGATATGAGAATTGCTACTCCAGCTTTCTTTTGGTTTCCATTTGCATGGAATATCTTTTTCCATCCCCTTACTTTCAGTCTGTATGTGTCTCTAGGTCTGAAGTGGGTCTCTTGTAGACAGCATATAGAAGGGTCTTGTTTTTGTATCCATTCAGCCAATCTGTGTCTTTTGGTGGGAGCATTTAGTCCATTTACATTTAAGGTAATTATTGATATGTATGTTCCTATTTCCATTTTATATATTGTTTTGGGTTCGCTACTATAGGTCATTTCCTTCTCTTGTGTTTCGTGTCTAGAGAAGTTCCTTTAGCATTTGTTGTAAAGCTGGTTTGGTGGTGCTGAACTCTCTCAGCTTTTGCTTGTCTGTAAAGGTTTTAATTTCTCCATCAAATGTGAATGAGATCCTTGCTGGGTAGAGTAGTCTTGGTTTCAGGCTATTCTCCTTCATCACTTTCAGTATGTCCTGCCACTCCCTTCTGGCTTGTAGGGTTTCTGCTGAGAGGTCCGCTGTTAACCTTATGGGGATTCCCTTGTGTGTTATTTGTTGTTTTTCCCTTGCTGCTTTTAATATGCTTTCTTTGTATTTAATTTTTGACAGTTTGATTAATATGTGTCTTGGCGTGTTTCTCCTTGTATTTATCCTGTATGGGACCCTCTGTGCTTCCTGGACTTGATTAACTATTTCCTTTCCCATATTAGGGAAGTTTTCAACTATAATCTCTTCAAATATTTTCTCAGTCCCTTTCTTTCTTTCTTCTTCTTCTGGAACCCCTATAATTCGAATGTTGGTGCGTTTCATGTTGTCCCAGAGGTCTCTGAGACTGTCCTCAGTTCTTTTCATTCTTTTTTCTTTATTCTGCTCTGCAGTAGTTATTTCCACTACTTTATCTTCCAGGTCACTTATCCGTTCTTCTGCCTCAGTTATTCTGCTATTGATCCTATCTAGAGTGATTTTAATTTCATTTATTGCATTGTTCATCGTTGCTTGTTTCATCTTTAGTTCTTGTAGGTCCTTGTTAACTGTTTCTTGCATTTTGTCCATTCTACTTCCAAGATTTCGGATCATCCTTACTATCATTATTCTGAATTCTTTTTCAGGTAGATTGCCTATTTCCTCTTCATTTGTTAGGTCTGGTGGGTTTTTATCTTGCTCCTTCATCTGCTGTGTGTTTTTCTGTCTTCTCATTTTGCTTATCTTACTGTGTTTGGGGTCTCCTTTTTGCAGGCTGCAGGTTCGTAGTTCCCGTTGTTTTTGATGTCTGTCTCCAGTGGCTAAGGTTGTTTCAGTGGGTTGTGTAGGCTTCCTGGTGGAGGGGACTAGTGCCTGTGTTGTGCTGGATGAGGCTGGATCTTGTCTCTCTAGTGGGCAGGTTCACGTCTGGTGGTGTGTTTTGGGGTGTCTGTGGCCTTATTATGATTTTAGGCAGCCTCTCTGCTAATGGGTGGGGTTGTGTTCCTGTTTTGCTAGTTGTTTGGCATAGGTTGTCCAGCACTGTGGCTTGCTGGTCGTTGAGTGAAGCTGGGTGCTGGTGTTAAGATGGAGGTCTCTGGGAGATTTCCGCTGTTTAATATTATGTGGAGCTGGGAGGTCTCTTGTTGACCAGTGACCTGAAGTTGGCTCTCCTACCTCAGAGGCAGAGCCCTGACTCCTGGCTGGAGCACCAAGAGCCTTTCATCCACACGGCTCAGAATAAAAGGGAGAAAAAGTAGAGAGAATTAGTAGAAGTATGAGGAAAGAAAGAAGGAAAGGAGGAAAGGAAGGAAGGAAGAAAGAAGCAAAGAAGGAAAGAAAGGGAGGGAGGGAGGGAGGGAGGAAGGAAGGAAGGAGGGAAAGAAGGAAAAAAAGACAGAAAGAAAGATGATACAGTAAAAATAAAATAAAGTATAATATAGTTATTGAATTAAAAAATATTTAGAAAAAAAAAAAAGGGACGGATAGAACCTTAGGACAAATGTTGGAAGCAAAGCTATACAGAGAAAATCTTACACAGAAGCATACACATACACCTTCACAAAAAGAGGTAAAGGGGGAAAAATCATAAATCCTGCTCCCTGAGACCACCTCCTCAATTTGGGGTGATTCGTTGTCTAAAGGAGGGAGGGAAGGAAGGAAAGAAAGAAAGAACGAAGGTAAAGTATAATAAAGTTATTACAATTAAACTTAATTATTAAGAAAAAGAATTTTTAAAAAAAAGTCATGGACGGATAGAGCCCTAGGACAAATGGTGGAAGCTAGAGTATACAGACTAGATGTCACACAGGAGCATACACGTACACCTTCACAAAAAGAGGAAAAGGGAAAAAAATCATAGATTTCGCTCCTAAATTCCACCTCTTCAATTTGGGATCATTCCTTGTCTATTCAGGTATTCCACAGATGCAGGGTATATCAAGTTGATTGTGGAGCTTTAATCCGCTGCTTCTGTGGCTGCTGGGAGAGATTTCCCTTTCTCTTCTTTGTTTTCACAGCTCACAGGAGCTCAGCTTTGGATTTGGCCCTGCCTCTGCGTGTAGGTCGCTGGAGGGCGTCTGTTTTTTCGCTCAGCCAGGACGGGGTTAAAGGAGCCGCTGATTCGGGGCCTCCGGCTCACTCAGGCCGGGGGTTGGGGGATGGGGGTAGGAGGGGCACTACGTGCGGGGCGGGCCTGCAGCTGCAGAGGCAGCGTGACGTTGCGGCAGAGGCCGGCGTGACGTTGCACCAGCCTGAGACCCGCCGTGCGTACTCCCGGGGAAGTTGTCCCTGGATCCCGGGAACTTGGCAGTGGCGGGCTGCACAGGCTCCGCGGAAGAGGGGTGTGGAGAGTGACCTGTGCTCGCACACAGGCCCCTTGGTGGCGGCAGCAGCAGCCTTAGCGTCTCCCGCCCGTCTCTGGGGTCCGCGGTTTTAGCCGCGGCTCGCGCCCGTCTCTGGGGTTTGCGCTTTCAGCCGCGGCTTGCGCCCGTCTCGGGGGCTCGCGCCCTCAGCCGCGGCTCGCGCCCGTCTCTGGGGTTTGCGCTTTCAGCCGCGGCTCGCGCCCGTCTCGGGGGCTCGCGCCCTCAGCCGCGGCTCGCGCCCGTCTCTGGGGTTCGCGCTTTTAGCTGCGGCTCGCGCCCGTCTCTGGAGTTCCTTTAAGCAGCGCTCTTAGACCCCTCTCCTCGCGCACCAGGAGACAAAGAGGGAAGAAAAAGTCTCTTGCCTCTTCGGCCGGTGCAGGCTTTTCCCCGAACTCCCTCCCGGCTAGTCGTGGTGCACTAACCCCTTCAGGCTATGTTCAAGCCGCCAACCCCAGTCCTCTCCCTGAGCTCCGTCCAAAACCAAAACCTTAGCCTCAGCTCGCAGCCCCGCCCGCCCCGGTGGGTGAGCAGCAAGCCTCTCGGGTTGGTGAGTGCTGGTCGGCACCGATCTTCTGTGCAGGAATCTCCCCGCTTTGCCCTCCGCACCCGTCGCTGTGCACTACTCCGCGGTCCCGAAACTCCCCCCTCTGCCTCCCGCAGTCTCCGCCCGCGGAGGGGCTTCCTAGTGTGTGGAAACTTTTCCTCCTTCACAGCTCCCTCCCACTGGTGCAGGTGCCGTCCTTATTCTTTTGTCTCTGTTTTTTCTTTTGCCCTACCCAGTTACGTGGGGAGTTTCTTGCCTTTTGGGAGGTCTGAGGTCTTCTGCCAGCCTTCAGTAGGAGTTCTGTAGGAGTTGTTCCACGTGTGGATGTATTTCTGGTGTATCCGTGGGGAGGAAGGCGATCTCCGCGTCTTACTCTTCCGCCATCTTCAAGGTCCCCCCCCTGTTCTGGGTTCTTTAAAGGAATTTTTAAATGTAATGCATCATACTGATCAAGGAACTCATAATTTGGAGGACCAAGATAGATAAGTACATATGAGGAATTATGAATGACAATATAAAGAATAGGTAATTAGATTCAAAAAGTTCTCTAGGCAACAAATATTAGGCTTCCAATTATCCCCCTGAGACACAGTTTCCTCATGTGTAACAAGGTTATCGCAAAGATCAAAATACAAATTATATGAATGTCTTCTGTAAGCTGTAGATAACATTACAGATTCAACATATGGTAATATTAAAAATCAAAATAAGTCAAACAAGACACTCAGAAAGCACAAACGTTGTATTATTCAAAGGCGTTGCCCTTGGTTTTTCATTGTTCTTACTTAATTTTAACTGCAATATTCTTAAACATGAAGGGAAACCTTTATCAGGCTTGTGGAACTAAGGAGCATTTCTTGGTCAAGAATACCCTTCCTTGTGGCTCACACATTTTCTTTCATTTAGACAAGCAAGTATTAAATACTATTTAGCACTGTGTGATGTGAGGTGGAGAACACAAAGTGAAATAAGATTCCTTTCCAGAAAGAAAGATGCAAGTTAAGAGATAAGATGCAAAACAAGTAACAAACCTGAAGCCTGGCTCCCCTGATGCCAATGGGAAGACATGGAAAGTTGCACAAAACAAGACGTAAAATCACTTTGTGGAAGTCTGTTTGACAGGTAACGTGCTCAACAAATATCTGTGGTCTAGCTTCCATCCTACAGGAGAGATTTTTACTTTTTACTTTATTCATTTCTGTATTCCTTGAAATATTAAGTTTGTGTAGCTTTTATAATCACAAAACTCTCTCTCTGGAAGTTGCATACACAGACACACACAACAACAACCACTTCAATACTCTGGGAAGTATCAGCCCCCAACCCTGAAACTGTTGTTGTATAGAAGTTTTTAGGAATATGAAAAAAATAGTTAAAATGTGACTGACAAAATGAGAACAGATTAGTGGTTGCTAGGGGTCAGGATGGGTGTAAGGGAGATGAGTGTGGCTATAAAAGTGTAACAGGAGGGATTCCTGTGGTGGTGGAACTATTCTGTACCTTGTCTGTATCCATGTCAATATCCCAACTGTGATGTTATACTCTGGTTTTGTAAGCTATCACCACTGGGGGAAACTGGGTTACGGGTATAAGGATCTCGCCATATTATTTCTTACAACTGCATATGAATCTAAAATTATCTCAAAAGTTTAATTTTAAAATAATAACAACATTATAACCAATTGAATAAAATCAGAATCCATGAGCCCATACTTGTATAAATAAATGAATAAACAAACAGGAGAGGACAAAGCTTTTTTTCACAGTAGACAGCTAACTAATAAATTTTAAAGAGAAAAGAATTAGAAATTCATCATCTGGCAATCATCAGAGTAATGATTCATTCATCCAAGAAATATCAATGGATGCTAAAACTAGATGTTAAAATTTGATGAGAACAGAAAATTTCCTACAAAAAGGGAAAAAATAGTTTTTTTCACAGTGGAGAAACCTGGCAGACTTCATAAGTAATCAAAGTTAATGGAACAAATCAACATCCTGTGCTCCTTGACAGGATGCAGTGAGAAGCACCACAGCAGCATTTCTATGTTCTTTTGTCAAAGATAAATGATACGAATCTAATTATGAAGAAATATCAGATGAACCCAGAGTGAGGGACATTCTATAAAATGCATAGCCTGTGATCTTTCAATGACAAGGTCATGTAGGTCAAGAAAAGACTGAGGGACTGTTCAAGATTGAAGATGGGGCTTCCCTGGTGGTGCAGTGGTTGAGAGTCCGCCTGCCGATGCAGGGGACGCGGGTTCGTGCCCTGGTCCGGGAAGATCCCACATGCCGCGGAGCGGCTGGGCCCGTGAGCCATGGCCGCTGAGCCTGCGCGTTCGGAGCCTGTGCTCCGTGGCGGGAGAGGCCACAACAGTGAGAGGCCCGCGTACCGCAAAAAAAAAAAAAAAAAAAAAAAAGATTGAAGATGATTCAAGAGGTATGACAACTAAACACAACCAGTGACCCTCGATTGGATTCCTTTGCTACAAGGAACATTATTGGAAAGACTAGTTAAACTTGAATGCAGTCTGTGAATTAAGTGGTAGTTTATGTCTCAGTGTTAATTTCCTGATTTTGATGGTTGTATTGAAGTTATGAAAGAGAATGTCCTTGTCTGTAGGAATGACACAGTATTCAAGGATGATGGGGCATCACACTGGCAACTTACAAATGGCTCAGGGAAAATGTTCCATAAATTCAGCAAACTCTTCTGTGAGTTTGAGATTGTTTCAAAATAAAAATTGTTTATTATAAAGAATGCAACTGACAATTTTCTCTGCAGTCTAGAGCTCAAGAGATCGTGGTGTGCCCAATTTCTGCTAACTCTTCCAACGAACACACAGTTAAATGAGGATAGCAATGACTGAAAATGCAATTCTCTAAATCAGGGGTTGGCACACTTTTTCTGTAAAGGGTCAGAGAATAAATATTTTAGACTTCGAGCGACAGTCTCAGCTGCAAGTATTCGATACTGCTGTTGTAGTACAAAAACAGCCATAAAAAACACATAGCCCTAGTGAGTGTGACTGTGTTCCAATAAAACTTTAATTTATGGACGCTGAAATTTGAATTTCATATAATTTTCATGTTTCACAAAATACTCTTTTTTCCCCAATCACTAAAATGTAAAACCCATCTTTAGCTCATAGGTCATATAAAAACAGGTAGATTTGGCCATTGGGTCTTAGCTTGCCAACCTCTGCTTTAGATTTGTAAATGGGTCTTTATCTGCCATATCACTAAACAGAAGAGCAGTAAGTAATCTGTGAATATGAGCATTATCAATGGAAGAATTAGAGAATTTTATATGCAGACTATACAAAGTATAGGGACTGAATGGTCCCTGCTTTGGAAGACTGATGAGCCATTCTGGCTCCTCGTTACACACATTTCTTCTGTCAGATGGTGCCTGAATCCAAGTCCATCCCAACACACAAACTGACCCCAAGCCTTCCCAGGGTTTGGGATCAGGTAAACTTGGTGTTAAAAAATAAGCAATTTGTTTCAAACGGTCTTAATGTAAAAATGTTCTGCTTACCTTGGTGTAATGAAGGGACCTGATCGAGGAGCATTTCTACGGTTTTTATCTAGCACAAGTCACACTCTGGGTTTAAGAAGAAGGGCTGGAAACAGTATCAAAATTCCATTTCAGAAGCTGAGAGACTAATGGAATAAATGAGAAAGATGATGAACAATGGAACCTAAAGCAATAGCTAACTGGGAAAGAGGATGGGAAAACTGATAAGACTCACTAATTGTATAACGTTAGCTGAGGTTTTGAGTCTAGGAAATTACGGTTTCACTAAAAAAAAAAAAAAAAAAAAGCATGGTTAATTTGTGAAGAAGACTCCTGAGACATTTGATTTCTAACAATCTTACAACCACCTAAATTTAAAGGTTCAGTATTCTATTCCAAATACTCATTGAGACATTCATTTGAATAACCATTGTTATTTTTCCCGTCTTAGCAATATATCAAAAATACAATTAGCATATAACTGGAAGATACCTACCACTTTTATCCTGTTAGTCATTAAATCTAAAAACATAAAGACCACTGTAACTTTATAAACTCCTAGTGAGAGTTTTCTATAAAGTCATTGTAAAGTTTTTATAAAATCAGTTTTTCCAAAAGAAACTCACTCTAATAGTTATACTGCTGACAAGTGAAGTATTGTCCTAAGATGTTACCTCTCCTTTCATGCAACACAAACCACCACCTCTTGTACATTGGAAAGACTTATGACTCAGGTTGAAAAAAAAGCAGTTCTGAGCTGGGGAAGCATATGGTGGCTTCACCTGTGAGTTCAGAAGCCCTTGTGGCAGGAACAGAAAAGAGGTCAAAGAATGCAGGCACCATGCAGTGCAAGGATGACTCTCCAACAAAAGAAACAGCACTGACCAGAACCACACATTAGCAAACACTGATTGAGAATGATTTATTAAAGTCCAATTAGTATGTTTTTAAATTTCAAACAGTCCACATCTCCTTCAGAATAAATGCGCGTGAGTAAAAGTCCAAGTTCATTTGGTTCCCTTCCACTATAAAATGCTCTGTATTTTGTGTAAAGTCTGTGCAAACACCTTTCTGCTAACCGGTTCCCCATATTCTTTCCAGTTTGGGCACTTGTTGAGTCTGCCCTCTGCTCAAATGGTGACCATGCACTGACCTCCTCCTTCCTAAATAACCATTCTTCTTCTGGACATCTCTCTCTCAAACATACTCCTGACTTTCCCACACCTGCTTCGTGACTGTGACTTTACTGGTTACTTATTACGACAAACTGGTGCAATAATTAGTTTACCCGGACAGTTGAACAGGTATCACCTAATATGGCGGCATCTGTGGGGGCGACCTTAGAGAATACACAGTATCCAGTCACGTACCAACACGCTCAACCCATTTGCTACAGAAGCTATTTAATATGAAGATGATCCTTTATTCACTCGGCATGTTTGATTTCTTTGCATTGTCTTCAATTCTACACTAGAGTTGTGGCTACCGAGAGTTGGATCATCCATTGTTCAAATGAAATTTGGAATTGCTAGACATATTAAGTAGGGTATCCTGGCTATTTGTGGCAGTTGACCGTTTCTAGTCCATCTTGTTATATAAAAAAGTCACTCTCAACTAAAGTAACCACTGCATTTCCTTTGTAAAAAGGTAATTTAACTGCCTTTCCTCACAATTGCCACCTACATAGGGCAAAAGCAGGAAATCCCCTTTTATAAAAGGTAAGAGCATAAAAAGACATTTCACATTAAAAAAAAAAATCCTTCATGGGAATGTGTCCTAAGTAAATAATCAATTACATGGACGAAGTTTTATGTACATAAAAGTTTTGCAACATTATTTATAATAGTGAAAATTAGACATAACCTAAGTAGTCAACAATACAGGAATGGTTAAATAAACTGAGTTGCATCCATTAAATGGAATATTATATAGCCATTAAAATTATGTTTTTGTAAAATTTTTAATGCCACAGGAAAATGTGGCAATTATGCAGTGGAAAAAACAAACTGGTTATAAAATTGTTTACAGTATGATCCCAATTATATAAAAAGGTATATAATATACATATAGGCATACGCAGGGGAAAAGCTGTTAATGGTGGTTACTTCTGGGTTGTGATATTATCAGTATTTTTTCTGAGTGTTTTATACATTTCTGTATTTTTCAAGTTTTCTACAATGACTATGTATTATAATACAGAAAAACACAGGTCATTAAAAAATTCCTCTGATGAACTAATAATTAGAATGTACTTGGATATTATAAATATGTGGGAACAATACCACTGTGCTCATCTCTATAACTTTTATAGAGTACAACATATTCTTCTGATAATAAACTTACATTCCCTGTTTGTTTTATACATGTTACAACACTTTAATAAAAAAGGTAATATTGTGATTAGATCATTGTTTGTTTCATAACCTAAACAAATACTGGCTTTGACATCTAGGTTTTTCTATTTCCTAGAAGATTTAAAATTAATACCCTTTTATCTTTTTAAGTACAGCATACTGCATACATACATTACATGCATGCTTTCTAGAAAAGTAATTCTAATTTACAGTTTTCCTACATAAGGAAAAAAATGGAGTTATGGTCGTTTAAAAACAGTCTATAGTCTTATCCATCACAAGCATGCTGATAGGCATAAACGTGTTTATTAAATGAAATGTATCCTTTAAAAAGAAAAACAAGGAAGCCTGTATGTAAATGAAGTTGTGGATTCAATTAGTCAGAACTGATTCTGACTTGCACCAAACCACACAAAATCTTTTGAAGACTAGTTAGTGTAGTGTAAATGGCCACTCCAGAGTCTGTTTATGAATTCTATCGCAAGGTCTCCACTTTCTACTTTCAAAAGGAACGGGGAGTAGGATGAGGGATGTCCCATAAGCTAATTTTTCAATATACATCAAGTCTTGGTGGGTCTAGGAACAAATACTGCCATGGGTTAGTGTTTAAGCACACGAGTGTGTTTTTCCTCTCTCTCACACCTCACCCTGCCCGTGCCTTTGGGAAGGGGGAGGATGATCATCCCTCAGTAGATGACGGCCGCGGCTCATCTTAGTTAGTTTCCTTTCTAAACCACGGAGTGGTCGTTGCTGTGAACTCCAGCCAGAATGGTGTGGTTGACGGAGGACGCTGAGCGGTCGGAGCCTTCCGTGGGGCCGCTGGTGTTCTCACTGCGCTGGCAGCAGAGGATCTGCCTGAAGGTGGCGCTCATCTCCTTGTCGCGGTAGGAGTAGATGATGGGGTTCATGGCAGAGTTGAACTCGGCAAGCAGAAGGAAAAACTTCTCATAGGCCAGAACGTCACACTGTGGGCAGCACACGTCAAGAAGTAACAAGACCAGTCCAGGAGTCCAGCAGATGATAAAGGCACCTGCGAGGACGGGGAGCGGGATCGGGAGGTTGAAAAAAAGAGAGAACAGAAAAATAGAATGATGAGGCGAGCAACCATGGGGTGACACGATTTCAGTTCAAGGTAAAAATACTGAGCTTCAAAGCCACCGGATCATCATTGGCAATAAAATGTTCAGTTTCTGAAATAATCAGAAAAGGTTTTGACGATAAAATGAGCAACTGATTAAAATCTCATTAATTCAGACCTTACTAAAATTGGGTATTTCTGAGACACTGACGATGATTATTTTGAGCAAAACAGAGTTTGCTAAGCAATTGCGGTATGAAATCGAGACATCCTGCAGTCAGGATACACACTTTGATGCTTATAGTTTTTTTTTGTTTGTTTGTTTTTTGCGGTACGCGGGCCTCTCACTGGTGTGGCCTCTCCCGTTGTGGAGCACAGGCCCTGGATGCGCAGGCTCAGCGGCCATGGCTCACGGGCCCAGACGCTCCGCGGCATGTGGGATCTTCCCGGACTGGGGCACGAACCCGTGTGCCCTGCATCGGCAGGCGGACTCTCAACCACTGTGCCACCAGGGAAGCCCCAAAATACAGTTTTTAATAGTGTAAGACTGTTTTCAGGCAAAAGCACTGTGACAAACACCCTTTAACGTTTAGTTGAGGCACAGTTTCTGGATTCGGTTTGACTGGGCTCAAATCCTTGCTCTGCTATTTAACAAACTGGGCGAACTTAGGCAAATTGCTTTCCTTTTTTAATTGACGTAGAGTTGATTTACAACGTTGTGTTAGTTTCAGGTTTACAGCACAGTGATCCAGTTTTGTGTTTGTGTGTGTGTGTGTGTGTGTGTGTGTGTGTGTGTGTGTGTGTGTAGATACACATATATATGTACTCTTTTTCAGATCCTTTTCCATTATAGGTTATTACGAGATCCTGAACACAGTACCCTATGCTACACCATAGGTCCTTGTGTTGGCAAATTAGTTTTTTACCTCAGTTTTCTCATCTGAGAAACAGAAATGATTCCATTTGCCTCATTTGGGGCGTGGCAGGAGTAAATGAGTGCCCAGAAAATAATCACCCAGTAAATCTTACCAGAAACAGCAGTAGCAATAATATTGTTATTATCTGCTCAGCGGCACGGGCCTGTTTGGAAATAGCAATTTCCAACAGTAAGATGCACATTTATTTTTTTTTTTTTTCACATTTATTTTTATTTTAAGTCAACTATCACTTAAATGGTACTTTTCTATATGCTTTACAAACATTAACTCACTTAATCTGTACCACAGCTGTAGGAGATAGAAACTATTATCTCATCACCCAGAGGAAGAAACTGAGAAACAGAAAAGTAAAATAACTTGCTCAACGCCACAGTCCTGGAAAGTGGCAGACCCGAGGCAAACCCCAGAGTTTCTGCTTTTAAAGGCTGGCTCCAGAGTCCATGCTCCAGAAAACACTATGTTATATTCCCACTTCTTAAATTAATAAAATTAAATCTTTTAAACCAGAATTTTATGCTCTAGATGTTTCCTATTTAAATTCTCTTGCTTCCCCAACTCTTCTAAATCATGAATATTTTACTATAACTGTAAAGGGATGGAAATGCAAATTATGTTCTTGGTTCCAACTTATTTAGCTCCTGAAACCATTCACTTGGCTCCCAGGGGAAATGGAGGTTGTGAAATAGCATTAAAATCTACCACCGTATTACCCCAGGAATGAGCTGGGGATCCTTGGCGAAGAGACCGTGAACTGGTGGGCACCATCATGTCCCATTACATCTTACTTGATGGGCCCCTCCTTATGTGTAATTAGGCTACACAATGAGCAGACAGAGTAGGGATGATCCCAGAAGTGCATTTGAAGCTTTTGATTTAAATGGCACTGGCCTAGGTGAAGGCGGGCTTGGATTGGGGTCATGAATTGTACTAGCCTCAAGGAATGAGTTTCATAAAATGTAAACAAACGAGATTTAGTCTCCAAACAGCCCAGTTTTGAATGTGAGCTTTCTTTTTTTGAAACTTTTCAGCAGGGAAATGAAAATAAAGCAAGGAGCAGAGTATCCCCATAAAGCTCTTTGTTCTAAACACAAATGTGTATTGGTTTTAAACTGCTGTTCGCTTTGAAGACTGGCCAAGGTGCTTCATTTTCTAATAAATACAATACCTTAGACTTTGCTTAGGGAGAAAAAAAAATATTTCAAAAATCAGGAGATAATAGCCAAGGAGCTATTTGAACTTCAAGTAAAAATGTTAATAAAGCATTCATTCCAAGTCCTTGAATTTCCTTGCTTGAAAATCACTCAGAAAGCTAAACATAAAGGAAAATCAAAGGAATGCCTCTTGAGTTTCAGAAATAATGCATTATTCATTGAGAAGCTGGGAAGGGAATTATTCTCAGGATGGAAAATGCCTGGATGGAAAATACATGGTCCCATTATTCCATTTACTTGGAAACTAAAAACATGCAGGCCCTTCATGAATGGGAGAGCATTCTTTCAAGTCTCCTTTTCCCTTTCTTTTATCAAAGCTCTAGTTGAGCTCAAATTCAGAGCTTGATTAGATACCAGCAACATGCATCTCAATAGATTTATTTTAAATAAACGATCTTTTTCTCCTTCCAGGCAGCAGAAGGGAAGACCCTTATTCTCATGGATTTGCTCAAGCTGTCTGACTTTCTTCAAAAGTGGCAGAATTCAAATACAGTCATTTGCTGTTTATAACTTCTTCTAATTTTTAAATTCAAAAAGAGCAAGATTTTTGCGATAAAACCCATGATGGTCTCAGGAACTAGCCCAATGGGCCTTATCAACTCTGCAAGGAGCCTAGATTAGAGACAGGAAGTGGGGACACCATAGCCTGACCAGGAGCTAATACACATGGGTGCTTCACTGAGGAACTCCCCTCCCTTCTTCTTCATTAAAAGGAACTGTTTTTAGTAGTACTATAATTAGGCCCAACCACACCGTCCCAACACTCTGTGTTTGGATCTTCGAGACCTGATTGAGTAATCTAAGAGACTCATAGTACAGGCCTCAAAAATCAACATCTAAAATCAATCATACAGAGCTTTTCCTTCTCCCTTCCCCTCTCTTTCACAGAGGTGCCGAGGATCAAACTGACCAAAAGCTGAAGGTGGACTACCTCAGTGGAAAATGGGCCCTGGAAAATTCCAAGGTGATTAGGCTTCTAAACAGTCGTGATTGAACATTATGAGATCAACTTTGCTCAAATCACGGATTTACCACCAAGTTTCTAAAAACAAAAACTACGACCAAGCCCCTTTAGTAAAAAGGAGCCAACCATAATCCAGTTGGGTCATAGAACTTGAGATGTGCATTGGGGACCCTTGATCTGTAACCTGTGGACAGATTACCAACATATAATCTGTAGAGACTCAAGTGCACACCTATAAGGCAGGTTGATAAGAATGAAAAGAACCTCCATCTCCACATCTGTAAAGTGGAGAAATAATAGCCCTCTGCCTACTCCACAGGGTGTGGCGAGGATCAAATTGAGATAGATATGACACGTAAAAGCCCTCTAGACACTGCACATCTACCTGACTACACTACCTATTGCCATCATGGGAAGCATAATGTGTGTAGGCTGGTGTAGCACAGTTCCAGGGCAGATTTCTTCCAGGGCAAAAGGTGGAAGCATGTTTTGGACCATGAAGACCTGGCATTTCAAAAAGTTCTGAGATGACACCATCCTAATGATAAGAGATTCCTAGGACTTGCAGTTGGATGTGACAAGAATAACAAGAAGGAAAAGAGAGGAACACAGAGAAGCATGGAAGCCCCAAATCATTTTGGAGTTTCTCATGGGTCAGCTCAGTACCTACCAAGATGATGTAAAAGATAATGTGAAAAAAAAAAAAAAAAAAAAGATAATGTGGTACTCAGTAGGGACAGTCCTTTAGGTAGTTTGTATATTTCTGGAACATTTCTGATGGACGAATCCCCACAGATCAAGGCATAAAACCAAGGATGGTATGCAATAGCATGAAAGAAAGAGGAAGCACAAGTAGTTTGTGGTTGCTTATTGTAAAGTCAGAAGCAGAAGCAGCAGATGATAAGATGTTCAAGACCGTGAAGACCTTGTACATAGCCTGGCAAAGATATTTGAAAATTTTCCAGTCTAGCATTTATTCTCAGCCCCAGCCACATACTACAATGGCCTGCAGAACATAATAATGATCTTCACCTATCCTTCCTCCCATGAGATTTTAATTTCATTGGCCTCATTGGCCGGAGTCTCATTTAATATACAACACTGTAAGAGAAGGGAAGAAGAAAATGATGTGGATAAAAATAAAGGCAAAACCATCAGATATTTCCAAATTCCAGAGGTGAAAGAAGAGCCTGAACACAAGCAGTGGCAATGGGAGAAGAGAGGTATGAAAGGATTGGAAAAGTATTTAGAAGATGGACTGCATGGAATGGATGAGAAAGATATGAGTCTAGAATGATTCCTAGATGTTCCATTTGGGTGACAGAAGGATGGTGCTACCTTCCACTGAAGGAAGAAATACAGGAGAAACTATCAGTTGGTGTTTTCTCAGGGTAGGTGAGGAGAACACAGATGGTGCCCTAGGTTTTATTTATCTTCAGCTTGAGGTACCTGCACGACTTCAGATGGAGAGGCCTCAAAGACACCCTGATGGGCTCATGGCAATTTGAGTCCTTTAAGACTGTTTCTCAGTGGGCTGAACAAGAGTGGTTACATTTGGCATGATTTGCCAATATTGCAAGTAACATGGGGAGGAGAATAATCAAAATATATCTGTCGTTTGGAATAAATAGCAGAAGTCGCTCTTCCTCGAGCGAGCTTCAGTCCTTTCTTCTACTACATCTGTCAAACCGGTCTGTGAGGGCCCCGGTGCCCACGATGATGGAAGGAGAGATGCTGGAATGTGGACGCAAAAAGCAGTGAGGAAGGAGGCTGTTTTGGAAGAAGGGGTCACAGCTGCAGAGCAAGATCAGATTACCACACCTTCCCTGAAATCTACACACCCCCATCAGCTGAATAATGCTTACCATCTGGTCTCAGAATTAGAGGCTTTTTTCTAGAGGGACTTTTTCCTAACTCGTTGAACTTTGCTTATATTTGGAACATAAGAACCAAAGTTAAAAAGAAAAAAATGTCTGACAGAGAAGACCTCAAGGGAGGGAGTCCAAGGTTTTTGATGAAAAAAACAGAAAGCACTTCCAGTCTGGTTGGCAAATTTGTGTTTTGACAAAAAAATCAGACATCTCACAGATCTAAAACGAGTCAAGGTAAATCCATCCTACACTGCTGCTGTGTCCGAGTTAACCTCTCCTTGGCCTCACTCTTCTTGCTTCTAAAATGAGGATCTCGGTCCTCCCTACGAAATCAATGTGTGTTAAACCATGTTAAGATGGGTCCCCGCCTCTCCTCTGCCCCCCTAAACATGTTTTCGGATTTCCACCCAGCTCTGTCTTGGAGTGAACTAACTAGAATAAGACTGGCTCACCAGAGCATTATTACCCACTAATATCTAAAAAACAATGCTACTCTAAATGCCTAACAAAGGTTTTTCTTATAAGCCCTTATCATTTTTAAGTAACAGATATATTTTAAACTTAAAAATAATATATAATTTATATATATGCATACATACATATATACACATACATATACTATATAAATGTACATATAACAAATATGTACGTGTTACATACCCATACACATTCAAAACAGTCACTGCGTCTTAGTGTCTTAAAAAAGACACACAAAAAAAAAGACAATGAGATTTATTTTCTTTCATACGAGACCCAACGAAAAAGGGATAATGTCACTTGCATATTCTTCACACAGGAGATAATTCACCATTCTCAGAACAATTAAATCTGTTTTGCCTCCTAAACATAGTGATTACAAAATTTTTCAAACCCAGATTTCCCTCCCTTATTTTAAAAATGATCAATCTTAAACCTCACAGAAAATCAGTGTTGTCAGCCACAGTTCAACACCGTCTAACTGAGAAAATGATACTAAACTTATTGCATGACTGTGGTCTAGCTGTTACCAAAGTGATTTGAATAATACTTATCTCTTAAAGGATAAATGAAACTCCCCCTGCCCAGAATCTTTCCTTAGAAAAAGTCCAACATAAACAGGGAATTTGTAATTGGTTTTACAACATATTTAATTTTTCAGCTATGAATTAGGATTCTCCCAAAATGGTACAAGTCTAAACGACTACTGAAATCTGGCTGAAAATACGCACAGAAGATAGCTGGTGACAGAATCCTGTGGATTTTATTCTTTGCAGTTCATGAACTACTGGCTGTGGTAGTTCATGGATCGACAAGATGCGTGTTACCCAGAAGACAAAATTCGAGGACGAAAAAACATAATGGAAATTTAATTTATAATTCATTATTTTACTAACAAAATGAGGGGAAAAATTAAAATTTAATCCAAAAGCATATTCAGAAATATTCTTGCAATCTAAAAATGTTTATTTAAAAATTATGTATGTGTTTATGTGTATATATATATATATATATATATAAATGGTTATATATATATATACTTAATGGCTGAAAGACACAGAAAGAAGAAGAGCAGAAACTGTAAATATGATAGTGCATTTGGAGACTGGCTATGTCTCTTACAGTTGCTAAATGCTCTTGGCAGAGTAGGAGGGAGGCATAGTCTGTTCTACAGTGAGATAGCTGTGTGCCTAAGATATCTCTTGTTATCAGAAACTTGTATTAAAAAGTTCTTTTTAAGTGATAAAAATGATTATTCAATTGGGAAGTGGGTATTTAGGCTAAAGACTTCCAAATTCAAATCATAAACATATTTTTGTACATGAGTTTCAATCAGTTTAACTACACGTTCAGAGTGAAATATCGGTTGCTCAAAACTAAGACAAAATATCACAAAGCAAGTTCTAACACATAAATCCTGAATAAAAATCAATCAGTTCTAAAGCCATCAAAACAAACTGCATCAAGATCACTTCTCAGAATTTATCCTATATATTTACACATAATAAAATTATGTACGTGCCAGGAATTCTTGGCAGCATTGTTTATTTTTAAAAATTGGAAATAATCTAGGCAACCACAAGTAGAGAAGTAAAATAAATTAAGTTGATTCATAAAGTGGGATTCTATTCAACTTTCTAAAGTTCTCAAGAAATTCTATCCTTACCAAATGATCTCCAAGATACACTGCTAAGTAAGAAGAACAAGGTGTTAAAACACATAAAATGTTAATACACATAAAATGCTATCAATTATGCTTTAACAACAGAGACAAAAAAAATGTGTGCACACACAAACACAGATACCCTATAATAAGCTTCAGTTGAGGCTAACAGTCAATTAATTTAAAAATTGTTCAGAATACAAAATTATAAAAATGATACCTTCAATATTTTATTTGAATTTAAAATACCGATTTGTATTCATGTGCCAATCCTTTAACCTAGAACCAAGGCTTTATATTTGAATATGGGTCTGTTAACTGGAGTTCTGCATCACCTTCCAAGCAAAGCCACACCAATAAAGCATCACATACTAACTCCCTCCAAATTGGCTTCTTCAAAGTGGAGTCAGAACTTAAAATTCTTGGAAAGCAATTTGAGTACAAAAACCTTGATTTTTTATGGTTTTCCCCACACTGACAGTTGTTCTCCCCAGCAAACTTAAAGCGGTTTCTTTTTGCAACTTGTCTTCATTGAATATTAACAAAGCCTTCCCCTTAGCTTTCCCAGAAACATTTTCTCATTGCCCTCATTTTGATTAGATAACGTGATATTTACCTAGTTACATTATTGTTAGAATAACCTGGCACCTTAGCAGCAAAAACAATTGATTCTTGGTAACTGTCAGAGCTGAATGACCTGGTCTTAAGGCTATAGTCGACTAACCCTTTTTAAAAAATTCATCTAAATATATGAGTGTATACTATATGTCAGGTACTATTCTAGGTACTGGGGATGCCACAGTGAACCAAACAGGAAAAACTATCTCCCCTCATGGAGCTTAGGTTCTAGGAAGGGTGTGAAAGACCTTTACTAACAAAATAAATCAGTAAAATATCTTTCAGAGGAGGACAGTATTTGGAGACTATGGGAGAGCAAGTGAGGAAGAAGCAGGGCAGCTAGAGGCTCACACAGTGATCCAGACAAGAGCTAAGGGTGGTTCTGAACATGAGAAGCTTGATGGTAAAGCTGATATGATTCGCTGATAGACTGAGTGCTAGGAAGAGGGAGAGGAGGGGAGGAAACCTATAAGCAACTGAAGGAAAGGATTTAGCGATAAGGAGGTCACCTGAGGACAGTTCAGTGGGTCTTGAGAATGTAAGCCTCATTGTAGTTGATTCAAGAGTGAACAGGAGAGAAACTGGACCCTCCAAGTACAGACAAATCTTTTAGGCAGTTTTGCTGTGAAAGGAATAAGAGAAAAGTGGCTATGGGCATGAATTACTATGTTTTACAAAGTTTTTGTTAATAATCAAGTTGGCTAAGGGAAAGCTAAGAATAGGTATATACTCTGTATGTGTGTGTGTGTGCATCACATATCCCTCACATATATGTTCATATACGTACAGATTTTTATTTTTTATATTATTATTTTTTTTTGCGGCACACGGGCCTCTCACCACTGTGGCCTCTCCCGCCGTGGAGCACAGGCTCTGGACGCGCAGGCCCAGCAGCCATGGCTCACGGGCCCAGCCGCTCCACGGCATGTGGGATCCTCCAGGACCGGGGCACGAACCCACGTCCCCTGCATCGGCAGGCGGACCCTCAATCACTGCGCCACCAGGGAAGCCCCACATACAGATTTTTAGATTGCTATACCAGAAATTGATTATTATCAGTTATATCTAAACTGTATACTTTAAATATATGTAGCTTGTTATATGTCAATTATACTTTAATAAAGGCGGGGGGGGGAAAGAGGGGGAGAGGGAGGTCGGGAGACAGAGAGAGAAACTGAGATAAGAAAGATTGAATTAGCACCAAATCATCTTTAGTTTGTTTTTCCCATCTGTTGGTAAGAAGCATCTGTCTGGCCCTCTCAGAATTCTGCATGCAGGGAGCTTAGTGGCTCAGACTGTGTGTGTGGGCAGGGAGAGGGGGCAGGGGCATGGCTGTCCAGCAATGTCCATGGCTGGGTGGTTGAGTCTTTCAATCCAAGAATGAAACGCTAGAAAGCTCTTTTGGCTTCAGAACTAAAGCTCATCTGCATTAAATATTATATTCTTATCTTAAAAGTACAGCTAACAGACTGGGGAAGATTTATAATCCTATTAATGACGGCATGAGTAGTAAATCCATGGACACACCGATATACTGCTGACAGAAGAGTCATCTGACAACCTTTTTGGAGGCAATTTGGCAATGTCTAAATTTAAAATGTCCTATCTAACAATTCCACCTGTAGAAATGCATCCCATCCAGAAATACTTGAAGCAGCATATACTATGAATACAGAATGCTTGATGAAGCAATATTTGTACTGGGGGAAAACTGTAAATCTAAACATTCGCCGACATTATATATAAGTGGAGTGGTAAGCAACCATCACACAGACTGACGTTGCTCTACTGTACTGACCCACGTCAGAAGATACACAAATTGTATTAAGTCTGTAAGGTTACAATACTCTATTTGTTATAAAATTTCTATAGATATGCATATATACCTTACATGTATTACAAAAAAGTCTAGAAGAATACACACCAGATTGTTGACAGGAGTTACCACAAGGAGGCAGGGTGGCAGTATGGACTTTAAATTTTAATGTAAATATTTTTGTAATTTTGGGTTTTTTACAAAGAGCATGTTTCTCTTTAATAATTAAGGAAACAATCGACAATATTCAGGCATTATTCCCACAGGCACTCAAGAAGCTAGTTGGGGGCTTCCCTAGTGGCGCAGTGGTTGAGAGTCCGCCTGCCGATGCAGGGGACACGGGTTCGTGCCCCGGTCCGGGAGGATCCCACATGCCGCGGAGCGGCTGGGCCCGTGAGCCATGGCCGCTCAGCCTGCGCGTCCGGAGCCTGTGCTCCACAGCGGGAGAGGCCACAACAGTGAGAGGCCCGCGTACCGCAAAAAAAAAAAAAAAAATAAGCTACTTGGTGAGGAAGAGGATGGATTGAGGCTCCTTGCAGATAAAATTTCTTTTAACCTCCCAGGCTGCACAACTGGAGGATTTTATGTTATAGGAGAAAAGAGATAGGCCTGAGGTCACATACTGTTTCTTTCCCTTACTAGTTGTGTGACAATGGACAAGTTATTTAATGTCACTGAGCCTCAGTTTCCTTATCTGTCAAGTGGGGATAATATGTACTTTCAACACTGCTGCAAGGACAGAATGAGACACCCTGCAGGTAGAATATAAAGCATGAGGCCACCTAGTAGGCTCCTTCCATTTTTTCCCCTTTTGTTCTCCTTCAGGGAAAACTCAAGGAATAAATCTATAAGAAATATGGATATCTGGGGCAAACTGCTATTGGTTCTTCCAGCCCAGAGAGAGAGCAAACTGCAGGGCTGTGTTCTCTGGTACACTGCCACCTCAGCCACAAAGGGACCATCAGCCTGCTTTCCTTCAGTTTAAAAACCTTCTGAAAGTCCCCACAAGCATTTCTTGATGAGCTCTCAAATTCCAGGTCATCCCCTTTCTTCTTTCAGTTGGAAATAAAAGGAGTATTTTCTTTTCATTTCTTACTTTTAGAGCCTACCTCATATGAAAAAGGATTTGAGGTAAGAGACAAATTAATACAAAGTTTAAGTGATCCTTGATTTTCCCATGCTTCAGGCAGAGGGGAACAATTTCAAAGAGTAATGGGCCACCTTAGCCTGTTCTGCTGCTCTCGAGTTCTGGAAACAATGAAATCCTTCTGGCTTCGGAGAGCCTGGGAACACAGGAATGGAGACGCTGCACTCTGAGCCTGTTCAGAGCTGGCCAGCCAGTGGGGGGTCTCTGGGCAGCTTGCTCCAAGTTTCTCTGGGGTGGATGCTGCCGCCTGGCCACGCGACAGTGTGGGCCCCTCCACGAGGAGAGGCAGGACTGAGTCCCCCGCTCAAGGCCCAAGGCGGAGGCCAGATCTTCCTCCTAACTGTGAAGCTGGGTGAGGCTGTCTTGTTTTTAACGACAGGGCCTGAGCCAGATGAGATGTTTGAAAAAAACAGATAAGGCAGGGAAGGAACTTCTTCAGGGAGCGGACGCAGGCCTCACATTTCTGTTGCCCACATGGCTGAGGAGGGGATGGTGGGGACGGATCAGACCATGAAAGCACTGAGGGTGGGTGGTCAGCATTCGATGCCCTCCGGCCACCTCAGTAGGACTGAACCCCACCCTCCTGAAACAGCTGGGCTGCAGGGAAAGGGCCAGTGCTGAGAGAATTCCACCACACTCTAGTTTTGGCAAAAGGAGAAAAGAAAACAGATAAAACAAAAAATTTTCCTAAGAACAAATGAAGTCGAGAGGGGTTGCATGTTTGCTTTTGTAAGGAAAGGGAAGGGACGCTTTGGACCACCCCAGACATTTCCCTTGCTTTTCTCGTTACATTCACCCACCCACTTCATATACATTTCTTAATAAAAGACCTTAATCAGTTCGGGCTTACAGAGAGAAAAATCCTGCTAGGGAAGATATAAGCTGTGGCGATTCATCTGCCTACTTTTTGCTCCAAGCTGTCACTAAAATATCTGCTTCCGGTTTAGACTGGAGAGAGAAATGGACTTTCCTGATTTCATCCAGGGCTATGATGCCGACGTAGACCTTCAAGTCCAATTTGTAGAGTCTTGTTACCTCTTAAGATTTTAAACTCTGCTGATACTTTTCAGGGCTCTAATTTTTCAAAATTACTACTGATGGTTTCCTTTTAATAAACCTTTATTTTTCAGACACCTCCTATTTCTTCCAGTCTTTTGTGGCTTTTGATTTTAACGATGTAAAGTTATAAAGTGCAATTACACTTTTTTTTTTTTTTTTTTTTTTTTTTTTTTTTTTTTTTTTTGCGATACGCAGGCCTCTCACTGTTGTGGCCTCTCCCGTTGTGGAGCACAGGCTCCGGACGTGCAGGCTCAGCAGCCATGGCTCACGGGCCCAGCCGCTCTGCGGCATGTGGGATCTTCCCAGACCGGGACACAAACCCGCGTCCCCTGCATCGGCAGGCAGACTCTCAACCACTGCGCCACCAGGGAAGCCCCTACAATTACACTTTTTAAATGCATTTCTACAAGGTATCTTTTATAATGCCCAGTTGAACTTATCAGGGGCAACCCACATATGGAACATACACAAGGCACCTCAAAGTGTGAAATGTAGTTGCTTAGTCTGACTACTGACAGTTTATTCTGCAGTTTGCACTTAAGTATTTGATTTTTTTAAAATTCCCCATTGTGCTCCAGGGTACAACATGCAAAGTAAACCAACACCTAAACTGGTAAGAAAAACAAAGCAAAGGATCAGCAAAAATAGGACCATTCCATCTTATTAGATGGAATAGTATAAGATTAGAAAGTTCCAATAAGATGGAACTATTATTATATAATACAAGTGAGGTTGCTTGATTAAAGACTTCTGAAGAGTGTACTACACAAGAACATTTATCAAATAAATAATACATGTAAGCATGGCTTAAAAGTTGGGGCTGAGGGTGAGTAACTTGTATATGGATGTGCAACGTTTTATTCAGGCAGAAGAAATTTTTTCCTGCATCCTGCCTTCCCACCCTCCAACCCCCTTAGCATATTCACAAAGCTCCAACAGATCAGAATTGCACACAGATCATATAGGGAGAAACCTTTGTATCAGTGCTATCTCTTGCGTAAGTTATAGACACCTGTGTTTTCCAAACGAGAGTATTCTCATCATACTTTCTTTGATGAGCATAAGACCTATGGTAGAAGAAAAAAAAAGACAACTAGAAAGATAGGGAGAAAGGCAGCATAAGCAGCAAGAAAAAGAACCGGGTTTTGACTAAAATGAGCTCTTTAAAGTTTTTTTTAACTAAGCAGATACCCACACTACTCTTGTCAATGACTGTCATCTCTACAGCACTGTTGTCGAATTTTCATCATTTGGGGATTATTTCATAGAAGTTACATTAAGTTCACAATCATAGAAATTTTAGAGGAAGGAAGAAAACGTTTAATAGAAAAACGTTTCGAGAAAAAAGGTTTCGAGAAATCCTACTAATAAAACTTGCAATCTTGCAAAAGTCATGTTCTCACCAGCCCTCAGATTGTATATATATATTTCAGGAGTTGAAAAGACTGGGGGTTCTTAATCATTTCTATGACATCAGCCCCTCTCAGAGTCCAATGAAAGGCAATGCTCTATCCTCAGGGGAAAAAAAAGTGTCCTAAAACAACTTTTTGCTTACAATTCTAGGCAATCCACACCAAAATCTCTGGACCAAATTATTTTTTTGCAGTGCTAGTTGTGCTTTCAGGAATTTTAAGTCTGTTTGGCTTTGTCTAGTAAGTTTGGAATTGCAGAACTCTAACAGAGAATTTACATAATTTGACACTTTTATTCACCTATGTATGAAATTAAAACTTTTAAAATTCAGATTAATATGCACAAAGAAGCATGAACTTAAATCCAACTTCAATACCAGTACTGTAGTGAGGGTTTCCACCCAGATGGAAATAGTCTACAGAGAGGCAGTGTGAAACTATGAAAAGAACATTACTTTTAAAATAAGGAGAACTGGATTAAAAATGTTTTCAAAGTTGCGAGGGGCATGCGAGGATCTTCTGGTTCACTCACTGCATGCATTTATGAAATGAAGACAAGAGGTCTAAAAGAAAGGTCTCCCATGTTGCCCTTTCCACAAAACACAAGCAATGGGACCATCTTTTGCCCCACACTGACTTCTCTGGGTCTCAGTTTCCTTATTTGCAAAATGAAAGAGATCCCTTACAGTCTGAATAGTCTATGGCTAATTAAACTACAATTTTTAATTTGTCCCTTTGCTACAGGAGTTAATTCTTATGTATGCTACAAGCTGCAACACTCATAAAATCAAGCCGTTCATGGAGTCTACGTCACCTTACCTCCAAAACATCTGATGAATGTTTTCATTGCACTGGTGCAAAGAAAGAACAAGTTAATTCCTTGCAGTGGTAGCTACCACATAAAGTAACAGATTTTGATTGATACCAAAAAAAAAAAAAACCTGATAATCCTCTTAGATGACTCAAACATGAGGCATTTAGTTTTTAATGCGATACAAATTATTCCAATAGAACACATGATGATTCTGGAGATGTCTGTAATTAATATTAATAGTAAAAAGTGCTGCTTCATTTTGTTACCCAGAGACAGCATACTATGATGCATTCTCGTCTTCACATCGTGGAATCACTAGGAATTTTAATTCACAATGAACCTTTCATTCACAATATTTGAAAAGGTTTTTTTTTTTAATAATCAAAACTCTAGGAAATGCTCATATTATAAAGGAAAAGATGAAAATAGCCATCGTTTTGGTTAAAAGAAAAAGGACCTATACTAAGACTGCTCAGAAGTTATTTCAATACAATTCAGTCCAGAAACAATAACACCAAGCAACTATGCTGTGCAAGACAGTGTGTTAAATGTCTCTGGAGGAGGGGGGAGGGGGGAGGGGATGAAATAAGACATAGCTCTGGCTTGAAAAGCCTAGAAACTGAAGTTGAGAAGAAAGGCGTTTTGTGCAGCCAAAAGGGAAACAGAAGGAGCACCAGAGGGAAGGAGAAAGGAAACAAGGCAAGAGAAAGTCACTGAGACTTTTCAAACTTAAATGTGAACATGAATCATCTAGGGATCTTATTAAAATACAGATTCTGGTTTAACAGATCTGGGGTGGGGTCTGAGAGTCTGCATTGCTAACATGCTCCTAGGTAATGCTGATTTTACTTGTCCATACATAACACTCCAGGTAGCAAGGGTCTGAAAGACCAGTACAACCCAACAGAACTTTCTGCAATAATAGAAATGTTCTATATCAGTTATCCAGTATGGTAGTCACTAGGCACCGTGACCAGTGAGCACTTGAAATAGGACAAGTGTGACTGAGAAACTTCATTTTAAAATTATTTAATTTTAATGAATTTAAATAGCCATATGTCTAACAGCCATCCTGTTGGAGACTGCAGGTACTAGATAGACTACGCAGGTAATATAGAGCAAACTGCACGGTAGGCCTCAACTTCCTGCATACTTATGAAAATCAATCTAGTTTAGGATTTCTCAACCTGGGCACTAATGACATTTTGGACTGGATAACACTTTCTTGTTGAGGGGCTGGTCTTTCCATTGTAGAACGTTTAGCAGCGTCCCTGGCCTCTCTATCCACTAGATGACGATGGCACCCACCCTACTCATGAAAATAAAAAATGTCTCCAGACATTGCCAAATGGGGGGAGGGGGTAGGGCAAAGTCAGTGGTAGAGTAATGCTTTTATATAGAAAAGCATATGAGGTGAACAGCAACATCCTTAAATATAACCTAAGTATTTGCATTAGTTTTCTACTGCTTCCATAACAAATTATCACAAACTTAGGAGCTCAAAACAACAAATTTATTATCTTATAGTTCTAAAGGTCAGAAGTCTGAGATGGGCTAAAATCAAAGAGTTGGCAGGGCTGGATATCTTTCTGGAGGTTTAGGGAGAACCCATTTCCTTGACTTTTCCACCTTTCAGAGGCCACCTGTGTTCCATGGCTCATGGACCCTGCCTCCATCTCCCAAGCCTACAATCCAACATAATCTCCCCACCTCAAGGTCCTTAATTTCATCACATCTACAAAGTCCCTTCTGCTGTGTAAGGGGACTTACAGGTTCCAGGGAGAAGAATACAGATATCCTTGATAGGCTATTTTTCTCACTCTCATTGTATTAAAATGAAAACTTAAAACAGTAAATAAAGTTTTCCCCCAAAGTCCTGGAAAACTGTGATTTTATTCTGTGCTGCAAGTATTTTCCTAGCTGAAAACATTTTATAGCATTTTCCATTCACACATAAACTCATCTAAGGGAGAATCAAGTTTGTCTACTTTTACTATTACAGTTCTCATGCACTGCCCCAGGCCTCCCCAACCCTGCTGAGGTCACTAGTATAAAATTATATTGTTTATATTTCTTTACTATTACAGTTCTCATGCACTGCCCCAGGCCTCCCCAACCCTGCTGAGGTCACTAGTATAAAATTATATTGTTTATATTTCTCACACTCAACAAATGAGAAAATATCACTTATTTCTAGATCTTCGGATTTTTCCTAGAATTTGAGAATTCCATTTATAGATGTATATAGTTATTGTTCTGGTCCATTCACACTGCTGTAACAAAATACCACAGACTAGGTAGCTTGTAAACAACACAAATGTACTTCTCATTGTTCTGAAGGCTGGAAGTACAAGATCAGGGTGCCGGCATGGTCAGGTTTTGGGGAGAGCCCTCTTCTGGGTTGCAGACTGTCAGTTCCTCCTTGTATCCTCACACTGTGAGAGGGGCTAGGGAGGTCTGTGGGGTCTCTTTTATAAAGGCACTAATCCATTCATGGGGGCTCCACCTTCAGCACCTCCCAAAGACCCCACCTCCTAAGACCATCACCTTGGGGGTTAGGTTTCAACAAATGAATTTGAGAGGGACACATCAGATTACAGCTGTTATATTTACTAATTCTTTAAATTTCCTTTAGATTTTTAAAAAAATTATTTCCCTTAGAAATGAAATGAGTATTTGATTTTCTGAACCCTCAGGCAAAATCTTCATCAGCAACTTCCCTGCATTTTTCAGATTTTTGCCCAAGGGCTGGGGCATTTTCAGTTATAATACAATTAGTGACTATGTTAATTAAATCAAGTTATTGTTCAAAAATTTAAAAACAAATCCTTTCTTTAATCTGTTTCTATAAACTGCTCTTTAGAGTAAAAGCTTGCATCTGTCCAGCTGTTTCTGAAAGAGAAGGGTGATGAAGAGTAAATAAAGGCAGATGGCATCTACACTTAAGGTTTCTTTCTCTTTTTGAGTTTGATGTTCAAGAGGTGACAAATTGTCTTTAAAAGCCCATTTTCCCAGTCTTGGGAAGTTAAGCTCGGTGAGGTTGACAAGAGGCCATGGTGGAGGAAGAAGTGGTGGCCCAAGGATAGAGCATTTGCTGACTCACTTTCCCACCACAAAGGGTGGCAAACTGAAACCAGGCTTTAATTTAACTCTTTTTCTGCACTTTCAAAGATACAAGAACTTCCATTCATAGACGTCTATAGTGGTAGCATGATCAGCGAAGTGGAGGAAGGAGGGGGAAGAAGGAGCAGTTAGATTGTGTTCTGGTTTCATTTATAGGGAACTATAAGAGGTAGAAATGTACCAGAATAGAGTACTTTCTGCTGAAATAAAGCCACTGACCAAATTCATATTTTTCTATTATGGGTAGTCTTAAGGGTTTCCGTCCCCCAAAAGTCCATGAGCGAGACTTCCACTCATGGAAAAGTCTGTGAATGGCACAAACAACTTTCTCCCTGTACCTCTCCCAGCTAAGTATTGATATAAACACAAACCCTGGAAAAAATACAAGAGGCAACCAAAGAGAGCTCTGAAATGCAGAAAAGGAAGGTGAACGGATTAGAGACCCCAGGACTAAATGGTCTTGCAATCCCAGACCTAACATAAGAAGGTCAGCCAAGCCCAGACCTTCCAGACCCCCAAGCTAGCAACAGAAGGCAGCCCAGGTAGGCTCATTCCCCCCTCAGATCCAATGGGGTACCACCAGGCTAGCAAGCAGCTGGCAAAAGGGATAGATCGGGAGCACCACTGACAGTAAGCGGCCAGGGAAAGCACTCTCCTTACTCACCAGGCCTAAGACTCCCTTCGCCCAGTGAGAGATAGCAGGCAGCTAGCAGCACCAGCAAAGGGGATCCTGACACAAAAAAGCCCCACATGGGAAGTGTTCTCCTTCCCTGCAATGTGGGGCAAGGAGTGAGGAAAAGAGGATCATAGCACAGCAAGCGCCAGGAAGTACGTTTGTTCTCACTGGCAAAAGAATTCCTCTCCCCACCCTCACCAGAGACACTGGGAGGCCACACCCAGGGAAACTCCTCCATCCCCTCAGGTGGAACCAGCAGGGACCGTGGGATCCTAAGCAGCCCCAAATAAACCAAGTTGATCAAAATAGCATCACAAAGTCTCTGAAAATGCTAAGCACAAATGGGATGACTGCCTGATAAAAGATTTAAATAGGACCTTGAGTCTCCAAACATAATAGCCAAAATATCTAGAATACAATGAAAAATCACCCATCACATCTGGGGCTTCCCTGGTGGCGCAGTGGTTGAGAGTCCGCCTGCCAGTGCAGGGGACACGGGTTCGTGCCCCGGTCCGGGAAGATCCCACAGGCCATGGAGCAGCTGGGCCCGTGAGCCATGGCCGCTGAGCCTGCACGTCTGGAGCCTGTGCTCCGCAACGGGAGAGGCCACAACAGTGAGAGGCCCGTGTACCGAAAAAAGAAGAAAAATCACCCATCACATCAAAAACTAAGAAAATCACTACTTGATTGAGAAAAGAATCAGCTGATGCTAACACTGAGATGAATCAGATGTTAGAATTATTGATAAGGATTTTAAAGCAGCCATCATAAATATGATTCAACACAATTGCAAATTCCTTAGAATGTAAAAACAAATATCTCAGCAAAGAACTAGAAGTTATAAAAAATAACTAAATGAAAGTTTAAAACTAAAATATGCAATAACAAGAATAAACAACGGGTTGAACAGTAGAGTGGAGATGACAGAGGACAGATATTAATGAACCTGAAGACACATCAATAGAATCTACTCAATCTGAACAAGAGAAATAAAATAGACTTAAAAAAAGGAAAGAAAAAATCCACAGTGGCAGGGACTGGGACGATAACAAAAGATCCAACATTTATATACATTATCAAAGTCCCAGAAGGACAGGAAAAAGGAAGTGAACTTAAAAGAATATTAGAGAAAACAATGGTTTAAAATGTCCAAATTTGGCAAAAAATATATATAAACCTACAGATTCAAGAAACAGTATGAAACTCAAAGAGGATAAATGCAAAGAAATCCACACCAAGACATGACATTTCAAAATTAAATTTTGAGAAATGAAGCAAAAAAAAAAAACCAAAAACTTGACAGCATTCAGAGAGAAATGACACATTACCCATAAGGGAACACCGATTCAAATAAGAGCAAATTTCCCATCTAAAACCATGACGGCCAGAAGGAAGTGGTACATTTTCCAAGTGCTGGGGGAAAAAAAAAAGAACTGGTCATCTTCAAATTCTATATCCCGCAAAATTATCCTTCAGGAATGAAACGAAAACAGAGACATAACTCAGATGAAGGAAAAAAAAGAATTTGTTGCTAGCAGACCTTCCTTTAAAATACGGCTAAAAGAAGTTTTTCAAACAGAAAGAAATGGTAAAGGAAGGAATCTTGGAACATCAGAAAAAAGAAAAAAGGAAAAACAAAAAAAGGAACAGAAATACGGCTACATACAATAGACGATTCTCCTCATGGGTTTTATAAAACATATTAGATCACTGAAACAAACACTAAATATTGCCTGATACTCAAGATAATTATATTTAAAAGTGGGGAAAGTACCTAAAAGGTGGGGAATGGACCTAAAAGGAAATAAGGCTTCCACACTTCAAAGTGGTAAAATACTGATATCAGTAGATGGTCATAACACCCAGAGCAACCATTAAGAAAACAATACAAAGAGATACTCAATAACACTGTAAATCAAGATGCAATCCTAAAAGCCCTGAATATCGACTTGGGATTCTGTATATTAGGTGGCTAAATGTATACAAAAGCATAAAGTCATTCAGGGAACAGTCCTGGACTGGGAGCTACCTCACTCTGGGATAGATCTAGAATACAGCATGATCTGAACCTACCTGGGAATGTAGATCACCAGAACTTACTGGGCATCAGTTTCCACATCTTTGAAATAGAACTGGCTGGAGAAATAGGTCTGTAAGACAACCTGGGCCATTTTTAGGGCTAAAATGTGATTGTTCCATAAATTATGGATCTCCATTCTTCTCATCCATCCTGTGTTATTCCTTATGATTCAGATGTCTCTAAAAGTGTTCTGAAAACTACATATTTATTTGTATGCACATTCAAGGCTCTCACAGATTCCAGTAAAGAGAAAAAGTAAAGAGGAGGAAGAGGCTTTAAATGTAACATATACCCATTGGAGTATGGACCATTTCCACTTAGAGGAACTATTCATTCCTTTCCCGCCATTGGTAGGAAATGAAAGTAAGCAAAGTATTTATTCCTGTTCACTTAGCATTCTTCTTAGATCAACCTATATCAAATCTCTGAAACCAAAGGGATTATAGGAAAACTGGCTGATTCCCATCACAGTACACCGATTCAACATGCTTTAACTTCTTCTTCATCTGGCCATGCTACCCTAATCCAAGTCTGCATCAGTGGTCCAAAAATAATTTACCTTTGGGAAGTGCTAGGTCACATATGGATTGTTTGGTACATTAGACAAAGAAATATATTTAATACAAAAATACCCTTCACTATGCTTTATAAATAAGTATAAACACCTTAACTTTATCATAAAGGTTAAAAGCCTTCTGTTTTCTTATCAGTAATGTGTAAGGATTAAAAAGACTCTAGGGAATTCCCGTGGCAGTCCAATTGTTAGGACTGCAGTTTCACTAATGAGGGTGAGAGTTCAATCCCTGGTCAGAGAACTAAGGTCCTGAAAGCCGTGCAGCGTGGCCAAAAAAAAAAAAAATATATATATATATATATAAATAGACTATGAACTTCCTTCAATCTCTCATGTTATGTGACCAGAATTAATTATTTTTCCTAAACAGAATTAGGTGGAACCACTCAACAAGGCAGTCTAGCTTGGTGGTTAAGAGCTTAGGCTTTGATTTCAGATGTACCTGGACTAGAAAATGCCCTGGTCTGTGTACTTGCTGGCTGAGTGTCCTAGTTTAACATCCTGGGTCTCAGTTTATTCATTTGTAAAAAAGATGTGGTAATACCTACTTTACAAGACTGCTGTAAGAACAAAATGAAGTTACAAACATCAAGTGCTTGGGATATACTAAGCATTCTACAGCAAAAACATAATTTTGGAAACAAAGTGAAGCATTTCAAGAGGTCAGATCAGTAAGGGTTACGGCACAAAAATACAAGTTCTTAGAGATGTTACTTCTGAAGCCAAAATTCTCCTGTGTTCACACTTGGGACTCTCAGATCATTTAGCACATGACTACAATGCTGGGCTACCCTCTGTCTCCTATGTTAGTACAGTCGTTAACTCCTCCCAAACTTGGTGTAACATGTTCCGTAAAACAGGGTAAAATTCTACTTCATTTGTATGATGTAACTCTGACACTGGTGATTTTTTTTAAAAGCTTATTTCAAGCTATGTGTCCTTTTCTTTGAGGGAAAACTGAGTAAAGACATGTAATCATTAAAAACAGTATCTCCATAATTTTAATGTGTACTAGACATGTAAGCTTATCTTCTCTTTTTTAATACCAAAAAGATACCAAATGGTTACCTAAAAAAATGATCTAATAAAAGCACACATTCCAATGATTGTGTGGTAGAACTTTTGTCATATTTAAATATTTTCCTTGGATTTGACTCTCACAAGCATTAGCATTGATAACCAGCTAGTTTTCTTCTAGGCCTCTTCTGGGACAAGACTCTTTAAATTAAAATGATTTCTATTTAAAAAATATAAATATATTTAGAAAGTATAAAATATAAGGGATATATCAGATAAAATATAAGTAAGACCAAAATTTCTATAGTGATATTGGATACACTTTAAGAGGCCAACTTATGGATAAAGGAAGTTTCGGAAAGTTATGACATGAGGAAATCCTTCATTGATGCAAAATGGATTTGGAACAATATTTTAATTTTGTAATTTAAAGAAACCTTAAAATTAAGAATAAAATAACTTCAACAGATGTCTTTACAGTTTCTGCTATTACAGTGTAGATACCTAACCACAAAAGCTAACACGTGTTTGAAAACATTAAGAATGTATTCATCATATCACTTTAACAAAGAGGACAAAAGGCTAACACCATATGAGATAAAATCTTATTTAAGAATTTGATGGAAATGATGTCACAGACAATCAATGTTCTTAATAATGCACTGTTCAGTGACTAGCATCATGGAACCATCAAGGGACGGGTAGAGAGAAACTAAGACTAACAGACATGGGTGGAGGACAACCTAGAAGGATTCATTAGAGACCTGGCAGGCCCCCAGGCACTAAGGGCTCTAATCCCCTTAGTGCTGTAAAACGGCAAGGGGTAAAGGTTCCAGGTTGCTCTTTGGTGGAAGAAAGTGCAGAGACAGAAGTAGAAAGACAGTGAAAGAACCATACAACCACCTACATGGAAATAAAAAGGTTACCCGTAAAGTGAGAATAATCAGACTGACCTCAGACTCTTCTAAATCAGGATCCAGTAAAGCAACATCTATAAGGGTTTGCAGGAAACATCTCTATCCATTAATTCTATATTCTCTCCCTCATTCACATGTCAGGATAACAGAAAGACCCTCTCAGATTATGTTACTGTCTGTGTGATGGGACTATAGAGGTGACTATTTTCTTCTTTTTCAATATTTCCCAATTTATCTGTATTGATCATATATTACCTCACAATGGAAGAAAATAAACATCATTAATAAAAACTTAGCTATTAAAGCAGAATAAGAAGAGAGTAGAAGATGGCTTGCTATATCCAAAGGACATTTGAGATTTCTGATTTATATCAGTTTAATCATTCTAAAATTTTCCTACCAAAAAAGAAAGACGTCCTTAAAACACACACACACACACACCACATTCACATACCCCTTTTATGATTTCAGAATGGATTCATTAAAAAATTATAGTAGAAAAAGGTTAAGCTTTTTTTCAATCCAAAGAGTTCAGCCTCCCATCTACTGCTCTTTGTTTATTTGTCCTTCGGAAATAACTATTCAGTGTTTTTCTTTTTTTTCTTTTTTCCCTTAAGCTTATTTTAAGAACATTTTCCATTTAAACTAGGAATTAAAGTACTATTAATATTATTTTATTTAAATATTTAGAAATACTCAGCTATTTTAAAATATCTTTATTTTTATTATTTTAAAATACTTAGGACAATTTAAAATGATTTTATGATTTATTAATACTAAAACAGTAATAAATTATTATTTAGATGGGTGTTTTTACTATTAAAATATCTTAAATATAATAGTTTAATTTTAATGATTAAAGTCTTAAAATAGGAAACTCCTATGTAAATGAATGCCTGATCACATAATATCTTTGAAAGAAACCCAGAGGGGAATGTAAAATAAAACAATAACCTAAGAGGATAAACACATTTTCGTAACTGGATTGAATAAAACATTCTAGTCTATGAGAGAGAAACTCATTAGGTAGTGGGGTTAACTAGATATTGTAAAGCAATGCCTTTTCCTCTGCAGACCAAAAACTCTCTGACGTGGGCACAACTTCCCAGAAAGCCTTATAAATTCAGACACAGCTCCTAAGGGTGCTGGGAAGCCCATGGTGCTGGCAAGACCCTTGTTGAAGAAAAAGGACAGGCATGCCCAGCATCCCTTTAGGACAGTTGGTGTGCTCCATGCACATAGACACACTACTATATATAAAATAGGTAACTAATAAGGACCTACTATATCGCACAGGGAACTCTTCTCAATACTCTGTAATGACCTATATGGGGAAAGAATTTTAAAAAGAGTGGATATATGTATACCTGATTCACTTTGCTGTACAGCAGAAACTAACACAACATTTTAAATCAACTATACTCCAATAAAAATTAAAAAACAAAACAGGAAAAGCTCAATGGGATTTTTAGTTTCCATTTCAGAAGGGACGAGAGAACTAGAGACCAGACACCACAGAGTGGTAAAGATCAGGATGATCTGAACCATTTTTTGTACCTCCCCCATATTCCTATTACCTTCTGTTTCTCAGCTGAGATTGGAATCCAACACTCAGCAATATACAAAAGGTCTGGGTGTTTGTTTAAGGGTCAGCAAGAAAGCAGACAGGCCAGGGAGACACTATCTCAGTCTCCCTCAGAGTAAACCTCAGAGGCAGAAAACCCCAAGTGAGAGAGGAAGTGGACAGATAGATCCAAAGCCATCTGGGTTACCCAGGACTGGGGAAGGGAGAGAGGAAAGCAAAAAGCAATGCAGAAACAAAACAGCTAAATCACAGGTTTTCAATACTTAATAATAGAAAATGGAAAGACAAACATAACATCTTTCCAAACACACCCACTTTTGACCACCCATAAGCCCAGACCTCTTTGCTGTGATCCTCTGCCTCTGTAGAACTGTGTAGCACAGAAACTTGGAACTTGGAAACTTGGACACTGCCAAGAATCTACCTCCCTCAAAACCAATTCTGACCTCTTTACAGATGCAAATGTCTGATCCCAGACCCAGAGACAGAATATAAAACTTTGAAAAAGGGAAAACCTTGTCTTTTAATGACAGTTTACAAAGGAAGAGAATTAAGAGAGGTCAAAGACCTTTTTGTTGACTAGAGTTCTCATTCAACTGTTTTTACTTCTAAAAGCAAAGAGAGAAGAGGCAAGATTAAATGAGCTTCACCATTCATAATAAAACCCCTTTTCAGACATTCGTCATTCAGACAGCACTGAAATGCTGTTAATGGAGCTAGTGTTTGGATGTTCAGGCTTTCACCAACTATAGAAACTGGCAATCTCTAAATTTGAACTATTATAGCCCTATGGCTCTTGCTGGAGACAGTGTCTCAACATCACAGTTTTTCATTACTCAGAAACTGTGCCCAGAGGGAAGGGCCAGAGATTCCACTCTAAATGTCACCAGGACACTGTCCTTCCTTCTTCAACCTCCCGATGAGACTGGCCCCTTTTAGTTCACAAGGTGCTTGCTAATCTTGCCTCTCTTGGGACTGCCCCAACTAGTGAAAGGGTTGACCTCAACTGGACTGAGCCACTGGTCAACCTTACGAGGGTCAGATTTTCAGCCATAAGAAGGTCTGGCACAGGAACAAGGACTCCATGGCAGAACATTTTTTGTTTACTCTTCAACACAGTGTATAAAGTAGGATCAGTTGTCTTACTTCTGATGAGGAACCTAAGGTTGAATTCAATTGACTTGTCAAGCTACCATTCAAATTAAATGTGTTCAAAACTAGATATTCCATTGTATTCCCAGACCCTGAAATTCATTTGGCATGTAACATACTACCTATCTACCTGCCTACCTACCTACCTTTATGGAAATAAAGTGTTGAACTATCTTATTCCAAGATAATTTTCCACCAGACCATGCCACATGAAAAGTACAGACTTTTAGAGCAACCATTACATTAGGTACAGGTTTGCAAAAGTCATATTTACCACTATTACAAGTCAGTCTTACAGCCAAATCAGAAAGGTTCATCTTCCTGAGAGAAATGAAAATTAGCACGAACTTGTCATTACACACACACACACACACACACAATTCTAAAAGTCCCTAAGCCAAAGTTTTACAGAAGTATTGATAAAAGGTTTTATATATATTTAAATTATATCCATTTTTAGCGTTAGATATTACAAACCCACGTAATAACGAGACTAGAACAGCAGATAAGTGCATGATACACCCAAGAAACAAAAGCCCATTTTGTAGGGAACAAAGTAAGTGAAGGGGAATTATGGGAAATAAGTCTGAAGAACAGGCTGCAATATGATTTTGGAAGGATGAGATTATTAGGGTAAGAGATTTCAGCTTTCCTTCTTAGGCAGAGCAGATGGATCCATTTGAACTACTGATTAGGAAGATCAAAGGGACTATTTTGCAGGATGTAGAAGGGTGAAAAGCTGAAAGTGGAGAGAATGGCTAAGAAGTTCAAGTGGTCACACTCCTGCACAGGAAGGCTGGTTATTGTTAGATTGTATTAACAGGACATGTCAAAGCTTGACAAGTATCATCACTGCCCTTTATCTTTGGCAGGAGATGAGGAACCAAAAGTTCTCCACTGCATTTTTCCTGTGGTTCCTGCCCACAAAGGATGCCATCATCTTAAAAGGTGTCTCTCCCGAGGGGAAAAGCAACCTCCACACCCAAGAACTTACAAACTCCCCCTGGATTCTAACCATACTTCCCTTTGTCTTCTTATGTAGCTTCCTAACTTTTAAACTGTTTTATCACTGAGTACGCAAATGTCTTTAATAAACATGTTTCTAACAAACATCTAGAACAATCCTGGTTGAGAGAATAACTCATGGGTTACTCTGGTTGAGAGAATAACCCATGAGTTATTCTCTCAACCAGGATTGTTCTAGATGTTTGTCAGAAACACCTTCCTTCCCAGATTGTATCCATGTAAGCATCACAGAGGCTTACGTGGATATTCCCAGACACTTACAGGGAAGATGCCTAACACAGTATGAATACAAAAGTCTTCTCCCTCTCTTTCCACTTCTTTCCTCATTAAAGACTCAAAGAGAAGCTTGCTTTATTTTGCTTGCTGAGGTGCTGCTTCTGCGTTTTACTCCTCCTTAAAAAAGGATGTTTTTACCTCTTCCGCTAGGTCAAGTGCTAATCCTTGAAAACGGAAACTGTTCTTAGTTCTAACCACCTGGCTTGCATAGCAACCTTGGATGAAACAGACTTCACAAGTTAAAAATAAAAGTCTGAATTCAGCGATTGTAATGATGATAAGGGCCCCTTTGTACCAACTGCATTGATGTGCAGCATGTGGGTCACATGTCTAAGACACAGACACTGTCCTCAAGAATACTTTAGACTGTTTTTAAACTCTGTTTAACTGTACTCTTAAAAATACTGTGTTTAGCTTTTTATAGCTTTTCTTTACCTTCTTTCACTAAAAAAAATGTTACTGCTATTTTGTGATCATGAGAGTTCTACACAATGTAGAACCCTTTAAAATGCAATATACAACAAAATTCATAATACCGTCTTTGAGAGCAAGTCTGTGAACAGCATATATATGTGTACACCTATGTACACGCAGACATATACATGTGTACATATACATACAACCATATACATATCTTTGTACACATTTTTTTCCTCAGAATAAATTCCTAGAAGTACAAAGACATAAAAAGGATATGAATAAAGTCTCTAAATGGAGCTTTTAGCTAATTTTCTATACTTATTATCATGGAGAATGAAACAGTGACTTCCCTAAGAAGAGAAACTGAACAAGTTTGCCTTCTATTACCTCTTCCTGCTTACTTCGAGTATCTGTCAACAAAACAATTTAATCAATTATCAATTATCAAACCATAGTAACAGCATGAACGACCAAAATAAAGCAAACAGGTAAGTATAGAAATAAAATAACCCTATGGTAAATATTAGGCAGACTTTAAATATTAAAGATAAAGGAAGCAGTATCAAGTATGATATCAATTTTATGACTGTATATATTTATGTGCATGTATACACACACACAATACCTGTTGAAGGCATCTGCCATGTGCCCTGCCCTGTGCTAAGCTCATCTCGCGTACTTGCTCATGTAGTTCTTTAAATAACCTCAGGAGACAGACACTCCTACTGTCTCCATCTTACAAATGAAGAAACTGAGGTTCAGAGAGCTCAAGAGGCTTTTGTGGGCTACACAACTAAGAAATGGTGGAGCTGGGATCTGAGTCCAGATCCGAATCCCTCCGGAAGCCTTTGTTCCGAGCGACAAGGCTACACTGCAATGGGAAAAAACACACTGGGTAGAAATATGTCCCAATGGTGGTGGTCAAAGGCAAGGTGGCTTTACTTGTATTTAAATGTTTGCCCTTTATAAAACATTGACATTAGATGTGATGTACTTTTCTAGGCAGGCATAAAATCAGTGAAGAGTGAATAAATATCACATGTAGCCCTTGTGACTCCAGGCCATCATTACTGATGATCCCAGGACATTTTTTTTTTTTTTTTTTTTGCGGTATGCGGGCCTCTCACTGCCGCAGCTTCTCCCGCCGCGGAGCACAGGCTCCGGACGCACAGGCGCAGCGGCCACGGCTCACGAGCCCAGCCGCTCCGAGGCATGTGGGATCTTCCCGGACCGGGGCACGAACCCACGTCCCCTGCATCGGCAGGCGGACTCTCAACCACTGCACCACCAGGGAAGCCCACATTTTTTTTTTAATTTTTAATTTATTTTAAACGTATTTATTGGAGTATAACTGCTTTACAATGGTGTGTTAGTTTCTGCTGTATAACAAAGTGAATCAGCTATACATATACATATATACCCACATCTCCTACCTCTTGTGTCCCCCTCCCACCCTCCCTATCCCACCCCTCTAGGTGGACACAAAGCACCGAGCTGATCTCCCTGTGCTATGGCTCCTTCCCACTATCTATTTTACATTTGGTAGTGTATATATGTCCATGCCACTCTCTCACTTCGTCCCAGCTTACCCTTCCCCCTCCCCGTGTCCTCAAGTCCATTCTCTACGTCTGCGTCTTTATTCCTGTCCTGCCCCTAGGTTCTTCAGAACCATTTTTATTTTTTAGATTCCATATATAGATGTTAGCATGTGGTATCTGTTTTTCTCTGACTTACTTCACTCTGTATGACAGACTCTAGGTCCATCCACCTCACTACAAATAACTCAATTTCGTTTCTTTTTATGACTGAGTAATATTCCATTGTATATATGTGCCACATCTTCTTTATCCATTCATCTGTCGATGGACACTTAGGTTGCTTCCATGTCCTGGCTATTGTCAGCAGAGCTGCAATGAACATCGTGGTACATGACTCTTTTTGAATTACAGTTTTCTCAGGGTATATGCCCAGTAGTGGGATTGCTGGGTTGTATGGTAGTTCTATTTTTAGTTTTTTAAGGAACCTCCATACTGTTCTCCATAGTGGCTGTATCAGTTTACATTCCCACTAACAGTGCAAGAGGGTTCCCTTTTCTCCACACCTTCTCCAGCACTTATTGTTTGTAGATTTTTTGATGATGGCCATTTTGACCGGTATGAGGTGATACCTCATTGTAGTCTTGATTTGCATTTCTCTAATGATTAGTGATGTTGAGCATCCTTTCACATGTTTGTTGGCAATCTGTATATCTTCTTTGCAGAAATGTCTATTTAGGTCTTCTTCCCATTTTTGGATTGGGTTGTTTGTTTTTCTGATATTGAGCTGCATGAGCTACTTGTAAATTTTGGAGATTAATCCTTTGTCAGTCGCTTCCTTTGTAAATATTTTCTCCTATTCTGAGGGTTGGCTTCTCGTCTTGTTTATGGTTTCCTTTGCTGTGCAAAACTTTTAAGTTTCATTAAGTCCCATTTGTTTATTTTTGTTTTTATTTCCATTTCTCTAGGAGGTGGGTCAAAAAGGATCTTGCTGTGATTTACGTCACAGAGTGTTCTGCCTATGTTTTCCTCTAAGAGTTTGATAGTGTCTGGCCTTACATTTAGGTCTTTAATCCATTTTGAGTTTATTTTTGTGTATGGTGTTAGGGATTGTTCTAATTTCATTCTTTTACATGTAGCTGTCCAGTTTTCCCAGCACCACTTATTGAAGAGACTGTCTTTTCTCCACTGTATATTCTTGCCTCCTTTATCAAAAATAAGGTTACTATATGCGCGTGGGTTTATCTCTGGGCTTTCTATCCTGTTCCATTGATCTAAATTTCTGTTTTTCTGCCAGTACCATACTGTCTTCATTACTGTAGCTTTGTAGTAGAGTCTGAAGTCCAGGAACCTCATTCCTCCAGCTCTATTTTTCTTTCTCAAGATTTCTTTGGCTATTTGGGGTCTTTTGTGTTTCCATACGAATTATAAATTTTTTTGTTCTAATTCTGTTAAGAATGCCACTGGTAGTATGATAGGGATTGCACTGAATCTGTAGGTTGCTTTGGGTAGTATAGTCATTTTCACAATACTGATTCTTCCAATCCAAGAACATGGTATGTTTCTCCATCTGTTTATGTCATCTTTGATTGCTTTCATCAGTGTTTTATAGTTTTCTGAGTACAAGTCTTTCACCTCCTTAGGCAGATTTATTCCTAGGAATTTTATTCTTTTTGTTGCAGTAGTAAATGGGAGTGTTCCCTTAATTTCTCTTTCAGATTTTTCATCATTAGTGTATAGGAATGCCAGAGATTAATGCATTAATTTTGTATCCTGCTACTTTACCAAATTCATTGATTGGCTCTAGTAGTTTTCTGGTAGCATCTTTAGGATTCTCTACGTATAGCATCATGTCATCTGCAAACAGTGACAGCTTTACTTCCTCCCTTCTGATTTGGATTCCTTTTACTTCTTTTCCTTCTCCGATTGCTGTGGCTAAAACTTCCAAAACTATGTTGAATAATAGTGGTGAGAGTGGACAACCTTGTGTTGTTCCTGATCTTAGAGGAAAATGTTTCAGTTTTTCAGCATTGAGAACGATGTTGGCTGTGGGTCTGTCATATACAGTCTTTATTATGTTGAGGTAAGTTCCCCCATGCCAACTTTCTGGAGGGTTTTTATAAATAGGTGTTGAATTTTGTCGAAAGCTTTTTCTGTATCTATTGAGATGATCATATGGTTTTTCTCCTTCAATTTGTTAATATCGTTTATCACATTGACTGATTTGTGTATATTGAAGAATCCTTGCATTCCTGGGATAAACCCCACTTGATCGTGGGGTATGTTCCTTTTAATGTGCTGTTGGATTCTCTTTGCTAGTATTTTGTTGAGGATTTTTGCATCTATGTTCATCAGTGATATTGGCCTATAGTTTTCTTTCTTCATGACATCTTTGTCTGGTTTTGGTATCAGGGTGATGGTGGCCTTGTAGAATGAGTTTGGGAGTGTCCTCCCCGTGCTGTATTTTGGAAGAGTTTGAGAAGGATAGGTGTTAGCTCTTCTCTAAATGTTTGATAGAATTTGCCTGTGAAGCCATCTGGTCCTGGGCTTTTGTTTGTTGGAAGATTTTTAATCACAGTCCCAGTTTCAGTGCTTGTGATTGGTCTGTTTATATTTTCTATTTCTTCCTGGTTCAGTCTCAGAAGGTTGTGCTTTTGTAAGAATTTGTCAATTTCTTCCAGGTTGTCCATTTTATTGGCATATAGTTGCTTGTAGTTATCTCTCATGGTCCTTTGTATTTCTGCAGTGTCAGTTGTTACTTCTCCTTATTCATTTCTAATTCTATTGATTTGAGCCTTCTTTTCTTGATGAGTCTGGCTAATTGTTTATCAATTTTGTTTATCTTCTCAAAGAACCAGATTTTAGTTTTATTGATCTTTGCTACTGTTTCCTTCATTTCTTTTTCACTTATTTCTGATCTGATCTTTATGATTTCTTTCCTTCTGCTAACTTTGGGGTTTTTTTTGTTCTTCTTTCTCTAATTGCTTTAGGTGTAAGTTTAGGTTGTTTATTTGAGATGTTTCTTCTTGAGGTAGGATTGTACTGCTATAAACTTCCCTCTTAGAACTGCTTTTGCTGCATCCCAAAGGTTTTGGGTCGTCATGTTTTCGTTGTCTTTTGTTTCTAGGTTTGTTTTTTTTAATGTATTTGTTGTGATGTCTTTGGCATTTGATATATGCTATAAAACATATAGAAATCTAAGAAATAATGTGATACCATCTGTGATATGCTTCAAAATTCTAGTGACAGTTTTATTTCTAATTTTTTGTTAAGTTTTTATTTATTCATGGACTGATTTCCCTTTGACCTTGCTAACTTCTTTAAAGCCTTGATTTGATTACCCTGACTGAATTATCTCTTTTCTAGCCTTAAGACTCTAAAACCAGAGTGAGCCCTAGCCACTGAAATAATAACTTCTTTACCTGGAATAAACGAATATTTTGCTCGAAATCCCAGTCCTTCAAGTTCTTCATCAGAACTGAACTTAATCCACATGAATCTCCCTGTTGATCTAATTCATGGAGGGCTTTTCACACCACAGTAACGATCTACAAGTGGAGACAAACCAAACGGCCCATCTCGAACTTCCAAGTGATCAGACCAACATTCAAATGATGGTTCTATATAATAATGTTCATCAAACGTCAACTCTACTCTTTGACATGGAGCAGCTTCCAAAATGTAGATACATTCCTTGTTTGGTGGATATGAGTCAGGATAATTTGGTGAAGCAAAATGACCTCCATTGCTGGTTCGAACCCAAATGCCACACTGGGTTGCAGGAATGTGCTTGATTCCAATATTTTGTCCATCTTGGGTCTTCTGGGCCACAGCAATCCCTTCCAATACAAGTACTGTTATTAACAACACTTTGAGGACCGAGCAGAGCTGCTCCAGGGCCATGTTCCCAAGCTGCCTGGCGCTGCACGAGGGGCCAAGGTGGCAACGAACAGGCGGTGGTGGCGGAAGTGCGGCGCTCATGGCTCAGCGCAGCGGCAGCCCCGCTGTGTCCCCATTGCCCACCACCAGGTTGCTGCCCGTGGGGTAGGACTCAGGTCCTGCAGCCCGCCATGCCCGAGCCTCCTGGTGGGCTCTTGTGCTGCCCCAGCCCACCGATGGGCACTGCCTCCTGCTCCGCAGCACTCTGCTCCATGGACCGCCTAGCTGTCGGGGAGCGCAGACGTAGGGGACCGGACCTGCGTGGGCTGGTCCGCCTGCGGCCGTGGCCCAAGACCCACTGAAGTCTAGGTATTTTTTGATTTCCTCTTTGATTTCTTCAGTGATCTCTTGATTATTTAGTAGCGTATTGTTTAGCCTCCATGTGTTTGTACTTTTTACAGATTTTTTTCCTGTAACTGGTATCTAGTGTCATAGCGTTGTGGTTGGAAAAGATACTTGATATGATTTCATTTTTCTTAAATTTACCAAGGCTTGATTTGTGACCCAAGATATGATCAATCCTGGAGAATGTTCCATGAGCACTTGAGAAGAAAGTGTATTCTGTTGTTTTTGGATGGAATGTCCTATAAATATCAATTAAGTCCATCTTGTTTAATGTATCATTTAAAGCTTGTGTTTCCTTATTTATTTTCATTTTGGATGATCTGTCCATTGGTGAAAGTCAGGTGTTAAAGTTCCCTACTATGATTGTGTTATTGTTGATTTCCCCTTTTATGGCTGTTAGCATTTGCCTTATGTATTGAGGCGCTCCTATGTTGGCTGCATAAATATTTACCATTGTTATATCTTCTTCTTGGATTGATCCCTTGATCATTCTGTAGTGTCCTTCTTTGTCTCTTGTAATAGTCTTTATTTCAAAGTCTATTTTGTCTGATATGAGAATTGCAGCTCCCGCTTTCTTTTGATTTCCATTTGCATGGAATATCTTTTTCCATCCTCTCACTTTCAGTCTGTATGTGTCCCTAGGTCTGAAGTGGGTCTCTTGTAGACAGCATATATACAGGTCTTGTTTTTGTATCCATTCAGCCAGTCTATGTCCTTTGGTTGGAGCATTTAATCCATTTACAATTAAGGTAATTATCAATATGTATGTTCCTATTACCATTTTCTTAATTGTTTTGGGTTTGTTATTGTAGGTCTTTTCCTTTTCTTGTGTTTCCTCCCTAGAGAAGTTCCTTTAGCATTTGTTGTAAAGCTGGTTTCATGGTGCTGAATTCTCTTAGCTTTTGCTTGTCTGTAAAGGTTTTAATTTCTCCATCGCATCTGAATGAGATCCTTGCTGGGTAATCTTGGTTGTAGGTTTTTCTGTTTCACCGCTTGAAGTGTGTCCTGCCACTCCTTTCTGGCTTACAGAGTTTCTGCTGAAAGGTCAGCTGCTAACCTTATGGGGATTCCCTTGTATGTTATTTGTTGCTTTTCCCTTGCTGCTTTTAATATTTTTTCTTTGTATTTAACTTTTGATAGTTTAATTAATACGTGTCTTGGCGTTGTTTCTCCTTGGATTTTTCCTGTATGGGACTCTCTGTGTTTCCTAGACTTGATTATTTCCTTTCCCATATTAGGGAAATTTTCAACTATAATCTCTTCAAATATTTTCTCAGTTCCTTTCTTTTTCTCTTATTCTTCTGGGACCCCTATAATTCAAATGTTGGTGCATTTAATGTTGTCCCAGAGGTCTCTAAGACTGTCCTCAATTCTTTTCATTCTTTTTTCTTTATTCTGCTCTGCGGTGGTCATTTCCACTATTTTACCTTCTTGGTCACTTATCCATCCTTCTGCCTCAGTTATTCTGCTATTGATTCCTTCTAGAGAATTTTTAATTTCATTTGTTATGTTGTTCATCATTGCTTGTTTGCTCTTTAGTTCTTCTAGGTTCTTGTTAAACGTTTCTTGTATTTTCTCCATTCTATTTCCAAGATTTTGGATCTTGAATTCTTTTTCAGGTAGACTGCCTATTTCCTCTTCATTTGTTTGGTCTGGTGGGTTTTTAACTTGCTCCTTCATCTGCTGTGTTTCTCTGTCTTCTCATTTTGCTTAACTTACTGTGTTTGGGGTCTCCTTTTTGCAGGCTGCAGGTTTGTAGTTACTGTTGTTTTTGGTGTCTGCCCCCAGTGGCTACATTTGGTTCAGTGGGTTGTGTAGGCTTCCTGGTGCAGGGGACTCATGCCTGTGTTCTGGTGGATGAGGCTGGATCTTGTCTTTCTGGTAGGCAGGACCACGTCCGGTGGTGTGTTTTGGGGTATCTGTGAACTTATTATGATTTTAGGTAGCCTCTCTGCTAATGGGTGGGGTTGTGTTCCTGTCTTGCTAGTTGCTTGGCATAGGGTGTCCGGCACTGTAGCTTGCTGGTCACTGAGTGGAGCTGGGTCTTAGTGTTGAGATGGAGATCGCTGGGAGAGCTTTCACCGTTTGATATTACATGGAGCTGGGAGGTCTCTGGTGGACCAATGTCCTAAACTTGGCTCTCCCACCTCAGAGGCACAGACCTCACACCCGGACCAAACACCAAGACCCTGTCAGCTACACGTCTCAGAAGAAATGGGAGAAAAAAGAAAGAAAGAAAAAAAAAAAAGAAAATGAAGTTATTAAAATAAAAAAATTATTAAAAATAAAAAAAATGTAAGTAATACAAATAAAGAAAAACAAAAAACGGACAGACAGAACCCTAGGACAAATGGTAAAAGCAAAGCTATACAGAGAAAAATCACACAAACAAGCATACACATACACACTCACAAAAAGAGAAGAAGGAAAAAAAATATATATCTTTTGGGAAGTCTGAGGTCTTCTGCCAGCATTCAGTAGGTGTTCTGTAGGAACTGTTCCACATGTAGATGTATTTCTGATGTGCTTGTGGGGAGGAAGGCGATCGCCACGTCTTACTTCTCCGCCATCTTGAAGGTCTCCAGGACATCATTATTATCATGAAGCAATCCTTCACTTGGCCCTGGTTCTCTTCCTCCTTTCCTTGCGACTGAGGTGGTACAGTCTTCTAAAGAGGCAGGTGTCTCCTTAAGCCCCTCAGGTTTTCTTCAGAGAATGTTAATTACTGCCCCTGACCTCCTGCCCCCCCACCGAAAACACCGCACTGACTCCAAACATTTTATACTTAACTTGAAATGTTAAGATAACAGTGGTCCAGATATTATCAGGACATACCATCTGAAAAACAAAACCTTGAAAAAGGAAGTATAATATGCTTGGCAAACTGCATAATTCATTCTTCTGAATAAGGTAAAATAAAGATTCTTAAAGGCTGTTGAGAGAAAATATAGCAAAATTCCGAGCGGTGGGCATATTCATTTTTAATGCTATAACAACTTTATAGCTAGAAGATTACCAACAGCATCTTTTCAAAACATAACCCAAGGTATGGAAAATGAAATTTTAAAATTTTCTTAAACTTCTGAGGTGCAGGACAATAAGATTTTAAAAGTCTAAGAAATACTCTAATGAACCTCACCCTAGATTGAATCAGCCAATATATTAGAAAGTCAAGCTGCACAGAAATGTTTTCACTGAACTGCACTCTGGCAGCAGAACCCCTGCCTTCGTGAAGGAATATTATAAAAAATGGCCCTATGATGTGTGGTACTACTGCACGTGCTGACCATGGTTAGCTGTCCAGTACCTCACGCCGTAACCGATGTGTCCATCACAGACGAAGACCCGTAACAGAAATGTCTCTTTGGGCTCAGTATTCAAAAGTGCTGTTTCTCCTGATACCTTATGGCCACCAACTCATGAACTGTGTTTATATCTGCCTTAACTGCTAGAAAGTATATCTTTACATGGCACTTTCTTACACTTATTTTTCCCTTCCCCTCCTTTCTCTTGCTTATTTTAAACTTTGTCTTCTGAACTGTATGCATCTTTTTAAGCTGTCTTAAATCCTTTTTTTTATACAAGGTTAAGTATAAACAAACATAGGCAGATACCCTGCACACGTCTGTAAGACTGTTTACGTCATACTGCTATTTGGACATAACAATTACCCAACATGAATGGAATCAGCATGTCTCCTATAAACCAAAGAGGAGAAAATACATTTTCACTTCTATTTTCACAGTGAGGTCCAGTCTAAGGTCTGTCACAGGCCATTCAGCAGACACTCAGATGACAACTGACCCCAACAGAGTTGCTGGCTTATCTGCAGGGTCACAATTACATCCTGATTTTGTGTTTCTGAGCCACTGTGCTCAGGAAGTAAGTGGTCAGGGATATAAGACTTCTGCTATCCTTGAGGTGAGTGGACAAAGGGAATTGTCAGGTTGGAGATGTGACATCTGAAAAACAAACAGTGGACGGAGGAAGTGCAAGTGAAGGGATGGGGCAAGAGACAGGAGAATCAGGAAAGAGTAATGTCTCAGCAGCCAACAGAAGAGAAAAATTCAAGAAGGTCGTGTCCAATGATACATTCTTTAAGGAAGGACAAATATTTATGAAGCAAATATTTTTTAATGTACACTTAAATATATAATATTCCATCCTTTAGTCTTCCATCGAATAACATTAATTCCTTTTAAAATGGGGCTTTTCAAAAGCCAATTTTTCTTCCAACTGTGCTCATATTAAAACACATGGCACATCTATGGTGGGCGCACTCTACACAACCCCCCACGAGTCACAGCCTTGTACAGTCCCCTCCCCTCATGTGTGGGAAGAACCTGTAACTTGCTCCTAAGAAACAGAATATGGCAAAGGTTATGCATCATTCCCTTGATGGTTTGGTTACATGGCAAAGGTGAAAGGATTTTGTATATGTAATTAAACTGACTTTAAATGTATCAAAATGAAAATTACCCTGGGTCAGTTGGACCTAATCAAGTAAGCTCTTTTAAAAAGAAGTCAGACATTGGAAACTGTGAAGACTCTTTCTCTCTGTTGCTGACTTTTTTTTTTTCCAATCTATTATTCTTTTTATTGAAGTATAGTTGATTTACAATGCTGTGTTAGTTTCAGGTGTATAGCAAAGTGATTCAGTTTTATACACACACACACACACACACACACACACACACACACACACATATTGTTTTTAAGATTCTTTTCCCTTATAGGTTATTACAAAATATTGAGTATGGTTCCCTGTGCTATACAGTAGGTCCTTGTTGGTTATTTACTTTGAAGAAGCAAGCTGCTATGATTCCACAGCCACAAGAAAATGAACTCCACCAACCACCTGAGAGAACTTGGAAGCAGATCCTTTTCCTGGTCTGGCCTCCAGATGAGGAGGCAGCCCAGTCAACACGCTGATTTCAGCCTGGTGAGACCCTCAGCAGAGAACCCACTATGGTGTGCTTGGAATTCTGACCTACAGAACCTGTGTGATAGCAAGTAGATGTTTTTTTACCACCAAGCGTGTGATCTGTTATGCAGCACAGAAAGCTAATACAACATCTAAAGAAAGTCAATTTGCATGAGAATTGCCTTAAAATACTCACAGAAAAAAATGGAATGGAAGTTTCAGACTCTATTTGTGAGCTTCTAGGTATCTATCATTTATATATATATATATTTTTTTTTGGTAGCCTTAATGTTTATTTTTTAAACCTCTTTTTGAGGTACAACTGACTCTTAACTGCTCACATCCTACTTAGCCAAGCTCTCCCACATTAAATGTTCCAGATACTTAAAGCTTCTGCCACCACGTCCACGACGCTTGGCTGGAGGACCACCGCACTGTATCACTGTAGGGGTGCAGTGTTTGCCTGCCCAAAAAAACTCGCCTCCAGTAGGCCAGGAAATGTTTAGCTTGCTAGCCTGTGACTTTCACAATTTTCCAGTAAAAGCCAAGAGAGAACCGAGCTACGTCTTTACATTGTTACAGTGACTCAGCACTCGAGAGTCAACGCCTTCTGCCTCGAAGCTACAAGACCACTGGCTCTCCCCTCAGCTTCTATTTGGGCATGAAAACTACATTAACTATGGGACCAGCAAACTCCCTACAGACCTGAAAGGAGAGCCGAGGTTTCACTTCCATTTTTACACTGAGATGAAAACACAGTCTAAGGCCAGGCTATTCAGCTGAGACTCGGTTCCATAATCGCATGTTCTCTCTGCTGTGTGCAAAATTATACACTGATGATGTATTTCCATGCCTCTGTGCCCAGAAAGTGGTCAGGCAGCAATGGCTCTAGCATGGGTGAAAGGGTTAGGCATGTGAACATTTGGAAAAAAGGAGAATGGGGGAAGGGAAAGTTTGTCTCTTTCTGAAGCACTCTTCTGTCAATTGGAAACTGAACTTAAAAATGCTTGTATTATATTTTTTGATAGATGAATACAAAGTTTTGACATGCAGTTCGATAAGGCCACACGGCATTTTCTCTCTTGGCATTATTTCTAATGAAGCATTGGCAATATTTTTTTCAAACTGCTGTGGTCCTTCTACACTAAATTAAAACTACTGTAACACGTAAATGTACTAGACACAGCAGAAACAGCAAATTTTCATTGCTTAGAAAAATCGAAGAGAATAACAATCATCTTTTTCTTTCCTTTCCTTCCTTCCTTCCTCTCTCGTTTTTAACGTTTTAAATATTAAAGGAAGCAACAAAGTAAGGAGGAGTGGCACTGAAATTGCAAATCTGGAGTGAGGGTGTGGCTTTCATCAAATGTTGAATTATCTTGAGCAATTCACAAAATCTCTTGAGCCTCAGTTTTATCATCTCTAAAATGAGCAAAATGTCATGTGCGTAAAGTATATACCTATTATGTCATGAAAATCTTGAGATTACGTGTCTATTAAGAATACTTTTGAACTTCCCTGGTGGCGCAGTGGTTAAGAATCCACCTGCCAATGCAGCAGACACAGGTTCGAGCCCTGGTCTGGGAAGATCCCACATGCCGCGGAGCAACTAAGCCCGTGCACCACAACTACTGAGCCTGTGCGCCTAGAGCCCGCGAGCCACAACTACTGAGCCTGCGTGCCATGACTACTGAAGCCTGTGCACCTAGAGCCCGTGCTCCGCAACAAGAGAAGCCACCGCGATAAGAAGCCCACGCACCACAACGAAGAATAGCCCCCACCTCGCCGCAACTAGAGAAAGCCCGCACGCAGCAACGAAGATCCAACACGGCCAAAAATAAATAAATTTATACATTTATTTTTTAAAACAAGAATACTTTAATTATATAAATCAAATGTTATGAGTGTAAGGTGTTTTTTCATTTTAATATTGATGTTCTCTCTCATAAACTGGTAAAAAGACAGATACTAAATTTTTTAAATGAGTGCTATTGTTACTTTATTCCTAACAAAAATCAACATAATTGAAAATAAATTTCATGAGTGCTTTCAGAAAAATAAAATTAGTAACGGTTAACATTTAGGCACCAGATTTTATTTTATTTCGTTTTATTTTCTCATTTTTCATACAAAGTCAGTCCTATTATTAATCTCCATTTTACAGATGAGGAATCTGAAGTTTCAGGAAATTAAGCAGTAAGTGGTAACCTAGGATACAAAAGCAAGCAGTCTAATCCAGAGCCCACAATTAACCACTCGACTACTTCAAATACATTTTCTGGATTGACATGCCAAGAACAGGGAAGTGAAATGTGTCCTGGGCAGGCCTCTGTTGCCATAAGGCCACGAGCGGCCCTGGTGGATTGGGACATCTGGTGTGGAGCACGTGCCCGTCCACACCACAGGGAGATGGCCACCAACCGATACCTAAAGATACTGCACATCACTGGCAGACCACCTGGGCAGCCTGCAGAGGAAATGAAGCTCCCTAGAGTTGTGAACTGACGGAGTCCTGTAAGATTTCGTGCCCAGTGATTGGTCCACAGCCAACTACCAAACCATACGAGTCCCTCCGGGGCTGCCTCTAGGTCTGCAAAAGTCAAGGAGTAGCTCCAGAGACGGCTGCTGCTTGATGCGGAAGAAGCGGAGCCAGGCTCGGGGCAAAGGGGAAGGAAACTGGACAGCTAGAACTAAGAGCTAAGTAGAAACAGGAACCAGAGAACAAGAGAAGTCGAGTAACCGGAAGAAAACAAAACTGAAGTAAATCCAGAAAGCAGGAATACAGCAGGGCTCTGGTTCCCAAACTGTGCCCCGAGGCACCTTAGAGTTCCAGTTGATTTAAAAGAACACAGCCAGATAAACAGATAGATAAATAAATATAGATATAGATTAGATACAGACATAGATATACGTCGAATGTCACTGTTTCCCTCCCCTTTATGTGTGTGTGTGTGTGTGTATATATATATGTTCAGAAACCATGTGAACTGCTAGCTTGAAGTAGTTCACAGTTTCAACATTAGGTGGCATTACATTCCTTTCTGTGACATCATGTCACTGCAGTTTGTCTGCTATGAAAAAAAGCAAGTATTGCCTAAAACTCAGTGTGGAACAGGAAATGAGGATGGTGGTGGCCCATCCAAGTCAGGTTTTGAGAAGCTGTGCAGTGCCAAACAAGGCACTCACATTCCTTAGTCACTGCTGCTAAGAATTAGTTAAAAATTATTTTCTTCCTTTCAGTGTATATGTTTTTGCTTTGTTTTATGAAATGGCTACTAATTAAGCAGGACCTATCTACTTATTAGGTTGATTTAACCGCTTAATAAGTGAAACTGTCAGGTACTTCTTCTGGCCTAAAAGCACTGTGAAAAAATTACTGAGACAATAAAGGGCACTGAGGGATGATGGGAACATCTGCATTAGGGATTCAAGTTGTCTAGGGAAGCCAGAAACATGGCAGATCTCAGAAGAAAGTTGTGTTATCTGTTTTCAGAGTCATTCAGGATCACCTGACATGGTGGCACCACCCAGTCCAAGTAAAACCTGTCCCACTGAATCCCAGAAGCACGATGGGTCCTAATCCTTCTGGACTGCCTCTTCTTCTCACAGCATAATGAAGATTTACAACAGTAAGGATTAATCCTGGGACTTTAGGTTTCAACACAGCTATATGATCATTCAATGAAAACACCACGTTTTGTATTTCGTAATAGTATCTACCAAGCCCTTACATGCCTGGTATCTTATATAATAATCTTACTTAATTTTTTGAGGTTTTACTGTTTCTGCCCTGCCTCTCATCGTACAGACAAGAAAACGGAAGCTTGGAGCCATTGAATATGTTGCCCAAGTTGACTCTGCTGGTATGTAGGAGGGCCAGGATTAGAACTGAGGCAGTTGGCACTTGAGAGATAACACTGTTATCCCCTGTGCTATACTGTTCAGCTGTTAGGCCTTTAGTTTCTTAAGAAATAAATATACTTTAGACTTTTACACGGAACGAAGTACTTCAAAGTAGTACATACATTTAAATGGGGCTAAATGCATTTCTATTTTTGTTTAGTCTTAGCTTCTAAATCCCAGAAAAAGTTTCCATCTCTTTTCTAGTTTTGCTAATATCCATCCTCACAAATAGAAATAATGTTAACGGTTACAACATGACACCACTAAGAGAGAAAAAAGAGCCACCCAATATTGGCATGAATGTAACAAAATATTCTCATCCCCTTGTGGTAAGAGTGTAAATTGGTGCAGACTTTCTACAGAACATTAAACCATAGTTAATCAAGATTCACAAAGTCTCAGTGAAGAAAGCAGAGATTCATATTAGATAATATTTATCTCAATATTATTTATAAGAGTAAAAAAAGAGAATAAGAGGTAAAACCTAAATACCCAGTGACTATATAATATTCCATCATTTGGATGTACTGAACTTTGTGTAGAAAACTCATGCTTTCAAACATTACTTAATGGCATGGTAACATGCACAGGATACTTTTAAAAATCATACAACAAAATTGTATGTACCATATGATTTCAGTTGTAAAGTATTAATCAGAACAAAGGATTGGAAAGAAACATTATATTCATTTTAATATTTTGGTTCTTCTCTGAATGGTTTCAGAATTCTAAATTTTCTTAATTTTTACTTCTTAATTTTTAAGTTCTTAATTTTGCCTTTCCCCCTCAATAAATATGTGTTACTTTGGCAATCAAGATTATTATTAAAATAGGATTCAGTCCTTAAGGGGGTAAATGCAGTCTAACAGATTACCTCATTCCTTGAACATCACCTATGATTCAATACTCAACTCAAAAAACTCATTTACATAAAGTTTTCCTGATTATACTATTGATGGGATTCCCTCTCTCTTCTAAATTCCCATACAGCTTTATCCAGACTTCTTTTCTGTTTTATAATAATCATCTATGTACATGTGGCATCTTTCCTACCAGACTGCAGGTTTTAGGATGGCAGGGCCATATTTGCTTTGTAACTGTATCTGCCTTAGGCCTTACTCCCATTCTGCCTTGTAATTTAGTCATATCTGTAAATGAGTAGGGATTACACATTTTGGTATTTGTTATCCCAACACACAAGAGGCAATAGATGTCACCTGAATTGAATTGGTTTGTAAATAGTTGCAGCGTTCTTTATGGCACCAAAGGGAAAAGAACTAGATCTAGTGGGTGGCACCCTAAAATATAGCTTTTTACCAGATTTTGGCTCAATATATATAATAGTCCTAGCTATATGAAGTCAGTCTGGCCTCTAGGGAGATGAGAATGTTTCCTGCATCCAAGATGTTTGAGGAAAGGCTGAGAGACAACGTATTACTACTGTACAGACAAGCCAAGCCTGGCTTTGAAAGACGCTGTGAATGCCATAATCCTTGCAGTCTCAATTCCACACCAGGATTCTACATTCATTGGTTAAATGAGTAATTAAGAGATGAATGCATAGATGAATAAACAAACCACAGTAATGGGTTGAGTTCCCTTATAGGACACTCAATTCCATTTCTATGGGCAGACAGTGGGGAAATGCTGCTAGTGATCATATAGGTCTATAAAAGAGGGTAAATGGCTCCAAGGAATGACCATCCTAGGAAAACAGTTCTAAAAATTAATTGCTACTGGCCAAAGGTAGCACTTTTATGAATGCAGAACAACAGGTAAGGCATGAGAACTTCATGTTCACTGTAACATGTGCCAGATAGCATTCTAAGTACTTTAACATCTATTTAATTCCCACCACCTCCCCATTTGGGGGGAGAGTGATAAGTAATGCTGTCCCCAATAGGAAACAGAGCTCAGAAAGGTCAAATATACTGTCCAAGGTCATAAAGTCTGCACGTCAGCTGACTTGGGGTTTTTAACCCATGTACATGTAATGTAAGTCTTAATTCCATGCCCTTTAGATTACCCCGTGCTACCTCTGGAAGAAAAGGAAAGGGGAGACAGGATATCCTTTATGTAGCCTATGAACTAAATGATTGATTTATCCTATTCTGTGAAGGTCTCCATGTAGACAAATACAACTAACTGTATTAGGTTAATGCAAAAACAAACACTGTTGCTTTATCTCCTCTCTTGTGGGAGAGAAAAGGTTCCTCCTTAGAATAATATAAAATCACATGCCTACCTGAAAAAATCTTGGATTCTACGCCATGATTTCTCAAGGTATCTTAATGATAGGTCAGTCACATTTTCGGTCACTAAATTTAAAGGTGACATTTTTCTTGGATGATAATAAGAATCAGTGTGGCTACTTCAAATACTTTGAGGAAAGTCTATTAAGTGTAAAAGGATCAATTTCCTTTAATAGTAAGCTCTTCAGGAGCCAAGAATTTCATCTTAGTAGTTCTGTGTTTTCTCCTCCCTCCACCTTCCTTTACCTTTTCTCCTCATCCTCTTGTAAAGCAGGTGTACAAACACACGTGTGTAGGGGTGATCACAGGTCCTCACTCACTGTTTAAATGATACCAATACATTTTGGCAGGAAAGGTGAAAAACAGACTTTAGAAATGAGCAAGGGCAGATTTAATGCCAGGTTTGTGTGACTGAACTATGGATGCCTGGAAACCAACACAAAGATTCTGCTTCAGTAGGTGTGGGCTGGGGCCCAGGAATCAGCTTATTAAACAAGCATCCCAGGTGATTCAGATGCAGGTGGTCCTTGGACCACACCTGGAGGAACACTGATGTAGCTGAGCCCTTCATGACAGAGGAAGAAATTGCCATAAAGGTTATTTAATACGATTGCCCGAAGTCACACCAACCAGTAAGTAGCAAATCTGGAGTCAGAACGTAGTCAATGCCTCTGCAACCACACTACATCACATTTCATGCTTAGCATTCCAACCTTTTTTTTTTGTCACTGCTCTATAAGCAGCAGCTGTGAAAACATTCATAGCTTACATTTATGTGACACTTCCTATAAAAAGAGCTTTCACAATCACTATCACATATGATCGTCACAAAAATATATTATCTATATCTGACTTATGAGAGAACTGAAATTCAGAGAGTTTAAGATTCTTGCTTAAATTTTTAAATAATATATATTTGAGGCAAAGTAGTGAATTTAATGAGTCTTGATGACTACTAAGCACTCAAATGTTAACCATTATTATTATCCTCATTTTTTTTTTTAGAAACTCTCAAAACTATAAATATTGACCTAGGTAACGTTAAAATTGGTATAAAAATTAATTAAAAATAAAATTAACGTCCAAACTACACAAAATCTATTACATATTAAAACCTTAAAAAATCAAATATCTGGGCTTCCCTGGTGGCGTAGTGGTTGAGAGTCCGCCTGCCGATGCAGGGGACACGGGTTCGTGCCCCGGTCCGGGAAGATCCCACATGCCGTCGGGCGGCTGGGCCCGTGAGCCATGGCCGCTGAGCCTGCGCGTCCGGAGCCTGTGCTCCGCAACGGGAGAGGCCACAGCAGTGAGAGGCCCACATACCACAAAAAAAAAAAAAAAAAAAAAAAAAAAAAAAATAAATATCTTTGATAAAACTTAGCTGTAAAATAAAGCCAAAGGAAAGTAAATGTGAGCGGAAGAATGAAAACTCACAATGGTAGACACTTTAATTGTTACAATCTGGTTTGTTCCCAACAAACTAATGGATAAATTAAGTTTTCATTTTACAATCTATACAAAAACACTTGATGTTCATGAAAATTTCAGTTAAACTAAATCTGGAAAAGTATAGCGAATTAGAAATGTTTTAAGTATATTAAATTGTTGAAGGGATTAAAGTAGACTAATATACGCTCTAGAAAATATCTTCTCAACCAAAATTGAATGTTACTGTAATTTTGATTTAAATATCTATATTCACAAAGATAGTACAAAAATGTCCTTGAAGTCGAATTAAAACAATGGGTCAAAATATTCCATCACTTCCATAGGCTACCTAGTGATAAAGCTACATACAACATTATTAATGTTGTAATTCAATAGTTGCGAAGGGACAACACATTGAACATACAATGTATTATAGTGTAACAGCAGCAAATCATTTACTATTTGATATATTATAGACAAATCAATGTATATAAATGAATGTATTTTCTAATTCTGTTTCAAATTCTTTCGGTTCCTGATTCTCATGTCTTTTGAATGTATGCATGCTTTAGTGACAGATTTCTAGCCTTAAAAGTGGTAGAACCAATTCAGATTGAACTAAAATATTAAGAAATTCCGTTATGGAATTTAGCATAGCAATGTAATCATCTATACTACAGTTAGACTTACTATTCCAATTTGATTTCTACAGTATTCTCTTCTATTTTAAATAAGCTGATCTTATGTATTAGTACTTGTAGATATGCTACAGTACATGCATGGTGCCTTAGAAACAGTGTTTTTTAATGAAAACGTCTTCATTTTCCCGAAGACATAAGAATTTGCCTAATTAAATAAGGCTAGTGCTCTAATCTCTACGACTTTTGTTTATTTGATCATTACACATGGACTTTGCAGGATGTCCAAATATAGGCTTCCCCTGTTTCGTTCAGAAACTCAGATTCCAGAGCTTTGATTTATAGCTGGGCTTCTCCTCTGGGGCTGGGGCAATATACAAAGGAGCATTCCCGGGCATCATGTGCTAAGCAAGGTTAGCAAAGCAAATCCCTCCAGAATAACGTGGTGAATCACTTGTTGGCCACAGCAAACGCTTGTCAGCTTTTCACCTCATCAGTTTCCTGTGCAGGTCCTGTAAGGCGGGGCTCCTGAGTGGCTATCTTCCCTCTCCCCCCAAGAAAGGAAAATAACTCGAGCAAATGAATTCCTGCCTGCCACATGAAGAGAAGCTTTCTGAAGTGTAGAAATACCCATTTAGAATGAACTCATGGAAAACCCTACTTAAAGTGCAGTGTTCTTTGTGTCAACAAAAGTCTACTTGGGCAGGATAAACAGGTGAAGCCATGAATTTCCAGTCTCCCGATGCCAGACTAAATCCCACTTCTTCAAAAAGACCCTGTTATTGCTGTGTAACCCTATTAGAACTTCATATTTGCTTTGGATCATTATAATAACTCCTCTATTGGTGGAGGAGACCAGCCAGGGTTTAAGTAAAGCCATGACCACACTCAGTCTAGACAGTATCATCTTCACTGAAATACATGAATAAAAAGTAGCTTCTCAGAGTATAAGGCTCTAGTTTAGACCTCAAAGAAAAAAACAGCAAAGGTACAAACACAGGAAAAAAGATGATTTCTATGGAAAAACAAATTGTTAAGATACTTTTTTTCAAAGGGCATGACAAAGTATATGTAAAAGGAGAGAAAAATTCAGTTTTGAATTGAAGGTATACATTACCTGTTTGTAAACATATATAATTGCTGATAAATAAATATAAGATTCTATAAAGCAGATATGTCCCTTTATTTCTAGACAACCCAAAATAAAAATCAGAAATATTAAATAAGTGAAACCCCTTTGTACTTAAATTGATCTCCAGGATAATACAGAAACCTGCAATACATAGAAAAAAAAAACCTATGTATAGAGAGTTGATTGCCATCTAAAATGCTTTATTTCCCATCCAATGCTGTGTGTGTTGGAGTTGCCTCATAAAATACATAAAGCCAGTTAAATCTGAATTTCAGATAAACAATGAATACTTTTGTTAGTATGAGTATGTCCCATGCAATTACTTATATTTGCTAAATATGGCAATTTGCATGCCTGTATGTGTGTTCATCAGAAGTGTAAGTGTCCACAGCTCCAGGCAATGATCTTTCAAGTCCTGAAAACATACATGTCACTTCAGAGCACTTCTTACTTGCTACAAGATGTTAATTTGCACACGCAGAAAAATCATCCCTTTCCTTATAGGTCAGTAACCATGCAAACTCATTTACTTCGTAACCAATTTAATGTGAATCTGATTAACTACAGTCGATTCAAAAAATGAATTATACAGTGCAAAATACAGGCAAAAAATTAATTAAGCACAATGCTGTCTTAAAATCATGCAAGCTTCCCCTCCCACCCCCCAAAAAATGCCAAATGGGTTATTTCCATATCTAAGTAACGTATTAATTGCAATATAAGGAAGTAACTGAATACTTAATTCAGAGTGCAAACAATAGCTAATAGTAGTAATTTCTTTGCCTGGGTTCACATGGCAAACTCCTATACATCATCTAAGATGTTATTCCTAAATCTCCTTCATCATGAAATATCCTGACATTGCCCAATCAGGAGACAGCACTTCCATAGCACCTTCCATATTTTATTTACCAAATTACATTGTTTTTATTTATTTAAGTTATCCATTATGATCTCCTAAAATAAGAGCCGCTTGAGAACAGGGTCCATATTATCACTGATCTCTGCTTCCCTACTCCTTAACAGAGGGCCTAGTACACATTCAATACATATTTGTTAACAAAACAAACTATTATTAACAAGCTCACAGTGGAACTTAACCTAAAGAAATGCCCTTGACAGGCAGGATGCGGAACTGCCTTATTACAACTACCTTTAAACAAATATTCCTTTGAATGAGACTCATTATTAAATCCCATTGAATTTCAAGCTACACAGGTATATTTCTACTGTTACTAGGGAACCTGTGAAACTCCATCCAGAATAAAAGGTGTAGTTCATTTATTCATTCAAAAAATATCTAGAGGGCTTCCCTGGTGGCGCAGTGGTTGAGAGTCCGCCTGCCGATGCAGGGGACACGGGTTCGTGCCCCGGTCCGGGAAGATCCCACATGCCGCGGAGCAGCTGGGCCTGTGAGCCATGGCCGCTGAGCCTGGGCGTCCGGAGCCTGTGCTCCGCAACGAGAGAGGCCACAGCAATGAGAGGCCTGAATACCGCAAAAAAAACAAAAAACAAAACAAAACAAAAAACCAGAGTTTTCCAAGTGCTAGGCCCTGTTCTAGGGGCTGGGAAATAAGATAAAACCTTGCCATCACTGAACTCCCAAAACAATACTCCAAAGAGGTATGTAAAGTAGCAGTGAGAGATTAGATGGGGGGTGAAATATCCTTTCCTTTCTAGGTGGATAGTGATGGGACTCAGACTAAAGGAATCGCAAGTGGTCTCACAATAAAGCTGGGACTGACTAGGGAACAGCAATAAGGTCTCATGACCCTATCCATTTGCCATTTCTTTCATTTATGCCAGACACAGTCTTTCACTTCAGATCAAAAGGAAACAGAATGGTGCCCTGAATGATGGCTGGGTTGCCAGCTGTGCCCTAAGCATGGCAGGTCCACCAAAAGGAGCTAATGACCCTTTCTAACAGATATTGACAAAGTGGCCTGTTCCATTTCAAAACTCATTTTAATGGCCAACACTATTTAACTGTTTAATCTGGAGACATCCAGAGAGTTACCAGGTCAAAAATGTCATTTCTTATGGGGTAATAGGACTTTTCATACATACAGCTGAGGCTTAACAAATAAGACGCAGGCAACTCTGCAGTGCAGATGTATCTTTGGGAAAGCAAAGGCCACTCAGAATAAAATTTACAGCCTGTTTTGGAGCCAAGAGCTGCTAAACCACAACAGTACTTTAATACCATGTCATAGAAATGAAGCACCATCACAGCCACCAAACCCACTATTGTATGTATGCTGGTGTGTGGATGAGTGGAGGTATGTCAGAGAGAAGACAGAAAGGGCGGGCGGGGCGCAGGGGGAGAAAAGGCACATGCAGACAAGACCTCATGGTAATGACAATACTTGCTACCATTCAGTAAGTGTTTTACATTAGCCAGATCCTGTGCTAAGTGTGCTTTACATGAATTACCTCGTCTAATGCTCGTGATCACTTGATTATAGGAAGGTCCTACTATCCCTATGCTATTAATCCTGAAACTGAGGCTCAGAGACCTTCAGTCATTTCCTCAAGGCTATGAAACTAGTAAGTGAGGGGTCAGGATTCCAATTCTAAACTCTGGCCTATTTTATTCCAAATCGAAGCTCTCAAGCCCTAAGCAACAGTGATTTCCAGTGGCTGCCACAATTCCTTCAGGAAACCTTTGCATCTTCTATGACCTTTAAGGACGAGGACAAATGACTGTGTGAGGTTCATTCTGGGACTGACAGGCATCTCAGCGAGACGAGTTCTGAATCACTCATCAGACCTGAAGTAAGAAAGAGCTTCATGTTCTGCCTGCTCTGTCCACACCTCAGAAGAAACCCTGTTAGGTTCATGTGGTATTTTTGTTTTCTGTTTCTGTTTGAAAGTTTCTTCTGAATAAAAATATTTGAATGGAGTTGGGCAACAAAAGGGTACAAAGAGCTGGTATTTGCAAGTTGTTTTCTCATTTGACCAGGCCCAGGATCTGGGGTCTGGGCAGCACTGTGGGGCTTCTGCAGGGATTCTCTCCTGACCACACCCGCAGTGCCAGCCAGCCCCGTGGCTCGTCCAACAACAGAGGCTCTCATGAATGGTCTCACAGGTCCTTCCTCAAAGAGGCCTTAACAGGGACGCCGCGGGGACCTGAGGAGACTCGGGGTAGCTCTGGTTCCTCTTCAGAGAAACAGGATGTGCAGTTGGTCACCTGTGGCCAGGGAGTAAGAGACTCTTGTGTCTAGTCCCTTCCCTTAGCAACAAGACCAACTGGGAAACCCTCCCTTCTTGCCACACAGCTCTCTACTGCAGAGTAATTTTTTTTTAAATCGTTTCTTTGAGACTGTCCTCTATCAATGTGCCGCTCCCTTTAATGGGGGAGAGTACACCTAAACCTAGTTATTCAAAAGCTGATATGGAGAAAAATCATAGTCCCTTGCTTTTACTCCAATTCTGTTTCTACGTTTTCCACTAGAAAACTCTACGTGGCTGATCCACAGTAGTTATGTCCTTATCGTTTTATTTATAGAGTTATAAGTAGAACTCTAAATAACCTTGGAAATCAAATTGGCCAACTCCATCCTAGAGATGAAAGTACAGAGAAATTGCTGCACAGAGAAAGTGACTTGCCCAGAATCACCCAGTTAATGACAAGAGTCAGGAGTAGATCCCAGAGGCATCCTGCCTCAATGAATGTAAGTGGGAAAACTACACATACACACACACACACACACACACGGTAAAATAGAAACAATAAAAAAACCAAGATAAATAAGAAACTAATACAATGCTGTTATGAAGAAAGTAAATAGGATGATAAGAAGGTGTTGGGACTTCCCTGGTGGGACAGTGGATAAGACTCCGCACTCCCAATGCAGGGGGCCTGGGTTCGATCCCTGTTCGGGGAACTAGATCCCACATGCATGCTGCAACTAAGGAGCTGGTGAGCTGCAACTATGGAGCCCGCCTGCCACAGCTAAGACCTGGCGCAACCAAATAAATAGTAAAAATTAAAAAAATAAAATTAAAAAAAATAAAGAGCATTAGTTTAAAAAAATGTGTGAAAACTACATAATGTGCCAGTAATTCAGCTTCCAATGACTTTTATCAAAGCTTCATTTCAGAGATCACCAGCTGTTTATAATAAGGCCAAATTCAAGGGAACCCTTTCTGTGGGTTCCGGGTACCTTTATAGCCACAATGTTTACACCTAAACCTGGGTAGCCACAGAAATACATGTTGATGTTCACAAGGAAGAAAATGATGGAAGGTGTGGATGGAAATGAACAAGCTGGAGGCCTAGGCAGTAGGAACAGCACCTTACTGGAAGTTAACAAACCTAGTTCTCAGTTTGAGCCACCAGCTAACTCAGACCTAAATTTCTCAATTAACTTGGGAGCTTCGGTCCCTTTATTTGTAGGATTAGGAAGTTGGATAGCGTGATTTTTAAAGGACCTTTCAGCTCTAAAATCCTAAATCTGGACAGATCCTTGCTTTAAAAAAAAAAAAAACAGGGCTTCTCTGGTGGCGCAGTGGGTGGGAGTCCGCCTGCCGGTGCGGGGGACGCGGGTTCGTGCCCCGGTCCGGGAGGATTCCGCATGCTGCCGAGCGGCTGGGCCCGTGGGCCATGGCCGCTGAGACTGTGCGTCCCGAGCCTGTGCTCCGCGACGGGAGAGGCCACAGCAGTGACAGGCCCGCGTACCTCAAAAAAAAAACAAAAAACAAAAAACGAAGAAGAAGTTGTTTCTTTACTATGTTTACACAGTGGAACAAGTCCAGTGTTGAGCTCTACATTTACAAAGCCAAAAGAAAATGTAGAAAGAATATAAACAAACAGAAAGCAGAGCCTAGAAGGAGAATGACTGTACATCCTGGGTTGACCAGACTAGTCTTGGTTTAGGCCCGTTGTCCCACTGTCCCAGTTAGTGCCTGTTTTCACTACCAGAAGTGTCTCAGTTTGGATGATAAATTATATGGCTATCCCTATAAGGAACTGGTGTTCTTTATCTTAGGGAATCCTTTAGCATCTCTGATCACCTAAAGGCAGAAACTCAAACTCCTTAATACATTATAAAAGCTCTAAGCCAAAATTCTATCCAGCATACCCACCACATGGTAATCACACCTGACTACTTTCAGTTCCCCAAAGGTGAGCTGTTGCTTAGCTTCTCCTCTACCCCCACCCTACAGGAGGACAAGCTCCTCCACATGCATCAAGACCCAACTCAATATTTCCTCCTGTGTGAGGCCTCCCTTCCCTCCACGCTGCCCAGACATCAACTAGCACATGGACCCGACTGCTTTGCAACTCCTTCTCAGTCACCTCTAACACGCTGTAAGCTCAGCAAAGAATGACGTTTAAAAAGCAAAAATAAACAAATGGGACTACATCAAACGAAGAAGCTTCTGCACAGCAAAGGAAACCATCAACAAGACAAAAAGATAACCTACTAAATGGGAGAAGATACTTGCAAATGATATATCTGGTAAGGAGTGAATACCCAAAACATATAAAAAACTCACACAACTCAACAACAACAACAAAAATCTGATTAAAAAATGGGCAGAGGAGCTGAACATACATATTTTCCAAAGAAGACATACAGATAGCCAACAGGTACATGAAAAAATATTCAGATCACCAATTATTAGGAAATGCAAATCAAAACCAAAATGAGATATCACCTCACGCCTGTTAGAGGGACTGTTATCAAAAAGGCAAAAAATAGGGCTTCCTTGGTGGCACAGTGGTTGAGAGTCTGCCTGCCGATGCAGGGGACGTGGGTTCGTGCCCCAGTCCGGGAAGATCCCACATGCCGCGGAGCGGCTGGGCCCGTGAGCCATGGCCGCTGAGCCTGGGTGTCCGGAGCCTGTGCTCCGCAATGAGAGAGGCCACAACAGTGAGAGGCCCGCATACCGCCAAAAAAAAAAAAAAAAAAAAAGGCAAAAAGTAACAAGTGCTGGCGAGGATGTGGAGAAAAGGCAACCCTCCTACACTGTTGGTGGGAAATTGGTACGGTCACTATGAAAAACAGTATGGAGAATCCTAAAACATTAAGAGTAGAACTACCATATGATCCAGCTATCCCACTCCTGGCTATTTATCCAAAGAATACGAAAACACTAATTTGAAAAGATATATGCATCCCATGTTCATCACGGCATTATTTACAATAGCCAAGAGATGGAAACAATCTAAGTGCCCATCAACAGATGAATGGGTAAAGAAGATTGTAGTTTATATGTGTACACACACACACACACACACACACACACACACACACACACAGGAATACTACTCAGCCATAAAAAAGATGAAACCTTGTCATTTGCAACAACATGATGGACCTTGAGGGTATTATGCTATGTGAAATAAGCCAGAGAAAGACAAATATATGATTTCTCTCACTGTGGAATTAAAAAAAAAGAATAAACCAAATAAAAACAAACATGTAGATACAGAGAACAGAGTAATGGTTACCAGAGGGGAGGGGGTGGGGAGGAGGGTGAAACAGATAAAGGAGATCAACAGTATGGTGATGGATGGAAACTATATTTTTGGTGATGAGGATGCTGTAGAAATATTATGTTGTACACTCGAAACTTATGTTATAAACCAATGTTGCCTCAATTTAAATAAATGGTATTTACCTTATTCATCTTTTTATCCTTTAGCACATAATTAGCACTCAACAATATGTTTGTTGAATTAAACTGAACAGAGAAGTACATAAAGATTTGCTTACAGGATATTGGCCAAATTATCCTTCATCAGAGTAATGAGAAAACAATGGGCTTAAACTCATCTGGCCCCAACTACTATTATTAATACCAGTAACAGTCTCTTATATGGCACGTGACCAGTGTCCTATGATAGAAGGTCATGGTCCACAACATTCTTACAGCTGGATTCCAGTTCTGCTACTTACAAAATAAGCACTCTTGAACAAGTTACTTACCCTATCTTCATTCAGTTCCCTCAGTATAAAATGGGAGAAACACAACTTTCCTTGGTGTAAGGTTATAAACAGTGCATGAAGAGTAATGCCGAGTATTGACCCTGGCACAGGGTACGTAGGTAAAAAGCAGTAATTTAGCTTCAGTGGTGATCATTTCCAGCCAGAACAGATCCAACTAGAAAAGGTGTCTCTCTCTTCTTCCCCAAAGACATAGGCTCCACCAGGATTTATTTTGCTTTATTTTCCTCACTCTCTCCCACAATTAAGATGCAAAAACCTCTACACCATAACCATTATTTTCTCTTTCCAAATCCTGGTTTCTCTCTTCTCTAATTATCCCCAACAGAAGGGTCATCAGAAGGAACAGAGCAAGAAAGGCAAGGACTTAACAACTCAAGATAGACTGTGGTCAAATAAGGAAGAACTTGACTACCACTCTGATTCAACCGTGGAACAGACTCAAAAGGAATTCTTGGTAAAATGTCAAGTGGGGAGAATTCAAGCCTGGGGAAGGATTACATGACTTCGCACTAGGACAATGAACCCTCAAGTTAACTACACCTTGAACTAAACACTCCTTCAATCAGAAGCAGTCAGTTACTGGTGCTCCAACACCAAACAGTGGAAAAGGGCCAATGAGATGAGAGTCATAACCATCATGATCAGAAGCAAAAGGAGGAAAGGAATGCTCCCTGAAAGCTTTCTTCTACCCAGGAAATGAAGCACAGGCAGCTAGGCAGTATCAAGAGAAACAAATGGGATCACAATGTTTCAATTTAATAGCACAGTGCTGTTCAAACTTTATAAAACAATCCAGCATGTGCTGGTAGCTGTCTGTATTATAGAGAGGCAGGATAGCATGGAGGTGAAAAACACATGGGCTCTGGAACCAGACTGCCTGAAACGTATCCCAGCTCCTGTACTTAACTAGCTGTGTGATCTTGGGAAAGTTACTTAACCTCTCTGTGCCTCAGTTTTCACCTCTGAAAAATGAAGGTCACAAACCTAGACTCCACAGGGATGCTCTTTACAAAAACTAATTTCTAAGGCAGAGTAGTGCTAGGCACATGATTAATGCTTATACGTGTTTCACAAATAAAACTATTAAGATCCAGGACTCACTCAGGAGCAGCTTATACACAATCTTGTGCTTCAAAACTGCTGCTGGTATTGCCATCATAAATCTCAAAGACCCCTTTATTTTATGTTGACTCCTAGAAATTCAACTTGTTGACTAACAAATCCTTTTATTGAAGGATAAATAACCAATAAACACTGGTTTATTGAACCGAATAGGTCTAAAACCCAGAGGTCATTTTGACATGGTGAAATGGAAACCGAAGGTTTGACACTTAATCAAACTGTAATCATCCCCAGAATAAATGAACAAAATACACATTATTTATTGAGCAGCCCTTGTGGTCACTTTCCAAGCTGTTGTATTTGACTGGAAGGCACAAAACGAATAGTGGTGCAGCTAGGTTTGGTTTCTGCCACACGACTGAACCAAGTGGCATCAACTTAGTGAATCCACTATGGCTTTCTCTGGTCCTCAGTTCTGAAGGCTCAGAAACCTGGTTTTGTCACCACATTCATTCACTCAACAGTTATTTTACAAGTACCTACTTTGTGCCACATCCCACAACAGGTAATGTGGAGAAACTGGACAACACATCATCACACTTCCTGCTCACTGCCGAAAAGCTGACAATCTGGCAGAGAAGACATATTAAAAAACCGAACGTGCATCACAAAAAAACCTGATGGTCAATAAACTTGTTCCTACAAGACCAACCCATCTTTCGCACGCAAGCACGACTACATAGAATTCAAGCAGGGGAGTACGTTCTACGAATGGTAACAGGCACCAACTTGACAAACCTCTGGCTGTTTAGGGTGGTGAATTACCTATTCCGAGCCCTGCCCATTCTCCCATTCTTGCTGCTTTTCTCTGCAAGGCTACAGTCCACTTATTTAATTTCTCCTTCCTATACTACAATCCCATACACATCTTGCTTCACCAAATTTCTTTGCCTATCACCCTGACTGGAGTTCTCCATGTTCTGAACTTCATCCATCACACATCTATAGAGATAATGCCATTTATTCCAGAGGCAGCTACATGTATTCAATCTTGGATTGTGGAGCCCACTAGTTTAACCTCAGAAACCAGCGTTATATTCTGTTATTTTCAAGTCTGGGGTTGGTGTGGTAGGGCAGAAGGGGCATTTAGGGCCAACGTGCACTGAAACTGTGGCCCCATAAACCCTCAAAATAATTCTCGGGCTTTCCTGGTGGCTCAGTGGTTGAGAGTCCGCCTGCCGATGTAGGGGACATGGGTTCGTGCCTCGGTCCGGGAGGATCCCACATGCCGCGGAGCGGCTGGGCCTGTGAGCCATGGCCGCTGAGCCTGTGCGTCCACAGCCTGTGCTCCGCAAGGGGAGAGGCCACAACAGTGAGAGGCCCGCGTACCGCACACACACACACACACACAATAATAATAACTCTCATTTAACCTGCAAAACCACCCAATGAGGCACAAAAGTTAATTTTATATGAATCGTTAAGCATACTACACACTGGAAAATGCTAGTCATTGTACAAAGGTCAAAATTCAAACAAGAACTTAGCAGGTTCATAGTCCAAGTTCAGTAGTCATTTTCTACTGGTGGTTCTATGAACTACAAGCAGTACTTGAGATGATAGTAGAAAAAGTGTACCCGTATGAAAAGTTTCAACCAACATTGAGATCAGCAGTAAACAAGCAAATACTTGAGTCAATACAGAAGTGAAATCTCTCATGTTATTTAATACAAAAAATAGCATCCACGGTAAACAAAGATGCGCTTCATCCCTATCATGGAGAATGTATACTTGTGGCACAGGTATGTTCAAGGCTTTTGTTGATAATTAAACATAGAGGGAAATCATTTTTATACTTCTACTGAACTTTGTTGGATGGAATAAGAAAATTTCACATCTGAGGTGGTGGGGGCCTCAGTGGGGATACTACCTACACGTGCCAGTTAGTTACAGACAGGGCTTTAGTTGTGTCAGCAATCCCAAGGCCTGGCCTTTATTCTTAGAGCCATAATTAGGGCTTTCTTTCCTGGGGCTAAAATTAAAGTAGCTCCCAGAGTTTCAGAGGAGCCACACCATCCCAGGTTCCATCCACTCAACCCTACTTTACAAACTGGAACAAAGAGCATTAGAGGAACTTTCCACTGAATTTCAATGGAGAAAGATGAACTACTAAAGATTTCTTAAAAGATATTTTTTAAATGTGATCAGACATTAACCCAAATATAGCCCATGGAGAAAATGTAATTCAGTAGGGTAATTATTTAAAATTCTCACTGGTTGAACTTTAAAAATAGGCCCTCTAAGCTCCAAAAGAAATGTTCTGTGTATGCTGTCTTCATGGACACAGTTCCGGGAGTCAGCACAGGGCCTGGAACTTATGAGGTTCTCTTTAACTATTTTCTGAATACATAAATGAATAAATATACTCCTTGTGATCATTAACCATGAATTTTTCACCCAGGAAAAACAATAGTTATTTAAAGGCAAAAGTTATTTGAGTATACATTACATAAAAGAATAAAATCCTGCTTTTCACCTTGAAATATGAATTAACTTCCACCACTAAAAACCGAAAATTAATGGAAAAAAAGTAAGTTTTCGTAAAGGTGACTGTCAGAGATGGTATTAATTCCAACCCATTTTGCGCAATAAATCTATACAAAAACTTGATATACTTACCTACGTGTGTGCAGTAACAATGACAGAAAGTGAAAGACTCCTTATTTGGAAACAGACTCATAAAAATAGCTATGTGTGAAAGCATATTCATGGGACAGTAAAAACACTTTCTGAGAATCTGTAATAAAGAGACTATAGGCAAAAGTTCCACAATTTGGGCTGTAATAAAACCTTTCAAAAGCTGATATCTTTCAATACTTGATAGCCAAACTCGTCAATGACATCTTCCACATCACCATGATTTATAACACATCACTGAGACATTATTTCCCTGAAACCAGTTCTGTAATTACAGAAAGACTGGGATGCTGACTTCATCATAAACATTTGCTATAAAGGTGCCTTGTCCCCTTGTAATTCCTGCATATATACCCACTGATGTTCACATTGTTGCTTACCACTATCATAAACTACCCTGGTTTGTATTAAGACATCGAGAATCTGTAAAGTAAGTTACAGTCAAGACACAACTCACCAAGCACGATGACCACAGTCTTCAGAAGACTCATCATGGTATCCCGATTGCGCCGCGGCCCAGAACTGTGCCGAGACATCCTCATAGTCCTCTGGCGAACGTAGCCAAAGATATGAGCATAGAGAACCACCATGACGACAAAGGTCACCAAGTTGAAAATGGCCCAGAAGACCAAGTAAGAGTCACTGTAGAGGGGTGCCATGTTGGAACAGTTTTCAATATCACAGATGCAGTTCCAGCCCACACTGGGTATGGCCCCCATAACAATGGCCATGGTCCAGATGACCACAATCACCACCACCACCCGCCGGTTGCTCATCCGCGTGTGGAGCTGCATGCGGAAAACCGTAATATGCCTCTCGATTGCAATGGCCAGTAAATTGGCCACAGAGGCTGTCAGGCTGGTGTCAATGAGGCCCTGACGCAGGAGCCACGTGCTAACAGTCAGTCTCCGAGTATTGGGTCCTGTGTTGAACATTAGGTAGAAGTAGGCCAACCCAGCAAAGAAGTCCGCAGCAGCCAGATTCGCCATTAAGTAATAAATAGGAAAATGGAAGCGGCGGTTGACATAGATCGCCACCATGACCAGCAGGTTGGCCAACATGATGAAGATACAGACGGTGATTCCAAGTCCCATCACCAGCTTGCTAACTGTGTTCCATTCTGTGGCAAGGTACTTTCCACTCCGGTTATAAAAGAAGGCAATGGACTCATTGTAGAAGCACTGTGGTTCATTCATGGCTGTGAACTAAAAGAGAAAGGAAGAGAGATTAAAAAAGAGAAAAACCATGGACCCAAATTTAAAGATGTGTAGATAACGCAAGTCTTCTACGGTAAATGTGGCCCAAAAAGAGCAAAAGCAAAGAATTTGAAAATCTGATCCTGTGTACTGTTCTATGATTATGTTGAAACCCCAAGGTTTCTTACTGTTTTACTGTTCTCGAGATTAAAGACAGTTGGAGTTAAATAAATGACACGGTCTGTTCTTGGTGGCTGCACATCATTGAAGTCTACTAGAAAAGCCACACGACCCAGAAATCATGCCTAAAATACATGAGACAGATGAGAATTTTGCAGAGCGTTGCGACTGGAATATTTACCATAGTGAAATCTATTTTGGCCCGTTATTTAGGGAATCTGTAAATACAGACGGTTTATAGATAGGGTATTATTGCCCTATTATTCTGCATTTCTGTTCTCACATAGTACGTGCAATCTGTGTCAGATATCTTGTAACGCGAGTCCCCACAAGGACCATCAGTCCCAACATTGCAAAGAGGTCACTATGCACCAAAGCTACTATGCCCAAAGCCAGCATCTGCTGTTCAACATTCCTGTGGTCAGCACTGTCTTCCCCCACAACTCCTTACCCCAGAAGACCATTCATCAAACAATCTATGACGTTTGAGAACGTTTTTCTTCTTGGAGGACATAAGAAATATGTAACTAATGTAACCGTCAGAGAGCAGTTCATACTTTGACACTGCTCTAAAAGTACACCTTCTAAAATGTTGAGCGATAATGTTTCATTATGTGTTTTCTTATTTTTAACATCATCAATCAGAATATATTTGCTTATTAACTACTTATACTCTCACTTGAATTCAAAAGGATTGAGGAAGTTTCTAATAGAATGATATAGGTGTCAATAAAACTATTAAAACAAAATTAGAAAGGAAAAAGTAACACGGAGGGCTTCCCTGGCGGCGCAGTGGTTGAGAGTCCGCCTGCTGATGCAGGGGACGTGGGTTCGTGCCCCAGTCCGGGAAGATCCCACATGCCGCGGAGCGGCTGGGCCCGTGAGCCATGGCCACTGAGCCTGCGCGTCCAGAGCCTGTGCTCCGCAAGGGGAGAGACCACACAGTGAGAGGTCCATGTACTGCAAAAAAAAAAAAAAAAAAAAAAAAAAAAGTAACACGGAGAAACTAGAAAATTACACATCAAATAGAATAAATCACCCTTCCTAAAGCCTTAGGTTTGTCTGTGACTTCTAAAATTAGAGAATATTTCTTGAAGATAGCTCACATCCAACCTTTTTCTTCATATCTTGCACTGCATTTAGTAAATTACCTAGCAAATATGACAGTTTTAACCACTATTTTTGATCGAATATTCTACCGAATATCCGTGAGTTGTGCCTTAATGTTTACCAAACACAGAAAGTTCCAAAACAGTGTGTGAAACTCTTCTTGAATGGTTAGTCTCCTGACCTGTCCAGACATCTAGGGTCTCTTTCCTCATTTAGACTAAATAGCTTTTAGATTATGCTTCTATAATAACCACTCTTAGCATGTTGTATAATTATGTATCACCTTGTTTCTTAAAAAGATGATAGTCCAGGGGAAGAGTGAAGACCTTGTCTTACACATCTTGGTATCTAATATACCTTCCACAGAGCCCCACTCATTGGCGATCTGAGAACTTGTGATGTTCCATTCCACTCCAAATCTTGCCATTACTCTGGGTATCTCATCTAATTTTCTAGCCTCTCAGTTTCTTGACCTCATCTTTCATGACTTTCTATTCCATTACAACTCAGCTGCCCACTTCCAAGGTCACACCCTGGACTCTGTAACCACTCAGAACTGTCTCCCTTTGGAAATAATCGATTGATACATTCTAATACTCTTTCCATTCTAATTACTCTTCCCATTCTTCCAAATTTATACATTCTAAGTACTCCCTTCCCATTCTTCCAAATTTCTCAATTGATCCCCCTACCTCAGTTCTTTGAAGCCATCTATTTCCTTAAGCATCCTACTTTTTCCCAATGGATTACCTCCCTATCTTCCCCCTTTTCCCTATCTGGCTTAGGTTCCATAAGATACGTTTCAACCTCTTTTTTTTTTTTTTGCTAACGCAAGAACACAGTCTCTTCTTGAAGACTTTGAGGTCAGGTGTCCTTCAGAATTCAAAAATTTGCCAGTTTTAAGAACAGTTATAGAGGACATAATCTATGTTTGATGTAACAGCCCCACCAAAATCTGAGACAGCACTCCATAATGATACACGCTAATCTCTAAAGTAAAATATATGAATATATACACTAAGTTTGATAAATAAAGGTTATAAGTAGCCTCATATCTATTCATTGAGAGCAACTTTTACCACTGCGTTAAGAAAAAATTACCAGTTTTCAGACCTTCTTAAATGTTATAGTTTCAGATAAGGAAGTAGAGACCTTTATCTTTTAATCTACTTGCTCCACTGCACTTCTGTAACAATTTCTTAGAATAACACCAGTCTTGGATGAATGCAATTGGTTCCCACTTCCACACCTACACCAAGGCTTCTGAGAAATGTTAGAGAAAAATCAACATATCTGGCAGATTGATTCTGCTATAAATTCACATGTCTTGCCTCAACTGAGAATTTAATGCCACAAGAAATCTGATTTTCCCCCCAATTATTATTCTGTATCTTCTTCACAGTAAATACTCTAAATTTATTATTCTCTCTTGAGTCTCACCTTCCCTCTCTCCAGCAGCAGTTGCCAAAAGAGGAAACTTAGAAATCATCAGATTGAAACTCTTTTTCCTTTAAAATTACCTATTCAAAAACCCATTTTTTTCTTCCCCTTCTGTTACAATGGAAAAGGTGTACCCTTTGCCATCCAAGTGTTCTGAATCCCATCCATTCTTACTATTTCCAGAACCTTGTTCTATAAAATGCTTTCTTTCTTCAAGTCCCTCCTCACTCCTTCTCCTCTCTCTTGAATCTTTCCTATCTATATTCAAGTAAGTTTAATCTCTACCAAAGACAGGAAGGAAGGAAAGAAGGGAGGGAGGGAGGGAGGGGGAGGGAGGGAGAGAGGATAGAGGGAGGGAGAAAGAAAGAAAGAAATCCCCATATAACTTCATGTTTGGCTTCCAGCTCTGATGATTTTTCCCCTTCATAGCCAATTGCTCTCCAGTGTCTCACTGGACACACACAAATTTCTCAATTACCTATGGTACAGCTTCTCCCCCTTCCCCTCCATCAAATCCACTCTAGTCAATTCTTGAGTTTCACATAACTTCCCCAAATCACACCAATCTGGTGGCTGTTCCAATGGAAATTTTTCAGTTCTCACCTTACTAACCCCTCAAAGCATCAGATACATGACTGGGAGCCTCTTTTTTTTAGAAAATTCTCTTTCTTTAGCTATCATGACATCATACTATCCTGGCTCTTGATCTCTCTCTCTCCCTGGTCGGTCCTTCTCAGTCATTTCTGAGGTTCCCCATCCCCTGTGCAACATTACTGTTTCTACCCTATATTCTCATTCAACACACTTTCATTGAGTTTTCTAATATGTCTTCCAAGATTTCAATTATCTTATATATCTCAAATACTCCCATATCTACATATTTGACCCTTATTTCTTTCCTTAACTCTAAGCAAATACCAAACTGCCCACTGTTATCTCTGACAACCTCATAATTACTTCTGTCTCTGTGTTCAAAACCAAGCTCAAACTTATAACCTTCCCCAACTTGTTCCTCCCGCGGTCACTATTTCAGAGGCTAGAGAACCACTATCTTTCTAGTGGCCTGAATGCTAAACGTGGGAATTCCTTTTCCCCTCATCTTCATCATTTAACCAATAACCATACCCTGTAACTTCTCCTTCCTAAGTATCTGTTCAACCTGTTTACTATTCCATCCTCATGGCCACCAGCATTACTACTACACTGGCTTCCTAGGTGTTCTTTCTACCTAGCACCAATCTCTTCTCTAGTGATCTTTCTAAAAGACAAAGTTGCCCAAACTGTTCCTCTACCAAAAACGCTTCAATGGCTAACAAGTGCACTTAAGCTAAAAATCCATACTCTTCAACCACCTTATCAGGCCTCCTTATCAGGCCTCTCCAGCCTCAACTCAAGCTATTAATGACTTTAAACTCTCTGCTTCAGCTCTATTTAATGTACTGTGCTCTCTCTCACCTCTGGTTCTCAGCACTGCTGAGAACAGAGGTTTTCTGCATCAGCACCCAGAGGGTTTGTAAAACACAGCTTGATGACCACATCTGTCTGATTTAGCAGATCTGAGGTGGGGCCCCCCATGACACTGAGGCTCCTGGGCTAAGGACCACACTTTGAATACCACTGGCCTAGAACAATCTTCCCCCCATTTTCACCTTATACTCATTCTTCATGTACCAGTTGAAATATTTTTATTTCCAGTCATTCTCCCCAGATCTTCCCATGTCTGGGCAAGGTGCCTCCTACCACAGTTCCCTGCATTACTCCTATAACAACACTTACCACACTGTATAATAATTGCTTCACTATCTATTGACATCTCCCCACACTAGGCTGTAAGCATTATGACGGCAGAGATTCTAGCTTTCTTGTTCACTGTTGTATAGCATCCAACTATTAGATTAGATTCTAAATATATACTGATTGCTTTAATAAATTAAAGATAATTCAAAAAACGTTTACACTTCACAAGTTTTCTTTCTGCAAAGGATATTAAAAAAATCATAAATATTATATAAATGAAAATTCTGTTCTTTCCTTTAGCTCCTGTAACCATTTACTTTCTCCGGACAAAGAAATTTCTTAATCAAACAGGAAGCATGTAGTATTTCACAGCATTCCAACTTCTAAACACCAACTGCCAACAAAGTCAAGCAGTGATATGAACAGCTTCTTTGCTTTTCCCACATAGAAAAACCATATAATTAAGAATGACAAAATAAAGTATAAATTGGCTTTTTAAGCCACAATATGCTAAGATGAATAAAACTGAAAAATTTTCTCTGAAGGTATCCAATGTTTACTCAGCAAATGGCATGTGACCTGGTTCTATTCCATCTCTTATCTCTCAAAAATTGAGTAGTGATACCATAAAAACCATATTTAATGACATAACTTACATGATTTTTTGAACCTCTCAGTTTTACCATCTGTTAAATGAGGAAATTGGACTAAATTATACATAAGGTCTATTTCAGATTTAAAATTCTATACTAAGAATATTATGGGTTAGAACTCTATATTTAATCAAATTGCCAACTAAATATTAAAGCAGTAGAAAATGTACCAGGAATTAAAAATAGTAAGGGTAGAATATACCTGAGAAAAACTTCAGGAATTTCAGCTAGATTTAGTACAACAGGACTGAATTGAAAGAAGAATTAAAACTTTTCTCCTATCATCTGCAAAAAGCAGCAGATCTGGAGAATAAGTGAAGGATACCCTGGCAGCATCTTCAAAGGTAGTCACAAGGGTAGTGTGAAAATGCTTCTTTCCTTTTTCAGGACCTGATGGATTTAGGCAGAAACCCACATCAAGCTCTGAGAGAATGCAATTCAACTGTGCTTGGACTATAAGACATTCAGGTAGTCATGGTTATAATGATATAGCAAACAGAAAAAATTAGCCAACACAATGGGGAGGAAACAATCTCGGAGGAGGAGATGGCCATCCTAAAGAATAACAGAAAATACCTCCCCTTGAAGCAGATTTATTAAAAAAGAAAAAGGGGGGGGAATGGAAAAGATTAAATACTAGGATATTTCTGATTTGATCCTCAAAATGCTTTGTTAGGGTACAAGCACTGAAAATACAGCCAGCCATTACGAAGACAAAAAAAAAAATTTTTTTTTTTTCAGAGAAAACTACATAGAGATTATATTAGCTTCCCATTGCTACTGTAACAGATTGCCACAAACTTAGTAGCTTAAAAAGACAAATTTATTATCTTACAGTTCTGGAGGTCAGAAGTCCGAAGTGGGGCTCACTGGGCTAAATCAAAGTGCTGGCAGGACTGTGTTCCTTTCCAGAGGCTCTAGAAGAGCATTTTTCTGTCTTTTCCCACTTGCAGAGACTGCCCACATTCTTTGTCTCCTGGCCCCATTCCAGCTTCAAAGCCAGCAATGGCCAGCCAAGTCTTTCTCACACTGACATCATTCTAACACTGACCCTTCTTCCTCCATCTCCCACATTTAGGGACCCTTGTGATTACCTTCCCAGATAACCTAGGATAATCTCCCCATCACAAAATCCTGAACTTCATCACACCTGAAAAGCCCCTTTTGCCATGTAAATTAGCCTATTCAGTGGTTCCAGGATTAAATATGCAATGGACATCATTAGAACTTCATCACTGAGCCCACCAAAGAGATGAAAAACTATTTTTCAATTAAAAACAATAATTCAGGCAATGAAATGATGTATAAAAATTCCATAAAACTGGGCTTCCCTGGTGGCGCAGTGGTTGAGAGTCCGCCTGCCAATGCAGGGGACATGGGTTCGTGCCCCGGTCTGGGAAGATCCCACATGCCACGGAGCGGCTGGGCCCGTGAGCCATGGCCGCTGAGCCTGTGCGTCCGGAGCCTGTGCGCCGCAACGGGAGAGGCCACAACAGTGAGAGGCCTGTGTACCGCAAAAAAAAAAAAAAAAAAATTCCAGAAAACTGAAATGGCAAATAGAAAACAAACTTAGGAAGTTTACTCAGTGCTCAGAGAAGATGGTCAGAGATAAGAATGAAAGGAAAGAAGGCACGTATAGGAAAAACATTCCAAACATAACTAGCTTTCCAAGTAAGCCTAGGACAAAGCTTAAGTAACACAGCTTGAAGCATAAGAAAAGTTATTGGTTAAGGAGAAAGACCTCAGATTACTGGTTTAAGCTTACATAAATTACAAAAGAGTCGATTAAAATCACTAAAATTGGGCTTCCCTGGTGGTGCAGTGGTTGAGAGTCTGCCTGCCAATGCAGGGGACACAGGTTCGAGCCTTGGTCTGGGAAGATCCCACATGCCGCAGAGCAACTAGGCCCGTGAGCCACAACTACTGAGCCTGCACGTCTGGAGCTTGTGCTCCGCAACAGGAGAGGCCGCGACAGTGAGAGGCCTGCGCACCGCGATGAAGAGTGGCCCCCGCTCGCCACAACTAGAGAAAGCCCACGCACAGAAACAAAGACCCAACACAGCCAAAAATAAATAAATAAATAAATAAATTTTTAAAAATCACTAAAATTCAGACATAGCTAGGTTAGATTTTGGAATCTCAAGGTTAACATTCGAAATTCTAAAAATATAAAAAAATAAACGAAAAGCAAACAAATCAAATATTGAGAGAAAGAGAGAAAATATGGTATTGCTAAGCTTCTGCTGTAGAATTCCAAAAGATAGAACACAACCAATCAAAATCTCCATTATTTCGATTATACTTCCATTTCGAAAAAATCTCCATTATATGGAGAAAATGTTTGAGATCCATAAATTCCACAGCCAACTATACTGATGTTCTCATAGGGGATAATAAAGAACAGTCCCAGAGATGTGGGAGCTCCAAAAGATCATCATCTACATTTCCTTCCTAAAGAAAATACAAATGCAAGTAAGCCATGAAAAAGTAAAAATAAAAACCACAATCGAATAGAAAGACTGGCAGTAAGCATCAAAAATACACAAAACAAAATTGAGTCTAAGTAATTGCTCTCCAAATGGTTATAAAACAAATATCAAAAATAACTCTTGAGGGTATACTTATTATAAAGACAATAAATTAATAATAATCTGGAACTAAAATCACTGTATCAATAAGAACTTAAAAATAGGGGAAGAGAAGTATGGAAATATCTGTTCATTTTCTCTTATTACTCGGGTACGAATCAAAACATACTATTTAAGTTGTAACAATAATTTTCAAAAATAAGTTTAAATATAATCGATTCAAAAGCCACCAAATTGAGTAGTTAATATACTAAAAGATGATTACTGGAGAAAATAGAGTAAAAAAACGATGTATAGAATGACAATTCTGTGAAATTTATATAGGTAAGACTATAAATGATTTTCTTTTCTTCTTTAGAAAAGTAGTATCTGTTGCAATAAATTTAGGGGGAAGCAAGAATATAATCAGACAAAACTCAAATACTTTTTTAAAGTTCATTATTCCAAAATCCCGATGACTATAATTAGAAATTTCTCTGTTAATAAGTTAGAGAATTCCGCCCTGCCCAAGAAACAAAGATGTAAACAAAATAGAATGATTCCAAAAATAAACTGTCCTCAAAGCTAAAAAGAGAAGTCCATACTCACGCCCTTTGCACATCCACCAATTACATTTCAGGATGATGGGGTGGAGGGAGGAGGCCTCCTTTGCTGCTCTACAGAACAGATGTTCCAAATCTCAAAAATTTACCTCACCCATCATGTGATCTCAAAAGTCATAACAACTCTGCCAAGCCTTAACTCTAAAGAGACACAGAGGGTGTTCATCTTCGCTATGCACTTCATTTCTTCATTGGCACGTTCACAAACATTTCTGGAATGCCAGGTATGGGGCATGGCACTACACTACGCTATGCCTTCCAGGGGTACCAACATGAAACACCCGGGCGCCTGGTGTGGGGTCACTCACGGTCCATTCAGTGTGGTATTTAATCTCCTGAAAGACAGCTACATCTTCATTAGCCAAGCGGAGAAGGGAGCACTTAGCACAAGCTCACGAACTGGTAACTAAACCTTTATGATTTAGTAAGCATTTAGATAAGAATGTAAATATGTACTCTACTGACATCCCAAAGGGAGATTTTAATTTATACTGAATAAAGGACCAGTAATAAGATCTAAATCAAGTCTATTTGGTTTCCCACTTCTGTTAAAGTACAACAATGGATTCTGGTGCTCACCAGCTTCAGTAAGTCTCATAACTGCTCTGAGTGTCAATTTCTCATTTGTAAAATAAGATATCTCTAAGGGCTCTTCAATTCTAGTTCTTAAATCTAAAATAATCAGACCTTCCACACATTTCCTCCCTCTTCACCCCCACCAAAAAAAGACTGAAAAGAGATGGCACAGAATTTAATTAAATGCAATTAAGTCTCTATTAACAAGAAAAATAGTTCTCACACTTTTTAGAGTCTCAAATTAGAAACAATAAAAAGAAAAAAAGGAATGATCTACCACTATAATCAGAAAATAGGACACAAAACAATGCTGATGCAAACTAAAAATGTTCTAAAGTTAGAAAGTTAGCCTCACAGTAGCTGAAGAATGAGCAACTACTAGATTTTTTTAAACTTTATCTGAAAAAGTACATAAAATGCTACTTCTTATACAGTAACAATGTACGTGAATATGATGTACACACATGTAAAAAAGAAAACTATGGAAAACAAGTGTAAATCAATAAAAATACTTTGTATCTGTTATGGCCCCTTGTAACAGGCTGAGTGAGTGACATCATATTACTTGAATTTCCAGAGAGGATTTTGAGTCTGGGCCCAAGAGGAAGAAATGGAAAACAAACAAACAAACAAACAAGCCTAAAAACACTAAGACATGCTGGAGAAAAAATATAGTGTTTTAGATACACTGCTGAGCTAAAAGGGAACAGCAAACTGAGGTGATAGGCTGCCCTGGTAGCACACTGTCAGGATCATGGAGACAGGGCGTTAAATATAACTGGGAAAAAGAAAATGAGCCCTTGGCCTTGACTGAGGAAGTGACTTAGAACTGAGACCCAGTAGTTAAGCTAGGAGTCTTGAAGATCTCCCTATCAGTAAAAGAGTGGAACAGAAAAAATAATCTACACAGGTGCACTGGGGAAAACAAGGAAGTTTGTCTTAGCTTAGGCTCCAGGTTGGGAAATAAATAAATTAAAAGACTCCCTTCAGAAATCAAAACCCCTCCCTTCCCCATCAAGATGGGATTTGAAGTTAGACCTTCTGCCAAGTCTGAGAATGAAGTTAGACCTTTGCCAAATCTGAGAACCCACAGGAGGAGAAATTAACACAAACCACAGTCCTTAGCCTGTGATATCTCCGCCCCCCCTCCGATCCACGTGCTGGTAGTAGCAAGCATCAAACCTCTCCAGAGGGCCAGACCTCAATACAGCCACACAGGATTCTCTCGAATCAGCCCCACTGATGATGAATTCATCATCCCAAAGACTACAAACACACAGGAAGGATACCATGTATGAGAATCAGCAGAACAGTACACAGTAGGATAGGACCCAAGAATATCAGACTAAAGAGATGACTGAACGGATTGAGGTTTTGCATTCTCCCTTCTCCACTTCAACTGGTTCCAGTTACATTTCCATTTCTACTCTTTCATGCTTATCTTTAATATTTTAACATGCGTACTTGACTTGAAGTCTAAAGGTAATCCTCTTCCCTCGATGAGCTTTCACTCCAACACCTCTGGCTCCCATGTTACTGTAGTTCAGCATTTTACTTCCATTTGTTTTGAAACCTACCTAAAATTACCTCATACTACTGTTTTGATTTTCCATTCTCAGTTTATTTGGTTATATTTGTATGAAGCCAGCACACCCATGGTACAAGAACAAAAAGGAGATTAAGAGTGAAATAAATTACTGGCCAGTATTATTTAAGAACATAAATGAAGAGTTCCTAAATAAAATATAGTTTCTATATCTGTAGATCTACATCTAGATCTATATAGGGAAAGAGAGAGAGGTGTGACTAAATAGAGTTTATTCCAGAATGCAAAGATGATTTAACATTTAAAAATCTGGTAACAGAATTCATCACACGAACAAATTCAAGGAAAGAAGAAAGGCCAATGATCATCTCACTAGAAATGGAAATACGCGTTTGGAAAATGGAAAAGGCTATTAAATTTAAATAGCCTTTCATGATAATTTGGCAATCTAGGGTTAGAAGGAAACTTCCTTAACTTGGTAAAACGTTTATGTATGGCAATTGTCATATTTGATGGAAATATTCCCTTTTAAGGCAGAAACAAAACAAAGGTGATTCAATCACCAGTTGCTTTTAGCATGTATTGGTGATTATAGCCAAAACAATAAGGAAAAAAAAAAAAGGAAAGAATTGGAAAAGAAAAGCTTACTCTTTTTCACAAATGATTAATCAGTTACATATAAAATGCAAGATAATATATAAACAAACTGTACTAACAGAGTTTAGTAAATTTGCTGGATTAACTATCAAGCCACATGAATCAACTGTGTTCCTACAGAAACACCAGAAAAAAAATTTTTAATTATTATTTCAAGGACAACCCATTTACAATAACAAAAGGTCTAATGTATCTAGGAATAAGTCTAAATATTCAAAAGCTTACAGCGAAACCTAAATAATTGAAGAGATAATATTTCATGGGAAGAAAAAGGTGTTAAGATGTCAATTTTCCCAAGATTAATATATAAATTCAATGCAATAAAATGAAAATCCCAAAAGGGTTTTTCACGAAGTTTGACAGGCTCCCTAAACACTGCTACAGAAGTACAGAAGAACCAGAGTATCCAAGATAACTTGGAAAACAAAGAACTAGATGCCCTATGGAAAAGAATATGTTATTTTAAAGTGATAAAATAAGACATGATATTGGCACAGAAAATCATGAACAGCCAATGGAATAGAATAAAGAACCAGAAACACACATTTCCATGGAAACTCGATATAAGAGACATGGCTTTACCCACCAATGGGGAAAACAGTGTAACTGTTCATCTATATGAAAAAATAAAACAAATTGACTGTCTATGTCATATCATACCCAGAAATCAATTTCAGGTGATATAAAGACATATGTAAAAAGCAAATAAAGAATATATTTATAATTTGTGAATAGGGGGATTTTTCTAAACAAGATCAAAACATTGACAAAATTCAAGACTTCCGTGCAGCAAAACACTTCCTAATCAGTGAAAAGAAAAGCTGAAGAATAGTCAAAAGTCTGGCAATGCACATAAAAAAGGCTTAGTTTACAAATCAAAATAGAAAAGCCAAACAATCCAATAGCAAAATAGGCAAAGATGGGGACAGGCAATTCATAGAAGAGGAAAACTAAATGGCCAGTCGTCACATGAAAAGATAATTACCCTTCCGGGGAATCAGAGAAAGTTAAATACAAACTGCCGTCAGACCCAATTAATCATTCCATCAGGTGGACAAAATTTAACAAGTCTGAAAATATCAAGAGTTGGCGAAGACTGTCATACAGTTATGGTGGGAATAAAATTTCAGTGCAACTGCTTTGCAAAACAGTTTGGCAAAAACCACTTAAATTGGACATGTTCATACACATGATTGAGAGATTCTAACGCCAGAAAAACTCACACATGTGCATAAGGAGACTTATACAAGAATTTTCATTGCCACTCCTTTATAATATCAAAATATTAGAAGCAACGTAAATATCTGTCAACTGGAGAATGATAAATTGCAAAATAACCAGAAGGGTATGCTATAAAGCAGTCAAAATGAACAAAGTTGAGCTTTACGTATGCTAATGACTAAAGCAATTTGCAAAGTATACATGCAGTGCACCATTCTTAGAAATGTACAAAACTTACATAAATACACTACATATTGTTTAAACATTTTCTCCACATATGTATATATCCACAAACACATGCGGGGAGATGATAAATAACAATATTTATGGTCTGAGTAATGACGGAGGTTAATAGAATTGGGAAGGAGTACAAGGGCCTTAACTTTATAATGGTTCTTTGTTTTATTTATTAAAGCCTAAGATATTTTCTTATTGAGGTATAATTGAGATATAGCACTAGTTTCGGGTGTACAACATAATGATTCGATATTTGTATATATTGTGAGATGATCACCATAATAAGCCTCGTTAACAAGCATCACCATATACATGGTTACAAAATTTTTCCCGTGATGAGAACTTTTAAGATCTACTCTCAGCAACTTTCAATAATGTAATATAAGTATTATTAACTATAGTCACCATGCTGTACATTCCATCCCCAGGACTTTTTTATTTTACAACTGGAGGTCTGTACCTTTTGACCATCTTCACCCAAAAGATTTTGAAGCAATTACATCAAAATGTTAACATTTTAAAAGCTGGGTAATAGACATCCTATTGTATTATAACACTCTCTACACTTTTCTGTATGCTTGACATATTTTTTTAACACCTTTATTGGAGTATAATTGCTTTACAATGGTGTGTTAGTTTCTGCTGTATAACAAAGTGAATCAGCTATACATATATCCCGACATTTTTAAAATAACAAACAAACACCTTATTCAGTCGGAGTCTAAGCAAATGGGTTCTGTTGTCAATAAAGCAGGGAGGAGAAGGAAGGAGAGGGGAAGGAAAGTAGTGAGCACTATTGCTAGGCTCCACCAGGCCCAAAGAATGATTAATGGATAAAAACCGAAATACGTGATCATGCTTCACTTAACATTCCTATTTCCTGGGAGACAGCGAAGGGTCTGGGAGATAACATTACAGATTTCTAGTAGCTTAGAGCTTAGACCCCAGAATTGGTGAGATCTGGGTTCAAATTCCAGTTGTTTTGTTTACTAATATGACTTCAATAAATTATTTAACACTCTCCTCTTAGAAGTTAGTTTCCTCATCTATAAAATAGAGAGAAACACACCACGTTTTAAGGACTGAGTTTCTGTAACATCCATTTCTCCTGAAACTTTTAAATCAAGTAACCCAGGAGGTTTAAACCTTCATAAACCAAACACCACCTCTAAAATGCAGCCTTCTTGAACTCACGGATCAAAACAAGATAATTAAATAATTCATCCGATGAAGAAAATTATTTTCGTGGCCCTTTTTATTTCCATAGGCTAAGAACAGAGTATCTTTCTTTATTATCTTGTTTCAAATCCATTTTTTTTTTTTACAATAATACGTGTGGATTGGTGTCTAGGCTCTATTTCTTCCAATGGTTTATCTATCCCTATACAAATACCACATTGACTTATTTATTATAATGTTATAATAAATTCTGATATCTGGAAGATCACTTTTTCCCACCTCGGTCATCTTCTTCAAGATGATATTGGCTAGTTTTGACCTTTTGTAGTTTGATATGAATGTTAGAACCAGCTCGTGAGGTTTCAAGACAGTTTTTTGGAATTTTTACTGTGACTGCATTCGATCTCCAGACGCATTTAAAGAGAACTGACATGAAATCAATGAATTTCACAATCCACTGACATGGTACCTCTCTGTTTAAGTCTTCTTTAATGTCTATTAATAAGGTTTTATAAATAATCTCAGAGTCCTTATACCGAATTTATTATTAGAGTTATTCTTAAATACTTGATACTTTTAAGGCATTTGTATACAGGATTTTGGGGTAGTTTTCTCATTTAACAGTTTTTTAAATTGAGATATAACTGACATAGATCATTGTATTAGTTTTAGGTGTTCAATTTTTTATTATTTATTTTATTTTTACTCATGGTAAAAAGTATTTAATAAATGCCACATCGGTACAGAAAAACACACAGCCTATATAGCTCATCCTTTAAAACCAGAACAGCCAAGTGAAAAGTCAGCAGAGATTCTTATTTTTACTTGAAAAATAAAAATAAAAACAAAATAACAACTAAGGTACACATTGGGAATTGAACTACTACAGTTTTTCTTTCTAGCGATGTGACATCCATGTTTTCTTGTCAGTCATGTTCTATCAAACATTGTACTAAACCAGTGTACTAAACCCAAGCAGACAGATGACCAGTAAAGCTGTTTGCTACCTCCTACTGAGCTAGACCAGTGGAACACTATCTTGGTAATATTATTTTGACAGTAAGAAGTAAGTGCAGAGCCCCTACCCCAACAGAAAACCTAAGGAGCTGTTTTACACAGAAAGGGTTTTAAGCAAACCTGCACAAACACTAACACGCTCTAAGAAAGGAAACCTTTCAGACTACTTCCAGCATACATTCATTGGTGCCCAGTAAAATAGGAACACCAACGTAGCAAGCATGTTTGCTTTCATAGCACTAACAGCTAAAAAGCACACAGCATATAATATTTTGATCTTGAAGTGGGTAATCATGGAAGTTCCAAGATTATATCCACTAGGTTAGCCTGAGTATTCATTTATAAAAATATTTTTTAAAAAACACGTAAACGAGAGTTATAGAAACAATGGGACTACATCAGGACCAGCAGAAGACAGTGATACAAGGACTGTACATGTAAGACTAGGAATTGATTTTCACATGCACCTTTTAGGTAAAGGGAATCTAAGTTGATTCCTACAGCCAAGACTAAATGTGATAGGATTTTCAGAAATCTTGAGATGGGCAGCTAGCTTGAGTTAACCCCTAGATAAATACTCCCAGTCAAAAACCCCACTGAGGCTGCAGGACTGAAACTCTGACCCATATAAAAAGCTGTGAGTGCACAAAAAGCCTGATGGGACATGCAAGGCCTGCTGGGCCAAGAGAGTTGATGATAGGGTTCTTCCAACATGGGCACACCAACATGTATGCTGGGGAAGTGCCCCCCAGGTGGAATGCTGGTCTTGGGCTTGATGCAGGAGCCAGACTCAGAAGCTCCTGCGAGAGGTGTCTACTCAGGGAGGAGTACGAGGGTTACCGAAGACAAGAACGTGTCCAGGAAGTCAGGTAATTTTCTTCTGACCCATCAATACTTAACATTAGTGAAGAGTTGTAGAACAGAGTCAGTCTTTCCAAGACATATTCTTCTGACATCATTAGCCAAAGCCTCTCCCAGTCTATTGGCCTGGTGATGTCTAGAAAGATCCCATTACCTGCAGGTGGGACCTAGCATCGCAGACTGTTCTGGGAAGTTGGCATAGAAGATGATTTGCACAATGAAGTCACCACTCAACCGCTGCTTAAGTCCAGTCCCCAGCCTTCTCTTTCTGCTCGGTAGTCCAGAAAGCTTTCTTTAAAAGCCAGAAAATCTGTAAACGTGAGAAGCACGTCGAAAATGTCACCGGCCACTTCATCTTTATGGTGCTGTAAAGTTGTAGTGAAAGCCCCCATGTTAAATCCAGGAATCCGCTCCAACAGCTGTTCTTCTATATACTTTTCTACCAAAGAAATATATTCGTTAAAAGTAGGTGTGTAGGTGAGCTTACTCTCTTCTGCGTCTTCAAACTCCTGGTAGTACTTGTCCATGCAATTCCTCTGTAATAGCTGGAACTCACCGTCCATGATAATGTCCTCTTAATATCCAACCACAGCATCAAATTCTGCATCATGGGCGAAGAGACGGCAGCGGGAAGCTCTCTTCCTCTAGGGCGTCCATTGCCGCCGCCGCCGCATCCACTGCCCGCGGGGGAGCGGGCCGCTGGCCTTCTACCACGCCCGCGGCACGGGCGCATCCTCCGCTCTGCTCCGCAGAGCCCCAACCGGCATCAGGAAGGCCTCGCCGCCGAGGCCGCGGGCGGCTCGCGGCCCAGCCGGGTAGCGCCTGCACACGACGCCCCGGCCTCAGGCTCCGCGGCTGCGGCCACGGGCCGGCCGGGCCTCTAAGCCGTGCCAGGCCTCACTAAACTCGCCGCTGCCGCCACGGGGTCCAGGCGTCCGTTACCGCGCCCGCCTCTCAATTTTTAAAAAATACGATTGTATACCTATTCTTTAAGTTCTTGTTGTATTCTACTACCCATACTTACTGTATTCTCTTATTCTTACAAACAGCTTCTCGATGCTTTTTCTGTGACTAGCTTAGAGGAAAGCAATAAGATGTGCAACTGAAAAGAGGCAGTTTTTAATATTTTAAATACTTAATGCAATTTTTTAATATGTTTGAGAAAAAAATCATGCAGAAAAGTTCTCATAAGAATAAATGTATATTCCGGATACATCATTTGAGTGAAACATCTTGGCACAACAGGACTACAACCTCTCAGATTCCCTGTCATTCGCCACCTTGTTCTTTCTACCTTTTTTCTCCGCTGATATAGAGTTGAATTCCCAGCTGCAGGCTGTGTTGCTCTGCTTTTCCAAACTGGTCTTGAATGAGACAGTGAGCTGACCAGCAGCTGAGTGTCTCCATCTGACTTGTCACATCTATGCCTGACCATAACCTCTGAGTCCTCACTGTGCATCCATATACAAACCAGCACGTCAGAGGTAAGCCCAGAGCACAGACCATAGGGCTGGGCTTCTTCCTGGGCCCTTTGTTTTTGCCAGGTTTTTGCCAGGTGACTTCAGTAACTTGATCAACCACAGTTAAGGTAATGCTAAACAGAGTTCTAGAATATGCAAAGCCCTTGGAGTTGGGGCCCAAACCTGAATCCAGATGAATGACTTTTTCTCCCAGGCTTGAACTAAGGCTTCAAACCTCTCTATGCTGGCTGGTGGAAGTTCATCTCAGTGCAAATACTTTTAAATGGGGCAGCTATCTTGTTCACCAACAACCATACCCTATCCCTCTTCCTACAGGACAGGTGCTCTTGCTACCAAAGGTTGTCTGAATCTTTGAAAGTTGCTTAATACCTAACCTTGCCTTTCAGGAATTCATCCCTTTCAGAAACATTTTATCGGATGCTAAGGAGCAGATAACAACCCACTATCACTTCTCTCCCAGCCTGAGCCTGCCCAGGATAATCATTTACGAAATGGAATAAGTCTAACTTACAGGCACTTCTTTAAGGGATGCTATGTGATTACCAAATGGTAGTATCATCACTTGGTAGTATCATCCAAGGTGGAATTTTTAAATGACAGTCTTATTACAGCAAGGTACAGTTCTCAAAAGACAAAACTCCCCTGCACCCTCTGATTACCATCTCCTCAGCTGGTAAAAACAGCAGGGCATTTTCCCACCTGAGCATTTATTCATGGAATAGCTGCAACTAAAGTTCAAAGCAAAACAACTGGAGAAGCTAGGAGTGTACAAAGGAAAACAGGCCAAGAGGCCCATCATGGGCAGTAAGAGGGAAGAAGCCACATCACTCTGAAGGATAAAGAATTGGCTCCATTAATCATTAAAGACTAAACCAATTAGAAAGAAAAAGAAACAAACATGAAAGGTCTCATTTGTGGTTTGCCCTAGGTATCCCAGTAAAATTTTGTCTTATGAATAGAAAACTCCAAATGTGCCCTTGGATTCTGAAATAAGATATCCTCTCAAACTTCATCTGTGTTTATAAACACAAAAGGGGGCAGAGATGAATTCAAATTGCAATATGAGAACAAATTTAACTTCTAATAGAAACATGGTTCAAGGTGGAGTAAGTCAGAAATCTCAGTGTTTATCGCCACACGCATTTATTCCTGGCAATACACTGGAGTTTTCCTTAGAGTGTTTATCCAACTTGGCTTTCCTCTGATGGATCCTCTGGCATACTACACATAAGCGCGTCATACACACAGACCATATGTAGAGATAACCACTCACTCCCTGCAAAAAGCTATGGGGAATAATTATGGGGAAAAAGGAAGGAACTAACATATGTCAGGGATCCATTAAGAGGCTAATACTGTACAAAGCACCTAGCAGATATTTTGCCATTTAAATCTGTGAGCACAGTGTATATTATTTGAATTCTAGAGATTAAAAAAAAAAAATTAGCTGAAGAGAGATCTATATTGAAAGGGATTTAAACCTATATTTGAACCAAAATTCACCTGGATCTAAGCCCACGCATTCTCTTTTCTCTGGGTAGGTGAAGCCAGACCACACTATGTCTTCATTATATGGCACTGGAAACATATGTCATACTACAAGTAATTGCTCACACTTTAGTCCAAAAGAAAGTTACTACCAAGAGAGCCATGATCCCTTACTTTAGGGACTGATAATTTAACAATTGCAACAATTCCATTTTTAAACCTTAAAAAGTCATTGAATAGTTTCAGGCAGAAGAGTAAACTGATCTAATCAGTGTTTTTAAAAGATAACACTTTATATACCAACTGCAAAAACACTTTTGAGAAAAGCAATTGGGAAATTCTGAATATGGACGAGTAGAAAATGATATTAAAATGTTGTTTATCATTTGCTATGTGTAAGAATGGGACTGTGGTTATATAAGTGAATTCTTTCTTAGAGATGCATATTAATGTATGAGGACTGAGATAAAATAACAGGATGCCAAGGATTTGCTTTAAAATATTTCATCCCCCCAAAATGGGAGAAGGTGACGCAAGTCTGGCCAAATGTTAATAACTGTTGAATCTCAGTGATGGCTATATTGGGATTCATTATATTATTCTTTTGATTTCTGTGAATGTTTGAAAACTGCCTAATACAAAGTTCCAAAAAAAAAAAAAAACACAGAAGTCTTTCAATCTCAAAAAACACAACCCACTGAACAAGGAATTCAACTGCTTTAATCCAAATGTATCCACTCTCTAATATCAGAAATAAAACCTCTAAAAACCTATTAGTAATGATGTTCAAAAACACCTGTCTTCCAGCAGACACCAAGTAGAGACCTACTTGTTAGTTATATCAGAGAACTGGGTAAGAACTAGGGGAACAAATCTGTTGATGAAGATGAAGACATTAAGCATCTATCCAAATTCACATCTTTAATGAAAGCTACGGGACATCACTTGAAGGGATCAAAATATCTTCGTTTCCTTGGCTTGAAACCAAGACAGCCACTTAGCAAATGAGAAAGAATGAAATACCTTGTAAAATACTGATGGCAAAGATTCCTTCCTTACTGGAATCACAGGTGTGAGATCCGAACGCCTTTGAAGTTCTTAAACACCTCTTCTGATCTCTAATACCGGTCGGTTTGAGAGAGCCCAAACCACCCATTCATGGATTGAACTATTGACCCCTCCATTCAAAAAGAAAATGAAACTTTTAATCCATACTCCACCCACAGTAACTGGATGAACCACCGTTAAAGTCCTGCTAAACAGCATTCTAGAAACAGAAAATGGTCATTGGTTACCTATTCTACCTCCATCCCCTACATTCTCCCATCCCCGCAGGGTAAGAGCGCATTCGTTTAACCAAAGGATGAGCATGTTCCTGTCTGTACACATCTCCAGAGCTTCCTTTGGGTGCTCTTTATCTGGACTAGCAGAACAACAAAGCAGCTACGAACAGTCTTCCTGCTGCTGCCAGCCCAGTTTCGCCTCAGTATGCATCTAGCTTCAGAACAAGGTGCTCTCTCTCTCAGCATGAGCAAACAAAAATCCATCTTACAGTCTAGGCAGGAGTCAAGCAGGGAATACAAACTTGTCCCACTTCAAAGCACCAGGCATATCTTTCACTGACTAAACAGCAATTCCAGCAAGAGTGACAATGAACCTTTCTTCCCTATTATTGTTGGAAACAATCACCAGCTATTTTGTTCATATTAATTAGTTTATATCTAGTAATAGGCAGCCTTGATTAGAAAAATGCTCTTTGTTACCAAATGAATAGAGTACCAAACAAAACCAAAAGCTTTTTTTTTAAATTGTTGTTTTTGTCTTAGGAAAGGATTGTCAGGCCTTTCACACTTGAATGTGGGTTTATCTTTGCACAGGTCCCTGAATTCACTCTAAAAGAATGCAAGTTGATGTGCCAGACAATACCGGGTGAAGCTGATTGAGTGAACAGCTTATTACGCCTTGCCTAAGGAGATGCTGTATTTAAATTACTTTTACCTTCTCTGAACCTGGGGAAAACTTGATAATAGGAGAGACTACAATAAATACAGGCTTGGGGGCAAGGGCAAATCAGCCTCGGATTAAAATCTGACTGCACAAATTACATGTGAAGAGTTGACATATAATCAAGATGCTCATCATGGGCGAGAGGATCCTGGGAACCAAGTGACCCAATGAGCTGCATCTCTCCGGAAGGGTAAGCTGCCTCTCTCTGTGACCTAACGCCCCAGCTTACAGCCGACTCCTTCCGAGAGGGCTTGAGTTCCCCCAACTATCAGAAGCTACTACTGCTCCCAACACATGGTGAGAATCATGGGACTCACTTCTCTGGTTGAGATTCTTTAATTAATTGCTTCAACACAGTTGTTAATAGTCAAGGTCTGAACCCAGCTCTAAGACACACGAGCTACACAGGCTTGTTTGAGGTTAATGTTAAATACCTTCATTTGGCTTCCGAGACCCTGCAAAACCTTCTCCAACTTTGTAACCTAAAACATCTACCTTTTCTACAACCTTAAGTATGCCGATAAGTATTTAACAATGGGTGCTCAGGAATGAGGGCCTGTGTTTGCCAATTTCTGTGGTGTAAATACTCCACCCTGGCTGATTTCAGGCTATAAGCATGAAGTCAACTGGCTCACGAAATTCCTTTTAAAGTTGAACAATCAGATCTTGTAAGCGGGCAGAGCTGGTTCTAGCCATCACTGCTCACAACCTCATACCCCAGTCTACTGCAACCACCCCTGAATTCACATGCAAATGCTGTGAGCTCTCACCTTGGGACGCCTGACATTCACACGGGCTGTCTCCTCTCCCTTACCAGAATAACTCATCCTCATTCACAAGCTCCCAGCCTGGCAGTCTTCCTTCGAGAAGCCCCTCCCCTGATTCTACACGTCTTTTCTGGTGTTCCACTTTACCCACAGAGCACCCATTCTTCCTGTATCATAGCATTTGTGACACAGCATTCTAATTTTTTGTTTCCCTATCTGTGTATTTCCCACTACATTTATAAACTCTGACAGGGCAAAAGCCTTCTTTATCTTATTTATTCTTGCATCCCTAGGCCTGCCACAGTGCTTGCTGAACAATACTGAGATGTATTGAGCAATATGTCAGATACTGTTCTAAGCTCTACACACATGATCTCATTTCAACCCTAAAACCACCCTATGAAGTTGGCTTTTTCATGATGATGCTCATTTTGCAGATGAGGAAACCAAGGCACTGAGAGAGTGGATACCTTTTCTCCTCTCCCCCAACAGGCTCAGTTACGAAATACTGGAGCCAGGATTTGAACCTAGGCAATGTGACTGAAGAGCCTTGTGTATCCTTCTAGACCAGTGTTTCTTAACTTTTTTTTTTTCTATTGGTGATGCTCAAGGAGGAAATTTTAATTAAATTCAAATTCTCCCTAAGTAGAAATTAAGGAATAGGATTTCATCAGGCAAGGTTAAGCTCTGGAGGGATTTTTCATCTCCCAAGATCCAATTTTTGCCCTCTTGGGGACAATCTCTTTCCCGTTGGCAATGTGTGTTACAGACTTTTCACTATACACATTTACATTAATGTACCATATGTTTATCCCTAAAAACATATGGTTTTGTTTCACAGTTTTAATGATATCTTCCTGTAAGTATCATTCTGCATCTTGCTTTCTTTTCCCTCCACGAGATATCTTGAGGAGACAGAGTTGTGCTGAGATAGACAGATATCCATCATTTAACTGCAGTATTAAAATCATATCAACGTGACCAACTTGACTAAGTCCTTCTACTATTGAATATTAGAAAGTTTTGTACTTCTTGGCCTTCAACGAATGCGTCAATGAATATCTTCCTGCACATCTCCTTGGACTCACATGTTTCTAACATAGGTACCAAGATGGGAACAGGGCATGTGCAAAGGTCTATAATTTTAACAGATACTGTCAAATTACTTTCCAGAGTGACTGGACCAATTTACTTTCCCACAGAGACTTTACAAGAGTATATATTTCCCCAAGTGTTTATACTAAATATGACCTCTTTCTACCTAGGGCAGTGCTAAACGTTTTCATTAAATGAGTCATTTAAAAATATTTATATTACTCACCAGCTGATAGTAGCTTGTGTAAGAGGGAAGATGTGTAGATAAGATGATGCTGTTGGAAATGCTGACAAAAGAGAGCAGTGAGACTGGGTTGCTGAAACGCCCTGTCCAGAAAACCTGTACTAGGGCCTAACTCACTCCACAAAAGGCTAAGAATAGTCATTGCAAGGGAACAGGTGCAGTGGACTTTGAAATGGTGACCTCAGGTAACAGGCAGTAAATCTTTTTACCCATTTACCATGTCTCTCTCGGGCACCAAGAACACTACTAAGGGGAATGGAGACCAAACACCCAAAGTAAATGAGGTGTTGAAAAGACAATGATCCATTTACCAGAAAACAGAAATACACATGATGGTGATAACACTAAACATCCTGGAAAATGATACTACAAACTTTATAATGTTAAGGAACAGCAACGACTATCCATGTGATAAAATTCCAAGGTCTTTCAGAGAAGAAGAAAAGCATTTAGAGTAAATAAAGTGGAAATGCTCCTTTCTCCTTTCTCCCTCTCCTTCCTTTCCCTCCATCCCCTTCTTTACACACACACACACACGCCTACCTGAAATATATACAACAAGGACCTACTGTATAGCACAGGGAACTCTACTCAATATTTTGTAATAACCTATAAGGGAAAAGAATCTGAAAAAAAAATATATATATATACACACAGACACACTCTCTCTCTATATATGTATAACTGAACCACTTTGTTGTACACCTGAAGCTAACATAACACTGTAAATCAACTGTACTTAAAAAAAAAAAAATTGAAAAAAAAAAAACAATAAAACCCCATCCAGCATAAAAATACATAGGTCTGTTTCTTCAGATCTTCATTTCCTTATGAAGGCTCCCATATCATATTAAACTTGTATTCAATTAAAAAAAAGAAATATATACAAAATTTAGCCTGCAAAATGATACAAAGAAAAAAGTATGGACAATATTTTGTATCATAATGATTCAAATTCCAATCAATATGGCTTTTTCTCAAAGGTGTACTTTTTTCTTCAATCTTGACCTAGAAGTGATTCTCATGAATGCGATCAGAGGTCACAGTCCAAAAGGAAGAGACGAAAATAATGGAAGAGCAAGTGGGAAACCACACTTGTTGAGTACTACATGCTTTGCATAGCTTCTCTCCTTTAATCCCCATAACCATGCTGTGAAAGATGATTACATGAGAAGAAATGGAAGCCGTGGGAGGTGAGCATGACTAAGGCACCTTATCCAGCAATTGAGATGTGAGCACAGGCCTAATGACTCCAAAGTCTGCTTCCCCACTATACCATGCTGCCTGCTGAAACTGAAAGAGCCCAGTTAATACTTGAATAGATCAAACTGTAAAACAGTGAGAACAATGTTCTTGCCACGTGACTGTTCTTCACTGGACAGAAAAAGTAACTCATATTACTGTGGTTCAGAAGTTTCTGGAATTGCATTTTCTTCTCAAAGTTACTAGAACAGGTCAAGACAAAATAATCATCATTATAAGAGGAGGACATCAAGACAACATTCAGAAAACTTGTTGTAAGATTAGATCTGTTCTGGACTTCCCTGGTGGCTCAGTGGTTAAGAATCCGCCTGCCAATGCAGGGGACATGGGTTCCATCCCAGGTCTGGGAAGATCCCACATGCTGTGGAGCAACTAAGCCCTGTGCACCACAACTCTAGAGCCCACGAGCCACAACTACTGAGCCCACGTGCCGCAACTACTGAGCCCGCGTGCTGCAACTCCTGAAGCCCACACGTCTAGAGCATGTGCTCCGCAACAAGAGAAGTCACCGCAATGAGAAGCCCACGCACTGCAAGGAAGACTAGCCCCCACTCGCCGCAACTAGAGAACGCCCGCGCACAGCAATGAAGACCCAACGCAGCCAAAAAAAAAAAAAAAAAAAAGATTAGATCTGTTCCAAAATAAACCCTAAAAAAGCCAACAGCAGGATTTACTACTAACTGTCTTGATTTGGAGTTTGATGCCTATGGTAACAGCCAGACACCCTAGGCACCAAAAACCATAAGCACCTCCCTCACAAAAATACTCTTCAAAAAAATCCCCACCAAATGACACTTCAGAGGAGACACATGATCTCCAAAGTCAAACACACTTTCTGAAATTCAATTGAAATACTCAACAAAACTATGATTAGCCCAAACCTATGCAGGTTTGAATCACATACCTGGGGCTGTGAAATGACAGGGGTGGACGTAGAGGCAGCAGCCATGGCAGCTCTGGAGTTGTGGGCGGTGACCAGGCCCCAGCACTAAGGCACCCCACACGGGAGTCAGATTCTCGTGGTTGCTGTTCAGATCACGGTCATGCTAGGAGCAACTGTGTACCTGGAAAAGGATAGGAAAACCCACCGTCAGCCTCAGAGGACTAGCATATGCGAGTGAAGTACCTTTGGCCACGGGAAGTGAAAAATCCCCTATACCAAATGCCAACTACCAGCTTAATGAAAAGAGGAACCCGGGAGGGAGCATCTAACATCTCACGGGAGGACTTCTGTACCACTCAACCAAATCAGTTTATGTATTTTCATAAGTCTGAATCCAACTCGGTATGATAGCTAGATGTTCTGGGCAGGTGATTTCAAGTTGTGAAGACAGGGAGAGTGGGCAGAGGGAAGAGCCGTCCTGTCATTAAATAACAAAGGAATTGAGTGACTCACAATTAAGAGCTGACAGTTTATAGACAAAGGGCAAAAAGAATAATAGTATCAAGTGTCTTAGAGACACCCAGTTCAACCCTGCCCATTAGCAGATGAAAAACCCTGTGGGTTGGAGAAGAGAGATGACTGGAACCTTACTCTTCATTAATGGCAGAACCAGCCCTAGAGCAGCAAGCAAGTCCCAGTCCCAGATGAGACATAAGTGAATGTGTTCCATGTTTACATTTCTTTAGGGAACTTGTTACCACTTTCAGGATTAAAGAAAGGCAAGATGCCTCAAAGTTATAGACATGAGTCAGTCACAAGAAAAAGTAAAGTACTTGGGTTGGGGGAGGGGGAAGCTTTGTAAATCAGACTTCCACATGTATGAGGAAGAGTACATTTCTCAGTTCCTCTCAATACCCTTAGAGAGAGGATGCTAGACCTATGTGATAATTTCCACATTGCAATTTAGTCCAGAAGGGGACATTTTTCCAGGTTAAGAATTTAAGAAAATTTTTCATTTTTAGGTTGTTTTCATACCATCTTACAATATTCTTTCTTTTATTCAAAAGATATTTATGGAGCATCTACAGTGAACTAAGGGCACAGTGAATAAAATTGAGGCTGCCCCTGCCTGCAGGGAGCTTTTGTCTGTAAATATACTTTCTGGTTTCAGCAGCATGCAAGATAACACTGGAATACTTTCAAACTATTGGCAAATGATACTCTTCATAATAGTAAAAGTTATGAACCAGGATCACAAGATCCAAGTCTTGAGCAGTTAAGTAATGGCAGAGTTGGATATTTAACCCAAGTCTTTGCCAAATCCTCTGGCACTATTTTCTATTAGCTGGATTATGCTGAGCAAGTCACATAACCTCAGAAGAACTGTTTCCTAAGAAACAATCAAGGTTTGGCAGCAACTTACATTCTGATTTTCGAACCTTACATTCTGATTTTTATCCTGTCTCTGTGTATTATCCTTCATACTGTAGTTTTAATGACTTTAGGTGTTAGTTGTTTAGAACCGTGGCACCTTCCTATTTTCTTCCTCTACCTTTCTGTTAGAGTGACTTTTTTTTTTTTTTTTTTTTTTTTGCGGTATGCGGGCCTCTCACTGCTGTGGCCTCTCCCGTTGCGGAGCACAGGCTCTGGACGCGCAGGCTCAGCGGCCATGGCTCACGGGCCCAGCCGCTCCGCGGCATGTGGGATCTTCCTGGACCGGGGCACGAACCCGTGTCCCCTGCATCGGCAGGCGGACTCTCAACCACTGCGCCACCAGGGAAGCCCTAGAGTGACTATTTTTATTAATAGATAAGAAGTAAAGCTGTCAAGCCACATTTTGGTCTAACATTCCACACAAAATTCCATAGCTGCCCTAAGACAACAGTGATGCTCTCCTCAGTCCCAGTTTTAGAGGGAAAAATACCTGCTGTTTATCACACTGTGATTTTAAGTAACAGCCCAGGAGAAAGGCACACATCCACAGAGTGTATTTCCTCTTTCATGAGGGGTGCCAGAGAGCCGAGCCTACCCTGGGAAAATTACAGGGCCCTATGGTGCACTCCTTCATACTGAACTTATTTCTGGTACCATTTTGTGCCACCCCTACTTTTGTATTTTTCCTTTTTCCTTCTCACATATTGACAATTCACATCTTCTTGCTCTATTATATGTGGAGTGGACAGATGAATATATAAATATGTTATATAATATATAAATATATAAACAATGATAACCAAAAAGCAAAACAAGCAGGCAAGTGAGATTCTATTCTAAAAGACTCACGCTCTGTGTGCTGGCCCAATATCACTTCTGCTGAGCTAAATCATTAAGCGATAAAACCATAAAATATTTTCAATGACCAGAGTACACAGAGTTGCCCAAAAGGTGAATGCTGGGCACCCAGCCTGCAGTCGGGAAAGGGATATCGAAATGGATGTGACAAATATGCCATATGGCATCACTGCTGACAGCAAAAGGAGGAGGGGCAGGAGACTGAGATTTAATGAACACCTACTAGATGCTGAGCACTGGGACAATCCTTTCACATACAGTTTAAGGCAGATATTGTTAACTCATTTCATAGATGAGAAACCCAATGCATTGTTCCCAGTCATGTGGTCAGGAAATGATGGAGCAGAGACCTGAACCAGGACCCACCCCAGGGCCTTTCCATAGATGAACCCTCCAAGTGTACAAAAATTAACAGTGAGAAAGTGCTTGGAGTTTTTTTAAGCAAAAATTTCATAAAGTCCTTCAGGAAGCAGGATGCAAGTCAGACGTTCTGCAGAGTAACTATTTCCCCAAAGCCTGAAACAGAGCACCCTGGGCTGCTCTCATCCATAAAAAACTTTCATGATGTGCCCCTAGTTTTGATTTATGTGACACATGCCTGAGCTACATAGTAGATAGTACAGATTGTTAGTTTCATATTTTGAAGAAGAACATTAACTGTCTTCCCCTAAAGCATCTAAGACATATCGAGTTTTGATGCTTTTGTTAAACCTTTTTTTTTTCAGAGGAAGAGATCTTTATTTCTGAGATAATAGTGTATAACACTAGAAGATTCATAAAAGTGTATGTTGAACCTATTCTTACATTATAAGAGCCTTTTGTAAGATGGGATATGGTTACTTAACTCTTAAAATATAAGAGCTAAGCAATACTACCTCAAAGGGTATAAAATAGCTCTCTCGGAGCAATGTCTTAAAATTACATTTATGAAACCTATTTACTTCCCAGCCTATTTACAAAACTGTACAAATCATGGGGGAAGAGATGTGATGACAAAAAAGACAATATCCTAAATAATGATGTCATTCAGTCTCTGGCCAAGTAAGCTGGATTACTTTGACATCTTGTGTCCTGCTTTCCCAGAGCCCCAGACTGCTAACTACAGAATTGCATGGAATTTTTAAAGAAATTCATCCCTCTTTGAACTCTTCCAAGTATTTAGATACCTGACCTGCAATTCTTATAGCCTGCCCTCACCGTAACTCTCTACTTCATTTGCTTGAGCTCCAGGTACAGGAAACCATAAAGCAGTGTGAGTCAGCTCCATTAACCGCAGGTGCCCTTGGCCGTCACTATTGCCCATTCTCTTCTTCCCTAGTTGTCCCCATTTTCCATTCTAGGCATGCCTTCTAATGTATATCATTCTTGTCAAAACCGCAAAACTACATCTAATGCCAGTCACTTGCAAAATATGAGTTTTGTCACCTGTTGACTTGCCCATTCATCCATTTTACAGTCTTTGGGTATGAATTACCTCAAAATCCCTCCCTATAGTTCGAAATGTATATATATATATATATATATACACACACATAAAATAGGTAACCAACAAGGGCCTACTGTACAGCACAGGGAACTCTACTCAATATTTTGTAATAACCCATAAGGGAAAAGAATCTGAAAGAAATAGATATGCATGTATATATAACTGAATCACTTTGTTGTATACCTGAAACTAACACAACATTGTAAATCAACTATACTTCAATTTAAAAAAATAATATTTTAAAAAATGGATAGATAAAATACCATTTACAAGTAAGAAAGCTACACAGGCTCATGGTTCTGTGCTAGATTAATGGAAAATAACCAATTGAATATAAGAAAAGGAAATAGCCTGAATCAACCCTAGAAGCCACAGATGGATCCCAGCTATTGCTTAAACTTCCAGAAACATACTGGAAAGAATTAATATGGAAGGTTGGAGAACATTTAAGGCTCAACATTCCCTTCATGTGAAACTGTAATTAGGTGGACAGAAAATAAGTAAATGAGACCCCAACAGACTCACAATGATGCTCCCTGTTCAGAGGGATGACGGCTGGAGTGAACTAAGCCAGGGAGCGTTGGAGTACATTTAAAATACACTCAGCTCCTTAAAAGAGGTTCATGGCTCCAACTGAGCAAGTAATCTCTGTCTGTATTTACTTCTAATTTACATGTGGCCATAACGACTGGCCCAGAAAATATGTGGGAGAAAAGCACTACCAGCTGGCTTTCTGATATGGGCAGCCATGCCAAGTGACAATGATCTTGCTAATTACTGAGTGCCACACCAAATACCTTAAAAAAAAGTCTCTGGTTCTGAGGCAAATGTTCCCTTTGATTACTTCTGGAGCTGATGCTGGCTCTTTTCCTAGGCCTCATAGGAAGATGAATTTCTAACCGGCAAATTTATCTACTATAAAGCTAACCTTTTTCCTTCATCTGGACTTGAGTCAAACAGTGACTCATTTCAGTCTCTAGAAAGAATGCAGGGTAATACCTGATACTGAATATGCATAGACTTCATTCTCTAAGGATAAGAGACAGAAAAATCCAAATCCACCAGGCAAATGAAAAATATTATGGGGCTCAAGAGAAGGAAGACTATAGAATCAGAGCAAGTATTTACTTAAGAAATAGGTACACTACATAAAAGAGAACTTTAGAAAAACATGAGGTAAGAAATGAGTCGGCATTAACAAAAAAATTATGAATTATGAACTTGAATGAAGGCAGTCGATCAAGTAGAAAACAATAAAAAAGCAGAAAATGGTATTACTGAAGCAGAACATAAACCAGAGCTTTGGGTGGGGCCTACAGGACTAAAGATTTCAAAGCTTCCATTCTCAAAACAGAACAGATGAACACAAAGTACTAAAGGAGGAAAGCAGTCATCAATGCTGAAACCAGGAATGGATACATTTACCCTCAAAATTTTAGAAAAGTGTTACACATAAATAGAGCCATTTAGATCAGGTAGGAAAAAAATTCAGACTTGAAATGTGTGTATCCTTCTTCAGAGAGCTCTCTACTCTATAGAGTTCAGCAGAAACCAAATAGAAGAAACTCTCAACCTCAAGCCTGGACGGACAAGATGACGTGATAGAGGAAGGTCAGAGCTATAGCCTGTCTTTCTCAGTATTTATCTATTTCTATTTATCTATTTATTTATCTTAAGCATCTGAAGCCAGCCTTATATCTAAAGCCTGAGACTGGAAGATTCTTCTCTTGAATCTGAGATGAAAAGACCTTAACAACAGTAACATCAGGAAGAAGATACTGCACCCATTCAAACAACAAATAGGAGACTTAAAAACCAATCACTGGAAATGCAGGAGAAGGATTGGAATATAAAGTTAAGAAACTTGCCCAAAATGTACAGCCAAAAAACAAAGTGAAGGAAAATAGAACAGTAAGAATGAGAAAGCTAGAGGACTAATCCAGGAGATCTAATTGCCAAATAAAAGCAATTCCAGAATAAAAAAAAAAAAAGGAAATGGAACGGGGGCGGGGGGAGGATCAAACAACAAACTCAAAACATTTCCTAAAGTGACGAGTCCTAAGTTTGTTGACTGTAAGGGTCCACTGATGCATACCTGCCCACCTGCATCGATTTTAATATGCCCACATTAAGCACATCATCATGATTTTTTTTTTTTTTTTTTTGCAGTATGCGGGCCTCTCACTGTTGTGGCCTCTCCCGTTGCGGAGCACAGGCTCCGGACGCGCAGCCTCAGCGGCCATGGCTTACGGGCCCAGCCACGGGGCATGTGGGATCTTCCCAGGCCGGGGCACGAACCCATGTCCCCTGCATCGGCAGGCGGACTCTCAACCACTGCGCCGCCAGGGAAGCCCCATCATGATTTTTTTAAACACAGATTTTTTTTTTAATTGCTGTAACTGACCAGAAAGTGATGGGGGGGCTCATAAACAAAGGATTAGGCACCAGAAAGTCCCTGCATTTCTCAACAGCAATCTAGAAGCTAGAAGACAATGGACAATGAAGAAAGTGATTTACAGTCTACAATCTTATTGCAGGATGTCCTTTGCAAAACAGGGAGGAAACTAATCAAAATGAAGGCATGGGATGCAGGAACAGGAGCTCGATTCAGGAGAAAAATAAAGGGAATACCTGGCTTACTTGTGAAAGGACATCGCTGGGTGACAGGTAAGTGGACTCACAAAGTAGGTTTGCAGAATAACCATCTGTCTGGGTATGTTGAGATATTTCTGGAACTGACAGAGTTTGCGACTGAATGAGCATGTAGAATCCTAAGCACACAGAATAGAATAATAAGCACACAGAAAAATAATAAGCAAACATAAGAAGAAGAATAAGAAAACATAAGAAGAATAATTAAAATTTAAAGGAGAAGAATTTACAGAAAAAGAAAAGGATCCATAGAATTCTAAATGAATTCTAAATGTCTCCACTGTGAACGACATTAACAAGTTCATAATAACACTAACACTGAATATGGCCTGATCAAAATCACGACCTAATTATATCAGGATGAAGAGGTACAGGAGGGGAGTATGCATGCAGCACATCTTCCACAAAGGATGTCTATCAATACTTGAAACCGATATATCAAAAAGTACAAGTCTTAGTGATGCAATGCAAATACCCAATGAAGCAGCTAAACCAACTGAAAATGGTAGCTATGGGGAAGGTAAATGGCAGGGAGAGAGAAAAGAATTCCTTTTCCTTAGAAAGCCTCATATAGCTATTTGACACTTTAAATTTCAAACATTTGAACATTTAAATCATTTCAACACTGATTTAAAAATAAAGCAAAAAAATATCACTGCCGAAACTAAAAATGTATTTAAAACTACAACAGGCAGAAGTGCCACTACAGAAAACCAAGCTAATGCCATGGAAGACAAGCTTAAGAAAAGTCACACGTGCTTATACTAAAAATAGTTACTAGACTGATTAGAAATTATGGCTGTGGAGCACAGAAAATAGAGATTCAGTATAAGAATAATTGGTACCCCTGGAAGAACAAATGGAACAGAAGTTATTTAACAATAAAAGTAAACTTTTCTTAAAAGATTAGAAGTTCTTAGGCTTAAAGAACACAATCAAAGAAAAAATAGATAAAATGCACTAAATCAAAATTTAAAACTTCTGTGCACAAAAACACAATCAAGAGTGAAAAGGGGCTTCCCTGGTGACGCAGTGGTTGAGAGTCCACCTGCCGATGCAGGGGACGCAGGTTTGTGCCCGGTCTGGGAAGATCCCACATGCCGCAGAGCGGCTGGGCCCATGAGCCATGGCTGCTGAGCCTGCGGGTCCGGAGCCTGTGCTCAGCAACGGGAGAGGCCACAACAGTGAGAGGCCCGCGTACCGCAAAAAAAAAAAAAAAAAAAAAAAGAGTGAAAAGATAATCCATGGAATGGGAGAAAATATTTGCAAGTTATATATCTAAAAAGGAATTGATATCCAGAACATATAAAGAAAACTCAACAACAAAATCAAACAACCGAGCTAAAAATTAAAAGACTTCAATAAATATTTCTCCAAAGATATTCAAATGGCCAAAAAGCACCTGACAAGATAGTCAACATCACTAATAGTTAGGGAAATACATATCAAAACCACAATGAGATAACACCTCATATCCATTAGAATGGTTGCTAACAAAATAAACAAGGATGTGAAGAAACTAGAATCTCTATGTACTGCCAGTGGGAATGTAAAATGGTTCAGCTCCTACACAAATCAGAATGGCAGTTCCTCAAAAAATTAAAAGTAGAATTATCCAGAATGACCATCATCAAAAAATCTACAAACAATAAATGATGGAGAGGGTGTGGAGAAAAGGGAACCCTCTTGCACTGTTGGTGGGAATGTAAATTGATACAGCCACTATGGAGAACAGTATGGAGGTTCCTTAAAAAACTAAAAATAGAACTACCATACGACCCAGCAATCCCACTACTGGGCATATACTCTGAAAAAACCATAATTCAAAAAGAGTCACGTACCAAAATGTTCATTGCAGCTCTTTTTACAATAGCCAGGACATGGAATCAACCAGTGTCCATCAACAGATGAATGGATAAAGAAGATGTGGCACATATATACAATGGAATATTACTCAGCCATTAAAGGGAATGAAACTGAGTTATCTGTAGTGAGGTGGATGGACCTAGAGACTGTCATACAGAGTGAAGTAAGTCAGAAAGAGAAAAACAAATACTGTATGCTAACACATATATATGGAATCTAAAAAAAAAAAAAGAAAAGAAAAAAAAATTATCAGAAGAACCTAGGGGCAAGACGGGAATAAAGATGCAGACCTACTAGAAAATGGACTTGAGGACACAGGGAGGGGGAAGGGTAAGCTGGGACAAAGTGAGAGAGTGGCATGGACGTATATACACTACCAAACGTAAAACAGATAGCTAGTGGGAAGCAGCCGCATAGCACAGGGAGATCAGCTCGGTGCTTTGTGACCACCTAGAGGGGTGGGAGGGAGGGAGATGCAAGAGGGAAGAGATATGGGGACATACGTATATGTATAACTGATTCACTTTGTTATAAAACAGAAACTAACACCCTTGTAAAGCAATTATACTCCAATAAAGATGTTAAAAAATAAAATTAAATTGAAAAAATAAATAAAATAAAAATAGAATTATCCAGCAATTCCACTGCTGGGCATATATACCCAAAAGAATTGAAAGCAAGGTCTCAAAGAGAGATTTGTACACCCATGTTCATAGCAACATTATTCATGATAGACAAAAAGGTGGAAGCAACCCATGGACAGATGGAATGGATAAACAAAATGTAGTATATGCATGCAATTGAATATCATTCAGTCTTAAAGAAGAAGGAAATTCTGGCACATATTACAACATGGGTGAACCATGAGGACATTATGCTAAGTGAAATAAGCCAGTGACAAAAAGACAAATACTTTGTGATTCCACTTATATGAGGTGCCTATCGCAATCAAATTCATAGAAGACAGTACGTAGAATGGTAGTTGCCAGGGGCTGGGGGAGGAGGGAACAGGGAATTGTTTATAGGTAGAGAGATTCCGTTTTGCAAGATGAAGAGAATTCTGAAGATCTGTTTCACAACAATGTAAATATACTTAGCACTACTGAACTTGAAAATGGTTAAGATGGTAAATTACATGGCATTTATATGTTACCACAGTTAAAAGGCAGGTTTGTTAAATAACTAAACTTCAAGAGCTAAAAGAATTCCCATTAAAAAACAAAGTGGGGAAAAATCAAATCACAAAGGGAAAAACTTAGGCTGGACACAGTCATCAGCTTGGCCACAACAGATGACGAGACACAGAAGCAATTTTCATTATTTTGTCAGAAATATAGAATGACTCAAAAAGTATACATTCAGCCAAGGTGTCATTTACCTGCAATAGCAAGAACAAGGCACGTGTATTAAATATAATCAGGCTTTATTTCACCCTGAAATCTCCACTTGATGACGTAATGCAGGTAATCACGTGTCAAATCAAATTAATGTGCTCAGGAGAGCCTCGGCATGAGCTTCTTATCAATCCATGTAAACAAAGGATATCTGTGATAATAACGGTGACCAAAAAATGCAGCTATTATAACTACTGAAAGAAAAGCTATATGACTGAAATGCATGTAACTGTAATAAACGAAGATAAAAACTCCAGGAAATCTCAAGAAGAAAGAAAACATTCTTCACCTTTTGAGAGTCAATCAATACTGTTTTATTTCTAAAGTTGCTAAAAGAGGAATTTCAGGGCAAATTTAAAGAGCAAAAAGGGGAAATGGGTAACAAAGGGATGGCAGTGCTACACTTTTTTATCTGAGCTTCCTATCCTTACCACTGCTTCCCATAAAACCAGGGAGGCAAATGGTCCAGCTGGGATGAAAAAAGCTGTGATCACTTTCAGAGTCCATTTGCTTCACATGCAGATTTAGAACAAGGAAGTCAGAAAAGCACTTGAGAGACCAAATAATTTCCTCATGTTTTGTTTTAAAATACCACCTTCTACCTATGGCAGCAGCAGCTTTCTTCTTCAGAGGATCAGACCCAAGATCTTCCTTCAATATACTCACTGAAGACAGTATATTTCATGCTCTTAAAAATCTTTCCTTTTCCACATATAGGATCAGTTTTTCCATTTGCTTCTCCAGCTTTTCAATCAGACCTACATTTGGCCTAAAAGTCTACCGTTCTTTCCACGTGGCACTCAGCTAATGCATTCAAAGGCAGGAATACAGCTAGCCCATCCTGCTTGCGCTGCCTGCACAAAAGACACACAAACACCGCAGTCGCAGTGTTTTACACGTATTTTAACAGTTCAGAGTTCAGGATTCTACAGATTGAAGGAACTGGCCAAAAAGTATTTAAATAAACTCACTGTTTGGATTTCAACGACTATATTGACAGACATACAGTTTTCCCTTTTGGAAAGTGTTCCTGCTGGGGAGCGATGCTACCCTGAAACTTGTCAAAATAACCAGGAATGGTAAAAACACAATTTTCAGAAAAATCTCAGAACAGTTGTCACTGCTAGGGCCAAGGATGTATTGGCCATACTCTATTTACAGTTTCAAGCTCAAGCTACTTTGTGCTGTATTATTTAGAAAATGGGGGAAATCTGAAGTTTAGGAATAATGGGTCAGAAATTGGCCCAAAGAGAAACACACCCTCTAAGTTCAAAACAAAAATAAAAGAATGGTGCTCAATCATAAGGGAGAGAGCAAGAAGAACTAGGTGATGAGAACAAAGGAAGAGAAGTCAACTCAAAAGACTGAGAAAATCCTCTTGAAAGACAGGACAATTAAAAGAATTACTCTTTGAATAAGGATTACTCTTTACTAACTACCACCCTGTTTCTTTCCATTACCCAAGGCCCACAATGTCTAAACTCCTGATCTCTTTAGTATCTGCATGCCTTGACTCAGCCAACTGTACAGGGACCCAGAGCCAGAGTCCTGAAAAGACTAATGGTAATCAAGAGTTCCACTCAAGAAAGTGGAAGCATAGATAGGGTTGATACATTTCTACTGAGGAGTGTTCATGGAGTGAGCCTCTGAGCCACGCTGGAGCGCCTGCAGTCCACAGGTTTCAGGACAAGGAGATTACAACTTTATAAGCAACCCTCAGGCTGAGCTAGACTCTTCCAACCAGAGCCAATGGAGAAGTCTTTGGGGGATAGTTCCTTCTAAGAGCAAGCGCATGTTTCTAAAATCAGAAGTAATTCCCAGATTACTTAGAATAGAAGGGTGTAAGGGGAAGGGAAAGAGGGAAAAAGGGAAAGCAAGTGCGGATGGGGGCAAAGTGTCAAAATAGCTGGCCAGAATGCAGAAGTCTACAGCTGTGATAAGAAAAGTATTCAGCCCAGAATAACAGTAAAGGAGGGTTTCCCTGGTGGTGCAGTGGTTAAGAATCCGCCTGCCTATGCAGGGGACACGGGTTTGAGCCCTGGTCTGGGAAGATCTCACATGCCACGGAGCAACTAAGCTCGTGTGCCACAACTACTGAGCCAACATGCCACAACTTCTGAAGCCTGTGCGCCTAGAGCCCGCGCTCCACAACGAGGAGCCACCGCAATGAGAAGCCCACGCACCGCAATGAAGAGTAGCCCCCACTCGCCGCAACTAGAGAAAGCCCATGCGCAGCAACAAGGACCCAATGCAGCCAAAAATAAATAAATAAATGAGTAAATATATTAAAAAAATAACAGCAAAGGAGTCTGTGGACAGAGGCATCTTCCATTACTTAAGGTTTCCAGTAGCTTAAATTTCAAGTTCTTTTCAGAGAGTAAATGAAAATCCATTCTGAGGGCCTGAATTGAAGAAGAGTGGTTTAAAACTGTACCTCAGACTTGTGGTTGCCAAGCTGGGGGGCGTGAGGGGAAGGATGGAGTGGGAGTTTGGGATTAGCAGATGCAAACTATTACATATAGAATGGGTACACAACAAGGTCCCACTGTATAACAGCACACGAAACTGTATTCAATATCCTGTGATAAACCATAATAGAAAAGAATATGAAAAAGAATATATATATATGAATCACTTTGCCATACAGCAGAAATTAACACATTGTAAATCAACTATACTTCAATAAAATAAATTTTTAAAAATAAAAATAAGACCGTACCTCAACATAAAAAGGTTATGCCTGGAAGACAGCTTTCTGATGTGTTTGCCACAACGTAAGAGAATTGGCACTCAAATGTATTTCTGGTATAGATAGACTGTAATAATCTTCCTGGAATATAATATGGATGTGTGTGTATGGTTTGCATCAAGATCCTAAAAAGTACGTTGAATCAGAGGGTACGTAACTCTACAACTAGGAGTTTATACTGTGGAAAGTGTTAATTAAGGACAAAGATTTTGCTACAAGAGGGCTTAATGCAATATATTACTAGAAAATTGTAGAAACTATCTAATAATATAGTGCTTGCCAACTGAGTTATTAAAACTATGTTCACATGCAATTCAATTTTATACAGACAATAAAAATTAAATTGTACTGAAATTAGGTATCTATATATCACTCCCATTTGGGAAACACATACACACAACAAGATTATACATATATATCTATTGTGCCCTGAGGTGGTATGAGTATTTTAATTTTCTACAGAAAAGTAATGTACAGGGCTAAGATAGAGTAACAGGGACCTGATGACTGTGTGTCTAAAAAGAAAAAAGAAACTATAAAATACTGGACATCTGAGAAGCGGGAAAAGAACAAGGTGAGCCCTATGATTGCCCCAGCTTCCTGCCTCAAGAGTGTCCAGCCACAGTATGGGGGAAATCCAGGTGGGATCCACAGAACTTACTGAGTTAAAGAGGCAGATGTGAGAACCCAAGAAGCTCAAGGCAGCGAGAGTTTGCAGAACAGAGTACCGCAAAAGAGAGAACCAGAAAGACAGAAAAGTAAAGAAACACGAAAAATAAAGAAAACATTTTAAATCTTACAGTACAGTACCTTGAAAAGCACAGTAGTTCACACCAGACACATTAACTAACACGATTGGACATGCAAATGCACTTTCACATCTTTGAAAGTTCGCAACTTGAAGGTTCGTATGTAGGGGACTTACCAATAGAATATTACTGGGCAAGAAAAAAATAAAATGATAATAAATGCTATTGTAGCATGCATGAACCTTAAAAGCATTATTCTGTGTGAAAAAAGCCAGTCGTACAAGGCCAAACACTGTGATTCCATTTATATGAAATGCCCAGGATAGGCAAATCTCTGAGACAAAAAAGTAGATTAGTTGTTTGCCAGGGGATTGGAAAGAATAAATAGGGAATGACTGATAACAGATGTAGGGTTTCCTTTGGGGATGGAGAAAATTTTCTAACACTGTGGTGATAGTTGCACAGCTCTGAATATATCAAAAACCACTGAACTGTATTCCTTAAATAGTTGAATTATATCCCCATAAAGCTGCTAAAAAGACAATTGACAAAAATAATAATGATGGGGTTTATTACAGAAATAAAAGTTTTAGAAAAGTTAGGAGGGAGAAAAGTAAATATACTGTTGTATACTATAAAGGGTTATAATATCACTTAAAAGTATCACTTAAGAAAATATCACTTAATATAATTAATTTAATTAAATAAATATACCTTAAAATAAATTTAAGCCTACTATAAATGCTGAATCAACCACTAAAAACAAAACAAGGAATTATAGCTAATATGCTCAGGAGGAGATAAAAATCATAAAATATACCAAATGCAAAAAAAAATGAGAAACAAAGAATGGACAGGACAAATAAGCAAACAGCAAGACGAGCAAGATGATGGACTGAAATAAAACCATAACAAAATACACACACACACACACACACACACACACACACACACAAGAAGTGGTCTACACAACCCAATTAAAAGGCAGATATTGTCAGACTGGATAAAAAAAGCAAGACCCAACTCCCTACAAGATACACTACCTACAAGAACCATACTTTAAATATGAAGACACAAATAGTTTAAAAGGAAAAGGAGAAAGACCTGCCAAGCTGACACTAAAAATAAAAGTGTAGTTGCCTATATTAATATCTAGCAGAGTAGATTTTAGAGCAAAATACATTACCAAGGACAAAGAAAGTCATTTAATAATGATAAAGGGGTCAATTCATCAAGATGACACAGCAATAATAAAAGTTTATACATCTAATAAGGGAACTTCCAATGATATGAAGTAAAAACTGAAGAGAGGAGCAACACATAAATCCGCAATTACAGCCAAAATTGCAATACCCCTCTGTAATTAACGGATAGAACAGAAAATCAATATGGATAACAAGAACTTGAACAACATAATCAATCAACTTGATCTGACGGACATTTTTAGAACACTTAACTGAGTGCCAGCAGAATACACATTCTCCTCAAGTGCAAAGGAACTGGTACCAAGATAGACCATATTCTGGGCCATAAAACAAGTCTCAATAAATTTAAATGGATTCGAGTCATATAAAGTATGGTCTCTGACCACAACTGAATTAAATCAGAAATCAGTAACAGAAAGATCTTTGGAAGATCACTAAATGCTGGAAAACTATCATCTCTCTAAATACCTTTTGCAATAAAGAAGAAATTGAAGGAGGAATTATAAAGTACTTTGAATTGAATATTTTGAGTGTTTTGAATGAAGATAAAACAAAGCATCAGTATTTATGGGGTGCCACTAAAGCAGTATCGAAGAGGAAAACGATAGCATTAAACACTTATAGTAGAAAAGAAGTCTCAAATAAATGACCATCAGAAACCAGAAAAAGATGATCTAATTAAACCCAAAGTAAGCAGAAAGAAAGGAAACAGTGAATAACAGCAGATAACAATAATATTATAATAGCAGAAAATAAAAGCAATAAACCCAAAAGCTGTTTCTTTGAGAGAATCAATACAATTGCTAACCCTCTAACCAAACTGGTTAGGAAAAAAAGATGACATAAATTTTTTTTTTTTTTGACACAAATTTTTAATGGCAGAAACAAAAGAGGGGTGGTCACTACTGACCCAATAGACATTAAAGGATATAAAGAATAAAGATAGTGTGGTATGGGCCTAAAGAAAGACAAACAGATTAATGGAACATAATAGAAAGTTGAGTAGACCTATACTTATATAAACAACTAATTTTGGACAAAGGTAAATAGGCCAAGCAGTGGAGAAAGAAGAGCCTTTCCAACAAATTGTGCTGAACTACTGGATATTTGAATACAAAACAAAAAACAACTTTGCTTCATAATTCAAAAATTAACTTAATCTTAAATTAGCTCATTAGACCTAAACGTAAAACCTAGGACTATTGATATAAAACTGCTAGAAGAAAACATAAGAGAAAATCTCTGCGGAGTTGGGTCAGGCAAATTTTTCTTAGGTAAGATATCAAAAGCATGATCCATAAAAAAACAAACTGAAACACTAGTCTTCATCAAAAGTTCTTCTGCTCTTCAAAAGACACTAAGTAAGGGGCTTCCCTGGTGGCAGAGTGGTTGAGAGTCCGCCTGCCGATGTAGGGGACACGAGTTCGTGCCCCGGTCCAGGAGGATCCCACATGCCGGGGAGCGGCTGGGCCCATGAGCCATGGCCGCTGAGCCTGCGCATCCGGAGCCTGTGCTCCCCAACGGGAAAGGCCACAACAGTGAGAGGCCCGCGTACCGCAAAAAAACAAATAAAAAAAAAAGACACTAAGTAAATTTAAAAAACAAGCCACAAACTGGGTGAAAATACTTTCAAATCATGTCTAATAAAGGACTTGTATCCAACATGTATTTTTAAAAATCTCAATATTCAGTAAAAAACCAAACTCACTTTTTAAACTGGGCAAAAGATTTAGACACTTCACCAAAGATAATATACAGGCAGCAAATAAGCACAGAAGAGCAATTAGGAAGAAACAAATTAAAACCACAATGAAATACCACTACATATCAATAGAATAACCAAAATTAAAAAGACTGACCATACCAAGTGTTGGTGAGAATATGAATCAACTGCAACTCTCACACACTGCTATGGGAATGGAAGATAGGATCAATTTGGAAAACAATTTGGCAGGTTTTTTAAAAATTAAATGTGCACTTACTACCCAATCAAGCCATTTCACTCCTAGGTATTTACTCAAGAGTAAAGAAAGTATGTCAGCACAAAGACTTGAGCACAAATGTTTATAGTACCTTTATCTTTAATAGCCAAAAACTGGAAACAGCTCAAATGTCAATTCACAAACAAACAGATAAACAAATTGCTGTAACGTCCATACAGTGGAATTACTACTCAGCAATAAAAAGACATGAACTAGTTAGAGACACAAAAGCATGTACCAATCTCAGAATAATTACACTGAGTGAAAGAAGCCAAACAAAACACAGCATTGGCTGTATGATGCCATTTATATAAAACTACAGAAAAAGGAAACTAATTTATAGTGACCAAAAGCAGATCAGTAATTGCCAGGAAATATGAGGGGAGGGTAAGGTAACAGAAGGAAGGACTTCAAAGGGACAGGAGAGAATTTGAGGGGTGGTAGATATGTTCATTATCTTGATGGTGGCGATGATTTCAAGAGTATATACACACGTCAAAACAAATCAAATTGTACATTTTAAATATATGCACTTCATGTACGTCACCGATAAAAAATATTAATACGAAGCATGTCTTATAATAAAGAAAAATGCTATGATACAGATTTTTAAAATACAATATTTAAAGAATATTTTCCTTGAAAGGAAAACACTGGCTTATAAGAAAATCTGAGCACTAACTATAATATATACGTACATTTGTAACAACGCAAGGGCAGCCCAATGCCGAGTGTCAGAGGTTAAGTGAGGTAAGGAGGATGTCCTCATGGGAAGGCAGCTGACAGCACTTGTCAGAGCATAAAAGGTATAGGGGCATCCAGCAGAGGAGGAGAGAGAGATACAGACTCATGGTTTTCAAGAGCTATAGAAATAAAAATAGAGGTTTAAGAGTGTGTGTGGTGGGGTGTACATGTATGTGTGTGCAAGTCAGAGGCCTGGGAGTAGTGGCGCCCCAATAACTATGAGTATCCTAGCACTTAGATCTTGGTCTCTAAATACCATTCTCTACTGAAAGGAACCAGGCTCTTTGGAGAAACGCCTGAGTCCAGAGCTGTGGCCAGGGAAGTATACAATGACTTGGAACGTCTTCTTGTGCCCGAAAGAAAGAGAGCACTCAAAGAATTATGAAGAGGTTAAAAAGACAAGAAAATTAGCTTAAAGGGCCCCTCCCTGGCCTCAAATGGACATTTTTGAGATTCAAAATAAATGACAGAACAGATTTATAACACTTTGAATAAAATAGGAATCTTTGAGTTCATTATAATATAAATTAACTAATAAAAGTTTGACAAGAAATAGGATATTTACATAGACTCAAATACTTGCCCACAAAATTCTTACTACTTACAAAGGAAAAACAGTAACTTTACAGTGGAGAAGTCTGGAAGACACTACCTTCGTCAAGTGATCAAAGTAAACATCACCAGAAATTGGGACAAATACACATTGTGTGCCACCTGATAGGATGCAATGAGAAGACTATGGCATCACTTTTGTGATATTCCTGTCAAAGTTTCAAAATCTGAGTTTAATTAACAAAAAAAACAGGGTCAAACTCAAATTGAGGAACGTTCTACAAAATAACCATCCTATAACCTTTAAAAGATCAAGGTCATAAAAGAAAAAAAACTGAGAAACTGTCCCCATATTAAAAGAGACTAACAAGAGACATGACCAACTAACACAATTCAAGATTCTGAAATGAATCCTTTGCTATAAAGGGTATTATTGAGACAATTGGGGAAAACTTAAATGGATTTGAATATTAGAGGATAGTATAATAATGATGTTAATTTCTGAACTCTGATGATTGTTTTGTGACTATGTGGAAGAATGTTCTTGTTTTTAGGAAATACATTATAAAGTACGTGAGAGTGTTAGGACATCACGTCAGTAATTCATTCCTAATTGACTTGGCAAGCTAAAAGGTTCTTTGCGTTTTTGTACTGCACTTGCAACTTTTCTGTAAGTCTGAGAAAGGGGCGTGGGGGAGGAGGAGAAGCCCCATGATCTACAATAAAATGTGTTTAACTGGAAGAGAGTGTTCCTGTGTCACTACTAACCATAAGAATAGATGTGCACAAGAAGAAACTGAATTTAAAGAAAAAAAAGTTTAATCTACTTAGAAGTTACTGTTACAAATTACATGACTATCCCAGACACACATGGGCCTGATTTTAGAGAAGACAGGAAAAGACGTCTCAGACAAATGGCAGAGTATAGGAGGCATGCTGCCGAAAGTCAAATAGGTCTTTTGAAAAAGGAGAAATCTGGACCACAGTAAACTGTGCAGGCAGCAACATCCCACCAAGTTTTGCTGTATTTCCAAAAGCTAAAGAGATACTATAGTAGTAGAGAGACACATTTATATTCAATGCGGAACAAAGAAAAGGGCAGATACCCCACAAATGTGGTCCTAAGAATGTCTTCTGTTTCCCATATATAGGGAAAATGTGACAAGGTACCATGTTCTTTGAGGCGGTGGATTATGAAATTTCTTCTGCCAACTAGTGAGAATAATCTCTTCCAGATGTTGTTTGGCCCACAGTGTGCTATTCAAAAATATGAAATTTTTGTTTATTTTCAGAGTTCAAGAACCAAATAAGAAACTTTGTTTCCTTCACTAACTTCTAATTAAGTCGGAGATAACAGCTTTTAAAAAAAAAAAATCAGTGTACATCCTAAATGTAGACTTATAGATCCTGCCCAAAGTTTTAAGGGGAAAAAGAAAAAAATCAAACCTGTTGAATACAACCCTAGTATCTAATTCACCATGGGGGAAAAAATGAAATTTCATTTCCTTTCCTGCTACAATAGATACCAGTTTTCTTCAGTGAGGTCCTTCTTGGCAATACCTCTTTAAAACAGTAGGTAATAGAGGGAAATCTAAAGAAAACTAGTATTGTGTTGGAGAATGAGTTATTCCCAGCTGGGTTGAAGATATGTGAAGACTGTAGTTTTCCTGAGGATTCACATACATGTTTTTCCCACTTGAGAGGTCAAGAAGGAAAGGATGGCCTCATTCATTAATGTAACAATTCTGTGAGCAACATTTCAAACATATCACCCTGTGGAAGAAATCAGGAATGTGAAGCAAAGGGAATCAAATGACTCCTCTCTGTTCACAATAATTCAGTAACCATGATAACAAATAAACCAAAAAAGGGCTCCTCCCTAACTCTCAAGTGAATGGTATTCAAACTCCTGTTTTCCTTTTATGAAAGGGTTTTCAATGTAACAGTGGATATCTGGCATCTTTTTCAATTGTTGTTGAAGCTGTTTATCACGAAAGCAGAATATAGACAGGAAAAGAAGCCTTTTTTAAACTGTGAGGAGATAATAAAGCCACAAAGTAGCCACAAGTCCCTCTGCCTGAGATGTGACCTAAAAACCAAGTGGAGACCTAAAAACAGCTGTGAGGTGCCACTTTAAAGACTTCTAACCATCTAACCATCAGCCCGAAAGATGCTATCCTGAATGTCCAGAAGATCACAGGGGGAAATCCAAACATGTGGAGAATGAAGAGTGTCATGCAGAATATTTCTCACTAGTCTGAAAGGGATTATATGGCCACTCCAAAGAGAAGAGAAGGCATTATAACATGAAAAATGAAATTCTGGTTATAAAAGGGATCAGGAAAAAAAAGAAGGTTTTGCTAAACTGATATTACCTAAAAAATCTGGAAGATGAAGAAACAACCGAACGGACTCAGCTGTAGCAGTTTCTACCTGACCAAGAACTGGGGCTTGAAACTGGGGCTTGAAAAGGAGGAGTGTGCTGGAGGGTCGGACTCAGTGTGATTGCTATTTTAAGCCAAGTCATGGAAATAAAATAAGCAGGCAACATACCTATAAATGCTTTGTGTTCCAAGATGTCTCCAATTTACACTACTGTAGTTCTGGACTCCAAGAAACTGAATGTAGTGTTAATCCCACTGCAGAGAAGTGGTTCCAGAGGGAAAAGGAAAAGGTCACCTCGAACCACACCAGTTTCTTTGGGCGGTGGCTGTGGAGGTGACCAGGATGACAAGCAAGGACTCTCCTCCTGTTGGGACCTGATGGTTTCGTTTTGGAGCCTGATCTCAGGTCCCTGTTACATGAACTCCTCTCAGTTGGAGCTCAGAGCACCACATGGATTTCTTTTGGCCCCAATCCCACATTGCAGCTGTTTGTACTTATTTGAGGTATGGTGTATTTTGAAACAAAATGAGCCAGACTTCCCCTACTGCCTATGTTAGTGCCTGGTAATGGGAAACATTAACTCTTTCACAGCCAGGCAATAACTGTAGTGCATCCATCAAATGGAGGAGACATAAAGAAATACTGACCAAGAGCTGGGAAAGTTTCTCCAAACAAGAAGCTCGTTTCAAAGCAGAGGCAGATATTCCATCATTTACTTATTTTCTGGACCCCATTTATCTCTAAACAAGTTTCAGCCAGGTTACAAGAGGTCATAAAAGAACAAGAGTCATGACTATGAACAATTATAAGCCAACAAATTGGATGATCTAGAAGAAATGGATAAATTCCTAGAAACATACAATTCGCCAGGACAGAATCATAAAGAAATAGAAAAACTGAACAGACCAATAATAAGGAGACTGAAAAAGCAAAACCTCCTGAAAGGGAAAGACTAGGACCAGAAGGTTTCACTGGTGAATTCTATCAAACACTTAAAGAAGAATTAATACCAATCTTTCTCAAACTCTCCCAAAAAAACTGAAGAGGAGGGAACACTCCCAAACTCATTTTACAAGACCAGCATACCCTGATACCAAAGCCAAATAAGGATACTACAAGAAAAGAAAACTAAAGGCCAATATCCCTGACGAATACAGATGCAAAAATTCTCAACAAAATTCTAGCAAACCAAATTCAACACCATGTTAAAAGGATGAGACACCATGATCAAGTGGGATTTATCTCTAGGATATAAGAATGGGTCAACATAATAAAAATCCATTAATGTAATACACCACATTAACAGAATAAAGGTCATATGATCCTCTTAATAGATGCAGAAAAAGCATTTGACAAATTCAACATACGTTCATGATAAAAACTCAAAACAAACTGGGTATAGCAGGAATGTACCTCAACATAATAAAGGCTATTTTGACAAACTGACAGCTAATATCATACTCAACGGTAAAAGGGTAAAATTTTTCCCACCAAGATCAGGAACAAGACAAGGATGTCCACTCTTACCACTCCTATTCAATATAGACCTGGAAGTCCTAACCAGAGCAATTAGACAATAAAAATAAAAGGTATCCAAATCAAAAGGAAGCAGTAAAGTTGTTTGCAGATGATGCGATCTTAACTATATAAAATCCTAGAGATTCCATCAAAAAACTGTTAGGTGTAGTACACCAATTCAGTAAAGTTGCAAGATATAAAAATAAACATACGAAAATCTGTTGTGTTTTTATACTCTAATAATGAATACCTGAAAAATAAAGAAAGACAACTCCATTTATAATAGCATCTAAAACAATAAAATTCTTAGGAATAAATTTAACAAAGGAAGTGAAAGATCTGTACACTGAAAATTACAAGAGACTGATAAGAAAAACTGAAGACACAAATAAATCGAAAGATATTTTGTGCTCATGGATCAGAAGAATACTGTTACCATATCCATACTACCCAAAGCTATCTATAGATTCAATGCAATCCAAATCAAAATTCCAATGGCATTTTTCACAGAAATAGAACAAACAATCCTAAATTGATATGGAACCATAAAAGATCCCACATAGCCAAAGAAATCCTGAGAAAGAAGAATAAAGCTGGAAGCATCACAATTCCTGATTTCAAGCTTCATTACAAAGCTATAGTAATCAAAACAGTATGGGGAACAAGATCAAGATGGCCGAGTAAAAGGACGTAGAGCTCATCATCTCCCACAAACACATCAAAAATACATCTACATGTGGAAAAATTCTCACTAAAACCTGGAAACTGGCAGAAGGACTCCTATACGTCCAAGGCTGTAAGAAAGATACAAAAGTAGTCAAGTAGGAAGGGAAGAAAAGCAGTCAGCTTTGGGACCTGTGCCCCTGGGAAGGGACCCAGAGAAAAAGGGAGATTACACAAGTGGACACCTGCCCTGGGGAGTCAGCAGGTCAAGCCAGAGACTGGGCATCCTAGTCCTGGGGTCCGACACAGTGGAGACAAGCCCCCTTGGCTATCTGGAAGACCACTGAGTCAGACAGAAAGGCTGGAGAAGACTGGACTCCACTCATAAGGAGCATGCGTGAGTAATGTGCTTACCTAGGTAGTGCCCCTGGAGCTGCCCAGATCTCTGATGGCGTCCCCCTACCACAGCTAACTCTCCAACACTCCTTGAGAATCCATGCCGGTACCCACCAGCCCTGTGGAGTAGTTCCACAACAGGGCAGGGGTGGTAAAGGAAGGGGAGAATGATCGGCTATGAGAGACAAAGGGGGCTCACACCTGAGGCTGTGTCTGAGCAGAGCCACAGCCACCTACGGAGGCAACACATTAGACCTCTGTCTATGCACAGGCCCCACTTGCTTCAGCACTTCCCTCTTCTGGGGCAAAGTCCCAGTGAAGCGAGAAGGGAAAACACACACTTAAAGGGAACAGAGCCAACATGAGCTCGACCCTCAGGGCTTCTGCCCCAGCAACTTGGGATCAGACCCCCCACCCCTGACAGGGCAGTGACAGCCACTGAGCAGCAGAAAGGAAGTGCCACCTCACACCTGGCTCCAGCTCTAGTCCCTCCATCTCCAGCACCCCCGCCCCCACCAAGGTGAAAGCTGCCAGCACACCCTAAGGAAAGACGGGAATGGCATCCATGTCAAACCCAGCACTCCCACCAAAGGCACTGGCTAAAAGCAGTCTGTATAGGGATGCTCCCACATAAGAACACCCCTTCAAGACCACAATAGGTAACTGTTTTATCTAAGTTCATAGAGCCAGAGAAAGTTTAGCAAAATGAAAAGGTAGAGGAACTACTCAATTGAAAGAGGAAAAGAAAACCCCCGAAAAAATAATGAAATAGAAATAAACAATTTACCAGATAAATAAATAATTCAAAACACTGCTAACAAAAACGTTAACTGAATTAGGAAAAAGAATTGACTTAAGCACTGAACAAGGAACTAGAATATATTAAGAAGACCCAATCAGAAATTAATGATTCAATAGCTGACATAAAAAACACACTAGAAGTAATGAATAGCAGACTAAGTGATACAGACAGAAGAATGCATAAGTGATCTGGAAGATGGAATAATGGGAACCACCCAATCAGAAAGTCAGAAAGAAAAACAAATTTTTAAAAATGAAAGCAATTTAAGAGATCTCTGGGATAACATTAAGTGTCCCAACATTCACATTATAGGGGTTCCAGAAAAAGAAGAGAGGGAAGGGGATCAAAACATGTATTTGAGGCAATTATGGCTGAAAACATTTTTCCAAAGAAGACATACAGATGGTGAATAGGCACATGAAAAGATGCTCAACATCATTAATTATTAGAGAAATACAAATCAAAACGAGATATCATCTCACACTTGTCAGAATGGCTATCATCAAAATACAAATAACAAATGTTGGTGAGGATGCGGAGAAAAGGGAACTCTTGTACAACTGCTGGTGGGAATGTAAACTGGTGCAGCCACTGTAGAAAACAGTATGGAGGTTCCTCAGAAAGCTAACAATAGAACTACCGTATGATCTAGCAATTCCACTCCTGGGTATATTTGTAGCAAAAATGAAAACACTAATTTGAAAAGATACATGCACCCCACTGTTCATAGCAGCACTATTTACAATAGCTAAGATGTGGAAGCAAACCAAGTATCTATCAACAGATGAATGGATAAAGAAAAATATTTGCAAATGATATGACATTGTATGTACAAACAAGCAAAGACCCAAAACTATAAAACTACTAGAAAAAAACATACGGAAGAAGTTCCTAGACACTGGTCTTGGCAATGATAGTTTAGATATAGCACCAAAAGCACAAACAATAAAAGCAAAAACAAGTGGGACTACATCAAACTAAAAACTTTTGCACATCGAATGAAACCATCAACAAAATGAAAAGGCAACCCACGGAATGGGAGAAAAAGTTGCAAACCATCTATCTGGGTCGGGGTTAATATTCAAAATATATAAGGAACCCATACAACAATAGCAAAACAACAAACAATTCAATTAACAATGGGCAAAGGCCTTGAATAGACATTTTCCACAGAAGGCATGCAAATGGCCAACACATATATGAAAAATGTTCACCACTTACCATCAGAAAAATGCAAATCAAAACCACTATGATATATCAACTCACACCCCTTAGAAAAGCTATTATCAAAAAGAGACAAGTGTTGGCAACACTGTGGAGAAAAAAGAACTCTTGTACACTGTTGGTGGGAATGTAAATTGGTTCAGCCACTACAGAAAACAGTATGAAGTTTCCTCAAAAAATTAAAAATAGAACTACCATATGATCTACCAATCTTACTTCCGGATATATATCCAAAGGAAATAAAATCACTGTCTCAGAGAGATAACCGTACCCCCATGTTCCCTGCAGCATTATTTACAATAACCAAGACATGGAAACAACCTAAGTGTGTATCATTGGATAAATGGATAAAGAAAATACGGTGTATATGTATAATATATATACAATGGAATATTACTCAACAATAAAAGAGAAAGAAATCCTGCCATTTGCCACAACATAGATGAACCTAGAATGCATTATGCAAAGTGAAATAAGTCAGAAAGAAAAAGATGAAATACTATAAGATCTCACTCATGTATGAAATCTAAAAAAGCAAACTCACCCAGAATAGGCAAATCCATAGATACTGATTAGCAGTCGTCAGGGGCTGGTGGGAGGGGAAAATGGGAGTTGACTGCTATTGGGCATGCAGTTTCTTTTGTGATAATGAAAATGGTCTAAAATTAGATGATGATGATGGCTGCACACCTCTGTAAACATACTAAAAACCACTGAAACATACTTTTTTTTTGCGGTACGTGGGCCTCTCACTGTTGTGGCCTCTCCCGTTGCGGAGCACAGGCTCCGGACGCGCAGGTTCAGCGGCCATGGCTCACGGGCCCAGCCGCCCCACGGCATGTGGGATCTTCCCGGACAGGGGCACGAACCCGTGTCCCCTGCATCAGCAGGCGGACTCTCAACCACTGCGCCACCAGGGAAGCCCCAGAAACATACATTTTTAAGGGGTAAATTTTATGGTATATGATTTATATCTCAATAAAGCTGTTATTTTAAAAACTAAAAGAAATGGGAATAAAATGGAAATTCCACTAAAAAAATTTTTAAATAAAAAAAAAGCAAATTCATAGAAATAGTAGAATAGTGGTTATCAGTGGCTAGGGGGTGGGGGAAATGGGGAGATATTGGTCAAAGGGTACAAACTTCTAGCTATAAGATGAATAAGTTCTGGGGATCTAATGTACAGATGATAATTAATATACTATATTATATACTTGAAAGTCATTGAAAGTAGATCTTAAATGTTATCACGACCCCCTAAAAAAGTTGATTTTTTGAGATGATGGATGTGTTAACTAACCTTATTGTAGTAATCATTTTGCAATCTATATGTGTATCTGATCATCATGTTGTACACCTTATGCTTACACAATATGTCAATAATATCTCAATAAAACTGGGGAAAAAAGAATGAGTCATGGACTGAAGTGGGCAATGGAAATAGATTATTTCAAAATTTTGTGCAAAATTTTTCTCTGAGCTCTCTGTTAACCAAAGCAAAAGAAAAAAGAAGAGTTGCACATTAAGTATCAGGAGAGAGGGACAATTCTCTTCTACTAAATACTAGTAACAGTTCTCATACAGAACAAAATACACAGAAATATTAACATGATGATTTCTTCTATCAATTCTCAATGAAATCCGAAGACAAAAATACCTGGGCATTTCACGCATGAACTTAAACACAAAACATACACAAAAACAAATACTTCTCCTCACCCCTAACCAGATCTCTTGATATAGTAGAACCCAGTCTCCTGTATTTTTAAAGTCTCCTTAATTAATTCTGAAGCAACCTCTGATCACATGCCATTGTCTTAAATCAGAGTTCTATAAGGACATTTACATAGGAACCAAAGTATTGTATTCTTCACGTAAAGCTACTGACTAATGTAATATGACACAAAGTGAGAGCCGAGGTTCCCAAAGCAGGCTTTGCCACAGAATATAAAAACACTGATTCCTGGGCTCTACCTGAGGCCTACTGAATCAGACTCTGTACAGGTGGGAACCAAGAATCGGTACTTTAACAACTGTTCAAAGTGAGCCTAGGCTGAAAGTCAGATGTGTTAACTCCTGCATAAGACCAGTAATTCTCAAACTGTAGCATGCAGCATCCAGAATTCACTGGAGGACTTGTTCCAACATCAATGGTTGGGCTCCATCCCCTGAGTTTCTGATGCAGTAGGTCTGGGATGAGCCTGAGAATTTGCACTTACTAACGGGTTCTCAAGTGATGCTGGTGCTGCAGGTCCTGGGACCACACTTTGAGAACCACTCACTGGACTGTCCATTTAATATACCGGTTGCCTCAAATGGTCTTTGATAGGACTGGAAAGTAGATAATTCAAGACTGAAGTCTCTGATAAGTGTCTGAAGTGTAAGCGGTGAGCACTATTAACCAAAAACCACTTTCATGTGTTTTTTGTTTTTTTTTTTTTAAATTCCCTTCCTCCTTCCCTCCCCCCTCCCTTCCTTTTCTGGCTGTGTCAGGTCTTGGCTGCGGCACGCGGGATCTTCGTTGAGTCACGCAGGATCATTCGCTGTGGCCCAGGTTCTCCACTGTGGCGCGTGGGCTCTGCAGTTTGTGGCACGCGGCCTCTCTCATTGAGGTGTGCAAGCTCAGTAGCTGTGGCACGCGGGCTTAGTTGCCCCGCAGCATGTGGGATCTTAGTTCCCAGACCAGGGATTGAACCCACATCCCCCTGCACTGGAAGGGGATTCTTTACCACTGGACCACCAGGGAAGTCCCCTCATGTGCTTTTTTTTTTTTTTTTTTTTTTTTTGCAGTAGGCGGGCCTCTCACTGATGTGGCCTCTCCTGTTGCAGAGCACAGGCTCTGGACGCGCAGGCTCAGCGGCCATGGCTCACGGGCCCAGCAGCTCCGCAGCATGTGGAATCTTCCTGGACTGGGGCACGAACCCATGTCCCCTGCCTCGGCAGGCGGACTCTCAACCACTGCGCCACCAGGGAAGCCCCCTCATGTGCTTTTGATACCAGGCATTTGGAATTTTCTTTAACAAACAAAATAAATTAGATTATAATCCAAATTGAGGGTCATTTCACCTATTCAATGATGAGGATAGCCAGGAAGTTTCTCAGGAAGGAGCTTTTGGATTATTCAATAAAGACTTTAACTGAAACACCACAGAAAAATGCAGGGCAGGTAGAACCATTCATAAACCTTGGACACTTTTTTAAAAACACACTTAGCGAAGCTGCTAAGAACAAGTTGTTTTTGAGCAGGACTTGATCCTAGTGTGTGTCCATAAGAATAAAAGAGCTGCGATGTACCCACCACATCATATGAAGTGGCCTGTGGAGTGGAGCTATTTAATGTCTCCATCTGAATGGTGAAGGGTGTCTGCCAAAAGCAACAGCTTTAGTTCTGACGAAGTCCACAGCAAGCTCTCCTTTAAAAAAGGACTGGACAGAAAAAAAAAAAAAAAAGGACTGGACAACACATCTGAGGTTTCTTAAATTCATTTCCTGTTCATGAGCACAAGATCATATTATAGCTCTACTGGAAAGGCAATATCTAACTCATACAGAGGGTTTTTTAAGCTCTTAAATTATAAATTTGAAAGAAGGCAGAGGGGTGAGGACACAGGTTTTATATCATTTGGAAATGGAATTTGATCTGTCAAAAGGTAATTCCTATACACCACGTGACTCTCAGTGCGGCTGTGTCAATCCTCTTAAGAAACATTAACGTCCAAAACCTTTGAGATCAGCCAGTTCAACCAGAGGCATTTCCTTACAATCAAAAGCTATGATTAAATAACTCATACTGTAAATGGTCATAAACTGACTTCTGAATAAAGATGACATTAGCCCAAATTCCCTGACTGTCCCCACCCAATTTCCAGTTAAAATACACATAAAGACAAAAAGGCAAAAACTCAAAATTGGCTCTGAAACCAGGAAGAGCCAGCCATTTATAAGAACCTGGGAATAATATACACTAAGTGCAGTGTAATATCTATTAAGTGCGGTGAAGATGGAGCTGAATCAAAAACAATCAGTGTCCAATGAATGCTTTGCTTGCTGAAAACGAACAGGGAGAAGTAAGTTAGAAGGGTCAGACCTCCCCCACTCTATCTCATTTTCCAGAAAAAGGGGTGGAGACCAAAGAGAACAGCATGGACCAGCTCCATACCATGCAGCTCTGCTTTCGACCAGACAGCGATCCACTATTATCCCTTTCTCCCATCACTTTCAGAAGTTCTGTGCTAAGAAGTTTTTTCATAAGTCAGTAAGTACAATAAATAATCCATTGGCTGGTTCGTGGCCTCCTGAATACGGGAGAACAGAAACCGTTCTAAAAGATCTGGGTAGAGGAAGAATTCTAACACGACAATTTTCCTTGTCAATAGCCAAGCCTCTCAGCATTGATTTGTAACTCAGGAAAGAATGGGCCCCACTTTGACTGGGGAGACTTCCTGGCGAAATGGGACCAGGGTTTTCTCCTGTTTTAGCAGTCAAGGTGCAGAGCCTAGGGGTGGTCAGGGAGATGGTCCTTGTCACTGTATAAGGGCATGTGACTAAGTGGGAGAGGCAAGGCTGGAATCCAGCAAGCGCTGGACCACTTGCCCAGTTGTGTGCCTCACCGTGCAGCTGTGTCTGCCCAGAAGAATAAGCTCTCTGAGACGAGTTAGGAGCTACACAGCTAGCAAATGAGGGATGGTTTTAACTCCAAAGTCAAGGCCTGCACTGTCCGATATGATAGTCACTTGCCATATGTGGACAGTGCAAAAACAGAACATTTCCATCTCTAAAAGTTTCTATGGGGCAGTGCTGGCATACTGTCCACAAAAACTGTGAAGTGGAAAAAAGTTTTGTCACTTTTCAATGAAAATGGAAGAAGCATCGTTCTACAAAATGGGGTCTCCAGAGAGTTCTGTCATTTTGGAGTCAGCATGAAATCTAACTAAATGCATCTAGAACAATGTAAACATTAAGACAAGTAGTTATAATAAGCTCATAATTAACCCTTCTTGTTCATCATGTTTTCTAACTTTTAATACGTTAAAATCAAACACATGGAAGTGCTAAGCTGTCCTATGTTCCTTTAAAAGGAATAGAGTTCTAATTATATATTCATCTATTACGTGTTGCACAGAAAATTCCCTTGAGAAATAAATTTTCAAACTTATTTCTAAGCCACATCACTCTGCACACTAAACAGTAAATCAGGGTAATATGTGTATGTATTGTAGTTAACGTAAGGTAAAATAAGCAGTTAATTTTACCAGTCAGTACTCATTGTGTGTCACAGTGAACCACACAAAACCAGAAACAAGAAAGAATTTATCTTTTAAAATCAGGAGAAGTGCCACATGATGTAAACTAACAATGGGTGGGGACAGAATCTAAAAAAATGATACAAATGAACTTATTTGCAAAAGAAAAACAGACTCACAGACTTCAAAAACAAACTTACCCTTACCAAAGGGTAAAAGTATGGGGTAGGGATAAATTAGGAGTTTGGGATTAACATACACACACTACTATATATAAAATAGGTAATCAACAAGGACACAAGGAACTCTACTCAATATTCTGTAATAAACTATATGGGAAAAGAATCTGAAAAAGAATGTATGTATATGCATAACTGAATCACTTTGCTGTACACCTAAAACTAACACAACATTGTAAATCAACTACACTCCAATATAAAATAAAAATTAAATAAATAAATAAAAGGACGTGTTATTAAAAAAAATTTTTAGGTTGGCTGAAAAGCAAAAAAAGGCAACAAAATGTAAACTATATCATTATACATATATTGAACAATTATGTTGTACACCTGAAACTAATATATGTCAATTCTATCTCAATTTAAAAAATTAAACTGTAAAAAAAAAATGGGTGGGATATAGTGAGGCTGATTGTAAAGCAATATCCATTGTCTTCTGAAAGCTAGATAGGAAGGCATTCTCATCACTAATCAAAGTTAGATAAACCAGAGGATCTAAAGCCACAAATAGAGATAGGATTTTTCTTGCCAAGGCTAAAAGAACAAAGAAATTAAAACTATCAGTAAAAGAGGAATACAAAGGACAGGCTCTAGAAATAAGTGGTCCATCCAAACTCTAAAGTATTAGGGGTGTGCAACATCTCTTTAAAATAAAGAAGTGCTGGTTATAAGAAGGCTAATTTGCATACCCAGATCAGGAACTCTAGGAATCCAGGTCATTTAGAATGGAAATCCCTAAATTCTGTGGTTCTATAGGAAAGTATTTAAACCACAGATATCCATTCTCAAACAAAGGACAGACTATGGCTGCCTCAATCCCTGGATTTTAGTAGGCAACCCAGAACGCTCCAAGGTAGGAGAGAGCTTATAGGTGCACACAAGTGCTTGTTAAGAAAAAGGTTGGCAAGAGTGAGACCAGCATGGTGGCACACAAATCATCCCAGAGCATATCTTCTGGGGAAACCTAATGTAATTTGCTTGATGGAAGGTACCACAAATTGAAAAAGAAAGGCTATCTTTGGCACTTAAAGAGATAAACATGCAGGCATCTCTGAAAATGCCTTAAAAAGTTTTCCTACTTGAAAAGAAAACTTCCCTCTGTTTTGGGGGGTTGGAGTAGGGTGAACAATTATTTGGGGTGCAGTAACTAAAAAGTGGTGGCAACGATCACAGAATGGGCAGCGTCATCCAGGTACCCATGCAACTTGGTGGGGTTAGGGGCTTCCTTCCTTCCCAAGAGCACCACCCCACAGAGCTGGAGCATGAAAAATAAACCCATCTTTATAGAAGTGAAGGCAAGACTCTGAAGCCACATATCATAGTGATCATCCCCCTAAACCTGACTGTACTTCAGGTTCTTGGGGCTCACAGAAACAAGAATGTAAGGGAAACCAGAATTAGGCTGGGAAGCAATAACCCAGAAGTAACTGAATTTACTTACATATACCTTTGAACACTGTTCCAAGGGACATGTAATATTCTCATACTGTTAGTAGTGTCAAAGACATATTAATGATCCAATAAAGGTTATCCCAGCTATTCAGACTTAGGGGAAAACACCCAGCTAATTTTTCCATAAAGACATAATTAAGGCTGTAGCATACACCCAATAGACAGCTACCAGAGTTTTTGGGACCATAAACATTTGTGAAATGCTTGCCTGGAAAACCTGTATCTTCCAAAGATAATAACAGTCACCAATTCTGGCCAACACTGACTTTGTAAGACATTTCTCCCACCCATTCTTGTCCCCAGTTGGCCATGAATAGTTTAGAACTAAAGTTGGCTTCATTCAATTATTCCCTCTCTGTACCTTCAGCTTTGTTCTCTCCTCAGTTCCCAGCCCTCAGAACGAAAACATGCTATGATTCCCATTTTAAAAAGAATACAGAAAGAAATACTCCTTGAACCCAACTACTACCCCTTCCTCCTCTTCCCCAGCTCCTTGCCCCTCCCCCACCCACTCTCTCTTTTCAAGGCCAAGAATACTGAATGAACAGTCTGTGCTCACTGCTTTTGCATCCTTGTACGATGTACCATGGTTTCTGCCCTCACTGCTCAAAATTTTGAGAAAAGATCCTTTTCTTCTAAATAAGCACATTTCTCTGTCCTTGACTACTGGACTCTTTAGTGGCACTTTACATTGTTAATCAGTCTTTTAAAACTTGCCCTACTCATGACAGCACGCTCCTTTGATTCTTATCCAACTTCGTACTGGTTCTCTCAGGCCTCTTTGCAGCGTCTTCTTCCTCTAAGGATCCGGAAATGTTGGTGCACCCCCCGAGTCCTTTGCTTAGCCCTTTTCTATTTCTGCTTACTTTCGCTAGGCCATCTTATTCGTACCAATGGATCCCAAAGACACTTTGCAGGCTCTTGGTTCTTAAATATGCAGCCCCATTCCAGAACATTCTCCCACACTCCAACTGACCTGTCTAAAATTTTAAAAACCCCAATTCAAAACCATCCCAGACCCAACTTATTTTCCTACGCTGAGCATGACACTAAATCCTGTTGACTACACTTTTCAATAAATTCAAATCCATTCTTTCTCCTCCAGCTCCCACTGTCACTTAGTTCAGGTCATCTCCCTGGGACAGCTGCAAGGGTCTCTATCTCTAATCTGAATTCACTTCTCTGTCTCTCTCCATTTTAACCTCCCATAATGATCTAACTGGAAACAAAACAAAAAATAAAAAACTGTGGAAATCTTTCAACTGTTAACAACAACTGAAACAGAGAAGAGGCAAACTTCAGACTCCTTGGAACACCCCACAAGAGGTCGGGCCTCTGACTCATGCCTGAGCAAGTCTTCCATTACTTACCAACCAAACCACCTGGAGTTCCTGGAAAACACATTATTTCATGTCTTCTCATATTCTATTTTCATGATCGGAATGCCCTCTTCCACCGCCTATCCACAAAGTGAACTCTCCTTTATTCTTCAGTCTTTCATTATAAAGTCTCAGAAGCCTCCTTCCTAAGTCACCCCCTAACACACACAGCAGCAGCAGCAGTGCGTTGCTCACGCCTTCCTATATGCCATCCCCTCTGCACCTTGCACATAAGAGACAGCATTCATCACACTAAACTCTGTTCACTTGTGAGACAATTACTGGACTCTGAGCTCCTTGAGGACAAAGTCAGCACCATAATTATCTTTTTATCCTAATGTTCAGTGTGTCTGGCATAGAGACAGTCCTCATAAAAGGCTTGTTGGACAAAAGGAGAAATGAAGGCAGACAAGGAACCACGAGAAATGAAAAGTGAACCGAAAACTTGGTTTACCCCAAAATACACAGTATTTAAACACAGCTCTATTTCCTAACCAGGGAATCTCCATTCATTCATTCATTCATGCAACAAATACTGATTGAGCACCCACTGCATACAAAAAGCCATTTCACACAAGAAACAAAGTGTGGGTAATAAAAGTCTTTCCAGCTTTTTCAATTCAAGAGCCTTTCTGGTCGATCCCACACATTCTTTTTCCAATAGCAATCAGAACAACAGAAAACACACACAGGTGGGTGGGAAGATGACCCTGTGATGGTTAAGCCCTATAGTTATACTTCTTCTTTATACTTCTTTTTACTTCTTCTTTCTTCCTTAACACACTCACCTGCTTTTTTCATCATGGATTTGGAGTTCACCATTGCCTGCATAAACATCTACATTCCCAATTCAGTATCATACCAATTCTATGTCGTGCCAATTCCGTTTTCAAAAGTTACAGCCTCGACATGAAGAAATTCCCAAATGATTTGGCTTTATCTAAATCATACCTCCAAAAAGGAACACAGGCAAACCAGCTTGAATAAGAAATCCACAATGGTATAAAGTGAGAGACAGATCTTCACATTACATAAACAAACACATTTTCTACGAAAAACAAAGCCTTAACAGACCTAAGGGAAAACATAGTAAACATTTTTATAATCCTAGAGTAGGGGAGGCTATTTTAGCATAATGCCGAAGCAAAAAGCCTAAACGACTGACAAAGGTGACTACCTAAACATTTAAAGCCTCTTTATATTTAAGAATAAAGAAATACACACTGGAAAGATGTCTTACATTATATGAAAAGCTATTAATATCTCAAAAGTTTTAAAAAGAAGTATATATATATTAAGTATATAATTTAAATGAATAAAAAAAAACTACTCATGAGCATCCCAGTAGAAAAATGATTGTAAAGATGAACTGGAAATTGATGAGAAATACAAACATTCAATGCTAGCTTAACCTCTCCAATGATCAAAGAAATCTGAATTTTAAAAATAAAATGTCATCTCCCCTGATACACTGATGATTTGTTTAAACTTATAACACTCAGCGGTTAATGAAGTATGGCATTTTCAAGTGCTGTGTTCAGGAGTTTCAATGTGGAGCAATGCTCCTCATACTTCAGGATGACTATGGCAATATCTATCAAAAACCAAACAAGCATACACTTTGACCTAGCAATTTTGCTTCAAGATATTTATCTTGAGGAAATAATCAGCCATCTATGCTAAGATATCTATATGAGGATATCCTTTGCAACAAAAATTGAAAGCAACCTTAAGGTTCCAAGGAAGAGGATTATTTAAGTAAATAAAAATGTAATCAGGGATCCCCTGGTGGCGCAGTGGTTGAGAGTCCGCCTGCCAATGCAGGGGACATGGGTTCATGCCCCGGTCCGGGAAGATCCCACATGCTGCGGAGCGGCTAGGCCCGTGAGCCATGGCCGCTGAGCCTGCGCGTCCAGAGCCTGTGCTCCGCAACGGGAGAAGCCACAACAGTGAGAGGCTCACGTACGTACAGCAAAAAGAAAAAGAAAAAGTCATACTGTAGACTTCCTTTCCAGGAATACTGAGGACAAAATACCCTGAAAACCCTCCTACTACAAAAACACCTAAAACTGCTGGGTGTATGAACACATATGTAACATACACACACACACACGCGTGCGTGCGCAAGCACGTGCACACATCCCTACCTTTTTAAATGCTTAGCCAAGTTGGCTAGAAAAGTAATGAACCCCCTGAGAAGCCAAATTATGTCAAGGTAAAAGAACACATAACTTAGCAACCAGTTATATCCCAATCCCACGTGACCTCTAGTTGTGACTTTTACAAGCAGAAATCAAGGGAGAAGTCGAAGTCAGATCAAAAAGCTGGGACATCCCACCCTCAACAGGTGAACAAGGGGGAAAAGTACTGACCCATGTTACATAGGGAGAGGATAAAGAAACATGACTGTCTCAGATTTGGATCTAAGCAGGAAGGTGCCTCCTCTGAGAATTTCTATCCAGACATTTGCCCCTAATACACTGGGAGCCTGAATTCATACTACTGCTGTGGCCACCCAAAAACCTCGACTGGGATATTTAAACTGACGTGGACATGAGTTGATAGTGCCTTTAAGGCATCAGTAGAAGCAAATACAAGTTCTTTGTATTTCACTTTAAGTTCTCAAAGAATTACTAGAGGAAAACTTCCTAGAAACATAAGCTCACATAAAAAAAAAAAAAAATCACAGAACACATGAGGAAGCAAGTCAGCACATACCAGAGTCATCAAAAACAACAAATAGCAGAATCAGACCTACAAAGTTTACAAAAAATGGAATTATCAGATACAGACCGTAAAAGTAAAATGCTTATTATGTTTAACAATAAAAGAGGATACAGTAAAGGAATGGTACATTTTACAAGACCACACAAATTTGAAAAAGATTCAGAGTTTCTAGAAATGAAAACCATAACTCACTGTGTGAGATAATTACCTGATTAAGTGCAACCAATGAGAAAATCAGTAAATGAGACTGTTACTACAAAAAAAAAAATTACACAGAATGGAGGACAGAGGCACAGAGATGAGAATTTCAAAGTGAGGTTCGGAGGCAGGAATGACACTGAAAAGGTTTCATAATCATCTAAGTGGGGATCCAGAACCACAGAACTGCCAGAACAGAAGTGTTACTCAAAGAAATAATGGACAAAAATGAACCAGAACTGGTGGTAGACATGAATCCTCAGATACAGGAAACAGCAAGATCAATAAAAAGAAATTCAAAAAAAAAAAAAAAAAAGAAATTCACACCAAAACAAACTTAATAGTGCATTTACTGACAAAAAATATTTGATACATTTCTAAGTTAAAAAAAGCGAAACCACAAAAAAACCCTGCAAAGCAATATACACTCTAGTACTTTTATTTTTTTTTTAAGTATGCATTTCCTATCACAAGTAATGATTTTGAAACCGTAATTAAAAATCTTCCAACAAACAAAAGTCCAGGACCAACTGGCTTCACACATGGATTCTATCAAACATTTAGAGAAGAGCTAACAACCATCCTTCTCAAGCTCTTCCAAAAAATTGCAAAGGGAGAAACACTCTCAAATTCATTCTAAGAAGCCACCATCACCCTGATAGCAAAACCAGAAAAACATGTCACAAAAAAATTATAGACCAATATCACAGATGAAAAAATCCTGAACACAATACTAGCAAACAGAATCCAACAACACATTAAAAGGATCATACACCGTGATCAAGTGGGATTTATCCAAGGGATGCAAGGATTCTTCAATATATGCAAATCAATCAATGCAATACACCACATTAACAAATTAAGGAATAAAAACCATATGATCATCTCAATAGAAGCAGAAAAAGCTTTTGACAAAATTCAACACCCATTTATGATAAAAACTCTCCAGAAAATGGGCATAGAGGGAACCTACCTCAACATAATAAAGGCCATATATGACAAACCCAGAGCAAACATCATACTCAATGGTCAAACACTGAAAGCATTTCCACTAAGATTAGGAATAAGACAAGGGTGGCCACTCTGGCCACTCTTATTCAACATAGTTTTGGAAGTCCTAGCCACAGCAATCAGAGAAGAAAAATAAAAGGAATACAAATTGGAAAAAAAGAAGTAAAACTGTCATTGTTTGCAGATGACATGACACTATACATAGAAAATCCTAAAGATGCCAACAGAAAACTACTAGAACTAATCAATGAATCTGGTAAGGTTGCAGGATACAAAATTAATGCATAGAAATCTCTGGCATTCCTATATACCAACAATGAAAAATCAGAAAGAGAAATTAAGGAAACACTCCCATTTACCACAGTAACAAAAAGAATAAAATACCTAGGAAAAAATCTGCCTAAGGAGGTGAAAGACTTGTACTCAGAAAATAATAAAACACTGATGAAAGAAATCAAAGATGACATAAACAGATGGAGAAATATACCATGTTCTTGGATTGGAAGAATCAACATTGTGAAAATGACTATATTACCCAAATCAATCTACAGATTCAATGCAATCCCTATCAAACTACCAATGGCATTCTTCACAGAATTAGAACAAAAAATTTTATAATTTGTATGGAAACACAAAAGACCACAAACAGCCAAAGCAATCCTGAGAAAGAAAAATGGAGCTGGAGAAATCAGGCTCCCTGACTTCAAACTATACCACAAAGCTACAGTAATCAAGACAGTATGGTACTGGCACAAACACAGAAATATAGATGAATGGTACAGGATAGAAGGCCCAGAGATAAACCCACACACATATGGGCACCTAATTTATGACAAAGGAGGCAAGAACACACAATGGAGAAAAGACAGCCTCTTCAATAAGTGGTGCTGGGAAAACTGGACAGCTACATATAAAAGAATGAAATTAGAACACTACCTAACACCATACACAAAAATAAACTCAAAATGGATTAAAGACTTAAATGTAAGATGAGACACTATAAAACTCTTAGAGGAAAACATAGGAAAAACACCCTTTGACAAGATCTTTTTTGACCCACCTCCTAGGGTGACAAAAATAAAAAAAAATTTTTAATGGGACTTAATTAAACTGAAAAGCTTTTTCACAACAAAGGAAACCATAAACAAGACATAAAGACAACCCTCAGAATGGGAGAAAACATTTGCAAATGAAACAACAAAGGATTAATCTCCAAAATATACAAACAGCTCATGGAGCTCAATATCAAAAAAACAAACAATCCACTTAAAAAACAGGCAGAAGACCTAAATAGACATTTCACCAAGGAAGACATACAGATGGCCAAGAGGCACATGAAAAGATGATCAACATCATTAGTTATTAGAAAAATGCAAATCAAAACTACAATGAGGTATCAACTCACATCAGTCAGAATGACCATTATCAAAAAATCTAAAAATAATAAATGCTGGAAAGGGTGTGTTATAAAGGGAACCGTCATGCACTGTTGGTGGGAATGTAAATTGATACAACCACTATGGAAAACAGTATGGAGGTTGCTTAAAAAACTAAAAATAGAAATACCATATGACCCAGCAATCCCACTACTGGGCATACACCCAGAGAAAACCATAATTCAAAAAGAGTCACGTACCACAGTGTTCATTGCAGCCCTACTTACAATAGCCAGGACACGGAAGCAACCTAGTGTCCATCGACAGATGAATGGATAAAGAAGATGTGGCACATATATACAATGCAATATTACACAGCCATAAAAAGGAACAAAATTGACTTCTTTGTAGTGAGGTGGATGGACCTAGAGTCTGTCGTACAGAGTGAATTAAGTCAGAAAGAGAAAAACAAATACTGTATGCTAATGCGTATATATGGAATGTAAAAAAACCCCAAAAAACAAAATGATACTGATGAACCTAGTTGCAAGGCAGGAATAAAGATGTAGACATACAGAATGGACTTGAGAACATGAGGTGGAAGGGGGAAGCTGGGGCAAAGTGAGACTACCACTGACATATATGTACTACCAAATGTAAAATAGTTAGCTAGTGGGAAGCAGCAGCATAGCCCAGGGAGATCAGTTCCGTGATTTGCGATGACCTAGAGGGGTGGGATAGGGAGGATGGGAGGGAGGTTCAAGAGAGAGGGGATATGGGGACATATGTATGCATATGGCTGATTCACTGTGCTGTACAACAAAAACTGACACAGTACTGTGAAGCACTTATACTCCAATAAAGATCTATTTAAAAAATACGCATTTATAGACATGTACCTACTTGAAAATAATGGTTTAAAAATGGTTAATGTTTACTTTTAAGTGGAAAGACTTCTGTCAGCATTTGCTTTATGCTTTTTATCTTTTCCAGAGGTTCTGAACTGTACATGTATCATTTTTAAAATAAGAAGTTACTAAATATTAAAATTTTAACAATATGAAATGCATCAATGCCTTTTAATATATGAAGAGACATATATCAAAAATATTAACAGCTAATATTCCTAGTTCGTAAGAATTTGGATTTTTCCGTACAGTTTCTAATCTATGACCGAACAAATTATAAGCACAAATGCAGAGGGGGAAAGAGTTGGTATTTGCAAACATTAAAAGTGCTTTTATTTTGGATGCTTAGTTACATGGTTTATAATTTTTGTGTATTTTACAAATTTTCATGTTATATTGTTTCTATTGCTTATATTTTACCCAATTATTATTTCACAATTAAGAAAACAATTTTTAACATATGCATGTGGATACACAGGTGGGTCATCTGGCAATAGATTGCAGGTAAAATTTTGTGCAACAAAACCTCATTTAAAATAATCAAGACAAGAGAGCTTCAAGATGGCAGAAGAGTAAAACGCGGAGATCACCTTCCTCCCCACAAATACATCACAAATACATCTACACGTGGAACAACTCTTACAGAACACCTACTGAATGCTGGCAGAAGACCTCAGACCTCCCAAAAGGCAAGAAACTCCCCACGTACCTGGGTGGGGCAAAAGAAAAAAGAAAAAACAGAGACAAAAGGATAGGGACGGGACCTGCACCAGTGGGAGGGAGCCGTGAAGGAGGAAAGGTTTCCACACACTAGGAAGCCCCTTTGCGGGCAGAGACTGTGGGTGGCGGAGGGGGGAAGCCTCAGAGCCACAGAGGAACATGCAGCAACAGGGGTGCGGAGGGCAAAATGGAGAGATTCCCACACAGAGGATCGGTGCCGACCAGCACTCACCAGCCTGAGAGGCTTGTCTGCTCACCCGCCAGGGCGGGCGGGGCCTGGGAACTGAGGCTCCAGCTTCAGAGCTTAGATCCCAGGGAGAGGACTGGGCTTGGCGAGTGAACACAGCCTGCAGAGAGTCAGTGCGCCACGGCTAGCTGGGAGGGAGTCCAGGAAAAAGTGTGGAGCTGCCGAAGAGGCAAGACTTTTTCTTCCCTCTTTGTTTCCTGGTGCACGAGTAGAGGGAATTCAGAGCGCCGCTTAAAGGAGCTCCAAAGTTGGGCGTGAGCCGCGGCTATCAGCGCGGACCCCAGAGACGAGCATGAGACTCTAAGGCTGCTGCTGCCGCCACCAAAAAGCCTGTGTGCAGCACAGGTCACTATCCACACCCCCCTCCCGGGAGCCTGTCCAGCCCACCACTGCCAGGGTCCCGTGATGCAGGGACAACTTCCCCGGGAGAACGCACGTCACGCCTCAGGCTGGTGCAACTGGCATGCTGGCCTCTGCTGCCGCAGGCTCGCCCCGCATCCGAACCCCTCCCTACCCCCAGCCTGAGTGAGCCAGAGCCCCCGACTCAGCTGCTCCTTTAACCTCATCCTGTCTGAGCGAAGAACAGATGCCCTCAGGCGACCTAAACGCAGGGGCAGGGCCAAATCCAAAGCTGAATCCCAGGAGCTGTGTGAACAAAGAAGAGAAAGGGAAATCTCTCCCAGCAGCCTCAGGAGCAGCGCATTAAATCTCCACAATCGACTTTATGTACCCTGTACCTGTGGAATACCTGAATAGACAACGAATCATCCCAAAATGAGAAGGTGGACTTTGGGAGCAACGATATATATATTTTCTTCCATTTTTCTCTTTTTGTGAATGTGTATGTGTATGCTGCTGTGTGTGATTTTGTCTGTATAGCTTTGCTTTTACCATTTGTACTAGGGTTCTGTCCATTTTTTCTCCTTTTTATTGCTTAAAATTTTTTCTTAATAATTTTTATTTTAATTATTTTATTTTACTTTAATTTATTTTATCTTCTTTCTTTCTTTCCTTCCTCCCTTTCGTTCTGAGCCGTGTGGAGGACAGGCTTTCAGTGCTCCATCCAGGCATCAGTGCTGTGCCACTGAGGTGGGAGAGCCAACTTCAGGACACTGGTCCACAAGAGACCTCCCAGCTCCACACAATATCAAATGGCAAAAACCTCCTAGCGATCTCCATCTCAACGCCAAGACCCAGCTCCACTCAACGACCAGCAAGCTACAGTGCTGGACATCCCATGTCACACAACTAGCAAAACAGGAACACAACCCCATCCATTAGCACAGAGGCTGCCTAAAATCATAATAAGGCCACAGACACCCCAAAACACACCACCAGACATGAACCTGCCCAACAGAAAGACAAGATCCAGCCTCATCCACCAGAACACAGGCACTAGTCCCCTCCACCAGGAAGCCTACACAACCCACTGAAACAACCTTAGCCACTGCGGACAGACACCAAAAACAAAGGACACTACGAACCTGCACCCTGCGAAAAGGAGACCCCAAACACAGTAAGTTAAGCAAAATGAGAAGACAGAGAAACACACAGCAGAGGAGGGAGCAAGGCAAAAACCCACCAGACCTAACAACTGAAGAGGAAATAAGCAGTCCACCTGAAAAAGAATTCAGAATAATGATAGTAAAGATGATCCAAAATCTTGGAAACAGAATGGAAAAAATACAAGGAACATTTAACAAGGACCTAGAAGAACTAAAGAGCAAACAAAAAGTGATGAACAACACAATACATGAAATTAAAAATTCTCTAGAGGGGATCAATAGCAGAATAACTGAGGCAGAACAACAGATAAGTGACCTGGAAGATAAAATAGTGGAAATAACTACTGCAGAGCAGAATAAAGGTAAAAGAATGAAAAGATTTGAGGACAGTCTCAGAGACCTCTGGGGCAACAACAAACGCACCAACATTCGAATTATAGGGGTCCCAGAAGAAGAAGAGAAAAGGGACTGACAAAATATTTGAACAGATTATAGTTGAAAACTTCCCTAATATGGGAAAGGAAATAGTTAATCAAGTCCAGGAAGCACAGAGCGTACCATACAGGATAAATCCAAGGAGAAGCATGCCAAGACACATATTAATCGAACTATCAAAAATTAAATACAAAGAAAACGTATTAAAAGCAGCAAGGGGAAAACAACAAATAACACATAAGGGAATCCCCATAAGGTTAACAGCTGCTCTTTCAGCAGAAACTCTGAGAGCCAGAAGTGAGTAGCAGGACATATTTAAAGTGATGAAGGAGAAAAACCAACAACCAAGATTACCCTACCCTGCAAGGATCTCATTCAGATTCGATGGAGAAATTAAAACCTTTACAGACAAGCAAAAGCTAAGAGAATTCAGCACCATGAAACCAGCTTTACAACAAATGCTAAAGGAACTTCTTTAGGCAGGAAACACAAGAAAAGGAAAAGACCTACAATAACAAACCCAAAACAATTAAGAAAATGGTAATAGGAACATACATATTGATAATTACCTTAATTGTAAATGGATTAAATGCTCCAACCAAAGGACATAGACTGGCTGAATGGATACAAAAACAAGACCTGTATATATGCTGTCTACAAGAGACCCACTTCAGACCTAGGGACACATACAGACTGAAAGTGAGGGGATGGAAAAAGATATTCCAGGCTAATAGAAATCAAAAGAAAGCTGGAGTAGCAATTCTCATATCACACAAAATAGACTTTAAAACAAAGACTATTACAAAAGACAAAGAAGGACACTACAAAATGATCAAGGGATCAATCCAAGAAGAAGATATAACAATTGTAAATATTTATGCACCCAACACAGGAGCACCTCAATACATAAGGCAAATGCTAACAGCCATAAAAGGGGAAATCGACAGTAACACAATCATAGTAGGGGACTTTAACACCCCACTTTCACCAATGGACAGATCATCCAAAATGAAAATAAATAAGGAAACACAAGCTTTAAATGATACATTAAACAAGATGGACTTAATTGATATTTATAGGATGTTCCTTCCAAAAACAACAGAATACACATTCTTCTCAAGTGCTCATGGAACATTCTCCAGGATAGATCATATCTTGGGTCACAAAACAAGTGCTGGTAAATTTAAGAAAACTAAAATCGTGTCAAGTATATTTTCCGACCACAATGCTATGAGACTAGATATCAATTACAGGAAAAAATCTGTAAGAAATACAAACACAAGGAGGCTAAACAACACACTACTTAATAACCAAGAGATCACTGAAGAAATCAAAGAGGAAATCAAAAAATACCTAGAAACAAATGACAATGAAAAAATGATGACCCTAAACCTATGGGATGCAGCAAAAGCAGTTCTAAGAGGGAAGTTTATAGCAATACAATCCTACCTTAAGAAACAAGAGGGCTTCCCTGGTGGCGCAGCGGTTGAGAGTCCACCTGCCGATGCAGGGGACACAGGTTCGTGCCCTGGTCTGGGAAGATCCCACAGCTGCAGAGCAGCTGAGCCCGTGAGCCATGGCCCCTGAGCTTGCACGTCCAGAGCCTGTGCTCCGCAATGGGAGCGGCCACAACAGTGAGAGGCCCGCGTAGAGCAAAAAAAAAAAAAAAAAAAAAAGAAACAAGAAACATCTCAAATAAACAACCTAACCTTACACCTAAAACAATTAGAGAAAGAAGAACAAAAAAACCCCAAAGTTAGCAGAAGGAAAGAACTCATAAAGATCACATCAGAAATAAATGAAAAATAAATGAAGGAAATGATAGTAAATATCAATAAAACTAGAATCTGGTTCTTTGAGAAGATAAACAAAATTGATAAACCATTAGCCAGACTCATCAAGAAAAAAAGGGAGAAGACTCAAATCAATAGAATTAGAAATGAAATAGGAGAAGTAACAACTGACACTGCAGAAATACAAAGGATCATGAGAGGCTACTACAAGCAACTATATGCCAATAAAATGGACAACCTGGAAGAAATGGACAAATTCTTAAAAATGCAAACTTCCGAGACTGAACCAGGAAGAAATAGAAAATATGAACAGACCAATCACAAGCACTGAAATTGAAACTGTGATTAAAAATCTTCCAACAAACAAAAGGCCAGGACCAGATGGCTTCACAGGCAAATTCTATCAAACATTTAGAGAGGAGCTAACACCTATCCTTCTCAAACTCTTCCAAAATATAGCAGAGGGAGGAACACTCCCAAACTCATTCTACGAGGCTACCATCACTCTGGTACCAAAACCAGACAAAGATGTCACAAAGAAAGAAAACTACAGGCCAATATCACTGATGAATGTAGGTGCAAAAATCCTGAACAAAATACTAGCAAACAGAATCCAACAGCACATTAAAAGGATCATACACTATGATCAAGTGGGGTTTATCCCAGGAATGCAAGAATTCTTCAATATACACAAATCAATCAATGTGATACACCATATTAACAAAGTGAAGGAGAAAAACCATATGATCATTTCAATAGATGCAGAGTAAGCTTTCAACAAAATTCAACACCCTTTTATGATAAAAATCCTCCAGAAAGTAGGCATAGAGGGAACTTCCCTCAAAATAATAAAGACCATATATGACAAACCCACAGCCAACATCATCCTCAATGGTGAAAAACTGAAACCATGTCCACTAAGATCAGGAACAAGACAAGGTTGCCCACTCTCGCCACTATTATTCAACATAGTTTTGGAAGTTTTAGCCACAGCAAACAGAGAAGAAAAAGAAATAAAAGGAATTCAAATAGGAAAAGAAGAAGTAAAGCTGTCACTGTTTGCAGATGACATGATACTATACATAGAGAATCCTAAAGATGCTACCAGAAAACTACTAGAGCCAATCAATGAATTTGGTAAAGTAGCAGGATACAAAATTAATGCACAGATATCTTTTGCATTCCTATACACTAATGTTAAAAAATCTGAAAGTGAAATTAAGAAAACACTCCCATTTACCATTGCAACAAAAAGAATACAATATCTAGGAATAAACCTACCTAAGGAGACAAAAGACCTGTATGCAGAAAATTATAAGACACTAATGAAAGAAATTAAAGATGATACAAATAGATGGAGAGACATACCATGTTCTTGGATTGGAAGAATCAACCTTGTGAAAATGATTATACTACCCAAAGCAATCTACAGAATCAATGCAATTCCTATCAAACTACCAATGGCATTTTTAACAGAACTAGAACAAAAAATTTCACAATTTGTATGGAAACACAAAAGACCCCGAATAGCCAAAGCAATCTTGAGAAAGAAAAACAGAGCTAGAGAAATCAGGCTCCCTAACTTCAGACTATACTACAAAGCTACAGTAATCAAGACTCTATGGTACTGGCACAGAAACAGAAATATAGATCAATGGAACAGGACAGAAAGCCCAGAGATAAACCCACGCACATATAGTCACCTTATCTTTGATAAAGGAGGCAAGAATATACAATGGAGAAAAGAAAGCCTCTTCAGTAAGTGGTGCTGGGAAAACTGGACAGCTACATGTAAAAGAGTGAAATTAGAACACTCTCTAACACCATACACAAAAATAAACTGAAAATGGATTAAAGACCGAAATGTAAGGCCAGACACCATCAAACTCTTAGAGGAAAACATAGGCAGAACACTCTGTGACATAAATCACAGCAAGATCCTTTTAGACCCACCTCCTAGAGAAATGGAAATAAAAACAAAAATAAACAAATGGGACCTAATGAAACTTCAAAGCTTTTGCACAGCAAAAGAAACCATAAACATGACGAAAAGACAACCCTCAGAAAGGGAGAAAATATTTGCAAATCAACCAACTGACAAAGGATTAATTTCCAAAATTTACAAGCAGCTCATGCAGCTCAGTATTAGAAAAACAAACAACCCAATCCAAAAATGGGCAGAAGACCTAAATAGACATTTCTCCAAAGAAGAAATACAGATTGCCAACAGACACATGAAAGAATGCTCAACATCATTAATCATTAGAGAAATGCAAATCAAAAACTACAATGAGATATCATCTCACACCGGTCAGAATGGCCATCATCAAAAAATCTAGAAACAATAAATGCTGGAGAGGGTGTGGAGAAAAGGGAATCCTCGTGCACTGTTGGTGGGAATGTAAACTGATATAGCCACTATGGAGAACAGCATGGACGTTCCTTAAAAAACTAAAAATAGAACTACCACACGACCCAGCAATCCCACTACTGGGCATATACCCTGAGAAAACCATAACTCAAAAAGAGTCATGTACCAAAATGTTGATTGCAGCTCTATTTACAATAGCCAGGACACGGAAGCAACCAAAGTGTCCATCAACAGATGAATGGATAAAGAAGATGTGGCACATATATACAATGGAATATTACTCAACCATAAAAGGGAACGAAACTGAGTTATTTGTAGCGAGGTGGATGGACCTAGAGACTGTCACACAGAGTGAAGTAAGTCAGAAAGAGAAAAACAAATATCGTATGCTAACACGTATATATGGAATCAAAAAAAAAAAAGAAGGTCATGAAGAACCTAGGGGCAAGATGGGAATAAAGATGCAGACCTACTAGAGAATGGACTTGAGGATATGGGGAGGGGGAAGGGTAAGCTGGGACAAAGTGAGAGAGTGGCATGGACATATATACACTACCAAACGTAAAACAGATAGCTAGTGGGAAGTGGCCACATAGCATAGGGAGATCAGCTTGGTGCTTTTTGACCACCTAGAGGGGTGGGATAGGGAGCGTGGGAGGGAGGGAGATGTAAGAGGGAAGAGATATGGGGCCATATGTATATGTACAACTGATTCACTTTGTTATAAAGCAGAAACTAACACACCATTGTAAAGCAATTATACTCCAATAAAGATGTAAATAAATAAATATCACAGGCCGCAAAATAGGGACATTGCAATTCTCCTTACCAGTTTTTCACAAACACATGGGTGTTTCTTCAAAAACTGCATCTTTCTTTTTCTTTTCTTACAGGAAAACATTTAGATATGATATTATATATACTTAATAAAAAAGATATTGTTCTGGTTTATTAGGGAAAAAATAATAATAATCAAAATTTTTGGACTTCACTGGTGGCACAGTGGTTAAGAATCCACCTGCCAATGCAGGGGACACGGGTTCAAGTCCAGTCCAATAAGATCCCACATGCCGTGAAGCAACTAAGCCCGTGTGCCACAACTACTACGCCCGTACTCTAGAGCCCGCGAGCCACAACTACTAAGCCCGTGTGCCACAACTACTGAAGCCCGTGCACCTACAGCCCATGCTCTGCAACAAGAGAAGCCACCGCAATGAGAAGCCTGCGCACCACAACTAAGAGTAGCCCCTGCTCACTGCAACTAGAGAAAGCCCGCGCGTGCCCAACGCAGCCAAAAATAAATAATTTTAATCAAATAATCAAAATTTTATAAATCATGTGCCAATAAATAAATAAAAATAAAATAACACTCCCCCAAAAATAAAATAATCAAAATTTAAAATCTGCTGCATATCCATATATTTATATATAATGTTTTCAGAGACTTATGATGTTATGGGAAAGTGTTGCCTTTAAATGTTAAAATTTTAAAGCACAGAACGAAAGTATGTGCTGATCTCACACAGAAAGTGCAGGGGAATCATGGGCAGAAATAATAGAAGAATGCTAATGGTGGCCGTCCCTGGTGTCGCAGTTTCCTTCGTGCGTTAATATCAGGAAGGGAGAGAACAAGACAGCCAGTCAGGGTTTCTCAATGTTGACACACATCTGGCCTCAATTTTGAGTCTTGGGAACAAGAGCAGTGAAAGCAAGAGAACCAGGAAAACAGATAGGTAGGGGCTAAAACCACCTACCTAAAAAACACTTCAAAATTTACAATTATTGGCATTTAGAGAAAGAAAGTCCACATTTACTACGGCCTTTCAACATAACAGCAGAAGACTGATGCAATGAAGAAAAAGGGGGAAAAGCTAATAATGTCTGGCTGCTGCCACTTCTCTTTCATGACATCAAAATCCACATCAGATACATGATTTGTGTGTTTATGTACAATATCCTTGAACTAGAAACCACAGATTTCAATCTCTAATTTATTCAGGAATAAAAATTCAGACCATAGGCAGCATACTTTTATGTGACTTTAAATATATGTTACTAGCTAATGATAGGAAAACCTCACATTGGCTCATGAGTTCACATAAATTGCCATGACTCCGTTTCCATAAGCAGATCTCCAAAGGCAGATCCCTAGGCAAAGAACAAGAATCTACAAAATATCAGGAAAAAACTTTTAATTTATTCTATCCAGCCATCGTCTGATCTTTAAAAGAGTGATTCTGCAGTGCCTTCCAAATTCACAGCAGAACCGATGTATAAACATCAAATCATCAAAGACAGTTCAAGAGAGCACTTCATGTCTCGAAACATTACAAGCTAAAACTAAGAGCTTCTACACCTGCAAATAATAAACTTCAAAGGCAACCCAAAACCAGCCTGGCATTTATCATTTGTGAGCCTGAGAGAAAGAGAGAGAGAGAGAGAGAGAGAGAGAGAGAGAGAGAGAGAGAGAGACAGAGAGAGAGAGAGAGAGAGAGGGAGGGAGGGAGGGAGGTGTGTAATCCATTGACCAACTATAGTTTACCTAGTCTTATTTTCACCTTGGATTCTTGTATAGAATCCTAAAACTTTTAAGTGTGCTGTTCATGAAATAAGTAGTATCTCACAATTGGAAGGAAACTGCTGAGGTCATCTAGTTCTTCCTCTTCCCCAATGCTTTCATCTCGTCTACATTCTCCATTATCTGCTGGAACACTTCCAATGACAGGAAGCTCACTCCCTTCCAAGGCCAGCCATGAAGTCCTTGGGCAGGTTGCTAGCTAGAAATTCTCTTAAATATAGTTCACATCATCCCGGCTGAAAAGCCCATCTAGGGGGCTCAGCTGCTCTTCTGTAATCAAACTGAATCTCATCCTTCCAACACCTGAAGGTGGATCAGGCAGACAAGGGTAGAGGTCGAGTCACCCATTTATTCCTTTCTTTTCTCAAAATTCCTATCTCATAGATCCTTTACAACCCCTTTTACAACCTAAAACACAATAGAGTACCCTTGCTGGGTGCTTCTGACCAATCCAGAACACAGTGAAACCTACATCTCACTTGCTTTCATTTTAATTTTCAGATATGAGGTATTTAAAGAACACACTATCATGAAATAAAGTCTATAGTTTGAGATAACAGCCATTTCAAATGGGCCCAGCCTTGAAATATGCTATTACTGTGAAACTGAGAATTATAAAAATTAAAGTCCCTAAAAGTTTCTCAAAGAAAATGTGGGGAAGAAAATATTTGCAAATGAAGCAACTGACAAAGGATTAATCTCCAAAATTTACAAGCAGCTCATGCCGCTCAATATCAAAAAAACAAACAACCCAATCCAAAAATGGGCAGAAGACCTAAGTAGACATTTCTCCAAAGAAGATATACAGATTGCCAACAAACTCATGAAAGAATGCTCAACATTACTAATCATTAGAGAAATGCAAATCAAAACTACAATGAGGTATCACCTCGCACCGGTCAGAATGGCCATCGTCAAAAAATCTACAAACAATAAATTCTGGAGAGGGTGTGGAGAAAAGGGAACCCTCGTGCACTGTTGGTGGGAATGTAATCTGATACAGCCACTATGTAGAACAGTATGGACGTTCCTTAAAAACCTAAAAATAGAACTAGCATACGACCCAGCAATCCCACTTCTGGGCATATACCCTGAGAAAACCATAATTCAAGAAGAGTCATGCAGGAATAGAGACACAGACTACTAGAGAATGGACTTGAGGACACGGGAAGGGGGAAGGGTAAGCTGGGACAAAGTGAGAGAGTGGTAGTGTATATATGGACATATATACACTACCAAATATAAAATAGATAGCTAGTGGGAAGCAGTCGCATAGCACAGGGAGATCAGCTCGGTGCTGTGTAACCAGCTAGAGGGGTGGGATAGGGAGGATGGGAGGGAGGGAGACGCAAGAGAGAAGAGATATGGGGATATATGTATATGTATAACTGATTCACTTTGTTATAAAGCAGAAACGAACACACCATTGTAAAGCAATTATACTCCAATAAAAATGTTAAAAAAAAGAGTCATGTACCACAATGTTCATTGCAGCTCTATTTACAATAGCCAGGACATGGAAGCAACCTAAGTGTCCAGCGACAGACTAATGGATAAAGAAGATGTGGCACATATATACAATGGAATATTACTCAGCCATAAAAAGAAACGAAATTGAGTTATTTGCAGTGACGTGGATGGACCTAGAGTCTGTTATACAGAGTGAAGTAAGTCAGAAAGAGAAAAACAAATACAGCATGCTAACACATATATATGGAATCGAAAAAAAAAAAATTGCTATGAAGAACCTAGGGGCAGGACAGGAATAAAGACGCAGACGTAGAGAATGGACTTGACACGGGGAGGGGGAAGGGTAAGCTGGGACGAAGTGAGAGAGTGGCATGGACATATATGCACTACCAAATGTAAAACAGATAGCTAGTGGGAAGCAGCCGCATAGCACAGGGAGATCAGCTCGGTGGTTTGTGACCACCTAGAGGGGTGGGATAGGGAGGATGGGAGGGAGTCGCAAGAGGAAGGGGATATGGGGATATATGTATATGTATAGCTGATTCTCTTTGTTATAAAGCAGAAACTAACACACCATTGTAAAGCAATTATACTCCAATAAAGATGTTTAAAAAAAAAAAGAAAATGTGGTCTGTCAGTAGAGTTTGTTTAAAATGCAGTCCTGAACCCTTCCCAGATTGCCTGAATCAGAATCTCTGTGAGAGGGTCCAGGACTTCGCATTTTAAACATACTCTCTGTTGATTCTGACGCAAAGTAAAAGGCAAGAACCCATGCCCTACCTTCACGGTTGCTAAATGATTACCGCTTAACCACACACAAAACCATCCATTCTCTCTCATTCTCTCATTCTCCCTCCGCCTCTATCTCCTGTAGGTCCACAAAGGCAGAATCCAAGTGAACAGTACAATCTGGGCTGGTTTCAACTGATGGTTAAACTGGTATTAGAAGCCAGTACTGGTAATCCCTTCTTTTAGTTCCAGTCCAAACTTGTCCCTACAGGGAGAACAGTAGTAGGGGATGTAGTAGGAGAATGAGGGAAGGGCAGCGTATGAGATGGGGCTGAATTTAGGGAAATAAATATCCTAAAGAAATTATTCACTGACACTTGATCCTTGGAGGTGGGCGGTAAAAAGCTGAGAAACTGCTCAATGTGGAGGACTTGCCAGAAGAAAGAAGAAAAGGAAGGCAAGGAATGAGAGGAGAAGAAAAGTAAACCCCAAGCAACAGAGGAGAGGGATTTCTGTGACCATACAAGACACACCAGTTGGATTTCAGCCCGTAGCTTTGTGAACGCTCTGAAGTTTCACTCTTACAATTTTCAACCTTTCTTGTATTAATAATAAGCTTGATGTGATTTAGAAAATGCTTTTCCCCAAATAAGCAAACTCAAAATCCCAGTAGTTGATGTCTGCATTTGCTGCAACAAGAACTCAAGAGTCATCTTTTTTTTTTTTTTTTTTTTTGTGGTATGCGGGCCTCTCACCACTATGGCCTCTCCCATTCGGAGCACAGGCCCTGGACGCACAGGCTCAGCGGCCATGGCCCACGGGCCCAGCCGCTTCGCGGCATGCGGGATCCTCCCAGACCGGGGCATGAACCCGTGTCCCCTGCGTCGGCAGGCGGACTCCCAACCACTGCGCCACCAGGGAAGCCCAAGAGTCATCTTTATATGCTAGAATGAGGGTCAAATTTATCTCCTCCAACAACCACAAGAAATTCTACCGCTGAACACAGAATGTGCCCTCACAGTTCTTTCCATTGTTTTGGGTCCTAGCTTTAAAAACGATACTTCGTTCTCATTCCAAATACAGATGAAAACGGCAGACAAAACATCCTACCGCAAAACTAAAATGCCAGGACCAACAAATCCACAATAAAGAGGTTAAACTCCTAACCCGAAATGGTAAATGTAGTAACAATGACCTTTGCCGTGTGGTAAAAGATGAATCCAACTAACCTTACCTTTAAAAAGAACTTCAGTAACGCCTCTCCTTCCTGTCATAATTGCTCCTTACAGGCCTCAGAAGCCAGCTGTTTGGTGGAGACATTTCTGACCAATGTACTACTTCACCCTGTATGAACCCTACGAAACGTGCCCTAATAGATTCCAACGGCATGTAAAGAGGCCATAACCTGTCAAACATTTACAGTTACAAGGGGATCAATAAAAATAGAAGTGTTAAATGGTTACTTTCCAGATTGCTGCATTCGGATTCCAAAACAACAAAAGGGAGGAAAAAAAAGGATAGCAGTGGCTCAAAAAAAATGACATTTTGTTAAATCATAGGGCTGGAAGGACCTTAAAGGTTATTTAGTAAATCCCTCCTACCCTCCATTCCCTCCTTCAAACAACTCAGTCATCAAGCAAGTCATTAGCACGAGTAATTTCAACATACCCCCAAATCTGACCTCTCTGCTTAGCCCCTCATTACCCAGAACTGCCCCATGGCACTTCAAAATCCCCTTTCTAACTGGAACTGTACATCCGTACAGCTGTTATCACTCACATACGCTCTATCTGCCCTTGGATGTCAAAATATTCAGCTTCCTGCCCCCTCCATTTTCCCCATTTTCATCAGCTCTGTCCAGCCTCAGTTCCCACAATATCCAGCCTAAATGTCACAGGCCACCCCCCCACCCCGCACCAGCCTGCTACCTCACACACTCCTTTCTGCCTTTTAACACCTCAATTCTGATTAGTTCTGCCCCCACTCACAGCCTCCAGAGGCCCCATGGAGCAAATGTATGGATAAGATGAAGATGTCACTGCTCATCATTTCTTCTCATCCCAGCAGAGCTCATGACAGCAGCCATTAATGGTGTCATTGCTCTTTGCTGTCTTCCATTTCTCCTGGTAGCTCTTCTAAGCCTTTAATCCTCTCAAATAAGCTCCATAACGTTCACAACCATCATGGAGACATCAGTGGACATCAGGCAAGAAGCCTCTTGAAATTCTGCCCTTCCCCTCCTGCTCTCCCCTTCCAGCCATCACTTGAGTGATCTGGGCCATTCTTTCATACGTCTTCTCTGGCTCACCCATCACATGCCCTAGACACTCCTCTCAAACTCGGATGCACATTAAATCACGAGGTGGCTGCCCCAGTGTCTGTCCCAAAGATGGGGTCAGAGGGTCTCAAGCGGAACCCCTGCATGTGATTTATTTTAAAAGCTCCCCCAACAAGGCGATTCTTAAAATAAGACAAGGTTGGGTACCACGGTCCAAGATCACTATCTACTCCCATGGTATCAACTACCAAATCTGGAGCACTTTTCTGAGCTGTGTTCTCACATCTCTCAACGCATTCCAGAACCACCACTGCACATCCACAGGCATCTCAAACTCAACATGTACCAACTACACTCCTCATCCTTCCTGTTAGGGGCTGAACTGTGTCCTCAAAGATTCATATGGTGAAGTCCTAACACCTAGTACCTCAAAATCTGACCTTTTTTGGATATAGGGTTTTTAATGAGGTAATCAAGTTAAAATGAGGTCTTTAGGGTGGACTGTAATCCAATATGGCTGGTGTCCTTAGAAGAAGAGGAAATTGGGATACAGACGTATGCACACAGAAGAAAGGTCATATGAAGATACACAGGGAGGCGGCCATCTACAAGCCAAGAGATGCCTCAAAAAAAAACCAACCCTGGGCTTCCCTGGTGGCGCAGTGGTTGAGAGTCCGCCTGCCAATGCAGGGGACACGGGTTCGTGCCCCGGTCCGGGAGGATCCCACATGCCGCAGAGCGGCTGAGCCCGTGAGCCATGGCCGCTGAGCCTGCGCGTCCGGAGCCTGTGCTCCGCAACGGGAGAGGCCACAACAGTGAGAGGCCCGCGTACCGCAAACAAAACAAAACAAAACAACAACAACAAAACCAACCCTGCCAACACCTTGATCCTGGGCTTCTAGCCTCCAGTTATGAGAAAATGTTCCATTGTTTAAGCTACCCAGTTTGTGGTACTTTGTCATGGCAGCCCTGGCAAACGCACAGACTTCCCATGCCCTCCTTGCTCTCTCCTACTTCTCCATCTTAGTCAATGGAATCACCATTCATTCACCATTGCTCCCCACTCTCCCTCGCCTACCATATCTACCCATTCACTAAATTGTGTCAATTCTTCCTCCTGAACATCTTTCACATCTGACTCCTTCCCTCCAAACCCACTATCACTGCCTTAATTCAGGTCCTAATCATCTCCCCTAGGATATTCCAAGTCCCTTCCCCCTACCATTTCCCTTAGCTGTGTGGAGACTAATCTTCCTGGAACAGATATCTAGCATGCCAATGGTCAGTTTTAAACCCTTCCATGTTTTCCCATTGCCTCAAGTCCAAGACCCTTGAGCGCAGCCTACTGAGTCCTCCAGCTACTTCCCACTTCAGCCATAACCTCCCATCCTCATGAACCATCAGCACTTTGGACCTGCTCGAAACTGCCCTAACACATAATACTGATCGACACAAGTGTCTTTACACACGCGCTTGGCTCTTCCTGGAACACCTTCCCTTGCCCAAACTCTGTGCCTGGCAAACACCTACTTCATCCTTCCAGTCCCAGCCTCAGAACCACCTCTCAACAAAACCTTTTATGACCCTCCTCCCCACCCAGAGTAATCACTACCTGTTCTATGCTGCCTCGGAAAGTTACACATACTTCACATTATGCTGTGATCATACTTTGGCAGGTGTCACGAATACAAACATCTCCAGGGACCAACCAGGTATCATAAATAAATGAAGTATCTAGCGAAAACAGATCTCGACTCTGCATGATTAGGACCAGTCATAATGCCTGCCTGGCTATGTCACCTTTTAAAACCTCATACTGAACAAAGCAAATGCATATGGGGCCAAATTCATGTAGCACACAGACTGCCAGTTTTGCAAACTCCAGCCAAAGGCATAAAACGTCAGGGCCATCATTTCTATTCCTTCTACTCCTTGAACTGAAAAGACTACAGAACATGCCTGTAGGTATTCCCATAGCATGTGGTCGCATTCCGATCCTCGTTCCTGCTGCCCAGCAGGGGTGACACTTAAAGCACACAGCTCCCCACTTACCTGAGTACAAGAAAAAGACGCAGCGTCGAGCTGTATAACCTCGAACTCACTGCTACTCAATACTTACCAAAAATATTATTTCTGAAGGAATAACATTCACAGGCAATATCCTGAAAGGCATCTAGCCCATTATTCCATGAGGAATGTGAAATGTCTATCCTTGTACAGAGCTACATCAGCCAAGAGCTACTTGTCTGAACTGTCTTGCTTTAGCTCCCATAGAATTGCTTTTCTGAGACAAACTCTGGCATTATGCCATTGACCCCTACTGGGCAACGTTGCTGTTGTCTTTCTAACCCCACGGTTATATTCATTGTAAAGATTGTGTTTGGAGACATTGTTCATTACATTAACATACTGAATGTTTAAAGAACCATTCATAAAATCCTCTCTCCTCCCAGCACCATGAAGAGTTGTGCCCTTTGTTTAGCCCTTATACTTGCAGGCTTTCTGGATCATACAGTTGTTTGTGTCCCCTCTTCGTGTCACCTACTAGCAAGGACAGTGAAATGTGTGGCCTTTTCCTAACACATGGATAGGACCCTGAGGGGGACCCTCTGCCTTGGTCTCTCCCGAAACTCACACTCTCACTTTCTCTTCCTGCATTTCCTTCCTGTGCTTACTAAGTTTCTTTACCTTCGCTAGGGAAATATTCAAGTAACTAACTTCTAGCGCTTCATTCACCACACAGTATTTTCATTTAGTTCCCACCTCTCCCGTTTGTGAGTTTTTTGAAGACAAGGCCTCCATCTTACTCATCTTTGTATCTGTGAAGGTTAATAAGTGACCATTAATTGAATATCAAATTGAACTGTATTACATGTGATTCCTTCTAGTTATGGATGAAATGCTAAATTAACTATCTCTTAAGGAAGCTCACTTAATTTCCCCAAAAGAGCAAAAGTAGTCCCTGGCCTCAAGACCAACTGGCATCTGGAGGAAAATAAAACTTATGGGGACTGATATGAGTAATATACACCAAACAAGTACAGGTATAAATACTATTTAGCTTTTAATCCTTTGCTATCGATTTTTCGAGTAATTGTTCCATTTTCTAGTAGTTAACCAGTTCTTTTGCAGAAGCATATTAACCAGGAATTTTCCACAATCAGTCAAGAGAGTGAATACAGTTAAAACCAAAATATTTTATGGCACATTAAAATCTGTCCACTCAAAGGGTACAGGACCAAAGAAAGCTGCAAGATGCTTTCGTTAGAACACGGAACTGTAAAGGAATGAAGGATTTCACCGCAGTGGAAAGAAGTACATCCACCAGTAAGGTCTGGTCAGTTGCACTCAGTGTCATCCAAGACCAATTATTATCAAAGTTTCCCATTGCTCTACTCATTTTCCAAGTTCTACAAACCTACATTTCATTCACGCAAATTTCTATCTTTAAATTTTTCTCAAACTTGGTTGGTAGGAGTATAACATGTTATCATTGTTTTGGAAATCGATTTAATCATTTTTCACCACTAGTCAAAAAATCATCCCTACCTTTTGAGGCAGTACATTCTGTAACTGGGAATCTACCCTAAACAAATCATCCAAAACACAGAAAAAGGTGTTCACTGCAGTGAAGTAGAGCTTCTGAATGGAATTAAGGTCACCTCTAATTATGATATACTATTAAGACAAAAGACTGTATACTCATTGTACTCAGCAGGGTTTCAACCAACTAGTAAAATGTGCAGAGGAAATATCAGAAGGAAATATCCCATAAAGTTGATACTGGCTATCTCTGGGCGGGGATTATAACAACTTTCTTTCTTCTTTATATTTTCTTTTGTCTTCTACAATGAACACATACTACCTTTGTAATTTAAAAAGTTTTTCTTAATAACCTTTCTAAACCTACTTGGAAACCAAATGATACTACTCTCAAATTAGTGATCTCACTCTTAGTCTCAGAAAATCACATAGATAGTCGTTGGGTGCAGTGCTTTTTTAAAATAGCAAAAAATAAAATAACATAAAATAGCAAACAAATGAGAAATAAAACTAAATGTCCAAAACTAGGGCAAGAGTTGAATGAAAAATAGTTTAACAACTTAATGGATTACTATTAAGCTATTAAAAATATAATGATTCAGACTATATTGTCACATATAACAATAGGTAGAAATTGGTCAGTAGAAACAAAAACACATTTGTTACCTCTAGGTAGAATTACATCATAAAATAGACCATAATGGGAATAGACCATAAAACTAACATGATTCAATGAAAAATATATTACATTGGGGAACTGCAAATATGAACAGGTTTGATTTATTTAAATATTGCCATAATGTGGTTTCAAAAATAATTTTCAAAACTTTTTTAAGAATACTCTAAACAGGGGCTTCCCTGGTGGCGCTGTGATTGAGAGTCTGCCTGCCGATGCAGGGGACTCGGGTTCGTGCCCCGGTCCGGGAAGATCCCACATGCTGCGGAGCGCCTGCGCCCGTGAGCCACGGCCGCTGAGCCTGCGCGTCCGGAGCCTGTGCTCCGCCAACGGGAGAGGCCACAACAGAGAGAGGCCCGCGTACCGCTAAAAAGAAAAAAAAAATAGTGAGTGGTGCATGAGAACACTCTGTGCATCTTCCTGACTCTGTCAGCCTTGAACCTAACTTAACCCCATGACTCCAACCCCTTCTAATCCAACCTACTTCTTAGAACCAGCCTTGAGCAACATCCATACCTATTACGTGCCTGGACCTATGCCCAACCTGATCCCAAACACCGCCTGTGTGACCTGCCTCTGCCTTGTCCCAGACAGGGAGCCTGAGGTCCTGGCCAGGTTTCCACATAGTATCAGCTTAAGGAGAAGATACTCAACAGCAAATAAAGGCATATAAGCTGATGAAGCAATACCAAAACACACTAAGTAAAATACCCACAGTTACTTGGGCTTCCTGAATAAATATTTATTATGAATGAGGAATTAGGTAGTGCTCAAAAAGAAAAAGCATGAATCTTATCTTTTGTTTCCTCAAATACATTTTCCTCAAAAGTAAGAACAAGTGAAATAAAGTACTTGTAAGTGAAATTGGGAGACTGAAAATTATTTTGAAATTACCAAAACTAATATATTTTAATCAACTGATTTAACACACTGGTAAGAAAAGCTGAGCTGCCAAGTACTTTTCATTCCCTTTCACAGAAAACCCAATCCTTGTCCAGTATTCTTTAAACTTGGAATAGTCATTATAACTGAATTAGTCTTCCATGGGATTCCTTAGCCCTTTAAATTTCTTTGATATAACATCACTACTGTTCAATGGGTTTTTATAAAATGTGGATTATGTATAACAATTTAGATACTACACATTTCCCCTAAAGCAAGCATCCAGCATATAAACCTAAGATAATGATTTTTTTCCACCCTCACTGAATCTGAAAGGTTAAAAACCAATGTAATTTCAAGTGTGGGCAAACTACAAACTATGATGTTAAAGTCTCAAGAATTTGCTCGGGAAAGTCTTCATCTCTGCCCACTCTTCATGTTTCCAGAAGTATCAGTGCTGGTGTCCAATGTCAAGATGTTTGTACCACCTGAGCCTCCCTTTACGATACAAGTAAGGATGCAAATACTTGGAGTTCTCCCATGTTTAGCTTGGGCTTGTCAGACTAAATTAACTCAGTGGCACAAGAACGTCAATTCTTTGAAGGTGAAACAGCCAGAGCAAAGTTGAAAAAAAAAGCATGAAGTCACTGCATAACACGATGGAGAGAATGATTTGTGCACATTATTCTGAATCTTCTATTTCAAGACAAGGACCTTGAGGCCTGGAAAGGGTGGGTCCTGTCAAAGGCCCCATGGACAGCGGTGGGGAAACTGGTACTTGAATTATGGTCGCCTGTCTTACTTAGTCTCAATCGGTCCACTTAATTTATGGATATCCAATTTAAAATATTTTAGAACTCTTCACCCAGCTTTAAGAAGGGGGCAGGGGAATGAACCCTAAAGCCCTGTCATGACAAAATAAGGAAATAAAAAATAAAAATTCTAACACAGCAATAATTCCAAACCATTATTTAAAAAATCACTAAGAAGCTATGAAATGTGCATTCAGTCGTCAGATCTCCACTTACTAAAACTTAACTTCAGTGCTCTACTTTCTCACAAATTATGCATAGTTACTAGATTGGTAATTACACTACGTAGGATTTTTTTTTTTTAATCCAACCAAAACTACTTCTCTACATCCACACAGAGCTTTGTACAGTTTCTAGTGCAGAGCATACCTGCAACAAATGCTATTATTATTTACCAATACACAAAACTGCTATAATACAAAACTGCTTCAAACACACTGGCACCCACCTCCCCCAAAATATTCTTTCTATTCCTCTGACTTTAAAAAAAAAGCCACAAACAGGAAGGCCCACTAAGTATCATAAAAATGCCAACTCATCAAACAAAAAGGTCTGCCTTCCATCTGTCGTTCACTTCCAGTACTTTATTTTGCTTACATTACTCAGTTCTTCCATGACTCTACAATCCCGCACACACCCCACCTCGACCCTTCACTGAGTTAACCCCTTCTCATTCTGCAGATCTAATCAAATGTCACTTCCTGAGGGAAATCCTGAATCACCCCAAAGTCAGATGAGGTTCCCCATTTAATTTCTTCTGAAACTCCCTGTGCTTTTCCCTCGTAACACACATCACGTTTGTCCATATATATTTGGGTGCTCATTTGGTCAATATCCTCCTTCCCACTGGACTCTGTTTCATGCCCCCAGTGATGATCACTGCTTTGTTCCCCACTCTAGTCCAACTATTAGCATAAGAACTGGTACTGTGTATATAATAAAGACCTGTAGAATAATAAATAACCCTAATTCCACATAGAACAGCAACAAACTAGATCAGTGTTTTTCAAACCACCCTTCACAGCCAAATCAGTGTTTTCAAAACTTCTAAATTATGACCAACACTTCTTTTAAATGAAAACGAACAGATTATAACAGAAATGCGGGGGGATCATGCTTATTATATGTAGTAAGCTGCATGAAACTGTCATTTTCTTCATATATATATGACCCTTTCTAACTATGGGTCATGGTCCAAAAAGTTGGAAAGCCACTGAACTGAATGTCCCAATACAACTCCTCCCCACTTCCCACCAAACTGCTCAAAAATGTGCAGAAAATGGCAAAACTGGCAGCAGTACTAGAAAGAGGCAGGGCAAAGCCAAAATCTCGGCATTATTTCCACTAACTCTGTAAAGGATAGGTAAAAAGAAAATTCTTGAACCACATGAATCTTAAAGACTCACACTGCACCTTTAGAAATTCAACAGGTCAGATGCTCTGATGAGTGCAGAAAAAAGTCTGAGTCGAACTCAGGAACGCAGAAGATACAACTGGCCCGATAAAGATGAGGACATACCCCAACTACATGGGAGGCACCTTTCAAACTAGCATAAGCAAAGGGACCCCAAGTGCAAATGAGGGTCAAAACTAACTAGAGACACACACAGAATACTGCTGCAGATTTTATTACAAACTAGAATACAAAAGTCTAAAGTCTACACTTAAAATTTAAGCTATACGCTGAAATATATATATAGTGTATATATATATAAATATGATGGAAATTGAGAAGAGGCAAGAAGGCAAAAAAATAAAGGCATACTAAATTCTCTGTTGTGCAGAGGAGTGGGATCAAAAGCCATTCAGTTCTTTGACTTTGGGAACCAGAGAAACACAGAATCATGAATGTATTTGGAAAACAAAGATAATCACTAGTAAAGTGGAAACTAGATTTGGCCATTTAAAAATAGTTTATGTATATGAAACAAATGATACATAGAAAAAGACAGAAAATAAAGTCCAGAAAGTATATTAGATTGAACCGTAGGAAACTGCTATTTTTATAGGTCAAAAGCAATCAAATAACAATTTCATATGACTCAATCCATCAACAATGACAATAATAATGTCAGCTAATTTGTTCAGTGTACGAGGCACTTTTAAAGGATTGACTGAAAATCTATGTATGCATGTTCCTTTACAAATAAAAACTGTAGTCCTAGAGACATTATGTAATTTATCTGAGGCCATGCAGCTAGATACTGGTGGGAAGAAGTAAACCAGTGCTTTTCACAGTACCTCTCAGAAAAAAAAACTTAAAGAATTAAGGTCAAACATATTGGCCATAACAATAAATATTAAAGGAATAAGTTTCCCTTTGAGAGGTATGTTAAAATCCAATTAAATGTTGCTTATAAGCAAAAATATATGAAACAAAATGACAGACACCAAAAGTTTAAAATCAGAAGGATGAGTGAAATTATTTCAGACAAAGAAAAGAAGAAAACACTGGGATTAATATCAGGAAAATAGCAGCATGCAGTGCCAAACGCATAAAGGGTTATTTTATATTGATAAACAAAATAAAGGCCTAACAGTAATCTTTATGCATTTAATATTATGGTAACACATAGAAATTGCTATAAAGAAACTGACAAAAGCCCATTTGTAGAAAGAGACTAAAGGACCATTATTATCAGTCTGTGACAGCTCAAGTACAGAATCAGGACATAGAGGATATGAATAATATTACTATAGTGGCTGAGTTAATAAACATATCTGCACTTGTCACCTGTAGAAACCATGCTCTTTTCAATCCTCAGGACACAGAAATCCCTAATAGACAATAAGTAAAAATTGTACAAACCTCACTTAATTACCATGATAAATAAAACCGATAATTTATGCAAAAGTTTCTATGTAAACAATAAAGCAATATTCAGCCAAGTCATACTGAGCCGCTAGCTGCATTCCCAATAAAGTCAGGTATTAACAAAAATATTTACTGTCCCTGTACTGTTTTAAATTTTTAGTGATTATATTAGCACAAAACATAGAAGTTAAGCTATCTTCATTTTTTTAACTGCCACCTTCGGACTTTTATATGAAAATTCCTCCTCCCTCAATAATGACTGACTCAAAATTTAAAATAAAATACTGCTCATTATTTCAAAATCATTGAAAATGAAGTCATGTACGTCAAAGATGACAACAAAGTTGATCCATGTCTACTCCTTCATTGAAAACAAATGACCTAATATCAACTCAAGAAGTGAGAACCAGAGTTTTGTCTATTTTCTTGATTTTTTTCCCCATCAAATCAGCCCATCTTTTTCTTTAATCAATGTCTCCCTCCTCTTCTATTCTCACCTCCCAGTTTCACTAACCTATCTGAACTCACCTTTCAAGCCCCCACATAAATGCCACTTTCTCAGAGATACTTTCCTCACCCTCGCAGACAAGGTCAATCCCCAGGACACTTCCAGGAGACCCTGCTTTCCTCCCTAATTCCAAGTAACTTGGAGTTACTTGTTCAGAGGCTGTCTCCTTCACTAGATTGTAAATCTCATGCAGTCGAGACTGTGTCTTATTTACTAGAACATGTGGAGATGGTAAATATATTGATTCTTTTATTCAGAAAATTTCAGTTCAAACAAATTTTTAATTCAAAATATTTGAGTTCTACGTGCAAGGTATTACCCTAAGGGTATTACACTGGGAAAACGGCAGTAAATAAAACAGGAATTTTTTTTTAATTAATACTTTCCCTCATCAAAGAAGTAAAAACAATATAAATGCAATGGAGAAGAAAATAACAGGCAAGCTCGATAAATGGGAAGGGTTATACAATGTTAAATGTAGTGATCATTAGAGAAGGCCACACTAAGAGGTGACATTTGAGTTAGGATGTGAAAATGATGACAAAGCAACCATATGGACGCCTGGAAACAGAGCATTCCAGCAAGAGGGTACAGTCGATGGCAAAGGGCTAGAAACCAGTCTACTCTGTAGGTAAGTCCATACATAGTGCTCGTTTAAAGTAAGGACAGAACTCTGGGAACATGAGTACCTAAAGATGGGCAGAGAAGCAAAAACTCTTAAAAGAATAAAGAAGCAAACAGAGATAGGAAATGATTAAATATGATACATATTAAATACTGTGACTATCATGTGGTCCATGAAGAATTAACGTAAAAGATTTTAATGCCATGTGTACTTAGGATACAAAGCAAAATGCTATAAATATTCAGTAAGATCAAATATTTTAAAAACTGCAAGTTATCCCAAAATGGAATAAGGAAGTTATCCCTGAGCAGTGGAACTATGGATGAGTCTCCTGGACTTGCCAAATTCCAAAATGAGCATGTACTGTTTTTACAACTTTCAAATGGAAATCAGTATAATTTTAAAGAATCATAATGGCTTAGAGAGAAAAAGGCTGAGAACAGATTATCTTTGCTCTATCTTACTGCAAGAAGGTATGCCAATATAATTTCCTGAAATGAAAATACATTTTTAATTGGAAAAGATCTTTTTGTAACCAGGTAAAGAGCAAAGTTCTACTGTATGTTATTTTTAACCTTCATCAAGCAATTAAAGCTTAAATTTACTTGACCAGAGTTTATAAACCCCCATGGCAAACTTGCTGGGGTTTCTCAAAGTCTGGGCTTTAGGCTGAGAAGTTTTTCAGCTTGTCTTTTACTACAGTGATGACAGTAATATGATACTCAATGCTGTTAGTACAGCAGTAAACTAAAACTATATTTGCAACTCCACTCAGGCCCCAAATCACCAAGAATCTTCCAATTCTTTTCAGGATGTTTTTTTCCTTTGCCTGAATGGATTGTTTTGGAAGCTTTTATTCATCTCAAAGGAACATCAAACTGAAACTCCATCTCCTTTGTATCATACCAGGACCACCTCATCAGAGAAGCCATAGTGGATGTTCACTGAATGTTTGACAACCTACAAAACTATTTTAAGCACCTGCTGGATAGAAAAAGTACCTGAAGAATCAAAATATGACTTACTGTCCTTGTTAAGACACCTAGTACTTATATCAATGGGAGAGGATCCTTTCACAATGTGTTCGGATATCAAATCATCACATTGTACACTTTAAATATCTTAGTTTTGTCAATTACACTTCAATAAAGCTGGGAGGAATTTTTTTTAATAATTTTTAAAAACCCACTGAGTATATATCACTTTTCTCACTCTAAAACTTCTCTCCACCTTACCACATCAATTTCATTGGTATTTACTCTGACATATAACAAGTACTCCTGAATACTGCCACGCCTTAGCTTCTCAGCTAAGTTGCAAGCTCAAATTTCCAGCTACCAGCCGAAAATCTCTGCCTCCTTAGCTTTAGACATGTCTAAAACCAGCATGCCGCACGGACACAATCCTCATAGCCTCATGCCCCTGCTCTCTGCTAATGGCATCGACGTGCCCTTTTTTTGTCCCCAGAAGCTCCCTGCACCCTTCTAGGCTGGGAGGCTGGGAGGGCTGACCCAAAGGGCTTCCCTGGTGGCGCAGTGGTTAAGAATCCGTCTGCCAATGCAAGGGACACGGGTACGAGCCCTGGTCCGGGAAGATTCCACATGCCGTGGAGCAACTAAGCCCATGCGCCACAACTACTGAGCCTGCGCTCTAGAGCCCGCGAGCCACAACTACTGAGGCCCACACGCCTAGAGCCCGTGCTCTGCAACAAGAGAAGCCACCGCAATGAGAAGCCTGCGCACCGCAAGGAAAAGTAGCCCCTCCTTGCTGCTACTAGAGAAAGCTCGCACACAGCAAGAGACCCAACGCAGCCAAAAGTTAATTAATTAATTAATTAATTTAAAAAAAAAAAAAAAAGACTGACCCAAAGCAGACCACCACTCAGCCACAAATTGTAACCCATCACTCACATGCAGCTCCCGGGCCTTCGATATGGCTCCTCTGCACGGAATGAGCTTCTCAGCCCACTTGCCCATTGAGGCCAGAAACCCCCTGCAAATGTTTCCTCTACTCCAAGGTAGAGTTACTCTCTCCATCCTCAGATATTCAGATGGCACTTTGTTTAAACCTCGGTTTACAATATTTATCACTGTCTGCGTGATCCCAGGCATTTGTATCCATGCCTCTCCATGTCTAGAAGCTGGCTGAGAGCAGGGAACCATCCTTTCTTGCTGGTTGTTTTTCCTTCTTTAATTTTTTTTACTGTAGTGTCCTCAGCCAAGCACAGGGACTGAATCTCATAAGCATGCAGAGATTTTAGCTGCATGAAACTGAACTGACAGGGTCTCAGATAAAGGGAGGAGAGCACAGATCCTACTGAATTTGGAAAAGCCAAGTCATCCTGCCCTAGCCTTTGAACCTCTGGGTCTCTGTGTCTACTCAGAAAGTAAAGCAAGCAGTTCTCTGTGGAATTATAATAAATACCACGTACAGAATGAATTCCTCCTTTTCTCGACATGACAATAATCCCTCTCCCAACAAATCATAGTCCAAGATGGCAAAGCAGCCCCTTAACAAAAGGCAATTCTATTTCAGCTGTGCTGCTCCCTGGGCTAAAAACTCTCCATCCTTATCACCTGCTGATTGCCGACTGCTAGGGGGGCCTCGTTTAATGCTCCCATAACGAAACCTGCCTGTAATGAGTAACTCCCCCTATCTGCTCTGCTCTGGAAGCAGTTGATAGGCGCTCCCCAGCTGCCTTGCTTTGCACCTAACGAAAGGTTCGCAGATACCCACCACGTGCTTCTAAATGCCCCGCCTTCCCTCACCAGAGACCGGGGTGAAGCAGAGTCCTGGTGGAAACAACATTCTGGGGCAATGATATTTGTTGTCTTGGTTGTCACGCAGCTGGAAATCGTTTTCTTCTTTCCCATTCATAATAGCCCAACCTTGCCATCTCTGGGACAAAAACCCTTTTTTGTGTTTGCTTTTGGTTTTTTTTTTTTTTTTGGCTGGGCCACACGGCTTGTGGGATCTTAGTTCTCTGACCAGGGACTGAACCCGTGCCCCCTGCAATGAAAGCGTGGAGTCCTCACCACTGGACCGCCAGGGAATCCCTCATAGCACGCTGCACCGATTCAGGAAGAGCCATGCAGGCTCCTGGGACCTCAAACGTCTGGCCCATGATGGCAATCTCAACCACAGCCTCTCCAAAACAAAAAGAGGCAAGAGAGAGCACATGCACGCACAGACACATACCCCACATGCATCAATATATATAAACACAAACATTAGGTTTGTATAAGCAGAAGTACAATTATGGAAGGCTACGTAACAAATTCATGACAGAGGGGTTGGTTACATCAGATGGGTACGCTAGAAAGAGCAGAGGGATATTACATTTACTTCAGACATATCTGTATCATTTGAATCATTACAAAACCCCCATCTTTCTATAAATGAATGCAGCTATCTTCTGGTGAGAACACTTTGTACTGTGTTCATAGCCGAGTGACTTAAACAGGATAAGTAAAATGCATTAACCAAGCAGAGTTCACTGTGGCATGACCTCAAAATAGGTCTGACTTCCCACCAAGGCTAGGTTTGGATTATTCTAGGAAGCAAGTCATCAACTGAATACAGAACCTCAAACACAAATTGCATCAAAAGTAAGAATATCTGAAATGAGAAGGAAGCAAGCCAGGGCTACAGATAAGACACAGTTACGTCTATCTCTGGACTTGACAACTAAGAGGTAAATCTGGGCAAAAATGTTTCAAGTTTATAAAACGAAAATGAGAATACCAGGATCCATCTCTTCTCATCTTGTTAAGAAAAGCTAACTGACCTGAAAACACTGGGCCTAATTTGAAGAAAACATTCCTAAAGTTGAAACTCAACAAACATGCTCCATATCTGAAGATGTTTCAGAAGAACTTCAGTCATGAACATAATATGATAGAATGCAAGCTCCTCGAGAGAGGGGACCTTCTGTGTCTTGTTTCCTACTGTTCCAGAGTACCTAGTAGGTGTGCAACAAATATCTACTGCATCTGGAATAAATGAACAAATTAAAGATTAAGGAACAAAGTAAACGAAAACTAGAATTAGCAACTAGATAATATCAGTGCCTATTCTTATTTTACAGATATAAAAAGAATTGGGCTTCCCTGGTGGCGCAGTGGTTGAGAGTCCACCTGCCGATGCAGGGGACACGGGTTCATGTGCTCCGCAACGGGAGAGGCCACAACAGTGAGAGGCCCGCATACCGCAAAAAAAAAAAAAAAAAAAAGAAAAAAAATGGAACTTCGACTCATTCAGCAATAACAACACTGGAAATTAAAAGCCCCTTGATTCCCTCTATCTTGATTACCTTTTTCTCTTCTGTGTTTCTTGTTTTATCTCCTAGGTCCCTCCCAGATCTTAATCTCCTAGGAGCCTTCCCTCACCCTCACCTCCAACCCATGCCCCTGAGGGTCAGGTGCCCCTGCTTGGTGCTCCCACAGTGCCCTGAGCTTATCTCCCTCATCACACCTGTTACACTGAATTGCAATCATCATCTGTTAATATGTCTGTAAACTCAGCTCCTGCTGGAGGGTAGGAATCCTGCCTTATTCATCCCCCCTCCCTGCCTCCATCTAGCACCTAGCACAATGCTTGGGTTATAGCAGACTGTCAGTTCAGTGCTGCTAGGGGTAGAACAGAACTTGTTTCCTCTGCCACCAAATCATTGCTCCTTCCAAAGAGCCAGGAGTATCCTTCTGTTAGGGCCAAGTTTCAGAATGAAGGTGGCTTGGGGATTGGTCAAGAAGAACCGCTTAAACATAGAGGAAGAAAGTTGAGTATAGCAGACTTACATGAAATCGAACCCAGTCTATTGTTCTGAGATTTAAGAAAATGGGAAAAAAGAAAACTTGCTAAAAAGGAATGGTTCACAGTAGCCCTCTCTGTACAGTGAATCCTAAACCTTAAGAAGCCAAGGCACACACAATGGCCATGATGAACAAGAGTTCCTTTAACAACAGTTTCAACCTTGGAAATCCCACCCCAAAGAGATCCATAACCAGGTTTTATTAGTCCAACTTTCTCTCTTTCAGAGAAAGAGGCTGGTTCTGAAATCCCTTTCCTTTATCTCCATATTAAATAAACACAACCTGATCTACCTCATTCAGGCTTACACGTTATTTGTTTTAGCACTGGACTAAAGTTAAGAGTCTGCCCTGTCCTTAACACCACTTTTTTTAAAAACAGTACCACAAAAATCAAATAAATTATAGCCTAAATCCACACATGTAGTAAAATAGTCCTCTCATTTCTGAAAGAAATTTGAATGTTACATGAGCTTCAAAGTTGAAGTTTCTACAGTACTGATCAGATGACAGGAGCCAACATCCAAGGATTGAGACAATTTTCTTTGCCCCACACCCCCAGGTCAATAATAGTAACAACAACATTACTTTGAAATCATACCAACCTGCTGCAAAAAAAAAAGCCAGGGAATTTAAATAAAATCACCAAAACCAGCACTCTCCCTCCCCCCTCCTAAAAAAACCAAAAAACTTTGAGTTACTTCAACTTAACTAATTTAATTAATTGATTAAACGTGCCAAACCCAAGTTCCCTTGCAGAAGATAAAACAAACTGCTGGGAGGATCATTCACTCAAATTGTGTTCAGAAGACAGTAAAAAGCAGCTGACCTAGTCTCCTTTCATCATCTGTCTCCTTATTAGCCCAGCACCTCCAGATTCGAAGGCAATTAGAAGACTTACTCAAATCAGCTGCACCTTTGACATGCAGCTGAAAGGCCACCCACTCCCACCTTTGACACAGAGGTATTGTGTGTGAGAGGAAACCTCCAGAGTTGCTGGAAGTCTCTCCCAAATGGAGTCCACAGAGATTCTTCCTGTCTGAGAGATAATGAGCTATACACCTTCACTCTGGAGAGTTAGGGGAAAGGACAACATCAACAAAAGAGGCACACGACCAGAAAGGAGGTTCTTAGAGAAGTATTCCTCCACAGCACTGGGCAAGCTACTTCTAGTGGAGGTTGAACTTAAAGGATCTCTGTGGTTGTGTCAGCCCTCACTGCAACACCAAGGGTGCTTCTCCCTTCTCCCCAACATCACCCCCTTACCTTTTACAAGGGCGTTAACCCCATTTCTAAACTAATAATAATTCTCTTCTGTGCTGCAAATATTCAACCACTGTGAAATACTATGTATCACATACACACAGTCAAGAATGTCGGTTTCCGTGAGATTCACGTTTCAATTAGCATTAACTAGCAGGCCCTTCCCTAAACAAAAACAAAACAAAATGCTTTCTTGGTCAGCTCTGAGCCTGGAGAGCAATTTTAACCCACATGCTTCAAGGGCCTCGCAAGGTCCAGATGTAACATAATAACATCATTAATTTTCACTAAATTAAATTTCTCAAAAGGCCACTATCAATTTGGGGGCAATACGGGAGAAGAAACTGCATATTCTTTATTCTGTAACCTTTCTATAATCTGGATAAGCTGGCAGCAGCGCCCTGAAACTCACTCGGCATGAGTTACGAGGGTATGTGATGGAATCAGGGCCCAGGCACCTCTCAATCATTTCAGCCCTCTATGCCCAGTATTTGTGACTCAGTGCCTTCCTGCGTTGTGGGGTTAAACCGTACTTCCCCCTCCCTGTCCCTAGGTAGTACAATTCCTTAAAATAACAGCCAAGGTCCCCACAATTTATCGCCTTGTATCTTTCCAGCCTCCATTACTCCGGACTCCTACTACATAGTTCACTCCCCACCATTCATCTTTTAAGAGACACATCATTTTCATCCTTCAAGTCCCTTTTGTGAAGTCTTCCCCAGAGACAGAATTTAATTTTCCATTGCCTGGCATGCCAAGTTTCTTAGATTCTACAGCTGCCGCCTAGTTATGCAACCCAGCTGCTATATATTGAAGTTAGCTGCATCTTTTCCCTCTGTACTGCAGCTCTTTCTAGAGCCTCCTTTTTCTCATCCTTGTATCTGCCACCGTCGAAGGAATGCAGTAACTGCTTATCCAATTAAAATTTCCTCCTTTTCTCCCAACTTTCTAAGGCATCCATAATAGCTCTCCATGAGATAGCTAAATAACACTACAGGGATTTGGAACATAGCGTGGTATGTAAACATTAGAAACCAAATAAGATGCTGAGTTAGCAAGGCCAGAGCAAGCTTTCAAATTTTAAACCAAGTTTTATTACATCACACTTCACTTTTAAAATACACCATGTTCCTCAAGTGTGTATGCATATAGGTACCAAAAAAAAAAAAATTAAAGAAAAGGGAGACAGGCCACACATCAAGCACGATATTAAAATCGTGACCTCAAACTAAATCTCAGGTCTTGTTATTTGGACACTTTGAGCGTCCCAGTGAAAATGATACAGTATATTCCACTCAGGTTGCAACTTTCCTTACTAAGCATTTGAAATAAGATTCTCCTGCCTAAAAATCATGAACTTCAGACTGACTGTCACTATGTATCAAAAAGACTTAGCAAGTGAGAGTTTTACTTGCTTTGAATTTTCCAGTAGGTCTAACAGTCAGAACAGATTCAGTAAAACCTTGAGAAGTCTGTGGTAGAATCTTCTTTTAAATCAAATTACTTTTCGGAAAAGATTAGCTTCAAATAAAAACAGACGTTTCAAACTCAGGTGTTGAAAGGGCTGCCACTTACATTCCCATGTCTGGTAACTTTTCCCATCACTCACAGAGATTTCTGAGATCCACTGAGTGCCCTCAGCACTGAGCTGCAGCTCATCTCTTGAGAGACAGCGATGCAAATGGGAAGTTGGCCAGGTCAGACTACAGACTCCAAGTCAATTTTAAGGTTAAGTAGCTCACCCACTTTAAATAATACGGGTAATGGAAGACTGACTGGGGTGGGGTAGGGTGGTATTATTGATGTCCTTGTGCAGGAGGAAAGAAAAAACAGGGGAGAACCGACTCCCAGCTCCAGGTTCTTCCCCCTCCAGGCATCTCCCACTGCTGCTTTTCCTCAACCCTCTTGGCCTTCCTGCCCTCCCCCTTACCTCCCAGACTAACAGTTGACACTTCCCTCTACTCTCTCCCTACTGTTCTAGCATGGGATAACCACCCTCCAGTTTGTAGTTATGTGGGGGGAGCTGGAAGGAACAGCAGAGATGATCAAACCCCTCCATTTTCCAGATGAGTACACCAAGAAGGAGGACCAGCTGACCTAACCGGCTAAAGTCGCACCACTAGGGGACGTGGTGTGTCTGTGGGATCAGATTATGATAACCCAGTCCTCCTGCCTGGCCCCTCAGCCCGGCCCTCCCGCCACACACTACCTCTTTCTCTGGCTACTTGGCTTCTTTATCCTCAAATTAAACGGTATCAGGAAAAATGCGTCTTAATAATGCTGATCATTATTCACAATTTTGCTTTTGGAGCAAATATGCTCCGGCCTCCCCAGAATTGGAGAATCAAGGGCAGAAACAAATGGATGACATTATGTATGTGTGTGTTAATGCAATTTAATTCGGTCCAAATAGCCATAATTTCAGTACATACCCTTTTTCCTTGGGGCTTACTACTCTTATTTGACAAGGGAATAGTTTCTTAGGAAAATGAACTTAGTTTTAAACCAGCACGGTCTCCCTCTAACCCGAATTGCAAGCTTTGAATAACAGACCTCCTGCTTCACAGTTATGTTTAGGCTGGGCAAACGACACTTAATGCAAATAGGTGAAAATCACGGACTGTTAAAGCCCGAAGGAATAGAGGATTTTGCTCTCATAACTGCAGTCACCTGTTTTCAAGATTCATGTTTGTAAATATGTATCTATTCCAATGGGAAACAACGCGTTCATAGTGAAACTTTAACAAGCCAGCGCTCACTGGAAACCCACATTTAGGAAACCTCCATAGATTTCAACAACAAAAAAAAGAGAAGTAGCAGCAGAAAGCAGCAATCTCAGGCCCCAGACTGAAGGCAGCAACAAGTCCTGGATACCGTCATTCTTACACATCAAAGTCCAAATGGCAGCAAAGAAAAACAAGAATAAATGGTAAATCCATTCACAACAAACTAGTCCTGCGCACACGCGCGCGCACACACACACACACAACGAGCCCGTCTATTTCAAAACCACCAACTCAAAGCCAGGTCCCTCCCTTGCCTTAGATTCCCCAGTTACTTGATAAACGTGTTTGTTAGACGTCCGGACAGAAACTTAAGATTAAAGTCCTCAGGCGGGGAGAGACCGCTGCGTGGCCGGTGAGAAGCAAGTGGTGCGGAAGCTCGGCGCTGCGGGTCGCGGGGACCCCCGGCGGTCCACGTCCACCGGGACGCGGCTTGGGGGTAATGTTGAGCGCCTCCCGCCTGCCAGCTCGGGCCCCCACCCAGACCCAGGTAACCGGAGACCACCTACGTGTCACTTGGGCGGGTCCCGGCCGCTGGCACGGGGCACAGCGTGGGGGACGGGAGGGCCGGCGGCCCGGGCGGCTGCGGCCACTTCCCTCCCGGGGCTCGATCAACTGGTTGGCTGGGGAGGCCAGGAGCGCCTCGCCTCCTGCAGGTCGGCCCGCGAGCATGCACACCCACCCACACCCGGCACAGGCGCGCGCGTACACACACACACACACAGACACAGACACACACACACACACACATACACACAGCCACAAAGCCTGTCTGCCGCAGGACAGCGCGCCGTTTGGCGGCGGAAGGGACCCGGCGAAAGCTGGCGCCGCGCTCAGAAGGCACCGTCCCCTCGCGCCACCCCGCGCCGCGCCAGTTCCTTTACCTGCGCCCGTCGCCGCCGCGCGTCCGGCTCCCGCCGCCCCCGGGCTGGCTTCAGGCTGCGCGGTCAATCCCCGCAGCCCCCGCCCCGCGGCCCGCCGAGCCCGGCCCTCCGCCCGCCCCTCGGCCGTCGCCCGGAGCGGGGCCGCCCCCTGCGCCCACCCCGCCGGGGTCCCGCGCGCGCGGCCGGGAGGCCGGGGAGGGCTCGGCGGTGCCGGGGCCCAGGCCGCTCGAGATCCCGGCAGGCTCCGCTGGGGGACAGGGGCGTCGCGGCTCCGGGAGCGTCAGCCGCCGCTCGGCCCCGACTGCTCCGGCTTTGGCGCGCTGGCAGGGCGGCGGGGGAGGGGGTCGCCGAGGGAGGGCCGCGGGAGCAGGGCGGACGCCTGCCCCCTTCTTCCTCCGCCTTCTTTCTTTTCTGCAGGCTCCACGTAGCACAAGTCAGCAACTCCCACACCCCCCGACTCCCTCCCCCTGGCTCATTCCCTTACCTGGCGCGACGCCCCCAGAGCCCCTACCCTCTGTGCTCCTCCTCCCCCATCCAGTTGCCGGACTCCCCGCCCCGCTTGCAGGGGCGGGGGCGGAGGGTAGCCCAAGCCTCCCATTCATCATCTTCCCACCGCCCCCCACCCGGATCGGACCCACCCGCGTCTGGAGACCCACGGCCTCCAGCTCCGGATCTCCATCCCCACCCGCTCCCGCGCTCACCTCTGCGACCGACAACTTGCGGGGCTCGGGCGGCCTCTCCTACACGTTGCATTTTCATTTCGTCGCTCTTCTCTCCCCACTTGAAAAGCTCTGGAAGACATCGCAGGGCCCGCAAAATCCCCGATGTCTGGCCTCTCTCGTAGTTCCGTTTCCAAACTTTCCCGGAGGCACGGAGTTTCTCCCAGTGCAGCCTTCAAGTCGAGGCTGCAAAGAACGCAGAGTCAATTTTGCTGCCGGAAAGGTGCACACGTTTCCATTTCTGAGTTTTCGATTGCCTGGGTCTGCAGACCAAAGCAAGTGTGACTGTGTTCCCCTAGTTCTCCATATCCATGATTATAAATTTCTCTTCCGCTTTCCCAGTGTAACTTTGCAAGTGCAAACTATCAATTTTAGAAGAGTAATTAAGGGCGGGGAATACACACCTGGAGGTGTGGTTGGGAGCGGCGCAGGACTAAGGCCTGGGGATGGTTCTCGGGAAAGTGGCGGGCACAGAGATTCGCCCAGGTTCTGGAACAACACCCGGTCCACCGGGGGCTCTCCAGCCGCGCCACCCCCTACCCACCTCCCACCCTTGGCTTCCTGGAGTGTTGGCAATTCTCTGCCTCTAGCTCCACTGCTAAAGCCGCGACACAACAAAAGTAGCAGCTTACAAGTAAAAACTGGGCAAACTCTAAACGGCACGTGGGGTCTACGACAGCAGTATGTCAGGGAACTTGGCAGGACTGATACAAGTACATATAAGAAAGAAACGCAGAACCAGGAGGGAGGGCTGCGTTGGTGGCAGTCACTCGGTAACCTTGGGCTTCGCAGAAATGAGAGGTCACCGGAAACCGCACAGGGCGGGGAGGGGAAGAATTCTTGGTGGGGATGGAAACGTCTCAAGCTTCCAGTGAGGTCTGCCTCGAAGAGAACGTGACCGTCGCCCGCAAGTGACTGCTTCGAACCTTGATTGAGTTCGTCTTGCGGTTTTCACAGGGCGCTCAAAGCTAAACCCTGACTGCTCATCCATTACTCTCAAGCTGTTTCCTTTTTCAAACAATGTAGCAAATCCCCTTTTTTAAAAAATCAGCCTTAAAGAACTCTGCTACCTCTCCTTTCCTACCAAATTATCACTTATTTTATAATAATCCATTAAAATGTGAAAAAATAGAAATTTTAATACATGCACGGTGCTAATATGTTCATTTACAGCATGCAGAAATGCATATAAAAACTTATCACAAAAATAATGAGAGCTGATCTTAAACTCTAAAGAAAGATACCAGGACAAATAGGAAAATGTCCACTATATAATCTAAATATAATAAAAAGCATATATTGGTAAGAAAAGAAAGACTATACTGAAAGGGACTCTTGTTTTGCACCATAGCTCTACCCACCTCAGAAAAATCACTTAGCTCATTTTCCTGTCTTCTTTCTACTGCACGCTCTTTGTATTTACTGTTGGGTTTCTCAATACCAAAACTTCTATATCTAGTAAAAAGAATATTTTAAAATTTTATTTAAAATAATTAAATTATTATATTAACTATAGCAATAAATAGTATCAAATAATTAATTTACAAATTAATTATTTCAATCTTTCACCCTTCCTCATAAATCAAAGATAAAGTGCAAATGAGTTTCTTGCCTACCACTCAGCTTGAATGTTTTCCCAGGATATTGATTTTACCTCTTACCATATTAAGGAATATGGTTGCTTCTGCTTTGACTATATATTAACTGCCTTAACTACTCTGTGATCCTTTCTAACATCAAATGAGGAGTTCTGTCCACGCAAGACGTGACATGTATTCAAGAGTTCCAAGTTATTTGCTTTAAAAAAACTTTCTTTCCTCTTTATTTGTCCTACCATGGCCTAGAATGAATTGGAGAGCAAAGTACAAGGTCAGCCTGGACAGACCTGTCTCCCTGACACATGCGGACCTGTCTAAATGAGACTGCTCTTCACCCAGTTTTTGTTTAATAACTTCAAAGTCAACTGTAGGCTGTATGCCCAGTGTAAAAGGAGAGAGAAAATGAAATCCAATACAGAATCCACTTCAGCACAGAGATTAATCCATCAAAACTAGTATTGTGTTCCAAACAAGCCAGTTTTCTCATCTGTAAAATGGGATAATAATACTATTAAAGTCTATTTTATCAGGTTCCAGGTTGCCTTTAATAAAGTAAGATAATATATTTGAGCAGGCTTCTTCAAACCCAACAGTAGGTGATGTTATTTCAATAGAGATGCAGAAAGATACCTCGATATACTTTCTTTAATGTTTTTATCTGTCTGTGGCCCTCTTGCCAATCAAACTGATTCCATTTCTTGGATAGTCATCTTAATGCTTTCTGTCCTAACCTTTCTCTCTTATCCTCTGCCAAGCAATGTTTCTCTAGATCTGTTTCTTCAAATGACTTCACCAGAGCCAGAGGCCCAAAGATAGCTGGTGCTGTCAAACGTGAGAAAAAATATTTTCAGCAAAATGAAGAGAATTTGAATGAGGAGTATTTCAAGTACAGTTTACATTAATATCTTGATAACTGTAGACTTTGTCAGATTATTGCTGTTATCTAGTGGTCCAAGGACTATAATCTGCAGAGCATTTAGGATTGGAACATTGGCTGTCACTACTTTTGGCTCTGTTATTTGTTCAGAAGGGTTTGCTGGTCATGCCAGTTCCCTCTGCCTTCCCACATTCCCTTCCGTCTGGCAAAAAGCCTTTGAAATTTTCTACTAGAGAGTAGTCAAACCTATCAGCAAAAAGATCTGTTGGAAACTTTCCCTCCAGTCTGTTAATGTAGAGACTGATGCAGAGAATGTATTCCGGTGAAACAATACCCTGAGAGAATTCAGCCTGCTTGGGAAAATTTTTCAGGTGCCTCTCAGGCAGAGGTTTCTTCCTTGTTAAAATGGGGTATTTATGCCTCGCTGCTGTTTTTCCCTTGACTAGAAAGAAATCATTCTCCTTAGGAAACGTGTCTATTTTAAAAGGCCAGTGGCAGAGGTGGGTGAGGTCAGCCCAATGTAGTAAAACTAAAATAGCATAAAATAAAATAACACTCTTCAGGGTAGAAGTGACATAAAGAGACTCTAGGAACAGAGAGTAGAAGATGGGATTGTGTGGGCAGCAGCCCTGTACGAGGACCAGACTACAATGAAATGAAAGCCCTAAATACACTGACTATTTGCTCACCTTTTGCTTATCACCTATTTCTGCATGAATAATCTGGGTAGTGTCTGAAGTAGATCAAGGGTGAGCAAATCCTTTTCCTGTAGTTTCCCTCACCCAAATAAAAAGCCTTTGATCTAAAACAGAAGGGGAGGGGGGAAGAAAATGAAGAAAAAAACATATATGTGTGTTATATGTATAATTTTAGAGCTAAAAATAGACCTAAATATCCAAAAACTCATAGAAAGGGTCACAAAACACAAAGTTCTATAAAACAATAATAAAGTTGGTAAATTTCTAGTAAGACTGATAGTGAGGAAAGAGAGAAAAGAAACAAGACTATGAATGAAATTATAATTATAGTTTCGAGACTTTTTTCTAATACTAACAGAATGTTGTGAACATTTTTAAAACTTAGCTGAAATAGATACTTTCTAATAAGATGCAAATTACAAAACGTTATTGAGTCAAACAAATTAAAAACATGAATATATTTGTAACTATTGAATAAATTAAATTCATATTTCTAAATCTACCTACAAAAAGGGTCAAAAATTTGGTGGCAAAGATTTACCAAATCTTCATAGGTAATCTCTATTCAAATGATTTCAGAGAAAAAGAAGGAAAGCACCCCAATTATTTTATGAGCTAATAAAATCTTGATGCCAAGATCAGACATTAAAATAGAAAGGAAGGGCTTCCCTGGTGGCGCAGTGGTTGGGAGTCCGCCTGCCGATGCAGAGGACACGGGTTTGTGCCCCGGTCCGGGAAGATCCCACATGCCGCGCAGCGGCTGGGCCCGTGAGCCATGGCCACTGACCCTGCGCGTCCGGAGCCTGTGCTCCGCAACGGGAGAGGCCACAACAGTGAGAGGCCCACGTACCGCAAAAAAAAAAAAAACAAAAAACAAACAAACAAAAAAATAGAAAGGAAAATTCTAGACCAATCTCAAAAGGAATAAAAAATTTTATTCTTACATATAATCAAACCAAGTTCAGCAATGTGTTTTAAAAAAATACATCACAAGCACATCAGGCTGATACCATAATGTAAGAATGGCTTCATATTAGAAAATGTAAAGAAATTTGCCACTAATTTTTCTTAATCTCAACAAACTAGAAAAGGGAGGAATTTCCTGAACATCATAGAGTTGCTACCAACAACCTAATTCTAGAGGCATTATTCTTAATGTTAATTCATTAAACATTTTCCTTTTAAAGTAAGAAAGAAAACGGGGATCACTTTACCATTTCTATTCCACATTGTAATAAAGCACCTTGCCAAGATAATAACACATACACATGCACACACACACACAGAAATTGGAAGATATAAGGTGTGGAAAAGAAGAAAAAAGTGATTTGTAGATGATATAATTGTCTTCTGAGAAAATTCAAGCAAATCTAATATTAGAACAAAGAAGAGAGTTTAGCAACATTGTTGAATAAAAGATCAATGTACAATGAAGCCACAGCCCATTATAAATAATAAATGTTTGAAGGTCTCACTTATGTAGCAACAAATTTTTATTATAACTTGAATAAACATTAAAAGAAAGGTATAGTATCTGTATTTACTATATGTAGAAAATTATAAAAATTTATTGAAGTACATGAAGAGGTCTCAATAAATGGATAGATAATATCATGTTCATGGACGAGAGGACTCCATAAACAGAGTGCAATCTACTCCAAATTGTAATAGGGTTTTTCATAGACCTTAACAAAGTGATTCGACAAGTCATGTGGGAGTGGAAGAGGCCAAGAATAACTAAGACAATTCTGAAGAAGCATAAGGAGGGAAAATTGTCACTCCAGGTATCAAAATATTCTAAAGCTTCACCAACTGAAACAATGTAGGATTGGTGCAGAGACTGGTAAATAATCTCATGAAAGAGAATGGCAGGTTCAGAAACAGAACCACACATAAATGAGATAAGCCCACGTAAAATAGTACATCAAAGATGTTCTCTGTAGTTCTCTTTAGTGTTCTCTAGATATATTTCCAAAACAACATGGGATACCTACCTCACACTGTAAACAAACGTAAGTTCCCAATGATGTGAAAACCTAAAGTAAAACTTCCAGATTTTTAGAATATCTTCATCTTTTCAGGGTAGAGAAGAATTTCTTACAAACGGTGCAAAAAGTACAAACCATAAAGGCGTCTGCTCTTTTCTTTCAAATAAACTATGGCCGAGTCTAATATGCTGGATTCTTGTGAGTTCTAGTAGTTGATGTGATGTCTGCCTCAAGACCTGCAATGAGTGTTCCAAGGAATATGTGCAGTACTGTGCCACTCTGGGCAAAAGTGGGACAGGGGTTTTCCCAAGTCATGTGTATCTTATGTCATTTCTGTTGTTTTGACTTGATAGCCTATTATACCTCCTAGAGCAAGGTGGAAGAAGCAGTGGGGTAGTGGTCCCTTAACAGAAGGCTCTGAAACATTTTTGGATGTGGACCCCCTTCAGAACTGAATCAAAGCTATGAAACTGCTTTACAGGTAAACGTAGGATACACATATTGTAGCAGAAGCAACTGCAATATCCATTCTCTCCTTTTGGGGCACCAGCTAGATTAGATTTCCCAGCCTCTCCTGCGATTAATCGAGGCCACGTAACTGAGGTGTCTCCAGGTAACTCGAGCATAAGTGACTTCTGCTGATTGTAGGACTACCAAAAACTCCTCTCAGGTGTGCTCCCTCAGGTTCTTTGTCCCTTCTGTTGATGGGGTGGCAATACCCACACCAACCTTGGAAGCCACGGATGGAAGATGACAGGCAGCCGTGACTCCTGACGCTTGAAGGACGCTCCTGTCCACATGAAGGAGAGCCTCTCTACTGACGTGAGCGTCTCTCTGGACATTTATGTGAAAAAGAAATTTTTTGTTCTTTGAGCCACTAAACTTGGGGAATCTCTCAGTTACCTTGGCTTAACTAATATATATATATATATATTCATACACACTTTGAATGTAATCTCAGGGGTTCAATGACACCCTATAGCCTAGATTGTGGATTGATCTGAGAAAAGTAGAGATTCTGATGACCTGCCCTCTAGAGTGGGCATTCGCCAGAAGTGGGCGTGTTACACCTTTGCACAAACTCTACTGGTCACATTGAACTGAATGCCTCTGCCAATCCCCCTCATTTCTCTGACAACATTTACTCTTGCCAGAAGCAGAGTAAATTCCACAGGTTAAAAAACAATAATGGACGTGAATGGAAGACTGGTCAGCAATACCGGGAACAAACTCCTGATATCCACAGCAGTACAGATGAACCTCAAAAATATGCTGAACAGAATTAGATCCAAAGCAGTACATACTATATGATTTCATTTCTGTGACGTTCCAGAACAGGCAACACTTATCTATGACGTTAGAACAATGATTGCATAGGGAATGGGGACTGATAGAAAAGGCACACAAGGGAACTTCCTGGGGTAAGGGAACTATCCTATATCTTGCTTTGTGCTGTGGTAACATGGGTGTATGTATGTGTCCAAACTCAGTGAACTGAACATTTAAGATTGGTGTAACTTATTGTTTGTAAATTACACCTGAATAGTAGATTTCAAAACACAAGTGTCATTATCTGGATCTATCCATACACTGATATTTCTAAGACAAACTATTATGGAATACTATTCAGCCATCACATCCTCTGAGGGCTGCTGTTTTGATTGAACATATGAAACACTACAACACTTAAGAGCAGAGAATGACTGTACTCCTATATAAAACCAAGATACACTCCACACATGTCCTAAGAAAAATTAACTATAATAAGCAAGTCAGGATAAACAACAAGTTCCTATTGCATAGCACAGGGAGCTATATTCAATATCTTATAATAACCTATAATGAAAAAGAATATATATACATGCATAACTGGATCACTTTGCTGTACACCAGAATCTAACACAACATTGTAAATCAACCATACTTCAATAAAAACTGTTTTTTTAATAATAAGCAAGCCAGTAGATTATTTCTATGTAAAAAGCCTGTGACTTTCCATGGCTAGGATTCTAATTCTATATAACCATAAAATATATTTAATAATCAATAGTATGTGTCTTCTGGCTTTAGTGGGATATAATAATTATATGACCAAACTATATTTTGAGATTTTTTTTCCATGTTTTCTTCTCCCTGTATTTCTACTTTCCTTCTCTCATTGTTGAATAGCCGTATGTTCTGTGCTCATTGCTCTGGAAAGTATATGACAAAACAGAAAACAGAAGAGCCAAACTCTTTATAGAAAACCTAAGCTCTTAGGAGAAGGGGATTTACAGGCATAAACAGTATGCATAGACCTGAAGGAAAAAACGTATACTTGGAATGTGAGAGCAACAGAGAGAAGACTGTGTATCCCAAGAACAGAGGGCACCTCTGTCCTGCTTCCCAGCAATTCTGCTGGAGAGAAAGCAAGCTGCCTTAGAAGAAAAGACTGCAAGATGTGTTTAGGTAGATGGAACATGGCATAGCTTAGTCACAGATGGTCATGTCTCACAGGTAACATATCAGCAGTGGACTTGAACAAAGGAAGTCTCAGAGGCAACCTCTGCAGACCGATGCTAGAGAAGCCCCTCCAACACGTTGCCATTACATAAAACTCGGGAAGAGTAACCGACCTAGATAGGGGTGTGTAACTATAATTCCCTAAGAAAAGAAGAAAACTGCAAAAGAACTGAGCTCATGTTTTCCCACCAACCATGAGGAATGGGAGATCCAGAAAAGAATTTAATCTGAAATATAGAAAAACCCTTCTTGAATATCTAAGTTTATTGGCTGAGATTGATACCCACTGTATTAGTTTGGCAGGGCTGCCAATAACAAAGTACTACAGACTGGGTGGTTTAAAAAACAGAAATTCATTTTCCCACTGATCTAGAGGCTAGAAGTCCAAGATCAAGGGTTCTTTCTTCTGAGGCTTCTGTCCTAGTCCTGCAGACGGTGGTTTTCTCCAGATGTCTTTACTTGGCCTCCCCTCAGTCTGTGTTCGTCTGTGCCCTAATCTGTTCTTATGAGGATAGTCCTGTTGGACTAGGGTCCACCCCTATGACCTCATTTTACCTCAATCACCACTTTAAAGGCCCTGACTCCAAATACAGTCACGTTCTGAGGTGCTGAGGTTTAAGTTCTTCAAAAAGAGTTTGGGGGAGACACAATTCAGCCTATAACACCCAATACATATGGAGTTCTTATCCATGATTGCTAAGGACCCCTGGCCACCTTGTATCTGTGCCATGCAAAGATCACAAACCCTAGAACAGGAACGAATTTGATATAAAATATGGCCACAACCTTCGGAGGATTGCTCTGCAGACAAGAGGTGACCTCACAGAAGTCACTGCTAATTTGCAGAGTACAGAGGGACTATAGGGGGTTTGAGATAGTAACACGGGATACTCTAAAACCCCTGGGAAGATGCACAGTGATCAGAAGGAAGGAAGTAGAGCAATTGAGCCTGGACAGAATTTGCTGATGAGGTTAATTAATCTCCAATTACTGAGAAAATATCTAGAAAAAAATATCTCTGAAAAGTTATCTAAAAGCCATTTCTGGGACCTTACGTTGATAAAAGATAAACAGCAATAACAATAACTGGACTTTTTCCCAGAGAGAGATCTGAACTGACTTGTAGAAATTTAGACTAACAGGTCATGCGTCTGACCCATTAAGGACAGGTTTTGGCAAGTATAAATTACACTGGGTATCGTAATATATTCCAAGATGAACTTGAATGCACACGATCCTCCCCCTTCCGTAATTCTTCCAACTGGTAAAGGAGAGGGAAGAGGTGGAATTCCTGACCATCTCCACAAGCAGGAAGGCTGAGCTTGCTCAGCAGACATGGATATGTGCCATTCAAATCCATTCCAAGAAAGAACTCACAAACCTGCTGCAAAGGGTGTGGTTAGCAGATGGTCCATGGCTTCAGCAATTTAAGGTGACGCCACATTCTTCTTAGGGCATCCCTTGAGCCAATGAATGAGTAAAGTGATAGCCAAGATTACACTCTTCTCATGGTCAACCATGGCCAATGACTGAGCGGTGGGGGGGAGGGGGGTACAAGGACGTAGCCATTTCTGTCTAATGAGGGACTTCTCTAACGAACCATCTTTGCTCCCAAGGTCAGTATTGGGCTAGTGAAGACTTTATTGGGTCTGTATCATGGTCTGGTAGCTCCCCCTGTCCTATCCTTCTTCTCCACCTTTTCTTTTCATAGATGTTACTCCCCGATAAACCCTTTCTTTGTTCTCCTACCTCAGCCTCGGCATCTACATAGAACCCAACCTGCACAAGTATTTTCCACAGTTTCTATCCTATTTAGCTTTCTATTTCTCTTTCAATGATCGTCATATAATAGTCTTTTTGTTGATATTTTCAAATTGCTTGAACTGGAATTGTTATGGTCTTCACCCCTTTGTTTAACCTAGTACTGTAGGTTACGTGTTTTTTGTTTTGTTTTGCTTTGTTTCAATGATTTGCTTTGCTAAGGATTTTTTTTTTGACCTTTATGAAAAAAAGAAACCGATCTAGGATGGATTTATCAATGCTATTCATTTTCTGCTGTGTATCTCATTCGTTGTTTTGTTCATAGTTAAATCCTTCCTACTGACTTCCTTGGGTTTATTTTGTAAATCTCCTTAGTTTCTGGTGCTGAATGCTTAATGAATTTATTTTATTCTTTCTTTTTAATAAAAAATTTTAATAATAATTTTTAAATGTTCTCAACTTGGTATACACCTCAGGCACTTGGACTAATGTTTACATTTCTCGACAAGGCTTTATGGGTAGTATATATTTAGTCTCTGTGTATCTTTGAATGTTTTCTGTTCTCTTCAAAAAAAATAAAAAGTAAATTATGTAGTAACCTAGAAACTACAAATCTACAGAAATAGGTCTTTATATAATAAATTTATAATTCATTTTATAAATTTATACAATAAGCTCAGGAAAGTTTTCTTCTACTATATATGTAATTGTGGCTTTGCTTCATTTGTTCTGTCTCCTTCAGGATCAGCCTCGTCAATATACTGGCTCTTTGTTCTCTGTTCTCCATTCAGTTCCTCTCTTGTCATTTTTATCTCTCTGCCCTTTTTTTAATCTTTTGCCCTGCATCCTAGGAGACCTTATAAAGTGTGAAACCCACATGATTGATTCTATTATCCACAGCATATTTTTCTTTCTAATCACGCCAATGTGGCTTTTATTTACATTGAATGTTAAATTGTTTTCCAGTTCTTCCTTTTATCTTTTTAAAAATCTCTCATGCTGTTAACATTTCATATCAAACTGCCCTTTTCATAACACACCTGTTTTCATTTCTTAAAAACTCATCTTTTTACACTTTATTGAATAGGTATGCCTCATGCAGTACCTAGCACTTAGTAGAGGCTTAGTAAATACTTGTTGGATTATTAATCTTAAGTGAATGAATGAACCTTCAACAGTAGGTCAAGTTCCATAGTAGAGAGAAAAGATAATATGCTAACAAAATGGCAGTTCATTCAAAGAAAAATGAAATGTCATTATTTTCTGTGTTCCAAGTTTCATTCAAAATTGGTTGTTAAAGTATGATGAGAAGATTATCTAACATTTAATTTAAATCTGTCTAGAAGAGATAATAGACTATCATCAAGACTGAATCCCACCTATGCAACAGGGCACCTCTTTTTTAAAAATTGCCTTCAAGAAAAAGCTTATTTCTGAGATGCTGAAATCTCCTACCCGCTCTTTTGCACTCTACAAATATATTTGAAGTTCCTTCTTTCTGTGTTCTCTTGAAAAAAAAAGTTTGAATTTGAAACATTAACAGCGGAACACTTAAACAAAAAAACAAACAAACAAAAAACACCATAAAACCTCTTCTGGTAATATTAACCAGCCACAAATGGCCAGGGTAAACTTCCTTCATGAAAGCTTCTTGCCTAGAGGTGGGATTGGGTCATTATGTCTGCACAATAGCCTCCCTGCAAACATATGAATGCCAGATGGTTGGAACTGTTCCATTAAGAAACTAATGTTTTCATTGTTTGGAATTTGATTTTGTAGCTTTCTCCATATAGTGATTTGATTGCAGCATTTAGAAGCCTTGAGAGCCTTCCCATAAATTATTCCACCTCTCAAATGTGAAACTAGGTTAGCCTGTTTTTCCATTAGTATGTCATTCTCACTTTCTTACTCAGATGTGGATAATTTAAGTGGGATTCATAAAAAGAAAATGTGGGTTTTGTGCTTCAGTTGTTTCTTCAAGGAACTTGCTACTGAATACTTCCCTCACTTTGTTTATTTACATATTTATATATGAATATTCATGAAAATTAATAATAGCTAACAAAGTTCTTACTATGCATTTATATGGCTCTTACTTTATTTTCATAGTTCTCACACTATTCTAAACATTTTATACATATTAACTCATAGAAGCATCACATCAACTCTGTGAGGTCAATACTATTATTATTTCTACTTTGCAGTTGAAGAAACTAAGGAATAGTGAAGTCAAGTAACTTACCTAAGGTCAAACAGGCAGTGAGTAGTAGATGTAGAATTTCAATCCTGGGGAAAATGTCTCAGAGTCTATGGTCTTAACTACCTCACCCTACACTACATTGTTTAAGTCCCAACGTATCTAGCTTGTTCCAAGAGAACAATGGTAAAACTGGATTCCCTGCTCCCTGGTTAGTCCTCATTAATATGAACAAGATCTTGATATTACTGTGGCAAACGTCTTATCTATTCCAAGCCTTAGAGACTATGGCAGGGTATATAACCAACTATCAGTAGGACCAGTCTCCATTGTATCTTGGAGAGATCTATTATTCTGTTTAAGAAATAAAGGAGGTTTTCTTTCCTGAAATCCTTTACAAATTACTCTTGCTATGGATGCTTTAGTTTTGTTGTCCCTCATTATATTAAATGGGACATGAAGTTTTTTTAAGTAATCCATTTCATTAGAAATAAAGTACAGGGACTTCCCTGGTGGCGCAGCAGTTAAGAATCCGCCTGTCAGTGCAGGGTACACGGGTTCGAGCCCTGGTCCAGGAAGATCCCACATGCCACGGAGCAACTAAGTCCGTGTGCCACAACTACTGAGCCTGCGCTCTAGAGTCTGTGAGCCACAACTACTGAGCCGTGTGCCACAACTGCTGAAGCCCACACACCTAGGGCCCATGCTCTGCAACAAAGAGAAGCCACCGCAATGAGAAGCCCACACACCACAACGAAGAGTAGCCCCCACTCACCGCAACTAGAGAAAGCCTGCACACAGCAACAAAGACCCAACACAGCCAAAAATAAATAATAAATAATTAAAAAAAAAAAAAAGAAATAAGTACAGCAGGAAGTTACAGAAAATGGAAGTGGACTGCAAAATGAAAACCTTAAGAAATTATAATTGCAAAATGGCAATTACTGTGATGTAACTCATGATCAGTAGGTCCTTGTAGGAAGGCATATGCCTGCCCTCAGGGTTAAAGACCATGAGGACATGATAATGACAAACACTTGGAGTATGACTGCAAGAAGAAGACTCAGGGAAACTAAGTAGTTTAAAGGGCTTTAGAGTATCTTTATTCAAAGGCAAGTATTTAAGAGTCATCCTAAGACCAGTTTGGATTTGTCAACTTCATAGGCAAATGAATGGGCAGTGGACATCTGTTGTTGTTCTGTTGCCCAGGATCCATGCTCCCTTCTGCTAACAGCACCCTGATCTTCCTTTCTACTGATTTGTGTTGACTTAGCTTTCTCCTATGATGTGGTGCTGACCATTCAAAGCATTCAATTCCACAGTCACATTGATTAATTCAAACATAAGCCAGTGATCCTATCAGAGCCACTGATGTACAGTCTTGGGTACTTTTGCTTCAGCTGAGGAGAAAGGAGTATATTCTCTTTTCCTGCTACAATCAGAGCTATGAAACTTAAAGCCTGAAATGTTGGAGGCCAACATGAATGAGAACTTGCCAAAGGAGGAAACCAACACTCAGAAAAGTAGCATTGAGAGACATAGAGGGAATGAGATAATATCCTGATGACATAATTTGAACCCCTGGATCAAGGTGTACCTACAGTCTGTCCCTTGAGCTTTTAAGTTACATAAGCCAATAAATTCCAGTGTTTATTTAAGCTTTTTGAGCTACCTAAGAAGTCCTGACAGAAGGAGAGAACTAAGAGTCCTTGGCCCCTTTGGAGAGAGTTTGCCTTGTGTTCCTTTGTGAGGAAAAACAATGGAGCACTTGAAGAAGGCTCTGGAGAAAAACAAAAGGCTGAGATTTGAGGATATCCCCGAGCAGAGCTAATCTTTCAGGGCATTAAAAGAGAGGGTCTAGATTGTGCCTTTTAGAAAAGCAAAGAAAATATTCTGGACTTTCACACAGAATCTTTGGGGATGAAGCAAACAGAAAACGATTTCAACAATAGTTGAAGTTTTATGGTGGTAACTAAAAGGCTCCATTGGCACTGTTGTGCCAGACTTCACAGACTTGCCTCTTGACTCGTAACCCACAAAGACGGCTTTGGGCTCTCAGAGAAAGACATTATTGACCTGGGTTTCCAAACTTTTCAAGAGATTTACTCCCTAGTAGGGATTATCTTGGTGTGGCATGCTGCTAGCGGTTACCAGAAATCCTTTCTTTTCTTCTTCCTTAAGAGTGGAATTTTACCTGGCACATGGACGTTCAGCTAGCGCCTCCACTACCCAGCCTACTTTGCAACTAGTTATGATCAGTGATAGGTGATTTGTTCTCACCAGTAGAAGTGGAAGAGTGTGAGTAGAAGAAATGTATGCGACTTCTATACCATTTGCTTAAAAGGAAATTGCCTGCCCTCCATCTCTGTACTTTCTCCTTCTAGCTTGATCTAATTTCAGATGATTAATGAGAACAACACCCTAGGGACTGCAGAAGCAGCAAGATGGAAGAAACAATGTTCCTGAATGATTAACTGAAGACTGGAAAGCTCTCCCACCAATCTGGACCACTCACCACTAGACTGTTTCTTGACCGAGAAATACATTACTATGTTAGTCAAGCCCCTGTATTTTAGGGCTCTTTTTTCCTATAGCACCTTAGCATCTATTCTAATATTCCTATTTTCTGAATCTTTCACCATAGCCTTCTCCACTTTTTCATAACAGATAGTTTCCATTCCACAATGTCTCCTTAGTTACACTCCATCTGTTCAGGGTCTTTTTGTCTCTTTTTAGGTTCTATAGGCTATTGCAGCCATCACCTTATTGCTTTCTCCTCTGACAACCATGCTGAAACTTTTATCAAACAATATTGAGAAAACATCTCTGCTCAAACGTTAAGAGAGAAGCCCCTCAGCTATTATACAGAACTTCATTTTGATCCATTTCTGAAAGACTTGCCTGCTTGGATTTTGTAAAGGGTATGTCTGTGTCATTCTTAATCATCAGGAAGACTTCACCTACTCTGCTAGTGACTCTCACTGAATGTTCCAGAACAAAATGCTCTCTCTCTCATTGGAATTTTAAATGTATAAAGTAGAGGGAAAAAAATAAAAGTTGATAAATTTTTTCCCATAAAATATCTGACACTTTTCTATTTTCTCAATTTCCGAAATGTGCATGGTCTGATTATTAAGAACCGAATCATCTTCCCCCAAAAGTCAAAGGATGTAATTGTCATACATTGTCCAGGGGCACTCTGCTGCTCTGTATGATCTCGTGGAGACTGTAACTGATCTCTGAGAGAAGCAGGTTGATAGATACTCACTGTAAAGCATGCCTTTAGTGTGACTCCATTGCTATCTCAATCTGTGTTCTTTCTGTGTCTTTTTTCTTCTCATACTATCAACTGAATTCATCACCCTTGACTGTATGTCTTTGATGTAAATGAAATGTTTTCTGCTTCTTCATAACTTTAACTTGATCCTGGTCCCTAAAGTACCTCAAGATCTCTCTCTACACCCTTTTATATTCTGTTCTTCCTGCCAGTGCCTGAATCTCACCGTATTTCCCCGTTTGAATTCTTGAGAGTGAGAATCTGACTGGTCCAGCTTGTCCCTGTTTGGACAAAACTGTTTTGTTCCAGGCTTTCTTGTAGGACTGGCTACCTTTGGGTTAGATACCCTCTCCCCTCCCTGAGTAAACTGGTATAACACTGTGGTATAACGGTTAATCGATACTGTGATGAACCATTACACCACAGTAATGAATATAAATGAATATAAAGTTGTAGACAGTGGCCAATTCTGGTGTTTATCTCCAGACTTCGTTTGGTGAGGATGGCACAAATAAATAAACTGGACAATTCTTTGTAGCAGGCTTCTGAAGTAGAATGAAGTCAAAAATTCTACTCAGTGGAAGTTTCCACCACAAAACCACATGGGAGGTGGGGGGGACAGCTCAGTATATCAATAAAACCTCACTCATGCTTAGTCATTGTAACCCCTCCTGCTTCCCACTGGCAACGACATTTCGAACCATCCATCAATGTCCCTGGGATCCCATGAGCAAAGGCTGTGTGAGTGGCAGGTTGAGGATCAGGTCAGCCACCAGAGAGCAAACCACAGGATGTTGAAACCCACCCTGAGTGGCCCATGTGCAGACCGCTGGCATATCATTCAACCTGAACTTCATTTGAGACAAGTGAAGTTGAGTAGGGCTTTGGCCCCCAAGAACTCCCTAAAGGGGTGGTTCTGAGATTGTTCCTCAGGTCTGCTTCTAGCTGACACATCTGGAAAAAAGAAAGTTTTCTGACCCAGACCAGCTGACTCAGCTTATCCAAGATCCTTACACCTACCTGCCCTCCACAAGGCTGGAAGGGAAGAGGACTACCAAGGGATGCTCAACACAATCCAGCAAGATTGCTAAGGAAATCCACGTTGGCCACTGGTGCTGATTGTTCTAACCCTTCACTCATAAGTGAGTAGACAGCAAAAAATAACTAGATGAAAGAAGAGAATCTGCCACCAGAAGACAGGTTCTCTTCTGAAGAGTCAGAGAAAATGACCTTCATTAACAGTAGTCATGGGGGAAAACTAAATAGAACTTCAAAAGAATTCTAACTGATACTCCCCATGAGATTTAAAGGATAATGCATAGATAAAATTAAAACGGGTTTCCATTAGATGGTATTAGAAAGTAGTCATTGAAAGCAAGAATGAATTCTTATAGATTTAAAAATATGATTGCGGGCTTCCCTGGTGGCGCAGTGGTTAAGAATCCGCCTGCCAATGCAGGGGACACGGGTTCGAGCCCTGGTCCGGGAAGATCCCACATGCCGCGGGGCAACTGGGCCCGTGAGCCACAACTACTGAGCCTGCGCGTCTGGAGCCTGCGCTCCACAACGAGAGGCCGCGACAGTGAGAGGCCCGCGCACCGCGATGAAGAGTGGGCCCTGCTCGCTGCAACTAGCGAAAGCCCTCGCATAGAAACGAAGACCCAACACAGCCAAAAATAAATAAATAAATAAATGTTTAAAAAAAAAAAAAAATATGATTGCAAGTAAATAAATAACTAAACAACTAAAAGCAAAACTGACAAGTGGCAGAATGGACATTTATGGAAATCAAATTAATGGGTTAGATCCACTGCTAGACTTCTCCTAGAACAGAGTGTAACCACAGTATAGTGTTGTGGTGGGATCCTAGACTTTGTAGTTAGACGACCTGTACTCAAATTGTAGCTCCACTCCTTTTCAGGTATTTCATCTTGTGCTACTTTAGTTATCTTTTCTAAGTATTGATCCTAGGTTTCAAGTCCTCATCTGTAACATTGAGCTAAATAGTGCCTCCTTCACTGGAGTGCCATAAGGATTAAATGATTAATTTATGCAAAATCTAAATGTCTGATACATAAAATACTTAACAAATGTTAGCTATCATTATCAATACCCAGTAAAAAGCAAAGAAGTGGAATTTTTAATAGAGAAGATAAAGAATGTAAAAGAGAGATATGGAAAATCAAACGTTATACGTATCTAATAGGTTGTTGAAGAAAACTTTTCCAGTTTTACAAAAATGGGTTACTAAGGCTGGTAGCTGAAAATAAGGAGATTCCAAGTGTGTGCTTTCTAAAGAGAAACACTAACAAGTAGGAACAGACTTACATGGTGTAATGAGAGATGACACAACAGTCCCTAGCCACTAATAGCACTGTTTTCCCCAGCCCCAGTCTATACCAGGAGAAAGGAGGAAGGTGAGGATTTTCAGAGAGTTCACATAAATGACTGTATATGATTCTCACTGCTTGTACATATTGTCTAGTGAAACCACTGTGAAGCTATAGACATAGCAGAAGCAGCAGGGAAAGATGACCTGCATCAGACTCGGTCCAGCATATTGATGAATCCTGAGAAATGTAAAATAAGTGGGAGGGTAGCAGTGAAGAATACTGTTCATTGTGAAGTCCAGGGGCTCTCTCTTTCTTTTTCTTTTTTTTAATTGAAGTATAGTTGAGTTACAATATTATGTTAGTTTTAGGTGCACAGCATAGTGATTCAGTATTTTTGCAGATTATACTCCATTATAGGTCAGTATAAGATAGTAAGTATAATTCCCTGTGTCATACAGTATATCCTTGTTACTTACCTATTTTATATACAGTGGTCCCATCCAAGGGCTCTCTCCTGACAGCTCAACTTGGGACAGTTTTAGGTGAGAGATTTGACAAAGGGTAGAGGAGTAAGGAAAAAATACAGAGGCACAAGTGGAACTTCAGATTAAACAGAGCTTAAGAGACATATTGACCAATAGCAATGTATGGACATTTGTTGGATCCTGATCCAAGCAAATATATTTTGTTTTAAAATTGGGAAATTTGGATTGTGACTGGGTATTTGATGATATTAAGAAACTATTATTAATGTTTAGGTGTGATAATAGTATTGTGGTTATGTTTTTAAAGTTATTTTCATTTTAGAGATATATATTGAAGTGTTAAATATAAAATATGATATCTGAGAATTGTTTCTAAACAACCAAAGAACACATGTGGGTACAGGTATTGATGAAAAAAGTTTTAAAAGTTTTTTTTAAAGCTTCAGTGTTTGAATAAAATAACAATTATCTGCTGTTTAAAAGAAGCAGACCTAGGGCTTCCCTGGTGGTTCAGTGGTTAAGAATCCACCTGCCAATGCAGGGGAGACGGGTTTGAGCTCTGGGCCGGGAAGATCTCACATGCCGTGGAGCAACTAAGCCCGTGCACCACAACTACTGAGCCTGCGCTCTAGAGCCCGCAAGCCACAACTACTGAGCCTGCGTGCCACAACTACCGAAGCCCATGGGGCTAGAGCCCATGCTCCACAACTGCAACAAGAGAAGCCACCGCAATGAGAAACTCACACCACAATGAAGAGTAGCCCCCACTCACCTCAACTAGAGAAAGCCCACGTGAGGCAACAAAGACCCAATGCAGCCAAAAAAAAAAAAAGAAGAATAAATAAGATAAATAAATTTAAAATAAATAAAAGAAGCAGACCTAAAAGAAAATATAAGTTTGAAAATAAGCAGAATAGGAAAATACTAGGCAAATGCTAGTCTAAAAACTCAATAATGGCATTATTAAGATCAGAATAAGTAATAGTCAATGAAAAAAATGAAACGAGATAAAAATGGACAGTTCAGAAGAACCGATGGCATAATTTTTCAAAAAGTTGTAGTAACGAAACTTGGCGTGTCAAACAATATCGCGTCAACTATGTAGAGCAAAAATTATTGGAAGCACAAGAAGATTTTGAGATAGTAAAAGGAAGTACAAATCAATTTGACTAACAACTATAGATAAAAGTATTCCAGAAGCAACATTTTAAAATAGATGGCAGTATTATAAAAGTTCAAAATAACCACATAAAATTATTTCTAGGAATTTAAAAGTGACTTGTAATTTCATTCATAAGTCATCCCAAAATGAGGTCAAAGGAGAATACAAAATACATCTTAGTAAGTGCAGAAAAGTCCCATTTTAGACCGTGGAGACACAACAGTGAACAAAATATAGCTATCCCTCAAGGAGCTTACATTCCAATGGGAGGAGACAGAAAATCAACCAAAAGGCAGGTAATGTGTCGGGCAGCAATAAGTGCTATGAAGAGGATTAGAGAAAAGTGAATGCAAAGTAATTAGGGGAGCACTTACGTCAGATCCAATGGTCAGGAAAGACCTTTCGTAAAGATGGCACGTAAACAGAGACCTGAGGAAAGCAGATAAGGGGGGGAGGAAGGGGGGGAGGTAAGCCTCCCAGGTAAAAGGGAAGGTAAATGCAACAGTCCTGAGAGGGCAGTTCACTCAGTTTACTCAATAAGGGAATTTTATAGCAATTTACAATGCCTCTAAATAAAAACAAACAACACTTTTAAAATGATAAACTGGAGAAATAGTTGTGTTAGATGAACAATATTTTTGAAATAATCTAATGTAGTTTGTCCTTTTCGAGTAGCCCTGTGACTTGGATGATGGTCAGGGGTAATTAGGACTCTTAACAGCAGGAATGCAGGAGATGGAAAGGTCAGTGTTCAGCTTCTGTCAAATGGCTTTGCCCAGAGAGAAAAGGATTTTCTCAATTCTTTGAGATCTCACTTTCATAATCATTAACTTGATCGTAGAGTTCCGCTACAAGTATTAAGTCGGGAGAACTCAGAAAACAAAGGCCATGCTTTGGAAGGCCATGCTACAAAGGCCATGCTTCCTGCTTATGCAGGAAGGAATAGAAGTCCATCCTTTCTTTTTCTATTGGAGTTTGGAGAAAAAGAAGGATGAAGTCGGATCCTGGGGATCTCACTTTCCTCCTCTTAGCATACAGGGGTCAGTAAAAAACATCCAGAAAACGTATCAGGGAAACTGAAGACCGTGGAGCTAGTGGACGGCTTCCCTGGGTCTAGGGAAGCCGTATCTAGTCTTGCTCAATGCGAGGGTCAACGATGTATGATGTGTGAGGGCTATAACGCAGCACCAGCAGAGGAAGGTGTTTGGAGAGACGGCTCCCCACCCCTGTGTGCGCCTTGCAGGGGAGCAAGACATTCCCATGTGCCTTCACGTGGGTGGCCCAAGGGCGTCGGCGGACGGGCAGGCCGCTGAGTGTCGGCTGCAGTGGGGGGAAAACGCCCACCTTGCTTCCTCCCAGGTGGTAAGGTGTGCATAGGTTATTTCAAGGTCTTTGTAGTCAGCCAAGTCCCCTCCGGAATGCAGGCAACTGCTTATCAGTCTATTCAAGAGCCATGTTTTCATTTTCTCTGTGGTTCCACAGTTATTTTAGTGAGACTTTATGTGAGTCTGCCTCAGGGAGCAGCAGTCTCGTTATCCGTACGCCAAAAAAAAGAGACTGGAATGGTTTCAGCCACCCCCCTCAATAATCTCCATCACCCCTTATTCTTTGAGGTGAACAGTTGACTTTCTCAAACTTACGTAAAGCGCTATACAAACCCAACTCTGGCTCCCTTCCAAACCTCTTACTGCCTGCAAGTCCCTCATACAAAGAAATTTTGTAATCATCAGTGGCTAACCAGATATCATTTTTGAACTCTATACGCTTAAAATGGACACTTGAACTTTGACATTTTGAAGTTTTCTTTTCTGAGGTGGGGAATAACAGCCTTCCATCTTTCCATTGGCAACTTTTGATCCTATCTCTCCTGGATCCGATTTTCTTCAGCTATTTTGAAATTCCGTCTTCCTCTCTAATAAAAGGCAGGCACCTCAGTAGAACTTCTGGGAATAAGGGAAATGAATTCAATCAGTCATTTATTTCTCATAGTACTTTCTTATGATTTCCCTCTTGTGTAATAAATATCTCAAAGAGAAGTATTGGGACAGAGGACTTATCAAGTGATCAAGGAATTCAGCCCTAAGTTTTGGCTAATTTAATTAATGCCTTCACAGCAACTTGGCCATCTTCTATGTCTTCTCCTTCTCCTGTCTTCTATTTCATCTCATCAGGCAAATCTGGATGTTAGAAGGTAAAAAGAATCTCTATAGGTACTCACTTCCTCTTTTAACCCTCTTTCTCCCACATCTCGTGAGGTCACTTTTGTTTTGCTCCTAACACACTCCTCTGACCGTGTTTCCCTAGTTCCCTCTCAAATGTTCATTCTTCTTTCTGCTTTTGTGACTTCATTATGTGCCTGCAGCGCCGCTTCAGGCAACTTCCGCAGGCTCCAATACCTGGGAGCTACTGCCCTTCAACATTATTAAGACTATTAAGTTGTTTCTTGTTAAAATGCAGATTCCTGAGCCCCAGATAAATCAGAAACTGTCAGCGAGTCTTGGGATTCTTCATTTTACGAGCTTCCCAGATAATTATGATATGCACTAAAACTTAAGAAGTAAAAAATAGATAAGGCCTTCAGTCCTCTGAATTCCTGATTCTTTGGTTCCCTTCTTCCTTCTTGGGAAATTAATGGAACACCCTGGCCTCACTTTCTGGTCTCTAGTCTTTCTTCCTCCCTTTTTTTCTCATTTATTCATTCATTCTCTCTCTCTCTCTCTCTCTCTGTTTTCCTCTGACTCTCCTGCCCAGTCCTGACTTTGACCTGGCATTTAAGGACATCATGGCAGTATCTGGAACATTAAAAGTATCTGCTACTCTTTATAAAATTTTTGAAAAAGAAAAGAAAAGAAGGAAAGAGAAGAAAAGGAAAAAGAAAAGAAAGGAAGAGAAAAGAAAACTAACTTTGGCAAGAGCTGCTGGACCAAAATCTCCCTGGAGCTTTGGACACGTAGACTACAACCTAGAAAATGGTAAAGAGCCAGGAAACCCCAAAATGAGCACAGCTGGGATCCATAAAGTACCCGCTCTCTGATTCAGGGAGAAGCATGAAAACAGCTGACCTGTTGCTCCAGCATTTCTGCTCCATCATCTGGAATGTGTGATAAATGGCTATTTAAAAGCTGACATTGTCCTGTCTCCTTTATCCTTCACCACAATTTCACTGCTTATTTTTGAGAAAGTTTCCATCCTACAGCCCTTGTGTAAAAAGGCTTATTAATTCTTCCACGTGGTTTTAGAGGTCTGTGTGAGCAGAAAATGAAGCAATCTCTTCAAAGCCTGTTGGCTGCAGAAGTGGGTAACACAGGCAAAGTCTGTGGTGGTTGTTTTATTAAAAACAAAAAGCTAAAAGAAAACTGTTTAGAGATTTACTGTTCTTTATTGCAATCAATGTTATTGAAAAGGTGCATTTAATTAAATTATGGTTAATAAAAATATATTTAAACTATATTTAAAGGAATTTTGTAGTAATCTGGGGTTCAAATAATTAATTTTTGCATTGTGCAAATAATTTTTCTGCTCTGACTTGTTTTGCAAACCCCCATTTTCCTTAAAGTGGAGACATTTCTGTCTCATGGAGTGTTTTGCTTTAAATGTTAGGAGAAACACAAATGCTATAACCATGTTTACTTTGCATAAGAAACAAGGGTAATTATATGTAAGTTAACTGGTGAGTATCACCGTTTATAAAAAACATTACGTGGAAAGTGGACTGAAAAATGTTAGCTGGCTCTAGAATCGTCTCAGATGACCAGGCTTTATGTCCAAAAACTATATAACTTCTTTCACCTGAAAAAAGATCTATTTTATCATCATCAGTTGGTTTTTAAAATAACACATTCTGTTTTATTTGCAAAAGTTCACAAAGAGACCTATTTGATTTGCCGAATTTAAATAATTTATAGACAGATAGCTTTCCTAGAGATAGGAAGGGGGAAAAAGTAACAGCGGCACCCATGGAGAATTATCTTCCAAATACCGCCTGTAAGTCTGGACTTCACATCAAGATCTGGCAAACAGACAGTACTGAAATTGTCAGCTCTCTGAAATAATCACACCCACTGTCAGTCAGAGGTTTTGCAATTGAATTAATGCACATTTCTCCCTTACACAGCGACACTCCCCCCTTGAATTCCCATTCTTCTCACTTACTTTTATAACAACTTTATTAATTGCCACCTCCCTCTGCTGTGCAAACTCACAAGAGGACGTATAGGCCAGGGACCTAGACTGATAGATTAAAAAAAAAACCTGTGTGTATGGGAAAAAGACGAAACAGGGAAAGAAAGCCCCAACCCCTGAATAGCTTCAATATGCCTGTCCCAAGTCTGATAAACATCTCTTTCATACTTTCATACTAAATATTGGCTGGAAGTACTTTTACATAAAGGAAAAAGAAGACCTTTTTATGTCTTTCAAAGGTGAGCACAAGATCAAAGCAGCCAGGATGGAAGTTTCTTGACTGGAATTCCACCAACACAGATGGAAAACCCATTAAAAAAAAAAAATCTATTCACAAATAAAAATAAGCCACTAGGTTTTAAGAGCTCTGGCCCGTGTTATGTGGGACATCAGGAACCAATTAAATTGCTCTCCCCTTCTTGTTTATCCTAAATAATATGGTCTTTTCCCTCCTCTGATTTTACCAGCTCATGCCCCTGTGGTGGGGGTCTTTTCTTTCACTCTTTATTAAGGTTCTTTCCCCATAGCACACAGAAGCTGGTAGAAGGTCGAAAGCCTGCATTTTATCATGCTAAGGAAAAATAACTAAACATCTACCTTCTAACATGTAGTATATTCTTCTGCCCCCAAAAGACAGTTCGCAGTTGGTTCATGGTTGAGTGCATCAATATGTTGACTCACGATAGCCAACCATTGACAATTATTCGTTTTTCATTTGTTTAAACTTTTCACCTCCCTCCTGAGCTTATAATGGAACATATTCTTCATGTTCTGCTTTTAGTTTTCCTTTTTAAGGCTTAGGCACATGGCTCAGTTCTGAGAAAGCCAGGCTTAGTGCCTTATTGTGAAATATGGACTATAAAATGACATCAATCTTTCCAGTTACTGTCTGAGAACAAACCACTCAGCGTGTCTGTTTCCCGTCTGTCCACCAGGACCACAGTCCCGGTAGAGGGTACTATGTCTCATGTCTACACATCAACACATCTGCATATCTGCTCCAAGGGTTTACTCCGAGGAGCAGGGTGGATATTACACATTGGAAAGAGCTACCGGTGAAGCTCAGAAAACCACAAGTCACATGGCTCTTGAACTTGTACAATATACAGACATGATCATCCTTGTACATTTTGCCATAAAAAACAAATGGGGAAAGAGAAGGAGCTTGGGCCAATGCCCTTTTGAATCTATCCAGAGTGACTAAGAGAACACTGGAGCCTCAGTGTGCTTAGGTAAGAGCGGACAACGACCTCACAGACTTTTTGGAGCTTCTGCTCCCTGTGAATTCCAATCGGTGAGTTCAAAGTTCAATCACGTGTCTTGTTAATGTCCAGATAATTATGCCAGGAAATGATGGAGGAAATATTATCTCTAAGTTGAAACATAGCTTTCATCTCATATCCATAATAACCCAAAGGCTTAGCCTCCCCATCCCAGGGGCTCACCAAGAAATACTTTTTCCTCAATAAATGCCTTCACTGTTCCACTCAGATCTGCTCAGTGCCTGCCATTTACAACTGTACAGTATCTCACACTTTTCTCTTTAACTCAACCACTGAACTAAACTCTGTACCTTCGGGGACAGTTTATTGTCTTTTTGCCTTGCTGTCTCTACAATAGTGCTACTTTGAGGGCTTTTCCAGGAAACAGAAAGGAAGAGTTGCCTTCCTAGAAACTGCCTAGTGGCCTGGCATAACCAGATATGTCCAGGTTGCCTAGTAGAGGTCATTCAAACTTGAGTGGTGACAAAGTGTAATGGGGGTCGGAGGGAATCAGACTAGGAGAAAGGAAACCGAAATTTGGCCAAATCTCATTTTCAAAGACAGCACCTAATCTCTAGACTCAGTGTTCTAAATTATTGAAGGGATACAAAAATTAACATTCACAGAGTAGATACAATATTCCATGCACTTCTTAAACTTTTTATATTTCACACAAAACCCTTGCAAAGAAAGGTTTTCTCATGAAGAAACTGGAGCTCGGACAGGTTAATTTGCCCAGGGTCACAAAGCAGAAAAGTAGCAGAGCAGAGATTTGAATCTTTGTCTAGTTTCAAAGCTATTGCCTCCCCTAAGAATACATGCATGAAAGCATTATGCTCAGTGCATAGATACTGCTTGAGAAAGGTTCTTTTTCCTTCCAAATTTCCTTCTAGCTTTAAAATACAAATTCTATTGTAAATTCCAAGCTTCAGACCTATTCATTTATGCAAATCACATAGCTCACTGCACACACATCAAGGCACTATCTGCTGAATTCCCCACTTTTGGTTCTCACCAGACGACTCTCCCTTTTAACATCTTCACTTCTTTCAAGCAAAATTTCTTGCTACCCTCTTATTCCAGTGTTCCCACATTCCCATCTTTGATGCCTATCAGGTTATGCCCTCCCCTCCAATACCATTTGCCAAGTTCTGATGCTTTTTTGTATGCTAAGAGCTCTTGAAATTTCAACCTTCATTAAAGGTCTTTTCAGAGTAAGTTAAAATAAGTGTAGTAATTTCCTGACCCCTCAATGACATAATTGACAATTGATTTTCATTACCAACTTGTATTCAAGTGAAAATATACAATATACTATATGTTATATATATCATAATGTCACAGATAATTATATTATATTATATATAATTATTATGTTATATATAATGTTATATACATATTATAATGTTATATGTAATACATTATATATTATAATGTGTATATTTATAATGTCATATATAACATGTTATATATTAAAATGTTGTATAACATATAGTGTATTGTATATTTTATATATACAACATATAATTACCATATATAGTGATGTATAACATATACTATATACAAATCAATGTATAAAATATCTAAATTATATTATGTTATACTATGTATATATTGCCTGTGGATAACTGTGAAAACATACACATACACACACTTCATAAGAAAAACAAATAATTTTTAATATCAGTGCAGTCTAAGTCATATTTAGAAAAGCAGCACTTTCCAAAAGGAAATAAAATCTGCAAAGATCCAACTCTGCCCACAATGAAGTCAACCTTTTATAGGAATAGCAGAGGATTTTTGTCCCTGGAAACCACATGGTCTCCCAGCTCTCCAATCCCAAATGAGGTATTTGTGGTGGTCTTTCCCTAACAAAGGAATGTCCCCCACATGCACACACAAAGCAAAGAACTGCTGGGAGCTTTGAACTGACATTTGCGCTAGGAATCAAGCTCTCCAACTGTGGGATCCCCTTCCCTCAGCAGCCTTTCAGAGGGAAATAACTTTAGCCAAGCCTGGCCTGGGAAGGGGAGCCTGAGATGAAGACAGCAGAAGACTTCCTTCTCCTCGGGTGGCAAATCCCGGAGGTTGTGACCTTTTTTCCCCTGTTAAGGTTATTCTCATACCAAGACATCTATTTCTCCACAATTTTTTTTTTTTTTAATGCAGTACGCGGGCCTCTCACTGTTGTGGCCTCTCCCGTTGCGGGACACAGGCTCCAGACGGGCAGGCTCAGCGACCATGGCTCATGGGCCCAGCCGCTCTGCGGCATGTGGGATCTTCCCGGACCGGGGCACGAACTTGTGTCCCCTGCATCAGCAGGCGGACTCTCAACCACTGCGCCACCAGGGAAGCCCTCTCCACAATTTTATATTCCCCTTTTTTCCCCAAACTCAGAGAATGTGTGAAAACAGGCATCTTTCTCAAATGTGACGTTAGTGATGCTGCTGCTGCTGGTCCTATTTTTGGTTTTGTATTTGAACAATTTTACTTTGAAGTCAAATTGTTCAAATACAAAACCCACCTTCTAATAAGTGGTTATTAGAAGGTGGGTTAAAAGAATTGGCAGGTGGGGGAGAAGGCAGGAAAGGAATACTCCAGGTAGGATGGAAAAGAAGTCCTGCAACTATCTCTGTACTTTCGACAAATGAAATTCCCCCAAAGATGTCTATTTTAGGTTATTTTTACTTACTTTTAAAGATTCCATCTCTATTACCCTAAGGGAATAACATTTGTAGACTTTTAAAATTATTATTTCCCTTGGGCTTCCCTGGTGGTGCAGTGGTTGAGAATCTGCCTGCCAGTGCAGGGGACACGGGTTCGAGCCCTGGTCCGGGAAGATCCCACATGCCGCGGAGCAACTAGGCCCGTGAGCCACAACTACTGAAACTGCGCGTCTGGAGCCTGTGCTCCGCAACAAGAGAGGCCGCGACAGTGAGAGGCCCGCGCACCGCGATGAAGAGTGGCCCCCGCTCGCCACAACCAGAGAAAGCCCTCGCACAGAAATGAAGACCCAACACAGCCAAAAATAAATAAGTAAATTTTTAAAAATTATTATTTCTCTCCCACCCTGAGCTGAAGAAAGGAAAGAAAAACAAAGGAAATCTGGAACCTGGCACTATTTCTCTCTCCTCATCAGCTTTTTCTCTTACTCACTTCCTCTTCTTGTCCTACCAGGGATCGCAGTCCAAACCCTGCCCACAGAGACTGGTCAGCGAGCAAAAGAAACCACCTCAGCACTCTGCACACTCATAACCTCAGTACTAGAGTCTCAAGTTTTTAGAGTTGCGTTATACAAGCCACTCTTCTTAGTGTAAGGGCATCCTATTTCCTGGAAAAAAGAAATGCTAAAATCACACAGGAGAATGAACCCAGACCTAAATATATCTTCAACGTGCTTCCACAAAACTCTTTTGCTGCAGGGAATAAGGTCCCAACTTTCTCATTCTCAATTCTATTCTCTCAGAATAGAAGAACTGGTGAAATACTGCTCCACAAAGGCAAATCAGGACGATCAAAATCCTACTGGTAGGAGACCTGGAGGGTAGCTAGCTGTCTGGATATTTTCCAGCTTCAGATGAGTTAGATATCAGGGAAGAAGTTATTTGACAATGTGACCAATAATATCCCACTACTCAGGAACTACAGCACTCTTTCTACTCCATTCTTCCTCTTGCACTAACACCCTGGCAGAGGGTGAAATATTATGATAATTAACACGCTTGTCCAAGGAAGAAGTGAGAAGAACTCCAGAGAATGCCCAGAGCTATCAATAACAGGAAAAACCTATTTGGGAATGCCTGGTAGAAAGGGGTGACTGAAAAAGGAGTACTGTGCATCCTGAAATGAATGGTGTGGCTCTGGAACCCAACTCAGCGGGAACTTTCTACTCTAAGAGACCACGTACGTTACCTGTTGGTTTAAACATTTATGCAGAGACATCGAAACGCTAAAGAAACATATAATTTCATTAGAGGAATTTTCTAGGAACTGATCCAGGCAAAGGGCAGATGCTATAGAAATGGAAAATAATGAACTTAGTTGAGAGGTACGCAATATGGTAACTTTTTTTTCTTTCTTTTTTTTTTGCCACACCGCACAGCTTGCGGGATCTTAGTTCCCTGACCAGGGATTGAACCCACACCCTCGGCAGTGAAAGTGCAGAGTCCTAACAACCGGACTGCTGGGGAATTCCCAAGGCGTAGGGTAACTTTGAAAAGAGAGCTGATAGTACATGGCCCATGGCTCCTAGGAAAGTAAAGAGGCAAAATTGACCTCATTGATAAGAATTTTATGAGATCAGATGAAAAATGCCCATCAAAATGGTCTCCAGAAATCCTCAGAAAGACCTATGCAGTCTCTTGTTTAGAGAGTGATGACAGAGGGTGATGACTTTGAGGACTGAATCCTGCTCTTGGGAAGACATTCTGCTGCCCTCAAGCCAATTCTGAGGTCACTTTGTCAGGCCAGCAGTCATTTAGAGAAGGAGTCAATAAAAAGGAAAGTCTTAGAGGTAGGGGATTGCCCCCCAACTTCCTAGAGCACATGGAGGCAGGGGATCTGAAGGCCTTGGCCCAGATCTCTCTCATTGGGCTGGATTTGTTGAGGTAGGAGTTGATTCCTAGGCAATCCAGATATCTGGATGGATTTTAAAATAGCATTGGTGTGCTCTTGATTAAAATGGAGACAAGAGATTGAGCTCATAGAAGCCACCATATGTGATCAGCAGGAGCTTCTTGGGGTTTGGTGGAAAATTCCAAGAAGCGCTCCTCGAACCATATGGTTTCCCTAAGAGTTCTAGGAAAACTCCTTAAGCCTAGATTCCTAAGGATCCAGATATAGTAGGAAGTACTCTCTTATTGCGGGGAGGGGAGGGTGGAGGGAAGGGTAAGTTTTATATTCAAAAGTATTTTAGGGCTTCCCTGGTGGCGCAGTGGTTGAGAGTCCGCCTGCCGATGCAGGGAACACGGGTTCGTGTCCCGGTCCGGGAAGATCCCACATGCCGCGGAGTGGCTGGGCTGGTGAGCCATGGCCACTGAGCCTGTGCATCCGGAGCCTGTGCTCCGCAACGGGAGAGGCCACAGCAGTGAGAGGCCCGCGTACCGCAAAAAAAAAAAAAAAAAAAAAAAAATTAATGCATGTAATTCTCATTTGAACAATCAAATAATTTTAAATTGTTTCCAAGCTGGCATTTACAGTGCATATAATTCCTAGCTTACCAATAGCTGTTCTCATTGTACCAGATTTACTTTCTCCATTTCTCTTTGTCAGCTGCATTTAGTCTCTTAGTGAACCGGTGTTTAGCATCTAATCTACCTAACTTTTGCTTACATAAATTTGTTGCCATCTCCAGTGGATTTATTCCCCAGGTTTTTCAGAAGGCAAAGTATCTATGTTAAACTGAATGACAGAAGATGAGTAGTCCTAACATTGACTAGTCACATGACCTTGGGAAAGCTACTGATATCTAATTCAAAATGGATTCGGTAATAGTGTCTGCCCCACAGAGTTGCTTTGAGGATTAATTGAGGTGACATATGTGTGACACTGACTGGCCTATAACAACTGCCTAATGAGTGGAGTTCCCCTCTGAGATGTCTGGGTGGTGGACCCTTCTGGGACTCTTCTGTTTCCTACTTGGCATCACGTCAGGCAGCCACTAGCTGAATATATTATCTGACCTCCTCAAGTCTCTTTATGTACTTCTCCATTCTCAGACCTAGAAATATGGTGTAATTCCTCCCCTAAAACCCAGAGTTACTTTCTCAGCTTCTTCAAACCTTTGCTCCTCACCATTGCACTGAATACTATTTCCCCCAAGTTCCTTCTGGCCCCCATTCCATGCCCTTCGCCCTCCTGTGCTGGCAGCATCTTCTAACTCCATAACTTTTCTCATCCTCTTTTTGGGGGTCCACAGCCCCATCCACAATCAGTCTGCCTGCTATGACGACTCCAGCGACCTTCTCTGTAGTTCAGCCTCCAGAGAGAGATAGTCCAGCTCTCGAGAGATTTTAAAAATAACAGGAAAAAACGATGATATAGGCATTCAGGGGAAGCTAATAAACAGTTCCGTGTGATTGGGAAACCTACATTCTGGGAGTTAAATGCAGAGTTCATGGAGAACCAGGAAATGTCTTCACTCCCCACTTCATTCCAGGTCCTTCTCCAATCTGAGCAGCACTGTTTGAGTTCTTAGTATTTTAGAGAGATGGTCTCATTTCATCTTAAACTAAGCCTGTAAGTAGACACATTTATTATCATCACCCTCATTTTATAGATGTTGAAACTGAAGCTTACACTGATATTCAGGGTCCCATGGGCAGGGAGTAACTCAGACATTCTGGCTCCAGGGCCTGTCCCCTTAACCACTGCTCTAAACTCAAGGATTCAAGGCTACTATGGTTTTCAGGCTAAGAGAAAGTAACTATCTTAGCCTAACCAGTTTTTCTAAGACTTTGGACCCTGATTATCCTACTGATACATTTTTTTTGTTTGTTTTTTTTTTGTTTTTTTTTCTGTATGCGGGCCTCTCACTGTTGTGGCCTCTCCCATTGCAGAGCACAGGCTCTGGACGCACAGGCTCAGCAGCCATGGCTCACGGGACTAGCCGCTCCGCGGCATGTGGGATCTTCCCGGACCAGGGCACAAACCCGTGTCCCCTGCATCGGCAGGCGGACTCCCAACCACTGCGCCACCAGGGAAGCCCTACTACTGATACATTTTAATGAGCCTAGCAGAAAGGATCTGACAAAGATAAAAATGTTAGTACACTGCTCTCAGAGCTCCAGAATTTTCCATAGCATTAAGGTAATAAACATAATAGCTGCCATTGAGAATTAACTATGCGATGGTGCTACAGTAGGAGCCTTCCGTATTTCACTTAGTTCTTAAAATGACCCTTCCAAGTACTTATTATTATCCTCACTTTATAAGAGAAAACTGAGGCTTAAAAATCCTTAAGTAACTAAGTAGATGAGATGGGATTTAATTCAGGTCTCCCAGTCTCCAAAGCCCTTGCTCTTTCCAAGATACTGTCTTCTAATTATTTTCTTTACTTTTCGAAAAAGCATGCATTGAAATCTTGTCCTATAGTCTCTGACCTATGACCATCTTTAATTCTGTATGAAAAGATTTAAATGAAAAAGAGATTTAAATGATTCAAGTAATCAATTTCTGATTATCTCAAGTTGCCAAACAAAGTGAATTTATCCCATGAGCCAAGACCTTTCACCAAGAAAAGGAATAAAGCAAACACATTATTTTATCTTTCGTTATGTGGTTTTCGACTCCCAGTGAAAGGAACTCAGCTGTAAAATTAAGAAACAAAAACCAAATGGTTCACAATGAAGTTCTGGAATCTATTCTCTTTAACAGGTAAGAGAAGGGGGAGAAGGGAGGAACTGGGCTAAATAACTAAAGGAATTTTGGAAAGATCATATTCCATGGAAAGAGCGTGAGGGTTTGGGTTCTAATCCCAGTTCTGCACAAATCATATGTTCTTGAATCAGTCACTTTTATATCTCTGAGATACAGTTTCCTCATCTGTAAAATGGGGCCAATATCTACCTTGCTCAACCCATTAAATTGATGGAAGAATTAAAACGAAAGAAGATGTATGAAAGTATTTTATAATTTTAAAAGTCTATTTGAATACATCGCTCTGCCATCATCATTGCCTTTGGAGTTAGATGGATCAGTCCTCATTCAGTCACTCGCCGTATCTGGGATGTTGCTCAGGTCGCCTAACCTCTCTGTCCTTCCACTTCTCATTTATAAAATGGATGTAGTGAATGTATGTTACCTAATTCTGGTTAGTTACCAGAATTTAATCCCCCCTTCTGTCATCCTAGCATTATCCATACTTTTCATTCAGGAAGCCACCTCTCCCCCATGGAGTTTAGAAATTTTAGGTCACCTGACTGCACCTTCAGTTTGAAAGATTAGTCTTGATTGAACTAAGAAAATCAGGGACTACAATCCACCTTGTCATAGGGATTGATTTATAAGTAGCATAATCTGATAACCCAAGAGACTGGTTCAGAAATAAGCAAATTTAATAACCCCCGCTGACCAATGAAAGGCACTGGAGGTTTGCAGATGAACTGGAGCATTGGGTAAGAAGTTTTCTCGTTCTTAAGAGATAGTACCTTAGGCGGGGAGTCAAGATGGCGGCATGGGAAGACGTGGAGTTCGTGTCTCCCTGTAACTAGGACACCTGCTGGACGCTGGTGGGGGACCCTCAATGCCCAAGGAGACAGGAGGAAGCCCCAAGTGAACTGGTAGGACGTGGGAGGACTGACGGGGGGAGGAGAAGTGGAGGACGGACAGGACCAGTGCCCCTGAGGGGTGGCTGAGAGGGGAGAGGGGTTCCCACGCCTGGAGGGACCCTTGGGGGCTCAAACTGGGGGGAATGCACTGAGCGTTTCACCTGCCAAATCGGCAGGGGAAGTCTGCCGGGTCCTACACCCTCAGAGGCCCCGTCTGGGCCACAATGGTCCTGGGGGCGTAGGAGGGAGGGTGGGGGGAGAACAAGAGAGGCAGGCAGGAGGGGCCCTACAGAATGCAGGAGCAGGAGAAGAGTGGAGGGCGTCTGCCCCGCCCACTTGGGCAAGGAAACCTGCTGGGCTCCCAAGCGGGGTCCCCCACTCTGTTGAGCCTAAGCCCCACGCCCCACACTCACCAGGATCTTTTCCAGCCCTGTGGGTCCTAAGCATAGGCCCCACCCACCACCCAGACCCCACCCCTGCCTAGGCCCCACCCTCCACAGCCAAGGCCTTTTCCTCCTTTATTTTTGTTTTTTTCCCTTTTCTTTTTTTCCTTTTTTTTTTTTTTTTTTTTTTTTTTTGCGGTACGCGGGCCTCTCACTGCTGTGGCCTCTCCCGTTGCGGAGCGCAGGCTCCGGACACGCAGGCTCAGCGGCCACGGCTCATGGGCCCAGCCGCTCTGCAGCATGTGGGATCTTCCCAGACCGGGGCACGAACCCGTGTTCCCTGCATCGGCAGGCGGACTCTCAACCACTGCGCCACCAGGGAAGCTCTTTCCTTCTCTTTTTTACTATTGTGGTTCTTTTTTACCTTCCATTTGTTGTTTCAGCTCTACTTTTATTTTTATATTCTTTCTAATATATCTGTTACTTTCCTAGTCTAATTTTATTTTTTACTCTTTGTTATTGTTCTCCTTTTCTTTTTTTCTACCCTGTGCAGCTTGTGGGATCTTGGTTCACAAGCCAGAGGTCAGGCCAAAACTCCTGCAGTGGGAGCTCCGAGTCCGAACCACTGGACTAATAGAGAACCTCAGACCCCAGGGAATATTCATCTGAGTGAGGTCTCACAGAGGTCCTCATCTCAGCATCAAGATGCAGCTCTACCCGACAGCTTACAAACTCCAGTGTTGGACTCCTCAGGCCAAACAACCAGTAAAACAGGAACACAATCCCACCCATTAAAAAAAAAAAAGAGAGAGAGACAGTAAAAAAATATGTCACAGATGAAGGAGCAAGGTAAAAACCTACAAGACCAAATAAATGAAGAGGAAATAGGCAATCTATCTGAAAAAGAATTCAGAGTAATGATAGTAAAGATGATCCAGGATCATGCAAATAGAATGGAGGCATGGATTGAGAAAATACAAGAAATATTTAACAAAGATCTAGAAGAACTAAAGAACACACAAACAGAGATGAAAAACACAATAACTGATATGAAAAATACACTAGAAGGAATCAATAACAGAATAACTGAGGCAGAAGAACAAATAAGTGAGCTGGAAAACAAAATGGTAGAGACAACTGCCAAGGAGCAGAATAAAGAAAAAGGAATGAAAAGAATTGAACACAATCTCAGAGACCTCAGGGACAGCACTAAATGCACCAACATCTGAATTATAGCGGTCCCAGAAGAAGAGAAAAAGAAAGGATCTGAGAAAATATTTGAAGAGATTATAGTGGAAAACTCCCCTAACATGGGAAAGGAAATAGTCACCCAAGTCCAGGAAGTGCAGAGAGTCCCATACAGGATAAACCCGAGGGGAAACACACCAAGACACATATTAATCAAACTAACAAAAATTAAATTCAAAGAAAAGTTATTAAAAGCAGCAATGGAAAAAACATACAAAGGAATCCCCATAAGGTTATCAGCTGATTTTTCATCAGAAACTCTGCAGCCAGAAGGCAGTGGCAGGATATACTTAAAGTGATGAAAGAGAAAAACCTACAACCAAGATTACTTTACCCAGCAAGGATCTCATTCAGATTTGATGGAGAAATCAAAAGCTTTTCAGACAAGCAAAAGCTAAGAGAACTCAGCACCACCAAACCAGCTTTACAACAAATGCTAAAGAAACTTCTCTAGGCGGGAAACACAAGAGAAGAAAAAGACCCACAAAAACAAACCCAAAACAATTAAGAAAATGGTAATAGGAACATACATATCGATAATAACCTTGAATGTAAATGGATTAAATGTCCCAACCAGAAGACACAGACTGGCTAAATGGATACAAAAACAAGACCCATATATATGCTGTGTACAAGGGATCTACTTCAGACCTAGGAACACATATAGACTGAAAGTGAAGGGATGGAAAAAGATATTCCATGCAAATGGAAATCAAAAGAAAGCTGGAATAGCAATTCTCATATCAGACAAAATAGACTTTAAAATAAAGACTGTTACAAGAAATAAGGAAGGACACTACACAATGATCAAGGGATCAATCCAAGAGGAAGATATAACAATTATAAATGTGTATGCATGCAACAGAGGAGCACCTCAATACATAAGGCAAATGCTAACAACCATGAGAGGGGAAATCAACAGTAACACAATAATAGTAGGGGACTTTAACACCCTACTTACACCAATGGACAGATCATCTAAACAGAAAATAAATAAGGAAACAGAAGCTTTAAATGACACAATAGACCAGATAGATTTAACTGATATTTATAGAACATTCTACCTGAAAGTGGCAGAATACACTTTCTTCTCAGGTACACATAGAACATTCTCCAGGACAGATCACCTCTTTGGTCACAAATCAAGCCTCAGAAAATTTAAGAAAATTGAAATCATATCAAGCATCTTTTCTGACCACAACACTATGAGATTGGGAATTAGTTACAGGAAAAAAAACTGTAAAAAACACAAATACATGGAGGCTAAACAGTGCACTACTAAATAACCAAGAGATCACTGAAGAAATAAAAGAAGAAATAAAAAAATACATAGAAACAAATGACAATGAAAACACGACAACCCAAAACCTATACAACACAGCAAAAGCAGTTCTAAGAGGAAAGTTTATAGCAATTCAGTCTCACTTCAAGAAACAAGAAAAATCTCAAATAAACAATCTAACCCTACACCTAAAGCAACTAGTGAAAGAAGAACAAAGAAAACCCAAAGTCAGTAGAAGGAAAGAAATCATAAACATCAGAGCAGAAATAAATGAAATAGAAACGAAGAAAACAATAGCAAAGATCAATAAAACTAAAGGCTGGTTGTTTGAGAAGATAAACAAAACTGATAAACCCTTAGCCAGACTCATCAAGAAAAAAAGGGAGAGGATGCAAATCGATTAAATTAGAAATGAAAAAGGAGAAATCACAACTGACACCACAGAAATACAAAGGATTATAAGAGACTACTACAAACAACTATATGCCAATAAAATGGACAACCACGAAGAAATGGACAAATTCTTGGAAAGGTACAATTTTCCAAGACTAAACCAGGAAGAATTAGAAAATTTAAACAGACCTATCACAAGTAATGAAACTGAAACTGTAATTTAAAATCTTCCAACAAACTAAAGTCCAGGATCAGATGGCTTCAAAGGCAAATTCTATCAAACATTTGAAGAAGAGCTAACACCGATCCTTCTCAAACTCCTTCAAAAATTGCAGAGGGAGGAAGACTCCCAAATTCATTCTACAAAGCCACCATCACCCTGATACCAAAACCAGACAAAGATATCACAAAAAAAAGAAAATTATAGACCAATATCACTGATGAACATAGATGAAAAAATCCTGAACAAAATACTAGCAAACAGAATCCAACAAGATAGTAAAAGGATCATACACCATGATCAAGTGGGATTTATCCCAGGGATGCAAGGATTCTTCAATATACGCAAATCAATCAATGAAATACACCATATTAACAAATTAAGGAATAAAAACCATATGATAATTTCAACAGATGCAGAAAAAGCTGTGGACAAAATTCAACACCCATTTATGATAAAAGCTCTCCAGAAAATGGGCATAGAAGGAACCTACCTCAACATAATAAAGGCCATACGTGACAAACCCACAGCAAACATCATACTCAATGGTGAAAAGCTGAAAGCATTTCCACTAAGATCAGGAACAAGACAAGGATGTCCAGTCTGGCCACTCTTATTCAACATAGTTTTGGAATTCCTAGCCATGGCAATCAGAGAAGAAAAAGAAATAAAAGGAATACAAATTGGAAAAGAAGAAGTAAAACTATCACTGTTTGCAGATGACATGATACTAGATACACCCTAAAGATGCCACCAGAAAACTACTAGAACTAATCAATGAATTTGGTAAGGTTGCAGGATACAGAATTAATGCACAGAAATCTCTGGCATTCCTGTACACTAACAACGAAAAATCAGAAAGAGAAATTAAGGAAACAATCCTATTTACCATCACAACACAAACAATGAAATACCTAGGAATAAACCTACCTAAGGAGGAGAAAGACTTGTACTCAGAAAACTGTAAAACACTGATGAAAGAAAGTGTTTATGTCAAAGATGACATAAACAGATGGAGAAATATACCCATGTTCTTGGATTGGAAGAATCAATATTGTGAAAATGACTATACTACCCAAAGCAATCTACAGATTCAATGCAATCCCTGACAATCTACCAATGGTATTCTTCACAGAATTAGAACAAAATATTTTACAATTCGTATGGAAACACAAAAGACCCCGAATAGCCAAAGCAATCTTGAGAAAGGAAACCGTAACTGGAGGAATCAGGCTCCTCACCTTCAAACTATACTACAAAGCTACAGTAATCAAGATAGTATGGTACTGGCACAAACACAGAAATGTAGATCAATGGTACAGGATAGAAAGCCCAGAGATAAACCCATGCACATGTAGTCACCTACTTTACAACTAAGGAGGCAAGAACATACAATGGAGAAAAGACAGCCTCTTTAATAAGTGGTGCTGGGAAAACTGGACAGCTACATGTAAAAGAATGAAATCTAACACCATACATAAAAATAAACTCCAAACGGATTAAAGACCTAAATGTAAGACCAGACACTATAAAACTCTTAGAGGAAAACATAGGAAAAACAATCTTTGACATAAGCCACAGCAAGATCTTTTTTACCCACCTCCTAGAGTAATGAAAATAAAAACAAAAATAAACAAATGGAACCTAATGAAACTTAAAAGCTTTTGCACAGCAAAGGAAACCATAAACAAGACGAAAAGACAACCCTCAGAATGGGAGAAAATATTTGCAAACGAAACAATGGAAAAAGGATTTATCTCCATAATATACAAATAGCTCAGGGAGCTCAATAAATAACCCAATTGAAAAATGGGTGGAAGACCTAAATAGACATTTCACCAAAGCAGACATACAGATGGCCAAGAGGCACATGAAAAGATGCTCAACATCACTAATCATTAGAGAAATGCAAATCAAACCTACAATGAGGTGTCACCTCACACCGTTCAGAATGACCATTATCAAAAAATCTAGAAACAATAAATGCTGAGAGGGTGTGGTGAACCCTCCTGCACTGTTGGTGGGAATGTAAACTGATACAACCACTATGGAGAACAGTATGGAGGTTCCTTAAAAGACTAAAAATACAATTACCATATGACCCAGCCATCCCACTACTGGGCCTATACCTTGAGAAAACCATAATTAAAAAAGACACGTGTACCACAATATTCATTGCAGCACTATTTACAATAGCCGGGACATGGAAGTAACCTAAATGTCCATTGACAGATGAATGGATAAAGAAGATGTAGTACATATATACAATGGAATATCACTCAGACATAAAAGGAAATGTAATTGAGTTATTTGCAGTGAGGTGGATGGATCTAGAGTCTGTCATACAGTGTGAAGTAAGTCAGAAAGAGAAAAACAAATACTGTATGCTAACGCATATGTATGTAATCTAAAAAGAGAAAAACAAATACTGTATGCTAACGCATATGTATGTAATCTAAAAAAAAAAAAAAATGGTACTGATGAACCTAGTGGCAGGGCAGGAATAAAGACGTAGACATAGAAAATGGACTTGAGGACATGGCAGGGGAGGGGGAAGCTGGAGTGATGTGAGAGAATAGCATCAACATATATACACTACCAAGTGTAAAATAGATAGCTAGTAGGAAGCAGCTGCATAGCACAGGGAGATCAGCTCAGTGCTTTGCGACCACCTAGAGGGGTGGGACAGGGAGGGTGGGAGGGAGGCTCAAGAGGGAGGGGATACGGGGACATGTGTATGCATATGGCTGATTTGCTTTGTTGTGCAACAGAAACTAACACAGCATTGTGAAGCAATTATACTCCAATAAAGATGTATTTGAAAATATATAAGAACTAAAGTTAACTTAAAGAACAAGTTGAAGATAAGAAATGGAAATTAAAACAACTAATTATACAGTAAAAAAAAAAAAGAGAGAGATAGTGCCTTAAAAACCCTTTACATTTCCACTTCTGGGCATGATAGAATAACTGATACCAGACTAACCTTCCTACAGTTAACAACTAGAAAACTGGACAAAATTTATAAAACAACTATTTCTAGACACCATACGATTGGCAGCACAGGATTGTGACTCCTGAAAGAAGGAAAACAAGTGAGTTGAATCCATTGATTACCCCAGCTTTCTACCTGGACATATTTACCAGACATTGACTCCAGGAGGAAGAATCCAAGCAGAGCACAGCAGTCTCAATAAGCTGAGGTTACAAAGGTCAGCATTCAGGGGCGCCAAAGTGGCTAGAACTTGTATGGAGCACCAGAAAGGAACGAGGTGCCTAGATCAATTGCTCCATAAATCTTCATGGGAATCACCTTGAATATTCGGTCAAATAATAAGCTGTGTATTTATAGGATGAGAACATACAAGAGCAACCACTATAGGAAAAAAACTTATGTGGAGCTGTAAGTTGAACAACTACCAGAACTCTCATAGTGTTAAGAAACCTTTCGGTCTGACCAATCAAAGTGGAGAAGCCTCAATGAACACTCAGGGCATTCATTAGAATCCACAGAAGGCTACACCTTAGGAAAGGTAGAGTGAAGGCTACCTGAAGTGTCAAAATGCCTTAAAAGGATCAAGATCTAGAACGAAAGTAATTGCTTTCCAGAATAAAATCCAATGCTGATTAAAGGAAGGCAACAAAACCCAGACACTCAACAATGTAGTCATCACATTGTCTAGACTCCAGTAGAAATGATTATACATACTCAATACCATTATTCACTAGATAAATGAAAATCAAATCTGCAATGAGATACCACTCCACACCCACTAGATTGGCCATAATAAAAAAAATATGGAAAAAAACAAGTATTGGTAAAGATGTAAAGAAATTCTCACATTGCTTTTCAATAAATTAAACCTAGAATTACTATATGACCCTGCAATCCCATTCCTAGATATATACACAAAAGGACTGAAAACATGTGTTCAAACAAAAACTTGACATGAATGTTCATAGCAACACTACTCAAAATAGCCAAAATGTGGGAACAACCCAAATGTCCATCAACTCATAAATGGATAAACAAACTGTGGTATGTCCATCCAATGGAATATTATTCAGCCAAAAAAGGAATGAATTACTGACATGAATTACAACACGACAACTTGAAAACATTGTACTAAGTATAAGAAGACAGATACAAAAGATCATATATTGCACAATTTCATTTATATGAAATATTCAGAATAGGTAAGTCCATAGAGACAGAAAGCAGATTAGTGGTGACTAGGGGGTGGTGGAAAGAAGGAATCAGGAATGACTGCTTAATGGGTACAGGCTCCCTTTCGGGGTGAAAAAAATGTTCTGGAACTAGATAGAGGTGATGGTTGCACAACACTGTGAATATACTTAATGCTACTCAATTGTAAATTTTTTAATGGTTAAATTGTAAATTTCATGTCATGTATATTTTACCACAATTTTAAAAAATTATTATTAAGAAGTAGGAAAATTCTTGTGTGCGTGTGTGTGTGTGTGTGTGTGTGTGTGTGTGTGTGTGTGATTTCTTGTTTGGAACTTTTGTTATAAAACAAGGAGAAAAATCAGACAATAGAAATAAACCCAGGAATAAAAGTGATGATGGGATAAGCAGACAAGGACTTTAAAACAGTGATTATAACCATGTTAAATTATTGTATTACTTATCTGTTGCTGTGTAACAAATTAACCCAAAATTTAGCAATGTAAATAGCAAAAATATATTGTATTATCTCACATTTTCCAAAAATGAGAAATTCAGTAGTACATTAGCTCGTGGTTCTAGCTAAGACCCTAACAATTCCTTAAGCATTTAATATGACAAATTTTGCAGTAAATATAAAAGACAATAAAATACAAAGGGCAGTAAAAGCCAACATGGTAAGTATAGTAATAAAATGGCAAACGTGGCAGTAAATATAAAAGATCTTTTCTGGTTTTTTAATTTCTCTCAAAGATAATTGGAAGAATTCTCTGGTTATGACAGACGAAGTCCCCTCCCCTCTGCAGAAACAACTATGAAATGTAAATATGAACATAGTGCTGAGACCTTTATCCTAAGACAGAACCCAGTGGACTCAGACCGGCAAGAAAGACAGAAAGCTTATGTGTTACATCTTACAGGAAACACAAAAATCACTAGGTAAGGCTTGCCTGGTTATGTCATAATCTTGAATAATCTCAGGAGAAAAGCAATAGGGTTCACGTAAAAAACTTAGACGAGACCCAACTTAGCACACCCTGGGGAATAAAATGAAGTTCAAACCAAACAGTGCTGGTATATGAATTTATTTTTAGGACTTGTTCGCAAATCAAAATTCTCTATTAGATTGCCAAGGAAAAAGTGAAATATCTGTCCCGATGGAGTTAAACATGGAGCAAAATTCTAAAATTCTCCATCTATCCGCTGTTACGTGGTATCAAAGTAATGTGCTTCCCGCCAGTTGGGATGCTCCCAGCGCCTGATAACCAAGAGCCATTTGAGAGCTGTGAGAAGTCCTTCCAGACAGCTTTCTTAGACAATGTAATTAAGCTTCTTGTTTCCATGAGTACCAAATTAAGATTTCCTATGACCTCACATGTTTTTAAATTTGGGGACTTCATGTCTTATTTAGAAAGTCAGCACAGGGACTTCCCTGGTGGTCCGATGGTGAAGAATCCGCCTTCCAATGCAGGGGGTGCAGGTTCAATCCCTGGTAGGGGAAATAAGATCCCACATGCCACGGGGCAGCTAAACCTGCGTGCCACAACTACTGATCCCACGTGCCTCAACTAGAGTGCCCGCACACTGCAACAAAGAGCCCACACAAAAGATCCTGCATGCCGCAACGAAGACCCGACGCAGACAAAAAAATAAAAATTAAATTAAAAAAAAAAGTCAGCACAGCCCCTGTCTGAGCAAAGTAACACGATATGACAGGATAACTGGGCATGTAGTTCACCCCAGTCATGCTCGGACCGGGAAATTGCAGAAGTACATGAATCCTCACCATGAGCGTGGAACAAGGGAGGTGTGTGAAGGGGATTGTGGGAATATCAAGCGAGAACAATGTCCCCTTCTTCCAAGTGAAACAAATTAAGATGTAAAAATTCAGTAATGCTAGATTTTGACATCATCAACGAATGGGGTTAATCTCTTCTGCTCTTTGGTGTTTCAGCATGGCTACAACCTCCTGTCTTCTTTGGGATTTAGATTAATTCAACAAACCTCTCCAGCACCAGCCCCCAGCCCTTGATGTACACTGGAGTTACTGGGGAGCTTAAAAAACTACTCATGCCTGGGTCCCATTCCCAGAAATTCTGAGTTAATTGGTCTAGAGTGCTGCCCAGGCATCCACTTATTGTAAAATCTCCCTGCTAATTCTAACAGGCAGCAAAGTTTGAGAACAGGGTCTCTACTGCTTTGTTAGTGAAAGTGTGGGCTGAGGGCCTGGGAACTCGTTAAAAAGGCAAATCTTAGGCACCATCCACATCTACAAAATCAGAATCTCCACTTTAATAAAACCCCCAGCTAACTCGTATGCATATTCAGTTTGAGAAAGGATGCTCCAGTTCTCTGTAACCTCCTTCTATTCCGCAGAGCAATAGTTCTTGTCCTGGCTATGCATTAGAATCATCTGGAGAGCCTTTTAAAAGTACTGATGCCTTGTCCTCCCTCCAGAGATTCTGTTAGAGTGTGGCCCAGGCATGTTTTTTATTTTTTAAATCTCCCTAAGGAATTTAAATATAAACTCAAGGCTGAGAGCCACTGCTTTAGAAAGATAGTTTTCTTCTATTAATTTAACAGCCTTTGGTATAAAGGCTGTTTATTTCTGTTAAAAATTTAGGGTCCCCGGGAGCAATAACGCTTTGTCCTGTTTTTCTACATTGGTTGTCAAATGTTAACATGCAAAGGCAACAATTGAGTTGCTTATTAAAATGCAGATTACCTATAACAAAAAAGAAGCAGATTCACAGATATAGAGAACAAACTAGTGTTTACCAGTAGGAGGAGGGAAGTGGGGAAGAGCAAGATAGGGGTAGGTGATTAAAAGGTACAAACTATCAGGTATAAAATAAGCTACAAGGATATATTGCACAACACAGGAAATATGGCCACTATTTTACAATAACTATAAATGAAGTATAACTTTTAAAAATTGTGAATCACTATATTGTACACCTGTAACTTATATAATATTGTACAGCAACTATACTTCAATTTTTAAAAATCTTATCAAAATGCAGATTCCCAGTGTCTCACCTTCAGAGAGCTTCCTTTGGTAAGTCTGGAATGGGGCCCAGAATCTACATTTTTTATAAGCCCCATTGGAAATTCTGGTGTGTATGGTCCTTGTATCACATTTTGGAAATCACTGCTAGCTTCTGACAGAGGAATCTGAGTGTAGACTTTGACGGGGATAGGGAGAGAAAGAAGGGCATGTAAGGGCCCAGAGTACAGGGGGAGGGAGCAGAAAGAAGTGATGCAGGCAAAGCAAAATATGGAGCTCCTTCATTCTCAGGAACAAGCAGTAAAGATCAAGCTCTGCTGTACCAGGCTACTTCCTGTCCAATCAACTCCAAGTTGCCCAAGGAGCAGCAGCTTGCCTAACCTGAGTGAGCGCCATCATGGAAGCCCCAGGACAGGGAGACTGGTTAGGCTCTTAATTGCTGCTTCCGAGCGTTCCCAAAGTTTTCCCTTTCCCTTCCTGACCCACCAGATTAAGAATTAGATGAAACAGAATTTACTCTGGAACCTGAAAGAACAGTATTCAAAATCCCAAATCCATCAATGTACCTTGCCCTACAGAAGTGTGTGAACAACCATACATGGAATCTTTGTAAATCAACTGATATTTTGAATCACTACCCAACACCACTAATAATCAGGGAAATGCAAATCAAAACCATAATGAGCTACCACCTCATACCTCTTAGGATAGCTATTATCAAAAAGACAAGGAACAAGTATTGGTGAGGATGTGGGGAAAAGGGAACCCTCACACACAGTTAGTGGGAATGTAAATTGGTAAATTTTCCTATGGAAAATAGGAAGGAGGTTCCTCAAACAATTAGAAATAGAACTATCACGCGATCCAGCAGTCCCACTGCCGAATATATATATCCAAAGGAGACGAAATCAGTACCTTGAAGAAGTATCTGCATTCCCGTGTTCATTGCAGCATTATTCACAATGACTAAAATATGGAAACAACCTGTGTCCACTGACGAATAAAGAAAGAAAATGTGGTATATATGTGCATACACACACCACAACGGAATATTATTCAGCCTTAAAAATGGGAAATCCTACCATGTGAGACAACATGGATAAACCTGGAGGACGTCAGGCAAAGTGATATAAGCCAGACACAGAAAGATGAATACTGTATGATCTATGATCTCACTTTTACATGGAATCTAAAAAAGTCAACTCATAGAAGCAGAGGTTAGAATGGAGATTACCAGGGGCTGGAGGGTGGGAGATATGGAGAGATGCTGGTCAAAGGGTATAAACTTCCAGTTATAAGATGGGTAAGTTCTGGGGATCTAATGTACAGCATGGTGACTATAGTAAATAATAGTATGTATTCAAAAGTTGCTGAAAGCAAATCTTAAGTGTTCTCACCACGCACACACATGCACACACATACACACACACACAAAGATAACTACATGAGTTGATGTGTTACTTAGCTTGATTGTTGCAATCATTTCACAATGTATCACCTTGTATACCTTAAATATATATGTTTTATTTATCAATTATACCTTAATAAAGCTAGAGGAGAAACACCGTAGCAGGGAAAAGGGGCTTGCAACTTAAACGAATCCCCTGATAATTTCTGCATTTCTGACTTTCTTAATAAAGGAGGACGTATTGACTGTTGATAGAGTCATTAGTGGATTAAGTGAGAAAATGCACTTAAAACATTAGGACCGGGACTTCCCTGGAGGTCCAGTGGTTAACACTCCGAGCTACCACTGCAGGGGGTGCAGGTTTGAACCCTAGTCAAGAGAACTAAGATCCTATATGCTGTGCAGCGTAGCCAAAAAAAATGTTTAAATAAAACATTAGCACAGTCCCTGGCACAGAGTAATATTCAAAAGATGTTAGATATTATTTTTCCTATGATGATGGAATTTGTATAACCTATACCTCAGAAGACCTATCTATCCCTTCCCACCTCAGGGTCATAACCAGTCCTGGGAGCCTTAATGAGATTTATGTCTATTATACAAGAGCTTGCAGATGGACACGTTCTTCAGGCAAAGTCACAATCTGTCAGTGACTGACCAAATGCTAACCCCCTAGAGAAGGTCAGAGTGAGCAGAACAGGGAAATCCAGCCCACAGTCTCCACTGGTAAGGAGCAGTTGTGATTCTTTTTCCCTAACAAACCCATTCATAAACCATTTGGTCTCATTCAGTGCAGGTTTACTATGTAAAGACACAGGTTTAAATCTCTTCTAATCCCTCATGGTTATTAGTTCCACTTTACTGATGTGAAAAGGTCTAGAAAGTGACAAAGCAACCACTAAGAGCTGGGTCTGTCTGTATCCCTAGCACAGGTTGTAACCACTCTGTACATTCACCTTCCTCGGGAACTATTGCCCCAATAAATGTTCACTTTGTCACACTATCAAAATAAGCAAAGGCAAGTTGTTTGTAAGATGACGCTCAGCCATGCTACTTAAGACCTCAACCACTGGAAATGATCCCAAATGACAGAATGTAAGCTCTCTCTCTTAAAAACCAGATTCCATATAAGAAGTTGGAAAGATACTGGCTATTCACATGAGCCTAATTTACCTCATTGTTTGTGAAGTGACTTTCTTAACGACGAATCGGGATGTCAGGCAGATCCAAAAGACAGTCATTTACCCACTGGAGGCCTCCATGAAGAGTCTGAGCACCTGCTCTACCAGCTGAACTCACACCTGAGCCCTGCCAACCAGAGTGCCTGGCTGTGGACTCGGCTCCACAGACTTTGCCCCAGTGTGTCCTCTATGAAGGGTACACAGCTACAATGTGATCTGATATGTTTGCATTGTAAAATGGTCACCACCGTCAAGTTCAGTAACACATCCACCACCTCACAGTTACCATTGTGTGCGTGCATGTTACAGTATGTGTGTGTGTGTGTGTGTGTGTGTGTCTTTATTCCTGTGCTCGGGCTTTCTCTAGTTGTGGCGAGCAGGGGCTACTCTTCGCTGCGGTGCGCGGCCTTCTCATTGCCATGGCTTACCTTCATTGCGGAGCACGGGTTCTAGGTGTGCAGGCTTCAGTAGTTCCTGCATGCAGGCTCAGTAGTTGTGGCTCACGGGCTCTAGAGCACAGGCCCAGTAGTTGTGGCGCACGGGCTTAGTTGCTCCGCGGCATGTGGGATCTTCCCAGCCCAGGACCCGAACCCATGTCCCCTGCATTGGCAGGCGGATTCTTAACCACTGCACCATCAGGCAAGTCCCAACGAGACAGTATTTTTAACTACAGTCACCATGAGGTACAGATCCCCAGAACTTATTCACCTTATAACTAGAAGTTCATACCCTTTGACCAGCCTCTCCTCATTTCCCCCACCCCAAGGCCCTGGCAACCACCCTTCTAGTCTCTGCTTCTGCTTCTGGGAGTAGACTTTTTTAGACTCCACATAAGAGTGAGATCACCTGGTCCCTCCCTTCCTTCTTAGTCCAAGGGCTCCATCTGTACTGTCTGGCAGTCCCAGGTTTCAGGTTGGAGGCCCCATTACACTTGATGTCCCAGCCGGTGTTCTCAGATGCCAGGGGCCGACATTTGGTGGGGATCTACATCCAGGGTAGGACCACAAGATGACAGCAGCAGGATGAGGTAACCCAGCCCACGATTGTCTGGAGCACTTAAGGAAATGAAATCTCAGCAGCTTTCCGATTTTCCTCTTAATTAGCTTCCTCCATTCCCTTAGGCGTTTATTCCCTTAGCAGGATCCTACACCATACTTTCCTTTGTCCCGGCTCAAGGGTATTAAGTAAATACCTGGTAGCCACTACCAGCAGCTTTAGAGGACTTTCTGCAGCCCACAGCAGGCCCCCTGGCCTGACAGCTTCTGCTAATGCTAACTGGAGTGCATGGATCACACTTTCAGTCCAGAGGAGAGGATTTCAACAGTGCTGCTCAGCCTGCCTAGACCTCCTGCCGCAGGAGTCCTAGAGTCTCCTGCTAAGAGCTTCTGTCATGTGCATTTACTCCTGGCAAGTCCCCCGAAGGGGCAGCAGGTGTTTATTTTATACACATTAAAGGACTTGCTTTCCCCATATCTCTAGGTGTTCTGAGATGGAGAGGTCAAAGGACAAACAGAATAAACCCATAACTATAATAACATTAATTCCATTTGAAACAGATTGAAGCAACTCAAATTACAGATCCAATGGAGCCAATGTTAATTCTACAGATAAATGTTATAAATCTAGAAACAAAAGAGACTCACAGATATAGAGAACAGACTTGTGGGTGCCAAGGGGGAGGGGAGTGGGGGAGGGATGGATTGGGAGTTTGGGATTAGCAGATGCAAACTATTATATATAGGATGGATAAATAAGATGGTCCTACTGTATAGCATAGGGAGCTATATTCAATACTCTGTGATAAACCATAATGGAAAAGAATATGAAAAAGAATATATAGGGCTTCCTTGGTGGTGCAGTGGTTGAGAGTCCGCCTGCCGATGCAGGGGACACGGGTTCGTGTCCTGGTCCGGGAGGATCCCACATGCCACAGATCGGCTGGGCCCGTGAGCCATGGCCGCTGAGCCTGCGCGTCTGGAGCCTGTGCTCTGCAACGGGAGAGGCCATAGCAGTGAGAGGCCCGCATACCGCAAAAAAAAAAAAAGGATATATATATATATATATATATATATATATATATATATATATATATATAAAAATAACTGAATCACTTTGCTGTACAGCAGAAATTTAACACAACATTGCAAATCAACTATACGTCAATAAAATGTTATAAATCTCATCACCAGGTTAGTTAAAATCACACATCATGTGAAAATGACACTGACATCTGGTGACCTGGAGGGTCTGATTCTGCCAACAGCTGCTCCCTCTCCTGAACCTTGATGGCTCCATAGGTCTGTCCAGCATGATCACTATGTTACGTTTTTAAAGAAGAAAGTGGCGAAAGTTAAGAGAGAGAAGAGAATTGGGGAGAGAAGGGACATCGTTCTACTTCTATATTAGAAAACCTGAATCTTTATTTCTATGGCTGAATTATGCTTCCAGGTAAAATGCTGCTAGATAATGTCATGCAAAATGTTGCAGTTGAAATGTTTATCTTTGCTTCCTTTAGTTGGATGAAGATAAAAATTCATTCATTTGTTCATTCATTCAACAGGTACTGGGGTTGTAGTTTAAAGAACGAAGGGTTGCTTTATTATTCCACCTAGACAAAGGGACATCCCAGGACTGTTCTGAATAAAATGGGAGGTAAGATCACCCTAATTATTGAACACTTTCTATATACCTTGTGTAAAAACAGAAAATGTCTAGGGGGGGTGGGTGGAGGAGCTGTTTTTCATTCCTAAATCCAAAATCAGTGCTAACGCCCACTTGCTCTCAAAATATCTGAAAATTTTGGTGAAACCTATTGGTTCTTTCAAATAAAATAAAAATATGTGCTCAGGTCATCCAACCACTGATTTTTCTGGCTTGGAACAATTCTCTCTACCAAATAGGATCCAGGTTCTTCCCTGTATTTTTGAGAAAAGGTTGAATTTGAATAGATAATTCTGTTTTTATTTGCATTCATACATGATGAACAGGTCCCTGAGACCTAATCTTAGCAAAAAAAATTTGTTCTCTTTCGAAAATGAGGAAATCACTGAATCACCACTCAAGGGAATATTACACAGATGGTGAAGATCTATTTTAAATAGTCAAGCAGGACAAAGTACAAAAAAATACACATATGTGTGTAAATACAAATATGTATAGATAGATAGGTGGATATAGTTTTAGAAAGACGAGCATAGTTGGTGTTAACTCATGTTTTCATAGAACAGCATTTAAGGTTTAGAAATAAATTTTGCCCACATTATCGCAGTTGATTCTCACAACAATTGGCTTAGATAGTATCCCTAGCCCCATTTCACAGTCAAGGAAATTAACTACTATAGATAGACACAGACTGGCACTTGAAGCTTTTAACTCCGATTCCACTGATCTTCTTACAATAAAACAATAGCTCATTAGAGATATTTAAGGGATAGTGTTTATAAAAAGAGTCCCTATACCTCCATCAGATTTGAAACTTTTCAAAGCACTTTCCCATTTGTTTATTCAATATACTTAAAGGGACTACTATGCCACACACACTGACTAGGTGCCAGAGGCACAGAGGTGAATAAAACTCTCCCTTATTATAAGGAACTGGACATCTAATGTATAAGACAGATAAGGAAACTGGTCCACTTCAGTAGTTCAGAGAAATGAAGGATGGGCACAATATGCCATGAGCCACAGAAAAGAGCACTGAGTCCAAGTTCTGGGGACCAAAGAAAGCATTCCACTGGCGTAATGCCTGCAAGAGAAGTAGGAGTTTGCTTAAGCACATGAGCTCATGACCTCAAGTCGGGAAACATCAGGCTATATTAAAGCAACACAAGTTGTCTGTAAACAGTTGTAGGAAAAGATGTGTTTCAGGATAGAATGCTGGATAAGTAGCCAGGCCCAGGATGGGAGCCTGGAATGCTAGGCTAAGGAAGTTGAAATGAGTCTATAGGTTTAGGATGCCAAGGAAAGGAGAAAGACGTGAGACAGGAGACAGGGAGACACCTGGGGAAGCAAATGCAATAGGCTTCGGGAAAGATGGCTGGGATCTAAATTTAAGAGAAGGAGGAGGAAAGCATAACCAGGAAATGTATTTAAGATGTAGAGTTAGTAGGATTGGGGGTCTAAATGTGGGAGATGAGGGGTGAGAAGAAAGCAAGTGTAACTCTGAGTTCTTTAAGTAAGTTTCATGAACCAGGATGGGGCATATAGAAGATGAGCAGCATTTCTGAAGGACCCCAGTAAGCTCACTTTTTTGGGAGTTTGGGATAAGCAGATGCAAACTATTATATATAGAATGGATAAACAACAAGGTCCTACTGTATAGTACAGGGAACTATCTTCAATATCCCGTAATAAATCACAATGGAAAGTAATATGAAAAAGAATGTATATATATGTATAACTGAATCACTTTGCTGTACAGCAGAAATTTAATACAACAGTATAAGCCAACTATACTTCAATAAAATAAATTATAAAAAAGAAGTTCACTTTTGTACATATTGAGTATAAGTGCCCTATAGAGCAGTGAAGTGGCAAGACCTAGAGAGAAGTGGCAACCAACTCCTGAAGCTCAGGGGAAAATTCCAGGTGGTAGATACAGACTTGAGACTCTAGTGTGAGGCCAAAGGTGAGGCAAAAAAAAAGAAGAAGGCCATTCATTGGACAGGGGAGCAGAAGAATACTTCAGGTGGGGAGATGGGAAAGGATTTTTAAATAGTAGAAGGCTGTTATCCTGTTTTGTTTTATTACAGAGCTAATTAGTTGGAAATATGTGTTTTAATCAAACAATATGTAGAAAAAAAAATTCCCCCTCACCTTGTTTTATTAGGAAATATACGTGTACCTCCACAGTCTTTTCCCTTATTAAATGGACTTTGAATCATATATACTGAAAAACAAGATTAAAGGAAGCTTTTCTTCCATGATGTCAAATTGATGAATGTGCGGTGACCTTTCATAGAGGGAGTTGCACTAGGGAGAAGGGGACATAGTTCTAGAAGCCCCAGAGCACTGACCTCCAACGTTTCTGCCAGTTCCAGCACCATTTCATTCAGCCTCTCCACGTACTCGTATCTAAACAAATACTTTCAACCTCCACCCACCCATGTTCTCATCCCTTTCAAATATCAGATGTAGAGGTCCCCACGGCCAGTAATAATGCCAAAGAATGACTGAAATCTCTCTCTAGTCCTGGGAAACAGGCCATGTAATAAGAAAGAGGGAGGTAACTTCGCTAAGTGTCCCACAGTGAAGTCACTTTTGGCTCCGTTCTGATTGTCCAAATGGCCTGAGCAACTGGATCCCATCATCTCAAGAAACGGCTTCCTACAGTGTGAATATGGCTCTGACCTTTGTGACCTTGGATCATACTGTGGGCAGAACTGTCCCCTACCCTAAATTTATATGTTGAAGTCCTAACCCCCAGAACCTCAGAATATAATTAAATTTGGAGATACGGTCTTTAAAGGGTGATTAAGTTCATGAGGTCTTTTGGGTGGATCATAATCCAGTATGACTGGTGTCCTTATAAGAAGAGGAGATTTGGACACAGATGCACAGAGAAGGCCAAGTAAGGGCACAGCAGGAAGGCAGCCATCTGCAAGCCAGGGAGAGAGGCCTCAGCAGAAAACCAAACCTGCTGCTACCTTGATCTTGGACTTGCAGCCTTCAGAACTGTGAGAAAATATATTTCTGTTGTTTAAGCCACCTAGTCTGTGGTACTTTATTATGGAGCCCTAGCAAACCAGTACAGGCACTTATTAAAATATGTGCCAGGGATTTCCCAAAATGAAGTTAAATGGAAAAAAAATCAGGCTTGTTTTGCAATTGAGGGTATTGATGACACATAACTGTATTTTGTAAAATCTGTTCATCTATTTACACATTCTATAGAAGTCTAACCATCCAGGAGAGAAGCTAGTGTGTGGTTACTTGAATTTTATGTCATCTTTGCTACAGAATTCACTGATGAGTAGGGTTGCATGAAATTACATCCATTCTATGGCTCAGATGTTGTACCACAAGATACAGTGAACTGCTTTAGACAGACTGTATTGAGTTGATTCTGCAAAACTCTTAATATTTGAAACACAAAACTCTAAATATCATATAATATTTCCAAAGCAGAAAGAAAAAAGTGTGGATAGTATCTCTGCTTCTGTACCAAGTTATATTTTCCCCTCACTTTTCCCTGTTTGATTTGTCACCAAGTCTTCTGAAATAGCCCTCACATCTGTCTTCCCACCCAGACTGACTGTCACTGCCTTCATTCAAATCTTTATAATTTCTGGCACATCCTATTAGCCACTGAACTAAACCTTTCAAAGGAAATGAAATGCTGTTGGTGGGGATGTAAAATGGTGCGGCCACTATGGAAAATGGTATGGAGGTTCCTCAAAAAGCTAAAAAAAAATGTTTTCATATGATCCAGCAATCCCACTCCTGGGCATATACCCAGACAAAACTACAATTCAAAAAGATACATGTACTCCTATGTTCATAGCAGCACTATTTCCAATAGCCAAGTCATGGAAACAACCTAAATGTTTGTCAATAGATGAATGGATAAAGAAGATGTGAGATAGATCTATATCTATATACATATATATATATATATATATATATAAATATATATATATATATATAATGGAATATTACTCAGCCATAAAAAAGAATGAAATAATGTCATTTGCAGCAACACAGATGGACCTAGAGATTATCATACCAAGCAAAGTAAGTCAGAAAGAGAAAGACCATATGCTATCACATATATGGGAAGCAGCTGAATTGCATGGGGAGATCAGCTTGGTGCTTTGCGACCATCTAGAGGATGGGATAGGGAGGGAGACACAAGAGGGAGGGGGATATGGGGATATGTGTATACATATAGCTGATTCACTTTGTTATACAGCAGAAACTAACACAACATTGTAAAGCAATTCTACCAATAAAGATGTTAAAAAATAATAAAATAAAAAAAAATAAAATACAATACAAATGAACATATCTACGAAACAGAAACAGCCTCACAGAGAGAACAGACTTGTGGCTGCTAAGGGGGAGGGGGTGGGGAAGGAAAGGATTGGAAGTTTGGGATTAGCAGAGGCAAACTGATATATATAGGATGGATAAACAACAAGGTCCTATTGTATAGCACAGGGAACTATATTCAATAGCCTGTGATAAACCATAATGTAAAAGTATATGAAAAAGAATATATATATGTATAACTGAGCCGCTTTGCTGTACAGTAGAAATTAACACATTGTAAATCAATTATACTTCAATAAAATTTTTAAAAATAAATTTTTAATTAATTTTTTTTAAGGGAGTGAAATGTTGGGGAATGGTTAAGGAGCACAGTCACCTGAGTTAGAGTCCCAGCTCCACCTAAACGTGTGACCCGACCCAAATCTAAGCCTCAACTATTCATGATTAAAATAGAGGTAATTAGTAGCAGTACTCTCCTCACAGCACTGTTAGAGAATTAAGTGTAATAAGTAGAAAGCATGTGGTATAGTACATAGTAAAATACTCAGAAAATATGGGGTGTACTATGATTAATCTTTTAGAATACGTCACCCTACAACGTTTTGTCATGCTCTCTTATGCAGAAATTCCAAGATTTTCCCATGCTGAGATTTCTAGTCATCTATAATATGAAAACAATAGGCCTGTTGAATGTTCTGTTTCAGAGACCACAGGCTTCTCCTGCCCAAGTCTCCTCAGTGAAGGGCCCCACGCTCCCTGTTTGAAAATCCCGGTCCTAACTGACATTTCCCAAGTCCCCACTAAAATCCCTTCTCCATAATACCCTCTGCTCCAACTTCTTTTTCCAAAGCACCAAACTCATCTTAACAATCCTTCAGTGGTCTATTCTGGTTCAGGAGATGAAGCCCAAACACTGTGACATGGCCCACAGCACCCTGGTCAAGATGCCTCAGCCTCCAAATTCTCATCTCCAGCCACGAGGCCCAGCCCACAGCCTGGCAAATGGCAGGAGCTCAGCAAATGTTTGTTTGCTGAGAAGAGAACCTGAAAAACTCACACCACAGGCTCGAAGGCTTGCTTCTCCTCCATCTGCATCCGTGTGTTGTGTTGTTTCCTGCGGGGGCTGCCATAACAAACGACCACAAATTGGTTCTCTCACAGATCTGAGGCCCAGAAGTCTGAAATCAAGGTGCTGGCGGAGCCATGCTCCCTCTACAAATTCTATGGAAGGATCCTTCCTGCATCTTTCAGCTTCTGGTGGCTCCTGGTGCTCCTGGGCTTGTGGCTGCATCACTCTCATCTCTGCGTCCATCTTCACGTGGCCTTCTTCCCTGTGTCTGTTCTGTGTTTGTGTGTCAAATTTCCCTCTCCTTCTCTTATAAGGACACTAGTCATTGGACCCAGGACCCACTCTAAAATCATTTTGAGCTCCTGAACATAATATCAATAATATCTGCAAAGCCCCTAGTTCCAATAAAGTCACATTTGCAAGTACCTGGGGTTAAGAGTTGGACATATCTTTTTGAGGAACGTGATTCAACCCACTACAACTTTCAAGGGTTAGGGAGGTCGAGGAGTGAGGTGTGACTGGAACACAGAGAGCTCTGACCATGTGCAGGAAGGAAATGGCATGTTCATTTGCAGTTCAGAGATCAAAGCTATCTGGGTACTAAGTATGCCATCTGGCAAGATCTCCTGAACCAGCCCAGGGTAGCAGGGGAGCAATGTTTTCTGCCCAGCTGTTTTGTTTCAGATCCACATGTTAATGGTATGGGTTTTTGCTTTGGAACTGTGGAAGACTATTTATTAATAAGGCAAATTAGAGGAAAGAAAAAAATTACATAAATCCCTACATTCTCACATCTTTTTTCCCCATATTTAGGTTTTAGTTTGGGTTTTTTATAATAGGCAATTTAAAATTAAACCTGCACATAACTTAGAGTTTATAAGGTTTGTTATAAAAAGGAAAATAGATCACAAAACAAAAACAGCAATTCATAGCTCCCTTCCAGCTCCTGCTAGTCAAAGACAACCACTCTCAAATCTGTCAGCTGATTCTTTAAGCATCTACTTCCACATATTCAGTACCAGGCTTATAGTAATTGCTCTTGCTTTGTCAGCTTCAGATGTTGTTTATCAGCCGGCTGGTGCCTTGGCCTAGATGGCTCTTCATCTCTCCCCCACTTCCACCATCACCACCACCACTACCACACACACACCACGCACACACTCACCCACGCACACATACACACACAATCACACACTTCCTATTGCCTTGTACTTTTGACATGCTTGTATATTAATTTTAGTTAGATCAAGAGCCAGTGTTTACATTATCCACAGTTGAGGCCAGAAGTATGCTGTTTTTTGCTTTGTTTTCTAGATATTTATCATTAATACATTTTCAAATTTTTCTGCATTGTCTAAATCTCCTCTCAATATTCTATTAATGCTTCTTTTGGAGCCCTGACTTGTTTTCACCGGTTCAGTTGTTTCCTGTGCCTGCCACACACCTGCCGTCCTGGGCTGTCCCCTGGCCCTCACCTGGAGGATTCCCTTCATCCCTGTCTCCCACGGGATCTCCTGTTTCCCAGGCCCCCATCTTCCTTTTCATCTGTTTACCCTCGTTGTGATGGTGCACTTCCTCCAGTATCTTCCTAAGAAAGGATGTCAATTCCTAGAGACCCTGAAGTTCTGAAAATATCTTCAGTCTATTTCATATTTAATTGATGTGCTGACTGGGACTAAACTTCTAAGTCAAAAATAATTCTTTCAGAATTTGTAAGAAACTGCTCCACTGATTTCTAACTTTCTCAGTTGCTACTGAAAAATCCACAATCATTCTCTGCCAACATCTCCTCCCAACCACCCACCTCTACCTCCAAGCTTATAAGATGTTCTCTTTGTCCCCATGGTTCTGTCATTTCATGAGGATGTGAGGACCAGCCAGAAGCAGGAAACCAACCATACTCCCAGATGGACATTTTTAAGACTTTTAAATAAAGGAACTAGTTACATAGGCCATGATGAAAAGAACCAGGGATTTGCAGACACTTTGGGACCAGCAAGTACAGAAAGCTCTCAGCACCCTTTGATGTGAGGGGCCAGGAAAGAAGAAAGAAATATCTGTGACAGATTCTGTCGCATACAGCAGCTCTAGACAAAGGATTGCCCAAGGGAACTGTAGCAACAGCAAGAGTAGCCACTTTTAGGACTATGTATGATCTTGTCATAGCTGGGGTCATCTGGTCGTGATGACAGAAAAACCACATTTTTGTCCTCACTCACGTAATCTCCCCAGTGGCTGCTTGGTGCTTGCTGGCTGTATACTGGCCTCTGGCTTATCAGATACTCCTTCCTATATTTATATATAACAAAGGCTTTCTTTTTGCTGAGGAAGAGGGTGTGCATTAGCTGGGGACACAGCAAGGAGATCAGTTGGTAGAACTTAGTCCTTGCAATTTAGTTGGAGAGTCCAGCTGTCCAGCAGGGACGAAGCACAGCTCTTGGCCCGCTCGCCCAGGGCCCTGCGTAAAGGCCAGTTTGGGCAGGAAAGAAATAGACAATGGGATGCTGAGGAGAGTCCACGGCTGCTGTGGGCGGATCAAGTGTGATCTCTCTGATTGAAGAGCGTGGCGCGGGACACCAGTGGGGAATTCAACACACATACCTCACAATGCCGGGTCTAACTTGTAGATTTTATCAGCACAAATTTCCGGAGGTAGAAGATGTAGTGATGGTGAGGGTAAGGTCCATTGCTGAAATGGGAGCCTTATGTCAGCTTGCTGGAATACAACAACATCGAAAGCATGATTCTTCTGAGTGAGTTGTCCAGAAGGCGTATCCGTTCTATAAACAAACTCATCCGAATTGGCAGGAATGAATGTGTGGTTGTCATTAGAGTGGACAAAGAAAAAGGATGTACTGATTTTTCAAACAGAAGAGTTTCTCCGAGGAAGCAATCAAATGATCAAATGTGAAGATAAATTTACCAAATCCACAACTGCTTACAGCATTCTTCGTCATGTTGCTGAGGTCTTAGAAAACACCAAGGACGAACAGCTGGAAAACCTGTTCCAGAGGACTGCTTGGGTCTTCGATGACAAGTACAAGAGACCCGGATACGGCGCCTATGATGCATTTAAGCATGCAGTCTCAGACCCATCTATTTTGGATAGCTTAGATTTGAATGGAGATGAACGGGAAGTACTCATTAACAATATTAATAGGTGTTTAACCCCACAAGCTGTCAAAATTCGAGCAGACAGTGAAGTGGCTTGTTACGGTTATGAAGGCATCAATGCTGTAAAAGCAGCCCTGAGAGCAGGTCTGAATTGTTCTACAGAAACCATGCCCTCAAGATTAACCTAATAGCTCCTCCTCGGTATGTAATGACTACAGCCACCCTGGAAGGAACAGAAGGCCTCTCTGTCCTCAACCAAGCTATGGCTGTCATAAAAGAAAAGACTGAGGAAAAGAGGGGTGTCTTCAGTGTTCAAATGGAGCCCAAAGTGGTGATAGATACAGATGAGACGGAACTTGCAAGGCAGCTGGAGAGGCTTGAGAGAGAAAATACAGAAGTGGATGGAGATTATAATGCGGAAGAAATGGAAGCCAAAGCCGAAGGTTAACTTTGTGGGCAACAGAGTCCAGTTTAAGGAACACAAAGCAGCCTTCCTGGCTGTTAACCCTAGACCTGAAAGTTTTCCAGTATTGAAAGATTCAAAGTTGAGTATTTTTTATTTCGAAGTATTTAAATGTTCCGACAGACCAAAATGTGAAATGCCCTCCTAAATGTCAGCTGTTTTCACACAGTAGCTCTAACATCTTGAGCATCTTTTAAGGGAGTGGCCTAATTTCACTAGAGACAGATCTTTAAGAACAGTCATAAAATGGGGCGTGTGATTTCCATTTCTGATGTCTCCAGATTGGCACCCCTTTGTAGTTCAGTGCCTCCACGAGCTTTACCAGGGGCACCCAAAGCAAATGGTCCTAACCTTTCTATATAAAATGTATCAAACAAACGTTAAATAAATTTCTGGGATATTTTTTAAAAAAGAAAGAAAGAAATAGACAATGGGACGTGTATCTGGAAGGCCTTAAAGGCTCTTCTAAATAGGACACAAATGGGCAGGCCATGAAGGAAAACATCCTTCAAAGGACCCAGGATAGGCCAAGGTAAGTCCTGATAGAGCCTCCGCAAGCCCCTATAGAAAGATCTTGGTATGAGCTAAAGAAAGGTACCCCGTATATGGAGACAAGAGAAAAAGATGCCCTCTCTGGGCAGATCTAGCCCTGTGGGAATACCGTTTGGTGAGCAGAACAGGGCTGGGCGCCAGTCCCCTTTCATTCCTGGGGTCAGGTGCCTTTGTCAAATAGGCAAATTTATAATTACGTAAAGTGGCCCTGGGTCCTCTTTTAGAGATTAAATATGACACATTTGTCAGGGTATGGACCGTGACCAATAGGGCATGGTGATGCCAGGAAAAGAGAGGTCTATTGTCACCGTCCCAGAGCTGACTCAGAGTGAAATAATAAATTTTTGGAATCTAAAAATGCAGAGATGAATGATAACCAACTTATCAGACCCAAGAAAGATGAATCATAAACCAGCAACAGGGAAAGCCAAGATGTTATCAGAATTACACCACAAACAGAATTCCCAGGACACCACCAGAATGCCACCCAGTCTCCCCATTCCCTGTTATGTCCTTTACTTTGAAACAAGCTTCACTTATGATCATAAGAGTGCTGTTCTCCCGGTGAGGCCACCAGAAGCCTGGAAAGGATGCTGCTAGCTTTCTGGAGCAGTACCTACAGAGCTGACTGCAAGTGCACAGGAAACCCACAGCTCCCTTGGATATCTTGAGAAAGGTTGGGTTGGAGGAGAAGTTTTTGGCAGAGCAGATAGAGGGATGGATTGGTAATCCCCAGATGGGGCTGCAGAAGCTACAAAGTCTTGGGTGGAAGAGTTTCAAGGCAAAGTAATGTCTGGCGACCCTTGTTACCCTGGTTTTCAGAAACATTGGAACATGTTCCATTATGCTTCCGAGGACGCTTGTGGCTGTAGGGACTTGGGCAAACCACCAGTCCACGCCTCTTACTGTTCCTGCCCCATCTTCCCAGGACCTGAAAAAAAGGTTTTATAAGGAGCTCACTTTCCCATTCTGGACCGTTTATCTCAGCTAGGAATAAAAAAAACCCAGAACAGTAGGTCATAAGTCTAGGTTCTGTGGGCAGCCCCCACTGTGGCATTGCATTTAACATCTTGTTGCAGCTCCACAAGGACACTGGGGAAATTTCCAAGAACTTGAAGGCCTTGACCTTCCCCAGTAATGCACATTGGAATCCCAGAGACCCATTCAGGAAGATCATAGGTCAAAACTATTTTTGTAATGATACTAAGGTAGCATGCCTTTTTCACTGCATTGACGTTTAAACGGATGGTACAGAAGCAATGGTAGGTAAAACTGCTGGTATAAATCAAGGCAGGGACACCAAAAGGTCCAAGTAGACTAGTATTTCTTTACTGCCACATAGTCACAAGGGGAAAAGCCAGTTTCACTTTAAAATGTCTCGGATAAAGCAGTAAAAAGTATTAATTTCATTAACTCTTGATTCTTTTTAATATTCTGGGTGATGGATTTGGCCGTATGCATCAAGTCTGATGCATTCCAAGGTAGTGTATTTGTCTCCAAGAAAAGCACTTGTGCAATTTTGTGTTTCAAGAACTATTAGCTGCTTTTTTTTTTTCTCCACAGAACATGATTTTCACTTGAAAAATTAGCAGAAAGACACATGTTCTTATTCAGATTTGGGTGTTTGACCGACATCTCTGTGAAAATTTAAAAAGCAAATCACGAAAAACAACTGACAGTACTTGTTGCCAATTACAAAATTTGAGATTTGAAGCGGCACTTACAATTTTGGAAAATTTGTACCCGTACCTTGAACTTGACAGCTTCCCAGTACTTAAAGACTTGACTGTCTTTAAGTTACTTACATTTGCTTTTTCTGAGATTGCTGTTGATGTGAATACTTGGGATGCTTTGATGTTGTATAATAAAATGTGTCAACATTTGAAAGATCTAGACAACTTGGTGAAGCAATATATAGTAAAGTCACGAATGGGTAAGAGATCCATTTAAAGTGCGAAACAGACCAGTATGTTCTTCATGTACCTGAGTATGAAAGTTATTTGATATAGTTTCAGATTTCACATTGTAACTAACCTTTAAGAAACTACCACTTATATTTGTTGCGGTATCAAAGAAGAATAAACTTGTCTGAAATGACTACTAAAACACTCCTCCCTTTTCCAACTACTTATCTGTGTGAGGCTAGTTCATCCTCACATACTTCAAGCAAAAGAGCCTATCACAGCAGAGTTCATGCAGAAGCATATGTGAGAATCCAGCTGCTTCTATTAAGCCAGACGTTAGGAGATTTGCAAAAATGTAAAAAAATTCCTCTCTTCTCACTAATTTTTTTATCTTGGAAAATATAGTTATTTTAATTAAAATATGTTACTTATCAACATGTACCAGCTTTATTATTTTAAATGAATTAGTAAATAATTAAAAATTTTAAATATGGCTAGTTTTCATTAAAAGGTACTATATATGTTAATATATAATACTATGTTAATATGTAATAGGTTTATTACAGTTATTTTTAAATGACTTAAATAATTAATAAAATTTTCTTACTTCTACTTTCTAAATATGGTAATTTTGCCTATAGAAACAAAAGCTAGTTGGGGTCCTCAATAATATTTCAGGGTCTGAAGAAGCCCTGAGACCAAAAAATATGAGAAACCCTGCCCTCGAGTATGATCCAAGGCAGCGTGGTTGAGGCTTATGCACTAGACAGGTTCATGGAAGAGGGCAGAGAAGCAGTAAAAGTGACTTTCTTAAACAAAGCCAATCCAGAAGTTACTATTCCTGCTCACATCCTATTGGTCAACACTCAGTCTCATGGGCACGCCCAGCCACCAGAGAGGCTGGGAAACAGTCTCCACCTGGGCAGCCGAAAGAGAAGAATTAGAGGTCTCTGCCTTACTCCTAAATCTGGACTTTGTTGGCATTAAAAAATAGAATTCTCTGAGTTGGTTTAAAGGTAGTCGTGTTACAGGGACTTCCCTGGTGGTGCAGTGGTTAAGAATCCATCTGCCAATGCAGCGGACACAGGTTAAAGCCCTGGTCTGGGAAGATCCCACATGCCATGGAGCAACTAAGCCAGTGCGCCACAAATACTGAGCCTGCGCACTAGAGCCCAAGAGCCACAACTACTGAAGCCCGCATGCCTAGAGCCCGTGCTCTGCAACAAGAGAAGCCACTGCAACGAGAAGCCCACACACCGCAACGAAGAGCAGCCCCCGCTCGACGCAACTAGAGAAAACCTGCGCACAGCAACGAAGACCCAACACAGCCAAAAATAAATAAATTTATAAAAATAAAGGTAGTTGTGTTACAGTGGCCAGCACTGCATCGGCTGAGGCTCATGTGGACAATGTTTGGGCAATTCAGGAGCTAATAGTTTGCAATCCTGTGATTCAATTGGCTCAGCTAAGGCTGGCTCAGAATGTGGCATTTATAGTGTGCACAAGAGTATATAACACCTGGACCTGAGGGCTGGCCAAGCAGACAAGAACAAGTAGATATAAACACTGATACTATGCAGTCAAAACCACTCAGTCTCCCATGATCCACCAGGGCTCATGTATTGTAACAATGATGATAATAATAGCATCGAGGGAATGTGGGTGGAGAAGGGACCCTCACTACAAGTTTCAATGTGTCTTCCACCAAAGAGGAGACTAGCTAGCTGCCTCAGAGGACCGTTGCCATCCTTGAGAGAAAAATCTTTCTCTCTCGTTCACTCCAGGATGACCTCTTAATAGCAGTATGTTGGACCAGCTACCAGAGCTCCAGGGGAGAGTGGGTGCAAAGTGGCTTCCTCTGAGCCTAAAGCACTGCAGGTGAGACCAGTCATCATGGGATTGCGAGCCCAGACCATGTGGTTAACACTGGACAGCTGACCTGCCAACCGCAGCAGTGACCCAACAGATCCCCAGCTCAATTCACACAAACAAATCACTTCTTTTCATCTTAGTTTCTTGGTCTTTAAAATGGAGGATAAAAAATGTGTTCCATTCATAGGGCTGCTAAGGAAATCAAACAAGATATAATTTGTGAAACACTATGCACCAAAAAGGAAAATGACCAAGTTTGAGTAGCCAGTTGTCATGGCTACTACCTCCACTTGACACACCTGAGGGATCGATAGGTCACTTATGATTTCTTGTGTTCATATGTCCTCTTCCTTGTCACCCAACTTTGTTTTTTTAAGTTTAATTGTGGTAAAACACACAAAGCATAAAATTTACCATCTTAGCCATTTTTTTTTTTTTTTTTTTTGCGTTACACGGGCCTCTCACTGTTGCGGCCTCTCCCGCTGCGGAGCACAGGCTCCGGACGCGCAGGCTCAGCGGCTATGGCTCACATGGCTCACGGGCCCAGCCGCTCCGCGGCATGTGGGATCTTCCCGGACCGGGGCACGAACCCACGTCCCCTTCATCGGCAGGCGGACTCTCAACCACTGTGCCACCAGGGAAGCCCCATCTTAGCCATTTTTAAGTGGACAGTTGGTGGTGTTAAGTATATACATATTGTTGTACAACCAGTCTCCAGAACGTTTTTATCTTGCCAAAATGAAACACTACCCATTAAATTAAACTCTCCATTCCTCTCAAAATTCGTTTGAAGTAATCCTTTCCCTCAAGTTTCCAGAGCCATGATCAGCTAAAGCTGATGTGCCACACTGCCCCAGGACTTTTCTTCACCTTCCCATAATTTACTCGTGAACACGTGTTATGTTGAGCTGACCGTAAGACAGGTTCTTAGCAATGCTTTGAAGCTAAAAAAAAAATGCCATTATTCGCAAAGTTCTCGCAGTATGTTTTACAAGTGTGTCAGTAATCAAGTGTGATTCAATGGTTATAAATGATACAGTTAAAGTCCATACAAGGTGTAGAATCAGCACAAAAGAAGAAGCCATCAATGTGTCAGGGAGAGGAATGCACAGGAAACAGGTGAGGAATGTTATTAAAGGTTTCCTGAAGGAGAAGTTCTTCAATCTGGGATTTTAAGAATGAAGGGGTAGGAATTCCTCAGAGATAACAGTGGAAAAGTTTTGAAATACAAACAGTTCAGTCTAATATGAAGTATTTTTTGTCTAGCGTTTTCTCATCAATTGTCTAATTCACCACAGAGGTTTGAAATGATGACAATTTCAGGCAGGAAGTTTAACAGAGTTGGGCAGGGTGGTGATGACAGTGGCAGACCAGTGAAGGAGATGATTTTTGCAGAAAGACATGAAAATTCCATCTCTGTAGGTGACCCCTACCCCTACCATGCACACATTCTTCTAGGGACCAATATTCAGAATAAAAACAAAAATTATTTGTAAAATTTGGGTTTAAAATGTCTTCGTCTTATGATGTCTTTCCTTTCTTTGTTTCTCTCTCTTGATCTAGAGCTTGAAAATCAGTAATTCCTTTTCTGATATATTTTCAGTTTTCATGTTTGATTTCAAAGCTTTAGTCCTGTTTATATTGCTAAAAAGCCTACCAATTGTGCAGGGAGAGTTTTTTGAAAAAACTATTCTTATGTTGTTCAATGCCATTTTAAAAAATCAATCTTTTTAGAAACAATTCCTAAAATCATATTTTACCAATAGTCATTTCAAACATATCTTTTAGATATATCCCAAGTTAACTACTGATTAATGAAGAATTTAACTACTGATTGACTTTCCTTTTTGCCTAAATACTCTAAGATGTTTATAGGATTGCTCTCAATTATTCCAAACACAATGAGATATTGAAAATCAGCACATTACGGCTTAAGTGTAAAGAGTTATTTCTAGTACAAATCCTAGAGATGTTTTGAATGAAGAGTCAAAATATTTACAGACCTGTATATTTTAAGATCCCTTGTATCTTGCAATTGTAGTAACAGCTTCCATCTCACTTCAAAAGAAGGGATCGCCCAGGTAAAGAGAAGAGTGAAGTCAGAGCTGGGATCTGTCTTGGAGAAACAGTCCCAGGGACTTGGGAAGCACTGTCAGCTTCAGAAGGCCAATAGCCCCGGGACGTCTCAACTTCTGAGGCAGAACTTACCTGAGTTCCATCCTTATCTGTCTTAGCTCCCAGGGGCTATAATTCAGAGGCTGCATTCCACAAAAGAATCCTAAACCCAAGTGAAATAACCCTGAAATGTCATGCCACTAGCACACACCTGAGGGCAGGATAAACATATGGCCCAGGTAAACGTAACAAGAATTGTACACAAGCTTAAAGTAGGTCTCCCTTCACCTTGATTTTCTTCTGCTATGTCTATGACATAATTTTAATGACAAATTAAAATTCAACAGAATGCTGAATGAGGACAAAGTTGAAATCTATTTGGAAAACTAGAGATACTTGCTTTTATGTGTATACACACTTGGGAAAAAAAAAAAAAGGATGAAAGTTTCCCAGATGTTGTGGACCAGGGGCAAACATTCAGTTGCTTTCAATTACTGGAGAAGCAGGAGAGCGTTTTGACAGAGCATCTCCATGTATAATTTAAATTCCATGATTCAGGGAGTTTAATTAGACGAAGGAAAAATGCCCTGTACTAATTTGTTTCATCATTGATCTCTCCAATTATAGTCTTTAATATGCCAGGAAATCTTATAGTCCTTAGGATGCAAAGCATATAAAAGCCTCATTGGGTTTCTTTTTATTCCATTTCCTCCTTTAGCATCAATGTTTCCATACTTGATTAATTGTAGCCAAAGTAAATATTTTAACATATCTCCCTCCTGAAATATAAAGTAACACAAATGTTTTTTTGAAGTGACCATTTTTCTTTTTCATTCTGTGATTTTAGATTTTCTTTTCTGTTTCAGATACTAGAGCATCTGTTTTAAATATAATGCTTTTGGTTTTGAGTTCCCTCCCACATTTTTGTTAAGTGATACATCTGCTTAATGGTTCATCTTGAATTGGTTCATCTTGAAATGATGTCTGATTCTTTGAAATATGAAAATATATATGAGGAAATGACCATATTATTCATATTTAGAATACTATGTTTATGGGTATACACATTTATGGTAAAAGATTTAAGACATGCATGAGAACGTCAGGACACAAGCTAGCTCCCAGGAGGGAGGGAAGAGAAAAGATGGGCTTCTGCTGTATCACTAACATTTTATTTCTTTAATAGAATAAAATATCTGAAGCAACTACGACATATTATTAAATCTGGTGTAGGGTGTAGGGCCATTAACTGCCACAAGAATAGTCACAGAAACCTTAGGAATAAAGCCAATGCTAAATTCACATGAACTGTAAAGGTATAAAACATGAAAAGAATGAATATCATAAGGTAGAAGGTATCGTGATACAACAGGAAAAGACCTGGCTTTGAATTCCAGCTCTGTCACTTTGTAGATACAACCCAGGACAAGCTTTCCAACCCCTGTAAGTCACAACTTCTCTATTTGTAAAAGGAGTACAATAATATTTACTTTGTGGGTTATGAAGAGTATTGTGTTGCTATACATGTAGAATGCAAAACTATTATCGGACCCTTACATAATCTTTAGAGATAGAGTGATGATCACTTTATCATTAAAGTTTTAAATTCACTTCTAAACTGATTTCTAGATTTATTGAATTTTTTTAAAATTTCTGACAAACGAATTTCAATATTCCTCACTGAAACACTTTATAAAGTAATCCAAGCAATGAGACGCTAGTGTGAAAATGGATTATGTAATAATGGATCTGAATAGAGAGAAGAATTAAAATAGAATGTAGAAAACGAAGCAAACTATATATAAAAATGGGGTACTGGGGATAACTCTCCTTAATTTTTTTTTTAATTTTTGTGGAAAAAAAAGAGGAAGTCAGTTGAACCACCTGACTACCCAGAGGGAAGAGAAAAGGAAAATTAATTATTTCTTTCACAGATGTTATCACATTTAACACTCTTAATAAAACTCAGAGGTTACACAAGCTAGTAAGTGGGAGAACTATTCTTCAAAACTAGGTTTACTTTCATTCTCAAATTCATACTTTCCCATTATTCTACAAAAGTATTTCCTTTCTGGATCTAATTCTGATCAACACAGAGTTGACTAAGGGGAGGTGATAATTATATACCAGTTTATAGAGCAAACCTGCTTATGAAATCTCTAAGTCACTACATCTTTGAATTTTTAAAAATGTAAATGTGAGAAAAATGTACTTCCAATATTGAAAAAGATAGATTCTGCAAACTGTTCACTAAGGAATTTTTTTAGTATTGACCCTTATTAAAAAAGCAACTGTAACCACTGAAAAACAAATCAGAGTGCAGCCACTGTGGAAAACAGTATGGAGGTTTCTCAAAAAATTAAAAATAGAGCTACCATATGACCCAGTAATTCCACTCCTGGGTATATATCCAAAAAAATGAAAACACTAATTTGAAAAGATCCATGCACCCCAATGTTCATAGAAGTACTAATTAAAATTGCCAAGACATGGAAACAACCTAAGTATCCATCAACAGATGAAGGGATAAAGAAGAGATGGTATACATGTATACAATGGAATACTACTCAGCCATGAAAAAGAATGAAATTTTGCCATTTGTAGCAACATGGATGGACTTGGAGGGCATTATGCTAAGTGAAATAAGTCAGACAGAGAAAGAGAAATATTGTATGATATCACTTATATGTGGAATCTAAAAAATACAACAAATTCGTGAATATAACATAAAAGAAGCAGACTCACAGATATAGAGAACAAACTAGTGGTTACTAGTGGTGGGCCAAGGGAGGGACAATATAGGAGTGGGAGATACAAATTATTGGGTATATGATAGGCTTAAGGATGTACTATACAACACAGGGAATATAGTCAATATTTTCTAATAACTGTAAATGGAGTGTAACCTTTAAAAATTATATAAAAATATAAAAATTTTTAAAAAGATCACTCTAACCATAATGGTTATAGAAAAATGGTTGTGGTAAACTAACTTCGTTTCTCTTTTAATAGGTTATGATAGGCTGATCAGGGAAAGGCAATAGAAAATACTTTCCTGAACTTTATCAGGGCACCTGCAAAGTCTCGAATTCAGTAAGCAATTATTCAACACTATACTTTGCAAAGCCCACCTTGATATTTAAATAGCCCATTCCATGATGCTCCACACAACGCACTTGCTGGGATCTGCTCACATATTTCCAAGAGTGCCACTCAATGAGTTTCCTCCATCTACCTCTTTGGTTAACATCTTTGCTCATCCTTCAAGATTCAGGAGTCTCTGCCTCCAGGAAGGCTTCCCTGATGCTCCTTCCCCTGAAGCAGTCCCTCCTGTATACGACCAAAGCTTCTTGTGCACTTACTTATCTAAGCATCTGTCCCACTGACTGACTTGCAACTGTTTGTTGACTTGCTTGTCTCACTCCCCATTATAATCATCCTATTGGCAGGAGCTCTGTTCTATTGCTGTCCCTGGCAGAAAGTAAGGGTCCTACAAATACTGCTTGAATGAAAATCTGTTAAGCAGTATTGGAAGTGGTACCAGGCCTGAGAGCGGTCACCTTACACATTTATTCAAGACAGTTTCTTCTGCGTTTGTTTTGACATGACTAAGTGAGCAAAAGCTGCTCACTTCCCAGCTCCCCTTAGAGGTCACCTTACCTACAAAAGTTACAAACGTCTTTCCTCTTCAGATTGCCCAACAATTAACTGCTAAATCATCACAAACACATATAGAGAGCAGCCACACTCACTGCCATAAAACAAATAATAAAGTCTAATCCATAGGAAGCAATTTCCTAATTGCTCCCCTAATTAGCTAAGAGCATCCTCCTCCCAGGTGTTTATCCTGAGGTTGAACTGAGGAGGGAGTTCTAACTACATTTTTTTTTTTTTTTTTTGCGGTACGCGGGCCTCTCACTGTCGTGGCCTCTCCCGCTGCGGAGCAACAGGCTCCGGACGCGCAGGCTCAGTGGCCATGGCTCACGGGCCCAGCCGCTCCGCGGCATGTGGGATCCCCCCACACCGGGGCACGAACCCGTGTCCCCTGCATCGGTAGGCGGACTCTCAACCACTGCGCCACCAGGGAAGCCCCTAACTACATTTTTTGAGCACCTGGTAGCCTAAGCCCTGTCTATGCTTTAGCCCTTAACATGCATCTTTATGTCAATCAAGATCAGCCATTTGGGGTACTTCCCTGGCAATTACCCGTGGTTAAGACTCCGCGCTTCTACTGCAGGGGGCATGGGTTCAATCACTAGTTGGGGAAATAAGATCCCGTATGCTTCACATGTAGCTAAATAAATAATTTTTTAACACATTTATTGGAGTATAATTGCTTTACAATGGTGTGTTAGTTTCTGCTTTATAACAAAGTGAATCAGCTATACATATACATATATCCCCATATCTCCTCCCTCTTGGTCTCCCTCCCACCCTCCCTATCCCACTACTCTAGGTGGTCACACAGCACCGAGCTGCTCTCCCTATGCTATGCGTAAATAAATAAATAAATTCTTAAAAAAAGATCAGCCATTTGGTTTTAGAGATGAGGAAACGGAGGTAAAGAAAAGAGAAGTGAGTAAGGACATGCAGCTATTTAGAGGCAGGATTTGGACCCAGGAGCTCTGGGTCCCCGGAAAGAGTACATTCTATAACTTAGTACTTTTGAGCCACGATTCCTTTCCAAAGGGAACATCTCTGCAGGGTTTGTCGATCACTCTCAGATTACATCAAACTCTTTGAAACTTCAAGGCATTTTCAAGTATTAAAGCTTTGTAGGAAGCCATGATAAAATGTGGGTCTCCACCTACCAACATTATGCACTCCATGCCCCTTAGCACAACTTGTTTGCTAAAATGCGCACAGAGATGAGATAGCCCAGAGGGGTGAGATCATTTTTGTTTGCTTGTTTTTGCTAGAAGGGGATTGTCTTCTCCCAGCCCCTGATGATCCGTAGCAACTACTGCAGCTGAATCCCTGCACATCAGGCTCCCCTGGTCAGCAGACACAGCTCCCATCCAATGAATAACATTTCAAAGCTCAGAAGAACAGGCCTATTCCATGAGATACTCAGTACCCAGGCCCCAGGAAGACTAAGCCCTTAAAACCATCAACCTAATGACTTGTACACCAAACTGCCTTAAATATAAAATCCCATGGAACAGTTTGATTTGAGAGGACCAAGATACCTAACACCCAATCAGGCCACTATATCCAAGGGCACACAAGAATTAGGCAAAGTATACAAAAAATAAATTTTTTCCCCATTCTCTTTGTCTATAGCTGATTGTTCGATGTTGCAAATAGAGTTTGAGTCTCATCCAATTGGTGTTCAGTGCCTTGAGCTTCTAATTTCAACCTGGAATCTCTTAATGAAACAAGTACAAGCCACCGGGCGCCAACGTCATTTGTTGGTCAGTAACGTCCAATTGCAAGGAGTAATGGCTGTATCTTGGACAGTTAATAGAGTTCAAAATAACTAAAACTTGCCCTAGTTTTTAAGAAATTCTGTAAAACACTTCTGGATTACAATGACATCTGGCTAGCAGTTCCCCATTTAGCTTATCCACTTCTTATGAAAAAGACTGAAATAATGGAAAAGAATATGAAAAAGAATGCAGTCACTTTGCCGTACGGCAGAAATTACACACAACATGGTAAATCAACTATACTTCAATAAATTTTTTTTAAAAGACTATGAAGACACTGGAAAAAGATGAAAACTGATCATGAACCAAAACTAAGTCAAATAAATGCCTCCTTTCAATAGGTCATTCACTGCTTCTAGAAGTGCAAGACTAGTGAATTTCTTGGGCACACACCCTTTGACATACTTCTTTCACCATTTGTAGCAACATGGATGGACCTGGAGATTATCATACTAAATGAAGTAAATCAGATAGAGAAAGACAAATCTCATATAATATCGCTTATATGTGGAATGTATAAAACAAAATGATACAAGTGAACTTATTTACAAAAACATACTCACAGCCCTAGAGAACCAACTTATGGTTACCGGGGGAAGGGTGGCAGGGAGGGATAGATTGGGAGTTTGGGATTGACACATACACACTGCTACATTTAAAATAGATAATCAACAAGACCTACTGTGTAGCACAGGGAATGCTGCTCAATATTCTGTAATAACCTAAATGGGAAAAGCATTTGAAAAAGAAGAGGTACATGTATATGTATAACTGAATCACTTTGTTGTACACCTGAAATTAACACAACCTTGTTAATCAACTATGCTCCAATATAAAATAAAATTTTTTAAAAAATAAAATAAAGCTTGGGCTTCCCTGGTGGCGCAGTGGTTGAGAGCCCACCTGCCGATGCCGGGGACGCAGGTTCGTGCCCCGGTCCGGGGGGATCCCACGTGCCGCGGAGCGGCTGGGACCGTGAGCCATGGTCGCTGAGGCTGTGCGTCCGAAGCCTGTGCTCCACAACGGGAGAGGCCACAGCAGTGAGAGGCCCGCATAACGCAAAAAAATAAAATAAAATAAAGCTGATGTGCAGTGAGAGTATGGGGGAAAACGGAGAAAGAGGACTTACAGAGCAGTTCCTTCTCAGTCTACTCCTGAAACATGGTATCGTATTGCCTTTGAATCCCATGAGAGCGCCTAGGATCATTCAAACAAATCCATCGATTTTGCTCAAGTTTAATTAGAGTTTGGTTCCTGTGACTTAGAATCCTAATGGACCATCATTACAAACACACAGAGTTATTAACACAACTCAATTCGTTGATAGGTGATGTCAATTCGAATTTGTACCAATGTTCCATTCTCAATTTCAAGTGATTATTTTTGGAAAACATGAGAAATTAATGAAAAGAAAAAGAAACATTACATACATTGGCTGAATAAAAAACAGCCAAAGAAAAGAAACTGGGGGCCAAGTGGGTTACAGTTTTCTACTACAAAAACAGAAAACCCCATTAAATCTGTATAGGCAGTTCTAGGAAAGGATCATTGCAACTGCACATGAAATTTGTGTGGAAGGTAGAAAATCTCTAAATTATCTGAACTCCTAAATAGTGGGTGTTTGACTCACAACCAGCTTAATTTCACCTAACCAATGTCCTCACATTTCAGAAATTACCAGTGGCATATTCCCTTCTCAAAACCCCATGAAGACTAGTGGCTTATGAAAGTCTATATACTCAACACTGAACACAAATAAAATGGATAGTCTTGATGGAAAAAATGTTGTTGAGAAAATGACTTTTCAAAGGAGTTTGAATCCACAACCTTCCTTGGCTAAAATTCCATATCTCAGATTTCTAGACCAAGATCTTAGCTTACAACACTTATATACTAGAATAAATATCCTCAAGCAAATAACATCATTCTAATGTTCTTTCCTAAATCCAAGCTTACTTCAGGAAAAGAAATTTAAGTTACTGTCAGAATTGGTCACAGAAGTTCAGTTTCAGTATACACTGAAAAAACATATTTATTATATTCTGATCCTGACACAAGAGAGGTTCAAATGACTTTGCTTGGTTGGCTGTGTTTAGTTAGTAGGAGAATGTTTGTTCTCCCTCTGTATTGCTATCATAAAACACATTGATCATTGTCTGTAGCCATTTGGTTTTACTGTTTATATTTGAGAGATGTTGCAATATTGAGCAAGGAAGTCTCTGTCACAGAGGGGAAATTATTTGGACCATAAATGGTTATTTACAAATAAAGCCAGCTTATTCATCTGTTTTTTGTTTATTTTGCTAATTATCAGAGCTAAATGAGTGCTTTCGTGTAGACATCTCCTGATTCCCAAGTCTCCTTCAAGCTGATCTTAAATACCAGAGGATTTATTTTTCACCAACCATCACAAGCAAATATTTAGCCTAATTTCCAAACGATTGCAATTGTGATTCCTGCCCCCTTATCTTGCCCTAATTTCACGGAATGAACATAAAAAAATGAGGACATTTTAAATTCAGTGGAACAAACAAGCACTGGATATTTTCAACTGCCAGGCCTGCACTAGCCATTCAGGGTGCAAAAAATCAATACAGTTCTTCGTATATTTGGAGATGAAAGGAAACCAGAGGATCCACAAACGTTGGCCTCTATTCTCCATAAAGTCAAGACAGTCATTAAGAGTAGAGGCCAGTGGGGAGGAAAAGCAAGTTCAAGGGAGACGATACAAGGAGAGGGGCAAAGTGTAAGATTTGCCACTAAAACAAGGGCTAGCGTTAATTGAGTACTATATGCCAGCCAGTGGACAAATTGCTTTACTTATATTGCTCTTTTAATCCTTAAGACAATCTCTTGATGTAGGTACCATTGTTCTCATTTTAGAGATGAAGTAACTAGGAAACAGAGAGGTTGAATGACTTGCCCAAGGTCACACAACCTAGCGAATTGTAGAATCAGGATACAACCCACTCTCTGTAGAATTAGGATAAAACCCACCTATCTGCACAGCAGTAAGGGCCATGTTCAGTTTAACATCTATGAATCCACAGTAACACAAGCTTGTAGAACAATGCCATTTTTTCCAGCAAAGCTAATTGCTGAAGTCATCTAGGATTGACTGAGGATTGATTTGGTTGTTGTGGCTAAAGTATGGTCATGATGAAGTAACTGAGTGCGCTGAAGAGTCCTGTGGGAAAGAATGTTAGATTAGGAAGCAGAGTTAGTGCTGCCAGTTGAGGGCTGATGTTTTAGAAAAATTGAGTTTATTGATAGACTACAGGATTCAATAAAGACATAGAAGAGATTGAGGGAAGGTCAAGAAGTGAGAAAAATGAAAGAATAGGAAGTATGATCAGAATGGGAATTCCAAATTAGTTTTTTTTTTTAATTTTAGGCTGCTTTGGGTCTTTGTTGCTGTGCGTGGGCTTACTAGTTGCGGAGAGTGGGGGCTACTCTTGGTTGCAGTGCACGGGCTTCTCATTGCGGTGGCTTCTCTTGTTGCGGAGCACAGGCTCTAGGTGCGCGGGCTTCAGTAGTTGTGGCATGCGGGCTCAGTAGTTGTGGTGCATGGGCTTAGTTGCTCCGCGGCATGTGGGATCTTCCTGGACCAGGGCTCGAACCTGTGTCCCCGGCATTGGCAGGTAGATTCTTAACCACTGTGCCACCAGGGAAGCCCCCAAATTAGATTTTAAAAGTAGAGTTAGGGAGGTCAAAATGGTTGACACCATCAACTTCCAATCCATCCCAATGATTAGACTAAACTAAACATGGTAATCCCAGTCTCTCTATCAAGGATTGGTTTAGGACTAGGCCTCCAATATAGTCTTGGTGGAACGAGGGAAAGTCTGCTGGGGAGCTTCTGGGAATGTTTTTCATCACTATAGAAAAGAGGCACATGGAAAAAACTCAGCCCCCTTCCTCCTCTGGATGCTGTAGTGTCTTGGTCCCCTACTACTAGCTTAAGGTCAAAGCCGGCACAGACAGGAGGACAGAGACCATGGGAATTGTGGAATAATAAAACCAACCCTGATGAATATGCCTAAAGCTGCCTTATGTCTTAAATTTTATTATGTGAATTATAAATTCCCTTATCTTTTAAAGCAAATTAAACGGAGTTTTCTGTTCATTGCAGCCAAGGGCATCCCAAGTGATTCAGGGGTGGTTTCAGAAGATGACAGTATATTTTTGTAATTGTAAGTGACTAACAAGGAGTGAAATCTGAAGCTGACAAGCAGAAGATGAGAATGGTTTTATACAAACCTCCCATGAGTCTTACGGGAGGGAAATTTTTGGCTTGATGAGGTAAGAGGAATGGACTAGGAACAGCAATGGTCTGGGATGCTAAAAGACATTGTTACATATTTCATAATAAAAATAATATATTCATTCGATCAACTAGTGAATGCCCATAAAATACCAGAATTGTGTCTTGGGCTGGGGACACATAGTAAGCAAAACTATGTCTGCCCCAACAAAGCTTTGAGTCTAATGGGGGACACAGACATTAATCAAATAATCACACAAACAAATATAAAATTACATCTGCTACAAATAAAAGGACATCTGTCACAAAAGACAGGTTGAGATTTCTACGTCAAGATGGGAAAATGCACAAACTACAACTCATTTCCTCCTATTCCAAATGAAGATAAATGCTACATAAAAATTATAAATAAAAATATTTAAAACTACACAGAGAAGGAGAGAGAGAGAGAGAGAGAGGTCTTAAGGAACGAAAAACAGAGAAGGAGCCCATGGTGTTTGGTAGGAACGTAAGTCAGGAAGCCAATAGAGGACCCAGATGAAATGCAGGCCTTGGGGCTGGGGGTTTGGTGCCCTGTGGTGAGGGAAGCTGAAACCATTAGACTCAAATGCTGTGCTGAGCCAGAACTGGGTTCACCCTGTAAAACTGAACACTGGGAATATGTGGCTCATTTATGAACTGGGACTGAAGGATCTCCACACATGTGCCCAAGTTGATGAAGAGAAGCTAGGCATTTGCCCATAGCCTTAGACCAGAAGCCTCTATCTATACCTCATATAATGCAGGGCCCATATTGCATTATTCTAGTTGTTCAAAACTTCAGAGTGGGAAGAAGGAAAGCAGGAGGTGTGACATAGCCATTGCAGAGAGTAGGTAAGTAAATTACAATTTTATATCTGAACCATTGTGACCTCTTGCAGCACTGGGTGCAGACATGGAAAGAACAAGGTAACTGGATTCATCTAGGATCAGGGATTTACCAGACCAAGGTGATGAACAAAACAGAAGTAAAAGAGAATTCTGGCTACAGGAAGGGGTGTTTTTGAAATCATGAGGGAAGGAGATTTTGGTTACAGGTAATGATGTACGGAGTAGTGATTTTATAAATGGATCAATTAGAAGTACTAGTAATGTGAGAGCACATGGCAGAAGTGTAGAGGAGGAAGAAATCAGAGTTAATAGCACAGAATGGGTCATCTATGCCATTATCATCCTAGGTTACAGGAAAAGATGGGAGGAACTGAGATGGAGAAAATTAGGCAGGTGCCAATATTTTAGATGAATGGCAGGGGAAATGACTGGGAAAGTTGGTGTATGACAGCAAGCAATAGGATAGAGGGTAATAAAATGGATTAAGTCTCAGTGGAGAGGGTTTTTTACAAGACAGTGGCGAAATGGAGGTGGCAGTGGTAAGCTAGGAAGACACCAGCCCTACCTTCTTGTCCTAAGGTATATAGGGTTTGTGAAAGTAAACAGCCACAGCCACTTACGAGAGCTTCAGGTATTCTCAGGAAAGAGCCAGATTTCATGAAAGGCAAGGAAGCTGAGAGAATATTCAGGCATCAGGTGGAAAATATGAGGAAAAGTATCACTGGCTATGGAGCAGCAGTTCTAGAGAGAAGAGCAAAAGAGTTTGGGAGGTGAGGAGATGTAGAGCGGCTAGTTGAAGAGGAAGGAAGCAGCAAGCATGATGGAAACTTCACTCATGCTTTGACTGATTAAAAAGGAAGATGAAGCATGGGGGGTCTGATCTTAGTAGTCTCTCTGAGAAAGGTAGTCAATGGACCTGGTAGCCGGACTTAACTCACTTGACTGAGATGATGGTGGATCCAGAACCTACAGACAAAAGCAGCTACTAGATGAGCTTCCACTTATTGAATGAATATTATACACCAAGTATTGCTTGTATCTATTTCATGTAAAGCTGGCAACAGCCTTGTGAGTTAAGTGTCATTATTCTAAATTTACAAATGAAGAAACAGAGACTTAGACGAATGTGGCAAAGCTAAAATCCAAAGTTTAATAGAGGTTGCCACCAGTGGCTCATGAACTGTAATAGGCCAAAAACATACTTTGAATGTTTCATTTGGCCCACGTGTTTTCCAAAAAAATACATATAGCTATAGAGGAGTTGATTATCTAGATCACCTTACTTGTTTTTAATGTTACTGGATTACTCCTGTGGGCATCTAAATTTGCTAACCTTATTTAGACTAGATGTATCTGACTCCATATTTTGCCAAGTATTTAAAAAGTATTTAACAAGAAAAGGCAGCTTCTATTTCTGGCCATGACAGAGTAAACCACCCTAAACAACTCTAAAATTGGACAAAATATACAAGGCAACTACTTTCAGGTATTGAACCACAAGCAATACAGGATCACGATCCTCAAGAGAAGGAAAATGCACGAGATGAACAATATTCTCCATAGATTGCTGCCTGGGGACAATTTCCAAATGACTGAGTAGGAAGGTGAAGCCCAAACAGAGCACGAAGTCTTACCGAGCTAATGAAGCGGGAGTCGGAGTTCAGAGCTACTGAAGCAGCTGGAATTTGTGCTTCATCGTTCAAGAGAAGAAGTAATGCACAGAGGAGAGGTTCCAAAATCTGCATGGGGTGCCCAGTGGGTTACTGGACAAGGCTGGGCTATGTTCACAGGCTAAGGTAACACAAGGCCAGCAAAGAGTAGATGATGCAGGACTGAGAGCTGACAGGAGACAAGAGAGATCAATGGAGCTGAGAGATGGTGGATTTCTACTCCAGCCACTGTTAAGGCTCCTAGAGAACTCCATAAATGTCATGTCTTAGGAATAGGACCATGACCTTAAGTAAAAGCCACATCCTACAAATAAGGAGAGCAAAGGCTCAAAATTATTTGAAGACATAACGGTTGAAAATTCCAAAAACTGGTTATAAACAAAAACCTACAGATCCAGGAAGCACAGCAAACCCCAAGTAGCATAAACTAAAAGAAAAGCAAAATCAAGCCTAGGTGTATTACAGTCAAACTACTAAAGAGAAAAATTTTAAAGGAGCTATAAAACAAAAAAGGACCTTAAATACAGAAAAACAAGGATAAAAATGATGTCTGATTGTCTATCACAAACAATGGAGAATAGGACACAAGGGAATGTGTTCTTTAAAACAACAAACAAAAAAGGTTTACCTAAAATTCTTTAACCAGTGAATATATCTTCTAAATATGAGAATGAAATACAGACATTTTCAGATAAAGGAAAGTTAAGAGAATTTGTACCCAGCAGACTTGCATTATAAGAAATGCTAGAGGAAGCTCTTTAGGCTGAAGGAAATGATATATCAGAGGAAGAGCTTTGTTGACACAAAAGGAATAAATAACACCGGAAGTGGTAAATAGCTGAATAAATACAAAGGCTAGCAGTTTTGTTCTTCCTTAATTTCTGTGAAACACAATTAACAATTTAAAGCAAAAATAATGGCATTGTGTTGTAAGGTTTATATCATATGCAAAAGCAGAATATAAGACAACAAGCGCACAAAGGATGGGGATAAATGGAATTATTTTGTAAAAAAAGCAACTCATTTTCAATTCTACCAAAAATACATAAAATACTTAGGAATACATTTTATAAAAGAAGTTCAAGATTTGACCACTGGAAACTACAGCAAATCACCGAAATAAGTTAAAGCTCTAAATAAATGGAAAGACATTCCATGTTCATGGATTGGAAGACAATATTATTAAGTATAAATTATCAACAAATTGATCTATAGATTCAATGAAATCCCTAACAAAAGCCCAGCTGACTTTTATTTTTGCAGAAATTAACAAGCTGATTGTATGAAAATTCTAAGAATCCAGAAGAGCCAAAACAATTTTATAAAAGAAGTACAAAGTTAGAGGACCCACACTTCCCAATTTTAAAACTTACTAAAAAGCTATAGTAATCAAGATTATACGGTACTTGTATATGGATAGACATACAGATCAATAGAATAGAATTGAGAATCTAAAAATAAACTCATACATTTATGGTCAATTGAGTTCTGATGAGTGCCAGGACAATACAATGTGAAAAAATAGACTTTTCAATAAATATTGCTACTACAATTGTAATATACATGCAAAAGAATGAATTTGGAATCAATGAATCTACTTCATACCACATCACTAATCAACTCAAAACAGATCAAAGACCTAAGTATAAAGAGCTAAAACTGTAAACTCTTAGGAGAAAGCATAGCACAAGTCTTCATGACTTGGATTAGGCTGTTTTCTTTGATATGACACCAAAACCTCAAACAACAAAAACAAAATAGATAAATTGGACTTCATAAAAACTTTAAACATATGTGCTTCAAAAGACACTAGGAAGAAAGTGAAAAAATTCACAGAATGTGAGAAAATATTTGCAAATCATATACCTGATGAGGGACTTGTATCCACAGTATATAAAGCACTCTTACAACTCAACAAATAACCTGACTAAACTATGGGCAAAGGATTTGAACAGACATTTCTCCAAAGAAAACATACAAATGTGCCAATAAGCACACTGAAATATGCTCAACATCACTAGCCATAGGGAAATGCCAGTGAAAACCACATTGAGCTACCACCTCACACCCAATAGGATGGCTATAATTTTTTCTAAAAAATAGACAATAACAAGTCTTGGTGAGGATGGGGAAAAATCAGGACCCTTGTATATTGCCGGTGGAACTGTAAAATGGTGTAGCCACTTTAGAAAACAGTTTGGCCGTTCTTCAAAAATGTAAACACAGAGTAACCATAACCATACGACCCAGCAAGTCCACTGCTAGGTATATACCAAGAAAATAGAAAATATATGTTCACCCAAAAACTTGTACACAATGTTCATAGCAGAATTAGTCATAATAGCCAAAAAGTGGAAATCAACCAAAGTCTATCAACTGATGAATGGATAAACAAAATGTGGTCTGTCCATGCAATGGAATATTATTCAGCCATGAAAAAAGAATGAAGTACTGACACATGCTTCAACATGGATGAACCGTGAAAACAATATGCTAAGTGAAAGAAGACAGATACAAAAAGCCATGTATTATAGGCTTCCATTTATATGGAATATCCAGAATAGGCAAATCTATAGAGACAGAAAGCAGGTTAGTGATTGCCAGGGCCTTGGAGGAGGCAGAATGGGGAGTGACTGATAATGGTTAGGGAGTTTCTTTCAGGAAGATGAAAATGTTCTGGAAGTGGATATTGGTGACATTTGCACACTCTCTGAATTTATTAAAATCCACTAAATTATATACTTATAAAAGGGGTGAATTTAATGGTATTTGAATTATATCTCAATTTTAAAACTTGAAGAACTCTGTAGAAAGACATAAAACAATGGCTGTCTTATTTGGGACAGGAAAACTCCCAAAATTAAAGTATAAGTTTTGTGCAGTTGCAATCAAAACCTTAACAGGACTTTTTTTTCACTTGACGAAATAATTCTTAATTTCATTTGGGAAATGAAAGAATCATAAGGAAAAAATCTGGAAAATATAAAACTTAAGTTCATTGAGGTTGTTGAATTAGTTCTCCTGGATATTATGTTGTGTGTGTTGAAATGCTACAATGTTTAAAAGCATATTCAGTGAGGTATTGTTCAATTTTTAAAATAATGCAAATATATTACATTTAAATAACACTAAATCAAACAAAAAAGCAAAATAAAAAATAAATTAAAAATATGCATCCCCTTCTCCAATGCTAGTTTATTCTATTTCAAACTGAAAATCCCTCTTCTATCAATATATCCTCCTATGCATAATTTCAAGTCACTTTTTTAGCCTTGTTGATTTTCTCTGAATATAGATTAATTTATGAATAGCCTCCCTAGAGTTTGGCACCTAACCTGAATATATTTGATATGGAATGATTGGCACAAAATAAAGGTTTATTTTGTTGGTTAGTATGGTTACTTCATTAACATTAATGCATCCTAAAATCATACTGGCCCTTTAGGGCAGCTAATTTACAATGTTGACTGATATTGAGTCAATGACTAGTGACTGAAGCCCTATGAGCTGTTCGTAACCAGTGCTGCTAAGCCAAAACTCTCTTTATCATCCTGTCCCTTGTGCAGTAGTATCTGGAATAGAGTATGTGACCTTACCTTTATTTCCATCAAATTTCACTTTAATCTAATTGTCCCAGTCCTTTGTGTTTGATGTAATCATTCAAGGTATCCATGAATTCAGCCAACTCCGTGAAATCTGAAAATTTGTAAAGAACAATCCTGGATCACTATCTAAGTCACTGATGAAAATGATTATCAGGGTATCTTGGGGGACACAAACTGCAGAAAATATGAAAATCTCCATATACATTAATTAGTTCCCATCATGTTTCTGGCATTGAGCCCAAAGGTGCTCAGATCTTAGTATATTTCAGAGTCACCTGGGTAGCTTGTAAATTTCCTGGACTCACTTCTAGAGATTTTGATTCAATAGGTTTAGAATGAGGTCCAACAACTGGCAATTAAACCTAACATCCACAGAACTCACTTTTAGATTTACCTAAGACTGTATTTTTCTCTCTTGGTGATAAGCACACTGAAGAGGTCATGTCATACACCTTGCTGAAGGCAAGATGCAATGTCTACTGCATTCACTTCACCCACCAGCCTGGCTCCCTGTCAAAGAGAATGGAATTAATATGCAACAAAACCCAAGTTATTTTCTTATAAACAATGTTGCCTATGTGCTCACAAACCATTTTTTAATAATCAGTCCTAGAAGCTTACTTTTACGCATTTTTATTCAATTAACAAGTATTTGGGGGGGCTAGTATATGCTAAATATTATGCTAGCTACACTCCCCCCAGTGGTATGAGTTTTTCATTGTACCCATGTTCACAATGGTCTTATAATTCTTCATTGTACTTAGTTTGACAAGATAGAATAAAAATTTGTTATTTTAATTTGCATTTTGATTATCTTCCATAATGAAATTGAAAATTTCTCCACATTTTTCTTGACCATTGCAAATTCCCTACTGATTCCCACCTATCAATTGCTGCATTTATTTTTTTTCTTAATAAACATGTAAATTATCACTGTTATTTTTAATGTTATGTGGGTTGCAAATAGTTTTGTTTCTCAGTTTGTTTTCTTTTAACCTTTTTTTAATATAAATTTATTCGTTTATTTATTTATTTATTTTTGGCTGTGTTGGGTCTTAGTTGCTATGCACAGGCTTTCCCTAGTTGAGGCGAGCGGGGACTACTCTTCATTGCAATGCGCAGGCTTCTCATTGTGGTGGCTTCACTTGCTGCGGAGCACGGGCTCTAGGCATGCAGGCTTCAGTACTTGCAGCACGCGGGCTCAGCAGTCGTGGCTCGCAGGCTCTAGAGCACAGGCTCAGTAGTTGTGGCACACGGGCTTAGATGCTGCACAGCATGTGGGATCTTCCCAGACCAGGGATCCAACCCACGTCCCCTGCATTGGTAGGTGGATTCTTTTTTTTTTTTTTGGGTTACGCGGGCCTCTCACTGTGTGGCCTCTCCCATTGTGGAGCACAGGCTCCGGACGCGCAGGCTTAGCAGCCATGGCTCACAGGCCCAGCCGCTCCGCGACATGTGGGATCTTCCCGGACCGGGGCACGAACCCATGTCTCCTGCATCGGCAGGCAGACTCTCAACCACTGCCCACCAGGAAAGCCCGGTAGGTGGATTCTTAACCACTGAGCCACCAGGGAAGTCCCTCTTTTAACCTTTTTATGACTTTTTCCTTTTATAGCAAGTATGTTTCTATTTGTTATGCAGACAAAGCTAATCATTTTATTGTAGTTTCTGCTACTGTGTGAGACCATGTTTTAAAAGTCTTCCTCCAAGATTATATAAATATTGAATTATACTACCTTCAGAATCTTCTATTTTTTATATATTAAAATTTTTGATATCTTTGTATCTTTTAATCTGTTATATATTTCCATAATTCCTTTAAATATAATCCTTCAAAAATCTGGATCAAGGATATTAATAACATTATTGTTTAAATACTAAAAATTGAGGGACTGCCTGGATGTATCACAAGATGAGACTAGTTAATTATGTAGAGCATACATAAGATAGAATGCTGTGGCAAATGAGATTTTGCTCTAAGCAGATATATTCTGACTTGAAAATATTCCGAATTTAATGCTAAGTGAAACGAAGTAGGAGTAGACCTAGAAACACACACATATATACATATTCATCAAGTTTGAAACTAAAACTATATACTGTGTTGAGCTGTAATAACTTTGAGCAAAATAAGAAAATATGACATAGTATAAAGTAGAAACTATTTGGTTTTAGGTGACCTGCATACTATTTGGAAGTTGTTTAGAAATTTTTGTTTTCAAATACAACTGTGCTGTCCCTGTGAATCACCAATGCCCAGACCAAGTCAGTAAAACACTTACTGCAAATGAGCACAAGTTTAACAATTTCTATGTTGTCATATGCAAATATAAATATAACACCACATTTTACTGCAATGACAGCCAGCATGCTTCTTCACTTAAACTCTTACATTTAAATGAATTTCTAATAGTTAATTAAAAACAACTCTCGGATAAGAGTTTCAACAACATGAAAACTGTGTCAGGGGTCCCCAAGGCCACCCCCAGGTTTGATGATTTGCTGGGAGGACTCATAGGACTCAGCAGAAAGCCATACTCATGGCTATGATTTATTACGGCAAAAATATCAAAGCAAACTCGAAGCAAAGGTCAGAGGAAATTATGCAAAGCTTCCAAGAGTGCTCTCCCAGTGGAGTCACACAGGAAGCAGTTAAATCACCAGCAACAAGTTGTGACAACACGTGTAAAATGCTGTCTACCAAGGAAACTCATTAGAAACACAGCACCCAGGATTTTTATTGGGGGCTGGTCACACAGGCACCCTCTGTCTAGCATGTTCCAAAATTCCAGATTCCCAGAAGGAAAGCAGGTATTCAGCAAAAACCATATTGTTTGTACAAACTGTCTAGGCAGAGTGAGCCGCTCTTATCAGTTCTGGGAATGGTCGAAACCTTCCAGAAATCCAAGTTTCCAGATGCTAGTCAAGGGCCACCTTGCAAGCAGGCATTTCCAAGGACAGCAGTCTGCAGCCTGCTATGTTAACCCTTTTCTGCACACACATGTTCACTCTTAAGTACAAGTTACCAAGTATACAGGAATGTGTTAGGCTCATCCACACCCAAATAAATTTAAACAAAGAAAATAAGTGAATTAAGTTCACCCTAAAATTCACTGTTATTGGGCCCACCAATAAATTATTGATGTGACCAACTCAGAAGGGATCAGAAATTAAAATACTACATTTTCCTACCTTTGTAAAACTAAGTGTACAATTGTTTTAGACAACGTGGAAAACCTAGAAAAATATTAAAGAAGATTCAGTGAAACCCTCAATCCTAGATTACCATTGCTAACTTTTTCATGTATTAACATAGTTGATGCCACACTTAATATTAAATTTTACTTTAGTTACCTTCATTTTTCATGTCACTAAAAATTTCCAATAAACCTTTTTCATAATGAAAAGTATTTTATCTCTGGTTTAAAATAATTTCTAAAGCCTCTCCCTTTTGTTGGATAGATAGATGATTTCCTGTCATTAATTTTCTTTTTAAACCTCATAAAACCTTTCAATGGCTTCCTACTGCTCTTAGAATAAGGGTCAAAATCTTTAATATGGTCACAAGGCCCCAGATGTTCTAGGACAGCGGTCCCCAACCTTTTTGGCACCAGGGATCCGTTGCCTGGAAGCCAGTTTTCGGTGTGGGGAGGGAGGTGACGGTTCAGGCGGTAATGCCAGCAAACGGGGGCGGGAAACGAAGCTTCGCTTGCTCGCTCACCAGCCCGCTGCTCACCTCCTGCTGTGTGGCCACTTCCTAACAGGCTGAGGACTGCTACCAGTCCGGGGGTTGGGGACCCCTGATCTAGGGCCTCCCTCCCTCCCTCTGCAAACTCACTCTTTCCCATTCACCCTCTACACTCAGTCACCATGGCCTTCTTTGAATTCCTCAAATGTGCTACTGTTTCCCACTTCATGTTTTACAAATGTGTAGGCAGCCCCTACCTTATATACTGCAATTATCATAGTTTTAGTCATGTAATTATTCAAGTACACAAATCATTAAAATGTCCATCTCTCATAATAGGCGGTAATCCAGGAAGGCAGAGAGCATCTCTGTCTTGTTCACAGATGTGTTCCCAGCGCTAAATGTTGCCCCTGGAATGTAAATGTGCAAAGATAATTGTGAAATTAAAGAATAAATGCATAACTAATAGAATTCTACCTTTATGAGAACTTTAAATCAGTATATTTCATAACTTTATTCACTGAATTCCCACATTTCTTAAGCTATCATTAAATTTTTTTTTTCTTGTACAACTTTCATTTCCTTTATACTTCTTCAACTATTATGGTAAATAGTTAAATCCATTTAATTCTGTATACATTTCTTTTTTTTAAATGTCTTTATTGCAGTATAATTACCTTACATGGTGTGTTAGTTTCTGCTTTATAACAAAGTGAATCAGCTATACATATACATATATCCCCACATCCCCTCCCTCTTGCGTCTCCCTCCTACCCTCCGTATCCCACCCCTCTAGGTGGTCACAAAGCACCGAGCTGATCTCCTTGTGCTGTGTGGCTGCTTCCCACTAGTTATCTATTTTACATTTGGTAGTGTATATAAGTCCATGCCACTCTCTCACTTTGTCCCAGCTTACCCTTCCCTCTCCCCGTGTCCTCAAGTCCATTCTCCATGTCTGCGTCTTTATTCCTGTCCTGCCCCTAGGTTTTTCAGAACATTTATTTCTTTTTTAAGATTCCATATACATGTGTTAGCTTACAGTATTTGTTTTTCTCTTTCAGACTTACTTCACTCTGTATGACAGACTCTAGGTCCATCCATCTCACTACAAATAACTCAATTTCGTTTCTTTTTATGGCTGAGTAATTTTCCATTTTATATATGTGCCACATGTTCTTTATCCATTTATCTGTCGATGGACACTTAGGTTGCTTCCATGTCCTGGCTATTGTAAATAGAGCTGCAATGAACACTGTGGTACATGACTCTTTTTGAATTAGGGTATATGCACAGCACTGGGATTGCTGGGTCATATGGTAGTTCTATTTTTAGTTTTTTAAGGAACCTCCATACTGTTCTCCATAGTGGCTGTATCAATTTACATTCCCACCAACAGTGCAAGAGGGTTTCCCTTTCTCCACACCCTCTCCAGCATTTATTGTTTGTAGATTTTTTGATGATAGCCATTCTGACTGGTGTGAGGTGATACCTCATTGTAGTTTTGATTTGCATTTCTCTAGATGAGTGATGTTGAGGAAGGAATGCAAGAGATTTCTGTGCATTAATTTTGTATCCTGCTACTTTACCAAATTCATTGATTAGCTCTAGTAGTTTTCTGGTAGCATCTTTAGGATTCTCTATGTATAGTATCATGTCATCTGCAAACAGTGACAGCTTTACTTCTTTTTCTGATTTCGATTCCCTTTATTTCCTTTTCTTCTCTGATTGCTGTGGCTGAAACTTTCAAAACTATGTTGAATAATAGTGGTGAGAGCGGACAACCTTGTCTTGTTCCTGATCTTAGAGGAAAAGGTTTCAGTTTTTCACGATTGAGAACGATGTTGGCTGTGGGTTTCTCATATATGGCGTTTATGATGTTGAGGTAAGTTCCCTCTACACCTACCTTCTGGAGAGTTTTTATCATAAATGGGTGTTGAATTTTGTCGAAAGCTTTTTCTGCATCTATTGACATGATCATATGGTTTTTCTCCTTCAATTTGTTAATATGGTGTATCACATTGATTGATTCGCGTATATTGAAGAATCCTTGCATTCCTGGGATAAACCCACTTGATCATGGTGTATGATCCTTTTAATTTTCTGTTGGATTCTGTTTGCTAGTATTTTGTTCAGGATTATTGCATTTATGTCCATCAGTGATATTGGCCAAGAGTTTTATTTTCTTGTGACATCTTTGTCTGGTTTTGGTATCAGGGTGATGGTGGCCTCATAGAATGAGTTTGGGAGTATTCCTCCCTCTGCTATATTTTGGAAGAGTTTGAGAAAGAGAGGTGTTAGCTCTTCCCAAATTGTTTGATAGAATTTGCCTGTGAAGCCATCTGGTCCTGGGCTTTTGTTTGTTACAAGATTATTAATCACAGTTTCAATTTCAGTGCTTGTGATTGGTCTGTTTATATTTTCTGTTTCTTCCTGGTTCAGTCTTGGAAGGTTGGGCTTTTCTAAGAATTTGTCCATTTCTTCCAGGTTGTCCATTTTATTGGCATAGAGTTGCTTGCAGTAATCTCTCATATTCCTTTGGATTTCTGCAAGGTCAGTTGTTACTTCTCCTTTTTCATTTCTAATTCTGTTGATTTGAGTCTTCTCTCTTTTTTTCTTGATGAGTCTGGCTAATGGTTTATCAATTTTGTTTATCTTCTCAAAGAACCAGATTCTAGTTTTATTGATCTTTGTTATCGTTTCCTTCATTTCTTTTTCATTTATTTCTGATCTGCTCTTTATGATTTCTTTCCTCCTGCTAACTTTGGGGTTTTTTAATTCTTCTTTCTCTAATTGCTTTAGGTGTAGGTTAGGTTGTTTATTTGAGATGTTCCTTGTTTCTTAAGGTAGGATTGTATTGCTATAAACTTCCCTCTTAGAACTGCTTTTGCTGCATTCAATAGGTTTTGGGTCGTTGTCTTTTCACTGTCATTTGTTTCTAGGTACTTTTTGATTTCCTCTTTGATTTCTTCAGTGATATCTTGGTTATTAAGTAGTGTGTTTTTAGCTCCATGTGTTTGCATTTCTTACAGATTTTTTCCTGTAATTGATATCTAGTCTCATAGCTTTGTGGTAGGAAAAGATACTTGATATGATTTCAATTTTCTTAGATTTACCAAGGCTTGATTTGTGACCCAAGATATGATCTATCCTGGAGAATGTTCCATGAGCACTTGAGAAGAAAGTGTAGTCTGCTGTTTTTGGATGGAATGTCCTATAAATATCAATTAAGTCCATCTTGTTTAATGCATTATTTAAAGCTTGTGTTTCCCTATTTATTTTCATTTTGGATGATCTGTCCATTGGTGAAAGGAGGGTGTTAAAAGTCCCCTACTATGACTGTGTTACTGTTGATTTCCCATTTGATGGCTGTTAGCATTTGCCTTATGTATTGATGTGCTCCTATGTTGGGTGAATAAATATTTACAATTGTTATATCTTCTTCTTGGATTGACCACTTAATCATTCTGTAGTGTCCTCCTTTGTCTCTTGGAATAGTCTTTATTTTAAAGTCTATTTTGTCTGCTGTGAGAATTGCTGCTCCAGCTTTCTTTTGATTTCCATTTGCATGGAATATCTTTTTCCATTCCCTAATGTTCGGTCTATGTGTGTCCCTAGGTCTGAAGTGGGTCTCTTGTAGACAGCATATATACAGGTCTTGTTTTTGTATTTATTCAGCCAGTCTATGTCTTTTGGTTGGAGCATTTAATCCGTTTACAATTAAGGTAGTTATCAATACGTATGTTCCTATTACCGTTTTCTTGTTTTGGGTTTGTTATTGTAGGACTTTTCCTTCTCTTGTGTTTCCTCCCTAGAGAAGTTCCTTTAGCATTTGTTGTAAAGCTGGTTTTGTGGTGCTGAATTCTCTTAGCTTTTGTTTGTCTATAAAGGTTTTGATTTCTCCATCGAATATGAATGAGATCTTTGCTGGGTAGAGTAATCTTGGTTGTAGGTTTTTCCCTTTCATCACTTTAAATATGTCCTGCCACTCCCTTCTGGTTTGCAGAGTTTCTGCTGAAAGATCTGCTATTAACCTTATGGGGATTCCCTTGTATGTTATTTGTTGTTTTTCCCTTGCTGCTTTTAATATTTTTTTCTTTCTATTTAATATTTGGTAGTTTGATTAATATGTGTCTTGGCATGTTTCTCCTTGGGTTTATCTTGTATGGGACTCTCTGCACTTACTGGACTTGATTATTTCCTTTCCCATATTAGGGAAGTTTTCAACTATAATATCTTCAAATATTTTCTCAGTCCCTTTCTTTTTCTCTTCTTCTAGGACCCCTATAATTCAAATGTTGGTGTGTTTAATGTTGTCCCAGATGTCTCTGAGACTGTCCTTAATTTTTTTCATTCTTTTTTCTTTATTCTGCTCTGCAATAGTTATTTCCACTATTTTAACTTCCAGGTCACTTATCCGTTCTTCTGCCTCAGTTATTCTGCTATTGATTCCTTCTAGAGAATTTTTCATTTCATTTATTGTGTTGTTCTTCATTGTTTGTTTGCTCTTTAGTTTTTCTAGGTCCTTGTTAAACGTTTCTTGTATTTTCTCCATTCTATTTCCAAGATTTTGGATCATCTTTACTATCATTACTCTGAATTCTTTTTCAGGTAGACTGCCTATTTCCTCTTCATTTGTTTGGTCTGGTGGGTTTTTACCTTACTCCTTCATCTGCTGTGTGTTTCTCTGTCTTCTCATTTTGCTTAACTTACTGTGTGTGGTGTCTCCTTTTCACAGGCTGCAGGTTCATAGTTCCTGCTTTTTTTGGTGTCTGCCCCCAGTGGGTAAGGTTGTTTCAGTGGGTTGTGTAGGCTTCCTGGTGGAGGGGACTGGTGCCTCTGTTCTGGTGGATGAGGCTGGATCTTGTCTTTCTGGTGGGCAAGACCGCATCTGGTAGTATTTTTTGGGGTGTCTGTGACCTTATTATGATTTTAGGCAGCCTCTCTGCTAATGGGTGGGGTTGTGTTCCTGTCTTGCTAGTTGTTTGGCATGGGATGTCCAGCACTGTAGCTTGCTGGTCGTTGAGTGGAGCTGGGTCTTAGTGTTGAGATGGAGATCTCTGGGATAGCTTTTGCTGTTTGATATTACATGGGGTCAGGAGGTCTCTGGTGGACCAGTGTCCTGAACTCAGCTCTCTCACCTCAGAGGCACAGGCCTGACACCTGGCTGAAGCACCAAGACCCTGTCAGTCACATGGCTCAGAAGAAAAGGAAGGAAGAAAGAGAGAGAGACAGAGACAGAGACAGAGACAGAGAGAGGGAGGGAGGGAGGGAGGAAGGAAGAGAGAGAGAAAGGAAGAAAGAAAGAAGGAAACAAAGAAAGAAAGAAAGTTATTAAGATAAAAAATTATTCAAAATTTTAAAAGTAAAAAAAAAGAAAGAAAGAAGAGAGCAACCAAACCAAAAACAAATCCACCAATGATAACCAGTGCTAAAAACTATACCAAAAAAAATGGACAGAACCCTAGGACAAATGGTAAAAGCAAAGCTATACAGACAAAATCACACAAAGAAGCATACACATACACACAAAAAGAGAAAAAGGAAAAAATATATATATAGAGAGAGAGAGAAAAAGTAAGCAAGCAACCAAATCAATAAACAAATCTACCAATGATAATAATCTCCAAATACTAAACTAAGATAAACATAAAACCAAAAACAAATTAGATGCAGAAAGCAAACCCCACGTTTACAGTTGCTCCCAAAGTCCACCTCCTCAATTTTGGATGATCTGTTGTCTATTCAGGTATTCCACAGATGCAGGGTACATCAAGTTGATTGTGGAGCTTTAATCTGCTGTTCCTGAGGCTGCTGGGAGAGATTTCCCGAGAAAGTTGTCCCTGGATCACAGGACCCAGGCCATGGCGGGCTGCACAGGCTCCCGGGAGGGGAAGTGTGGGTAGTGACCTGTGCTCGCACACAGGCTTCTTGGTGGCACAGCAGGAGCCTTAGCGTCTCATGCCCGTCTCTGGGGTCCACGCTGTTAGCCGCGGCTCGTGCCCGTCTCTGGAGCTCCTTTAAGCAGTGCTCTTAATTCCCTGTCCTCACGCACTAGGAGACAAAGAGGCAAAAAAAAGTCTCTTTTCTCTTCGGCAGCTCCAGACTTTTTCCCGGACTCCCTCCCGGTTAGCCGTGGTGCACTAACCCCTCCAGCCTGTGTTCACGCGCCAAGCCCAGTCCTCTCCCTGGGATCCGACCGAAGCCGAAGCCTCAACTCCCAGCCCCCGCCCGCCCCGGCGGGTGAGCAGACAAGCCTCTCGGGCTGGTGAGTGCTGGTCGGCACCGATCCTCTGTGCGGGAATCTCTCCGCTTTGCCCTCTGCCCCCCCTGTTGCTGCGCTCTCCTCCGCGGCTCCGAAGCTTCCCCCCTCCGCCACCCGCAGTCTCCGCCCGCGAATGGGCTTCCTAGTGTGTGGAAAACTTTCCTCCTTCACAGCTCCCTCCCACTGGTGCAGGTCCCGTCCCTATTCTTTTGTCTGTTTTTTCTTTTGCCCTACCCAGGTATGTGGGGAGTTTCTTGCCTTTTAAGAAGTCTGAGGCCTTCTGCCAGCGTTCAGTGGGTGTTCTATAGGAGCAGTTCCACATGTAGATGTATTTCTGATGTATTTGTGGGTAGGAAGGTGATCTCCATGTCTTACTCCTCCGCCATCTTGAAGGTCTCCCCTATACATTTATCTTTAACTCAGAGTTTTTTCTCAACTATTTTATTAGTTCTAGTTATTTTTAGATTTATTCTTTGGTGTTTTCTCCAAATCACAATGACTATGACTTATGATACTTTGAGTAACACTTATATTTTATCATATATTATTCTCATATTCACTCAGTTACATTTCAACTTTGAATCAATACTTACACAGGTTTTTTTTTTTTAATTTCCTTGATGATGGTGTTTTGCTTAATGTTTGCTTAATGATTTTTAAAAATCAATCTCTATGTCTTTTAGTATCAGCTCTTTGGAATTTATGGAGGCTTAATTATAGATAAAGGTGTTCACCTACAGATTTTTGTTCGTTTTTTATTGGGGTGTTGGGCTAAAAGTGATTGACGGAGGGTGAGATTTTTCCCTTTGCTGGGTTGTTAAGGAATTGAAAGCCACTGACTCTTATACGGCACAAGGTCAAAGACACCCCATTTGGAGAACGTAAACCAGTTCCTACAACTTGGTAATAGGGCAGGGGAAACAAGACAGATGCCCTGAAGGGTCCTGGAATGGGGAATAGGTTTTGGTTTATGAATCCCAGAAGTACTCATATCTAATACCCAGTATTTTCTTTTCTATACTGAATCTCCTTTTGTTATCTGGTATTGTTAGTAGAGTTTTGTTCACTGTTACAGCCTGATCTTAGCTGAGCTCTGGGTATTCATCTATGGTTTTATGTCCATATTCAGGTTGAAGGTGTACAGGTGAGCTGCAGTGCCCTAAGGAACCAGTTAAGAAAAAATTAAAAATTGTTATCCAAAGATTAGAGATGCAGACCAGAGGGAGGTCGCTGGCCCAAGTATGCAGTGAAATCCAGGACTGATCTAGGAAACACTCGAGCATTCTATATGGAGTCCCAGAGACCCTAGGGAGAGGAAAATGGGAAAAGCCTAACTTTCCTGTGGTCAAACATAATGAGGTCTCAGATCCTTTCTTTTAGAATTAAAGGGAAGTGCTACTTCTGACCACTGCAGAGGTCAGCAACCTCTGGGTTACAAACCAATAAATTCTTTTAATAGGCAGTCAATGAGACAGAAACTACTTTTCCAGATGCTTTTGTGTCTTCCTGCTGCAGAGCTACAATTACTGTTCTAAAGCTCTATTTCAAAATACATGATATTAATAACTCTGTTTTTTAAAAAACACTGAATATAGATGAAGGTACAATAAATGTGGCATCTTCATATATGGGAATGTGAATAAAGAGCCACAAAAAACTTGTGTAATTAAACCTAGAAATTCTACTTAATGAAAATATGTGAAAAATAATAATTCACAAATATAAGGGAAGGGCCAAAAAAGGGTAAAAAGAAAAATAAATTCAGTTTCACAAAAACACCTTAAAACTCTAGGTGAAAAGCAAAACGTTTTGACTCATGGATAGAGATAATACTGATTAAAAATGATAAGGAAAATATATATTATCTATACCATTAGCATAAAAGTTTTGGACTCAGGTAGGAAATTAGAGAGATACGTGAAATAGACAGCAGCATGAGTGCAAAATGGCAAACAATATTTTAAGCAATTAAAAGGATTAAAATATTAAGTTACAAAAGAACAGCAGTATTATTTGCTACAAAATCGGCTCCACATGGCTTAAGAGTTCCTGGTAGAATGGACAGTAGCCAACCTCAAGTGAGTATTAGGGGTGTGTGATGGCCAGTCACCCACAGATTCCCATTTTCATCTTGATTCAGCCACATTGCAAGTTTTTAAGGAGGGTCACCAAAAAAAGGATGCTCTTGTAGAATAGATAAATAATAAACCTCAAGAAGAAAAAAAAAATGGTACTCTAATATTTAGCAACCACATATATTTTTTAACATCTTTATTGGAGTATAATTGCTTTACAATGTTGTATTAGTTGCTGCTGTATAACAAAGTGAATCAGCTATACGTATACATATATTCCCTCCGTCTTGTGTCTCCCTCCCACCCTCCCTATCCCACCCCTCCAGGAGGTCACAAAGCACCGAGCTGATCTCCCTGTGCTATGTGGCTGTTCCCACTAGCTATCTATTTTACATTTGGTAGTGTATATATGTCAATGCTACTCTCTCACTTCATCCCAGCTTACCCTTCTCCCTCCCCGTGTCCCCAAGCCCATTCTCTACATCTGCGTCTTTATTCCTGTTCCGTAACCACATATATTTTTAACCCTATTATCTCCATTTTATTTTTTCTTCCAACTTTATTGAAGACTAACTGAAAAATATAATTGTAACTATTTAAAGTGTACAACATGATGATTTGATATTGTGATTTGACATTGTGAAATGATTACCAAAATCACGGTAATTAATACATCTCTTACATGGTTAACTCGTGTGTGTGTGTGTGTGTGTGTGTGTGTGTGTGTGTGTGGTGAGCGTGCTTAAGATCTACTCAGCATAGTGAAGTATACAACAGATCGTCAGAACTTATTCATTTTACAGCTGAAAGTTTGTACCCTTTGACCTACATCTCCCTATTTCCCCCTATCCACAGCCCCTGGCAACCATCATTCTATTCTGTTTCTATGAAATCAGCTTTTTTTTCTCTTTTTTGAGATTCCACATATAAGTGATACCATACAGTATTTTTCTTTCTCTATCCAACTAATTTCACTTAGCGTATGCCCTCCAGGTTCACCTGTATTGTCACAAATGGCAGAATTTCCTTCATTTTTAAGGCTGGATAATATTCCATTGCATATGTATACAACATTTTCCTTATCCATTCCTCTGCCACAGGACATTTTGGTTGTTTCCATATCTCAGCTATTGTGAATAATGCTGTAATAAATATGGAGTGCAGATATCTCTTTAAGATTGTGATTTCATCTCCTTCAGATATATACCCAGGAGTGGGATTCCTGGGTCATATGGTAGATCAAATGGTAGAATGGTGGTTCTATTTTTAATTTTTGAGGAACCTCCATACTGTTTTCCATAATGGCTGCACCAATTTACATTCCACTCACTGAAGGGTCCCCTTTCCTCCACATCCTTGCCAACATTTATCTCTTGCCTTTTTGTAATAACCATTCTAACACACGAGAGGTGATATCTCATTGAACAACATACATTTTAATTTCCAGGTAAAAATAACCTTTTGCAAAAACTAAGGAACCTGTGGGCACAAACTTAAAATTGAATTATGCTAAGTGTTCAGATCACCCCTCTGTCAGTGTGAAGGAATATTATAGTAGTAGAGAAGTAGTCAGAAAACATCAGAATCTGGAATTTCACCAATTCATGACAACCACAGAACATCACAAAGTCTTCTCTGGAAAAAAAAGTAGAGAAAAGGGAGGATATTCTGTCTTTACCAGATTCCAGTCCATCCCTTTCCATTGTCCAGAGCCTACCATCTGTGAATTTAAACTCCACACTCTCTTTCCAGTCTTCTCAGTCAAGTGTTCTGTAGCAAGTGAATGATAGTAAAACCTAGCATATGTCTCCTTGTTAGTAATTAAAGTGGCATAAACAGAATTGCCTTACATTATTTAGCACGTTTTCCTTTCTCTTCATGCCCAGGGACAACAGATAATTTGACTCTACAGGTAGCTAATCTTTCGTGTGCCTTCAAAGAGATATAATTTAGGTATATTTGCAACCCTGCTGAATGCTGAGTCCGGAGGACCTCAGCCCCTCCTGCATTCTCCTGGAACCAGAAACCCAGTGACTATGACTAGAGTTTGCTTCCTAGAAGCCAACTCCTTTCAACTGAAGAGCTTATCTAGGCAAAACACTCTTCGATCACCTACAGAACTCTCCTTAAGAATAGCTGTTCAAGGGCTTCCCTGGTGGTGCAGTGGTTGAGAGTCCGCCTGCCAATGTAGGGGACACGGGTTCGTGCCCCGGTCTGGGAAGATCCCACATGCCGCAGAGCAGCTGGGCCCATGAGCCATGGCCGCTGAGCCTGCGCGTCTGGAGCCTGTGCTCCGCAACGGGAGAGGCCACAACAGTGAGAGGCTCGCGTACCACAAAAAAAAAAAAAAAAAAAGAATAGCTGTTCAAAACATAATTATCTCCACATAGTTACATTTCCAGTAATGGTTTAGTACCCCTATGACCAGAGATCCAGGTATCTGTCTTCTTGGCTCACCTGTTTCACAAGTACAGGAAATCTGCACCATGATAAAAAATCAGAGTGGTTGACTTTGGAAGGGGGAGGGGGAGTAGGAAACAGGGGCAAGGATTGTCTAGGACAAAGCACAAGGGAACTTTCTGAAATTAAGGTAATGTTCTGTACCTTAATAGGCGTTTGGGCTATACCAGTGTATGCATTTGTTAAAACTCGAAATTAACACCTAAGACTTGTGAATTTCATTGAACATAAATTTTACATCAAAAGAAAAAACTAGAAATTAATATTCAACTCTTGCTAATGATATATACATGATACAACATACTGATGTCAGTATATTGAGGTCAGCAATCTACTTTGAATTGCATCATCAAAAATAAGATGGATTAATAGATGCTTAGAGGGATGGATAGATAAATGTCACAAAGAAAGTATAGCAAGGGGGAAAGGGGGGGAGTGATAAATTGGGAGATTGGTATTGACATATACCCACTACTATATATAAAATAGATAACTAGTAAGAACCTACTGTATAGCACAGGGACCTCTATTGAATACTCTGTAATGACCTATATGGGAACAGAATATAAAAAAGTGGATATATGTATATGTATAACGGACTCACTTCACTTACAGCAGAAACTAACACAACATTGTAAATCAACTATACTCCAATTAAAAAAAAATAAAGTATAGCAAAATGTTCATAATAGAATGTAGATAGTGGGCATAGGACTGTTCACTGTAAAATTTATCAGCTTTGTTGTATGTTTACAATTTTTCATAATAAAATGCTGGAGGGAAAAAGCAATCAACTCACATTCTTCACCCCCTCCAACGACCTTCTCCACTCCTGATCACTTTAATTTGGGGGAATTACAGCTCCATTCTCCTCTCAAAAATAGGATTGCTTGTATTGTTTCAGTATACTGCTGGTACTGTGAACATCACAAGGCTCAACTTTAATTACTTTACCTAATCTGGACTATTTGAGTATTAGTTCTTTGGCTGTGATTACCATAAACTAACTAACTTAAACAAATGGGTAATTTATTGAAAGGCTATTAGGAAGTCACAGGATTGAAAAAAAGCTTGGAAACCAGGCATGCAACATACAGAAAATAGACTGCTCCAGAGAGCTTAGGTAACAGGAACTATAGTGTTTCCCCAGGAACTGACGCCATAATGAATTAATTCCAATAATTAACAGCCTTTCATCATTCTGCTCATAATTCAAGCAGGGAATTTCCAACTGGACTTCATTGACCATTAGACTGTATTTAATGGGAGAAAGATCATTTCCACATGGAAATTCAGGTGCTATTATCAAAAGCAAATGGAAAGGTTGAACACCCAAAATAAAAACCCGAAACAAAGAAGCAAAACAAGCACTACAGTATATTTACATTTTCCTGTCACCCTTAACAAGATGCTAGATGCTGTATCATTTATTCAACCACCATTCTCTTTTTCACTTCCGTCTATCTCTCCGTTTTGTCACTCTAACTCTGACTGTGACTTTCTTAAAATCTCCACCAGAACTTCCTAGGTTCTATTTTTGCTCCCCTTCTCAGCCCAGATTCCAAAATTTCAGAAAAAGTCATTATCTCCCTATACCCACTACTAACGCTGGCTGAAGATTTAAGACTCCCCTGGTTTACGTTCTGGATCCCACATTCATGTATCAAAACCTAGATCACCATGTATATTTGGATCTATCTTGTGATTGGAAAGTTCTTCTCTGCATGTTGGTGAGGATGGGACCTAGGTCCAACTGCTTGTCCAACACACTGTATCGGAACATAAGCCCCAGGAGCTAACCTGATCCATCCAAGTGCCACTCTCTCTAAGCCAGGAGGGCTCTAAGGATGACTGCTTCTTAGGAGAACTGCTACCTAACCACAGGAGAGTAATGAAAGTCTGTAAAGCAGAGTAAGCCATTTTAAGCAACCAGATTTGAAATAACTAACAATTTCAACAGAAATTTTGTGAGTTGGGAGTGGAGACTTGGCGCTGGAGCTGCACATTTGGGCTGTGTTTATGTGAGTCAGGAGAAAGTCTGGCTCTGAAGCTGACACACTAGCACAGTAGTGGCTGGTGCCTCTCAGGGTAGTTTGGAGCTCGTCCAGTAAGGATTGGCCCTCCAGCATGGGAGGCTGGAGGCCAGCTGGAACAATTCTCTCCATGGGTACCACACCCCTGGATTTTCAGGGTGTCCCTAGACCATTGGCTCCTTCGTGAAAGTGCACGCCCATAAGCAGATAGCAACCTGGGGGGTGCCTATCACCACCTGATTGTCCAACTTCTGACTTCATTTTCTCCAAGGCATTTTATCCTCATTTTTCTGGTTACAAGGGACTGCAGCTGCTTTACTTGGCTATGTTTGTCCTTAAAAATGAAATATTAATTGGTTTAAGAGTCTACAGCTGCCTATTCATAGCCAGAAAATTTTAATTCTACTGTTAGCTTCAAAAACCATTAATTGGGCTTCCCTGGTGGCGCAGTGGTTGAGAGTCTGCCTGCCGATGCAGGGGACACGGGTTCGTGCCCCGGTCCGGGAAGATCCCATGTGCAGCGGAGCGGCTGGGCCCGTGAGCCATGGCCGCTGAGCCTGCACGTCCAGAGCCTGTGCTCCGCAATGGGAGAGGCCACAATAGTGAGAGGCCGGCGTACCGCAAAAAAAAAAAAAAAAAATCATTAATTGCTTGAGTTTGGGAAAATCACTCAAGCTCCTCTAAATTGTAGTTTCTTCCTCTGTAAAAAAAGAAAAACAAACAAAAAAAACGGGCTTCCCTGGTGGCACAGTGGTTAAGAATCTGCCTGCCAATGCAGGAGACACGGGTTCGAGCCCTGGTCCGGGAAGATCCCACATGCCGAGGAGCAACTAAGCCCGTGAGCCACAACTACTGAGCCCGTGTGCCGCAACTACTGAAGCCTGTGTGCCCTAGAGCCCGTGCTCTGCAACAAGAGAAGCCACCGCAATGAGAAGCCCATGCACCGCAACGAAGAGTAGCCCCCACTCGCCGCAACTAGAGAAAGCCCGCACGCAGCAACAAAGACCAGACGCAGACAAAAGTAAATAAATAAACTTTTAAAAAACAACAACAAAAAACTGTCCTATCTACTTTAGATTATTATGAGAATCAAATGTCATAATTTTTGCCCATTCCACTACAGGTTTCCAATGTGTTTATGATAAAATTACATAGGTCCTTTATATATTAAATATATTACCATTAAAATACTTAATCTGGTGTTTGTCTTTAATTCTCTTTAGGTTGCCTTAAAATTATAAAAAAGACTAACTATAATGATTATGAAAAGAACACAAAAATATTATACTTTTTAAAGAGACACTCTAAAAAATTTAAAACTACTCATAAATGCATACCCAGTGTGCATTTTGGAATATACACTTATCTTTTGACTATGCATATATTTGCATATATTTGTGAAGACATACATATTTATAACAAAATAGGATCACAGATACAGGCTGTTTTGTATTTCCATTTTTATTTCACAATGCACTGTAGTTGGCAATGCAAAATATGAAATATCCTGCAAATATTCCCTATTACTGTCATTATAATAATTATTTTTACTATTGACCCAGCAAAAATTAGTTTTGCTAGGATAGTGACTACTTTTAATATTATATTTCCATTCTTAAAAAGTATCGTTTCTAAAAGAAACTAGCTAAAATGTACAGAATGCTGAGAGCTAAACAAAGAGGGTAATGTCTCTGAAAAGGACTTGCAGATGTGAACACGGGAAAGTATTACACCAGAAGAATGGAAGCCTGGGTTTTGGAGTCATATACATTGGATTTGAATTCTAGCTCTGTCCTTTAAGTCTTGCTTTTCCTGTCCATTAGCAAAACAAAATATAGTTCTTACCTTAAAACAATTTTTTAATACTTAAAACACTTAGGAAAAAATAATAAATAGTACTGTCTTTAATAATATTGCTACAATTATTAATATTCAATCATAAGATATTTAAGTTATAAAAATAGGCCTTCAAAAATACTAAGCATATGGCTTTCATGGTTTAATTTAAGGATATGACCTATCATTCAACTGTCACAAAATTGTCTTTTGCCTTTACCTGGAAAAAAAATTAGACCATTAAAATCGTTCCTAGTGAGACTTCCGGGAAGATGGCGGAAGAGTAAGACGCGGAGATCACCTTCCTCCCCAAGAATACAGCAGAAATACATCTACACGTGGAACAACTCCTACAGAGCACCTACTGAACGCTGGCAGAAGACCTCAGACCTCCCAAAAGGCAAGAAACCCCCCACGTACCTGGTTAGGGCAAAAGAAAAAAATAAACAGAGACAAAAGGATAGGGACGGGTCCTGCACCAGCGGGAGGGAGCTGTGAAGGAGGAAAAGTGTCCACACACTAGGAAGCCCCTTCGCGGGCGGAGGCTGCGGGTGGCAGAGGGGGAAAGCGTCGGAGCCGCGAAGGAGAGCACAGCAACAGGGGTGCGGAGGGCAAAGCAGAGAGATTCCAGCACAGAGGATCAGGGCTGACCGGCACTCACCAGCCGAGAGGCTCGTCTGCTCACCTGCCGGGGCGGGCGGGGCTGGGAGCTGAGGCTCCGGCTTCAGTCGGAGCGCCGGGAGAGGACTGGGGTTGGCGGCGTGAACACAGCCTGCAGGGCGTTAGTGCGCCGCGGCTAGCCGGGAGGGAGTCCGGGGAAAAGTCTGGACCTGACGAAGAGGCAAGAGACTTTTTCTTCCCTCTTTATTTCCTGGTGCGCGAGGAGAGGGGATTAAGAACGCTGCTTGGGGGAGCTCCAGAGATGGGCGCGAGCCGCGGCTAAAAGTGCGGACCCCAGAGACGGACATGAGACGCTAAGGCCGTTGCTGCCGCAACCAGGAAGCCTGTGTGCGAACGCGGGTCACTGTCCACGCCCCCCCTTCCGGGGAGCCTGTGCAGCCCGCCACTGACGGGGTCCCGGGATCCAGGGAGAGCTCCCCCGGAAGAATGCACAGCTCGCCTCAGGCTGGAAACGTCACGCCGGCCTCTGCTGCCGCAGGCCCGCCCCGCACTCCGTAAACCTCCCTACCCCCGGCCTGAGTGAGACAGAACCTCCGAATCAGCGGCTCCTTTAACCCCGTCCTGTCTGAGCAAAGAACAGACGCCCTCTGGCGAGCTACACGCACAGGCGGGGCCAAATCCAAAGCTGAGCCCCTGGGAGCTGTGAGAACAAAGAAGAGAAAGGGAAATCTCTCCCAGCAGCCTCAGATGCAGCGGATGAAAGCTCCACAATCAACTTGATGTACTCTGCATCTGTGGAATACATGAATAGACAACGAATCATCCCAAATTAAGGAGCCGTGTGGATGAAGGGCTCTTGGTGCTGCAGCCAGGAGTTAGTGCTGTGCCGCTGAGGTGGGAGAGCCAACTTCAGGACACTGGTCCACAAGAGGCCTCCCAGCTGCATATAATATCAAACGGCGAAAATCTCCCAGAGATCTCCATCTCAACGCCAGCAGCCAGCTTCACGCAAGCCAAACAACTAGTAAGACAGGAACACAACCCCACCCATTAGAAGAGAGACTGCCCCAAATCATAATAAGTCTACAGACACCCCAAAACACACCACCAGACGTGGACCTGCCCACCAGAAAGACAAGATCCAGCCTCATTCACCAGAACACAGGCACTAGTACCCTCCACCAGGAAGCCTACACAACCCACTGAACCAACCTTAGCCACTGGGGACAGACACTAAAAACAACAGGAACTACGAACCTTCAGCCTGCAAAAAGGAGACCCCAAACACAGTAAGATAAGCAAAATGAGAAGACAGAAAAACACACAGCAGATGAAGGAGCAAGATAAAAACCCACCAGACCTAACAAATGAAGAGGAAATAGGCAGTCTACCTGAAAAAGAATTCAGAATAATGATAGTAAAGATGATCCAAAATCTTGGAAATAGAATAGACAAAATGCAAGAAACAGTTAACAAGGACCTAGAAGAACTAAAGATGAAACAAACAATGATGAACAATACAATAAGTGAAATGAAAAATACTCTAGATGGGATCAATAGCAGAATAACTGAGGCAGAAGAACGGATAAGTGACCTGGAAGATAAAATAGTGGAAATAACTAATGCAGAGCAGAATAAAGAAAAAAGAATGAAAAGAACTGAGGACAGTCTCAGAGACCTCTGGGACAACATTAAACGCACCAACATTCGAATTATAGGGGTTCCAGAAGAAGAAGAAAGAAAGAAAGGGACTGAGAAAATATTTGAAGAGATTATAGTTGAAAACTTCCCTAATATGGGAAAGGAAATAGTTAATCAAGTCCAGGAAGCACAGAGAGTCCCATACAGGATAAATCCAAGGAGAAATACGCCAAGACACATGTTAATCAAACTGTCAAAAATTAAATACAAAGAGAGCATATTAAAAGCAGCAAGGGAAAAACAACAAATAACACACAAGGGAATCCCTATAAGGTTAACAGCTGATCTTTCAGCAGAAACTCTGCAAGCCAGAAGGGAGTGGCGGCACATATTGAAAGTGTTGAAGGAGAAAAACCAACAACCAAGATTACTCTACCCAGCAAGGATCTCATTCAGATTTGATGGAGAAATTAAAACCTTTACTGACAAGCAAAAGCTGAGAGAGTTCAGCACCACCAAACCAGCTCTACAACAACTGCTAAAGGAACTTCTCTAGGCAAGAAACACAAAAGAAGGAAAAAACCTACAATAACGAACCCAAAACAATTAAGAAAATGGGAATGGGAACATACATATCGATAATTACCTTAAATGTAAATGGACTAAATGCTCCCACCAAAAGACACAGACTGGCTGAATGGATACAAAAACAAGACGCATATGTTTGCTGTCTACAAGAGACCCACTTCAGACCTAGAGACACATACAGACTGAAAGTAAGGGGATGGAAAAAGGTATTTCACGCAAATGGAAACCAAAAGAAAGCTGGAGTAGCAATTCTCATATCAGACAAAATAGACTTTAAAATAAAGACTATTAGAAGAGACAAAGAAGGACACTACATAATGATCAAGGGATTGATCCAAGAAGAAGATATAACAATTGTAAATATTTATGCACCCAACACAGGAGCACCTCAATACATAAGGCAAATACTAACAGCCATAAAAGGGGAAATCGACAGTAACATATTCATAGTAGGGGACTTTAACATCCCACTTTCACCAATGGACAGATCATCCAAAATGAAAATAAAGAAGTAAACACAAGCTTTAAATGATACATTAAACAAGATGGACTTAATTGATATTTATAGGAAATTCCATCCAAAAACAACAGAATACACATTTTTCTCAAGTGCTCATGGAACATTCTCCAGGATAGATCATATCTTGGGTCACAAATCAAGCCTTGGTAAATTTAAGAAAATTGAAATTGTATCAAGTATCTTTTCCGACCACAACGCCATGAAACTAGATATCAATTACAGGAAAAGATCTGTAAAAAATACAAACACATGGAGGCTAAACCATACACTACTTAATAACGAAGTGATCACTGAAGAAATCAAAGAGGAAATCAAAAAATACCCAGAAAAAATGACAGTGGAGACACGACAACTCCAAATCTATGGGATGCAGCAAAAGCAGTTCTAAGAGGGAACTGTATAGCAATACAATCCTACCTTAAGAAACAGGAAACATCTCGAATAAACAACCTAACCTTGCACCTAAAGCAATTAGAGAAAGAAGAACAAAAAAACCCCAAAGTTAGCAGAAGGAAAGAAATCATAAAAATCAGATCAGAAATAAATGAAAAAGAAATGAAGGAAACGATAGCAAAGATCAATAAAACTAAAAGCTGGTTCTTTGAAAGGATAAACAAAATTGACAAACCATTAGCCAGACTCATCAAGAAAAGAAGGGAGAAGGCTGAAATCAATAGAATTAGAAATGAAAAAGGAGAAGTAACAACTGACACTGCAGAAATACAAAAGATCATGAGAGATTACTACAAGCAACTCCATTCCAATAAAATGGACAACCTGGAAGAAATGGACAAATTCTTAGAAAGGCACAACCTGCCAAGACTGAATCAGGAAGAAATAGAAAATATGAACAGACCAATCACAAGCACTGAAATTGAAACTGTGATTAAAAATCTTCCAACAAGCAAAAGCCCAGGACCAGATGGCTTCACAGGCAAATTCTATCAAACATTTAGAGAAGAGCTATCACCTATCCTTCTCAAACTCTTCCAAAATATAGCAGAGGGAGGAACACTCCCAAACTCATTCTACGAGGCCACCATCACCCTGATACCAAAACCAGACAAGGATGTCACAAAGAAAGAAAACTACAGGCCAATATCACTGATGAAGATAGATGCAAAAATCCTCAACAAAATACTAGCAAACAGAATCCAACAGCACATTAAACAGATCATACACCATGATCAAGTGGGGTTTATTCCAGGAATGCAAGGATTCTTCAATATACACAAATCAATCAACGTGATACACCATATTAACAAATTGAAGGAGAAAAACCATATGGTCATCTCAATAGATGCAGAGAAAGCTTTTGACAAAATTCAACATCCATTTATGATAAAAACCCTGCAGAAAGTAGGCATAGAGGGAACTTTCCTCCACATAATAAAGGCCATATATGACAAACCCACAACCAACATCGTCCTCAATGGTGAAAAACTGAAACCATGTCCACTAAGATCAGGAACAAGACAAGGTTGCCCACTCTCACCACTCTTATTCAACATAGTTTTGGAAGTTTTAGCCACAGCAATCAGAGAAGAAAAGGAAATAAAAGGAATCCAAATCGGAAAAGAAGAAGTAAAGCTGTCACTCTTTGCAGATGACATGATACTATACATAGAGAATCCTAAAGATGCTACCAGAAAACTACTAGAGCTAATCAATGAATTTGGTAAAGTAGCAGGATACAAAATTAATGCACAGAAATCTCTGGCATTCCCATACACTAAGGATGAAAAATCTGAAGGTGAAATCAAGAAAACACTCCCATTTACCATTGCAACGAAAAGAATAAAGTATCTAGGAATAAACCTACCTAAGGAGACAAAAGACCTGTATGCAGAAAATTATAAGACACTAATGAAAGAAATTAAAGATGATACAAATAGATGGAGAGATATACCATGTTCTTGGATTCGAAGAATCAACATTGTGAAAATGACTCTACTACCCAAAGCAATCTACAGATTCAATGCAATCCCTATCAAACTACCACTGGCATTTTTCACAGAACTAGAACAAAAAATTTCACAATTTGTATGGAAACACAAAAGAACCTGAATAGCCAAAGCAATCTTGAGAACGAAAAACGGAGCTGGAGGAATCAGGCTTCCTGACTTCAGATTATACTACAAAACTACAGTAATCAAGACAGTATGGTACTGGCACAAAAACAGAAATATAGATCAATGGAACAGGATAGAAAGCCCAGAGATAAACCCACGCACATATGGACACCTTATCTTTGATAAAGCAGGCAGGAATGTACAGTGGAGAAAGGACAGCCTCTTCAATAAGTGGTGCTGGGAAAACTGGACAGCTACATGTAAAAGTATGAGATTAGATCACTCCCTAACACCATACACAAAAATAAGCTCAAAATGGATTAAAGACCTAAATGTAAGGCCAGAAACTATCAAACTCTTAGAGGAAAACATAGGCAGGACACTCTATGACATAAATCACAGCAAGGTCCTTTTTGACCCACCTCCTAGAGAAATGGAAATAAAAACAAAAACAAATGGGACCTAATGAAACTTCAAAGCTTTTCCGCAGCAAAGGAAACCATAAACAAGACCAAAAGACAACCCTCAGAATGGGAGAAAATATTTGCAAATGAAGCAACTGACAAAGGATTAATCTCCAAAATTTATAAGCAGCTCATGCAGCTTAATAACAAAAAAACAAACAACCCAATCCAAAAATGGGCAGAAGGCCTAAATAGACATTTCTCCAAAGAAGATATACAGATTGCCAACAAACACATGAAAGAATGCTCAACATCACTAATCATTAGAGAAACGCAAATCAAAACTACAATGAGATATCATCTCACACGAGTCAGAATGGACATCATCAAAAAATCTAGAAACAATAAATGCTGGAGAGGGTATGGAGAAAAGGGAACCATCTTACACTGTTGGTGGGAATGTAAATTGATACAGCCACTGTGGAGAACAGTATGGAGGTTCCTTAAAAAACTACAAATAGAATTACCATATGCCCCAGCAATCCCACTACTGGGCATATACCCTGAGAAAACCAAAATTCAAAAAGAGTCATGTACCAAAATGTTCATTGCAGCTCTATTTACAATAGCCGAGAGATGGAAACAATCTAAGTGTCCATCATCGGATGAATGGATAAAGAAGATGTGGCACATATATACAATGGAATATTACTCAGCCATAAAAAGAAACGAAATTGAGCTATTTGTAATGAGGTGGATAGACCTAGAGTCTGTCATACAGAGTGAAGTAAGCCAGAAAGAGAGAGACAAATACCGTATGCTAACACATATATATGGAATTTAAGGAAAAAAATGTCATGAAAAACCTAGGGGTGAAACAGGAATAAAGACACAGACTTACCAAAAAAAAAAAATCTTTCCTAGTATCATGTTATTAGCAGAGTAAATGAAAATAAGTGATCAGAGATTTCACAAAAAGAGAAAGTATAGTAATCATTGCAAAAATAACAACCAATAAGTTTCCAGCCTTCCTATTAATTAAGGAAATGGTTATAAAAATAATATATAAATTTTCACCAATTACATTATTAAAGGAAAACAAACACAAGAGCCCATTGCGGGCAGCTGTCCACTAAATAAGCATGCTCATACATTGGTTGTGGTGATAAAAAGGGCTACAGTATTTTAGAAAGTAACCAAACAGTATGTAGTAAGATGATTTAAAAATGAATAGCCATTGACCCGTAATCCCAGTTCTAGGATTCTCTTCTAACAAAAAAATTTGATTACAGTAGAATCTTTATCACAGATTTGGTTGTTATGTCTTCATCCGTGGTAGTGAAAAATAATACAAATATCTGAGAATTGGAGAATAACTACGAAAATATTAGTACCTCCATTCAGGGTAACATATAGCCATTAAAATAGGTTTAAAGTAAGTTTCTAATAACATTTTTAAATGCTTACATTATAATGGTATGAAAGTGCAAATTTCAGAATATTTCAAAGGCTTCATGTTATTTTGTTTTGTTGTTCATGCATAAACAAGGAGACCTCTACTGGGCACCACAAGGTAGATTATCTTTACTCTTCGTCCATTCATTTGCACCCTGACTGGATCTCCATCTCAGACCCACTGATGTTCACAGCCTTCTAGTGTAGCTCCAAGTCTGACCATAATAGGAAACTGCATGCTGCCTGAGATTTTACTTTGTTCACGGATAACCCCCGAAAGCCCTCCTTGTACCCACCGCATCCTTTTCGTTTCTTACCTGACATATCTCCTCTTAGATGAAACAAATACACCTCTTGGAAAATAACCTCTTGTACCCCTCTCCATTAGTTTGTGCAACTGACAGGTTGCTGCCATGAGTAACAAAAGAAGATACTTGATGGGGACTAGGAAATTGAGAGAGAGATAGAAGTATATTGGGCACCTTTACCAAAAAATGCATATATATGAGGTGTCGAGGGACGGCTGACCTTCTTCTGGCCTGTGAACCTTCTGTCTCAGCTAAGGTCAGAGAGTGGAGGTGAGTCAAAATCTCTGCCTTATTTTCCTACCTGCCATGCCCTAGTGGCATTTCTAAGGGAGCATATAGGTCCTGGTCTTTTCGTTTCAACCCAACTTCTGTGTCATTGCAGCTGGTGGAATTGCCTTCTGTTCTCTGGAACATGGTCTCCTATTATCCATAGTTTCTAGGGGCTTTATTTCCTCTTGTTTGATTTTAGGGTATTTTTATTTAGTTTTATATACTGGTAACACCCTAATGGAATATGGGGAAAGAGCATATCATACACTGAGTTTTAAAAGTAAATTTGGGGGCTTCCCTGGGGACACAGTGGTTGAGAGTCCGCCTGCCAATGGGGGGGGACACGGGTTCATGCCCCGGTCTGGGAAGATCCCACATGCCGCGGAGCGGCTGGGCCCGTGAGCCATGGCCGCTGAGCCTGCGCGTCCGGAGTCTGTGCCCCGCAACAGGAGAGGCCACAACAGTGAGAGGCCCACGTACCACACACACACACAAAAAGTAAATTTGGTAGTGCCAAATCTAAGTAGGCATTGTTCAAATAAACAGTTGCATAACCTAAAAGTGCTTAAAACATCTTGATCACAGATCACTGTTTCTAAATTACTTGCTGAGAATATCTAATTGTAAATAGATTTTTATATTTCTTTGGAAATTCAATGCATATAACTGTTAAATATAATTTTATTTTAATAAAAACCTATTTGGGGTTCTGCTACTCTCATAACCATTTCTAAATTTGTCTTACTTTCCCTAGATAATGGTCCTAAGGAGAACTTAATTGAGATGATTGGAGAAACAGGTAATGTAGAAAGAAAAAAATAATTTTGTTTTGCTTATGGACAGACTTCTTTTCAATGATAGCATCAGCTGAATTTGATTAAATTGCAAACAATGGTGGTAGCATACCAAGAGGTTTCAATTAAAGGGAAAAGCCATCAATGCAATTTAATTGGGATCTCCTTCCAGAGCTAGATATGAGGCCCCTTGCTCTGTCGGGGCTGTGCATTGCTGGGGCTGATGTGTGAACAGCTACATGCTGAGGGTCTCACCGTCACTCTTTACATCAAAGCTGGAAGTCAAGCTTCTCCAGTGACTTTAAAGCAAGTTAAATAAACACTCATCAGGGAAGAGAGGAAAAGCTGTGGTGGAGAAAAACACAGAGAATTCAGAACAGCCAGAAGCAGCAGATATTATGGAGAACCATCTTGCCACCCCCACTGGCAGGGCCAAGGACATGACTTTCCCAAGTTTCCCAGAACTGGGCTGTGGTGAATACAGCAATACACTAACCCAGGTCCCCCTTCCAGAATGGACTTGCTGGGACTTCCCTGGTGGCGCAGGAATTAAGAATCCACCTGCCAATGCAGGAGACATGGGTTCGAGCCCTGGTCCAGAAGATCCCACAGGCCTCAGGGCTACTAAGCCCGTGAGCCACAACTACTGAGCCTGTGTTCTAGAGCCCGCAAGCCACAACTACTGAGCCCCCGTGCTACAACCACTGAGCCCGCATGCCACAACTACTGAAGCCTGCACACCTAGAGCCCGTGCTCCACAACAAGAGAAGCCACCGCAATGAGAAGCCCATGCACAGCAACGAAGAGTAGCCCTCGCTCACCATGACTAGAGAAAGCCTGCGTGCAGCAACAAAGAGTAGCCCCCGCTCACCGCAACTGGAGAAAGCCCACACACAGCAATGAAGACCCAATGCAACCAAAAATACATAAATTAATTAATTTATTTTTTAAAAAAAGATAGGACTTGTTGCTCAGCTAAGAGGACTGTGGTCAGGAGTGAGCCTCCAGCTGACAGCAACTTAAGGGTCAGCCTCATCTGCCTAGAACTGCTTTCCCCAAGGTTATACCCTTCTCAAGGCAGCATGCATCCAATGACCAAGCAAGCTGGAGATATAAAACTCTGAGCATTAATGTACACAATGTAACTCCAGGTGGCCCTAATACATCAGAATCACAATAAAATAAAAATAAATAGGAAAAGACTATGAAGTAGAAAATAAAATAATACCAGGTGATAGGATTATTATACAAAGCACCTTCTATAAAGTCCTGTACACTTGCTAGCAGTGGGCTGCAAGCTTGAGCTTAGGAAGAAATGTGCCCCTGAATTAGTAGTTAACTGAATGAATGAAGGAAGGATCAAATAAAATACGTAAAGACTAAAAAATGACTAAGGAATGTAAAAATATTTGAAGCTATGAAATGACAAATCATAATCTAGAGTATAAAGATAACCATGCAAATATTCTTCCTGAAATAATTCATAAATTTAATGCAATTCTAATGAAAGTTCCAAGGGGTTTAGGAAATTGACAAAAATATTCTGACATTCACCTGAAAGAAAAAACAGGTGGCAATAGCTACAATATTTTGAAAAACAAGAATAAGAAGGGGGAATTGCATTACCAGATTAATGTATGCAATCAAACAATACTAAGAACAATGTGAGAGATGGGTAGGAAAAAAAAATAGATGATACCAATCACACTAAATGATAAGAGACTGAAACAGACCCAAGTATACATTAGAATTTAGAATAAAAATCATTCATTGTGGGGCTTCCCTGGTGGCGCAGTGGTTGAGAGTCCGCCTGCCGATGTAGGGGACACGGGTTCGTGCCCCGGTCCGGGAAGATCCCACATGCCACGGAGCGGCTGGGCCCGTGAGCCATGGCCGCTGAGCCTGCGCGTCCAGAGCCTGTGCTCCGCAACAGGAGAGGCCACAACAGTGAGAGGCCCGCGTACCGCAAAAAAAAAAAATCATTCATTGCTTCTCAAGATTCTGAAATTTTGGTAAGGCTCAGAATAGACAGCTTATTTCTACCTCACATTGTATTGACTATAGCAGCTCAGCTGGGGCTTGGAGGTTCCAAGATTGTTACTGACTTCTCTTGTTCTCAGTCAATCACTTCTCTCTCCTCTCACCATTCAGTAACCTAGCCTGAATTTCTTACATGGTGACTGATCACAAGAGAAGCAAAACAGAAGGTGCCCAGCCTCCCACTGGCCACAGCGGGCACAGCACGACTACAGCTGCATTCTACTGGCAAAGGCAAGTCACATCAGCCCAGGTTCCAGAAAAGGCAAATAGAGTTTCATGTACAGACAAGGATGGGATCCTCTTGTCCCATTGCTCATGTCTACCTCTGCAGACAACCGACCAGAATAAATTTATTATTATGATACATGTCTGTACAACCAGGCCCAGTTGGTTTTGCAGACTTATTCTACCATACTTATTCTTCCAGAGAATAAAAAGATAAGGAACATCCCTAATTCATTTTATAATGTTTACATAACCTTGATTCCAAAAGCACACGGAAGTACTGTAAGAAAGATTAATCCAGTCTTGTTTAAAAATATAGATCAAAAAATACCTAAACAAAATATTATCAAATTGAATCCAACAATGTATAAAATAAATAATTCATTCATGTCCCATTTCATATGGGTTCACATCTAAAAACCTAATTGATGTAATTCAGTCACTTTAACAAAATAAAAGAGGAAAGACATGAACATTCCAATGGATGAAGGAAATGATTTTCTATTATTCAAAAATAATTCATGATTTTAAAGAACTCTTAGCAAATGAAAATAAAAGTGAACTTCCTTAACCTGATAAAGATAATCTACTGAAAGCCTACAACAATCACCCCGAATGTTGAGAAGTTGGAGCATTCCTTTTGAAGATAGGAATAGGATAAGGATACCCACAATCAATACTTCTATTCAACACTGCACCAGACACCCTTGCCAGATGGGTAAGCAAAGAAGAAAAGATAAGTGGCATACAGGTTGGAGAGGAAGAAACAAAACAATAATTATTTCCTGGTAATATTTCTTGACATTTAGAAACTCCAAGAAACTCTTCAAGCAAACTACCAAAGCAGATAATACAGTTTAGCTAAATTGTTGTATGAAAGGTCAATACACAAAATCAATTGCATTCTCACACATTAATAATCCAATAAGGCTGGCATGAATTATTTTTTAAAGCAACATAAAAATTAGCTATTGTAAATTTAAAACAAAACATATCTTAATACCAAATAAACTTTTGTGAATTAATGTTAATTTTTAAAAATGAAATTATTGGACTATTAGAAATTATCGGTGAAGGTTTAAGTAAATGGAAAGAGGTTTTCCTAATGTAAAAGCCACGGAAAGAATCATAAAGCAAATAATTGATAAATTCGACTCCATAAAATATGTCAAACGATATAAGAAAATCATCATAATACTTAAGTGACAAACTGGAAAACTAGCCACAAATAGGAAAAAAGGTTAATACCCTTAATAGACAAAGCATACTTATAAATCTTACAATCCACTGGCAAAACACTAATCTGCCAACAGAAATTTTAGCAAAGAAAATTCATGCAAGAAAATATCACTAGGGCTTCCCTGGTGGTGCAGTGGTTGAGAGTCTGCCTGCCGATGCAGGGGACACGGGTTCGTGCCCCGGTCCGGGAAGATCCCACATGCCGTGGAGCGGCTGGGCCCGTGAGCCATGGCCGCTGAGCCTGTGTGTCCGGAGCCTGTGCCCCGTGATGGGAGAGGCCACATCAGTGAGAGGCCCGCGTACCGCAAAAAAAAAAAAAAAAATCACTAACAATCATGCAGATTAAAGTTTTTAGCCTTACCATAATAAAATAATTGCTTATTAAAATAACAGTGATGTGCTACTTTTCAACCAACAAACAGAAAATAACACCAAGAAAGGGTCAGTTATGTGCTGTGAGACAGGTTCTTTTGTACATTGCTGTTAGGAGTTGAAGTTACACAACCATCCTCCAGGCCATATTTCTCTAGCACAAAAGAATAGCATCTATGCTTGACCCAGTATCTGAGTTTGGATCTATTTATACATATATACCCTAAAGGAATACTTATATATTTATATAGTTTATAAATTTAAATATACATTATATATTTATTTACATATTTATGTTGAATATATTACATTTATATTATATAATTTAAAAGCTGTCCATGATATTACTTAAAACTACAGAAACACTGGATATGCAACAAATGCAAAATGGTTAAATAAATTATGGCTCATGGGTAACTGATTTCAAATTTGATATGCTTGGGAATCCTTCTTCAAGGAGAATTTTGTGCAGAAGCCATATACATAAATTAGTTCAATGTGGAGCTGCTCTGTTTGAAAAGTACAGGGGGAGCCTAGACTCAATGGCCTCTGTCCCAACTCCTGCTTCCCCCAAGTTCTGTGGTGGCCCCCGGGACACCTCTAAGAATCCCTAAGACTTTATGGAAAACCGTGAAAGAGAAAACTGCTGTACAATATTATAAGACTATTGAATTCATACTTTGAAACATCTGTAAAGATGAGAGCAAAAGCTCAGGATATAATATCACATAAAAACTAATATACAGAACTACATTCTGCATGATCTCAACTAGATAAATGTATGTATGTAAATTTATGTATGTAAATATGTATGTGATTCTATTTTGTTTTTTATAGTTGTCTGTAACTTTCAATTTTTCTACCAAGACCATGAATTCCTTTCATAATTAGGGGGAAATGGAACATTATTAACAAACATGTAGTTTTCATTCAGGCCCACTAGTTCATGCTGGAATTATTATATGCATCTGTAGAAAAAAATATGTTGGAATTTTAAAGAAAATGTTATTAGAAACAGCTAAAGAGCCCTCCAATAATCTACCTCTGGGACATTTATCTTCAGTGTTATTCAGAGCACATCTGAAACCCATTACAGCCCCCAACTGGCTTCAGGAACCTCTGTGGGCCTCCAGCCATCTCCACAGCAAATTGCCTCAGCCATGGTCAAAGTCAAAATTTCTCAGTTGCCTTGTTTGACCTAAAAATGTTTTATGTAATTTGCCATTATCTGAAAGGGAAACAGTTGTTAGAAAATAAATCTTTTTTGACTGTGCCTTGTTAAATGGGTGCCAAGAAATGTTCTTCATTGTTCAGACATACCAGAAGAAAAATAACAAATATTAGGTAAAGAAATGGACTCTCCGAAATAAATCCAAAGGAAAACAAAAATCACTGTTAGTCCGTCTCTAGAGACACAAAGGGAAGGGTGATTTGCTTTTTAACCTTTGAGTGCCAGAAATGGGACATCTATCAGAACTGTAAATATGGAAATTAAAGGCAGAACTTTTATTTTGCCTTCCGTCCTCCATTCAGTAAACATTTACCTTAAAAATCTACAATATGAAGATCTTGTACTAGGGGCTGGGAGTAGAAATATGTGCATAGTAGGGATGAGAATGGAGGCATAAATGTAAAGAACTGATTGCGGCTTATTGAAGAGTGCTCTAATAATGGTGTGTGTAAGCTGTTTTGGAAACTGAAAAGAGAAAACCACTAACAGGCTTCCCTAGGAGTTAAGGAACAAGGGAAAGAAATTGTGAAAGGGAGTGAAGAGGGGGAAAGGAGACAGAAATATCCAGTACTTCTCAGAGGCAATGACAGTATTACAACTTTTCTTTTAAGGTATAAAAACAAAAAGGGGGAAGTGTGTTACATAAAAAAGAAAATAACTGATCTAGCTTTACACGGATGATCACTAAACTCAAATGGTCACTTAGAGCTTCCCAGCAATTCAACTATATTTCTGTAGCTCATTCACTTGCCTGTTCTCGAAGGTGACTAGCTGATACCTTTTTCTCTCTCCTCAAACCAACACTTCCTCCCCATCTCTGCTCTCACATGATGAGCCTGCTTTCCTTTTCACTGAGAAAACAGAAGCAACTGAAAAAGATTTCGACCACTTCTACTGACATATTGCTCTGTGTGCCCTTACTCTCCTCCATCCCTCCTGTGGCCCTGGATAAACTCTCAGCCTCGGAGCTGAGGCCAAGCCCACCACTTGTGCGGTAGATCTCACTGCTCTGGCCAACCCAACAACACTCCTTCAGCAATTGTTTCCTCTCTCCTCTGCATCTTCAGTTTTCCTCTCTCTGCTGAGTCATTCACATCAGCATTCAGAAATGCCAGATCTTAAAATAAAACCCTCACCTGACCCCACATTCTTCCCCACCAGCTATCATAACACATCTCTGTCTTCCTCTACTGCAAAACTTCTATAAAAGGTTGACTATACAAGGTGTCTCAAGTCTTATTCAAATGCATTTCTAACAGGTTTTCCTCCCAACCCCTCCGCTGAAACAGCTTTCATAAACATCCCCACACCTACCTCCATCACTCACACTCTTTATCTTCCATATCCCTTGCAACAGCACCATCTCACATACCTATATTTATTTGCTTGTTTGTTGCCTATCTCCCCCAATGAGCTGTAGTCTCCAAGAACTCTATCCCGGAAGCCCAGAACACTGCCTGGCACATAACAGGTACTCAATAAATATTTGTTAAATGAACGGGTGAGATAAATTATCGTGCCTAAGATTATGCAATTATTAAGTTGGGGAGCAGAGATTCAAATGCAGATGTACCTGACTTTAAAATCATGCTACATGCTACAACCAAAGCTTCACGCTACAACCTGGGCCTCTGATGGGGTGATTGGAATAGCTGGCAGAATCATCAGTAAATTAGGGTCTATGAGAGAAAGATGATTTGAGACGAAGCGTTGTGAAACCATTTACTAGTTTGCAAAATAAGCATAACATTAGAGAAACTGCCTGTTTACTCAGAGGCGAGTAATCTGGCAGTCTTGGATATCTACTGCACAATCCAGAATGAGGAACAACCACAGCCTCTAAGTGACCTCAGCAGATGTCTGAAAGCCCAAGCTTACACACGAGGAGCTTATTAGCAGGCTCTCAGAGCCACAAGTTTAGGTCTAGGTATTCCAACCACAGAAGCTTAAAAGTAACCAACTATGAGGACGGTACTAGAGGGATCACACCCACACACAGACATACAAACAATTTCCAAAAGCCTTTCCAAGAACCTAAATGACCTAGTGTGCTTTCATTCAGCGCTAGCACAGCCCTTCACATCTCAATAGCCCTTCACACCTCAACACTGATTCTCCTACCACACTCAAGTACAGGGTAACATACGACAGTAATTGTTTACAACAATGATCTGAGCTCATGAGGATGAGACTAAATTGTATTCAGTATCTTCTTCTTAAGAAGGCAGACAGATAACGCGTATACTTTAGAAAGATATCCATAGAATCTGGTGGTAAGTTTTTAAAGGCTGCATTTGAAGAGGCAAAATTTCTGGAAAAAAATCTATTTAATGGGAGAGCTCAACCTCTAAGCATGCTGGATAAATGGAACATCAGTGTACTTCTCCGAAGAATAAAAAAGAGAATCAGCAAGTGGGCTTGATTTTTACTTCTAATTTGTGTTTGACTCATGCCAAAGGTATGTGAGAGGTAATTTCTATATCACAACTTTGGCATCGTGGAATTAACATCTGATATTAACAATCCAACATAAGTTGGTACTCACTGGTCCAGGGAATGGGAGATTACTTACTTTAGTAGTTCTGTGATCTTCTAAAGAGAGAAAATGGTCTTATTTGAGGGTAACTACACATACACTTTCCAAGTAAGAGATTGGTTTCTCTAAGATTAGCAGTATAATATTCTCAAAACTGGAAATAAACTAATAGTACCAAGGGAAATTTCAATAATCAGGCTGTTAACTCTGCAGACCAGAAAGAGAGGAAACAAGAGCGTAATATTAAAATTTTCAAATTTTTCCACCCTTATTAAGTGCTTCCGGTCTCAGATTTCACTGCTGGCATTACCCATAGTGTATAGAAGCTTGTTTTTGTCACACGTGTGAAGATTTATTTAACTTGAAAGTCTTGCCCAGTTCATGTGGATTGAAACCATGACTAAGTACCTTGTCACATGTTTCTTGTGGTGGACAGGTATACATAGCTTTCCAAAGAATAATTATTATTCCAGGGAACAGATTTTGCCAGACTTTCAAAACGTAGACTATAGATCTTGAGAAACTTAAAAACTTGTTTCTGATTTTTAATCAGCAAAAGACTGTGTTCAAGACATGGAAAACAACTCGTTCTCCAGAAAATAGGGAAATAAAGCTTTTGAAAACCAATTTTCCCTTTTCTTTGAGCCAGATTCTAAGATCTATGGTTTAAAAGATATTACATGAGAAAAAAACACTCCTTTTTTTTTCTGTATTCAGTAGTCCAAACGTCATATGAGATACTTTAAAGATTTTCCTTTGCGGGGGAATGGAATGGTTTCCTAGATGTCATTAGGACCATCACTCTGCATTCTGGCCAAACCTTTTTAAAGTCCCTACAATCTGATATGCAAACATATAAAATTCAAGGTAATATAACATAGGAGTTAAAAGATTATAGGCTCTCACTATTTACAATAGCCAGGTCATGGAAGCAACCTAAATGCCCATCAACAGATGAATGGATAAAGAAGATGTGGTACATATATACAATGGAGTATTACTCAGCCATAAAAAGTAATGAAATTGGGTCATTTGCAGAGACGTGGATGGACCTAGAGACTGTCATACAGAGTGAATTAAGTCAGAAAGAGAAAAACAAATATCGTATATTAACACATATTATGTGGAATCTAGAAAAATGGTACAGTTGAACCTGTCTGCAAGGCTGAAATAGAGACACAGATGTAGAGAACAAACGTATGGACACCAAGGGGGGAAAGTGGGCGGGGGGGGGGGGGTGTGAATTGGGAGATTGGGATTGACATATATACACTAATATGTATAAAATGGATAACTAATGAATCTGCTGCATAAAAAATAAATTAAATTAAATTTTGAAAAGATTATAGGCTCTCAAATCTGACAGACTTGAGTATGAATTCTCCATTCGACCTACTAATCCTAGTGATGTTGAGCTATTAAATTAACTTCTATAAGCCTCAGTTTTCTCATCTGCAAAATGGCATAAAAGTATGGCCTGTTTCCTACTTTCAGGGTTACTGAAAGAATTAATGCAATAATATATGTAAACCACCCAGCACAGAGTAAATGCTCCAGCCCTGTGAGAGCAATTACAGTTGTGAATGTGACTGTGATCACTGTTTCCCTTCCTAGCACCGCTTGCCTGCATGGCACACAGCCGCATAGTGTTTCCTTCCTAAATATTTTATAATAGCCTGATGAAGGGATGAGTTTTAACCTGGATCCTTGTTCCTAAAAGTCAAGAAATGCAAAGGCTCCTCTCTGTTCCATTCGATCTACCCTCATTGTGCCTTCAACTTTCTTCCCAACTTGCAGAAACAGCTAAAAAAGGAAAGAATGAGGAAACTTTGGTTTTTGAGGATTTGGAAATTGGGTAGAACGAGGTTGACACTTGGGAGATTTGAAATGAGGTTACATAAAATGAAAGATGAAGGACATTCGGCCTAAGTGAGAAGAAAACAAATACTGACCTCTGCATATGTCAATCACTGGTATGACATAATGAAAGCCCAGTCTAGCAGCTACATTTTATCCCCACACTACATAATTATACCTTGAGCCTTTTCCAGCTCTTTAAGACAAACTCCCTTCATGTGCTAGCTGGATTTTAAAAGTATCAGCAAACAAAAAGTAAAATTAACCCACTATACTATGAAGCAAGAAATAATGACAATAAAGAAGGTACCAGCAACATTACTGGAAGATTGAAAAGGGGTGTTCAGGTAACTTCAGTGGATGCTGAACTCCTTTGCCGTCTTCACGGAAATCCTATCCAGAAAGGAAACTTCAGTCCCTTCTGTTTTCATATTGGGCTTGACAATCACAATCGTGTTTTGTCAACTATTATCATGACTGACCTTGACATTAGAAAATGTTATTTCTTCAAACTAAAAACAACCTGCCATGGCCCTTCCCTGTTGTGCTTCCCCATCCCCCTATAATTATGCCCTTTCACCTCTGTTTTTTTTTTTTTCCTTCTTTCTTCTTCTTCTTTTACTGCAGGATTTATGAAATCCTTTGAAACATGTTGTTTCCAGATGTAGGTCCCAAGTGCCCTGTCATTTACTTCCTGTCCAAGCCCTGAGCAGATGGAATTACACAAGTTCGGCTGTGTGCGTCCACCCTCCAATGCCTTCATTAAACTCCAGGATTTTAAAGAGTCTGCCCAGCTCCTGGCAGGGACCTTTCCATACTTCCACCCCGAAGCTGTAAATTACTACCCCATTAAACTCAATTGTAAATGATTAGGTGTCTGGAATGTACTTTCCTTTCCCTGCAGCCTCCTTGGAGTAATTACTGCATCTCAGGCCTCACTACTTAACTCAGCGCATTATTCAAGCAGTGCAGTGTTTGGGTAGCTCATTGAGGGAGAAGGTTTTCTTTCCGTTAGAGTATTATAACTCTATCTTTTGTTTCTAAAAGGAGAAGATTTGTGATCTTTCATTTCCCACTGAGCAATCTCTCTTTTAACAAGAGAAAGCTGTAATCAACAGGCCTCTTTCAAGAATTCATTTTTCCTTCTACCACACATGCGGTTGGAAGTACAGAACTTTTGTTTTTTCTGAACATCGGTGATAATTTAACATTTTTTTAAAGGCTGCTGTTGTTGCCATTAATTTTCATAGGTAAAGATCACCTGGGAAATGTTTAAACTTTTTTTTTTTTGAGACAAAGAGAAACAAAAATAACTCAGGTGATCAATGCCTATTCATCTAATTTTGATTCTTTGATGAGATTTGTTTAAAAAAACTTGAAGAGTCTGGAAAGGTCATGGGTAAAGGGTTAGAGGGAGGGAAAAAGGAGGAGGGACTGTCACATTGAATAAATAATCTATCCAAAGTTCCCAGCCTGGCTGCTATCATTTTAGCAGGAAAGGTAAAACTAATATCCCCTGAGGGACAAAAGCTCAGAAGGTCACTTCTCCTTCTTAGGGAAGTTTTTGCCTCTTTAGTTGATTCATTGGTTTAGAGTCTTAAGATTTTTAGTATGCTTGCCATGGGCTTCTCTGCTACTTGCTTCCCTCTAGTCAATCAGTGTTATGTCACCGTGTCCCTAGACTATAGATAAAGATATTGGCATATCCTATGGAGAAAGAAAATGAGGGCCCTAGAGCAAAATGGTTTAGCTGAGGTCAAACAAGTATTAACAGTACAGTCAATGTTGGAGTAGAATTTCCGCCACATGTGAAGGAAAATTCAAAAACATCATGGAATGGACCATCACTCACTCCTTCCTGACATTTGTGAAGGAAAAATTCAGAGAGAGGTAGGGGAATGGAGCATCATTCATTTCTAACTCAGCCTGTGAATGTGTTCTTGCATGTTGTAGATGATCGTAAAGGACATTCATTCATATCTGGACATGACAGACAAGGGGTGGACCAGGCATCTTAGGTGTTCTTTTGTCTGCACTAATTTGTGTGTGAAGAAAGTTCAGATGAACTTTGTCTGGGAGACTACTCTCTAACTGGGATGGAATAAAAGGGTATATCTTGGTTGTGGTTCCTAGTCTGGTACCTTGGAATAGACAGAAGGATTGTGAGGTAAATGAGCTGTTACCCCAAGGAAGAAAAAGGAGCACAGTGCTACCCGGGTGAAAAAGTGTAACACGGGGTCAGGAAGGATGCAGGCTCCCCCATTCTTCACCCACATACACAGCTTTGGTTTAGTGAGGACTAAAGGAATTGCAGTGACACTTAGACACTCAAGGGCGTAAGGATCTGAGAAATCATCTTTTGGCAATGTCCTCAATGTTGTCATGGTGGACACCGGTAGTGGTGATGATGCTGAGTCACAATTCTCAGGAAGTTGCATGAACATCACACAGTCAAAAGTGTGCGCATGGTAGAAGAGCATGAGCTAAAGTAAGACACCAGAGAAATAATCCAGTGAGACATGAAAGGGCTGGGCTTTCTCTCTCAGCCTTGGGCAAATGCCAGTGGAATTTATTATTATATTGACCCTATCCAGACCTAAGTTCCAGTGAGTTCTGGAAAAAAAGAACTTTCACAAAGAAACACATTAAAAGTAGTACCACAAAATGGGCACAGAAAACAACAGCTACTTAAGTAGACTGAATAGAAGCAAAGCAGGCTTCTGAAATACTGCAGGTTAACTATGTTTTAGGCAATTCACTCTTTGACAAATTTTTTATTCACTATAAAATTATCATTTAAAAGCCTAGAAGAATATTAAGGTTATTCCTCCCGCTCACACACATACACACACACACACACACACACACACACACACACACACTGGAGTAAGAAACAAAAAATGGTATAAGAGGGATTTTTGACTACTAATGATGTATTTTTTTTAATATTTTAAGACAGTTGTATGTCTTTGTGAAATACCTGTTAAGACATATTCCTAACTGCCTTTTTCTTGTTGATTTATAAGAGCTCTTTATATATTGAGGGTGATAACACTCTGTGTCATTTATTTTACAAATATATTTTACCTGCTTTAGAGATGGACTTTTAAATTTGTTCATAATTTTTGAGGTAGAAAAAATCTATTTCTTATTCTCTTCTATTATTTTTCTTTAATTTTATTCTTAGAAATATTTTACTAACCCTGTAAGCAGAATCTGTTCCTCCATATTTTTAAGAATTTTTGTCTTGTAGTTTCATCTTTCAAATTGACTCCTATGTAATCTCTTTTTGAGTACTGGGCGAGGAAAGGCTCTAACTTTATTTTTTTACAAATAGATACTTTCTCCCTTATATTGAAGAATACATTACCCAGCAAAATTTGGGGGAAAACCATCTTTATCGCAAGCTAAAACCTTTTCTGCTTCTTGACTTTCTATTCTGTTTGATTTAACTACATTGGTCTACTCTTGTGCCAACACCACAATGTGAAATTATAATACATTCTAAATTTCCATGAGGCAAATGTCATTTCATAATTCTTTTTATTTTTTCACAATTCTATTGCAGAATTTTACTTCAGGTTAAGATGCAGAAGGTTGTGACAGATCATTGCTCTCACCAGAAAAATTATAAAAATATGGATTAAATAAAAATTCCTATGTTTTAACACACTGGAGAGCTATGAATGAAAAGAATCTAAAGACTCCGAGAGACGAATAGACCCTTCCTGGATGAGCAGAGACCCTGGACTGCTTTCCTCCTGGGAACCCTAGCTGAGTTTACATAGAAAGAATCTGCTGGGGTGGGGAGAAACCAGTTAAACTTTTAACTGGCATGGTGAAAATGTCATGTGAGGTGGTGTAATGGAATAGAATCTTAGGAACCCCAAATGCATAGCTAGTCCTTCCTTCCAGCAATTCTCCCCTCTAGATTTCTGCTCAGTGTCTGGAAGAAGCATCTGGGAATCTGGGGCAAGGCAGAAAGCAAATATAGATCCCAAAGTCCAATAGAAGGAAGAGCCTGTTATATACACAGATAAGATTGCATTCTCAAAAAGTTTGAAAACAAATGCAACCTAAAACTAACTAAAGCTACAAACCAGCCTCAATTCTGTTAAATTCCTGATAAGATCAAAGCAAAAATCCTCTTTACTCCTCTTCAGCTGACTGATAAGAAGAAAAGATATTCCCCCTCTGGGAGAAAGCAATATTTATTTCAGTCTTTGTAATTTTTAAACACAAGTCGTGGAAAGAAGGAAAATGAGACTTATTCAAAGGAAAAATAAAATCTATAGAAAGGGAACTACAGATGACCCAAATGTGGGATTAACTGAAAATGACTACAAAGTCACTACTAGAAATGTTCTAAAAATCAGAGCAAAATTTAGACCTAATTTATGGAAAGATGGAGAATTTCAACAGAGGAATGGAAGCACTAGCAGCAGTAAAATCTAGACGCTAAAATATTTAAAATTAGGCAGGCAGGACTTTCCTGGTGGTGCAATGGTTAAGAATCTGCCTGCCAATGCAGGGATTATGGGTTCAAGCCCTGGTCCGGGAAGATCCCACATACCGCAGAGCAACTAAGCCTGTGCGCCACAACTACTGAGCCTGCGTTCTAGAGCCCACGAGCCACAACTACTGAAGCCCGTACGCCTAGAGCCTGTGCTCCGCAACAAAGAGAAGCCACCACAATGAGAAACCTGTGCTCCGCAACAAAGAGAAGCCACCACAATGAGAAACCTGTGCACCGCAACAAAGAGTAGCCCCCGCTCGCTGCAACTAGAGAAAGCCCACGTGCAGCAATGAAGACCCAATGCAGCCATAAATAAATAAATAAATAAATTTATTTTAAAAGTTAAATTAGGCAGGCATTGGATGGGCTTGATATCAGACTAGACATAGCAGAAGAAAGAATCAGTGAATCTGAGGACAGATCAATACAAACAAATTAAAACACAAAAAAGAAGTTTTTTAAAAAGCAGAGAATGAGGGAAATATGAGATAATATCTGTAATTAATAATTTCACACACATACAGGCTAGCTTAAGAGCCACTGCTTTAGACCTAGCTTGAGGAATCTAAGGAAGCTGAGATAACATGAACAAAAAATACTCCATAACAGTTCAAAACACAGGCCTGCAGACAGCGGAGTCAGGACATGAAAATAAAACCTTCTGGCCTGGAGAAGGTCAGGTGACAGGTCTAATCTTCTCCATGTAAAAATGATGCAATGGAGAACCTAAGAGTGATATCTACTTGCCCAAGGTCAGACAGTAAACCATTGGCAGAGCTGGGGCTTGGAGAGACTGGGTCCTATAAGAAATGCTGGGAGTTGGGATGGTGAAACGAATCTAAAGGAGTGAAAGCAATTTGAGAAAAGTCACTCAAGAAGGGAGTATCAGAGCCAGAACTGGAAGCCAGGCCTCCTGTCTCTTACGTGGGTACATATTCACTAAATCTCTTTTTTTTCCACTCTTGATCCTCATATCCTCCATACTTCAGAGCCCCTACCCATGTTTGAAAGCTGTCTGGTACAAGAATTTCTCCATGAAGTCTTATCCACAATCATTGTATTTAAATGTGGTTCCTGATGTTCCAACTCAATGTAAATGTGGGGATGAGACTCCCGTCAGGGGGCTGGGGGTCTCTGAACGGGCCCTTGACACACTGGGACTGTGATGTCCCCACCCATGCCCCAGTCAGTAGAGAGTTACAAGAGTCAAGATTCAATGGTATTCAGAATAATTCTGAAGAACAGGGAAGCAAAGGGAAAAGGAGAAGAATCAAGAGGCTTGGTTTTTTGTTCCGTTCTTTTCGGTTCTGCTTCTTTCTTTTTCATTTTCTTTTTTTTAAATTAATTTTTATTGCAGTATAGTTGCTTTACAATGTTGTATTAGTCTCTACTGTACAGCAAAGTGAATCAGCTATATGTATACATATATCCCCTCTTTTTCTGGATTTCCTTCCCATTTAGGTCACCACAGAGCACTCAGTAGAGTTCCCTGAGCTATACAGTAGGTTCTCATTAGTGACCTATTTTATACATAGTATCAATAGTGTATATATGTCAATCCCAATCTCCCAATTCATCCTTCTCCCCCCTCCTTTACCCACTTGGTGTCCATACATTAGTTCTCTACATCTGTGTTTCTATTTCTGTTTTGCAAATAGGATCATCTATACCATTTTTCTAGATTCCACATATATGCATTAATATACAATATTTGTCGTTTTCATTTCCTTCATTGAGAAAATAGTCACCTTAACATTCACCATTTTAAAGAGTGTATAGTTCTGTGGAGTTCAGTATATTCATGAGATGTGCAACCATCACCACTGTCTAACTCTAAAACATTTTTATCACCCCAAAAAGAAACCCTATGCCTGTTAGTAGTCACTGCCCATTCCCCTTTTCCCCCAGTTCCTGGCAACCACCCATCTGCTTTCTGTCGGTATGGATTTGCCCCTTCTGGACATTTCATATAAACGGAATTATACAATAAAATTTTTAAGGGAAAAAAAAGAAATTAAAAAATGCTTTTATTTAAGACATGCAGTTTATGGTGTTTTATAGTAGCCTCAGTGGACTAAGACAGGAAAATTAAAATGAAAACAACAGTGAGATAGCATTTCACACCATGAAAATGGCTAAAATTAGAAGACAGACAATATAAAGGGCTGATAAGAAAGTAGACCAACTGGCCTTCACACACAACACTAGTGGAAGTGAAAAAATGGTGAAAATCACATTGGAAAGATATATATCAGTTTCTAATCAAGTTAAACATTCATTTACCCTGTGATCCAGCAATTCTCTTCCTATGTATATACCCAAGAGAAATGAATGCATATAGCCACAAAAAAGTTTGATCAAGAATGTTTATAGCAGCTTTATTCTTAATAGCCCAAAACTGGAAATAACCAAATGTCCATCAATAGGAGAATGAAGAAACAAGTTGTGCTATAGCCATACAATGGACTATTACAGAGCAATAAGAAAGAACTGATATTCTTAACTACATGGATAAATGTCAAAAAGAGACACAAAAGAACATCTACTGTAAGATCCCATTTTTATGCAATTCATTACTAGGCAAAACTAATCTATGATGATAGAAATAATGTAATTACCTTTGTGCTGGGGCTGTTGACTGGGAGAGAGCATGAGGAAACTTTCTAGGGATATGAAAATGTTCTATATCTTGTGTGGTTGTCACAAATGGTATATACATTGTAAAATTTCATTGAGCTGCAAAACCAAGATCTGGATATTTTATTGTATTAATTACACCTCAATAAAAATAATGTTTAAGAATGTTTAATGCATATATATTGAATATTCTTGGCTTTACATACTTCCACCAAAAAAAAAAAACTGATAAGCCCAGAATACCCATGTTGGGGTCTTGCTTAGAGTCACATTAAATACATAAATTAACCTAAGGAGAACTGATGATATGTTGGGTCATCCTATCAAAAACATGTTACATCTCCATTTATTAATTTTTATTTGAATATTCTCTCTCTTATTGTATTGTTTTCCCTTAAGTTAAATTTTAATTATATATTTTTGTAGAAATTTTAATTATACCTTGTTGTAGAAATTTTAATGATATATTTTTCCATATGTATAGGAAAACAATAGTATAGTTTTTTTGTTTTGTTTTTTTGTTTTGTGGTATGCGGGCCTCTCACTGTTGTGGCCTCTCCCGTTGCGGAGCACAGGCTCCGGACCCGCAGGCTCAGTGGCCACGGCTCACAGGCTCAGCCGCTCCGCGGCATGTGGGATCTTCCCAGACCGGGGTACAAACCCGTGTCCCCTGCATCGGCAGGCGGACTCTCAACCACTGCGCCGCCAGGGAAGCCCCAAATTTTTTTTTAAGCTCCCAACAATCCATGAGAAGTTGTGATTATTCTAAGAAGAAAAGATGAGAATTCTCACAAGGATACACTGGCAAATCAAGTTCCTCAGAGATTATCCACAATGCTTAACTTATTGTTCTACGTCTGGATTAGACAATATAACCTGGGTTTGGAATGTGAAGAGGAAATATCAGATGGGCCTAGAACTGGCCATCTAGTCCAGTCAAAATTCCTTGGGTTCACTGTGAACAGGTTAATGCAAAGCTTGACAAGTTTAGGAGTTCCTGACAGTCTCTAATGACAGGTTTTCCAAATTACAACAGAGACCCTGACTACCTCCTCCGGAGGAAACACTATAGAGAAGCTCTGAAAAGCTGTCTTTCAGAGCCTCTTTTCATATGCAAATACGGAAAGGTGGAGGGGTTTGTCACTAATCTAAAATCCGTCTACTAAAAGATTGATGGGACACCTCGAGACCTTTCTGGACACTGAACTCCTTAAGGCAAAAGGGACAACTAACACTACTGCATTATTTTTACATTCTTTTTCTGATTATAAAATATGATATGACCTTGTATGAAATGTGGAATAAAAACAATTCGTACAAATAAAGACAAAATAATATTTGATTCATAATCTTCCCATGAAGTGATATGAACTGTTACAAGTTCACATTACTATGTTTCCAGTCATGGCTATTAAAAAATCATAATTAGTACCACACATGGAAATAGTTTTATATCCTTCTTCTTTTCCTTAACATATTACATCATGAGTTTTCCCCTAACCATTACAAATTTCCACAATGTGCCAAGATTGTGACTTGGGGTATGGGCCATCAGGGATTCTAATTACTAGCCTGTTTGCTAGTTCATAGAGGAAAAGGTAACCAAAGTCAGCATCCCAGATAAGGGTGTACTTAAGAGGAAACGGGAAAGCCAAAGTATTATTTTAAAAGGCATGAGTGGAAAACAAAGAAAAAACAAATCAGAAAACGTGTGCCCCAAACACCAGGCAATATAGGTTAAGCTAGTTAGGGATTTAAAAATCTATAGAGATTTACTGGAATAATGGTTTCCAGAGGGAGGGAGATTTTTATAAACAGGGTGATTATATAATTTATCATTCAAACAGGGACACCATTGATAACTGCACTGAGAAAACAACTGTAAACCAGGGCATTCCTGTAGAAACAGAGACAAATAGTTACCTTATTTATAAATCTTTTATAGTCAATCTAGAAGATATGAAGGTGAACAGTTCCTAAGGGTTCCCAGACTGCTTGGATATTACTGCATTGGCAATAATTCCTCTACAGTATTGTATGCTAATTGTAGTATCAATAGTTCTTGTTCTGATCCTGTTTCACTTTCGCTGTTAAATATTATGGTACTTAAAGTCAGAGCAGTGTTTCAATATCATTAAAAAAAAAAACAAGAATGATCCAGTGGGATTCATGGGACAGAGACAAGAAATTCCCCTAGAGCAATGGTACAAAAGTCTACTGATGACTCAATGCTTTCAGTGGAGACTGTACATTACATAAGAAATATTAATTGTACAGTATTGCTAAGGTCTCTGGACTGTTCTGTCAATCCCTGCATTCATCCCAGTGCATCATCATGATTTCCCCCAGGTCCTTTTTCCACAGGATTGCTAAAAGGAGAATGAGATTTTGGTAGAATGAATGAATGAGGAGTCGAGAAAGATGGGGTTGATTTGCAAGAAGAATGGCACCTGGAATCCAAAGGCAGGATTAGCCACCCCACCATGACGCCACAGGCACACAGGCAGCACATCTCCACCTGGTATTGTGTCTGAGGCAGAGAGGCATACTGTTTCTCTGATGCAGATGGACTTCCCAGATCCTGAACTGGTTAGTGTACATTTCTGAACTGTCCTTTGCTCAGAAAATGATACCTGGAAGATCCCCCTATTACTTCAACGTTCTAAGCAATTTTAATAAAGTCTTTTTCTGCTTCAATCAGCCAGAGTTCGTTTCTGTGGCATACAACAAATCCCTCTAACTGATAAAGCCCTTTTGCCCTTCATTCCTCCAGTTCTTCTTAAGGTCCAATGATTGTGAAGGTCACTAAAACCTATATTAAATCCTTATACCCAGAACACATAGAGTGGTTTTCTATTTTCCATATAGTTTTATTGTTTTTTACATGTAGAAAAAGGTATCTATTGTAGAAAGTTACTCTAAAAGTGAAATAATTTTACATGTAAGAAGGTGTGGAGAGGAACAGGAATGGGGCTGTTCAAAAGGGACTTAGTCTTTAATCGGTAACGTTCTGATTTTTAACGAAAAGAATATTTTACTATATTATGGGTGCAATAAAAGTTCATTTTAAATTAATGCAACTTTAACACCTAGCATAGACCTAGCACTGGGTCTAGCTATTATTTATTCAATAGTACTACTTATTCAATAATACTTGCTGGGAGAATGGGTAAAAGAATTATCAAGGAATTCCAGACTGCTATTTTACAGATAAAGCATATAACACTGCAAACACTGAACTGCTGGCTGGCATGTAGCAGTGGCCTGGAGTGTTCGGTGTCCACTTCTGAACAATATATATAGTGGAAACTAGGTAGCGGAAGGGAACTAAAATGTATGGTCACACGACTTCTAGATGGCTGTGTACATTGAGTCATTAGCTGTAAGCAACAGAAAAAATTATGGCTGAATTACATGATAAGAGCTTTATTAAAATTGCTGAGAAGTTTGGAGAAGCAGGCACAAGAAACAGCAGGAAGTAGGGAGGCTGAACAGACTAACCCCAGACCAGGTCCCACCAGAGGATCAGTCTAGCATTTGCTGCTACCACTAAAAAAAGGTTAAGCAACCTGCCAAGATCACACAGCTATGAAGTGGCAGAGCTGGCACTGGAACCTGGACAGTCTGATTCCAGACTCTTCACCACTACTGTATACTAACCAATTCAGCCAAGTGAAGTCCATAAAAATCTACTGTACCGAGAGGTGTGGAAGGAATGTTTATGGTCGTGTGAATGACTGCTTCATATTCTCTTGCTGGCATTTTTTGTGACCTCCCATGTTTACTCTGAATGCTCTCTCTCTGACCTATTAGTTTCTTCATGTTTCTTCTCACCTATAGGACACAGTGAAGACACGGACCAGAATAACATTCTCCTATCACATCTTGTATAATGTCTATAATCATACACTAATGGGAGGGAGAATGCCGTGCAGCAACATTCACTGGCAGTAAAAATTGATGATAAGTCTGGGGCACAACATGGGAAAAAGGCTATATTTGTCACCAAAATAAAGGAGACAAAAATTTTAAATGACTTGATAATCAGTTTAATTAGGCAAATAGATGAGTTACTGTTTTAAATCAACCACACTCTAAAATTATCCTTCTCTATGTAGTATTTTGTGCAAACTCTCTCTCTAGAAAGAAAGAAAGAAAGAAAGAAAGAAAGAAAGAAAGAAAGAAAGAAAGAAAGAAAGGAAGGAAGGAAGGAAGGAAGGAAGGAAGGAAGGAAGGAAAGAAGGAAGGAAGAAAGGAGGGAGGGAGGGAGGGAGGGAGGAAGGAAGGAAGTAAAAGGGAGAGAGAGAGAGAGATTTCTTCAGTAGCGTTATTTGAAAGTAAACTATAGGGTCCTTAGGCTCTATGGGGTGTTTTCAGTTCCTCGATAACTCAGCTCTGTGGAAGGAGCTACAGAATAATACAACTTCAATTTTGTCTTGTTAGAGGGAAATTCCAGTGGTCTACCATCTTTTTCAGTGACAAAGCTTTCTGGCTGAGCATTAACAACGTTCTTTACAAAAGACAGAGACCAGGAACACGAAGAAGACCCAAGCTAAACAGTGTGTACACGCATGTTAAGCACGATAGAACCCAAAATACGTCTGACAGCAAAGATTAACTCCATGTGTTACATACACTCCAGCAACATATGAACTTTAAACATCAACTTCTTCAACAATTTTCACTGAGAGTTGTAACAATCACAACAACTTTCACCAGTCTAACCTATTATTTAGGGATGCCAGATTATATATGTATAAAAGTAGAAGAAATTATTCACTACCCTTGTTTATTTTTGAGGACAGAGAGTCCCTCATGGTATATGGAGCACACATGTCTTAAGACATTCTTTTGCATTCTTGAACAACTCTGGGAAAATGAGATTATTTTACACAGTTAGAAAACTGAGTGGAATTCTCCCTTAGTCTTGAAATGTTTTCTGGTCATATATTATACTTTTGAGAATTTGGACAGAATAAAATTTCATGGAAACGATGGCAGTACCCGAAATGTTTGCAACTGAGCACAACTATTACAGTATACTGTATCTCTACAGATTGTAGTAGAGAGACCATCCTCGTTATTGGGACAGAACTATTTGGTAATACTGAGGCAGCATGACACAGAGAAAAAACAGAGAATTTGGAGATGGATATGGGCTGGAAAACATAAAATCAAGAATGCCTATCTCTCCATCTATAAGCCCCAGATAACCCATGGTCTAAAGAGATAGAAACACTTCCTTCCTTCTTCAGGGACTATTTCAAAATGAAAGAAAAGTCTGTAAACAAACAGGAGCTGCTTCAAAACAACAGTGCAGCATAAACATCAAAATAATAATTCTTCTATGGGTTGCAGTTCTTTAGTCTTGGCCCAGAGATAAATATGATAGTGTTTACCTAGCTCGCTGAGTGGACAATCAACTTAATAATATACAGGAAGCATTCAGTCTTCGCAATCTGGCTTGGAAATTGTGAGTATTATTAATTTTTGAAGTTAGGTATTATTTTAATATTAGTGATTTGGCTACATTTTTTAAAATAAAAATTCATTTTATGTATTCATTTATTATTTATGTCCCTCCAAATTCCAAAAAGGATTTTAAGAGACTTAAAAGGAAATGAAAAGAAAGAATAATTGAGACATTGAAAGGATGTAGTAGAATAAGGAATTATATGAGAAAACACTGTGGAGAAAAAAATATTTCAATTGAACAAAAGACTTAAATATTTCCGCCAAATAGAGGGAAATATAAGGCTTTGGTATAAAATGGTACTGCTAAGCAACTTCTGCAGCAACTTTTCCTAAATACACACTAACATTCTGATGAAGATTCAGAAAACTATGAAACCAGCAATAAGATTAATAGACAATATAATAGAAATGTGTGGAAGGAAAGGAATTTCCACCAACTTAAAACTTCAATGGAGCTGGATTGAGTAAAGATAACTCAGGGATTCTCAAGCTTCATTATGTGAAAGAAAGGGCTCTGCTGAGTTGAAAGATGACAGTGCAGACACTTCATCCTTCTTCTAGTCTCTTTCTCTGGCTCCATACAAGGAGACATCTATAGCAAAGGCAGAAATGGGAAGGACCTTGGTAAGAATATACAACACAGGCTGTGATATTTCACATGCTCTTGGATTCAGAAAAAGGAACTAAGAGAAAAAAAAGCATGATTCATTCCAGCAGAATGCACTCTACAAATGTACAGAACATAATGATATTTTGGCTGAGGTACGCAATGAGATAGCACAAAAAAGACACAAACAGATGGAGATATATACCATGTACTTGGACTGGAACAATCAATATTGTGAAAATGACTATACTACCAAAAGCAATCTACAGATTCAATGCAATCCCTATCAAATTACCAAAGACATTTTTCACAGAACTAGAACAAAAAAATCTTAAAATTTGTATGGAGACACAAAAGACCCCGAATAGCCAAAGCAATCTTGAGAAAAAAAAACAGAGCTGGAGGAATCAGTCTCCCTGACTTCAGACTACACTACAAAGCTATAGTAATCAAGACAGTATGGTATTGGCACAAAAACAAAAATATAGATCAATGGTACAGGATAGAAAGCAAAGAGACAAACCCATGCACCTATGGTCAACTAATCTATGACAAAGGAGGCAAGGACATACAATGGAGAAAAGACAGTCTCTTCAATAACTGGTGCTGGCAAAACTGGACAGCTACATGTAAAAGAATGAGATTAAAACACTCCCTAAAACCATACACAAAAATAAACTCAAAATGGATTAAAGACCTAAATATAAGACCAGACACTGAAAAACTCTTAAAGAAAACAGGAAGAATACTCTTGGACATAAATCACAGCAAGATCTTTTTTGACCCACCTACTAGAGTATTGGAAATGAAAACAAAAATAAACAAATGGGACCTAATGAAACTTAAAAGCTTTTGCACAGCAAAGGAAACCATAAACAAGACGTAAAGACAACCCTCAGAATGGGAGAAAATATTTGCAAGCAAATCAACAGACAAAGGATTAATCTCCAAAATATACAAACAGCTCAATATCAAAAAAACAAACAACCCAATCAAAAAATGGGCAGAAGACCTAAATAGACCTTTCTCCATAGAGATATATAGATGGCCAAGAGGCATATGAAAAGATGCTCAACATCACTAATTATTAGAGAAATGCAAATCAAAACTACAATGAGGTATCACTTCACACTGGTTAGAAAGGGTATCATCAGAAAATCTACAAACAATAAATGCTGGAGAGAGTGTGGAGAAAAGGGAACCCTCTTGCACTGTTGGTGGGAATGTAAGTTGATACAGCCGCTATGAAGAACAGTACGGAGATTCCTAAAAAACTAAAAATAGAACTACCATACGACCCAGCAATCCTACTACTGAGCATATACCCAGAGAAAACCATAATTCAAAAAGACACATGCACCCCAATGTTCACTGAAGCACTATTTACAATAGCCACGGCATGGAAGCAACCTAAATGTCCACTGACAGATGAATGGATAAAGAAGATGTGGTACATACATAAAATGGAATATTACTCAGCCATATAAAGGAATGAAATTGGGTCATTTGTAGAGACATGGATGGACCTAGAGACTGTCACAGAGAGTGAAGTAAGAGAAAAACAAATATCGTATATTAACATGTATACGTGGAATCTAGAAAAATGGTACAGATGAACCAGTTTGCAAGGCAGAAATAGAGACACAGATGTAGAGAACAAACGTATGGACACAAAGGGGGGAAAAGGGGGATGGGATGAATTGGGAGATTGGGATTAACATACATACACTAATATGTATAAAGTAGTTAACTAATGAGAACCTGCTGTATAGCACAGGGAACTCCACTGTACAGTAGAAACTAACAGAACATTGTAAAACAACTATACCCCAATTTAAAAAGAAAAAAAAAGACTCAAGGGAAAGCCACTTACCTTGCTGATGACATAAATACCAAGTCTGAATAGGTCTTATCATGCTTTAAAAAAAAAGCAGAAAAAAATTTTAATTTCAATTTTAAGTGAAAACTTTAAATCTTTTAATTAAACATTTTATGCTTTTAATTTAAAACTTTTAATTTAATTTTTGTAAAATTTTTAATTTTCAATTTTTTAAAAAAACAGAAGAAGAGGGCTTCCCTGGTGGTGCAGTGGTTGAAAGTCCGCCTGCTGATGCAGGGGATGCGGGTTCATGCCCCGGTCCAGGAAGATCCCACGTGCCACGGAGCGGCTGGGCCCGTGAGCCATGGCTGCTGAGCCTGCGCTCCGCAACGGGAGAGGCCACAACAGTGAGAGGCCCGAGTACCGCAAAAAAAAAAAAAAAAAAAAAAAAAAAATAAGAAGAAAAAAGTAAATAGGCCCTATGAAAAAAAGTAATGTATCATGAGGAAAAGATAATATCACTCTGATAACCTAAAAGAGACCTACCTATCTTTGAAAATGATATTTGGCAGGAATCACAGGGGAATTTTAGAAAACTTGGCAATCCTAAATAGGGCCCAAGAGGACATAGCGAGTGTAAAAGAGAGAGAATGGAGACAAGTAAGAATGCAACAAAATGAGAACAAGGGCTATAATTAGAGATAAACAGGGCCTGAGTGAGATAAGGAAGGACAAAATGGAAACTAGCACTGAAATAGCAGAATTAAAATCTGCAATGAAGATATTAAAGAGAAGGAATGACATGGAAAATAAAGCAAATGTGGAAAATAACTTGAAGAGCTTTCCTAAAATGTAGTGTAAAGGACAAGAACTAAAAACTATGCAAGAAATTTTACATATAGAGTGCTCAGATGAAAATCTAATCAAAGGATTAAGTTATGGTCACACCAACAAAATCAGAACAATTTTATAAGTCATAACTTTTCTGAGCTTAGAAACATAAGAATTAGAATATTCAGAGCAAAAGCAATTAACAAGTTCTAAGTAAAATGACCAAAAACAGACCAATGTCAAAATTCCTCCATTACAAGGATAAACATCCTATAACTTTTCAGGGACAAAGAGATGTTACCCACAAAGGAAATGTTTAAAATTAAAAATCACCACCACCACCACCAACAACAAAAAACATCTATCTTGCTGGCCTCAAAATTCTCTCCAATAAAAAATGTCAAAAGAAAATAGAGAAAAGCCTATAGAATTTTCTGGGGGTAAAGTTGTGGCACAAAAATGCTATTTCCACATGAGTAGTTATTCCTGTGTAAAAGAAAAAACAGGCATTCCAGACATTAAAAAATCCAGAAAAGTGTCTTTTTTTCTGAGAGTAAATTTTCCCTTTTTAATTATAAAATGTATAACAAGTTTATTCTTTAAATTTTTTCAAATAAGCAATAGAAAAGGTTAGAATCACACATAAATCTACTACTCAGAGATGATCTTCCAGTTTCACTTAGCAATATGTCACAAATTGTTGTCCATCTCGTTAAAAATTCTCCTACAGCATCATTTGTAATGTTGAGGTTGGGGGTTAGAGTTTACTCCAATACGGAAAAAAATTTTAAACTATGGATGTGCCACCGTTTTTTTTATCAATTCCCGTGACCCAAGTGTCAATTTGGGCTCACCTTTGGAAAGGCACTGGTGAGGTCCAATGCTCCAGAGGATTTAAATTCCTATGCTTACCTCTGGCTTTGAGCTCTAGCTCTCCGCTGAGTTCGTTTGGACTATGGTTGCCTTAGCATGCTGTATCTGATTCTGTCACGTCTCTGCTTAGAACCTTTTTTTTTTTTTTTGGTACGCGGGCCTCTCACTGTTGTGGCCTCTCCCGTTGCGGAGCACAGGCTCCGGACGCGCAGGCTCAGCGGCCATGGCTCACGGGCCCAGCCGCTCCACGGCATGTGGGATCTCCCCGGACCGGGGCACGAACCCGTGTCCCCTGCATCGGCAGGCGGACTCTCAACCACTGCGCCACCAGGGAAGCCCTAGAACCTTTTAATAAATAATTTTCCGTTGCCCTTGTAATATAGTATATATTACTCAGCTTGAATTACCTGTCCTGCCTATGCCTCCAGCCTCATTTCCAGACACTGCCCCCTTCCATTACCTTCTCCCCTCCTTCCCCCTATGCCCCAATAATATGAACAATTGATTTCAGTTTCCCAAATGACTCAAATTCCCTCTTACTTCCAAACCTTTAGCAAGTTGTTCAAAAAATATTTACTCATTTACATTTTTGACACTTTGTTAGAGACCTAAAGGGTCTGGTCCAGAACAAACAAATAGATCAGCGGAACAGAATGTGAAGTCAGGAGACAGATTTTAGTATGGATAAGAATTTAATATATTATAAAATGCTATCATACACCCATGGGAACATAATAAACTATCTAACAAATATTATTGGGGACATTGGCTTCCACTGGAAAAAAAGTCAAGAATAATAAAGTGAAAGCCTCACCTAATACTACGCATAAAATTTAACAAACCAGAGTACAAAGTTAAATGGAGACATGAAATCATTAAAAACCAGAAGTAATTACAGCTGGTTATTTAATTAGTCTTAAGGTGTGAAAGAAATTTCTAAGCATATAAGCAATGGAAAAATCCTTAAAGGAAAAATGTAACAGGTCTGATACGATGAAAATTAGAAACTTTGGCAATTAGGGAAAACAGAGCAAATAACAAACTGGGTTGTATATTTTCAGCTGTAATGAATGCTTTATATGTCAGGGGGTTCCCAGCTCACTCAGAGAAAAGGTCCGAGTCCATACACCTTCCAGTTCTCCAGCCTCATCTCTTTCTACCACTCTTATACCCTCCCTCCAACTCACTTGACTCATGACCACATGGACCCCTTTCAGCTCTTCAACCCATCCTACATGCTGCCACCTCAAGACCTTAGCTCTTGCTATGTTCTCCTCTGGGTTTTCTCTTTCCCTGGTTACCTGCAAATCTTGCTTCTGCATTGCTGCATTAGTTTCCAATTGCTATTGTAACAAATGACCACAAACTTAAAAACAACACAAATTATTATCTTACAGTTCTGGAGGCCAAAAGTCGTAGAATCAAGGCTCCAGCAGGGCTGTATCCTTTCTGGAGGCTCTAGGGGAGAAGCTGTTTCCATGCCTTTTTCAGATCCTAGAGGCTGTTTGCATTCTTTGGTTCATGATCCCTTCCCTCCAACTTCAAGCCAGCAACACAGCCTCTTCAAATCTCTCTAACTCTGCTTCTGATACACATCTCCTAATGGACTCTCCTGCATCCTTCTTATAAGGACCCTTGTGATTACATTGGACCTACCTGGGTAATCCAGGATAATCTTCCCATCTCATAATCATTAACTTAATCATATCTGCAAAGTACCTTTTACATGTAAGGTAACTAACACATGCATGGTTTTAGAGATATGAACATGGAAATCTTTTGGGGGGGGCATTATTCTGCCTACAGAATTTCCTTCAGATCTTTGCTCAAACATTACTTTATCAAAAAGACTATGACACACCTAAATAAAATAGGAAGAGCTTCTGCTCCATCTCTACACCTACCCTTCTCACTCTACTTTATTCTTCTGCGTAATACTTTGCACCCACTAATTTATGCAATCTCCATTAGGCCAAGGACTTTGTATTGTTTACTCATGGATTCTCATAGCTAGAACAGTGGGAAGCACATGGTAGGTTCTCAGTAAATGTTTGTTGAATGAATAAATAAGAAAAAATAAAAGTGACTTATTTCTAGGGAAAAAATTTAAAAAGGGAAAAATAAGAAGAAAATACCAGAGGTAATAAGTTGTCTCTTATATCAAAAAAGAAATAGCAAAAATGAAGGAAAGAAGGAATGAAGAAAGGAAGAGAGGGAGGGAGGAAGTATTGCTGCCTCTCCTCAAATAGCCAATGAATTGTGAAATTTTCACTAAATCATGCATTAGATTTTCCTTAAATTTTAGTCAGAGCAATGTAAGTCACTGTAATGGAGGCAAGACGGGAAAAGCCTATACATTGGTCAAGAAAAATCTACTTCTTACATGCTCCTGCTGCCTCCATGGAAGGTAACGTAAGGAAGGTAGTCTGAGCAAAATCAAAAAGGAAGAACGGAAGAGGACTGTTGAGTCCCTGTGGCTGGTTCATAACAAAAGTCTGTTACACCATGATTTGCAGTCCATTATTCAGCAGGAAAGAATCTTGGAAAAACAAGCATCTTGTTCTTGGAACGTCAGAGAGAATCAAAATAATTCAAAATCCAATCAGCGGCTTTGAGCAAAACACATATTCTATTCTCTTGCTAGTTTTGAACAGTAATTCCTCACACCATAGATTTTTATAGAGCTGGAAACTACTAGAATAATGAAAGGTCTAGGAAAAACGTGAACGGCCCTGGCTTGCTAAGATTTGGGGCTGATTCAGGGCTGCAGGGTGTGACCAAGGGAGAATGTGGGAGGGAGAGTGATGTGTGAAATGGAAGATTGGGTTCTGGCAAGGGGAGTGCCTGCTCCGGGATTCTCATAGCAAAATAATTACACTTGAAACCTTTGCTTTTACTTTTCCTTAAAATGCATGAGGCCACGAAATTGAGCTATTTGTAATGAGGTGAATAGACCTAGAGTCTATTCACCTCATTCATCTTCACTCATACAGAGTGAAGTCAGAAAGAGAGAGACAAATACCGTATGCTAACACATATATATGGAATTTAAGAAAAAAAATGTCATGAAGAACCTAGGGGTAAGACAGGAATAAAGACACAGACCTACTAGAGAATGGACTTGAGGATATGGGGAGGGGGAAGGGTAAGCTGTGACAAAGCGAGAGAGAGGCATGGACATGTATACACTACCAAACGTAAGGTAGATAGCTAGTGGGAAGCAGCCACGTAGCACAGGGAGATCAGCTCGGTGCTTTGTGATCGCCTGGAGGGGTAGGATAGGGAGGGTGGGAGGGAGGGAGACGCAAGAGGGAAGAGATATGGGAACATATGTATATATATATAACGGATTCATTTTGTTGTAAAGCAGAAACTAACACACCATTGTAAAGCAATTATACTCCAATAAAGATGTTTTTAAAAAATGCATGAGGCCATATGATTGTTCCAGTCATTCTTGCTGTATAAAAATTATTCCACAATTTAGTAGTATAAACTACAATGGTTTGGTTTTGCTCACAATTTCAAAGGTGGGGAATCTGGGAAACACTCTCACTTGGAGTCTCTCGTGCAGGTGCATTCAGATGTCCACTGAGGCTGCAGTCATCTGAAGCCTTGCCTGGCTGGACATCCAAACTGCCTCAATCATGTAGCTGGCAAGTGCTGCTAAACTTCTGCTGGGAGCTCCACTGACTACTCACACCCTCTCCAGCGTGGCGCTCTTAGTTAGTTGAATTTCTTACACAGCTTCTTCTATCCCATGATAGAACATGGCTTCTTTATCCCAAGAGAGAAATGTGGAAGGCACATGGCCTTTTCTGACCTTGCCTTAGAAATCACACAATGTCACTTCTGTTGCATTCTCTGAATTACAAGTGAATCACTAAGTTAAGGTCAGATTTAAGGGGGAGGGGATACCGATCCCACCTCTGAATGAGGTATGCCAAGCAACTGATTCTTTAAATAATTTTTAACCAGTTTGACTAACTGTTCCTTTCTTCCTTGTTATGTCCTACTTTGGATATTGTTCCACTTGTTCTATGTTGGGATGTTTACTTCTTACTTCATGGAATATATTGCTAATTCTTAGTGTGTTATCTCTGCAATTTATTTGGTGTTTATGGAAGACTCTGCTTCCCTCCAAAATTCGCTGTACAGTGCAGGTTGAGGCTGTGTGATGCTGTAGCTCCCTGTGTCTCCATCCTGAGCTGGTCTGCTACTCCTACTGGTCAGCAGTCCTGGGCAGGAGGAGGAGCAAAACGCAATGAGGCATCCCCAAAATGGGCTGTACTACTATGAGAAAGATCGAGAGCCCAGAAGCACCTAGGCTTCTGTTCATTAACAGCTTTCTCTCATATTTCTATTTCCTAGGATGTGGCATATCAGAAATCTCTAAAGAGGAAAGAAGAACTTTCCACCATCTTTCAAAGCTAAGAAATAACTGATCACATAATAAGGGGGAAAAAATTGATGAATAAATAGAAAAAACAAAGTTTTTTTAGCTGAGGACATGGATAAGCTATAAATGTTAAAGTGGGTGATCTGCTAATTCCTCTTACTGTTCTGTCTATTCGAAATGAAAAGATTAGTAACACTAGAAACTTTCAAGAGTGAAGTTCAGATGCCTGGGAGTTTGGAGTTTTTTTTTACTGTAAATAATTTTAGGAAAAATTCACCTCTAGTATACAATGATCTGGAAATGTTTTCCATGACAAATAAAATAAAATAAGAGTGCCTTTTATTAATATTGGTATTGGTTTTTAAAAATTACAAAAAGCAACATAACACAGTATTCCATTTCATCCTCAAAACAACTCTGTGAAGCAGACAGCAAAGTGATACTGTGATCCCCACTTTTTAACTATTTATTTATTGATTTACTTATTTGGCTGTACCAGGTCTTAGCTTCAACAGGTGGGCTCCTTAGTTGCGGCTCTCCAGCTCCTTAGTTGTGGTGTGTGAACTCCTAGTTGCAGCATATATGTGGGATCTGGTTCCCTGACCAGGCATCGAACCTGGGCCCCCTGCATTGGGAGCGTGGAGTCCCATCCACTGCACCACCAGGGAAGTCCCTGTGATCCCCATTTTAAAGATGAGGAAACTGAGGCTCAAAAGTCATGAAGCCCCTGAGCATGACTTTATAAATAGTAAATAGTGATATTTGGTCTTGATCTCAGTTCAGTGCATTTTCCATTACACCATAATGCCTATTCATCTAACTCTATTTTTTTTTCTAGAAAAATAAAGGCACTTCGGTTTTAAAACCTTAAAAGGTTGTTAGGTTTATAGAAAAAATGTTTTCTCCTTTTAAAAATCACATGGATAATAGATCTTCATTGGAGAAAAACTTGAAAAGGAAAAAAATCTCTGAGTTACCACCCAGAGATAATAACACCTAGAATTAATAGCTTGGCGTATTTCCTTCCACACCATTTCCTATGCAAATTTGCCCATGTAAATAACTATATATTTGCTTACAAAAATTGTTTCATTTTTACAGACTGCTTTGTGCCTTGCCTTTTCTTCTTAATATATTTAGAACTTATGTTAAAAAAATGCCATCATTTTGATGACTGCATAATATCTCATAGTATATCTTAATTTATTTAAACAAACCCCGAAAATGCCAGATTTAGAGTGTTCCCAAATGTCCTCTATTGTAAATAAGTAATGTGAATATTTCCTTAAGAAACATCAGACAAACCCAAATTAATGAACATTCTGCAAAATAATCACCTTTACTCCTCAAAAAATTTGAGGTCAAGGAATATAAGGAAAAAATGAAAATTTGCTCCCAGATTAAAGGAGACTAAAGGGACTGAGTTTTATAAAAAAAAAAAATAATTAAAACAACTAACAAAATTTGAATATGGACTGTGAATTAGATAATAGTATTGTATCAATGTGAATTTCCTGATTTTGATAATTCTTCTGTAAAAGAATGTCCTTATTCTTGGGAAATATATACTGAAATATTTAGAAGTAAAGAGGCATGATACCTTCAACTTACTCTCAAGTGGCTCAAAAAATTTACTCACATACACACACACATAAATATATGCTCCACAGAGAGAATGCTAATCAAATAGGGAAATATGTAAAATATTGGTGAATCTCAGAAAAAAGCATACAGGAAGACAAGAAAAATAAACAAAAGGTATCCAAATTGGAAGGGAAGAAGCAAAACTATCAATATTTGCAGATGACGTGATACTATATTTAGAAAACCCTAAAGTCTCCACCAAAAAATCTATTAGAACTAATACATGAATTCAGTGAAGTTGCAGGATACAAGATTAACATATAGAAATCTGTTGCTTTTCTATACACTAATAGTGAACTATCAGAAAGAGAAAGGAAGAAAACAATCTCATTTAAGATCACATTAAAAAGAATAAAATACCTAGGAATAAATTTAATCAAGGAGGTGAAAGACCTATACTCTGAAAAGTATTAAAAAAAATTGATGAAGGAAATTGAAGATGATACAAAGAAATGGAAAGATATTCCATGTTCATGGATTGGAAGAATGATTATTGTTAAAATGTCCATATTACCCAAAGCACTCTACAGATTTAATGCAATCCCTATCAAAGTACCCAGGACATTTTTTCACAGAACTAGAACAACTAATTCTAGAATATCTGGAACCACAAAAGACCCTGAATTGCCAAAGCAATCCTGAGGAAAGAAGAACAAACCTGGAGGTATCACATTCCCTGATTTCAGTCTATACTTCAAAGCTACCATAATCAAAACAGTATTGTACCAGCATAAAAACAGACACATAGATCAACAGAAGAGAATAGAGAGCCCAGAAACAAACACCCACATTTATGGTCAATTAATCTACAATGAAGGAGGCAAGAATATACAATGGAGAAAAGACAGTCTCTTCAATAAGTGGTACTGGGAAAACTGGAGAGCTACATGTAAAAGAATGAAATTAAACATTTTCTCACACTATATGCATAAATAAACTCAAAGTGGATTAAAGACCTAAATGTAAGACTTGAAACCATAAAACTTCTAGAAGAGAACATACGCAGAACACTTTTTAACATAAATCATAGCAATATGTTATTTGGGATCTGTCTCCTAAGACAAAGGAAACAAAAGCAAAAATAAACAAATGGAAGCTAATTAAACTTAAAAGCTTTTGCACAGCAAAGGAAACCACTGATAAAAAGAAAAGACAGCCTACTGTATAGGAGAAAATATTTTCAAATGATATGACCAATAAGGAGTTAATATACAAAATACATAAACAGCTCATATAACTCAATACCAAAAATACAAACAACGTGATTAAAAAATGAGCAGAAGACCTGAATAGACGTTTTTCCAAAGAAGACATACAGATGGCCAACAGGCACATAAAAAGATGCTTAACATTGCCAATCATCAGAGAAATGCAAATCAAAAAACACAATGAGATATCACCTCACACTTGTCAGAATGACTATCATCAAAAAGACAAGAAATTACAAGTGTTGACGAGGATATGCAGAAAAGGGAACCCCTGTACACTGTTGATAGAAATGTAAATTGGTGCAGCCATTGTGGAAAACAGTATAAAGGTTACTAAAAAACTAAAAATAGAACTAACATATGACCAGCAATTCCACTCCTGGACATATATCTGAAGAAAATGAAAACACTAATTCAAAAAGATAAATGCACCCCAGTGTTCCAAGAAGCATTATTTAGAATAGCCAAGATATAGAAGCAACCTAAGCGTCCAACAACAAATGAGTGAATAAAGATGATGTAGTATATAAACACAATGGAATATTACTCAATCATATAAAAGAACGAAATTCTGCAATTTGCAACAATGTGGATGGATCTAGAGGGTATTATGCTTAGTGAAATAAGTCAGACAAAGACAAATACTCTATGTTATCACTTATATGTGCAATCTAAAAATTAAAACAAATTAATGACTATTACAAAACAGAAACTGACTCACAGATATAGACAACAAACTAGTGGTTACCAGTGGGGAGAAGGAAGAAAGGAAGGGCAAGATAGGGGTATGGAATACAAACTACTAGGTATAAAATAAATAAGCAAAAAGGATATATTATACAGCAAAGGGAAATATAACCATTATTTTATAAAAACTTTAAATGGAGTATAACCTGTAAAAATACTGAATCGCTAAGTTTTACACCTGACACTAATATAATGTTGTAGATCAACTATACTTCAATTTTTAAAAAAGAAAGAAAAAATAGGATAAAGGAGCTCTTTATACTACTCTTGCAACTTTTCTTTAACTTTGAAATTATATCAAAATTAAGTTAGCCATGAAAACCACTAGGAAAACTATGTAAGTGATATGCATAAAAACTTGATAATAGATAAATCAAGATAGAATCCTAAAAAATGTACATGTAACACACAGGAAGGTAAAAAAATGGGAAACAGAGGAATGAGAAATAGAGGAAACAAACAGAAAACAACAAAAATGCAGACTTAAGATCTAACATATCAATAATTACCCTCAAAATAAATATCTAAATACACCAATTAAAAGACCAAAATTAGGGCTTCCCTGGTGGCACAGTGGTTGAGAAGTCCGCCTTCCGATGCAGGGGACACGGGTTCGTGCCCCGGTCCAGGAAGATCCCACATGCCGCAAGGAGCGGCTGGGCCCGTGAGCCATGGCCGCTGAGCCTCCACGTCCGGAGCCTGTGCTCCGCAATGGGAGAAGCCACAACAGTGAGAGGCCCGCGTACCGCAAAAAAAAAAAAAAAAAAAAAGACCAAAATTAGAACAGTAGGTAAAAAAAATGATCCATTAATATGCTATTTACAAAAAACTCACTTCACATATAAGAGCATGGGTATGCTGAAAGTAAACAAATGGAAAAAGATATGTCATGCAAACATTAATCCAAAAGTTATCCCCCCAAAAAATCAACTGATATTTAAAGCAAAAATAATAACAACATATGAACTGAATAATTACATCCTGGGAATTGGGGTTCTTTAGTTAATTCTTTATACAGTGAGATACTGATTGGTACCATATTATAAAATGGCTTCCAAGTAAACCACAGTGCATCAGGAATACAATTCCTGGAAGAAATTTATGATCATTTGATTTTATTACAGTGACTCGATGACTGCCACTCTTAAAAAGGAACATAAAGTGTAATAAGTTGAAATCAGTTTCTTTTGAGTACAAAGAAAGCAGTACGGTTGCAAATATTAACCATCTATAACATTACTATAAAGGCAACAGATTAAAGAACCCACCAAAATATGCTTATTATTACTTTAGTTTCGAATACTACTTTAAATTTGGTTTAATTAAAAACCTCGACTCTTTATTGAATAAAATCTCAAAATAATAATAACATTTACAGAAGTAAAATATATGTCAACAATAGCACAAAGAAAGGGAAAGGGTCACTTCTCTCCTGAAGAACCTCTAGTGCCTTCCCATTTCACTAAGAATAAAAGCCAAAGTTCTTACAAAGTCCTACAAGTCCTTATATCAACTGTCCCCATTACCTCTGTCACTTCCTCTCCTACTATTCTCACCCCCTGCTCACTGTGCTCCAATCACACTAACCTATTGGGCTGTTCCTAGAGAATCCTGGGCAAACTCCCACCTTAGGGCCTGAGCACTGGTGGCTGCCTCTAGCCAGAAGGCTCTCACACCTAGATAACCAGAGGCTAACCCAGTTCTAAATGAGGCCCGTCCAGACAAATCTATTTACAGCTGTAATTCGTGCACTCATCTCCAACTCCCTTGCCTTCTATTTTTTTCATAGGACATATCACCTTTAAACATACTATATAATTTCCTTGTTTAAACTGAATTTATTATTTATTTTTGTTTCTCCCTGCTAGAATATAAGCACCAACAGAATATAGATTTTGTCTGTTTTCTTGATAAATGTATCCCAAGTCCATAGTAGTGGCTAGTATATAGTAGTTGCTTAATAAATGTTTATTTGTTGAACGTATAAATAAATGAAAGAATATTTAAAGGGAAGGGGAGAAAGGGAATGCTGTTTGTGATACAGTACAGTTATTATTCTAAGAACGAAAAGCACAGAAAAAGAAGACAAGGCTAAAGTAGGCAGTTCAGACTCATTTTAGCCTTTTGTATAGAGGATTATCCTGATGAAAATGGTACTCTAAGACTATTTGTATAGCAGAGGTTAACAAGTTTAACCTCAAACACAAGTCCATTTTTCACAAAGAGGAGACCGAGTAAGTGAGAAGGCACACACAGTTCTGTGTCAGCCACATCCAAACTGCCTGTCCTAAGCTTAGAGTCCACCTTTACAGAAGAATAACATGCTGTTTGCACAAAGCACCTAGATGTGTGTGTCCATCATTTTCTCTTCCTTTTATTCATTTTTTAAAAAATTCATTGCACACAAAATGCTAAAGCTAAGGGATTTGCAGATCATCCATTAGAGATAAGAAATACCTAGCTGCTGTTTGTTCATTTTCAACTAGCAGACATCTCTAGGCATAGGTGTCACCCGGAGTAGTAATGTAAATAGGTCATTTAAACAAGGAATTCAGGTAGAAAATGGAAACCATTGAAGTACCATTAATGACCACACCAGCTTGTTTCATCTGGAAATAAGGAGGTAATGTGCACCCACCATCTGAGCTGATGGTAACAGAACACATCAAGTTGTTCTGTCCTTCTATAAACCTGCCGGCACCTCCCCAAATGAAAATGTAGTCAGTCTTCAAGAACCAACTCAGATGTGATTTCCTTCATGAAGACTCAATGATCGCTACAAACGAATGAGATATTAGCTTCTCTTAGCCCCCTAGCACTACATTGATATCAACTTATGGCACTTACCTTACCTCTGATACATAGTCATGAGCATTCAACATTGTGCCACCATGAGGGCAGGAATCCTGTGTTTTTAATCTTTTGTATCTCCTTTGGTGCCTCACACATATATTTAACACATCGTTATTAAGCTGAATCAAATCAAATGCTTCCAAGATAGGCTTCCATTCCAGTAGGCCAGCAAAGATCTTTGTACGTAGTAGGTCTTTGCTGAATGCATTTGAATGGAATCTCAAGAAGATTTTTATTTCTGGCAACTTTTTTTTCTATTAGTTCTATCTGATCAAAAGTGAACCACTGAGTAAGGTCAGCAACTATCACTTGTGCTTATTCTTTTATTTAAATTAACCAAACTTTCTCTCTTTAGCCAAATTTTATTCCTTTCTGGTATAAAATGGCATATGGCTGGAATGATTTCCTAAATAATTTAAATCTAGACTCGGTTCACTGCTCTTATGGTGGTTAAAACAGTTCCTGGTACTTAGTAGATATTCAATAATAATTGTTGAATGAAGTTGTTCAAAGAACCATGCAAAACCAGCTTTCTGCCAATAGACTATGAAAAGTAATGTATAGATTACAATCACAGTGGTATATCATTTCCTAAGAGCCTCCAAAGATTCCTCCCATCCCTGTAGGCATGTCTCTCTGCACATTAAGAGGTAGACTCTGTTTCCTTTCCCCTCGAGTCTGAGCTGAACTTGTGACTTGCTTTGACCAAAAGAATTCACAGAAGTGATGTTCGGGGACTTAGGCACCCAGATCTTAAAAGACTTGTAGCCTCTGCTTTTTCCATGCAAGAAAAGAAGCCCGGCCAGTGAGCCCTAGGCCATCTCAGCCATCCCAGCAGAGATTCCTAACATGGAAGTGATCTTAGATGATTCAACCCCACCTAAGTTGCCAGCTGAACACAACTACATGAGTAACTCTAGCCAACATATGAAGTAAAGATAGCCACCCCACCAAGCTCTGCTCAGTTGCATAATCATGAGTAAAGAACTGGTTTTTGTTGTATAAGCCACTAAGTGTAGGGGTGGTTTCTTATACCCACTAGATAACTGAAGCAATCCTAATTTTTTTTCTATGTATCTAGTCTTTCTGTATATACGCATAAAGAATACGAGATGATCACAATGTGTGTAGGTGGTGACATCTTTGGTGGGGAGTTTGGGGTTTTGTTTTAATTTTTTGCATAGTACTTTATATTGCTAGAATTGCATTAATAAAAACATATTTTATAAAAACAATAGTTATTGAAGAAATAGAACATTATATTACATTTGAAGCTTTCTGTATGTTCCTCCATGACCCAATACCTTACCTAAATTTTTGCTTTATCCTCCCCTTGCTTTTCTTTGAAAATTTCCACAAATATGATTATATACCCAAATATCAAATTATACGGTTTTATGGTTGTGAATAAATGGAATCACAATTCTATTGCTGTTCTGTATTCCATTTTATTAACATACTGACTGTCCTAGTCCATTCAGCTTGCTTTAACAGAATACCATAGACTGGGTAGCTCATAAACAATAGAAATTTATTTTTCACAGTTTTGGAGGTTGGGAATTCCAAGACCAAGGTGCCAGCAGATTTGGTGTCTGGTGAGGGTGTCCTCACATGGCAGAGGGGTGAGGGAGCTCCCTTGAGTCTCTTTTATAAGAGTGCTAATCCTATTCATGAGAGTTCCACCCTCATGAGTTAATGACCTCCCAAAGGCCCCACCTCCTAATACCTTCACATTGGGGGTTAGGATTTCAACATATGAATTTGCTGAGGGACACAAACATTCAGTCTACAGAACACACTGAAATTTATTTGTCCATTCTAGTGTTGCTAAACATTTCTGTTTGTTTCTAGATTCTTCCTATTACAAAAAGGGCTGCTATGAATATTCATATACATGAACCCCAATGCAAGAATATAAGGCATATACCCAGAAGTGTATGGATATATTCAATTTGACTTGATAATGCCAAATTGCTTCCTAACATTGTGGTATAAATTCATATTGCCACCAGCAGTGTATAACAGCACCCATTGATCTATATCCTCATCACACTTGATATTTTCAGATATTTAATTTGTTTTTCATTGTGGACAGTGTAAAAGGACATCTCATAGTGTTTTACTTTTCACTTACCTAATTACTAAAAAAGTGAAGATCTTTTCATATGTTTATTGGCCATTGAGTATTCTCTTCTATGTGGTGCCATTCAAGACTTCTGCCTACTTTTCTATTGGATTGTTTTTTCTTATTTATATGTAGAAATTTTTTCTGTGCTCTGATTACTGTTCTTTTAATGGTTGTATGTGTTGCAAATTTCTTCTTCTTGGCTTGTCTTTTTACTTTCTTTATGATGCCATTTGCTAAAAAGAATTCTTAATTGTAGAATAGTCAAATTTATCAATCATTTATCTTATGGTTTGTGTGTGTGTGTTTTCTCTAAGAAACCAATTTTTTTAAAATAAATTTAATTATTTATTTATTTTTATTTTTGGCTGCATTGCAGCGAGTGGGGACTACTCTTCGTTGCTGTGTGTGGGCTTCTCACTGCTGTGGCTTCTCTTGTTGTGGAGAACAGGCTCTAGGCGCGCGGCTTCAGTAGCTGTGGCACACAGCCTCAGTAGCTGTGGTACGCAGGCTCAGCACTTGTGGCACGTGGGCTCAGTAGTTGTGGCACGTGGGCTCAGTAGTTGTGGCACGTGGGCTCAGTAGTTGTGGCATACAGGCTTAGTTGCTCCGCAGCATGTGGGATCTTCCCAGACCAGGACTTGAACCCATGTCCCCTGCATTGGCAGGCAGATTCTTAACCACTTTGCCACAGGGGAAGTCCCAGAAACCTATTCTTGTTCCAAATTTGTATAGATAACTGCCTATATAGATTGTGTAGTTCTATCTTTCATATTTATCTTTTTCACACAGGTGGATTTACTGGAAAGGAGAATATGGTGTGAATAGGATCCCAATTTCATTTTTTTCACAAATGAATAACCAGTTTTCATAGCTCCTTTTATTGTAAAGTACATCTTCAATGAAAGCACTCTCATAAACCGAGTTCATACATATTAGTTTTGGTTTTGAGTTTTCTACTCTGTTGCATTTGTCTTTGTTTCTGCATTTGCAGATATCAGCTTACTATACTATAGCTTTATAATAATTCTTTATACCTTGTCAGGCATTCCACCTCCATTGTTCTTCTTCAGGAATGAGTTTTGCTTTTAGTTTGGCTAAAACTAAAGCTATTAAGTTTTGCTTTTCCATACAAATTTTAGACTCAGATTGGCAGGTTCACCAAAAACAAGTTGGTATTCTGACTTAAATTACATCAAATCTACATATCAATTGATGGGATTTGCCACTTTTATGATTTTGAAACTTCCAACCCATGAACATGGTATGGATTTTAATGTTAATAAAATATTCCAATTTTGTCCTTAAAAGTTTACAAATATTTGGTACATTTCATTCCAGGTAATGTATATTTTTTCACTATTTTAAATAGTATATGTTTCTACAATTACATTAACTTTTGGTTGCTGGTATAAGGCAATACAATTGCTTTGTGTATACTGATTTTTGTACCAAGCAAACTTACTAAATTCTGTTATTAATTCTAATTTAGCTATAAATTTTTTTGAATTCTCAATGAAGGTAATATCATTTGTTAATAGTGACAGTTTTGTTTCTTCTCTTCAAATCATTATGCCTTTCTTTTTCTTACCAAATTGATCTGGCAAGGATTTCCATTTTAATATTAAACATAAGTCATCCTTGGAATCTTCTTAATCTAAAAAGAGATGTTTTCTATGTTTAGCCATTAAAAATAATGTTTGCCCTATGGTTTTCGAAGCTAACATTTTTTAGACTAAGGTAGTCTTCTTCTATTATTAGTTTTCAAATCATGAATGAATGCTTAATTTTATTTAAAAAATCTACACTATCAGGCCTCCCTGGTGGTGCAGTGGTTGGGAGTCTGCCTGCCGATGCAGGGGACATGGGTTCATGCCCCGGTCTGGGAGGATCCCACGTGCCGCGGAGCGGCTGGGCCCGTGGGCCATGGCTGCTGGGCCTGTGCATCTGGAGCCTGTGCTCTGTGGCGGGAGAGGCCACAACAGTGAGGGGCCCGTGTACCGCCAAAAAAATAAAATAAAAAAATCACATGGTCCTAGATTAAAAAAAAAAAAAAAATCTACACTATCAAAATAATTATATTTTACCTCCTCCTTTTCTTTGTAAGTATGTGAGTTACAGTAAATGAAGTTTCTAATATTAGACTAACCTGGCATTCCTGGAATTAATGCAACTTGGTGATGATAAATTAGTTGTTTTATACAGTGTTGAATTTGATTAGTTAAATTTTTTTAGGATTTTTCTATCACAGTCATGAGTAAGATGGTCTGTAATTTTTCAGTTTTTTAGTATCCCTGTCAGGTGGTGGTATTATGACTGTTAGCCTCATATCAATCATATATCATTAGAAATTAAATTTATTCTTAAATTTATACAATTAACACTTTAAACAGACAATATTTCATGTACACGAAGGACACAGGATTAACTTAAACGAAAGACATACAAAAATGTACAGAGAAAAATTATACAACTTTATTTTTCTTTTTTTTCTTTCTTTTGGCCATGTAGCATGGCTTGCGGGATCTTAGTTTGGCAACCAGGGATGCAACCCTCAGCCTTGGCAGTGAAAGTGTGGAGTCCCAACCACTGGACCGCCAAGGAATTCCTGACAACTTTTTAAAGAGCTATTAATGAAAATCTTTTTTTAAATGGAGAGATATACCATGTTATGGATTTGAAAACTCAAAATTGTAAAGATATAAATTCCCCCAAGTAGATTGATAGACTTATCGCAAACTCAATCAAAATCCAGCAGAGGGGCTTCCCTGGTGGCACAGTGGTTGGGAGTACGCCTGCCAATGCGGGGAACACGGGTTCGTGCCCCGGTCTGGGAGGATCCCACATGCCGCAGAACGGCTGGGCCCGTGAGCCATGGCAGCTGGGCCTGCACATCCGGAGCCTGTGCTCCGCAATGGGAGGGGCCACGACAGTGAGAGGCCCGCATACCGCAAAAAAAAAAAAAAAAAAAAAAATCCAGCAGGTTTCATTGTGAGATTTGATAAGCTGATTTTATGGAAATAAAGATCTAAGAATGCCCAAGGTATTCTTGAAAAAGTTGGGAGGACTTGCTTGACCAGATATCAAGACTTATTATAAACATATAATTATCAAGATAATGTGGTATTAGCTCAAGGATAGACAAATCAACCAACACAACAGAACAGAAAAGCCAGAAGAGGCTCATGCATAGATACTTGGTATATGACAGAACAGCACTGTAAATCAGAAATGACAGACTCGTCAAAAATGGTATTGAGACCACTGGGTATCTATATGGGGAAAAATGAAACTTTGCCTTTCTCTCCCGTGCACACAAAAATCAGTTTCATGCGAATCGAAACCTAAATATGAAAAGCAAAACTATGAAGCTTTTAAAATATTTTAGAATCCTAAATATATAAAGGACTTATATAAATCAAGAAGAAAAAACACAGACAACCCATAGAAAAATAGACAAAAGTTCCAAATAAACAGTTCAGGAAAGAGGAACTCTAAATAGATAATAAACATATGAAAAGATTTTAGATTTCCTTGGTAGGCAGAAAAATATAAATTAAAAATACCAAAAGTTATAATAGGGACTTCCCTGGTGGTCCAGTGGTAAAGAATCTGCCTTACAATGCAGGGGATGCAGGTTCAATCCCTGGTTGAGGAACTAAGATCCCACATGCCAGGGCAACTAAGCCCACGCGCCACAACTACTAAGCCCACACACCTCAACTAGATCCCATGCACCACAACTACAGATCCCACGCGCCCTGGAGCCTGTGCACCGCAACTAGAGAAGAGAAAACCCGCATGCCACAACTAGAGAGAAGTCCCCGTGCCGCAACGAAAGATCCCACATGCCTCAACGAAGATCCCGCATGCCGCAACTAAGACCCAATGCAGCCAAAAATAAAGAAAAAATAAATAAATCTTTTTTCAAAAAGTTATAATAATTTCAAAACCACCTCTTTGGCAAACACTGAAGTCTGACACTACCATGTGCTAGTTAGGAAGCAGAGCAGTAAGAAATTTCATACACTGCTGGTAGAAGGTAAATTAGCATAACAATTTTGGAAATTTGATTAGCATTACCTATTGATTTGAAAATAGACATACCCTATGACCTGATAAGTCTGTTTCTAGAGAGTCTCATGTACATATACAAGAAACATGTTACCAACTGCCCCAAATTAGAATCAACCCAAAAGTCATCAGTAAAATAGATTTTTAAATTATGGTATATTCATACAATTGAACACCATATCCCAGTGAACGTGAAGCAACAATAGATCGCCATAACGTCATGCAAGAATCTCACAAGCATAACATTAAGAAAAAAAAAAAAGCCAGTCGCAAAAAAAAATGCCAGAGACAAAATAATAATACATACCATATGAATCCTTCTACACAGAGTTCAAAAACAGGCAAACTTAACAATATTATTTAGAAAAACATCCATAAGTGGTAAAACATAATGAAAAATAGGGGAATTCCCTGGCGGTGCAGTGGTTAGGACTCTGCACTCTCACTGCCAAGAGCCTGGGTTCAATCAGTGGTCGGGGAACTAAGATCCCACAAGCCTCTCAGTGTGCCCAAAAACAAAACAAAAATGATTATCAAAAAAGTCAGGAGGTAGGATTCTTCTAGGGAGAAGGGCGAAAGTTATGATCAGAGTCGAGCACATAATGGAGTTCCTGAGATGCTGACAGTGTCCTATTTTGAAATTTGCGTGGTTTTTATACTGCTGTGTTATATCATCATTCATTAGCGCTACATGTTTTATGCACTTTTCTACAGGTATCTAAAATATGAAAATAGAAAGGTTAATACTTGTTTTTTATTTTAAAACACACCTTAAAGACTTTGAGAGGTGATATAGTAGAGGTGTCTAAGATGAGGCTCTGAAATCTAACAAACCTGGATTTCAACCCCAACTCCATCAATCAGCCCTGTGACCTTGTGCTGGTTAATTAATTGCTCTAAAAGTCAGTACTCCTAACCTTCACTGTACTTCGTATTCACCTGAGGAGCTTTAAAAGAAATACAGAAGACCATATCCCACCTTCAGAGGTTCTGATTTAATTGGTCCAGATTAAATGGTAATCAGGATGGTAGCCTGAGTACTGATAGTTTTCAAAGTTCCCAGGTGATGGGCAGCCACTGCTGAGACCCACTGCCGAGACCCACTGCCGTAAGGCTTAGTTTCCTTATCTGTGAAACTGTGATGATAACAATAATAATAATACCCTATTGGAAGGTTGCTATAAAGATAAACTATGACAGTGTACATGACAGTGCCTGGGATCAATAACTTTAACTCTTATAACTCTTAAGCTGCTTAACTCTATTATGTTTTGAAGTTTGACGGAAACTGATATTGAAGAATCATATAGATTATATTTTTAAGAAATAGGATTTGATGACAATCTGGATGCAAAGGAATTAAAGAGAAGAACCACAGCTGGTATGCTCAGGGCTGGGGGTTGGGGGGGGGGGGCGTTGCAGAGGACAGGACATAGAAAAGGAAGCAGACCAGTCTTGACTTCAGCTATCTGGACACAATCTCAGTTACTCTGTTGTAATTTTCCAAGTTTGTACAAGTCGAAATCCAGTGAAAGACTTGGCTTTATGTTCACTGGCCTTACTGTGGGTGGAATCTTAGAAATGCTAGTGTCTTGTAGATATAATGTTCTCTTTGTTTGAAGATTTTGTTTTCTAACCAAGGAAATAATTAATTAAGCTTGAATTCTCCCATCCCCCTCTTGATCTTCTAAACAGCTGGTGTACTTATTTGGGACATGATAATGATTTTGCTTGGAATCCATGGTGATACACTGTTTTTTGTCATGAGCATGTCATAAAGTGGATTTATGATTTTTCTAAACCAATCAATAATCATTGCATTAGGAATCTTCCTTCATGCAGACAAAATTTTTGAAAATTACTTCTTAATCTCAGACATCAAAAAAAATCTCTAGTTCAATTAATGAGTTAGGTACCTGCAATTCCTAAAAAAAAAAATTGTTAAATATCTGGAATTCACAATAACATTAAATTTTCTTTGATTAATTAAACTGATATGGCATTTTCAGAAACCGCTTTCGTTGAACTAGGTTATTATGCCTATTTCCTTAAAATGTCATTTAGCAAATAAACACTGAAGTAGAATGACCATTAAAAGAAAAAAAATGTGAAGAAGAGATTCTTTAAACAAGGGAGGACCTTCTGGGGGTGGTGAAAAGCATTAAGGGAATCTGTTGACTGGCTGGGCTCCCAGTTAGATTTCATCTAGACCACCTGTCAAATGCCAAGAAAAATAAGAGCATTTTGCAGAGGCCGGTATCTCCAGCTCTCTCCTCTGACTGCCCTCCTTCCTGACCTTTGACCCTCCCTGCAGGAGCTGCTCTGAGCAACTGTGCCCAGCACCTGGGAGGCAAAGAACTCTGCAGAGGCCAGCAACTCAACATTCCACCAGGAATGCTGTGAGTGGAAATTTCAGCAAATTCAGCTTCCACACCCTCCCTCCAGGCTTGCACCCAAGCCCCTCCTTCTTCACTACTGAAAATTATAGGCAAGGCCCCAGCCTCTCTTCTCATCCTTCCCCAGCCATCCCCTCACCGCCCCCCGCTTCTTCCCACCTCCACGCCTTCCATCTGTGAGCCTCTCCACTGAGCCTTGTGAAACTCTACAAATATTTCCTTGAGCATTCCCCCAACATTACTAACAAATGAACTTACTAGCTTCCTTTCCAAACCTCATCCCATTAAGGCACCAACCTTAGATCACCCTCTAAGTCACCTAGACACCAACCCTTGGGGTGAACATGACCTCCTCGTCCCATCTGCCTCCATCTATCCAATCTTTGGCCATGTTTACAATTCTAACTATGACTCTGTGGGAGTGGGAAGAACTAGATGGGCCCATGCTCAGCTATTAACCATCCTATTATTTTTTAAGATCTTTTTATCTTTTTATTTTTTAATTTATTTAATTAATTTTTGGCTGCATTGTATCTTCGTTGCTGCACGTGGGCTTTCTCTAGCTGCAGCGAGCGGGGGCCACTCCTCCCTGCAGTGCGCGGGCCTCCCACTGCCGAGGTCTCCCCTGTTGCTGAGCACGGGCTCTAGGTACGTGGGCTTCAGTAGTTGTGGCTCACGGGCTCAGTAGTCGTGGCTTGCAGGCTCTAGAGCACAGGCTCAGTAGCTGTGGCACACGGGTTTAGTTGCTCTGCGGCCATGTGGGATCTTCCCGGACCAGGGATCAAACCTGTGTCCCCTGCATTGGCAGGCGGATTCCCAACCACTGCTCCACCAGGGAAGCCCTAAGATCTTTTTGTTATGAAAAGTTTCAAACATAACCTTAAATATAGTACTGCAAAAATCCCATGTACCCATCACTAACTTCATCATATCACATTTTACAACACAGTATTTGATTCCATTTCCTTTTACCACCTTTAATTTGTTTTAACAGATGAAACTCAAAAACATTGAATGGCTTTCCTCATGTCCACATCACATACCAGCACAGCATCCAAGACACAGTACCCACAAAGAATCATTTGGTCAGTAGTATTTGCATAGGTTTATGAGCCTCCCTGAGTCCCAATCCTTTATTTCTTTCCCTATTTCCCTTTCCAATCTGCTTCCTTTGGATATATGTATTTCTATCTGCATTGGTTGTCATTCAATATTTTTCTTGTAATATCATGATATTTTCTGGACATGTGCATCTCCCTATTTCCTTTTATTTTTCTTCCTCCCCATGCCATTCATTCTGTCTTTCATTTAATAGCTATTTCATAAGCACCTACAATGTGCCAGACACTGTTGTGGGCCCTTAGGATACGTATTTGTCAACCTTTTTCTCTATGTCGCTTTCTCTTTGCTGATACTTCTTGTTTTCTGACCATCTATCAATCTGAATTTCTTCGCCTTTTCCTTTCATCATCTCTACCCTTATCATCTCCTCTCACACTTCCCTCACCTAACTGAATACAAAAGAAAATGGCAGTATTCTTTTATTTATTGGTTTTATACCAGAATGATGTGTTCTCCATATCTTCATTTTTTTAATTCAGAAGTAATTTCCTATTGAGTAATATTTAGATTTTTGACAGCAGCACCGAGTCTTCAAAGAACCTTTTATTTCTCACCAAGCACCCTGTATCCCAATCATATCTGAATATTCTCCATTCTACAAATTCACTTCCAGACCTTTACTCACGCTGGTCCTCATTATACAGGATGCTCTCAACCTGGAGTTATCAAGGTTCTCTGAAGACTTGGCTGCCGTTACCTGCTTTTTCACCCGTGTCTCCAGCATTTAGCACAATGCACAGGAAGAACAAGAAATGTCTTGTATTTAAAAAAAAAAAACCAATAAAAATAAGCTACTCGTTCCTTGGTACAGCATGTTTTCTTTTGGCCGATGGGTCACCACAGAAACAAATTCCTCAGCTTACATTGACTGGCCAACACAGAAAAAAAGAAGGTAAGAAGAATGGACAAGGAAGAACTCATGACAATTGTCATGCTGAGAGAGAATGAGAAACTCTGAGATTCTTCTTTCTCATGGGGTTAAAGAACTGTCAGAGGTGGAGTGAAGCAACTGCAAATAGTTTGCCTCCCTATTAATCCTTCAGGGGAAGAAAACCTGTTCTAAGTAGAAGATACAACAGCTGCTGCCCTACCAAACGCATTCCACAAAAGTCACAAGAAAATTGATGAGAATTCAAATACTCTGTGATAACAGTAGGATAAAGCTGCCAAAGAAAAAACTGGGAAAAGGGACTTGGAGATTTTCTCCCTTAGGAAACTAAAGAATTAAACCACGTGTATCAGGAAGAGCCAGTAAATCGAAGGTTAGAGAACATGGCATCAGATGCCCCTGTGATGGTTTAGGCAGAATGTAAACACCAAACAGCTAGGAAGTTAAAAAATAATAATCTCCTCTTTCTAGACCCCCCACCCAGGTCCAAGCTGGTTTCCAACACCTTGGATGAAATCATTTACCAAGAGATAAAGCCTTTTGTGGTTTGCTCCTTAGGAGTTTCATGATTAAGTTCATTTGGAAAATGAGTGAGAGCTGTTTGAGAAGATAGACCCTCCTGGCAAAGTAACATGCAGACTCTTAGAGAAGCTGGATCTTCATGGGGCCTAAATAAACCCCATCCTTACAAAAGGATAATATTTTGCAACACTTACCTGCAATGAAGTCACCGGGTGCTTGTTAAAAATTCAGATTTCTGGGGCTTCCCTAGTGGCGCAGTGGTTGAGGGTCCGCTTGCCGATGCAGGGGACGTGGGTTCGTGCCCCGGTCTGGGAAGATCCCACGTGCCGCGGAGCGGCTGGGCCCGTGAGCCATGGCCGCTGAACCTGCGCGTCCGGAGCCTGTGCTCCGCAATGGGACAGGCCACAGCAGTGAGAGGCCCCTGTACCGCAAAAAAAAAACAGATTTCTGGACCCCAACTCTTTTCTACTGAATCAAGGTTTACCCACAGAGCAGTAGCTCAGTGTTGAATAACTAGGAAGTTTAAAAAACAAGACAAAGCAAAACAAAACTCTCCTCTCCTGACCTCACTCAGATCCGAGCTGGTTTACACTTTCGTGAGATCTTTCATTTCCACGCACAAAGATACAGCTTGTGGGGGTCAAATGCCTTTTAGCAAGTTTCCCTGGTGATTACCACATGCTCAAGTCAGAGAAGAGGCTTAGACGTCTTCCAGGTGAGCCAAAAAGCTACCTGCCCAGAGGTTTCTCTGCCCTGGGACCAACCTCCCTTGGCCCCAGGTCTGAAGAACTGCAGGCAGGGAAGCCCTCCTAAGGTTCAGAGCCTCTGTCTTTGCTGTTGCACAGAACTGTTACCTTGAACTTTGTGCTCCTAAAAGCTCCTTCTATTTATCACATTATCCTATTTAGTTTTCTCTTCCAGCAGATTTATGTACTTTTTGATTTTGCTATCTAATTAATGAACTCTTCCTGCTTAACTCTACTTACTTACTAAATTATAAAAATAATTCATCATCCTTGTTTTTAATTTAGTGATAATGCAATTATAGCAAATATTCATTATGCTAGGTGGTGAATTTATTAGTATTCACTGTTCAGTTTTTTTTAAACTTTCCATATGTTTGAAGTTTTTCATAAGAAAATATTGTTGGGAGGGGGGCGAATTCCAAAGGTACAGAAACTAATAGAGTAAAAGTAAATTCCTCCCCTCTTCCTTCACTTTCCTCAATCTAATTCCCAGAAGGTAATCACTGTTAACAATTTCTTATTTATTCTTCCAGAAGTTGTCTATGAATATACAATCATGTTTTTTCCTACTTAAGAGCATGTATCATGTGATAGAAGTGCACAAAAGCATAAAAACAAGTCTGAACTTGCTTTTTTCAGTTATCACCATAATCAGGAATGTCTTTTCCAATAAGTATGCAGAAATCAGTCCAGTTTTCAGTCACTATATAAAATTCCATTTTCTGAATATTCATAAATTTGAGCAGTACCATGTATAGCCATATACAGGCTATACAAGTAGCTTACAGATTGGTTATTTGTTTTGCTGACACATACATATGCACAAATGTCACAGTGACATATACTGATATCTCTTCATATTCATCAAGTACTTTTACGGGATAAACGCCTGGAAAGGAGAATAATGGGTCAAAATCTGCACTGAAATGTTTTAAGATACAAAACTGACTCCTAAAAAGTCACACACATTTAAATATCCATGGAGTGTCTATTTTCCTATATCCTCAAATATGCTTAATATTTGCAAAGCTTTTTAATCTTTACCAATCAAGTCAAAAAACAGAACTCTGATTTTCATTTCTTTAATTAAAAGAAAGCTGCTTGAGAAGATAGACATATTTGCCATCTGTTTGGGGTATTTTTCCATAAACTGCTGACTCATGTTCTTCACCTAAATTATATCAGGGTTCTCAACTTTTCTTGTTCATTTATTTAAAAGCCCTTTATGTTTAAAGAAATTAACCTATTTGCCATGTATGCTGTAAAAAGATATTGCCAGTAGTCTTTTGCCTTTTTATCTTATTTATAGAATTTTTTTTTGCATTGCAGAAGTTGGGAGTGAGCTTTTACCACAAAAACAATTTCTCATGATTATACAAATAATAAGTGATCATTACAATGAACTGGAACAATCCATAAAAATACCATATGATCTCACTTACCTGTGGAATCCAGAACAAACAAACAAAAAGTGAACTCATAGATACAGAGAACAGATGAGTGGTCGCCAGAGGCACAGGGTGGGGAATGGGGGAACTGGGTGAAGGTGTTCAAAAAGCACAAACTTTCAGTTATAAGATAAATTCTGAGGATATAAGGTACAGCATGGTGACTATAGTTAACAATACTTATTATACATTTGAAAGCTTCTTAGACAGTATACGTATACATAGATAGATAGATAGACAGATAGATAGATAGATAGATACACATATATAACAACCTAAATGTTTGGTTCATCTATGTAATGAAATATCACCCATCCACTTAGAAAGTGTGTTGTAGTTTGTTACATGAAAAAGCAGTTTACAAAACAGTATGTACTTACATATATATAATGCTTTGCAATTTACAAACTATATCCTGCATTGTGATACTTCCAACTCTGAAATTGCCACTTTCACCATTCCGTTGATGGTAAAACTGAGAATCAGGAACCAAGGAATTTCTCTGATTTCGTAGTTGGTAAATGTGAGATCCAGGACTCATACTTAGAGTTTTTCTAACCCCCAAACACCTGATCTTTTCACTTTATCACACAAGAATACCTAATAATATTTATAGGGAGTGATGTTTCTGCATAGGTATGTGGATTAAAAGTCTTTTGAATTCCAATTGTAGTAGCACACATCACACAATTATACATTTATTCTCAAAATTCAAATTCAAATTTTCACCATAATTCTTTTTTTTGCTTTTTCTTTTTGGCCTCATCATGCCGCATGCGGGATCCTAGTTCCCCAACCAGGGGTCAAACCCATGCCCCCTGCAGTGGAAGCACGGAGTCCTAACCACTGGAAGTCCCTTCACCATAACTCTAATGTACACAATTTACTGCATTTAAGCACACTCGAATTCTAATATGTTATAAAAGAAGTATTCAGTAGGGAATATGTCTGGTGACACAGACGATAATGACCTACCACTCCCTGTCATTTCTTGTGAAATAATATCTTTAATAACATCTGTAAAGGACTAATATAACAGGCAGTCCTAACTTGGGACCGTTTCGACATTAAGATAGAACTGCATTTCTCCTTCTGTCAATTCAATTTTGTTTTCCCTGGAAAGTCAAGCAGGAACACTTGCTGCTAAATGTCCCATTAGCATTTCCTGACCTTCTCCATGGTTGGGCTGCAACTGTGAACTTGCTGTGGTCACTGAGGCACACAAAAGAAATGGAAAAAGCCACTTAATGTCTGGAGCGGTCCAAAATGCCAAAGAGCTGCCAGAGCATGTGGGGCAAAGGATGGAAAGGAAATAAGTAGGGCCTCAGATATGAGATTAGCAAGGATCCTGAAGATCCGGGGCCACACCGTCATCTTCACCCGAAAAAAAACCCCCAAAACAAAACACCAAGGGTACTTCTGGGAAAGCTGGTGACATACATATATATTTAGAAATCTCCCCTCATGAGACAGACTATAATTTTTTAAAAAAAAAAAAAAAAGGAAGCACAGGGCTTTCCTGGTGGCGCAGTGGTTGCGAGTCCGCCTGCCGATGCGGGGGACACGGGTTCGTGCCTCGGTCCGGGAGGATCCCACGTGCCGTGGAGCGGCTGGGCCCGTGAGCCATGGCCGCTGAGCCTGCGCGTTCGGAGCCTGTGCTCCGCAGCGGGAGGGGCCGCAGCAGTGAGAGGCCCGTGTACCGCAAAAAAAAAAAAAAAAAAAGGAAGCACAATTATTGAACAAAAGTAGTCCATGTAAAATCCATGGGAAAGTTGCAAGCTCACAGTGCAAACTTCCACAACTATTGCATCCACATATCACTGTTCTTGAAAGAATTGTGCAGTGTGGTGGGATAAAGTGGAAGAAAATTGGGGGAAAATCCTAATATCCTCTAATTTGGAAAGACAGAGGTCTGGAGGTGGTAGATGGGGCAAAGAATAAACACCCACTTAGGGCCACTCCCCTTCCAATCGACATTTTTTTTTTCCCTCTATAAAAACAACATTCTGAGGCCATGATTATGAATGGGCAGGAGAGTTTCCTCTGGCCAACAGGTGTGGGAACAAGGAAGGTGACCTGCACTAGAATTTAGCTGACCCGCCTCCTTTCCCCACCCTTTTCTTCCTTGCCTCCCTCTGCCATAGAGTCTGTAAAAGGTAAAGACTCACTTTCCCTGCCTCCTGTTGACTAGGAGCCATGTGGTAGGAGACACACTGCTACCAAAGAAATGTAGGCAGAAGTCTCTTGGTGCTTCCTCTTCCTCTCCCCGTTCTCCCTCTTGGGAGACCTGCACAGCCTGGAGGTGCAACAGACCTCAAGGAAAGCGGCAGGTGGGAAAGCAGCAGGAGCCTGCACCCAATGGCATCACTGAGTCACCCTACTAGTCCTGACCACGCCTGGACTTCTTGTTTTCTGCTTAAGCTACAGTAGAGTTGCTTATGAGTACTTGAAATTGAACATAATTTGAATACAACAAAATATCTCCTGGAGCCGAGCCACTATCTTACCAAGTGCCAATGCCAGGAGAGCAGTGCCAAAAAAGAGGCAGGAAGATCCCGCAGGAGACTCTATCAAGAAAGAGACATGATCAGATATGAGGTAAGGCAGGAAGAGTGGAGAGGGAATAAAGAGGGTACAGATGTAAGACATACTTGGAAAAACCAAGCCCAAGTTTCCTCTTTTCCTCCCAAACCCCATCAAAATGAGAAAAGGAACAGAAACATGAAAGAAAACCTGCATTCGTGCTAAAAATTGAGAAGGATCCTTTTGTACAGCTTCCAAATGATTCTGATAAAACCATCCAGAAAGACAACAACATCTAGAGACAACACTTATGCTCCTTTAATGAGAAAAAAGGAAGTAAACAACATCCTGGCAGAGCCCTACTACCACTCCTAAGTGTGGAGGGGAAAGGGCTGGGAGGAGGGCATCAGAGAACAGAAGGGGAGCGCTTGTTAGAGTCATAGCTGTAGCTGTGGGTCAGCACCATGCAAAAGCAGCTACTCAAGGAGATCCAAGGCACCATCCTCTTGCTCCACCAAGCAGGAGCAGGCAGTGTGGTGAGACTTCTTGGAAACAGCCGCACTTCTCCCCAGGGAGGCAAGCCTTCTTCTTCTTTTTTTTTTTTTTTTGAGGTACGCGGGCCTATCACTGTTGTGGCCTCTCCCGTTGCGAAGCACAGGCTCCGGACGCGCAGGCTCAGCGGCCATGGCTCACGGGCGTAGGCGCTCCGCGACATGTGGGATCCTCCCAGACCGGGGCACGAACCCGTGTCCCCTGCATCGGCAGGCGGCCTCTCAACCACTGCGCCACCAGGGAAGCCCACAAGCCTTCTTTTTGAGGCATTGGGCAGCAGAGCAAGAATGGAGGACAGACACAGCCATGCCACGTGGAGAGCTGTGCACAGAGAGTTAGCATCCGGCACAACAGTTTCAAAGAAAGAAGATGATGAATAGACACTAAGTTCTTGCCCATGTGATAGTCCAAGATCCCGCCCCTTTTCCGCTCACTTTAATCTGCTGGTAATGTAAACATATGCCAGTCAGTCCTCCAGCTTAAAATATTATTATTATTATTATTAACATCATCATCAGATACATAGGGAAGAGATCCAAGTACAATTCAGCCACCCTGCTTATGGTTAGACAGGTAAACACCAAAGGCAAATAGACCTCTCTTTATTCGAGAAGATATAAATAGAAGAAAAAAGGAGGCTATGAAATGTATGAGCCTATGAATATGAAAATATTCTGCAGAGGAAGCATACGCATTTGAAAAAGATTTGTAATGGGAAGAAAAACTTCAGATTAATTTCTTGGTGCTTTCCACAAATTTAAGAAAATATAGACTAATTAAAGCTGACAGCCTCAAAAGCAGAGGCTGAGAAATAGGCAGAAATTTTTTTTAATCTGAATTTAATACAGCCGTAACATGGGAAAATAATATAATAGAAGGCAAACTTTCATTGGAAGTGATCAAGACCAAAATATACACTGTAGATGCACCCCAGTGTTCCTAGCAGCATTATTTACAATAGCCAAGACATGGAAGCAACTTGAATGTCCATCAACAGATGAATGGATAAAGAAGATGTGGCATATATATATATATATATATATATATATATATATATACACACACATATACACACACACAATGAAATACTACTCGGCCATAAAAAAGAATGAAATAATTCCATTTGCAGCAACATGGATGGACCTAAAGATTATCATACTATGTGAAGGAAGTCAGAAAGAGAAAGACAAATACCATATGATATCACTTATATGTAGAATCTAGAATATGATACAAATGAACTTATTTACAAAACAGAAAGACTCATAGACATAGAAAACCAATTTATGGTTACCAAAGGGGAAAGGGGGTGGAGTGGGGGATAAATTAGGAGTTTGGGATTAGCAGGTACAAACTACTATATATAAAATAGATAAACAACACGGTCCTACTGTATAACACAGGGAACTATATTCAGTATTCTGTAAGAAACCATAATGGAAAAGTATATGTATGTATGTATGTGTATATATATATATATATATATATATATATATATATATATATGAATCACTTTGCTGTACACAAGAAACTAACACAACATTGTAAATCAACTATACTTCAATTTAAATATATATATATATATTTAGAAAAAATATATACTTTCTATATATATATAGAAAATCAAATCCATGACATGGAAGAAAACATTGGAAGTTTTCTCAGACTACAGAGAAAAAGATTAACAAGTTGAAATATCAAGAAATGACAAATATAAATCACCAGTCATATATTCAACATATGGAGAAAACAAATAGAACAAAAGCAGTATTAAGAGATATAATAAAGCTTTTGTGATTGATTTTACAGATTCAAGCAAATCTACTAAAGAGATATCTCAACTTAACCATATTCTGCAGACATTTTTGAACTTCATGGATAGGAAAAAGAACCCCACAAATATTCAAAGGGGAAAAATGGATTCATTACTACTGGTCAAAAGTCCCTCAACTACAAGCAAAAGAAACTCAAATTAGCTTAAGAAAAAAATTAACTTAAGAAAAAAAAACAAACAAACTTTGGATTCATGTAATCTGGGAAGTTGTGGGAAGTCCAGAATGAATTTGGTTTAGAGGCAGCTGAAGTAGGCTCCACGTGGTATCTTCAGAGCTATCTTCCTCTTTCCGTTTCTCAAGTCTGTGTGCCTCTGCTTACCTTCATTTTCACATTCATTCTCTCTCAGTCTCTCTCCCTCTACCTTTATATCTATCTACCTGTCTATCTAGATATATCTATAGATGGGTAGATAGACAGACAGACAAATGACAGAGAGAGAGACAGCTATTAGTACCCTCTGTTACCCCAGCTTCACATTGCTTACTAACCAAACCTAGCAGAAACGATTCTTTCTGTCAACTCCTTATATCAATCCCAGGGAATTTCTGATTGGCCCTGGTTGAGTCAGGATCCCAATGAGAAGCAATCCACTATCTCCAGTGACTGGTACTCTGACCGATCTGCTTGCATTACGTGGGGCGTGGGGAGGGGGGTCAGGGCCAGCACGGAATGAGGCTCACCAGAACCACATGGATTCTCCCAAAGGAACCAGAAGAACTAGATGAGGAAAACACTAACTACCACCGTCTACTAGATAGAAAGAAAGAAAGAATACTCAGTCTGGCCCCAGAATGACACAATAAGCACTATGCAGCAATGTGTTTTGAGTTTTTTGGGGAAAACACAATAAAAAGAAATCCACATATAGACAACATGACACGTGTGAAAGTAACAGAAATGCATTCTCAGGTATGCAAAGGTCCCAAACTGATCCTACCTGAAATAAATTACTCAAAGGAGAACCCTAAACAACTAACATATGAGAAAATATAGACATCCAACAAACAATAAACATAGGTTTAAACCCAGCAAAATGTAACCAAAGCCTTGCTTTTTTCCCCACTGTTATACATTTTTGGTTGAGAGAAAGTAGGTCCAAAATGAGGCCAAAAAACAGGCATAAAACAAGTGAGGGAGAGAACAAGCTGAATGAGGGATCATAGCAAACCGTGAGTACTTAGAAGATAAGATTTAAGAGATGGGTATGTTAGGTTTGCCGATGAGGCTAAGGTGTGGGCCTGGAGTGGGTGGCTGAGGGTCATCAGAGTTTAAAATGTCAGGGAGGGAATTCCCCGGTGCTCCAGTGGTTAGGACTGCGTGCTTTCACTGCCGAGGGAACGGGTTCAATCCATGGTCTGGGAACTAAGATCCTGCAAGCTGCAAGCTGTGCGTCCTGGCCAAGAAAAGAAAAGAAAAACCTTATTTAAAAAAATAAATGAAATAAAGTGTCAGGGAACTGTGAGGATAGGGTCCTGGGGACATTACCCATATGGGCATGGCATTTACTCAGACGATGCAAGGACTGAGCCAAGGACCGGTCCACGAACATGATGTGGGAGCAAGAGTCATGGATGACATCAGTGATCTGGCGTATAGAGGACAGCTTAGCTAGACAGGATGAACTTCACCAGAGGGAACATCTCCAGTGGCACTGGAAGAGGGATGGGCTGTTGAGTGCAGTGGGGCCAGCGGGATGTTGATCTCTCTAGCAGCTGAGAGTTGAGTGAATGAGCTGCTGCCACTTGAGGGGGCCGCAGGGGGAGGGGTGAGCCCTGAAGTGAGAGCCCATTTCAGTTAAGGCAGGAGGTGGAAGGATCTTTCAGAAAAGAGACTGAAGGGACTTCCCTGATGGTTCAGTGGTTAAGACTCCTCACTCCCACTGCAGGGGCGCGGGTTCCATCCCTGGTCAGGGAAGCCCATGTTGCTTGGCGATCCTGCATGCCGTGCCGGCAGCCAAAAAAAGAGATTGAAAAGAACAGAGTTTGTCGAATAAGGAATGAATGTTCCAGAGGGCACCCAGGAAACGTTTGGGAAGGGGAGAGAATTAAGTGTGTACTTGGGTCAGGCAAGAGGACTACACAACACTAACAGCAAGCAAGTACAGGAACAAATAAGACAAGAAGGATTTAAATTTGAGGGGTGGCCACGTTTGGCAAGGACGCAAGGCCTGGTAGGATTAGGACTCTGCTGTCCCTGTGATTCTGGGAAAGCTGACAGTCATTAGATGCAGGCTTGTCTCTCATTCCTGCTGCCAGATGTTACCTGCAGCTCAAGATGGTCAGCCTGGGACAGAGCAGGCCCTCATATCCAACACTAGCAATACAGAGCTCTCTTGTTCTCATGTCCTGATCCAGAGGTCATGATTCGGTCTTAGAATCAGGAACCAGTCCTGCTCTCAATCCTGGCGCTTTTCCGCACTCCTGCCAATCATATTTTCCGTCTTTCAAGAGGAAGTCTTTTGAGAGCCGTGCTGACCTCTCGTATCCTCAGGCAAACAACCGTGAGGATCTGGCTCATGCTTTACCAAACAGCCCCGGTTCTCAGAATGCTGAGAGCTCGCTGTGCCACAGGTTTTTCGATCTTGGATGAATTAATTTTCATTCATAGAATTCATTCAGAGTTGCTATATCATCTACCTTGTTTTGCTGCAAAGATTCTCAAACTGCATCTTATTTTATAAAGACTAAACCAGCGTAAGATAAAACTTTCCATTGCAACAGCATAATTTCAAAGTAGACAATTTCTGTCCTGTTACTTATAAAACCCAATTACGAAAATCTAAAGGGTAGTAAACACCATATATTTGTCATTAAAAGTAGCAAAATCGAGGATGCCTACAATCAAAAAGACAGATAATAACAAGTGCTGGTAAGGATGTACAGAAAATTAGAACCCTCATACGGTGCTGGTGGAAATGTAAAATGATGTAGCCACTTTGGAAAATAGTTTGGTAGTTTCTCAACAAAGTAACAAACTTAGTTACCATATAACCCAGCAATTCCACTCCTAGGTATATACCCAAGAGAAACCTGTACACGAATGTCCATAGCAGCATGATTCACAATAGCCAAAAAGTAGAAACAAGCCAAAAGTCCATCACCTAAAGAGCAAATAAATAAAATGTGATACATCCATAAAATGGAATATTATTTGGCAATAAAAAGTCATGAAGTACCGATACATACTACAACATGAATGAACCTTGAAAATATTATGCTAAGTGAAAGAAGCCAGACACAAAAGACCATTCCTTGTGTGATTCCATTTATATCAAATGTCCAGAATAGACAAATCATATATTTTGCACACTGTAAATGGGTGAATTTTATGGTATATGAATTATATCTCAATAAAGATGTTTTAAAAGTGGCAAAAATGAATTCTATAAATTTTATATCATAGGTCTAGCACATGGTAGGCACCCAATAAACGTCTGCTGAATGAAGAAATGAAGGAATTGATGGACTTATATTCACAAGCGTCACCAACTGTTTGCCTTAATAAACCTCACTAAAACATCATTTTCACTATATTAATTTGAAATTGGTTACAAGTGAGGCAGAGACAAAATTGATGTTTGCATAAATAATACCAATACTTCTGGAAGATACCAAACCATTCAAACAATATAGCCCTGGGGATGTTTATTTCAGTGTCCATCCCATCTGAACCACTAGTAAATAATACTCACTATAGAGATACCTGGCATGATGTTGTCAAAAATTAGAATCACTGATCTCCATCTCCAGAATTTTTCAAAACTACTTCACAATCACTCACTGTGCACCTCTCATTTTTCCTAGTTCATTGAACTCTGCTGGTCTCAGAGTTGGGCTCAAAGTTAAACTTAAGGCTTCTAAATCTAGCCTCATGCCAGCTTCTTGCTTTTATGGCCAGTCTTGGACCTGCTTCCCAGTCTCCAGTGAGGCACTGTCCCTCAGAATCCAGCCTCTGGCCCTATACACAACAGCTTGGAAAAAGAGATGCTACAGGCACACTGGCCTCCCCCGCAGGGTGGTGTGAATCAAACATTATTTAGAAAGATTTAAACTATCACTCTGCCTGAAGATAATAGGTGACGTGTCACCTTCAAATCCCCACATGTAGGGATTGGAGAAATAGAAAACAGAGAAATTGCCATCTCTCAGAAACCCTGTAGGTCTAAACCCATCATAAAAATTCCAGACCTAGAATAAAAAGAAAAGTCTATCACTCCTCCATCAACTTAATATTGATGACAGATAACCACTCACCCCATGAAAATCAGCTTACAAATAACTAATCAGAAGCCCAATTCTTAAAGAAGGCTCTCCCATACTCATAATGCTAGCTACCAGCCTGCATAGTACTGAATGTGAAATGCTTAAATAGCCATATTCATGAGCTAAGAACTCTATTTTAGTAAAGCTTCATTCGCCCTATGTCTCTGTTAAATTGCACACGGAGAAGGTATCTTAGAAGATCTCTGAGTCTCATTCTGGCCATGAATGCTTCCGACTTGGAGCCCTGAAATCAAGTCTTTGGTTTCCCTGCTTTTTCAAATGTTCTGAAAGTTCTTCTTTTGCATGATTCAGAGACCAGGATAAAATACTGGTTTTATCTAAAAAGGCTACTGCTGCTAAGGCGAGGTTTAATAGTTACACAGGAAGTATCATTACTCTATAGAATCAGATGATTAATTTGCTTTTGGCACCCAACAAGGAAGTGAATTCGTACCAAAAGAAATAGCATAAAAATGTCCCCTTTAACCCTAGAGTAATGTTTGTCGAACCAAGCTGCACATTAGAATCACTTGGGGAGCTTTAAAAAAATATTGATGTTCAAGTCTCACCCCAATAGATTCTGATGAGTTTGGAGTGTGACCTGAGCACTTACACGTTTTAAAATCTACCCTCTCATCAGGGATTCTAATGGGCAGCAAAGGGTTCTAAAACACTGTTGGAAGAGTGCTGGAGAGCAAAAAGCCAGCAGAGAATTAAAAACAGGATGGAACACCAGAACTTTAGATCCAGCAAACAAACTAACACATACCCCCAAAGTTAACCTCAAGCATCTGGTGAGCATTTTACTGGACAAATTATAGAGAATCAAAATTCTGTACAGAAAGTGAATATTGGACATTTGTAGATGCAAAAACTAAGAAATGTACAAATCCTGGTAAACGTGAAACAGGCAAGGGACATTCTAATGCAGATATGCAAAAATGCAAGGGAAAGGGTAGGCTGGATCAGAACCAAAATTATTCAGTTTCTAACGGATATCACCACATACTGAGCAAGTGAGAGTTTGAACTGATATGAGGATCCCACTTGATAATGTTTCACATGTAGTTAATGTGTAGATGTGCCCAATTTACAGCATGTAATTCTTATTTCAGAGTGTGGATTCTTGACAAATTATGTCACCATTCTCAAAAAGTCCCATAAAAATTATTAAATATAGGTACTTAGATTCTGCTTGACTCTTAGAACCAAGCTGTGGTGCTCAAATGAACAAAACAATCAAGAACTCTATTTTAGTAAAGTTTTACTCTTTCTATGTCACTCTGTTAAATTATGCACAGAGAGGGTATCTTGGAAGGTCCCTCTGAGTCTTGTTCTGTCCATAAATGCTGAAGACTTTGATCAAGTCTGTGGTTTTTCTGCTTTTTAAAATGTTTTGGAAGTTCTTCTTTTGCATGATTTCAGAGACCAGGATAAAATACTGGTTTTAGCTAAAATGGCTAGAAAAGCTCATCCTAAGCCAAAGGACAGCATAACCTCTGTGTCAGGAACTCCTCAAAGTTGGCTTAAGGTAGTTCAGTGCAACAAGGCTTTTGTTTCCATTTTTTTCCAGTCAAGAGGGTCTGGAAAGTTGAGAAGATTCTGAGTACAGTCATTTTATTTTTAAATGCTTCACGATTCAGAGAGGAAGCGAGACCAACCTGGCACTCAGCAAGGCAAAAAACAAAAAACAAAAAACACCTCTTGGTTCTGAAGGAGGATGAGTCCAGGGAGAAAAGACAGTTGCTCTCTTGAACTAAAACCTGCCTCACAGGAAACACACTCAGAGGTCACTTCTCCCACTCAACTTTCAAAGAAGAGAGAGAAAATGGAGAGCTTGCAGAAATTATGTACCAGAACTTGCTGGAAGTCCTTACCCATCTGTTAACAGTTTACATGTTCCTGACTCTGTATGATAAAGATACTAGACTTTCTGCTACATCTGCTGCAGCTTTCCCCAATCTACTGTTTGCCCCATCTATGTTTAGTTATGAGGTTTTTATAATTAACTTTAAAATTTTTATAATATTTACCTAGAAATAAGTATGTTTCTTTGTGATATCTGTATTTTTTCTGAGCTTAGGAAGTCATCTACACTTCAGAGCTTTGATACTTACTCTATTTTCTTCCGTGGCTTATTTATACTCTATTTTATTTATTATTATTACTATTACTAATATTCATCTAATTTTTGGTAGGCACGAATCTACTTTTTCAAGTTACCCACTATTAGTAAATGTCGTATTTTGAATATTTTTATTATAAAAGAAATACTCTTAAACACTGAAACCATAAAAAGTTTACAAAGAAAATATTACTAATATCTCTCCACTACTCTTTAATTCCCATTATCTTGAAGTAAACACTATTAACCACAAAGCATTATTTTTCCATATCTCTGAGAAGTAAATATACAAATACATTCATGCACAAATATAAATATGGTTTTACTTTTGTTTTTATAAAAGTATCATATATATTCAAACATGGCAAAAGAAAAAATGCCCCCAAAATTCACGATAACTAGATCTAACAAGCTGTTTCTTCTTGCCACTTAATTCTCAGCCTCACTAAGATAACCAATGACCTCCTGACTGGCAAATCCAATGGCCACTTTTCAATCTCTATCTCATTCTAGCGTCTCATCTTTGGCACTTTCCAACCTTAACCCCACCTTCTTCCTGTGGCTCCTTTAACTCTCTGCTGGCATCATCTCTTCTCATTACCATTATCCTTCAATTTTTCCTTTGTTGTTTCTTCTTCCTTCACATATCCTTTCTACTGAATGTTTTAGGCCTCTTCTCTCTCACTCTATCACCTCACTGAAATATCTGTTCATCGCCCTTGACCTCAGCTACCGCAACAGCCAGAAACCTTCAAGTATCTTTGTCACTTGACTTTCCTAACCCTTTGAAACAAGTGCCATTAAATTTACTTCCAACATTCACCCTCTCTTATGCATTCCACAACCTTAGCCTACTTTAATTCCTTCTCATTTGTTATCTTAATAATTGCAGATTATCTTGTTTCTATTCTCTTCCATCTCTAAATCATCCTCTATGACATCATATAAGTGAATTTTCTAAAATGATAAATTTTTTTTTTTTTTTTTTTTTGCGGTACTTGGGCCTCTCACTGCTGCGGCCTCTCCCGTTGCAGAGCACAGGCTCCGGACGCGCAGGCTCAGTGGCCATGGCTCACGGGCCCAGCCGCTCCGCGGCATGTAGGATCTTCCCGGACCGGGGCACGAACCCGTGTCCCCTGCATCGGCAGGCGGACTCTCAACCACTGCGCCACCAGGGAAGCCCTAAAATGATAAACCTTATTATGGGTCCACTCAAGTTTCCCCTTGATCTCAGTGAGTCCCCTTTCCTATGGAACAATATTTAAATTCTTTCAGATGCTACAATCTGGTTTCAATCAGCTCTTTAAACTAATCTCCAGTCAATTCTCTTGTGCAAACTGTTTTTGTGCAAAAATCTGCTCCCTGTTCCTCAAACAAGTTCATATTCCACATCTTTATCTTATCGTTCTTCCCAGAAAGAAATCATAGGAATAGTTAATGTTTATTGAGTACAAGCTATGATCTATGTGTCTGTCCTTTGTTACTCTTTTAATATTCATAAAATCCCTATAAGATAAGGACTATCATTATCCCCATGTACAGACAAGGAAACTTGCCTGTTAAGGACATCTCCCAATTTGATCATCCACCAATAACCTACTTATCCCTCCAGATGCAGCTCAAATTCTACCTCCTTCCTCCCTAGCTTTGCAGTCAGAATTCAAAACATAATAGATAGTCAATAAATGTTTGCTCTATGGAATAAAGGCAGAATAGCTAGAATGCAATCTGTCATTAATTCTTGCACAGAATTAAGAGTGAAATATTCACTGATGTTGGGACCATGTGGAGTTTTCTCTCACGTATGTGATATTTGAATTGTTTCTCATTTATACTTGCCATTTTAGTCCATAATGCTATTCGGAAACAACTGATATCATTTACATAAGTTCCTGAAAAGCCAGAGACACTGAGACTCTCTTCATGTTCACTGCCTTCTGAGAAGTAGGTCAGAAACATTGTATTTTACATTTTCCTCATCTTGAACATACAGATGACCATTATCTCCGTATTGCCCCCAATGCTCCCTAATGAAGATGAGGAGCGTGGCTGAACTGACATACACTGCCAGCATTACAGGAGAATGAGACTGGCTTGGCCATTTACCATTATACCTTTAAACTTGGGGAAGAAGATCCCTGAACTTTTCTGATCATGTCCTTTCTCACGGAGCAAGGCTTTCCTGGAGCCAAGGTTACATGGTTATCCGCAGCCTGCATTTCTCCCTCAACACCATTCTTCTCATACCTGGACCCCAGAATTCCCTGCCAAAAGTGGCCCTGAGCCCACTTCCAGAACCAGAGCAGACTACTTCCCTGGGCCCTTCATCCTGAGAGCAGACCAGCCCACACCAATGAATAGGATACTCCTAGGCCCAAGGAGTGGCCAAGAGAGACCTGTGTATGTGGACGTGGATGACACTTGTACCTACCTATAGGCTGGGGTATCCACACATATGCACACGAGTCCACTCATGGTACTGGACAGAGCCAGAGTGAGAAGAAAAGAGGGAGCCAAAGTATGGACTAGGGGTCAGGTTCCTTCAAGCTGCCGTGTTCAGGAGTAGAACTCTGAGAAGTCCAAGAAACTTGACATTCCAAGTCATCATGAAGGCATATTAGTCAAGATAGGTGGACAGAAGATATTTTATGTAACAATGTGTTAGCCTGATGTATAACATAAATACTGAGATATCATGATATGTGAACACTCATTGGAATCTCTGCACTGAGCTCTGTCAATTTGAGGAATGTTCCTGCCCTTACACTGCAGAGAGCTGGTAAACGGTAAAGCCGGTTCTTTAGTGGCGTTCAATAGAAAATGCAAGAAGAGGCAGGATCAGGAGTCAGGCAGGCGAGGTGTGAAGAGTAGTGAGAGTCTCTGCACATACAGAGCATATCCTGGAATTAGCTCTTGTACAAAACAGATGAGAAAGAGAAATCCAGAGGATAGAGCTAAGTTCTGAGTCTGAAACTCCTAGAGAAAGCATGAGGAAACAACCACAAAGAGAATCCTAAGAAAGAAGTCTGGGCCAGCATCCAGAGGTATCACACCAAGCAGGAAGAAATAGGCAAGAAGCCAGTTCCACACCAGGAATCAGGGACACTTCATTGTTTGACTCTGGGACTGCCATCTGTGATGCTTACAATCTGAGTGGTACCTAATGTGTGGACAATGCTGCAGTCCTGCATGGAGGCTAGGAACAGCATTACCATGTTTCCACAAATATAGATGATCCCTGCGAGTGACAGCAACACTGGCTATTCTGCCTGTTTTCATAATGTCAGCTGAACGCTGACAGCCAGGGCCAGCAGTGTAAGTCTCCAGAGGTAGCAGGAGCTGTGGACTGGGCCCATGGAGCTGGAATAATGTCACAACAAGCACATGAAATTGCCATAAGACCATTGCCCAATCCTCAAAGTACTTCACAATGGTAGGAGGGCCAACTGAGCAAAAGCTAATTTGATATTCTGTCTAGCTTGTTCCATATCCCAAGGGAAATGAAGCAGGGTTCATCCTAAGTCATGCTCAATATCAAGAGACACAGATGATTTGATCTCCTACTCTGTCTAGATTCAGAAATTTTTCAAATCAGCATATGTATAGTAACAAAATGTCCCTTGAACAACCCTCAGGAACTCCCATGTGTTGTGGCATGTATGCCAGTGAAGCTTCATGCAATTAAGGGGTTGATTCTGGAATTAGACAAATCTAGGTTCCTTGATGGTAAGCAACAGAAACCAAGGCTAACTTAAGCAAAAATGATGATGATGATACAACACTATGGGGGAGATCTCAGAATTCAAGGAAAGGCTGGCAAACCAGTCTTGGAAAAGACAAAAACCACAGACACATCAGGGGATCTCACTTGAAAAAAAATCTTCAGGAAAACAGAAGGATGGATGACTTCCAATGATTCTCGGTCCTGTATTTTTTTATACAGGATTCAAATTTCATGAAAAATAAATAAATCATTCAATTGGCCTAGTCAATTAACCTAGTAAAGACTAGTCATATTCCTACTCTTTTGTTTTTTTTCTGTTCAAAAAGTTTATTTCAAAATAAAAACTCCCAGACACAGCCTGGATCAAAGATAAGCCGTGTCCATAAAAATGACAAAGATGTGATCAAATGTCTACTTGATAGAAAGCAGAATGTGCTACATACATACACCTACTCTTGAAAACAGCATACACCCTGATTAACTGTTCTACAAAACTGTATCAAATAGGGAAAGTGGCAAATTTTCCCCAAAAGATTACCAAAAGTGAAATGGACACAAGGCAACCAAATATTAGTAAGTCACTGTACCTACTTACTTATGTGAATTTAGGCAAATCACTTTCTTCTATTTACTGAACATTTGTGTTCCGCCCAAAATTCATACGTTGAAACCTAATGCCCAATGTGATGCTATTTGGAAGTAGGGTCTTTAGGAGGTGATTAGGTCATGAGGGTGGAGGCCTCGTGAATAAGATTAGTGCCTTTATAAAGGAGACCCAAAGAGGAAGCCCCTCACTCGCTCTGCCATGTGAGGGAGGACACAGCAAAGAGGCAGCTGTCTGTGAACTAGGAAGCAGGCCCTCACCAGATGTCAAATCAGCCAGTGCCTTGATCTTTGACTTCTAGCCTCCAGAGCTATGAGGATAAATTTCTGTTGTTTATAAGCCACCCAGTCTATGGTATGCTATTATAGCCGCCCAAACTAAGATAGTTACCCACTTAGATTTTCTGCTAAAATGTGACTTCACAGGTCAGGGATCTTTGTCTAGTTTCTCACTGATGTATCCCAATTGCCTCAAATGAAACCTGACACACGGAGGACACAATAAATACTTGTTGAAAGAATGACTCTCTCCAAGACTTAGTTCCCACATTTGAAACTGAGATGCCTTGTACACATATGTCGAGTATATGTAACATGTCTAGTACAGTGCTACAACATAACAGGTACTCAAGAAATTCTGATTATAGTTATTGTTTTTATTAGGATAAATATTCCTAGAATTATCTACTATAAACAAAGGAGAAAAATTCCATTGTTAATATGACAGGCTACTCCATAACAAAGGTATCCATTGTTAGTTCAACAAAGCCAATTCATTGAATTCCAGAACAAAGCAAATGACCAATGATGTAATAATATGAAAGGAAATGGAAAAGTGAATTTTTAAAAGCTAGCATGTCCTCGGGGGAGTCTGGCAGCCTAAGAGTGGCACCAATGTATCATTAGCTCCAGACCCAAAATGTAACAGATCTCTGGGCCCTCAATGATGCTCTATCATTCTTTTCTTTCATTCTCAGTTGATTTCATTTTCCTTAACCCAGAGCAGATACTCCAACAATATTTATCAGTCTCTGAGGGCCTTGATTACAATTCATTCCTGCTTCCCTCTCTCTCAGAAGTTGATCTTTCTACTTCTCTTTAAAAATTAGAAGCCATTAAAACTAGATGAAAAAGAAAAGAGGGAAATTGGGCAAATAGATCCAAGACATTCATTCACATATTTCCCCGTTTCTTCTATTTCAGCAGAAAGAAGTTTTTCTCCTCCTTTCCAAAGGCTAGCTTTTGCACCTAGACTCCAAATCCTACTTCCCCTGCTTTCTCCCAGCTGTGACTTCAACAATCATCTCATCTTTATTGGGCCGTAATTCCTCCCCACCTTTAAGTTTTCCTTTCCTCTGACTACAAATCAGGTTCACCATTCCCTTTCCTAATACTGTTCTCAGGACCTATAGCTCCTTCAATCACTGAATTTTTCCATGCTTTCATTGACAAACTGCTTTCAAAGTTCTCTGCACTCACTGTCTCCCCTTCCCACTCACTCTTCAGCCACTGAAGCTGTCCACTGCCCCCATCCCTCCATTGACATTATGGAGACAAGTCTGCAATGACCTGCCAGCTACCAGATCCAGGGTCTGCTGTGTAATCATCCTCCAACTTGAATTCTGTGCAGCAGATACCTCCATCGTTCCCACTCTGAATCCCCTCCTAAGTATCTATTAAATTCTGGTTGTTTTCTCCAGTTTGTTCTCTTAGCAAGCATATATTAAGCACCTATCCAGCACTGTTCTGGGTACCAGAAAATAAAAGTAAATAAGATCTAAATGCAATGCAGTATCCTGGATTGAATTATGGAATAATTGTGGAATTAAGGACATTAGTGGAAAAACTGACAAAATCTGGATAAAGTTGGTAGTTTAGTTTATAGTATTGTACTAATGTTATTTTCTTAGTTTTGAAATATGTACCATAGTTAGGTAGAATTATAACATTGGGGGAGCTGGGTAAAGGATATATGGGAATTCTCTGTAACAGTTTTGCAAACTTTCCATAAATATAAAACTATTCTGAAATTTTAAAGAGAAAAAAGTACGTTCCCTGTCCTCAGCAATCTAACAATGATTCAGTCTTAGGATAAATGAGGTAAATGGTAGAAAAAATCTATGAACCATAAAATCTTCCATCAGGATTAAATATAGAAGCCAATCTGCTCTTTCTCAGCATCTTCCCCCAACATGAGTAGTAGCAATATGATTTTGGATGCATCCATGTACTATGCTGTAAGCAGTTTATGAGACTGAGATGGAGGCGTATCCAAGGGTGAATTTTTACACATTCCTAGTAATAAATTTTGAGGCTTTAGGAGGCCTCAAACTGATGGAGGCCAACTCTAGCTAAATCATTCCACTTTCTAAGAAGCTGAATTTAAATATATTATCTACATACTTTCTTTGTTCTTCTAAGGCAAACAGTTCAAAGTTTGAGGGAGCAGCAAGCTCGACAGAGGTGATTTCTCAGTCTTCTTACTGTCTGGCTGCCAGGGTTCCTGGAAATGGCATTTTTAATGAGCATTTTTTTCTTCTTCAGGAGACTTTGATGTGGTTGAAAATTTATTTTCCTCTCAAGTGTAGGCAGGGCACCAATTAACCCACACAGAGCACCCTTGCTGTCCTCCCAGCTTGGAGTTTATTACACTTACTATGCAGTGTATAAAACCCATTATCTCACCTCCTGTCATGCTTCCCTCCTGAGGACTCAAAGCAATTTCTTAAGCAGCTTTCTGCTGTCGGGCTTTTAAAATCTCCACTTTGCCTTTTTTCCAAAAACGAACATGTGATAGCAATAGAGATGGAAAGAGGGAAAAGATGGGATACGAGAGCTGCTCCTATTGGTTTTATCCACTTCAAGATACATTTATACAGAACCTACAGCATGACAGACATAAAGCTACAAAGATGACTAAATTATACATGGGTCTAAGGATTCACAGTTTAGTGGTGGAAAATGTCACATATGTCATACATACATTTATACATATAGAAGAAGGTAGAAGGAAATGAAGCCTAGAATGATTTTTCTAAAACAATTCAATGTAAGTGACAGTTACATTTAAAAAGTTGTTTTCATACAAAAGGGCACTGCTCTTGGTCAAATGGGAATGATGTGACCCTGTGAATTTAAGGCCTTCGCAATCTGGTGGTTGGAAAAAAAACTACAAAAGTTGGCGAAAAGTAATTTAAATGTGAAAGTTGGAGGCATCTGGCCAAACTGCGTAAGGCCTTGAGTTGCCAACATTCTCTCTTCTTCCTCTACTGCTCCAGCATGTCTAACTAAAAAAAATGGTTTAAACTTAAAAGTCCATTCTTTCATTACATGGTGACAACATCTACCTGAAAGAGAGGCTGGTAAGCAGAGTTTCTAAGCTGAGTAGCCACTTGCCCTTCTAAAACTCCTGTTGCCGATAGGAAGATGAAGAGGATGGATACTTGGGGAGAACTGACAGTATCTGCCACAGGGGAAGGATGAAAAGAGTTCATGCTCCTTAAATGCAAATTCCCTCCCTTCAACTCAGACCCCATTTCTGATCTAGGCTTATATATTCCAAATACATACTGGACATTTCCACTTGAAACTTGACACACATATGGCAAACACTGCTGTCTGTCCTCCACTATCCATGCTCCCCTTTTTCCTTTAATAATGGACCAGAATTTTAACTGGCATCTAGTTGCCCAAGTTAAGACTTTTCCTAGCCTCCTTCACATCTGATACAGCCTTGTAATTAAGATTGGTCCATGTATGTGAGCAGAATGGATATAAACAGAAATGATGAGGTCAGCTTCTAAACCATGCCCTGAAGGGAAGGTGTGTGCATAGTATGTGTCCATGATGGCCAGAGCTGGCCCAGACATCTTAGATCTTGGTATGGAAACCACGTTGGAAAATGACAGAACAAAAAGAGAGAAGGAAAAGGTTTTGAGTTCACTGGACCCGCTGTCCTGACATTTAGAGGGGAGAAAAATAAACTTTATCTTTTTTTCAGGAACTGTGTTTTTGAGGTCTCTATCATAGCAGCCTAACCTGGAACCCAATGTAAGAGCTTTACCTCTCCAGTGCCTCTCTCTATGTATATGGTCACAAAAGTCACCAAGTTTCCCAAGCCAGAGGCAAGAAGTAACCCTTGACTCCTTTGCTTTCCTCACCTCCAATACCAAAAATATCAATCTCTATCAAGTTTATCTCCTACATATTTTAAAATTTGTATTTGCTCTCCATCCCAACTGATTAATGCCTGTATCCATCATCTCTTACTTGGACATCTTCACAGCTGCTCTCGTGTCTCCAGCCTTGTCTACTGTCAGTCCATCCTTCTAAAGGAACAAAAAGAATCACACTTTCCTTTGCTTGAACGCTTCATTTTCAAAAAATTGCTCCCCATTTTCAAAAATATCAAATCCAGGGCTTCCCTGGTGGCGCAGTGGTTGAGAGTCCACCTGCCGATGCAGGGGACACGGGTTCGTGCCCCGGTCCGGGAGGATCCCACATGTTGCGGAGCAGCTGGGCCCGTGAGCCATGGCCGCTGAGCCCGTGCGTCCGGAGCCTGTGCTCCGCAACGGGAGAGGCCACAACAGTGGGAGGCCCGCGTACCTCAAAAAAAAAAAATCAAATCCAAGCTCCTTAGCAAGACACTTCAGGCTCTTTATGACATGACTCTTGTTCAATCAACTGATCTGTCCTTACGGCCCTACCATACCACACTCTTTTATATCTCTGTGCGTTTGCATATACTGTTTCCTCTGCCTGGAATTTCTCTGTACTCCCTGGTCTTCCTGGAAAAAAATTGTTTTATTTCTTTAAAATTTGGCTCAGATATCATCTTCTCCCTAAAGTCTTTCCTGGAATTAGTCAAGCTCTCCAATGTGCTGCTTTTCATTCTGTACATAACTATATTGTTTTATTTACCACATTAAATAATAAATTAATGTAAGAGAGACTCTGGACCAAGATAGCAACACAGGAAGCTCCTAAATTTCCCTGCTCCCACAGACACATGAATACATGGCTACACATGGAGCAATTCTCTCTGAGAGAAATCCAGAAGGTAGCTGAATGATTCCTATACATTGGGCAAATGAGAAAATACTCTGGGCAAGTGAGAAAATACTCACACAGAAATGGGTTGGAAAGGCTGAGACACACTGTCACCATAAACCTCACCCCAGCACCGTACCATACAACCAAGAGGGAACCCCCAACTCCCAGCTTCTCTCTGAGGAGCAATGGGTTTGGACCATACATCTAGTGCCTCAACTTTTATGGCTTTAGGAACAAAGCAGGGGTGCCCACTCTTGCCACTTTTATTCAAAATAGTACTGGAAGTTCTAGCCAGAGCAATGAGTAAAGAGAAAGAAATAAAAGGCATCCAAATCAGAAAGGAATAAGTAAAACTGTCTCTCTATTTGCAGATGACATATTATACAGAAAACCTAAAGACTCCACCAAAAAACTGTTAGAACTAAATTACTAAGTAATGAATTCAGTAAAGTTACAGAATACAAAATCAATCCACAAAATCAGGGGGGAGAAATCAGTAGCATTTCTATACACTAACAACAAATATCAGAAAGAGAAATTAAGAAAACAATGTCTTACAATAACACCAAAAGAATGAAATACTTAGGAATAAGTTTAACCAAGTAAGTAAAAGATCTACACACTGAAAACTATAAAACATTGATGAATGAAAACTGAAGACCACACAAATAAGTGGAAAGATATTCCATGTTCACAGATTACAGGAATTAATATTGTTAAAATGTTCTTACTACCCAAAGTTATCTACAGATGCAGTGCAATCCATATCAAAATTCCAATGGAATTTTTCACAGAAATAGGACAATCCTAAAATTCATATGGAAACACAAAAGACCCCAAATAGCCAAAGCAATCCTGAGAGAGAACAGCAAACCTGGAGGCATCACAATTCCTGATTTCAAACTATACTACAAAGCTATAGTATTAATAATTACAACAGTATGGTACTGGCATAACTAGAATAAAGACAGATGCATAAATCAATAAAACAGAATAGAGATTCCAGGAATAAACCCATGCATATATGGTCAATTAGTTTATGCCAAAGAAGTCAAGAATATACAATAGGAAAAGGATAGTCTCTTCAGTAAATGGTGGTGAGAAAACCAGATAACCACATGCAGAAGAATGAAACTAGATGCCTCTTGTACATCATACACAAAAATCAATGGATTAAAGATTTGAGCAAAGACCTAAAACTGTAAATCTCCTAAAAGAAACATAGGGGATGAGATCTTTGACATTGGTCTTGGCAATAAATTTTTGGATTTGACACCAAAAGCAAAGGCAACAAAAGCAAAAATACACAGTGGGATTATATCAAACCAAAAAGTGTCTGCACAGTTGGGACTTCCCTGGTGGTGTAGTGGTTAAGAATCTGCCTGCCAATGCAGGGGACACAGGTTCAAGCCCTGGTCCGGGAAGATCCCACATGCTGCAGAGCAACTAAGCCCATGAGCCACAACTACTGAGCCCGCATGCCACAACTACTGAAGCCCGCACACCTAGAGCCCATGCTCTGCAACAAGAGAAGCCACTGCAATGAGAAGCCCGAGCACCACAATGAAGAGTAGCCCTCGCTCACCGCAACTAGAGAGAGCTCACACACAGCAACGAAGACCCAACGTAGACAATTAATTAATTAATTAATTAATTTAAAAAAATAGCTTCTGCACAGCAAAGCAAACCATCAACAAAATGAAAAGGCAATCTATGGAATGGGAGAGAATATTGCAAATCACATATCCAACAAAAGGTTAATATCCAGAATATGTAAGAAACACAATTCAGTTGCAAAAAAACAAACAACTCAATTTAAAAACGGGCAAAGGACATGAACAGACATTTTTCCAAAGACGATATACAAATGGCCAACAGGTACATGAAACGGTGCTCAACATTACTAATCATCAGGGAAACGCAAATCAAAACTACAATGAGGGCTTCCCTGGTGGCGCAGTGGTTGGGGGTCTGCCTGCCGATGCAGGGGACACGGGTTCGTGCCCCGGTCCGGGAAGATCCCACATGCCGCAGAGCGGCTGGGCCCATGAGCCATGGCCGCTGGGCCTGCGTGTCCGGTGCCTGTGCTCCACAGCAGGAGAGGCCACAACAGTGAGAGGCCCGCGTACCGCAAAAAACAAACAAACAAACTACAATGACGTATCACTTCATACCTATTAAGATGTCTATCATCAAAAAGAAAAAAGAAAAATTTTGGTGAGGATGTGGAGAAAAGGGATCCCTTGTGTACTTGGTGGGAATGTAAACTGGTACAGACACTATGGAAAACAGTATGGAGATTTCTCAAGAAATTCAACATAGAATTACCATATGATCCTGCAATCCCACTTCTGGATACGTATCCAAAGAAAATGAAATCAGTATCTCAAAAAGATATCCACACTTCCATGTTCATTGTAGCATTACTCACAATAACCAAGGCATGGAAACAACCTAAGTATGTGTCAACAGATGAACGGGTAAAGAAAATGTGATACACACACACACACACACACACACACACACACATACACACACCACATACTTAGGCTGTTTATTATTCAGCCTTTAAAAAGAAGGAAATCCTGCCATTTGCCACACATGGAGGGCTTTATGCTAACTGAAATAAAGCCAGAGAGATACTGCATGGTATCACTTATATGTGGAATCTAAAAAGAAATAAAACAAAAGTCAAACTCACAGAAACAGAGAGCAGAATGGTGGGGGAAATAGGGAGAGGCTGGGAAAATAGTAAAAACATTTAGGTACAAGATGAATCAGGTCTGAGGATTTAAGGTATAAGATGGTGACTATAGTTGACAATACTGTATTGTGTAATTGAAATTTGCTAAGAGAGTAAAATTTACATGTCACATCTCTCCAACACCATACAAAAAAATAAACTCAAAATGGATTAAAGACCTAAATGTAAGACTAGACACTGTAAAACTCTTAGAGGAAAACATAGGAAGGACACTCCTGGACATAAATCACAGCAAGATCTTTTCTGACCCACTTACTAGAGAAATGGAAATAAAAACAAAAGTAAACAAGTGGGACCTAATGAAACTTAAAAGCTTTTGCACAGCAAAGGAAACTATAAATAAGATGAAAAGACAACTCTCAAGATGGGAGAAAATATTTGCAAACAAATCAATGGACAAAGGATTAATCTCTGAAATATACAAACAGCTCACACAGCTCAATATCAAAAAAACAAACAACCCAATCAAAAAATGGGCAAAAGACCTAAATAGACATTTCTCCAAAGAAGACATACAGATGGCCAAGAGGCACATGAAAAGATGCTCAACATCACTAATCATTAGAGAAATGCAAATCAAAACTATAATGAGGTATCACCTCATACTGGTTAGAATAGCCACCATCAGAAAATCTACAAACAATAAATGCTGGAGAGGGTGTGGAAAAAAAGCGAACACTCTTGCACTGTTGGTCAGAATGTAAATTGATACAGCCACTATGGACAACAGTATGGAAGTTCCTTAAAAAACTAAAAATAGAATTACCATATGACCCAGCAATCCCACAACTGGGCATACACCCAGAGAAAACCATAATTCAAAAAGACACATGCACCCCAATGCTCATTGCAGCACTATTTACAACAGCCAGGTCATGGAAGCAACCTAAATATCCACTGACAGACGAATGGATAAAGGAGATGTGGTACATACACACAATGGAATATTACTCAGCCATAACAAGGAACGAAACTGGTTCATTTGTAAAGACGTGGATGGACCTAGAGACTGTCATACAGAGTGAATTAAGTCAGAAAGAGAAAAACAAATATCGTATACTAACGCATATTCGTGGAATCTAGAAAAATGGTACAGATGAACTGGTTTGCAAGGTAGAAATAGAAACACAGATGTAGAGAACAAACGTATGGACACCAAGGGGGAAAAAGGCAGGAGCAATGAATTGGGAGATTGGGACTAACATATATACACTAATATGTATAAAATAGATAACTAATGAGAACCTGCTATATAGCACAGTGAACTTCACTTCACTGTACAGTAGAAACTAACACAACTTTATCCCAATAAAACAGCTATATCCCAATAAAAAAAATAAATCAATAAAAATAAAATTGCCAAAAAAGTCACACCAAAAAAAAAAAAAGAGAGATAAATATGTGAGGCGGTGAATGTGTTAATTAACTCAATAGTGAGTCCTTCACACTGGATACATACATCAAGTCATCACATTGTACACTTTAAATATATTTCAATTTTATTCCTCAAATTATTCCTCAATAAAGCTGGAAAAAATCTAGCCAAAAAATTAAATAAACAAAAAATAAATAAATGGATGGACAGACAAACGGACTGATGGATGGGTAGATGATGATGATAATAATAATAATAAGTGAAAAAAGATTAGAAGACAAATTGAAAATTTCACCAGACCTGGCAATAGCAGTATCTCAGGCTCCCTTCTAAATAGCTTACTCTAAAACTGTCATCTCTTTTTTTTTTTTTAACATCTTTATTGGAGTATAACTGCTTTACAATGGTGTGTTAGTTTCTGCTTTGTAACAAAGTGAATTAGCTATACTAAAACTGTCATCTCTTAAAAGCAACTTTTAGAACCATCTAAAAGACATTTCCAGCTATCATATTAAACTTGGAAAATATAGATTAGGTACATAACTTTGATTATTTTTTTTAACTTTCTGGACAGTTACTTCAGTTGTGCCCTGTCTTCTCACAACAGTAAAGCTCAAAGCCATAAGGCCATAATTGCTTCCTTTCAGCATACACACACCAAAAAAGGCAAAAAGGATCTGAAAATACTGAAGCCAATGCCGAGGAATCTGAGGACTATACAAACCCAACAGAGGAAGCAGGTAGTGACAGGGAGAAATACAGGCTGAGTCCCGGGAATCTGAGAGGAAGATAAACGGCCCATGGAAGCCACCTTGAACTTAACCAAGACACCCAGAGTTTCCTGATGAGGGTCTTAAAGACATCAACTTCTACCTGCTCTTTTCATAAATCTAGAATTCAAACTTAAAGTTTCCCATGTTTATACAATTATTCAGTGGCAGAACTAGAACTATATTGTATAAGAAACAAAAACAAATGTAACCAATGAAAACCAACCTGTAAACTACCAAACTAACTCAGAAAAAAAAAATTGTCAGTATTTTACGTAATAATATAGTCTATTCAAAGCTCACCATATGCCCTACAGACACCCTCCCACCAAGTTTGTGTGAGGGATGAGGGAGTGTAGGTGATTATTGGTATAACAGCATTTAAAATGTGCTCATTCTAAATTTAGATGGGTTTGGGCAAGACTGGATGTTTGGGGGAGTGGCCCATCTGGGGCTATTTACTCCAAAAAGTGACAAGCTTCTTTGTTAAAAAACCAATCATAAGGAATGGGAACATGTAGCATAATTGCTTAGGCCAAACACACTGGGGTCAGGACCAGAAGGAAGGGGTCATCTTTAGTACAGCACTGTGTATGCTACTCAGATTTTTCTCCAGCACCATCTCTTTCCCCTACAGATCTTTGCCCTAGCCCCATGGACAGTAAATAGTAAACATAAGAGGGAGGAGTCTAAAAATGTCTTAGAACACTTAGATACTAGGTAGAGTTGCTCTTTAAAGAACTGAGTTTAGGGCTTCCCTGGTGGCGCAGTGGTTGACAGTCCGCCTGCCGATGCAGGGGACATGGGTTCGTTCCCCGGTCCGGGAAGATCCCACATGCTGCGGAGCGGCTGGGCCTGTGAGCCATGGCCGCTGAGCCTGCGTGCCCGGAGCCTGTGCTCCGCAATGGAAGAGGCCACAACAGTGAGAGCCCCGCCTACCGAAAAAAAAAAAAAAAACTTAGTTTAGTGTGGTCCAAAGGGATGAAAGAGAGGGAAACAAGTAGTTTCTGTAAACAGCAAGTTGACTTTAGGAGTAGGGAATGAGGACTCAAGGGAGGCCATCATTCACTAGGTCTGGGGATGTCAGTGACTTGAGAAATAAGCCAGACCCACCTCCTCCTAGAACGGAGAGAAAGGGCATTTTCAAAGTTTTGTACTTGTTATCACAGTGTGCATTTAATTTTTATGTTTTTCCTTTCTCCTTAAAAGTTTATCATTAGGCATTTTCATATGCCTTGTGGTCTTCATGATTTTTCACTAGCTTCATTTTTTAATTTATTTTATTTTTTTTATTGAATTATAGTTCATTTACAATGTTGTGTTAGCTTCATGTGCCAGCAAAGTGATTCAGTTATACATATATTTATATCTATTCTTTTTCAGATTCTTTTCCTTTATAGGTTATTATAAAATATTGAGTATAGTTCTCTGTGCTATACAGTAGGTCCTTGTTTACCTGTTTTATACATATAGTATGTATATGTTAATCCCAAACTCCTAATTCGTATTTGTTGAACATAAAATGTTTTAAACTATCCCCAAGATTTAAACACTTAAGCTGTTTCTAATATTGTAAGGAACATGTTTAGCCTTTTCCTGACCCAAAGCATTCTAAATTCTCAGGAGATAGGATATTGAGTCAAAGTGAATAAATAATTTTGATTCTTGATAAATATATATATAGTCAAATTAGCTTTTCAATTTGAATTTTCCTGCAAAATGTACTCTCACCAAAAACAAAAAAAGTATCAATTTCATCACGCCCTCTTCAAATTTGGGGTATTGTCATTTTAAAAATTTCAAGTTCTAGTTGACCATTTTCCTTCTTTTCTTTGTTATTTCACTAATTAATGGGAAGTGGTATCTCACTGTTTCCTTTTCTTTAATTTCCAAGGGAGATTATTTTTCCACATTTATTTAACATCATTATCTTTCTAAATTATTTTTTTCATTTCCTTTGCCCAGTAAAATTCCATTTAACTGCACTCTCTAGTAATTTTTCACAGGTTTTAGATAACTCTGAATCCAATATTTAGACCTTGTGCCCAAGTAAAAAAGGAATCATAGATACAGATTATAAATGAATGTAAATGATATCTATATAAACAATGTATATGTTATAGTTTTTATAATCTTACACTATTTAATTGGACAAGGAGGTTTTTGTTACTGATATAATCAGCTACCAAGGTTTACCAATATGATGCATGCTATTTCTGAAAAAGATGGTAAAATATGTAAGGATCTTTTAAAAAAATTATGTAAGAACCTGAATGTATACATAAAGTACAATTCATGAACACAAACAGGGATATTAATTAAAGTTACCATTAAATGAGCAACTACTAACTGTCAGGAATTTTATTTAAAAGACTATCCTCATAACAAAGCTGATTTTATGGATAAGGAATTTGAAGCTCAAGGTCACACTGAAAAACAATTCAAATCTTGGCCATTATGATTTCAAAGTCATAGTCTTCTCCATAATGCTCTCCTTTACCATTGGGTTGCAGGGAAGTCAGATGAGTTAAAGGTCATAAAGCTCATATTTCCTCCTCACGCCTTATATTCATAATTTATGTTCTCTGATGTATAATTTTATGGCTTTTTTAAAAGTGTATTTACAACATTTACTGTCATCCTCCTGGGCAACAGATGCCCTGCCAGGCCCTGTATTTTTTTGTGTGGGGCGTGAGAAGGTATAAATATGAATAAAAGATACTCCTTTGTTGTCAAAAAAAAAGTACGTTACAAAACAGAAATAGATTCACAGACATTGAAAACAAACTTATAGTTACCACAGAGGAAAGGGGGTAAGGAATAAATTCAGAATTTGGGATTAATAGATACACACAAATATATATAAAATAGGTAAACAACAAGGACCTACTATATAACACAGGAAACTATATTCAATATCTTGTAATAACCTATAATGGAAAAGAATCTGGAAAAGAATATATATGTATAACTGAATCACTTTACTGTACACCTGAAACATTGTAAATCAACTATACTTCAATAAAAATAAAATAAAACTGAAAAAAGTGTATGTTAGTTTGGGAATACATGCAGTCAAATGATATTATAATTAGACAAATACCATGTAAATACTAAGACCCTGGAACTGTAACTTTTGTTTCTACCTACTGAAGAATGTCCTAGATATATTTGCTGCGTTCAAAACAAGTAAAAATTCCTTTTTTCAGGGAAAGAACACTGACCAGAGGTTATTAGGATGAGCTCTTTCTCATAAGGTGGAAAGAGAAGATCTCCCTAAAGTCTTCTAGGAGTCACCAGTTTTTGCATAATAGCATGACCTCTGTTACCTGAATTTTGACATTTTACCATTTATGGAATTTCTCTATATTCTAGATCAAATATAATAATGAAAACATAAGCATTATCTTCAATTGGAAGTTGATGTCTTGATTTCCCAGTTTTAAGAGAAATCCCATGGAATTAATATTGTGCAATGGATATTTCCCTGCTTTAGCAGCTTAGAGCAGAAAACAAAGTCACATTTTTGAACCTCTCATCTCTCTCCACAAACTACCACCACACCCAGGGTAAATCCACCAACCCCAGGAACTGACCACCCAGTTCAAGGCTTCATTCCTGATTATAAGTCCCTTTTAGAGAGAAAATGTGTTTACCAGGTAACTCTATTCTCTACCACCACTGGGGCTGACGCTGCCACATGGCGTCCCTGTTGAAGCCCAGATGGTTTCATCACGTAGGCAAGATCAGCTTCTTTCTTGCCAGATTTAGGCAAAATGGCACAGACCTCCACCAAAACCTTTCAGCCCATCATCTCTGTGATAACTGTGTCCACTGCCAGGCATAGCGCCCTCAGTTCAGGCTTTTCTACCAATGGGAATGCAACTCATCTGAAGTTTACTCAACCAACTAGAAGAGGACCCAACACTAAAAGATAAGCAACACACATAGGGAGATGGTGAGATGTGAGAATTTGGACATCATTGAACCAAAGAGATTACTAGTTGCTTAATCACTATCTTCATTAAAATAAAACTTCAGGGGCAAAAAGATAAAAGGGGAAACACAGACACATGCTGTACTGGCTTGGTCCATGTCACTTGGGTTCATAGGCCTCTATGAACCTCTCAACCAATAGCCCAAATTCAACTCTGCTCCTTAGTTATTTCAGCCGTATACATACCCACCAGCAGCCGTTTTTCCCAAGACACAGCCAGTACCAGGATGACGGGATCCAAGGGAATTTCAGATCTCAGCACCTGCTATCTAAGATTTATATTCTCTCTCCCTCTTTCTCTCTCTCCCTCCCCCCTCCCTCCCTTCCTCTCTCTCTCTCTTCCTGTCTCTCCCCCTCTCAGCTTCTCTTTCTCTCTCTGCTTCTCTTTCCTCTCTTTCTTTTCTCTCTCTTTTCTCTCTCACTCTCTCTTCCCAAAACCCCTTACTGCCCTACAGCAAAATAAGTCAGTTCTCCTCATTCTTAAGATCTGTCCCCCTTTTCTATCTCCTTTGTGAGTGGCAATTTTTTAAGGAAATAATCCAACCATATTATCATTGGAAAGGTTCCTTTCAGAGTCCATTATGTTTCAAACAAAATTAATTGTGTTGAGTTATGAATCTAGTAATGAGCAGATGAATTCATATTGTACCTAAGTCCATCCTGAGAATAGGTTCAAGAGTTTAAGAGGTGATGAGATGAAATATGCTTTGAGAAATGAGAATTTCCAAATTGTACAAGAAGAGTGTCTAAACCGTGAATGTGTATTAAAGTTCCACACTTGGACCAGAGCCATCTATGTATACTCATGGTAAGAATCAGAATGAGCTTATCGGTCTCACCTATTAAACACAGAGCTCTCCAAGGAACTCTCTCCCATATTAAACACTGCTCTCTCTACAACAACAACAAAAAAAGCATTAGTACCTCTAAAGAGGGGCCTCAGAACACATGTAAATTCTAGAAAGTTCAGAAAGTGACTAGCAAGGGACCTTGATTTTAATTCTCTAAGTAAACAATGCACAACAGTTAGAAACATTTAATGACATATTAATGCAAGTCAGCCCACATAACTTTAATTAGGTACTGGAAATTATTCCCTGTGTTGCCAACAAAAACAGATGGAGAGTATCATTTCAAAGAAAGAGGTAATGAAACTTCCCTTGATGAAATTGCTGAGGAAAAATGGTACACTTGATAATAGAATAAGCTTTAAGAATACATACATGTGACATTTAAATGGAAAAACCTCAAAAAAAAGAAGAGTAAACCAGCTAACTTCACTCCTAACGCATGTCAATCTGATGTCTAGAGAGCACCAGCTCCTTACCTAGTGACCATTTGGTCATCGGGTCGACACTGCCTTTTATAAGGAGAGAATATTGACCATCCGCCTCAGCTGAGGATTACTCACCCAAGGGGTAGAGAACCAAAGACTAAAAAATAAGCAACACGTGTATGCAGATTGTGAGAATCTGCACATCATGAACCAAATAACTTACCAATTGCTTAATCCCTGGCTTCATTAAAATAAAACTCCAGGGCTTCCCTGGTGGCGCAGTGGTTGAGAGTCCACCTGCCGATGCAGGGGACACGGGTTCATGCCCCGGTCCGGGAAGATCCCACATGCCGCGGAGCGGCTGGGCCCGTGAGCCATGGCTGCTGAGCCTGCGCGTCCGGAGCCTGTGCTCCGCAACGGGAGAGGCCACAACAGTGAGAGGCCCGCGTACCGCAAAAAAAAAATAAAAATAAAAAAAAAATAAAACTCCAGTGGCAAGAAGATTCTCATGACTCATGGGTAAGGGAAATTTTCTCATTCCAGTAAATAGACTTCTAACACACAACCGCAGATGTTACACAGCCATAATTAAGACTGGGAATTCAGACCTAGGTACACATACAGACTGAAAGTGAGGGGATGGAAAAAGATGTTCCACGCAAATGGAAATGAAAAGAAAGCTTGAGTAGCAATTCTCATATCAGACAAAATAGACTTTAAAATAAAGACTATTACAAGAGACAAAGAAGGACACTACATAATTATCAAGGGATCAATCCAACAAGAAGATATAACAATTGTAAATATTTATGCACCCAACATAGGAGCACCTCAATACATAAGGCAAATGCTAACAGCCATAAAACGGGAAATCGACAGTAACACAATCATAGTAGGGGACTTTAACACCCCATTTTCACCAATGGACAGATCATCCAAAATGAAAATAAATAAGGAAACACAAGCTTTAAATAATACATTAAACAAGATGGACTTAATTGATATTTATAGGACACTCCATCCAAAATCAGAATACACTTTCTTCTCAAGTGCTGATGGAACATTCTCCAGGATAGATCATATCTTGGGTCACAAATCAAGACTTGGTAAATTTAAGAAAATTGAAATCCTATCAAGTATCTTTTCTGGGCACAAAGCTATGAGACTATAGATATCAATTACAGGAAAAAATCTGTAAAAAGTACAAACACATGGAGGCTAAACAATACACTACTTAATAACCAAGAGATCACTGAAGAAATAAAAGAGGAAATAAAAAAATACCTAGAAACAAATGACAATGAAACACAACAACCCAAAACCTATGGGATGCAGCAAAAGCAGTTCTAAGAGGGAAGTTTATAGCAATACAAGCCTACCTCAAGAAACTAGAAACATCCAAATAAACAACTTAACCTTACACCTAAAGCAATTAGAGAAAGAAGAACAAAAAAACCCCAAAGTTAGCAGAAGGAAAGAAGTCATAAAGATCAGATTAGAAATAAATGAAAAAGAAATGAAAGAAACAACAGCAAAGACCAATAAAACTAAAAGCTGGTTCTTTGAGAAGATAAACAAAATTGATAAACCATTAGTCAGACTCATCAAGAAAAAAAGGGAGAAGACTCAAATCAACAGAATTAGAAATGAACAAGGAGAAGTAAAAATTGACACTGCAGAAATACAAAGGATCATGAGAGACTACTACAAGCAACTCTATGCCAATAAAATGGACAACCTGGAAGAAATGGACAAATTCTTAGAAAAGTACAACCTTCCGAGACTGAACCAGGAAGAAATAGAAAATATAAAGAGACCAATCACAAGCACTGAAATTGAGACTGTGATTAAAAATCTTCCAACAAACAAAAGCCCAGGACCAGATGGCTTCACAGGCAAATTCTATCAAACATTTAGAGAAGAGCTAAAACCTATCCTCTCAAACTCTTCCAAAATATAGCAGAGGGAGGAACACTCCCAAACTCATTCTACAAGGCCACCATCATCCTGATACCAAAACCAGACAAAGATGTCACAAAAAAAGAAAACTACTGGCCAATATCACTGATGAACATAGATGCAAAAATCCTCAACAAAATACTAGCAAACAGAATCCAAAAGCACATTAAAAGGATCATACACCATGATCAAGTGGGGTTTATCCCAGGAATGCAAGCATTCTTCAATATACGCAAATCAAGCAATGTGATACACCATATTAACAAACTGAAGGAGAAAAACCATATGATCATCTCAATAGATGCAGAGAAAGCTTTCGACAAAAATTCAACACCCATTTATGATAAAAACTCTCCAGAAAGTAGGCATAGAGGGAACTTTCCTCAACATAATAAAGGCCATATACGACAAACCCACAGCCAACATTGTTCTCAATGGTGAAAAACTGAAACCATTTCCTCTAAGATCAGGAACAATGCAAGGTTGTTCACTCTCATCACTATTATTCAACATAGTTTTGAAAGTTTTAGCCACAGCAATCAGTGAAGAAAAGGAAATAAAAGGAATCCAAATCGGAAAAGAAGAAGTAAAGCTGTCACTGTTTGCAGATGACATGATACTATACCTAGAGAATCCTAAACATGCTACCAGAAATCTACTAGAGCTAATCAATGAATTTGGTAAAGTAGCAGGATACAAAATTAAGGCACAGAAATTCAGCACAATATTGTTATAGTGAAAATCAAGAGATTGGGTTTTTGCATCCACACAGGAAGTGGAAAGTTATTATTTCTAAGTTCCTTCTATATGGCAAGTCCTTCAAGCTCTATTTAATTTTATCACTACAGTCTTAAGAGCTAGGTATTACTAGTCTCATTTTAAGAAGAAATAAGTAACGTTCTAAAGCTTAAGTAAAATGTCTAAGGTCATTCAACTATTAAGTGCTGGAGTGTAATTTACACTTCGATTCCTCTGATTATTTGTCTCCTGTGCTTTTTCACTATTCCTCAGTGCCACTATACCATGTCACCTTTTCACTCTCTCATAACAAGTCATTAGCAAGATGAGTTGTAGGCGCCACAAGGTACAAATATGTACAGTTTATGTCTTATGTTTGACTTCTATTCTTTTGCTTTAGAAAAAGCTCAGGAGGTGTAGGGAGGAAGATGTGGATTTGCACTTCATCTGCACAATACAATAGGATTTCAAATTACTTTAAGCAATTAAGAGAGCTTCCTTCTTATATTATGGATTTGGGACCAACTGAGGGAACCCAAATGAATGGCATTCCTCTTTTCCTACTGGAATTCTGAACCCACTGAGAGAGACCAAAAAACAAGCAGATGAGGTCCAAAATATCTCCTTTATTTCTATACAGACCAGATGGAAGGACAACGCTTTCCATCTATTAGCCAGATGGGTAGGCTCGCTAATATAATATGTACGCCCAGAATTAGGCAGACTTGTCTACCTACCACAGGCCAACTGGACAAGCTCAGACTTTTCTACTTCGGGGCTTGTACCTGTAGAGTGTAGAGCACAGAGCTGCTGAGCAGTACGTGGGCTTCCTTCAGGCAGTCTGCTTCTAAGAAAAGGGAAGACGTAAGGGGCTGAGCTAAGCATGCCCAGTTCCTTTCTCAAAATCTTAAATCAGGTAGTTCACCCATGACTGTGTGAGACGGGTCTAAGGAAAGAATATAGGAGGAGCATTTAGGGAAAAAAATCTTCCTTAGAAAACCGGTAATAAGGAGGATGCATTACATCCTCAAGCAGTTTCAATGTCCAAGTGCCATTTGCTGATAGGGAGGCTCAGCAGTGTAAATGCTAAGGGGCAAAGTCTGGATCAGCACATCCCTTACCCGGAATTACAGTCAAGCATCCAGATGCAGGGATGAGCAGGAGAATGGGATCAGGAAACCAGAGAAAGGGAGTCTGAATGGATCTGCAAGACAGGGGATGGCCAGAAGCCAATCCCTAGAGCTGAAGTATGAAGATCAGGAAACGGGAATAGGAGTACAGGTGCCCCAGAGAAGTTCATGTTTCAGGATGGGATAGGGCTACTTTAAAACCTCTAGGCCTGTCCTTTCTGCAGATGCGACATCACAGTTGTCTATGCATTAAACCAGTGGTTCCAAACTACATCCTTTGAGAGAGTGCTGGTCTCTGTATCAGAATCACCAGAATACTTATTAAAAGTACAGACTCCTAGATCTTGCCACACAGCCACAGTATCGGCACCGTGTTCTAGGTGATGCCATATCAGAAAAGGCCACAAAAACCATCACAGCCTGTGGTGAGTGTCTACCGAAGGTATAAATCACTCCAGCTCAACAGGTTCCTCTGGACACCCTGCGCCAGTGGCAGCATTCTCACCTGAGAGAGGGGGTTTCTCGAGATGGGAAATCCTTAGTTTCCTCCTAATGCTGCAGCCTGAGGGCCAGAGGGCCTGGCTGGCCTCACAGTCTCCCCAGCACTCCTTCAGTAGAGAAGTCAGATCTCTCAAAAAGGAAGGCTCACATCTCCAGGCATTTTGCTGATCCCCCTCCCAGCTCAACTGCTTCAGGCTGGGCGCATTGGAATGCATCAGCACATCAGCCAGGGTCCTCTCGGAAAAGGTTTTCTGTGCCTCAAAGGCAACCCTGAGTCACAGTAATTCCCACCCCTTCAGTAGCTCAATCATTTCCTGCCACTTGGCCTCAACATAACTCTCTCCAGATAAATAGTGCTCCTATAAATATATACATATATATATAATATTGTATATTATATATATATATAATCTTATGTTAAAGTATTCATTCTTTTAAAAAATCAATCAGAAAGAGAAGGCTTTTTTAAAAAATCATGTGATTATACCTACAAGATAGAATATGAGATGATAAGGAAGAAGATAACAGAGAAAGGGGAAGGCAAGGAATATGTGCTTTTTACCCCCACGCTAAAACTGATCCCAGCAAAAGGCAGTTACAAGTGCCAAACAGGAAATGATCAAGCTCCCAAAACCATACTCCCATCTACATCTTCAACCATGTTTCTAAACCCTACACTTCATTCTAGGCCCCTCCTCAAATTTTAGCCTTGTATTTTAATCCACTCACTCGCCATCGTATAATAAATACTCTTTTATGAAAACTTCCTTTCGTGGTGGTCTGGATGTTCCTTAAGTTTAGTCTTCCGCCTTGAGACTTCGATCCCACTGATGCCCAATGATGTCCCTACCATGGACATTCTCAAGTCATCTGCCCACCTCACAGCCTATCAGTGCCCGTGCGTGGCCTTAACAGAAATTACCAGCATCCTATCCTTGTGCATTCAGTGGAGGAAGAGCTGTGTCTTAGACACTGTCACAAAAGAGTGAGTAAAAACAAAAGGAGCTGACACTTTATCAACCCCTAAGCTGACCCACTCATGACCTGAGTTCACATGCAAGTCATAGTTCATTTTAGTTAAGCCCTTCTTCATGGTAGCTGGCTAATTTTTTGTTAAAATAATTTATATCCATTTCCTCTTATTAGGTAATTTGCCCCTCCCATAAGGCCTTTTAGGCAGTTTAATCCATTGTTTTCTCTTGGGATCAATTTCCTTCAGCATTCATAGTTTTTGGTATACTGAAATATTCAGTGAAGCTTCCAAAAGTGAATAACTTAATGTAAGATGTTGTTCACACATCAAAAGAGTAGTTTTCACTGTTTTTTTTTTTTTTTTTTTTTGCAGTACTTGGGCCTCCCACCGCCGTGGCCTCTCCCGTCGCGGAGCACAGGCTCCGGACGCGCAGGCTCAGCGGCCATGGCTCACGGGCCCAGCCGCTCCATGGCATGTGGGATCCTCCCGGACCGGGGCACGAACCCGCGTCCCCTGCATCGGCAGGCAGACCCCCAAGCACTGTGCCACCAGGGAAGCCCCCACTGTTTTAAAATTTTATATTATTTTGAAACTTTGCTTCTTTGGGGTTGGGGCACACCAGTCATCCTGTCTAGCTGTGAGAGCTCTCTACAGTCTGTGGGCTGGCAGTGTGCTGGTTTTGGTGAGGTTTCAGTGAGGTCTGTTAGGTATGCATCCTGCAGCTTAATTGGCTTAAAATGTACTCTCCTTTGGTGTGGTCTCTTTGGGGGCCCTTTGCGACAAAGAAAAACCAGTTGTGTAACTGTTTTGATACTGAAAATTTATAAGTGTCTTTTTGAAATAAAGAACCAGTTCCGGGCTTCCCTGGTGGCGCAGTGGTTGAGAGTCCGCCTGCCAATGCAGGGGACATGGGCACGTGACCTGGTCCAGGAAGATCCCACATGCTGCGGAGCGGCTGGGCCCGTGAGCCATGGCCGCTGAGCCTGCGCGTCCGGAGCCTGTGCTCCACAAAGGGAGAGGCCACAACAGTGAGAGGCCCGCGTACCACACACACACAAAAAAAACCCAGTTCCTCCAAAAAAAAAAATAGGGTAGTCTTCAAAAGTGTCTTAACAGCTCGCTCCTTCCTTCAAATGAATACTAACACAGAAACTTGGTGTATAAAACAGGTAAAAGTGAAGTGGCTCTGTTTTCAGAGGTGAGAGAATCCAGATAGGTGGGCTTGTGTTCATCCTTGACCCCTGGGGCTGCCCAAAAGGACCTTTCCAGAAATCTAGAAATCTGTAGATCACATTTTGAAAACACTGTGCTAAAGGAATCTGAATTCTTTAGATACAGAAAGAAGACAGAGCTCACCTGAAATGGGCAATCTCACAGAAGACTGTGGGAATTACAAATGGGCTTGCAAAGGGCTACATGTACATCAATGTAAGACGAGCAGAATGAAATTCACCTCATGCATCAAGGGGACAGCAGAGAAAATTGCCTACTTGGAGATGAGTAAAAAGGTAGTACTAAGGTTTCCCTGGTGGTGCAGTGGTTGAGAGTCCACCTGCTGATGCAGGGGACACGTGTTCGTGCCCCGGTTCAGAAGGATACCACATGCCGCGGAGCGGCCGGGCCCATGAGCCATGGCCGCTGAGCCTGCGCGTCTGGAGCCTGTGCTCCGCAACGGGAGAGGCCACAACAGTGAGAGGCCCACGTACCGCAAAAAAAAAAAAAAAAAAAAAATGTTTGTTGTTAAGCTACCCAGTCATTTTTGTTATAGCAGCCTGAACAGACTAAGTCAAAATAAGCAGATTTGAAAAGAATCAAATTGTACTTAAAATAACAACAAAAATAATAATAATATCATTGAAATTAAATTCCATGGAGGAGTTGAACCAGAATATTAGACACAGATAAAGGTATTAGCAAAATGTTAGGTAGTTATGAAGAATTAATTCAATATGCACCTTACAGAGACAAAAATGAGGAAAACACAAAAGGTAGGGGAAAAATAGAGGAAAGATAAAGTAAAAGTCTAACATAGGTCTAAGTGGAGTTTCAGAAGCTGGCAAGAAATAGGATGGGGACAAAGTGATATCTGAGAGAGAATGACTAGTAATTTCCTAGAACTGAAAGAAGAAACGAATACACAGTTTCAGAAAACCCCGTGAATCCCAAGCAGGATAAATAATAAGAAACCCATACCTAGATTCATCATGATGAAGTATCAGAATATTAAAAACCAGCAGATTTTTCAAACAGCAGCCAGAGAAAAGACGAATTAGAGCCAAAGGAGTGACAACGTTAACTAACGTCTTATCAGCAAAAACAGAAACCAGAAACAGTGAAATAATATCCTCGATACAAGAGAAAGTAACTCAATCTAGCCTAGTATATGTAAAAAAGACTTCAAGAGCAAATGTAAAATAAAGACATTTTCAGACAAAACAAAAATTAAGAATTTGCCACCATTAGACCATCATTAAAGACACTTTTAAAACAGAGTTGTCCAATAGAAATACAACAGGAGGGACATGTAAATTTAAATGCTCTAGTAGCCACATTTTCAAAAGCAAAAAGAAAGGTACAGTCAATTTGAGTAATGGTCTATTTAATCCAATATACCCCAAATAGTATCATTTCAACATGTAATTAATATAAAAAAATTCATGAGATATTTTACATTTTTGTACTAGGTTTTTGAAATCCAGCATATGCTTTACATTAACAGCAAATCTCAATTCAGAGTAGTTATATGTCAAGTGCACGATATCCACGTGATTAGTGGTTATCATATTGGTCAGCAAAGCGCTAAAAGATATACTTCAGATAGAAGGAAAATGATTGCAGGTAAAACGACTGAGATGAAAGAAGGATGACGAAACAATGGTAAATACGTGGGCAAACCCAATATCCAAAGGACGTTGACTGTATAAAACTATCATATTAATGTTGTAAACTGGAAGTTAGGGTGAGGTCTGATCAGATTCTGTTTAAATAGTTTTGGGGAAGAATATTCATGGGGATGTTGTATATTTCATATTGCTTCACATTAAGCAGTATATAACATGTAGTCAATGATGGCAAGGCTGGATCAGAGTGAAACAGCCAAATTCCTCTATCATAAAGTCGTATTTTTCTCACTTTTTATCAAAAATCAATCTATGTGGACTTCCCTGGTGGCGAAGTGGTTAAGAATCCGCCTGCCAATGCAGGGGACACGGGTTCGATCCCTGGTCCAGAAAGATCCCACAGGTCGTGGAGCAACTAAGTCCGTGCACCACAACTACTAAGCCTGTGCTCTAGAGCCTGTGAGCCACAACTACTGAGCCCACATGCCACAACTCTGAGCCCACGCGCCTAGAGCCCAAGCTCTGCAACAAGAGAAACCACCGCAACGAGAAGCCCACGCACCGCAACGAAGAGTAGACCCTGCTCACCGCAACTAGAGAAAACCCACGTGCAGCAATGAAGACCCAACACATCCAAAAATAAATAATTTTTAAAAAAAGAATTAAAAAAAAAGAAAATCAATCTGTGGGGTGAGATCTTGGCAGAAGAAACAAGTACAAAGCCCCTGAGACAGCAGTGTGCCTGCCGTATTTGAGAAATATTAAGGAGTAAGATTTCCTATAGTGTAGCCCCTGACTAAGCTAATATCTGATCAGAATCATTTACTTAGTAATAATTCTTTTAAAAAATGTATCAGAATCACTAAGTGATTTTTTTTTTAGTGATTGGAAATCATTTAATTAGAATTTAGAAGTAATCCCTCTAGCAAGTAACTTTTGGTATTGGACCCCCTTGAAGCCCTTTGGCCATTTCTTTGTACCCATGCCCACCATCCCCAGCTTCTTTGTGCTTTTGTTTCTGTGGGCCCACATCTGTGATTATCTTCGGAGACTGCCCTCAGCCACAGATGCCACTCTGCCTACCTGTGCCAAGGGCTGGAAGTATCTCAGAGTATCGGAGAGTTTGGGTCCCCCTTAGTTTAGTTTGGGTGGCTCTTAGCCTATGAGTGACTTATGAAATCCCAGCTCCCCTTGCCTCAATTTGGGACAAAATCTGAGCTATAACTTGCTCTCCAAAGCTCTCCTGTATGATCCAGCTGAGGCTCGAACTTTGTCAGAAACTGTTCCCTTGCTTGGATTCCTTCCTTTCACTGATATGTTTCTCTTACTCCCTTACTTGTTTCACGTAGGAGCAATTCCCTAACGAATCATTTGCACATAAATCCTCAATTCAGGGTCAGCTTCTGGAGAACCTGACACAAGGCCACCCCTAATTTGCAATGCCACATTACATCCAAAATGTGTATGACAGATATAATCTAATTCTCTACCCTCATATGCAAAATGAAACACGAGCAGGAATCCTTTCGACTTTCATTTGAAGTGACTCGGTTCTATTTGTATAACCCAGTAAATAACTCATCGTGAGCAGCCCAAAGCTGATCCATGAGTGGCATAAACCAGTCAGGGGACAGCACTGTACACACCACAGTGTGAACTCACACTCACACACACAGTATTAGCATTATTGAAAACTCAGCTGTGCATCACTTTTCTGGATGTGTAAAACTTCTTTGGTTCTTGAATACAAGCAAATCGCTCACCATTTCTAAAGACTGAATGTGGCACTTATTGTGTCAGAGACAATGAGTCCAGTGTTTGGCGCTCAGACTACATGTTTCAAAGGGAATCTTTGTCTACTTACCATGAAAAAACTCAGACTCTATATTTATTGGAAAAAGAGCAATCCAGCAGCCTTCACTCAAAGAAACCAGCCCTGAGAGTCTTAAGTTACAACGGTTGAATAAAGCCATAGGTAGCCATTTAGTAACACAAGCCAGAGACTTCTGGGGTTGGGGTGGGGGGAGCACACTGAGAAGAAACCAGTAAAGAAACCCACCCGTTGCCTTTCTTTAACCATTTTCAATCACTGAGGATTTTTTTTTCAATTACATAAATGGTTTTCAAACACGTTTCTACAATAACGTAAATTCTAATTCCAAAATAATTTTACTTCTAAAACAATTTTATAAACCAAGCTTTCTCCCAATGACACTGTTTAAATATTTACAAATATAATACATGATGGTCTGATGTTCTGCAAATAATGTAGAGAAACCTCATCAGGTTGGGCTCTGCTGGTTTGTGAGAGACATTTTGGAAATTATCCGCTGAGGTCCATCACTGTCTTTTAGAATACACACACACATACATATATCAATAATGTAAACAAGGTCATTAATAAAAACAGTTCTCTGGGGCTTCCCTTGTGGCGCAGTGGTTGAGAGTCCGCCTGCCGATGCGGGGGACACGGGTTCGTGTCCCGGTCCGGGGGGATCCCACATGCTGCGGAGCGGCTGGGCCCGTGAGCCATGGCCGCTGAGCCTGCGCGTCCGGAGCCTGTGCTCCCCAACGGGAGAGGCCACAACAGTGAGAGGCCCGCAAACCGCAAAAAAAAAAAAACAAAAAACAGTTCTCTGAACTTACATTAAGAGTGTAACTTTCGCTGTTGAAGAGAGCAAGATATGCCTGTCATCTATGACAGACATGCCCAGAAATGGTCAAAAGTAGTTGGCCATACCAACGAGATACTCCTCGTGTCAGGGTACCTCACAGAGGTTCCTCTAAACTAAAGTTGTCTTAAAAGAACAAATTAAGAAAAGGGCTCATTTCAGGCTCTTTAGAAGCATCCATTTACAGACGTACAACAGGCTAATTAAAATCATTTGCCTGTATTCGCCAAGCAAGGCCTCTAAGGGTATCAAATGAGCTATGATGTCTTACTCTAGTCTTAGAGATTGTGCAGTCTTTAATACAATCCATTTCTATAATCCATGTTGGTCTCCGCCAACTCTTTTAGAAATACATTTATTCTATTTCTTTAGAGTGAAAGATAATAATTCCAGAAAATTAAAAAAAAATTCTCTGAAGATGCAATAAACACTAAACATAGCAAAATACACTTAGAAATTCAGCATGTGGCAAATTCTATGTTTTTATAATCTTGGAGTGACTTGTTCACAGAAAAATGTAAAATGCCTGCATATTAAGACTCACATAAGAAAAGCCAAAAGGTAAATAGAAAACTGGGGAAAATATTCATAACTCAGATTACAGACAAAGGTCTTATTTTCCTAATACATTTTTATTGATAAATATCTTAATAAGACTGAGTCCAATTTAAAATGGGCAGAGGACATGAAAAGACAGTTCACAGGAAAAAACTGAAAATGGCTCATAAAAGGTAATTAATATCACTCATAATAAAAGTACTCTTTGACACTGCACTGGAATATCATTTATACCATCAAATTATGATTTAAAAAAGTAATAAATGGTGCTACTGAAGGATATAGGCATTGCTGATATTCTTTTCTAGCAATTTAGCCTAAAGATATATCCCACATGTTTGAAAAAATTATATCTATATCTATGTCCATATTCATATCCATCCATCCATCCATCCATCTATCTATCTACCTATCTGCTCTCAATAGAAAGATACTCAAGAATATAACAGACACTGCCTTCGGGAACGGCAATGATCAGAAGAGTACAAGGGAGACTATTTCCTTTATATCCATCTATCTTCATTTGCACTTCTTGGATTTTGAGCCCTATTGTCTTTTCAAAATTTGTTTTTAATATAAAATTTTAAAAGCACCATATTCTTAAGCATGAATATGGGGCACTGAGGAAACAGAGGCTCTACTTCTGTTGACTGTTTGATTCATTTCTTTGATCCAAAGTCATTCACAAGGGACATCCCTGGTGGCGCAGTGGTTAAGAATCCACCTGCCAATGCAGGGGACACGGGTTTGATCCCTGGTCCGGGAAGATCCCACATGCCGCAGAGCATCTAAGCCCGTGCACCACAACTACTCAGCCTGAGCTCTAGAGCCCATGAGCCACAACTACTGAAGCCCGTGTGCCTAGAGCCTGTGCTCTGCAACAAGAGAAGCCACAGAAGGAGAAGCCCATGCACCGCAATGAAGAGTAGCCCCCACTTGCTGCAACTAGAGAACGCTTCGCCCGCACACAGCAATGAAGACCCAACGCAGAAAATAATTGATTAATTAATTAAAAAACAAAGTCATTCACAAGACTTTGATTAAAATACTCTGGAGTGCAGCATATACTATAAATAGCTCAAATTTATTCTAGGTTTTGGACAGGAAATATGCTTTTCCTTTGACACCACAGTGCATGAAATGTGCATCCCCATTTGTAGTATTTTCTTTTCCTTTGTGAGATTTCTTTCAGAGTGATGTGAGGACACACTGTGATGTGGCAGCTTGGACTCTGTTTCTATCTATTGCATCATTGCTGATCTTAAGTAGATGTGACAAGGAGCACACTGGATTCCATTGAATACTTTGCCAACTTGACCACTTTACATCGGTGCATCATTTCATCCTTATAAAGCCATTATGATAAAAGTATTCATATCTTCATCAATCTGAGACTCAGAGAATCAACTAAGTTGCCCAAGAGAGCCCCAGGACGAAAAACCCGCTGGGCTGGGATGCAAATCCAGGTATATCTGGTGCCTCGGTCAGGGCGGACATCAGGTGACTAGGAGTCGCACATAACTAGTTATGCATAGTAACTACATAAAAAATGCATGTTTTTAATAAATGCTTTTTAATGGAAATTAATGAGAGCACATCATTCCTAAAATATTTCTGAACTGATATAACTGTATTAAGTGTAGATGGAAAAAAACCAGACTTAGACATGATTCTATTAACACAAAACATTTTTAAAAATTAAGAATCTTCTGAGGTTGTTTTGAATAATGTTTAAAACAATTTAAATGGTCCCATAACTAACCTAGCTCTACCAATGAGAAAACTCAAATCACCCTAACCAACTTTTTTTAAATTGTGCAATGTATGTCATGATACTGCTCAAATATTCGTGGCTTATTTTATCTCAAATCTGCACATCGAATTCTCTGTTGAATGGATTTGGGCTTTTAGTTTTACTTTTCACTACCTGGTTTAAAAGGAAAAAGGACTCAACATTATAGCAGGCACCAAACTTGAGAGAAATAGTATGAAGGACTTAGAACATGAATTCTCTTTCAGTCCCAAAAGAGATGCTGTTCCAGCAAGACTCGGGTCAGAGGGCTGGGCACTGCTGGGGCAGGTCACATGGCTGATCTGGGGTGAACTTGTTTTGTGAAGAAACAGATGATTTCTAGCTCTGAGGCTGTTGTTCCTGTACCTTTTTAGCAACAGTGAAATCCATTCCAAAATGACAAGTAAAAGAAAAGAACATTCTGAATAAACTGCAGATGAATGAAGTTTTCCCCTGCCTCCTTGAGAATACTATGAGCGTCTCACAAAGGGGGTCATATCCTGTTTCTTTCTCTGGTTGCTACAACTGTGGTTTGTATATTGGCTGTATCACTAATGTGAATTTATAATCCAAAAATACCAAAAGAAAAAAAATCAGTACTCCTTCACAAATACGCATTTTTCTTCCCTAACTTTCATCAACAAGTGCTGTTTTAAGTCATCATTATTTTTTTTCTGCACTGGAAGCAAATCTCCACGTCTATTTCATATCCTACTGCTAGCACAGAAGGTGAAATACTGACATCAAGGAAAGGAGTTGCAAGTTCAGCATTAATATAAACCAGGCAAACAGCACTGGGATATTTATAACTCAACAGTGCCCCCTAGTGTGCCTATAAAAATTTGCATGAGCCCAAGATTCAAAATAATCCTGTTTGGAAAAAAGTCAATTAAAAGACATTAATAAATTTATCCTTTTAAACAATCAAGGGATTTGTCTTTGGGGGTAAATTTATTTATTTTTTCCTCTCTTTTTTCTTTCTTTCTTTCTTTTTTTTTTTCTATTTACTTAAACAAGATCCATACATTACTTTCAACTAACAATAGGTCGTTAAGAAAGATCAGATTCTGGTAGAAGGAAATGGCATCAAAACACGTGGAAAGAGATCATCCAAAATACAAATATGCATTCTGAAAGGAGGATAGAGAGAGAGAGAGAGGAGGAGAAAGAGGAGGAGAAACAGACCCTGATTGCCTCCAGAGTATACCAGCTAGATGGAATATGAAGAACTTGGGTGATGATAATATGGTGTTTTCTTCTGAGCTGATACTCAGCTTTGTTAGTTTCTCACAAGAGTTCATATTATCAATGTTCTTCTTGCCCACCTGCTAGCATCAGTAACCTCTGACCACCAGTGCTCTTCACACGTCTATGCAATTATTGGTGCTTTCCACCAATGCCCCAAAGTTGGAACCTACTTTTCTCTGCTTAAATGATCATAGCTCTTTCCAGAAGTTTCTGATATCAGAGGGTTTACAACATTTTTGGATCATGAAAAAAAGTAATGCTATGATAACTGAGAAAAAGCTATTCAGCTGAGCCAAAGGCACCTGGCTAAGAACCCTAGAATGTCATGCCCAGAAGAATTCCCCCTGCTGGACCCAAATGACATCCCAAGATGGAGATCCATTATGCATTTCCACTCTCAGAACTTCATTCTCTCCTTGTTTCACCAAGAATTTATGTAGAGTTCTTATCCCCTCTTTGTTTGAATTTTACTGTCCTCAACACTCCCTTCACTTTCTTTCAAGGAAGAAATCTTGGCCTATACTCTACCTCCATGTCCTCAAAAATGTTATGCAAATAAAGCTTCATCACGTCCACTACATGGAAAAACACCAATAAAACCTAAATTATTTGAGAAGAGAAATCTAGGCCTGATAGAGTGAGGAAAACTCTCATAGTTACACACCAGTTGTAAATTAATATCAAAACCCCACTGTCGGGCTTCCCTGGTGGCGCAGTGGTTGAGAGTCCGCCTGCCGATGCAGGGGACGCGGGTTCGTGCCCCGGTCCGGGAAGATCCCACATGCTGCAGAGCGGCTGGGCCCGTGAGCCATGGCCGCTGAGCCTGCGCGTCCGGAGCCTGTGCTCTGCAACGGGAGAGGCCACAGCAGTGAGAAGCGCGCGTACCGCAAAAAAAAAAAAAAAAAAGACCTACTGTATATGTGTAGGTTCACTGTACATAATTCCCCATGACTATTTAGCAGATAAGTACTTCTTTTCCCATTTTGGTGTTTTCAAAAGGTTTGATTTTTCAGAAGTACTCCTTCCACATACTGCTTTGGAAATACATTTTGATGAAGTCAATCACGTTTGACCATTACATGCAACATTCCATTTTCCAAAATCGCGGGGAGGACAGGTAAACAGACCCATCTATCTTAACAGAATTAATTCTTACTTGTGTGTATACGCTCTGGATCATAAAACCACAAGGCATAATACTGAAAGACCTTTAGCAGTTTTCAGACCAACACAAGTTATTCCCGAGACAGAGGTTAGTGTGTAAAAACATTTGTTAGGGAGTGCTCCGAGGATAAACACCTGGGGAAGAGAAGGGAGCAAGGTGAGGCAGAAGCTGGGCAGTCATACAATATCAACAGAAAGAAGCCTTACCTGATTCTCTGAGGAGTGCCAACAGTTGCATTACCCTTCAGACCCATCCCAAACTGGGGCACGAGGGCTGGACTTTTATACCCTTGTATTGAACAGTCATTGAATGTGACCACCTGGGAAGAGGGCATGACCTTGTCAAGGCAGCTGTCTTCAGTCAAGGTAATCCTTTATGGTGGCTGAGAGCTGAAAACTGGCTGCTAGCAGCATTCTCTACAGCTGAGAGTCTTTCATTCCTGATGGAGATTCAGATCAGCACATCATAGCTTCCACTGCAAGAACTCAGATCCATGCAGTGCCCTATATGTCCTTATCTCAATAAGTATATGTGTTTAGATTAAAAATAATAGCCATTTTAAATATCGAACAATGAAAATCTCAAATATCAACACAGAAGATGACAGGTAAGAATAATGGAGGAACTGTATACATTTTTAAAAATGCATCTTGTTAAAGGGAAGAATGTCCTGGTAGACTGGGTCGTTATTCTAACATTTCTCTCTTTCCTTAGTAATAGGATTATACACCCATGCTCTCTGTCGTGTAATTTTGCAATGCCCTCTTAATATCCTGGGGTCTATTTCTTCACCCCTTGACTCCGTGCTTAGTAGCCACTATGAATCAACAAGAGACTTGAAAGGGGCTTTCAGGATTAAGCTTACTCTTTTGTGTCTCCACCACTGCTATTAGAAGAACCTGCCCCAGCTCCCCTGCTGTTCCCAGAAAAGAATGAGAGACACATGGAGCAGAACCACCCAACCGCCACAGCCTGAAGCAAAGCTATTCCAACCATCCCACAGAGCTACAGTGAGTAGCAGAGCTGTGCCACCAAGCCTAGTCTACATCAGCTGAACCTCAATTCCGTTGCATAGCTGCATGAATGGTGAAAAAGATTGCTATTGTTTGGGTTTATTTAGGTTATTTAGTTTGTTATGAAACATCATCATAGCAATAGCCAAATGATACAGATGTAGATATTAATTGATAGACATTGTTAGCTCCAGGATATTAAGAGGGCACTGCAAAATTACATGACAGAGAGCCTGGATGTAAGCTTAAATATGTGTATGGCATTATTTCTTCTAATAGCAGGAAAAAATAGAGGAACAATCAATTCAAGAATGAATAGAGGGGAATGGGGAGACAAATGAAAAAAGGGAGAAGCAAGAATGAGTAAATAAATAAGAGTAGAAACAAGCCTAAGTATATCATAAATAACAATAAATATGAATAAGTAAAATTTATATTAGAAGACAGACTCACAGACTGAGGAGCGTAAAAATAAACTCTTGCTATTTTTAAAAAACAGGCTCGGGCTTCCCTGGTGGCGCAGTGGTTGAGAGTCCGCCTGCTGATGCAGGGGACACGGGTTCGTGCCCCGGTCCGGGAGGATCCCACATGCCGCGGAGCGGCTAGGCCCGTGAGCCATGGCCGCTGAGCCTGCGCGTCGGAGCCTGTGCTCCGCAACGGAAGAGGCCACAACATTGAGAGGCCCGCGTAACGCAAAAAAAAAAAAAAAAAAAAAAAAAAAAAAAAAAAAAAAAAAAAAAACAGGCTCAAAATTATAAGACAGTGTTGAAACAAAGGGATGAGAAAAGAATACCTCACTTTGCTGCATACCTGAAACTAACACACTGTTGTAAATCAACTATACTACAATTTTTAAAAAGATATATTAAAAATGCTTAATGGAAAATAATCTGTAACAATATTAACGTCAAATGGAATATAAGATGAAATTTACTAGAGGGACCCAAGAGGATTATTATATATTAATAACTATGCAAGCACATTTCAATACATCAGGAAGATACAATAATCATGATTTTTTATGGATTTAACTGAATAGCTTTGAAATATATAAATCAAAATCTAATATAAAAAGCTTCTGCACAGCAAAGGAAATCATTAACAAAACGAAAAGGTAACCTATGGAATGGGAGAAAATGTTCGCAAATCATACATCTGGTAAGAGGTTAAGTTCCAAAATATATAAAGAATTCATACAACTCAATAGCAAAAAAAAAAAAAATTCAATTAAAAAATGGGCAGAGGATCTGAATAGACATTTTTCCAAAGAAGGCATACAGATGGCCAACAGGTACGTGAAAAGGTGCTCAACATCACTAATCATCAGGGAAATGCAAATCACAACCACACAGAGATATCACCTCACATCTGTTAGAATGGCTATCATCAAAAAGACAAGAGATAAGTGCTGGTGAGGATGTATAGAAAACGGAACCATTGCATAGTGTTGATAGGAGAGTAAATAGGTGCAGTCACTATGGAAACCAGTATAGAGGTTCCTCAGAAAAATAAAAATATAACTACCATATGGTCCAGCAATTCCAATTCTGGGAATATATCCACAGGAAACAAAAACACTATGTCGAAGAGATATCTGCACCCCCATGTTCATAGGAGTATTATTTATAATGACCAAGAGATGGGAGCAACCTAAGTGTCCATTGACAGATGAATGGATAAAGAAGTTGTGGTATATAAGGAACATTCAAAGAATAAAAATACCTCTTGGAAACTAAAAATATGATCAAAACCAGGAAAAATTACACAGAAAATGTGGAAGACAGAATTAAGAAAATCTCCCAGAGGATAAACCAAAAACACAAAGAGAGATAAAAGATTAGAAAATTAGAGTACCAATCCAGAAGTTCCAACATCATAATAAAAGTTCCAGGAAAATAGACAGAGAAAATAAAGGGAAGAAAATCATCAAAGTATTTTGTTTAATGTCCCAGGATGTGGGTTTTAATATCGAAAGTTTCCAGGTAGTACTCACAATGGGTGAAAAATCTCCATACAAAGGCATATCATCAAGAAACTTCAAAACATTTATAATTCTATAGCCAGACAAACCATCAACAGAACAGATATTTTCAGACATTCAAAGTCTCAAAGAAATGAGCACTTATGCACCTTTTCCTGGGAAGCTACTGAAGGATGGTCATCAAAACAGGGCAGTAGGGGGGTTTCTCTGGTGGCGCAGTGGTTGAGAATCTGCCTGCTAATGCAGGGGACACGGGTTCGAGCCCTGGTCTGGGAAGATCCCACATGCCGCAGAGCAACTAGGCCCGTGAGCCACAACTACTGAGCCTACGCGTCTGGAGCCTGTGCTCCACAACAAGAGAGGCCGTGATAGTGAGGCCCGTGCACCGCGATGAAGAGTGGCCCCTGCTTGCCACAACTAGAGAAAGCCCTCACACAGAAACGAAGACCCAACACAGCCCAAAATAAATAAATAAATTTAAAAATAAATAAATAAATACTCCTCTGTTTAAAAAAAAAAAACAACAACAAGGCAGTAGGGAGGAGGTATGGGGATATATGCATATTTATAGCTGATTCACTTTGTTATAAATCAGAAACTAACACACCATTGTAAAGCAATTATACTCCAATAAAGATGTTAAAAAAAACACAAAAAACAAAGCAGTAAACCAAGAAGGAGGAAGACATCACATCAGGAATCAGGGAACACAACCATAGTCAGAGGCAAAAGCAACCCTTGGGCTAATATAAAGAGAGACCCAAAATTCATAGCTCTATACCAAGTCTAAAGAGTGGCCTGTAAAGACTTAGCAAGTTAGAAGTATCCGAGGAAAGATTTCTTCAAAAGGTGAAATTTATACAATAATTAATGTATGTGAACATATTGAAAGAAAATATACACTCTGGCTGGTGTCTGGGTTTGAGTTAATTAAAAATAACCTTAAAAAAAGCATAAAAAAGGCAAGTTTTAACTCTAGGGAACACAAATTGTGCGAAAAAGGAAAAGTAATTCTAATAAAAGCACGCAATAAATTAGAAGAAAATATATGATATTCTGCAGGAGCTTAGAAAAATACAGCAAATCTTTATGTATTGCCATGATGCTATTTCTGAGACACATTGTTAATTTTTAAAAGCAAATTATACAACAATGCAAACAGTATAACATTTGCATAAAACCATATACACAAAGTTGTATACTATATGCCAATAGTAGCGTTATTCAAAATGTGATTTGTGTACTAACAGTATCAACATTATCTGAGATCTAATTAGAAAAGCACATTCTTACTTCCCACCCCAAAACTACTGAACCAGAATTTCTGAGTTGGGGGCTGTGGAATCAAGCCACTTGCTCTCCAGGTGATTCTCAAGCACAGTCAAGTTCAAGAACTACTATAGTATTGCATAAAGTTCTGATTAGGGGAATTAACTAACTCTGGGGTGGGGGTCTGGGACCAGTGTGAATGTCTTCAAAGGAGAATTCTGCTAAAGCATTTCACTTTAATAGTTTTTACAATATATTTATTCATTGTGCAATTTAAAAATACAACAGAAGGTAAAATAATTTTTTTCAAGGATAATGTGCTTACAAAATATTTGCATAAAATATGACTCAGCCCCCGTTTATCGATGTCTCTCTTAAGTTGGAATGCCATTTTCCAGATGTAAATTCCATCCATCCCATGCTAACCTTTGCCTTTTGGCTGAAAAACAACAAATGCTAGAAGGAAAATTTTAAAGAATTTTGATGAGCTACTAAAGTTCTTCTTGAAGCACAGCTGGTAGGCAACCTGATACTGGAAGTAGCCGCCCCTGGACCAGGACTGCTCAGAATAATTGCTAAAGTAGGTGGTACATTCCATCTAAAATTAACAGGCATTGCGGACATAGTTCTGACCCATATGCAGTAGGAGGGGACTAGCCCTTGATTTGTTCTGGGCAGTGTGCTACTATTAATACAATGTCAAAGGAACTTTCTTCCCTTACAATGGGTCAAGAGGATAAGGATACAGGCATACCTTGGAGATATTGTAGGTTAGGTTCCAGGCCAACACAAAAAAGTCAATATTGCAATAAAGCTAGTCACATGATTTTCTTGTTTCACAGTGAATGTAAAAGTTATATTTACACTATAGTGTAGTCTATTAAGTGTGCAATAGCACTATGTCTAAAAGAAAGTACAGGGCTTCCCTGGTGGCGCAGTGGTTGAGGGTCCACCTGCCGATGCGGGGGACGCGGGTTCGTGCCAAGGTCCGGGAGGATCCCACATGCCGCGGAGCGGCTGGGCCCGTGAGCCATGGCCACTGAGCCTGTGCGTCCGGAGCCTGAGCTCCGCAACGGGAGAGGCCACAGCAGTGAGAGGCCCGCGTACCGCAAAAATTAATTAATTAATTAATTAATTAATTAAAGAAAGTACATACCTGTGGAAACAGAATGGTCCCTGCCATTCCAGTAAATACCGAATGTTGTGCACCATCAAGCCATCAGCCACTGCAGACCCTCCCCCTAACCTCCCCCACACCACGGTGCACCCTGAGGGGAATTCAGGATGGAGAAAAACAGGAAATATTCTGTGCTCAGGACACTGGCCCTAGACAGATAAGATGCATATCTAAGGAATCATTTCAACGAGCCCAGACTCTTCCATCTTCCCAAACATAGAAAGCACTTAAATCATTAACTTGAGATGTCTGTTTTTGTTATTAGCCGTAATCTTCTGATGTTCGATTACATGGGTTTGTCGGTTCCTTTTTTTTTCAGCAAAAACTCCTATGTATCCTGGCTCCTTCCTTACCTCTTCAGAACAGTTCCTCAGAGCCATCTGAGAGGCTGTCCCTGGGGCTATTAGTCCTCAGTAAGGTCTCCTAATAAATTTTAACTCGCAACTTTTAGGTTGTTCATTTTTCTTCAGTCGACATAGCTTAATTTAAAAATACTTAAGCGCGAAAAAAATGCTAACCATCATCTGAGCCTTCAGTGAGTCATAATCTTTTTGCTGGTGGAGGATCTTGCCTCAGTGCTGATGGCTGCTGACTGATCAGGGTGATGGTTCCTGAATGTGGAGGTGGCTTTGGCAATTTCTTAAAATAAAACAATGAAATTTGCCACATCAATTGACTTTTTCTTTCACAAACGATTTCTCTGTAGCATGCAATGCTGTTAGATAGCATTTTACCCACAGTGGAACTGCAGCAATTCAGTTACGTCTTCAAGGTCCACCTCTAATTCTAGCTCTCTTGTTATTTCTACCACCTCTGCAGTTTCTTCCTCCACTGAAGTCTTGAACCCCTCAAAGTCATCCATGAGGGCTGGAATCAACATTTTCCAAACTCCTGTTCATGTTGATATTTTGACCTCTTCCCATGAATCGTGAATGTTCTCAATGTTCTTCATGGCATCTAAAACAGTGAATCCTTTCCAGAAGGTTTTCAACTGACTTTGCCCAGACCCATCAGTTATGGCTTTATGAGGTGTATTTCTCAAATAATAAGACTTGAAAGTTGAAATTACTCCTTGATCCATGGGCTGCAGAATGGATGTTGTGTTAGCAGGCATGAAAACAACATGAATCTTATTGTACCTCTCCATCAGAGCTCTTGGGTGACTGGGTGCATTGTCAAATGAGCATTAGTATAATATTTATTGTGAAAGGCATCTTTTTTCCTAAGCAGTAGGTCTCAACAGTGGGCTTCAAATATTCAGTAACCCATGTTGTAAACAGATGTGCTATCACCCAGGCTTTGTTGTTCCATTTCTAGAGCACAGGCAGAGTAGATTAGCACAATTCTTCAGGGTCCTAGGATTTTCAGAATGGTAAATGAGCATTGGCTTTAACCTTAAGTCACCAGCTGCATTAGCCCCTAACAAGAGAGCCAGCCTGTGTGCTGAAGCTTTGAAACCAGGCATTGACTTCTCCTCTCTAGCTATGAAAATCTTAGATAGTATCTTCTTCCAATAGAAGGCTATTTTGTCTACAATGAAAATCTGTTGTTTAGTCATCTTCATTAATTATCTTAGCTAGATCTTCTGGATAACTTGCTGCAGCTTCTACATCAGCACTTGCTGCTTCACCTTGTACTTTTATGCTACAAAGACAGCTTCTTTCCTTAAACCTCAGGAACCAACCTCTGCTAGCTTCCAACTTTTCTTCTGTAGCTTCCTCACTTCTCTTAGCCTTCATAGAATTGCAGAGAGTTAGATTCTTTCTCTGGCTTAGGTTTGGCTTAAGGGAATGTTGTGACTGGTTCAATCTTCTATCTAGACCACTAAAACTTCCTCCATTTCAGCAACAAGACTGTTTTCACCTTCTTATGATTCATGTGTTCACTACAGTAGTGAATCTTCCTACAAGGACTTATTCACAACTTGGCTAACTGTTTGGCACAAGAGGCCTACCTTTCAGCCTATCTCAGCTTTTGACATGCCTTCCTCAGTAAGTTTGATCATTTCTAGCTTTTGATTTAAAGTGAGAGATGTTTGCATCTTCCTTTCACTTGAACACTTAGAGGCCACTGTAGGGTTTTAATTGGTCTAATTTCAATATTGTGTCTCAGGGACTAGGGAGACCCAAGAAGAGGGGAAAAGATGGGGGAACAATGGTTGGTGGGCCAGACAACACACAACAGTTATGGATTAAGTTCACCATCTTATATGGGCACAGTTCATGGTGCCCCAAAACAGTTACAACAGTAACATCCAAGATCAGAGATCACCATAACGAATATAATAGTAATGAAAAAGTTCATTTCCAGGATTATCAAACTGTGACACAGAGACATGAAGTGAGCAAATGCTGTTGGAAAAAAATGACATTAATAGACTTGCCCGACACAGGGTTTCCACAAACCTTCAATTTGTAAAAAACAAACAAACAAAAAAAAACACTACCTTCAACGTGCAATAAAGTGAAGCACAATAAAGCAAGGTTTGCCTGTAGAGGGAAATGTTGTCAGGGAGCAGTAAAATGCACGCACACCACTCTACCTAGTCCTTCTCTCATTCCAGATGCTCCACTACTCCTCCGAGAAGATCTTCCCATGGCCCCTTGAGGGAATAGCACTAGAACATACCTTTGTTGACAAAATTTACCTAACCAAGATAATCACAAGGCTCTTCTTTTTCTACAGCACCTCAGTTCTTCATTATGATACCATTCCCACTACACAAGTACAGGTCACAGGCCAGTTCTGACTGCCCTGGAGGGAGCTGTGTTTCCCTGGGCTTCATTACAGTTTAGAACCCATGTGGCCCTGCTGCCCTGGAGGTGCACACAGGTTAAATAAGACACCGTGGGATTTAGCCCCACAGGTAGGCAATAGGTTTGCAGTGAACTTGGGAAAATCCAATTGAGACTTATTAGTAGGGGAACTCTTCTTCTCAGAAAGTTTCCTAAGGGGAATTTGAAGTGCCTTCAAAGTGAAATGATTCTATTTATGAGTAACAGCACAGTATTGAGAGGTGGAGGTGCTTCAGAGTACTCATAAAATGTCCAAGGAAAGCATTAAGAAATTTACTCCATTTTATAAATTACAAATACTGCAAAGTTTCATACTCTGATGACATAATTATGGATACAGGTCACTATACATTTGTACAAACCCATAGAATGTGCAACACCAAGAGTGAACCCTAATGTAAAATATGGATTTTGGGTGACTGTGATGTGTCAGTGTAGGTTCATCAACAAACGTACCATTCTGGTGGGAATGTCGATAATGGTGGAGGCTAAGGGGGCAAGAGCAGTGATTATATGGGAAATCTCTGTACCTTCCCCTAAATTTTGCTGTGAACCTAAAACAACTCTAAAGTCTTAATGAAAAAAAAAGAGCCAAGTTACCCATACTGAAGAATTAAGGACGTAATAGAGACAATAAAATAAAATAATTAAAATGGGCAAAAGACTTGAATAGACATTTCTGTAAAGAAGATATACAAATGTCCAAAAAGTATATGAAAAGATGCTCAACATCACTAATCATTAGATAAATGCAAGTCAAAGCCACAATGAGATATCACCTCACCCCCATTAGGATGGTTAATATAAGAAAAACAAAAAACAAAAAATATAAGTGTTGGCAAGGATGTGGGGAAATTGAACCCTCGTTCACTGTTGGTGGGAATGTTACATGGTGCAGCTGTATGGAAAACTTAACAACTACTATGGAGGTTTCTCAAAAAACTAAAAGTAGAACTACTATATGACCCAACAATCTCACTTGTGCATATATATCCAAAAGAACTGAAAGCAGGATCTCAGAGAGATATCTGCACACCCATGTTCACTGCAGCATTATTCACAATAGCCAAGAGGTGGAAGCCACCCAACTGTCCATCAATAGATGAATGGATAAAGAAAATGTGGTATATACATACAATGGAATATTTTTTTAACCTCATTAAAAAAAGAAATTCTGTCACATGCTACAACAGTGATGAAACTTGAGGACGTTATACTATGTGAAATAAGCCAGTCACATAAATACAAATCCTGTCTGATTCCACTTATATGAGGCATCTAGTCAAATTCATAGAAACAAAAAGTAGAATCGTGGTTGCCATGAGCTAGGAGGAGGAGAAATGGCGAGTGGTTTTTCAGTGTGTATAGAGTTTCAGTTTTGCAAGATGAAAAAGTCCTGGAGATGTGTTGCACAACAATGTGAACATCCTTAACACTATGGTACTGTAAGCTTGAAAAGCGTTAAGATGGTAAAGTTTATGTATGAGTTTTTTAACCACAATTAAAATTTTTAATTTAATTAAAAATTAATAACAGTATTAAGTCTTCCAATCCATGAACATGAAATATTTTTCCATTTATTTAGGTCTTCTATAGTTTCTTTCAACAATTTTGTAGTTTTTAGTGTACAAGTCTTGTAATTCTTAAATCAAATTTATTCCTAAGTGTTTTACTCTTCTTGATACTACAAATGGAATTGTTTTCTTAACTTATTTGCATTGTCAACTGATATTGTATAGAAATATCACTGATTTTTGTGTGTTGATCTTGTATCTTCAACCACTGAGTTTGTTTTCAATTGTATAGAATTTTCTATACCTAAGATCATGTCATCTACAAACAAGGATTATTTATTTCTTCCTTTCCAATTTGGAAACACACAAACTACCAAATCTGACTCATGAAGAAATAGAAAATATGGACCCACCTATAACTAGTAAAAAATATTGAATCAATAATCAAAATTCTCACAACAAAGATAATCTCAGGACCAGAAACTTTACTGGTGAATTCTTCTAAACATTTAAAGAAGAATTAACACCAATGTTCTTAGACTTTTCCAAAAAATAGAAGAGGAAGAAACACTTCCTAAGTCATTCTATGAGGCCATCATTACCCTTATACCAAAGCAAGACAAAGAAATCCCCTAAAGGTTTGTTATCATCATGATGTATGGTAATACAAAAGCATTATTTATAATGTGAAGTGATCGTTCTGCCTTGGTTTTTAGATTTTTTCACACGTCTTTCCTGTTAGATTTTGGACTCCTTAAGGACAAAAAAACATGTTTTGCTTATGTCTGCATCCTCCATGACACCCAAAAAAGCACCTCACACTCATTCAGTATTGAGTAAATATCTACTGAATCATTAAATGAATGAATAAATAAATTAATTAAAATGTATTCATATTTTTTAAATCACTTGAAAAGAAAACTACAGACCAATATCACAATATCTATTTGTCAGATAGAACTAGAGAATTGAGGAAAAGGCCTGAAGTAATCTGGTGGAGGTAAAGGCATACTGCTAACTCTGCCAAGTGAAAACAGATGGTTTCTTGCTTTCATATTTTTGAGAGAGGGAGGGAGGGAGGAAGGAAGGAAGCCACCACTCTAATAAGGTCTAGAAAAGTAGCTGCAATTAGAACCACCATAAAAATAAGTATATTTTAATTCATTTTCATTCCCCAAAACCTGTCAGTCTTCTTGCACCTACCAATTTGGAAGGTTGAGGATGTGATAGAAATCACCACTCCTTGAATCTTTTAAGACTTTGATTTCCTTTTTTCTTTAATTGAAATATAGTTGTGTTAATTTCTGCTGTTCAGCAAAGTGGCTCAGTTTCATATATATATATATATATACATTGTTTTTCATATTCTTTTCCATTATGGTTTATCACAGGATATTGAATATAGTTCCCTGTGCTATACAGTAGAACCTTGTTGTTTAGCCATTCTATATATACCAGTTTGTATCTGCTAATCCCAAACTCCCAATCCATCCCTCTCCCCTCTCCCCGCCTTGGCAACCACCAGTTTATTCTCTATGTCTGGGATTCTGTTTCCGTTTCACAAATAGGTTCATTTGTGTCGTATTTTCAATTCCACATATAAGTGAGATCATATGGTAGTTGTTTTTCTCTTTCTGACTTACTTCACTTAGCATGATAATCTCCAGATGCATCCATGTTGCTGCAAATGGCATTATTTTGTTCTTTTTTATGCCAAGCCTTTGATTTCTATGATTTCACCAAGAATGCAATATGGTCTTTTTTTTTTTTTTTTTTTTTTTTCAGCTGCATTGGGTCTTTGTTGCTGTGTGCTGGCTTTCTCCAGTTGCAGCGAGCAGGGGCTACTCTTTGTTGTGGCATGCGGGCTTCTAATTGCAGTGGCTTCCCTTGTGGAGCACGGGCTCTAGGTGCACGGGCTTCAGTAGTTGCAGCACGTGGGCTCAGTAGTTGTGGCTCGTGGGCTCTAGAGCACAGGCTCAGTAGTTGTGGCACACGGGCTTTGTTGCTCCACGGCATGTGGGATCTTCCTGGACCAGGGCTTGAACCCATGTCCCCTGCATTGGCAGGTGGACTCCCAACAACTGTGCCACCAGGGAAGTCCTGCAATATGGTCTTTAATGTTATAATTTGGTAGCAAAGAGAAGTTCCAGGGGCCTCAGCTTGGATTTTCTGACTAAAATGTTCCTTATTCCATAATTCATAGGGCCAACGTGGGGATGTGCCACTTGTTGATAATATCTATTCCAAATATTACATGCAAACTGAGGAAATAACCATGGGGCTGTCTTCAGAGTTTCCATGTGTGAACTTTGAAGTGAATCTCAATCACCTGCAATTCACAGGCAGACTCACTGACATATATACTGCAGTGTCATTCTGGGTCTTTAGGAATTGGAGTAAGATCTGCATGAATGTCCAAGAATCCAAAAGTGCTCCCATTTCACAGCACAGTCCTTTTGAAATCAAGATGTAGCAGGAAAAATAAAGGTCCCAAATACGTCCACATCCAATCAGGATGCAGAATCAGTGAATATGTTAGATTAGATGGCAAAGAAGATAAAGGTTGCAGATGGAATTAGGTTGTAATCAGCTAACCTTAAAATAAAGAGATTATTTGTCTTGGTCCAATGTCATCACAAAGGTCCTTAAAACTGGAAGAAGGAGTTGGAAGAGATAGTTAGAGAAAGAGATACGATGACACAAGCAGGGTCAGAGTGATGCAGTATGTATTAATGCAGTATGTAAAATACAGAAATGTATTTTCTCATAGTTCTGGAGGCTGGAAGTCCCTGCCTCAGGTACGAAAGAGTGAGAGGATAGAGAGAGAAAAAAAGCAGTGGGGACTCTTCCCAAGCTCGTGGGACCACAGTTCCTCGAGGCAGGAAGAAGGTTCTCTTTCCTAAGGATTTTAGGTGCCTGCCCAGCCACCACTGCTGGAGCTGCCACTGTCACCACAGGATTGCCTGGGAGTTTGGCCCAGAGATAATTTTTTTTAAATCAGGAAATTTCCTTTGCTCCCCATTTCTCCTTTTCAGACCACAAAAAGGGAGCTTCTCTTGGAGCTCCTTCTATCTTTCTCTCTGAACCCAGTGTGTAGGTTTGGGTTTCAGGCTGCCCTTGAGTCTAGGTCAAGAGGTGCTGGATGGGTGGAGAAGAGAAAGAAAAAAAAATCCACCATCAGTTTGTTGGTACCTTGTGTTCTAGTTTCCTTCCCAGGTCTGTGTGTTATCATTTATTTTTCAGAGCCCTCAAATGCCTGGTCCATGCAGTCTGTCTACAGTTTTTAATTGCAGTCAGTGAGAAAAGCAGGGTAGAGCGGGCTTATTTCATCTTGATCAAAACTGGAATATGTCTTCTGGCTTCTGCCCTCCCCCTGCTTTAGAGGTTGCTACTTTTCAGTGCCGCTTTGTTGGTTTTTCTTATTTGATGGGCTTTAAATATTAGTGTTCCTCTAGTTTCACTTAGGCAATTTTCTCACTGTATACTCTCTCCCTAGTTAAGTTAACCATGTTCAATACTTAAATTATTATATATATGCAAATATGTCACAAGTTTATATCTCCAGGCTGATCTTTCTTGTTAATTCCACACTAGCATATCCAACTGACTCCTTGATATCTCTTACATATTCAAAATCATGACAGATTCCACATGTCTAAATTACAACTCATGGTTTACCCTTCAACCCCCAAACTTGGTCCTCTTCAAGTATCCCCTGTGGTAGTTAATGACATATCAGCCTTCTTTTTTTTTTGTGGTACGCGGGCCTCTCACTGTTGTGGCCTCTCCCGCCACGGAGCACAGGCTCCGGATGCGCAGGCTCAGCGGCCATGGCTCATGGGCCTAGCCACTCCGCGGCATGTGGGATCCTCTCGGACCAGGGCACGAACCCGTGTCCCCTGCATCGGCAGGCGGACTCTCAACCACTGCGCCACCAGGGAAGCCCTATCGGCCTTCTTTGACACCTGGAAGTCACCTTTGACATCCTCATCTCTCTCACCACAGGAATGGTCAAATACCTACTTGAAGAGCCATCAAAAGTTTATTATATGCATATTTGTATTCAACAGATATTCACTGAGCACTTGGTCCTTCACAAAAAGTATGCACCGAATGTCTTCCCTGCGCCAGACCTTGCGCTAAGCTCTGGGTCTACAGTGGTAAATGAAATTGATACAGTCCTTGCCTCAATGTACCCACAGACTAGTGAGAGAGATATTAAACAAGTAAACCCACAAATTATTATCAAATTTCAAATTGTGCTAAGTGCTTTTAATAAAAGAAGCAAGACAGAGCACAACACTTTAATAAAACTAAAAGGAATTTGGGGTTCCCAGAGCAGAGGATGTAAATGGTGGGTAATCAGATTATGAAGGTCTATGCATGTCATCTTAAAGACTTCAAGCTTATGGTAATAAGAAGCCACTAAGGGATTTAAACGGGGAAGTGACAGGATCTGATTTTTCTGAAGCATAAATCTGGTCATATCATTCATTCAAGAACTGACTCTGTCAGAGGTGGTTTTACCTTCTCTGTCAAATATATTCCTCTTTTTAATGATACCTGACAAGGATCCCTTACCTGAGAATCTATAAAGCTAATGATTGTAATTAGTACTGGTTGAGATGGAATCTAACCCAAATGACAGAATGTACCATTTGCCAATAATGAACTTTAGTATTGCCTGTAATATATGAAACACATTTATATTTATATTCACTTGTTGTTTTTCACAGTAACTTTATGTAACATATCACTGTAACTACTGTAACTCCTAATCTCTTAGCCAAGAGCTACTAGGGAGATATCTGCCAGGGTTCCATCCTGGGTCCTCTTCTGACATCAGGATCATTTATAACCTACTTCAATGACCCATGTCAATATGCTCAGTTCCCTGTGTCAAAGCTGATATACTAATTACTAAGGGTGTTCAGTCTCTGTGTCTTCAGATTCTCATAGCTCATTCTTTGCAGTAAAGATTTCAGCTACTTCTGTAACTCTGGTTCTTCCTGTTTATATTTGGTACCACACATATTATAACTAAGTCTAGGAGGCAGACAATTCATTCTACTCTACTATAAAATCCAGCTCTGCTACTCTAATAAAAGCCTACTATCAAATGTCACTTCAAAATGATTTCGAAATTGCCAGGAAATGAATGTGGTAGTTGGGTTGAAAAGGCTGAGGTATTTAAGAGAAAAAGAATTACTTCTAGGATGAAAACTTCCTGGTCAGCTCTCCCCTACCATCCTAAAACCATCTACTCAGGGCTTGTTTCCATCCCCCACCATCAAACATCTCTTGGCAACAACATCTGGCACCAAATTTGTCCCCTTGCTCCATCACCAGAATTTTGCCATGGGATTATTTCAAGTGTCTCTCTGTGTGGGCTATACATCCAGGAACATGTAATGGAAGCCACAGATCCAAGGGAATGGTCTAAGAGTTAAACAATCCAGAATTCAACGTCCAATACTAAAAGTTTTTAGGTCTTTCATATTTTGAAATTTTTCAAGTAGGTTAACCTTCCTCCACTCAAAACCCTCTCCCCTTCCCTACTGTAGAAGTAGAGGTAGGCAAGTGAGAAGGTACACATGGAGGCAGAAAGAATGGGGGAAAAAACAAAAGGAAAAGGAAAAACGGATAAATTAGAGCTATTCCCACTTTTCTGTTGGAATGATAGGTTTTCACTGGAAATAATGTCTCCCAATGTATGGTCATCTTATAACGTACTTCAGAGTTTCTTGGGGATCTATTTTAAGTGCAGATTATCAGAATAATCTGAAACTATTAGATTATTACTGAATCAGAACATCTGAGAGTAGGGACCCAGAATCTGCATTTTTAAGAAGCAATATTTTCATACAAATAAAAGATTTAAAACAACAAATGTAAATATAGTCTCTGTAATTGTTGGATATTAACAAAGCAATAGACCTCCTTGCCCACGCTGTTTCTTCTTCATAATTTTCACAAATGGTACTTACTTTTCAAATAAAGAAATTGGATGACAGCTGATAAATGTATTAGTTTACCGGATGACTGCTGTAAACAAAAGGTACAAAATAACAGGAACCCATGACTTTGTGAAGTCCATCATCCAATGAAGAAAAAAAGACAAACACACATTAAAAAAAGACCTAATTAGTGTATGGGTGGTATACTGGCATAGAAATGCATACAATTTGTGCAAGTATCTAGGTGCTTAGAAAAGCAAGGTTGACAGCTGAGCAAATCAAGTAGGCACTGCTGCCTTATTCAGGGAGTCAAGAATTTTAATGAAGAGTTTTGAATGAGGAAGGGTAATTAGGGAGCCACTCAGTGTGTAGAACAAGCTCTGGCAAAGAAGTCCAAAGGATAAGGGTTGCAGTTCTGGTCCTACAGCTGTGATGTTGAGCAAGTCTTTTAATTTTTCATTGATTCTATTTCACTGATTCTGTTTTCTCGCTTAAGTAACCAAGGCCAATGTCTATTGTTTCCTTGTTTCTTTATGCTCTCACCTCATTCTGGAAAGGATTTAAGGCAGAAATGACAGACAAGTTTCTTCTGCACCAACATTCACTGACTCTAAATTCATACAAGTTTCCTTCTGGAGCAAATGTGTGATGACCTTATAGCCCCAAACTTCTCACAAGCATAAGACAGAAAAGGCAGAAATTACTACTAAATGCAAATTGGAACCTATTATCGCCCATAGGCAATCACTCTGTATACACCTATCTCACAGCTGTAAGATGAAAGAACTCAAGTTCAAGTCAGTGTTCTAAGGGTGAGTGTATCGTCTTGAATCTCTCTGTTGAGTTCTGCCAGGAGCATACCCCTGGTGAAACCACAGGCCCCTAGTCAGAGATTTTCCTGTATTTGCTGCAAGTATATTTGGCCCAGCACTTTTTTCACAGCATCTTTGACTTCCTTGTTTCATAAACTGTTAAGTTATGGGGTTCAGCGTAGGGGTAAGCACTCCACAAAGCAACGAGATGATTTTATCTATTTCTTGTGAGCCTGACGAAGAAGGCTTTACGTACATGGAGAGTGAAGCCCCATAATACAAGAATACCACAGTTGAGTGAGCACCCCAGGTAGAAAAAGCTTTGTTTCTTCCCTCTGCTGAGCTGATTCTCAGAATACTGGAAAGGATGATGACATAAGAGATGCAAATTAAGAGCATTGGAATGGGCAGAAGGAGCACACTGACCACCAGCATGATCGTGTCCATGAGCAACGACCTTGTGCAAGCTAGCTTCAGCACTGCCAGAATTTCGCACTTGAAGTGATGGATGAAATTCCCAGAGGGGTATCTGCAGGGCGAAGCTGGTTTCCAGCAGGGCTATCAGAGAGCCCATCACCCAGGAGACAGTGGCCATCTGCACACAGACCTGCCTGTTCATGATGATGGGGTATCTCAGCGGCTTGCAAATGGCCACGTAATGGTCATACGCCATCACAGCCAGGAGCAGGCATTGCTCCTGGAGCCCAGAGCAAGGGACAGATACATCTGTACAGCACACCCAGAAAAGATGATGGTTTTCTGGGATGACAGCAAGTTCACCAGCAAAGTGGGAACAGAAGCAGATGTGTAACAAATATCCATGAAAGAGAGATTTCCAAGGAACAAGTACATGGGAGTTTGAAGGCATGAATCCAGGACAGTGATTAAAATAAGAGTGCCGTTGCCCAAGAGGGTTATCAGATGCATTACAAGGCCGAAGGCAAAGAGAACAATCTCTAACTTTGGGTATCTAGAAAAACCTTCCAGGAAAAAAAAACTCCAACTGGTGAGATTTTCGTCTTGCATTTGCTTCCTTTTACCTGTAGTTATTCTAATATTATTCTATTCATTTCATCTGAGGACACAAAGAGAGGGATAAAGTATAATGTTCACTGAGTTAAGAAAACACTTTCGAACTTATTTTCGCTATTATAAGCGCAATTTTACCATAAGAAATCACAGGACAATGTATCTATCAATCTAAGAGGAGGGGAAACAGGTTTGGCCTGTGTCCCTCAGTGGCGGGTCAGCGACTTACAGACGAACCAACCAGAGCTCAGCCAGCTTGGTGTTGGGTCTGAAAAGCAGAATCAGTAGATTAGAAGTCTCTTCAGTTTTCTTTGCCCTTCTTTCAAAACAAAATTTAGAAAAGAGTGAATTTGAAAACAAGAATGAACAAATTTAATATTTGAATCTCAGCTTGTAATCCTTTGCTTGGCACACAGCAGGTTTTCAGTAAAGATTTGAAAGTACTGAGTAATGAAAAATATGAAAGAACATTGAATAAGCTATTGAGCACTAATTAGAAAACTCAGTCAAATAAATGAGGAAAAGAAAGCACATTTGTAAAAATAAAAACCAGTAATGATCTTCAGTGGAAGAAGAGGAGGAATGTTGAAAGGAACAAATAAATGAGTTTTAAACTAACACCTATGAAGTTCTGGGTCTAAATGAACTCTGTCCTTTCCAGCTAACAGCTTAGAGGTCCACACACTTGTTTCAAAAATAACCCACCTCATTTAAACACTATTACATCCCCTGTACAGTTTCATTCATTATTGGGACCCATACCTTTGTGAGTATGTAAATAGTTCTAAAAATTATACCCAGGCAATACTCTTATTATACATTAAAACTCATGAAGATCCAGAAAATGCAGAAATTAAACTCCCTTTAAAAATTATCTTAAAATCTCTTGGCAACAACATGGATGAACTTGGAGGGTATTATGCTTAGTGAAATCAGTCAAAGACAAATACTGTATGATATCACTAATTGTGGAATCTAAAAAATAAAACTAGTGAATATAATAAAAAATTATAGGGCTTCCCTAGTAGTGCAGTGGTTGAGAGTCTGCCTGCCGATGCAGGGGACGCGGGTTCGTGCCCCGGTCCGGGAAGATCCCACATGCCGCGGAGCGGCTGGGCCCGTGAGCCATGGCGCTGAGCCTGCGCGTCCGGAGCCTGTGCTCCGCAACGGGAGAGGCCCCAACAATGAGAGGCCCGCGTACCGCAAAGAAAAAAAGAAAAATTATAGATAATCTAATTATATACAAGACGCTTAAGGTTTCATTTCTTTTTTTTACATTTCACATTATTAACCAAAAAAAAAAAAAAAATTACAAAAACTTACTTTGCTTACGCACTGATATTGCTCTTTATCACCATCAATCTTCCTTTCCCCACTAATTCTTTTCTACTTGCAAATACACCGTTCTTAAAAATTCCCTTCATTGTCATGCTACATATGTAAATGGCCATCCTACTTTTGCTCTTTCTTTCACAGGTAAATTCCTTAGTTATATGGTTTATCTTACAAGAGTCCAGTCTTCACTTTCTCATCACTAATTCAGTCATTATTATCATTTGTCTCCCAGTTCTTCATATTTAAAAACCTGGTCTAAATGGTTGTGGTGAAAATAATAATGGTGTGAGCAATACCTTATACATGGCCCTATAACAGTGGCATGATATTTGTCAAATACTTTTCATAATGTTATATTATTATCTCAACCTCTTCCCCACTGTATTGCATATCCAGGCTATTAGCAAATCCTGTCATTTTTTTTTTTTTTTTTTCTGTTTTAGTCATCAGACCTCCAGCAGCTTACAGTGAGGTACAAACATTATCAGTAACCCTGAATACTCTGAGTATTCTAGAGAACATTTGTCAGTACTACTGCCCTCTGCGGCACCTGAGCATGCAGTTTTTGCTTTTCTTCCTAAAAGCTCCATTTTTACTACATCCCAGTAGTTAGTTCTTACTCATTTGTTAGCTAAGAGATGATTTCTTAGGGACCTCTCTGCTAGATTTTATATTGAACAAATTTCCTACAAAAACTTTATTATATTATTGTAAGAGATGATTTCAAAGAAACAATTTCCTGTGCTATTCTTAAGACTAGTAAAGAAAACACAATTTTTTTTAAACATCTTTATTGGAGTATAATTCTTTATATTGTTGTGTTAGTTTCTGCTGTATAACAAAGCGAATCAGCTGTATGTATACCTATATCCCCATACCCCTCCCTATTGCGTCTCCCTCCCACCCTCCCTAACCCACCCCCCTAGGTGAACACAAAGCACAGAGCTGATCTCCTTGTGCTATGTGGCTGCTTCCCACTAGCTATCTATTTTACATTTGGCAGTGTATATATGTCCATGACACTCTCTCACTTTGTCCCAGCTTCCCCTTCCCCTTCCCCGTGTTCTCAAGTCCATTCTCTATGTCTGTGTCTTTATTCCTGTCCTGCCCCTAGGTTCTTCAGAACCATTTTTTTTTTTTTTTAGATTCCATATATATGTGTTAGCATATGGTATTTGTTTTTCTCTTTCTGACTTACTTCACTCTGTATGACAGACGCTAGGTCCATCCACCTCACTATAAATAACTCAATTGCGTTTCTTTTTATGACTGAGTAATATTCCATTGTATATATGTGCCACATCTTCTTTATCCATTCATCTGTTGATGGACACTTAGGTTGCTTCCACGTGCTGGCTATTGTAAATAGTGCTGCAATGAACATTGGGGTGCATGTGTCTTTTTGAATTATGGTTTTCTCAGGGTATATACCCAGTAGTGGGATTGCTGGGTAATATGGTAGTTCTATTTTTAGTTTTTTAAGGAACCTCCATACTGTTCCCCATAGTGGCTGTACCAATTTACATTCCCACCAACAGTGTAGGAGGGTTCCCTTTTCTCCACACTCTCTCCAGCATTTATTGTTTGTAGATATTTTGATGATGGCCATTCTGACCGGTTTGATGTGGTACCTCATTATAGTTTCGATGTGCATTTCTCTAACGATTAGTGACGTTGAGCATCCTTTCATGTGTTTGCTGGAAATCTGTATATCTTCTTTGAAGAAATGTCTATTTAGGTCTTCTGCCTGTTTTTGGATTGGTTTGTTTGTTTTTTTGATATTGAGCTGCATGAGCTGCTTGTAAATTTTGGAGATTAATCCTTTGTCAGTTGCTACATTTGCAAATATTTTCTCCCATTCTGAAGGTTGTCTTTTTGTCTTGTTTATGGTTTCCTTTGCTGTGCAAATGCTTTTAAGTTTCATTAGGTCCCATTTGTTTCTATTACCATTTCTCTAGGAGGTGGTTCAAAAAGGATCTTGCTGTGATTTATGTCATAGAGTGTTCTGCCTATGTTTTCCTCTAAGAGTTTTATAGTGTCTGGCCTTACATTTAGGTCTTTAATCCATTTTGAGTTTATTTTTGTGTATGGTGTTAGGGAGTGCTCTAATTTCATTATTTTACATGTAGCTGTCCAGTTTTCCCAGCACCACTTACTGAAGAGGCTGTCTTTTCTCCACTGTATATTCTTGCTTCCTTTATCAAAGACAAGGTGACTATATGTGTGTGGGTTTATCTCTGTGCTTTATATCCTGGTCCATTGATCTCTATTTCTGTTTTTGTGCCACTACCATACTGTCTTGATTACTGCAGCTTTGTAGTATAGTCTGAATTCAGGAAGCCTGATTCCTCCAGCTCCGTTTTTCTTTCTCAAGATTGCTTTAACTATTCAGGGTCGTTTGTGTTTCCATACAAATTGTGAAATTTTTTGTTCTAGTTCTGTGAAAAATGCCATTGGTAGTTTGATAGGGATTGCATTGAATCTGTAGATTGCTTTGGGTAGTATAGTCATTTTCACAATGTTGATTCTTCCAATCCAAGAACATGGTATATCTCTCCACCTGTTTGTATCATCTTTAATTACTTTCAGCAGTGTCTTATAGTTTTCTGCATACTGCATAGGTCTTTTGTCTCCTTAGGTAGGTTTATTCCTAGGTATTTTATTCCTTTTGCAATGGTAAATGGGAGTGTTTCCTTAATTTCTCTTTCAGATTTTTCATCATTAGTGTATAGGAATGCAAGAGATTTCTGTGCATTAATTTTGTATCTTGCTACTTTACCAAATTCATTGATTAGCTCTAGTAGTTTTCTGGTAGCATCTTTAGGATTCTCTATGTATAGTATCATGTCATATGCAAACAGTGACAGTTTTACTTCTTCTTTTTCGATTTGGGATCCTTCTGTTTCTTTTTCTTCTCTGATTGCTGTGGCTAAACTTCCAAAACTATGTTGAATAAGAGTGGTGAGAGTGGGCAACCTTGTCTTGTTCCTGATCTTAGTGGAAATGGTTTCAGTTTTTCACCCTTGAAAACAATGTTGGATGTGGGTTTGTCATATATGGCCTTTATTATGTTGAGGTAAGTTCCCTCTATGCCTACTTCCTGAGAGTCTTTATCATAAAAGGTGTTGAATTTTGTTGAAAGCTTTTTCTGCATCTATTGAGATGATCATATGGTTTTTATCCTTCAATTTGTTAATATGGTGTATCACATTGATTGATTTGTGTATACTGAAGAATCCTTGCATTTAAACCCCACTTGATCATGGGGTATGATCCTTTTAATATGCTGTTGGATTCTGTTTGCTAGTATTTTGTTGAGGATTTTTGCATCTATGTTCTTCAGTGATATTGACCTGTAGTTTTCCTTTTTTGTGACATCTTTGGTTTTGGTACCAGGGTGATGGTGGCCTCATAGAATGAGTTTGGGAGTGTTCCTCCCTCTGCTATATTTTGGAAGAGTTTGAGAAGGATAGGTGTTAGCTCTTCTCTAAATGTTTGATAGAATTTGCCTGTGAAGCCATCTGGTCCTGGGCTTTTGTTTGTTGCAAGATTTTTAATCACAGTCTCAATTTCAGTGCCTGTGATTGGTCTGTTTATATTTTCTGTTTCTTCCTGGTTCAGTCTTGGAAGGTTGTGTTTTTCTAAGAATTTGTCCATTTCTTCCAGGTTGTCCATTTTATTGGCATATAGCTGCTTGTAGTAATCTCTCATGATCCTCTGTATTTATGCAGTGTCAGTTGTTACCTCTCCTTTTTCATTTCTAATTCTATTGATTTGAGTCTTCTCCCTTTTTTTCTTGATGAGTCTGGCTAATGATTTATCAACTTTGTTTATCTTCTCAAAGAACCAGCTTTTAGTTTTATTGATCTTTGCTATCATTTCCTTCATTTCTTTTTCATTACTTCTGATCTGATCTTTAAGATTTCTTTCCGTCTGCTAACTTTGGGGTTTTTTTGTTCTTCTTTCTCTAATTGTTTTAGGTGTAAGGTTAGCTTGCTTATTTGAGATTTTTCTTGTTTCTTAAGGTAGGATTGTATTGCTATAAATGTCCCTCTTAGAACTGCTTTTGCTGCATCCCATAGGTTTTGTGTCATAATGTTTTCATTGTCATTTGTTTCTAGGTACTTTTTTATTTCCTCCTTGATTTCTTCAGTGATCTTTTGGTTATTTAGTAGCATATTGTTTAGCCTCCATGTGTTTCTATCTTTTACAGATGTTTTCCTGTAATTGATATCTAGTCTCATAGCGTTGTGGTAAGAAAAGATACTTGATACAATTTCAATTTTCTTAAATTTACCAAGGCTTGATTTGTGACCCAAGATATGATCTATCCTGGAGAATGTTCCATGAGCACTTGAGAAGAAAGTGTATTCTGTTGTTTTTGGATGGAATGTCCTGTAAATATCAAATAAATCCATCTTGTTTAATGTCATTTAAACCTTGTGTTTCCTTATTTATTTTCATTTTGGTTGATCTGTTCATTGGTGAAAGTGGGGTGTAAGAGTCACCTAGTGGGGCTTCCCTGGTGGCGCAGTGGTTGAGAGTCTGCCTGCCAATGCAGGGGACGCAGGTTCGTGCCCCGGTCTGGGAAGATTCCACATGCCGCAGAGCGGCTGGGCCCGTGAGCCATGGCTGCTGAGCCTGCGCGTCTGGAGCCTGTGCTCCACAACAGGAGAGGCCACAACAGTGAGAGGCCCGCGTACCGCAAAAAAAAAAAAAAGTCACCTACTATTGGGCTTCCCTGGTGGCGCAGTGGTTGAGAGTCCACCTTCCGATGCAGGGGACACGGGTTCGTGCCCCAGTCTGGGAAGATGCCACAAGCCGCGGAGCGGCTTGGCCCGTGAGCCGTGGCTGCTGAGCTTGCATGTCTGGAGCCAGTGCTCCACAACGGGAGAGGCCACAACAGTGAGAGGCCCGTGTATCGCAAAAAAAAAAAAAAAAAAGTCACCTACTATTATTTTGTTATTGTCTTGCTAATTGTTTGGCATAGGGTGTCCAGCACTGGAGCTTGCTGGTCATTGAGTGGAGCTGGGTCTTAGCAATGAGATGGAGATATCTGGGAGAGCTCTCACTGATTGATATTACGTGGGGCCGGGAGGTCTCTGGTGGTCCAATGTCCTGAACTCAGCTCTCCCACCTCAGAGGCTCAAGCCTGACAGCTGGCCAGAGCACCAAGACCCTGTCAGCCACACAGCTTTTGGGAAGTCTGAGGTTTTCTGACAGTGTTCACTAGGTGTTCTGTAGGAGTTGTTCTACATGTAAACGCATTTTTGATGTATTTGTGGGGGAGGAAGGTGATCTCCACGTCTTACTCCTCCACCATCCTGAAGGTCCTCTCTCTTCACACCTCTTGTTGCTAGAGGATCCACACTTCTTCTGGAAAGGACATAAATCTGGCAGTCTGACTTCAAGCCTAGCCCATTACCTTTTTTCCCTTTGTGTTTAGTCTGTTTCACTTGCTCATAGCGGGCCCCATGCAGAAGCCTTGCCCCCTGCCCTTCAGACCAGAGTTCCTCGTGAAACGGCTGAGCCAACACCTTAGCTTGGGACGTGCGCTGAAGCTCTTCACAGGACACTCCCACAATTTTTTTAGAATGAAAAATCAGCCCCGTTGCCTGCAACTTGATATTTTCCACTGTTTAGAAATAGTAGCCAAGAAAAATTCAATTCCCTGTCACAAATTCCAATTAAAATATTGTTTATGATATATTTCATAAAGTTAGCTATGTGCAAGAAAGAATGAATGCATCCATGTTAAAAATGTTAAACATAGTACATGAAAGTCAACAATGCAATTCATTTTTTTCAAAAATATTGACTATTGGGCTTCCCTGGTGGCACAGTGGTTGGGAGTCCGCCTGCCGATGCAAGGGACATGGGTTTGTGCCCCAGTCCGGGAGGATCCCACATGCCGCGGAGCGGCTGGGTCCACGAGACATGGCCGCTGAGCCTGTGCGTCCGGAGCCTGTGCTCCGCAACGGGAGAGGCCACAGCAGTGAGAGGCCTGCGTATCGCAAAAAAAAAAAAAAAAAAAAAGTATTGACTGTTACCTCAGTAACTAAAAATACCAAAGTATAACAACTGAAATACTATGTAAATTTAAATCATCTGTTGTTTTGGGGAAACACCTGTTCTCCCTGAACAATTAACAGTTCAGCAGCTATAATACGCACAGGTTTGAAACTTCAGCTCCTTCAGGGATAATGTCCCAAAGATCCAATTATATCAAACTTTTAAAAATTGAGACAGAGTGAACCACAGTTCCCCCAAAATAATTTCAAAGAACTCATAAAAACAGAGTCTTCTACTCCTCCCTGTCCAAGCTAGCTATATCAAGAATTTTTTTCTTGAAAGATTACAGTGTAGAATACTTAACAGTATATAGAGAAAAGGTATCCTTAGAATTCTAAGACATGTATTTTTTTCATTTGTGAAACTACATGTATTTTTTTTTTCATTTGTGAAACCGCTCTCTAGTTTTCAGAGACTAAAGGAAGCAAGTTTACTCGTTAAGTCACTTGTCCCAACAAGTGATCAGAACTTTTATTCAATTACACATATTGAGAGGGCCTTTAAGCAATGGAACACCTCCACCCACACCTTGGTTTCTAAATGAATGCAATTCTCAACTAATAGGAAACATATCGTAGCTCCTTAGAGAAATGGCTGATGCCAAGGCTAGAGCAGGAACAGGACAAGATTAGCTGGGAGTACCTTATTGCACTAGAACATAAGAAAGTATGCAAAGAACAACTGGGATATTTCAAAAGGCTATAGGAGCCCACTTGATGAGGCTCCCATTGGCCAGGTCTGGGAGAGATTATTTCAAGCATCAAAATAAATAATGGTAAAAATGGATTATAGTCCATAGAATGAAATAAGAATGCATGAATTCTTTTAGAAGGAAGGAAGGGAGGGAGGAAAAGAGGGAGGGGAGGGGAGGGAAAGGAGGGGTCTGCCTTACAGTAGCATGCCAAAATATAAACATAGAAGAATGATATAGTTAGAAAATCATCAATCAAGGTTTAGGTTGTTATAGTAATAGATTATCGTAGGTAAAATATTACAGTAGGTAGATGTAAATATCATAGTTGCATAGGTAAAAGCTGGATGAGAGACAGGATATTTACATAATGTCAAAGTATCTCACCACAAACTACTTATTAATTTCAAAAACAAGATGATAATAGCTTTACAGCAGAGAGCCACCTTAACATCACCAATAATGGGACATATTGACTCCACATGCCTCCACTAAGGACACAGTATCACTTCTGTGGGATTCCTCTCAAAAACACATAACCTGAATCTAATCATGAGGGAAAACCAGACAAAATTAAATTGAGGGATACTCTGCAAAATAACCAGCCTATACTTTTCAAAAATGTCAAGGTCGAGAAACAGAAAAACAAAAGGGCTAAGGAAATATTCCAGGAGACTGAAGAGACATGACAGCTAAAGGCAATGCATGACCCAGCATTGAATATTAGACCAGGAAAAACTTAGCTCTAAAGGACATTATTAGGACAATGGACAAAATTGGTATATGGGCTGTGAATTAGATAACAGTATGGTATCAGAGTTAAATTTCTTTTTCTTTGAGTTAAATTTTTTTTTTTTAATTTATTTTTGGCTATGTTGGATCTTAGTTGTGGCATGCAGGATCTTCACTGAGGCATGCAGGATCTTTTGTTGTGGCGTGCAGGCTTTTCTCTAGTTGTGGCATGCGGGTTTTCTCTCTCCAGCTGTGGCGTGTGGGCTCCAGAGCACATGGGCTCTGTAGTTTGTGGAACGTGGGCTCTCTCCTTGAGGCACGCGAGCTCAGTAGTTGTGGCACGTGTGCTTAGCTGCCCCGCGGCATGTGGGATCTTAGTTCCCTGACCAGGGATTGAACCCACATCCTCTGCATTGTAAGGCAGATTGTTTACCACTGCACCACCAGGGAAGTCCCTAAGGTAAATTTCTTGATCTTCATAACTGCACTGTGGTTATGTAAGACAACGTTCTTGTTGTTAAATACTGAAGTATTTGTTATTAAAGTGGCGACTTACCCTCCAACTTATCCTTAAATAGTTCATTAAAAAATATGTTTTCTAACTAAGAATAGAGTTGCCATATGAGTCAGCAATCCCATTACTGGGCATATAGCCCAACAAAACTGTAATTCAGAAAGATACATGTACCCCTATGTTCATAGCAGCACAATTCACAATAGCCAATTCATGTAAACAACCTAAATGTCCACTGACAGATGAATGGATAAAGAAGATGTGGTACATATATACCATGGAATACTACTCAGCCATAAAAAAGAAGGAAATAACACCATTTTCAGCAACATGGATGGGCCTAGAAATTATCATACTAAGTGAAGTAAGTCACAAAGAGAAAGACAAATACCATATATCACTTACATGTGGAATGTAAAATATGATACAAATGAACTTATCTAAGAAACAGAAACACACTCACAGACACAGAGAACGAACTTGTGGTTGCCAAGGGGAAGGAGGGTGGGGAGGGATGGATTGGGAGTTTCAGATCAGCAGATGCAAACTATTATTATATAAACTGGATAAACAACAAGGTCCTACTGTAGAGCACAGGGAACTATATTCAATATCCTGCAATAAACCAAAATGGAAATACAAAAAAGAATATATATATATATATATCTGAATCACTTTCTCGTATAGCAGAAATTAACACAACATTGTAAGTCAACTATACTTCAATAAAATAAAAAAATTTTTAATTTTTTTTACTAAGGTATTTTATTTTTCTTACAGAAATATTAAACTTTTTAGTCACTGAATTATCAATGGCTGCAAGAATCTCCACAATATTTTTATATTTGGGGCACCTAAAATGCCTAATCATAAATATGTTTTTACAAGTTCACTCCGGAGGGGCTTCACCTGTGTGTCACGCCCCCTGTGCCTTGCCAGGAAAACGGAGGTGGAGCGTGGGGACCGGCTAGGCCTCCCAGCGGCTCAGACGCAGCTAAGTCCGCAGAGGCGGGGTGGCAGGGTTCTCAGGAGCGGGTTCCTGGTCCCCACAGGCGCCCTAGCGGCTGGATCGCAGTTTGCATCACCTTCCCCACCGGGAACATGATGACGAAGGTGCAGCCCTACGCGCGTTCGCACAGCCGGGTCCCTGGGCACTGGGACTGAGTATGGCAGGAGGTCGGCCGTCCTGGTGCCCCGGGCTGCACCGAGGCCTCCTCCCCGCTCTACGTCTCCTGCCCCAAAGCAGCCATCACATCCAGGATGGTCGCATCCCTCAGCACCCACGCGCAGGATGCCCAGGGGCCGCTGGACAGCACGTGGGCTGCTGTGTGGCCTGGCGTCCGCGAGGCCGAGGCCGTGGTGGTCGTGCGCCCAGGGAGACCATCGAGGTGAAATTCATACACGACCAGATCTCCCCTAAACCCACAGTACAGAGGATTCCTCCACGGGGGTCAGGGAGATTGTTCGGGAACAAGGGCTGAAGAAGACTTACCAGGGCCGCCAGCCGGCAGATCCCAGCAGGCCGTCCGTTTCTTGGTCAGAAGCTGCCTGCACAACTGGTACTCAGGGCCCAACTCCGGCAAGCCCGGCAAACTGCTGATCACGGGGTTTTCAAGCTATCGCGAGCGCAGCCAGCGTCTTTGGGAACACGCCTCTGGACTAGGTCAAGACCGGATGCAGGGCCGGGAGGCGGAGCAACACCAAACACGGACGGGTGCTCGGACGTCCTGAGGGATGAGGAGCTCAAAGCGTTCTGCAGTGGCATCGTCCCCCTACGGGGCCGAACCTGCCTGGACGTGGCCCTCGTGTTCATCATCTACGATGAGGTAGTGACGCTGCTCAACAAAGGGTGGAAGACGGACTGAGCCCTGAGGGTCTGGGTGGGAAGACTAAGGATCTATAAAAATAGTGATAGGGGCTTCCCTGGTGGCGCAGTGGTTGAGAGTCCGCCTGCCAATGCAAGGGACACGGGTACCTGCCCTGGTCTGGGAAGATCCCACATGCCGCGGAGCGGCTGGGCCCGTGAGCCATGGCTGCTGAGCCTGTGCGTCCGGAGCCTGTGCTCTGCAACGGGAGAGGCCACAACAGTGAGAGCCCCACGTACCGCAAAACAAAAAAAAAAAAAAAAAAAAGTGATAGCTCAAATTGAATTATAGGTTGTTGGCTGGTCTTAGCTATTCTCTATTATTATTCTTGGATAATTGAGCTTTGGCTAATGGGGGAACAGGAGTGGCTGCCAGAATGGGGAGCTTCTTGGTGCAGTGTATTCAAGGAAATCTCTGTCCAGTCATTAGCTGACCATTCAGCTGAGTAGAGACTTCATTGGTCAGGTCCAATAAAGAATTGAGACTTTACAGAATTAGTTCAGGAAATCACTAAAAATAGAACACACCAACAGCAACAAATTCTGGAATGGGAAGGGAATCTGATTTCGATTTGCCACAAATATTATTTTTAATGTCCAGTTTTCAACAACAACAAAATATGATGTATGCAAAGAAACAGGAAAATATGGGCCATATTTAGTAATGATAGAAAGGTCAACCCATCAAGAAGACACAACAATTATAAATATATATGTGGGGACTTCCCTGGTGGCAGTGGTTAAGAATCCACCTGCCAATGCAGGGGACACGGGTTCGAGCCCTGGTCCAGGAAAATCCCACTTGCCGCGGAGCAACTAAGCCCGTGCACCACAACTACTGAGCCTGCGCTCTAGAGCCCACGAGCCACAACTACTGAAGCCCGCACGCCTACAGCCCGTGCTCCACAAGAGAGGCCACGGCAATGAGAAGCCCATGCACCGCAACAAAGAGTAGCCCCTGCTTGCCACAACTAGAGGCCGCAAGTAGAGAAAGCCTGCACACAGCAACGAAGACCCAATGCAGCCAAAAACAAATAAGTAAATAAATTTAAAAATAATAAAATAAATTTTTTAAAGCCTAAATAAAATAAATATATATATGCACCTGAAAAGAAGAGCCCCAAAACACTCAGAACAGAAACTGACAGAATAAGAGGGAGAACTAGACAATTCAACAGTAATAGTTGAAGACTTTAATACTGAACTCTCAATAATTGGTTAAAATAAAAAACTAAATAGGATGCCAACAAGGATACAGGAGGCTGGCACAACACTATAAACCAACCAGATTTCACACGATCTGTAGAACACCTGCCCAACAAAATATACAAATACACATACACATTTTTCTCGAGGACACACAGAACAGTACCTGCTGATTTTATGCCATCAGATTATGCATTGTGGTATGTTTGGCTTCCTTCCCTCCACAGTATGCTTGCAAGATCTACGTTGATGTGGCTGCAGTTTGTCCATTTTTTATTACTATATGATAGTCCATTTTATGATCATAACATACTTTATCCACTGTTCTGTTGTTAGACATTTTAATTGGCTCGCTCCACCTTTTGGCTACTTCAACTAATGTTGTTACGAACCTGCACGTGTACCTTTTGGTTCATGTCTGTGCATGAGTATATACTTAGGAGTGAAAGCAATAAGTGATAGAACACGCTTAAGTCACCTTTAGTAGATTTTTTTTTAATACTTACTCTAGCTTTTATATATTTATTTATTTATTTATGGCTGCATTGGGTCTTCATTGCTATGCACGGGCTTTAATTGCGAGTGGGGGCTACTCTTCGTTGCAGTGCGCAGGCCTCTCATTAAGGTGGCTTCTCTTGTTGCAGAGCACAGGCTCTAGGTGCACGGGCTTCAGTAGTTGCGGCACGCAGGCTCAGTAGCTGTGGCTCACGGGCTCTAGAGCACAGGCTCAGTAGTTGTGGCGCACGGGCTTAGTTGTTCCGCAGCATGTGGGATCTTCCTGGACCAGGGCTCAAATCCATGTCCCCTGCATTGGCAGGTGGATTCTTAACCACTGCACCACCAGGGAAGCCCACCTTTAGTAGATTTTAAGTGATTTCCCAACATGGTATGAAAATTTACTATCAGAAGTATCAGTTTCCTGTTGCTACATAACAAAGTAACCAAAACTTATTGCCGTAAAACAATTGCCATTTTCTCATATCCCATGGAGTCTGGGTCAGGAATTCAGACTATTTAAGGGTAATATTTGTGAGAGACTGTGTAGTGTGAACTTGGTAAGGATTTTGGATTTGAGACTTTCTTTCCTTTAGGCAGGAGTTTATTCAAGCTGCGGTCAGAACTGGTGAGCTGATCTCAGACTAAAAATCTTCGGTAAAACCAATTAAAAGATAGGATACATTCTGTGAGTAAATATTCTTTAGGGATTCAAAGAGAAAGTTATTTTGTCAAGAAATTTAAAGTGTAATATTGGGAGCTACATATAAAAAAGAACACCTAAAAGCACTCAGATTGTATACATTTCATGACGGAATTATGTGAGCAGAAATGTACAGAGGGCCCATGGAGGCTTCTCCCCAGATGACTCAAAAAAGATTCCAAGCACACACTGGAATTGTTGGTGAACAAGGAGGTCTCAAGAAGCCTGATTTTCTAAACACAGAACTTCTAGATTAGCACACTCTTGCATCTGAAAGTTGTTTTGATTAGCCAAAGTCAGGCAGAAGCATAAACTTACAAGTTGTTAAGACTAGGCAGTAAGAACATCATAAATGGGTTTTTTGTTTGTTTTTTTTGTTGTTTTTTTTTTTGCGTTACGCGGGCCTCTCACTGTTGTGGCCTCTCCCGTTGCGGAGCACAGGCTCCGGACGCGCAGGCTCAGCAGCCATGGCTCACCAGCCCAGCCGCTCCGCGTCATGTGGGATCTTCCCGGACCAGGGCACGAACCTGTGTCCCCTGCATCGGCAGGCGGACTCTCAACCACTGCGCCACCAGGGAAGCCCCATAAATGGTTTTTATGCCAGACTAAGTAGGTTAAATTTAATTTTGTGGACAATGGGGAGCTGTTTTAAATAAGTGAGAGCCATAATTTGTTTTATGGCCATAATCAAGGTATAGAATATTACCAACAACTAAGAAGTTCTCTTGTGCCCATTTGCAGTCAGTCTCCCCTGAGCTCATGCCTGAAACTACTGATCTGATTTCTGTCACTATAGTTTTCCTTTTCTAGAATTTCCTATAAATAGAATTATATAATATACAGCCTTGTCACTTAGCAAAATGTTTTATATTTGTATTGGTCATTTCTTTTCATTACTGAGTAGTATTCCACTGTATAAATCTGTCACAATGGTTTATTCACTAGTTGATAGACATTTGGATTGTTTTCAATTCTGAGCTATTATGAATAATTTATGCTCTTCACTTACAAGTTTTTGTGCAAACATAGGTTTTTATTTTATTACTCCTGGGTAAATACTGTGGAGTAAGATATCTGGGTCATAATGCAAGTATATGCTTAACTTCATATGATATACCAAAATGTTTCTTAAAGATGCTGTACCAGGGGGCTTCCCTGGTGGCACAGTGGTTAAGAATGCGCCTGTCAATGCAGGGGACACGGGTTCGAGCCCTGGTCCAGGAAGATCCCACATGCCACGGAGTAACTAAGCCCGTGTGCCACAACTACTGAGCCTGCACCAGAGCCCGTGAGCCACAAATGCTGAGCCCGCATGCCACAACCACTGAAGCCCACACGCCTAGAGCCCGTGCTCCGCAACAGGGGAGGCCACCACAATGAGAAGCCTGTACACTGCAATGAAGAGTAGCCCCCACTCGCCTCAACTAGAGAAAGCCCAATGCAGCAACGAGGACCCACTGCAGGCAAAAATAAATAAATTTATATTTTTAAAAGGATGCTGTACCATTTTGAAACTGCATTAGTAATATATGACAATTCTGTTACTCTATTATATCTGTGCCAATGCTTGGTATTGTAGCTCTTTTTGATTTTAGCCATTTCAATGGGTATCTAGAGGTATCTTGTGCTTCATTGTGTTAGGGAACACAATTTATTAACGTATTTTAACAAATAGTGTGTATGGAAAAATAATCAATACATGTTTCATTATCTATAACTTACAAATACTCTAAAATGCCCCGGTTACAATGGATTGTCTTTTTTTTAAAACAACTTTACTAAGATATAATTCATATACCATACAATTGCCCCCATTTAAATTGTACAATTCAATGGGTTTTTTTTAGTGTGTTCACAGAGTCATGCAAATATCAGCACAATCAATCCTAGAACATTTCACCATCTATTAAAAAAAATTCAACACTGAGAAAGGAGAACCCTGTGCACTGTTGGTGGGAATATAAACTGGTACAGTCACCATGGAAAACAGTATGAAGTTTCCTCAAGAAATTAAAAATAGAACTACCATATGATCCAGCAATCCCTCTCCTGGGAACATATCCAAAGAAAACCAAATGACTATCTCAAAGAGATATATGCACTTCCATGTTCATTGCAACATTATTTACAAGAGCCAAGATATGGAAGCAACCTAAGTCCCCATCAACAGATGGATAAAGAAGTTGTGATATGTATATATACGTATATGTGTGTATATGTATATATATACATATATATACACACATATATACATATAAATACAATGGAATATTAGTCTTAAAAAATAATGAGGGCTTCCCTGGTGGCGCAGTGGTTGGGAGTCCGCCTGCCGATGCAGGGGACACAGGTTCATGCCCCGGTCCGGGAAGATCCCACATGCCACGGAGCGGCTGGGCCCGTGAGCCATGGCCGCTGAGCCTGCGTGTCCGGAGCCTATGCTCCGCAACAGGAGAGGCCCGCGTACCACAAAAAAAAAAAAAAAAAAAATAATGAAATCTTGCCATCTGCAACACCATGGATGGACCTTGAGGACATGATGCTAAGTGAAATAATTCAGACAGAAAAAGACATACACTGTATGATTTCACTTACATGTGGAATTTAAAAAACAAAGCAACTGAACAAACAGAGCAAAAACAGAGTCACAGATATAGAGAACAAAGAGGTGGTTACCAGAGGGGACGGGAGTTGGATGCATGAGAGAAACAGGTAAGGGAGATTAAGAGGTATAGACTTTCAGCTACAAAATAAATGAGTCATGGGCATAAAATGTACAGTGTGGGGAATAAGTCAATAGTAATATAACATCTTTGTACAGTGACAGATAGTAACTAGACTTATCATGGTGATCATTTCGTAATGTACAGAAATACCAAATCATTATGCCGTGCACCAGGAACTAACATAGTGTTGTAGGTCAATTTTACTTCAAAGACAAACAAACTCACAGAAAAAGAGATTAGATATGTAGTTACCAGAGGTGGGGGCTGGGAGGTAGGAAAATTGAATGAAGGTACAAACTGACAGTTATGAGTTAAATAAGTACTGGGAATATAAAGTACAACATATAAATATAATTAACACTGCTGTACGTTATATATGAAAATTATTAAGTGGGGTGTTAAAATCCCCTGCTCTTATTGTGTTACTCTTGATTTCTCCCTTTATATCTATTAAGATTTACTTTATGTATTTAGGTGTTCCTATGTTAGGTGTTTTAGGTGTATGTTATGTATTAGGTGTTCCTTTATGTATTGAGGTGCTCCTATGTTGGGTGCATATATATTTACAATTGTTCTATCTCCTCTTGGATTGATCCCTTGATCCTTATTGTAATGTCCTTGTTTCTTGTCACAGTCTGTTTTAAAGTCAATTTTTCTGATGTAACTATTGCTACTCCAGTTTTCTTTTCGTTTCCACATGCATGGAATACCTCATTCCATTCCCTCATTTTCAATCTGTGTGCATCTTTAGATCTGGCGTCTCTTGTAGGCAACATATATATGGGTCTTGTTTTTGTATCCACTCAGCCACTGTGTCTTCCAGTTGGATCATTTAGTCCATTTAAAGTAATTATTGATGGGTATGTACTTTTGACATTTTGTTTGGGGGTTGTCTTTGTAGCTTTCTTGTTCCTTTTTCTTTTGCTCTCTTCCCTTGTGATTTGATGACTATCTTTAGTATTATGCCTGGATTTCTTTCTCTTTTCTGTGTATCTATTACAGATTTTTGGTTTGTGGTTATTATGAGGTTTATATATAGCAACCTGTATATATATATATGTGATTAAGTTGCAGGTCCCTTAAGTTTGAATGCATTTTAACATCCTTGCATTTTTACCTGCCTCCACGTTTACTTTTTTTTTTAACATCTTTATTGGAGTATAATTGCTTTACAATGGTGTGTTAGATTCTGCTTTATAATAAAGATGCTACGAGAAAACTATTAGAGCTAATCACGTTTACTATTTTTGACATATTTTACAGTTTTGTGTATCCCTCAACTTATTGTGGATATAGATGATTTTACGACTTTTATCTTTTAATGCTCATACTAGCTTTATATGTGGTTGATTTACTATCTTCACTGTATATTTGCCTTTACCAGTAAGATTTTTCCTTTAGTGATTTTCATATTTCTAGTTGTGGGTTTTCCACTCTTTAAAAACCAACTGTTATTCTAATCAAATAATCTGGTACTAGCTTGAAGGGAAAAAGGAGGAAAAGCATAGAAGGGAGTAGCTTAGGCTTTTTAGCTGCTATGAGAGAAAAAGCAAGGTATCTCTCACCTTCAAGCATATCTTCCACAGACTAAAAATATTTTTTTTATTTAATAAAGTTTTATTTTTCAAAATATACAGTTGGTGGGACCTGTTCACGCGTCTTCATCAGCTGCTGGAGCATCTCCACCCTTGGTATTTCTGGTGTAAATTACTTGAGCTCTGTGCTTTGAAACCAGTTTAGTAAGTCCTTTACTAAGGAGCTCCTGAAGGGCTGCCCTGGCCAGGGAACCACAAATCTTCAGTATCTCAGGGACAACAGCTGGAGTTATAACCTTATAGTTGGGTACTTCTTTAGAGTCTGTCTTATGTTGCTTTGTCAAACAAGACTAGGTTATTGAGCTTGTCCCGAACTTTGCCTTTGGACCACTTCTTCTTTTTGGCCTTGCCCCCAGATTTGTTCACTGGGTCTTTGTCTTTCTTGGCTGACTTTCCGGCATCCTCCTTCTTCTTGTCGTCCTTGGGCGACACAGCGAAGCCGGGAGAGCAGCTGCTACCACTGCGCCTCGCTGGGATGTCGGACAAAAAGCCACAGCCTAAAATCTGTTTGGCTATTTACAACATAGGATGTACCTATAGCTCTGATGTTTTATGTGCATAGCCATGTATGTTAATCTTAACCAAAAGCAGAACTGCTTGTTGTTTCTATGTGTTCATCAGGGATTACCTATATCAAAAAATCCAATCTTTCAATGATTGCTTCTCTCCAAGCATTTAACAGTAATTATTCAGGTGCCTTGCCTCTGTTTGTGTTTTGCCTTGGAACTCCCAGACACTTAAGCCAACAATTTCTGCTTGGTAGAAGTAGCTCAGAATACTGCACGCAGTAGGGCTTTTTTTTTTGGTCTTTAAAGTATAACCAGGCAATGCCTTGGAAGTTAACTATTTTCCCAGAGAACCAGTAAAAATTAATGCACCACTTCAAAGCACTGATCATGCAGCTTTTATTTACCACTTAATATCTTCTTGGGCATGGGAAGGATTTTTCCTTTCAAGACTACCACATGCTTAGCTAGCTTAGTACATATTGCAGCGGATTCTATGAAGACTTTGCATATAAAATACAAAAATCTGTTACATATACATCCATTTAACAACAGTTTGTACATTACAATGAGTGCCAATGTCAAAATAACTCCCTGTACTTCGCAAGCAGCATGAATATATTGTGGCAGCAGCAGATAGAAACTTCCCCCAACGGGCAGTGTTCATACAGGCAAATGCTACTAGAGCACAGACCAACAAGGTCACATCTTTTTTTCTTTTCTCTTCTCATTAGTGAACACACAAGTAAAAGACGGAAGGGTAAAGCAATGGGGATTTGGTGGCAATCAGTTTTACTGTGCAGGTACACTGTATTACAGGCAGACACACCGGCAATTGTAAATTAGACACAAACATTAATTAAAGAAGTGGCTGCTCTTTATCACCAAAAAGACAATTTGATACTTTGTTTTGATTTCCAATTGCCAAATTTCAGGTACCTCCTTTTCACATATCAATAGATTTGTGACGATATATATTCCAGGAATAAGGAATTCAGCAGACTCTCTAAATCAGTTGCCTATATGACAAGTAGCACTGAATATTCCTAGGGAAAAAAAATAATAAAAATCTGTTCCACGTAGCTTTGGAAAATGAAGGCCAAAGATATAAATGTTCACGGGTCCTTTTGCCATCTGTTCACTAATATCAACATTCCACAATGACAAACTCTCAGTTATTAACTCTTTTAAATAAATACGTGTGCCCATGCACACCAACACAAGCTGCATTGGGAGACCATAGTTAACGTTACTAGTTGTACAAATGACTTGGCTGGTCAAGATGAAGGCAGTTAAGTGTAAAACTTAGAAATGTGCTTAGAAAACTAAAACAAATTAATTCAACAGCACTAAGCACTAAGGTTCAAGTATCTTAGCACCTCTCTCAGCACCATGGGAAATTCCCAATATTGAATAACAAAAAGTTTAAAAAGCATAAAATCTGATGAGGTTTTAAACTTGATACAGGCCAAGAGCACAATTCTTGCCCCTGCACTCTTACCTTCCAACAATACCTGACCTACATGGCACTCTTGCCTAGGAAGAGTATCCCAGGTACTGTAAATGAAAGTCAGAGAGCACTTCACGGATGGGGAAATACAGATCTGGAAAACACCAAGTCCTATGAGGACGCAAGCTTTCTGAAAAACACCCAGAGTTGATTTTTTATCCCCAAGCAAACACCACTCTCAAGTGGAAGTCCACGATAGTTTACTTAAAATTCATGATGCTACTAAAACTCACAATTATGTTTAGTACCAGCTAAGAGGATGTTTTGGTAATAAACACTTAAATTTTCATTTGTAAACCCCTTTTCCAAACAGAAGCAACCCCAGAACACAGCATATGCAGCTAGGTTTAGGTACTATCTATGGCAGTGTTTTTCAAACTGAATAACAACCCATTTATGAGTCAGGAAATGAATTTAGTGGGTCTGAAAGAGCATTCAAAACGGTGGTGGGGAGTTGGCGGGGAGGGATCAAAGCAGATCACACATAGGAATGTACCATTTCACAAAACATTTTATTTCAGTTAAAGATTTTATATTCGTTCTTTGTTTCTCTCTCCCTCCCTCCCTCCCCTCCACCCCACACACATTGCTCTGGGTCATGATGAAAAAAGTTAGTTTTACTATGGGTCACAGTCAAGAAAATTTTAAATACTTTGGTTAATAGAGACCACAAAAAATAATAACACGGAGTTTCCACCCTGGTGTTAATGTCAGTAAGGGGTCAGTATTGAGTGTAAGCCAATTTTGTGCTTGTAATCCAAGGTGAGCTAGAGAGTTCTCCTTTTACTTGAATAAACACTTGTGTTAAATTTGTTTTTTCCCCTTACCCCACATCCTCAGGCAGGGGCCTGAGCAGCATAAGGAAAAGAAGAAACCCTATAGCTGCAGTTATTTACTTTGAATGGTATCAGGTTATTCCCAGATAGCTAATTAAAATGCTTTCCTTTCTATCCCATAGTCGTGACCGTAAGCATAAAAGTGGGTAGAAAATTTTAATTTGTCTTTACAGTTTTGAGATTATAAATGGTCTAAACCAAGCAGTCACGATTTCGTTGTTGGCTTGTGTTTTGCAAAATACGTAAGAGACAAAATGAACAATCTTGTCCTCATCTACCTTCATCTGCTTATAAAAGGAGGACGATTACATGGAGACCAAATTTTCCCTCCCTCTCAACCTGTAAGGTTGGTAGATAATCATTTTCTAAAAACCAATCATCTAAACAAATGACAAGACAATGTTCAACTTCTGCATTTCAAGCATCCAGTGGTGCTTACATCATGGGCCAGTTCAGTTCTGGTGCCAGGACTGCCGTACCATCTCATCTTGGGAGTTTCTCAGGTCGGCCAGGGTTAGCACTGATTAGCAGCAAGTTGTAAGAGAAAGTGTCCTTGGGCAGGCCATCCATCACACAGGTTCCAGCCTCGGCACAGGCCTCCGAAAGGAAGCTACGTCATCTCATAACCTGTTTCTTCAGATGTAAAGAAGGGGGTTAAACTAAGTAGTCGATACAGCCCCTTCCTGAAATAACTTTTTAAAATTTGGATGCAGTTCTAAGATTTTTATGCAGCTTCCTCTGCAACTTTGTCTATTCCTTTATTAACACCTTTAGCTCTTTCAACAGCTATTTCTGTCAGTTTCACCTACAACCACCTCTCAAATATCCAAGGTTCCATTTAGTTTATTCAGCCCAGATACTTTTAAAACATCAAGTAAAATAAAGCTAATAAAGAACAAAATTTAAGGCATTTTTTTTTTATTTCAGCCAAGGAATGATGCATGCTACAGATTAATCTTTACTTTCCCCCACAAAGAATACCACCATTTCAACCCCCAATGAACATGGCACTTGTTTGTTTCTTCCCCTTCTAATTTATTCCAGATTTTCAAGTGTTTTCTTCAGTATCGATGCTTTCTCCTGCAGCTCAGGTCTGCTGTCTGTCTCCATAGTTGCTAAAGACTCAATCAGGAGCACTCTGCATTCAGATGTCAAACTTTCCCACTGTTTAGATTCTGAATGGAAAGAGAAAGAGCAACAAAAGAATCCTTACAGAAGAAGCAAGCAGAGAATCCAAAACTATTCTTTTCTGCTTTCCTTCCACATATCCTATCCCCAAAATAAATGCAAAGCAACCCCGTGGTAACAGTTCTGTATACAATGATCACAGGTTTAAGAGTTGTCTCCAAACCTAATTATTGACAATAACCTGAGGGCCAATCAGGGAGTTTCATCCTCTGTCCCCAGAGCTGGTGGGACAAAGAGAATGAAGGGAGCCTGAAGCCAACTGGGAAGCAGGAAGGGCACACAGTAACAAAAAAGCTATTTCAGCAACTGAGCTGAATATATCTTTGTAAGATATGCTCAGTAAAAAAAAATCCTCAATAAATTTCATAACTGCAAAGACAGTTTGAACAGATGACACTTTATTACTCCTTTAAGAAAAGCATCAGAGAACTGCAGGCATACTCAAACTATTAGAAATTCATAAAGTACATCAGATCCTAAGTCTGCTTATGAGGTTCTGATACTTGCTGGTGGTGTGGTTTCAAGCACGTTATTTCACTGTTTAGCTTCCTCTTCCTCATCTAGAATAGAAGATATTCATACATATTTGGCAAACTGTAAGAATTTAGAGATATATCTAAGTGTCTAGCTCTTCTACTCCAACAAGGAAAAAAGGGATTATGACACACGTAGTGTTGCTGAGTCTAAACGGCCTGTTTTATGGAGCCCTGAGAGAGGTGCTTTAATTGCTAAGCAAAGACAGAGACAGAAGGAGAAACAGCAGATACACAATGCTCTAGAGCAAAGTGTTCCATATTCCCCATTCTTCATCCACGTGGTTAAAATAATAAAAAGAGGAAAATGAAAAAAGAAAAGAGGCCTCCTTTTGAAATCAGTAACAGATATACCACTGGAGAAAATGCTAACAGTCTTCTTTTACCAGTGATAGAACAGACCATTAGACGAAATCTGCTTCTTTGTAAGACGGTTTAGAAAAAGGAAAACAGAAAAAAAAAATAGGATTAAGAAAACTGCTATCAAATTTGATAACTCAGGTAGATAATTGTTAAATGTTCTCCTAACTCCACTTTTCAGTGTGTCATTCTGTTTATTTACATGTGTATAGTGAGCTCTGTTCTGCCACTGTCAGCCTCTTGCTGTAATTAACCAAGATTAACTCAAGATTCACGATGGAAACCAAAACTTCATTGAGATAACCACAGCTTCATACTGCATTAAAAGTACATAAAATAAAAGAGTACCGATTTAACACTTCATAAAATTGGAAGGTTTTAGCTATGTATATTCCACTTCCATGTACAAATATATTAATTTACATTTTGGAGTATATGCTTATTAAAAACAAAAACAGAAAATAAAAAAAATTCCTAAAACCTATGCCATAAAGTCTTCTGGCTTTCCTGTCCTCCAATGAGAAGTTCAAGAACTCACCTTCAAGTTTTTTAAGCAGCAATTCTATCACAGATAAAGCTTCTGTTCTCACAGATGAGTAGGTCTTATTTTCTAAGAAGAAAATCATATAGATCACATTATTTGTTTTATATGCCTTACAAACAGAACATCTAAGATTAAGTTAGTGTTAACGAAAGAAAGATGTTCGGAAATTATAAATGCAGGGAAAGATACATGTGCTCCTAAGTGAGCGTCCCTTAGCCAATTATCATCAAATACTTGAAATGTGCTATATGTCCACATTCCTTACTTAAAAAAAAAAGCTGTCAGCCAAATATACCAATCTCCGTAACAAATGGCAATATTTAAAGGACCCCTTTTAGAAGTCGACTTCACAGGATGCCTAAGAAAGGTCTTTAGGTTTGCAAGACCTCTTCATTTTACCCAAGAACATTACATCACCCAGGGGTAAGGCCAACTCAGGGACACCCGGCTGCGACCCGACCCTGGAAAGACTAGTTTCTCAGCTGCCAGTTATTTATCCAAAGGCATGTGGCCACCTCCAAGAATCACAACTGAAATACGCTTCCTTGGTGTCTACTCTAGACACTGCATCTAGTTCACAGTGAAACTGTTTACTGAAAAAACTAACACTCAACCAGACCCAAGACAAAGGAAGCAAAAGATGAGCTTGTAACAGGCTGTCATGCTACGAAGTACGCAAATGCTTGGAAGAATGGTGGCGAGACAGCAACAGGACACGGGAGACAGCTCGAGAGGCTTCCACTGGCCAAATCTGGGATAATTTGAGCAACAAATTAATTAAGGAAAATAATTATAAACAAAGGGGAAAATAAAGGAATCCATGAATCAATATGGATAATAGATAAATAAAGAGTTCGAGAGAGGGAAGGACCTTGCTTATGGGAGGATGCCAACTGTCAAATGGTAAATGTGGAAGAAGTGCTAGAGTTGGAAAATCATCTTAGTAAAAGCTGGTTCAGGAAAAACCCATCAATGCATGCTAAGTCTAGAGGAGACACTTTGAAGAGGAGCAGTATATGTGCATGGGCTTCAAGTGTCTTCTCCCAGACTGCTTAATAGACACAGTTCTGAAGAGGAGCGGGTTATCTGAATGGTCTTAAAGTGTGTTTCCACAGGCTGCTTATCAGACAGAAGGGGGGAAAATAGTAACCATACAGCAGAGGAAATTGACTAGTACCTTGACCAGGTAATCAAAATTAACACTGCCAACGAGGGCAGGTGGACACTGTGTGCCTCTTGATGTGAGAGGACATAACATCACTTATAGAGCAGCCCTACTGGGAATGCATAACCTGGATCTCATCACAAGGAAACATCAGACAAACACCAAATGAGAAACATTCTAGTTTTAAATGGGGGGAGGGGGAGGCTTTTCTTCAAAATCGTCAATGTCACATAAGACAAAGAAAGGCTGAGGAAGTGTTCCAGATTAAAGGAGACTACAACGGTATGACAACTAAATTCACTAAATGATTACGGACTGGATTCCTTAATGGAGGAGAGGAAAAAATTATATAAAGAATATTACTGGGGCTTCCCTGGCGGCGCAGTGGTTGAGAGTCTGCGTGCCCATGCAGGGGACATGGGTTCATGCCCCGGTCCGGGAAGATCCCATATGCCGCGGAGCGGCTGGGCCCATGAGCCATGGCCGCTGAGCCTGTGCTCCGCAACAGGAGAGGCCACAACAGTGAGAGGCCCCCGTACCGCCAAAAAAAAAAAAAAAAAAAAAAAAGAATATTACTGAGTCAACTGAAAACCTAGAATATGAATGGTTAAAAAATATTGCATCAATGTTATACTATCTAAAGTTGGTATGTAAAAGAAGGCACACTGAAGAATTTAGGAGAAAAGCGGCAAGATGTAAGCAATACACTTTCAAATGGTTGAGGAAAAAGTATGTATACAGAAGTGCAAGTAATAAAGTAAGTGGTGCAAAATGTTAACAGGTGACTTTGGGTAAAGGATATACAAGTATTACATGCATTATTATTGTAACTTTTCTGTAAGTTTGAAATTATTTCCAATTACAGGTTTTTAAAAAATACTGGTCACAAAGGTTTTTCTAATCTAGGTGTTGAAATCCTAAATTACAGTTCCAGATTAATACATTCCAGTTTGGGGGCACATATTGAGTATATTAAATAGGAGAGTTCAGTAGTTGTTCCATAAATGTAGTTCCTAGCACAAGGCAGGGAATGTTTGAAGCTTAACTCCTTGAGCTTTAAAATGAACACTCCTTATCTATGTCAATTTACCACTCACCTAAAGAATATGTGATTGATTTACAAGTTTCAAGGAGAATTTCAGCCAGGGCCTCAGGATCTGCATGTTCTTCTTCTAAAAGCATTAATCTGTACAAATCAGAAAGCAAGATACAAATATTAGTTATTAAGAAACATTCCAAAACCTTTCTGGCACAAACAATTTCTATCTGTATATATTGCTTTATGATGTCACTTTAGCTTTTAGTTTTAAAATTTAAAAGAATTCCACTGCAGGAGAAACTAACACAGCATTGTAAGGCAATTATACTCCAATAAAGATGTTAAAAAAAAGAGAGAAAAATTCCACTGATTATATATAAAATGCTAAGGGGTAGGGGAAGGTTAAATAAATGACTGAACTATGAAGCAAATTACCCCTGAAAAAAGGCATTCATTGACTGTAAGACTCCCAGCTGCACTTTCCATGTGCTGAGTTTTAGCTGGTCACACATCAGTTTGCAAAGCTCTTGACGATAACAACCTGGAAAAAAAGAATGGGGCAGAGCAGGACAGAGCATGTGAAGGAGCAAGAGACAGAGCAAGTGAGGGGAAGACAGAGAGACAGAGAGAGACAGGGACAGAGAAGGATAGACGGAGAGAGAGAGGGAAGGGGAGAGGAAAAATTAAAACAACAAATGCCTTAAATTAAAGCCATGACATTTCAGAAACACTTCAGCATGACTTTATGCCCAATTCCCACAAACTTCCCTGATCAGAAACCCCCCCTCCCCCCAAAATCCTATATATCTGTTCGTAAGTGTTCTTTGTCAAGGCAATATCCTTTTCTAAGGAACTGACACAGAGTCTAAACCACACTGCCTTTTCCCCATAAAACACCCTGAATGACAGCCAAAGAGAGCAGAACTCTGGAGGCTCACAAGCTTCTGCATGCTGTAGGCTTAACAAGAGTCAACGGTGCTTTATCCAAACCTGTTATGCCAACTGCACTTGTTATTATAGTTATACAATTAACATTATGCTAAGTGATGAAACAGGAGTATAAAACTCAACAAAGTAGTTGTTTTTTAAATGCTGCAGAATTTAGTACGGTTCACAAATGTAAAGATGGATGAGGGTAAAAAATCTAGAATTCTGCACTTGAATTGCTTCCTAAGAGACTGTAATTTCTTTCTCCACTATAAAGAAACAAAACCAGAAACTGAAGACGATACATTATGAGTAAGATGTATACGAGAAGCCAGTGTGGAACGAATCCTCAAAGGCCCTGGCCCTTCCCCCAGATGACAACCAATCCAGCAAATGTACATTTCTGTTCCGTATACTAAAACTGCTTTGTGTATGTATCATCTTTTTATATAATTCCCTACTTTAACTTCTTCTACCTATCAAGCAAAAGTTAGTAGTCCTAATGATGTCAAATAAGTGGACTTCCACTGCAGTCCATAACACAATACCAAGAAATAAGACCTCTTACAAATCTGTATCTTTTGGAAAACCCTCCCTATACATAGCAAATATACTTTCTGAAGTTCACACAAAGGATGGCAAGGCTCAGAGACAATCTTTGAGTCTGATTTTAGAAACCTCCAATCACAGTCAACAATACTTTTCATAACATTCATGAATAATAAGATGTAGGATGCCCTGCAGGAACCAACACAAGGCAAACTCCTACTAACTACAACCCAATCCAACAGTAAAGGTTTACTGTTTATTTACTTAATCCTTTGGAAAGATATGTTCAATTCTGAAAAACTCGCAGAAAGTTTCAAGTTTCTCAGGGAAATACAGATTTCATTTGCTTATTGAAGGTTTGGCAACAAGGCCATTAATTCTGAGATGAAGAGACCCCACTAATAAGTTCTGTGGATTCCTCTGAATACAGCACCATAAAGAAGAGTGAAAGAATTCTTTTTGTGGTCAAACTATCTACATAAAATGTATCATGGTTGTTATGGGCTGAGCTGTGTCCCACAGACTCTCATGTTGACATCCTAACCCCCAAGTACCTCAGAATGTGACTGAGTTGGGAGACAGGGTTTTAAAGAGACCATTAGGGTGGGCCCTAACCCAAGACGACAGGTGTCCTTATAAGAATGTACTGGACACAGAGACACGGATGGCCATTTACAAGCCAAGGAGACAGGGCTCAAAAGAACCAACACTGTTGACACCTTGATCTCAGACTTCTAGTCTCCAGAATTGTGAGAAAATACAGTTCCCTGGTTGAAGTCACCCAGGCTGTTGTACTATATGTTACAGCAACCCTAGCAAACAAACAGTCAAAGAGATTATCTGCCAGCGCAGGAGTAAAATTTATACTGGATGATTCTCGCCGTTCATCAGTCGGGCTCTACAAGAAACGGCAGCTATAACTCGTCACACCGAGCACCTTCGCTGTCATGAAGTAACCCCTGGCCACAGCACTTCTTCAAAGGCAGGTTCTGCTGCTTACGTTGGGTCTCCACATTTCGGGGCCAGGCTTTGCCCAGGCCCTCAAAGGCTCCCAGCAGAGATTCCAGCTGGAGCTCCTTTTCCTTCTCATTCTCATCTTCATTTTTGGTTGTCTGGACTCCAATGCTTTCAGGTGAGTTCTAGGACATGTCAAAAAAAAGGAAAGCAAATTTTAATTTTTTTTTCCTTCAAAGTTACAGGCATACTATTAAAACAATCAGGGTACCAGAGTAGGAGATGTTAACCAAGAATTAAATGCTACAGTCTCTACCATGAGTTTTCCTATTTGTGAAAAGATTTTGTAACAGGAGTACTACACCGCTCCAATAAATTTCGGAAATCCTCTAAAGGAATCTGTAAGCAAAGGTGAAAAAAAATACCATATATGTAGTATTTTGAGCACAACATAAAAAAGACCTGCATTTGAATCACAGAATTAAAGGAGGAAGAACCCAGTAATAATCTAAATCCAAACTCCTTCTTAATAAGATATGGAAACAGGCAGAGAAGTGACTTGTCCAGCAAGCTGATGATACAGACTGCCAAATCCATACACTATCATTATGTATGTAACAGAAATTTTTTTTGATAGTTAATTATTTTACTTTGAATTTATTTTTCTCACTGTTTTTATTTTTTTTACAAATCTTTATTGGAGTATAATTGCTTCACAATACTGTGTTAGTTTCTGCTGTACAACAAAGTGAATCAGCCACATGCATACATATGTCCCCAGATCCCCTCCCTCTTAACAGAAATTATTTAAACAGCTTTTTTACAACAGCAAATTCGCAGCAACACAGGAAACAGAATGAGAATGCTATTTAAAAATTTTCATGTTTCACAAAAAAGTAAGTAGGTAAACCATACTCTTCTTTCTTTGAACCAGTGCCCAACCTTTAAAAACGCGCACTTCATTTTCCAAATGAAACCAAAGTCTGCTTTTGATCAAAGTCCCCCAGCATGTGGCAGAGTCTATCTTCTCTCTGGGGTGCCTGGGGTGGCTGCAGCACACGCTTTCAAGGCAGAGCGTATCAGAAGCAAGACAGGGACTGTTCGCCCACTCCAACACCACTTTCGGGAACTCACCGCTCCCACGGCCTTGAGGTTCCCGGCTCACAGGATGAAACCCTTGCAACAAACTCATCATTCTGCTTTTTTAAAAAAACAAAAAACAAAAAACAGCTACCCTTCTCCCACGGAGGGGAAACGGATACCTAGAATGAAGACTACTATTCCCAGCCTCACCTGCAGCCAGGTGTGGCCACCCGGCTAAGCGCTGGCCAGTGGGATAGAAGTGAAAGGGCCTTGTAGCAGCTTCCAGGAACTCTCCTTAAGAGAGAACTGACATACCTACTTTGATCCTTTCTTCATCTCCTCTGCCATCACCCACCTGGAACGCAGATACACGGTGGGCCGTGAAGACAATGGCCACACCCCAGGGAAGGCAGAGCCGGGAGCTGCAAAGAGCCAGACTCCCTAAACTCTCCTGTGAGAGACTAACGTCTACCTTGTGTGAAGCCATGGTATTTGGGGATTTTTCTGCTATATGCAGCTACATGAACCCTCCTAAAATATTCAAACAGGACACAGGAAAATCTCTTCCTTCTTTTTTTTTTAAATTTAAAAAAAATTTTTAAAAGTATAAACCAGACCTGAAAGGATATGGCGATCATTACCTTCTTGATGAGAGGTATGACAATGTCAGCAAACTCCTGGAATCTGTCTTCTTTGGTGGCCTTTAAGACATCCCCTGCACAGCTGATTGCTGCAATCTTGTATTTGGGATTCTCTTTGCAACACTCCTTCAGAACAGCCTGGAGGATTTCACTGGTGCCAGGCTGACTGGGCACAGGCTTCTCCAGCTCTGCACTGCAGGATCCATACAAAAGCATCACAACAGTTAATAAAGGCTGCAGCTTTCAGGTGCAGTGTAAGAAATGGCATCTTCACTGAAGGAACATTTACCTGCAAGCTGTCACCACACAGGCAATGGCTTTCAACAGTTCTTCCTAAAGGGTTGAAAGATGAGGAAATACTATTAAGCAAACGTGTCATTTACATATGCTGTACATGACTATAATTACCTCATAAATTTTTAAAAATTATGACAACAAAAATTAACCAGAGTCACCATATCTTTGACACACTTAACTGTTTAACAAGCACATCCACAGAGTTTTACTCCAACCACGGAAGCAGGGTAACTGTCTTCCTCTCCATTTCATAAAGCCTAGAGAACTAACTTGTCCAAAGTCACAGAGGCAGAAGCGTCAACAATGGAATCAGAACTGTGTCTGACTCCTAGACCCGTACTTCGTCTACTGTTCTGAACTGGCCACTACTGGCTTCTACCACGTCAACCAGACTGTACGTGATGCCACAGTCTCGCGCTCCCCACTGAGTAGTCACTGTGTATAACCCACCATCACCCTTGTATAAAAAATGACTTTTACTAACTCAGAGGCCCCAGAGATGGGCATCCTCAGCCCGGGGTTTAGCCACAGCTTGCCTTGCTACTCAATTTCACATGTGCCCAAATTCTGATCTGTTCATGAGGTCAACAGGGACAAAAGGGTGACCACTTGGTTTAAGACTTCTCTTGGAAAGATGAACATGATAAATAAAAATTAACCTCCAGCATTACTGTGCAGTATTCAAGGACACATGGGTTATACTTTGATGAAATATCACATTTAATCAGGCAAAGTTTACCCAAAGCTTCCCAACTGCCTAGGAAATCTGCTTTACAAAAACAACCCATCTGATGTCCCACAAAACAACATTCTAATTTTTATAGAAAATGAAAGATGAAGTCATAATCCTTTAAGGATACCTTAAATTTAACTGGGCATGAATGGTTCCTTTACCTTTCCTGCCCATGTTCGTCCAGCCAGGCCTTGCAGTAATGCGGTCAGTATCATTCCCAGATACGGAGGTACCAGGGAGCTGGTTTGTTTTGCAACTGATGCCATGGCAATTGCACCCTGGGCTTTCATTTTCCAGGACTGAGACTGTAAAGCCTTCTGGGTGATAGTAATCAACTCCTGCAGGTATAACCGAATGCCACCAAAGGAACCTAAAACAAAATTAAAAGCAACTCTTAAGTGACCAAAAATTATATGTGTGTGTGTGTGTGTGTGTGTGTGTGTGTGTGTGTGTGTGTGTGTATATGTGTATATATATATGTAATCTAACTGATTTTTCTTTTCTAAGTCTGGAATAAAAGTCAGTGACCATCAATCTAAAGCAGTGATTCTCAATGGTTACATCACATCACTCTCTGCAAGGGAGAGAAAGTGGGTGGTGGTGTGAGAAATCTTGACAACAGCAGGACGTTATGAACTTGGATATGTCCACGGGAGGACTCTCGTCCATTAACGTGTGTCAAGATGGAGAGCAGAGTGGAGAAGCACTACTCTAAAATAATACTCAAGGCAACACGAAAATCACTGTTCATTCTCAACTGAAATAAGCAAAGCTCTGCATCGCTTGGGCAGTTTCTATTCTCTCATATGGGCAGCAATGAGAGCTCTGAGCGCCAGCCTGAGAACTTGGAAATGTGGATGGGCTGAGAACCCAATGGGACACACATTGTTAAGGTCCCGGGAAAGTAACTACAGAAGTTTATGAATAAAAAAATATGAGTTAAAAATTTCAACTGTGGTTCTTAAGAAACAGGTTTAATTCACAGGCACTGTTTACTAACCAGGTACATTTTCCTGCCACACTTCAGTCCATAAATTACATTCTTCTTTTTCTGCTTTCTCCTCATCAGCAATTTCATGCATGCCTAGGAATGCCAAAGGCAGAACTTCTTTGGCATGGTTCTTCAGTACATCAGGGCTGTACCGTCCAATAGCATGAACAGTCAGAGCACAAGAAGTCTTGTAGATGGGTTCTAAAGAGAAGTAGAAAAAAACAATCTTTATGACACTTACTGTGTTTAGGGTAACTGATCAAAACAGACCACTGCTCTGGGCTTCCCTGGTGGTGCAGTGGTTGAGAGTCCGCCTGCCGATGCAGGGGACACGGGTTCGTGCCCCGGTCCGGGAAGATCCCACATGCCGTGGAGCAGCTGGTCCCGTGAGCCATGACTGCTGAGCCTGCGCGTCCGGAGCCTGTGCTCCGCAAAGGGAGAGGCCACAGCAGTGAGAGGCCCGTGTACCGCAAAAAAACAAAACAAAACAAAACAAAAAACAGACCACTGCTCGACTTGTACCACAGCAAAACAAACCAGTAAAATCAATCAGAAATGTTCCTAGCAAACCACATAAAATCAGAAAGGTTAAGACCTGATTTGTATTGTTTCATTAGGTTGTTTACATCTAACTTAACAATAATTTAAGTAGGAAGAAAAAAGGTACCTTCTTTCTCCATATACCAGCCATTGAGTTTCTGCAGGAGTTTCTCCGTGCTGCTATCCCGTGACGTCTGGAAGAGAAACAATCCTGGTCAGTTCTTCATAATTATCAAAGTATAATTACTTAACTAAGTAAGAAATTCAACTCACCCGAACTAAATGGCCCATGGCAAATGCACAGGATTTCTGAATTACACCATTCCGATCTGTCAGGCCACTAAGCAAAGCACTCATGAGTTTACCTAGTGGAAACAAAGAAGAAAAATCTGATACTTGGCTGACCAAATGCTCTGCTCTGTTCGTAGGACCAAAACAAACTTAACCCTATAATTAATATCTGATTTATTCCATAGTAGTCTAGAACCCTTGCATGTTACATTTGTATATCCATTTGCTTCTCTTTCCCTGGTATAAAATTAAAAATTACTCTGTTATTAATTAATTAATCTAGACTATTATGGGGACAGTTGCAAAAACAAGAGTTAGGTACATGAAGTTCATCAGCCCCATCTAGAAGCCAATTCAAGAAAAGAAAAATGCTGATGTAAAATTAAATATAAATGGTAATAAACCATTTATACAGTACAGAATAGCAGATACTCTCACCTCCTTATACCACCAAGAAATAAACACTTATAAAACAGTAAAAACTTGCTAAGCTTGATCATCCTGTACCTCTTGCAAACAGAGATAAAGGTAGAAGTGGGAGAGTTTGAGGGAAGAAAAAGTACACGATACCACAAGCATGTCTGAATGATCACTGTTTTTCCTTTTAAAACCTTGTCATACAAGACATGGCCATACAAAAACATCACCCCAGTGGTTTTGACAAACTCACCTGAGTAAGGTGTTAGGTCCTGGGGACACTGAGTGGTTAATGACACAATGACACTGGCACAGCCTCCCTACAGGGTTACAAAGGCAAAGGTCTAAATTTGATGGTCACAATGTTCTATCAAACCCTTGGTCTTAGGAGTCAAAGATTTAAAGAAATACACAAAGCCTTACAGCCCCTCCAAGATTCTATCTAGAAAGAGTAAAACTCTTATTTTAAACTATTAACACAAAGATTTCCTTCAAGACTTCCTATAGAGGTCTTGCTGCAAGTATACACTGCTCTCATACATTTCAAGCTAGAAGGAGACTCGTACAATCTTTTGGGAGGGCAACATGTCATCCTGTCCATCCTTGTTCTAACATTTCCCATTCTAGGAATTTAACCAAAGGAAGCAGCTTCAGATGTGTCCAAAACCATTCATCACAGCGCTTTGTTTAGTATCAAAAAAGCTGAAAACAAATCAGGTATTCCTTGATGGGTTAAAATAAATGATGTTTCAGCCACATGAGAGAGTATATGGCCATTAGAGAGGACATCGTAGAAGACACATGCACAGAAAGAGACCAGAAGGAAACATTTCAAAATATCAACAGCAATTAACCTATGGGTGGTAAACTTACGGACAACTTTTAACTTTCTTCTGATCTATAAATGCTAAGATTTTAAAATATAAGTAAATGTTAATTTTGTCAGGAGAAATAAACGTGAGTTGTTTGTTTTCAAAGTGTACGGTGTGGGATCTGATCCTTGAAAAATCTTGGAAAGGAAGACTTTTTCCATCTAAATACCTACTGATTCCTCTGTGAAAAATGCTCATCACCACCTTAAGCAACCGTGACTTGGTAACTGGATGAGCATTTCCACTAATAACTGATTATGAACGAGGACCCAGAGGGCATGTACCTGGCAACCAGGGGACAGAAATGATTCCACTAAAAAAGTAAGACAATGTTTACTGAATATAAGTCACATGTTTTATATTCTGAATGAGTTACATGTTTTAAGTTATTAGTGCAATCATAGAAACAAAATAGTTAACATAAAATAAAGTCAGGTTTTAAGAAAAAAAAATGAATTTCACACATGACGGCTGTTCTATTTTTGTGGCCCAAACTAATGAAGATGCAAATTCCTCTTACGAAAAATACACTTGCTTACCTTAGTTCCAAGACCTACACCACTTCTGATCAGTTCACATAACCTAGGAACTAGCTCACCCAGCACCGACACATCAAGATACTGCAGGCACTTTTGGAAGAGAATAAATATAAAGTTAACCTTGGCAAATAATTAAGTCAGTACCACATCTTCAATTAAAAACTGCCCACGTCAACTATGTACCCAACTGGTTTTGACATGAAGTGCAAAAACCACTGGTTTGATTTTGCTCCAATTTCAATGTTAAAATCATTATACTACAAACAAGAAAACCATTCATCAGTGGATCAACATTAAAAATAAAACAAAAATAGTAAAAAAACATTGATTTATAAAGGAGAAAATAAATAATGAGTACCCAAGAAGAGAGGATCTCTCTGGGCCTACTTCCTCTTTAACAATCCATGTTTAGTGTAAAAGACCTAGATTAAAACTGACCTTCTTCCGTGGGCCTGCCCTATCAAGCCACCTGATTAAAGTTGACATCTTAGCTGAATTTGCTATACTATACTTTTGAAAATGTAATGACGTATATTCTATTACTGATGAGCATATCTATAAGGTGCTTGCTAACTATTCCTATTTCTTTAAGCTTTCTTTTGCCCTCATAATCCAACGAAGACATCCTTAGACCATATTTTGGTAATAGTTCCCCAGTAAGCACTAAAAAAATTCCTTCTTCTCTTGTCTAGTCCTGTGATCTGCCCATCAAAACAATTTCCAGTAGCTCACAAGCTCTCATTTAACCACTCCAGGGCATGCACAGCAGAGTCGGCTTTTGTGACCTTAGAGACTCTTTAACCCACGATTCCAGAAACATTGGAATTTCGAAACTTGGTGCCAAGCAGCTCTTTTCTGCAAATCCCCTTCCTTTAACTGAACAACCTACCAACATTGCTCAGTTCTCTCTCCCTACCTTTTATGCTTCCTACTTCACTAACACCTCCAGCTTACACCTTCCTAGGTCCTCCCAGAAACAATGCTCAGGCAGAGACAAGTATCCGAACTTTCTAAATAGGCAGGCCAAAAGATATACAGATTTATAGGCAGACCTTTTAATATATTGTTCTCCTGTGTAACACAAATCTGGACTAATGCAATCTAGTATTGGGGAAAGTATTCCATTTAGTAATACAGGAAAAGAAAAAAGAACTATACTAAGAATAAAACTAGAGTCACAACAGCTGCCTTGACTCATCCCTTAAACCTCTACTTCATTTAATGTAACCTGAAGACTTTGAACAATTACACTCTAAGGTAAGCAAACATAAATGTTCTCATTACGTGAGGCACTTACCATGTTGATTGTTTCCATCATGGGAGAGGATTTGGCAGCATTGAGTCGGGCACTGTCCATCGCAGCCTGAGAACACAAATGCAAGCACATTCAATCAATTAAGAAGAACCTCCAGGGAATTCCCTGGCGGCCCAGTGGTTAGGACTCTGCGGTTTTCACTGCTGAGGGCATGGGTTTGATCCCTGGTCAGGGAACTAGGATCCCACAAGCTGCACATGGCACAGCCAAAATAAAAGAAGAACCTCCACACACTCAAATTGGGCTTTACTGACAAGTTAAGGAATATTTTAAAAAATAATATATAGATACAACAAATTCAAACACAAGTCTAAATAATTTCTTTTGTTCTACACTCAACCATATATATGTAGAAGCAGCATCTCACTGTAAGTGAGAAATGCAGACAACGGTTAGAAATTAACTGCAGTTAGAAAATAACATAGTATGGCTCTGAGCAAGTTATCCAGCCTTCTCGAGCCTCAGGTTCTCCCTCCATTAAATAAAGAAACAGACTAAATAATTCTCTATCTAATACACGATTTTTAATTTTATACATGTATTGTTTTAACTTTATAAAGGACCCTCCTATCTATTGATACAATAGCATTTTAATCAAATAACTATGGTACAGGAGAGGTTGACACTATCCAGACATAGTAAGTGAGAAAACTCAGGCATACAGAAGTGACTTGCCTAGGGCTGCAAAGTTTGGACTAGAATTTCTGTTTCCTAATTCTCAACACCTAGTAGCTGAGAACCTAAGAAAGGCAAGATTACTGCTGAAAGAGGAAAGAATGATGACTGCAGAAGAAACAGCAATATCAGAGGCAAAGGGAAAACAGAGTAAGTGATTAGAGTATAATAGTTTAGGTAAGTTGAAAACCAAATAGTGAACCGAGAGAAAACTTTTACAATCATATAACAGGAGTTTGACAGTTCTAATAAAGACAAATGTAAAAACATAAACAAGTGAAAAACAGACACAGAGTAGAAACATACAACTCACAGAAGAAATATTTATAAATGGATAACATAATAGGAAAAGACAATGGACAACACTAATACTAATACTAGGAAACTAAATTAGAATAATGAGATTCTTGCTTATCAGACTGGTATTATTCAATGTTGGCAAAGATGTGGAGAAAACAGAACATTCATAACTTCTGATGCCACAAAATCTCTCACACTGAAGTTCAAAATAATCTCACTGTAGAATACTATGCATGCACTAAAAAGAATGAAATAGATCCATATATACACATGGTATTTTGTTAAAAACAAAAATCAAGTTGCAGAACAATATTTGCAGTCTGATTCTATTTTAAAACTAGTATGTTTGTTTGATTTTGAAGCCTATGACTACAAAAGAACTTGAAAAAAGACCCAGGAACTGCTGGCAGTGAGGACTCCTCAGGAAATGACACTGTACTGCCACAGCAGAGGGGCCTCCTAGGGGATACTTTCTACTCTTCTGTGTTGTTTTAAACTTTTCACAATAAATGTTTCACCTGTAATTAAAAAAAACAGAACAAAACTCTGATCAGAGACTAGGGAACTACAGTACACCTAAAGGGCAGAATAATTTGGGACTATGCAAAAGTCTAGCTACAAATCCTCTTGATTTGCAAAGCAGGAATGGTCCATAGGAGGACTCTGAGGGTGTAGACCCAACCCCTAGAAAATAAACAAACATGTACAAAAAACCGTGTTAAATAAATGTATTGATGTATTTTTTTGGACGGAAGTGTCATTCTTCATTCACTTCACATAACAGTGTATGAGCCCTCTCCACCCCCACTAAAGAAACACTGCATGTGGTTATAGAAGCTGAGCTGTTTCAAAAGTGGTGAAAGTATCATCTGAGTCATGGAGTTTGTCTAAGGACCCTGGAAGGCCTGTTGAGTATCTTAACAGGACTCTCCCTTCATGATAATTACCAACATGGCTGTGTTGTCAACTCACCTTTTCTTGGTCTGTAGCCCGGAGACTCAAATAATTGAGAACTTGAGGCTCCAAGACACTTAAGGATTCTAGCAGAGCTGGGATGAGTTTTGGTGCATGGGGTTTCAACATGGCTCCTGCACTTTTGCTGATCTTCACGAGGGTGTTAATGCTACAGACACACAAAACACAACTCCTGAGTCCTTCTAACAAAGCAAGAAGCCCTACAGGTCTAATCATGAAGAGTTTCTGCACTTTATTGCATTAAGGAACATACTCCCTTGGGTACAGAGCCTGGCCTTAGCTCTGTGTTGGTTTTTTTTTTGGTTTTTGTTTTTACTTTTTATTACAGAAATTTTCACACATATATGAAAGTAAAGAGAATCATAAATGCAATTCTGTATGCTCTCCACCCAGTTCAACAAGCAGCAACCTTTGGCCAATTCTGTCTCACTTAGGCATCCACCATACATACAGACCATTCATATACTTTTCCCCCTGCCACTGTAGTATTTTGAAGCGTATTCCCTAACTAAACTTCTCCGTGTATCATGAAGAGACCCAGACCTTTTATCATAATCAAAATACCATTTCACACCTAAAAAATATTAAGAATTTCTTTCATATCATCTAATATCCAAGTTTCCTGATTGCTTCACAAGTGTCCGTAAGAGTTGGTTTGCCGAAATCGAATCCAGAGTCCATCTACACATTGCAATTTACTGCATTTCTTGAATCAACAGTGCTCTCTCCGTCCTCTTTTTTTTAAGCTATTGATTTGTGTTCTGATGGTGTCACTTAAGAGGTTCCTCTGCAACTTATACAGATCTGCAGGCTAAAATCAAGTTCAGTTCAATTTTTTTAAAAACAAGAATCTTTCACGGGTGGTCTTCACATGTCCTGTCTCATCACATCAAGATGCTTATCTTTTTTTGTGCTGTTAAAGAATGAACAGCAGGTTCAAGTTTGGTCAGCATGAACCAACCATCCATTATAATGCTCCTCCCGTCAGCCTTTACCAGTGGACTCGGGAGCCACTTATGATCATTACCTGGAGTATCTTAGTGAGGACAGCAAAATGGTGATATCCTAATTTTATCATTCCTTTGCATTTGTTAGGTGACTCCTTCTGAGAAGAGCTTTCCCATAGCAACTATTTAGTTACCATGAAATAGTGTTGGTACTATTAATTTGAGCTAATTTCAAGAGTGAAATAAAAAATGGAACAGATGAAGTTCCCAGATAGCACTCTGGTTAAAAAAAAAAAAAAAAAAAAAAAAAGAATCCTTCACTGCTGATTTTAACTTAAAAGAGCCATATATATCTAAATGTGTACTACTTGAATATTTCACAGGCGGTAAACAGTTTATTTTAAACATAATAATCTGTGAAACATTACTAAGTGGTATAACCAACAAGCAAGCTCTCAAGGACCTGAGGCATATAGCAGAATAGGAAGATGTGCCTGCTGGGGGCAGAGGCCAATGACAAGAAAAGAACACACTTTACTCAAGGTTGAGGCAGAGTGGCAGAAGGCTGGACAAAAGCAAGGCTCCCATGAGAATGTCTCTGCAAAAATGTTCTGACTCACCACTTCTCGCATTTGCTATTGGGTCACCCCACTGGATTCTCCTCAACTCATTTCTCCATTCTTTCAAGAATCTAACATTCAAAGAAACCCAATTTCTACTGGGTGGCTAAGAACTAAGTAAATCCAATGCATTCAGTTTCATCAGCTGATTCAAACCTGAGGGCTCGAACTTCTGTCACAGGACTCATCACTCCTTTGTCCAGAAGGCAGGGCAGGAGGACAGCAATGGTTCTCTGGCCAGCGGCTCCTTTGGCAGGGTCACACATTTTCACACAAACCTCACATACAAAGAGCATGGAAATTAGTGACACTGACCTCTCACCCAATAACGCGTTCATCTGACAAAATACTTCCTACTTCCTATATCCATAGAAAAGGGTAAGTGACTCTACTTTCTACGACATCACAGGAAGAAAAAGAAGATCTCATGATCTGGGATTGAGTCCTATGTCTGCCAATAACTAAACAGAAAATTTGGTAATGCATTTTACTTTCTAAGCTTTGGTCTTCTAATTTGTGAAACAGGAAACAGTTGAAGATGAAACGAGAAAATGTTTAGAAAGCACTCTGAAGAATGCTTAAGGTATTATTATCAATAACTTTGGGTGGCAGCATAACACAGAGGTCAAGAACACAAATGTGGAATAAGAAACACTTGGATTTAAAACCTTCTAATACATTAGAAGGCCCTGATATACCACGAAATCAAGTTCAAGTGGGGAACCAGTTTCAAAAAGGCTGCCAGGGCTTCCCTGGTGGCGCAGTGGTTGAGAGTCCGCCTGCTGATGCAGGGGACACGGGTTCGTGCCCCGGTTCGGGAAGATCCCACATGCCGCGGAGCGGCTAGGCCCGTGAGCCATGGCCGCTAAGCCTGCGCGTCCGGAGCCTGTGCTCCGCAACGGGAGAGGCCACAGCAGTGAGAGGCCCGCGTACCGCAAAAGACAAAAAAAGGTTGCCAACTTCATAAGTATGAAAGGCAGATTAACATATAAACGTAGCAATAATAAAGAGAACAGATGTTGCTTGATCTAAATGTAATGTGTACTTCAGGGTCAAGAGAAAGTCCTATCTTATATAAAGGCCTAGGAAAGCTCTCCATTTAAACAGCCCAGAGACACACTTCGTTAAAAATACTAGCATTCTAATGTAATAGCAACCAGTTTCCCATTTATTGTTAAGAAGTGGGCTGTAACATGAAGCCAGTTACAGTGCAACTAAATGTCACTTTATATGACAAAAAAAAAAGTCATAATTTTCACTGTCACATAGAATCCTGCCCCACTTCACCTCCCAGTATAAGACTAGAGTTTTCACCTTGCTCAGCGTTTTCAGAGCTAGTTCTGCTGCTTTTCGTACAGATTCCTAAAAATGAGAAAAATATGACATTATACAATGTCAGAGTTTCCTTCTCATCTACCCCAAAATGTGTATGTAAACTGCCTCCAAATCTACACAAATTGGTGGAAAATCCTACTTTCATTACTAGGTAAAAAATGGTGTTTCACTAGGCTCTTTGCCCGTCAAGGAACATACTACCATTCCATACTACTGTTTTTTAAATTAGATACAACCTATTTTGACCTTACAAAAATATGGATATTAAGTATAACAGTTTAGAAACTAAATGTATTATAAAAGCAAATATATAGAGATTTATGTGAAGATTCTGAAAGACTTAAAAAGAACTCCGACGAATAAAGCAAAAAACTGAAGTGCCTAATTTTAATGGTAGGATGAGAAAATTTTAAATTTAGACTGCCGAGGCAAAAGAGAAACTGGTCACGTTATTTGGGAATGACTGATCCAACTTACGAAGCTGATCTAAGTAGAGTTATTTTGGATTATTTCTAAACTGTTATTTGTTCCTCACAACAGCATCACAAGATCTCTACTAAAAGAAAATCAGGCAGTAGTTACCCTTTTTTTTTTTTTTTTTTTTTTTTAACTTTAATTAAATTTAGATCTAAAGATACCTAAACTTGCCACTTCACAGACACATCAAAACTGAAACTTTGGGGCTTCCCTGGTGGCGCAGTGGTTGAGAGTCCGCCTGCCGATGCAGGGGACACGGGTTCGTGCCCCGGTCCGGGAAGATCCCACATGCTGCAGAGCGGCTGGGCCCGTGAGCCATGGCTGCTGAGCCTGTGCGTCCGGAGGCTGTGCTCCGCAACGGAAGAGGCCACAGCAGTGAGAGGCCCGCGTACCGCAAAAAAAAAAACAAACAAAAAAACAAAACTGAAACTTTGGAGGAAAATTCTGGTCTTTTAAAACAAATTGTCTGGATATTGAATTTTGAAATATGTAACATACATATTTTAACAATTCCAATTTATGCTATTCTATAAATAAATGCAGATTTATGTATATAGTACCTTTATATCATCTTGTACTCTAAAGAGAGTTTCCCAAATTTCTGGAAGTTTATCAATGATGTCATCTAGGGGTCTTCCTCTCAATAAATCATTCAGAGCTAAACAGCTGAAAATAAACAATTTGGTTTCAAATATATGATCAAGAAAGCTCAATATTTTACTATGAAACATTCATATCAAACAAGAATATGGATTCTGCCTATATTTCTAGTCTTAACCCCCTCACCCCAAAACGGCAATGACTACTCTCTGCTTGGTGCCTCAAATATACCCCAGGCATATGGCATGTACACTCATCAAATGTCTATTTCCCACAACTATAATATAATCTCTTTAAGATGATACATCACTTTTTACTTACCAATATACCTCCAGGGCCTAGCACATTGCCAAGCATATAGCAGGCACTGAATAAACATAAATTATATATGTATAAATAAATGCTACCCTACAAAGTCATGAGAGTATATAAATGTATCTTGATGTCTAATTTAACAAGTGATCTACTTCTGTTATTTCATACTTACAAAAACTAAGACAACTTAGGAAAACCACTGACTAGAGCTTAAATATCATTAACTGTCTAACCCAACCAGAAATATGCTTTTTAGTGGTTTTAACTTATTCCTTTTGCACAAAGTATAAAACTTGGAAATTTGAAGGGAAAAAAAATTCCGTTTTATTTGACTAGTCTTATATTTCCAAAAATGGTACCTGGATTCTCGAACTCGCCACATATTGCTGGTTAGATTCTTAACCAAATCTTGAAGAATTTCCTTCAAATACTTATCCACCTAATGAAAGCAAAAGGATAAAACTGAGAACGCAAAATCCATCAATAATCAAATGATTCATCTCTACCACACTGTGTTTCTGTACGTAACAGCCTAAGTGTCTCCCTAGGCCTCTCAGTCCACAACTCTCTCCCCACTTTAGCTGCTGAAAGCTGCCCAGCTGATCATCCTGAAATGCAAACGTGATCCTCTTATTTTCCTCAGTGCATGAGAATAAAGTCCAATCACCCAGGCGTGGATACGAAGCCCTCCTGGGACCGCCTAGCTCCCAAGTTCTTATATGCCCTGCCTCACCTCCACTCCCTAGCACACACTACCTCTACCTCTTCCGTCTCCTACTTGTTCAAGATTCAAATCAGGCATCACCTTCACAGACAGGACTGGCCTACTCTGCCCTATGTTCCCACGGCACCTGCTTAAGCACATTGTATCAGACAGCACAGTAACTGTCCTGCCCCCTCACACTGAGACCTCGAGGGCAGGGACAGTGTCTCACTTGTCCTTCCCTCCCTGGTAGCCTGCACCACGTCTGGCACATAAAGAAGCACTTGATTGTTCAGAATGAAGACGAATTTAATCTTTTAAGCCTCTTTAGTTTTGATATACACTTATCCATTTGGTAATAACTACACACACCGATAGTAGATTCACTTTTTATGCTAATCCAAAGAACTTCAAGAGTTATGGCTTTTCCACTATTACTCTTGTAGGTAGGAGAGGTTTTGTTATCCTCACTTACATTTAAGAAAACCAAGACAGGGAGGAAATAACTCACCTAAGATTTAAGAAACTGATGCCTTTCTATGTCCATGTCTCTAGACAGTCTCCATAGTGATCTCATCCACATCTGTGGCTTCACCTTCCACTCACACAGAGGTGAAACTCACATCTCACGAGCCTAAGCCTGGGCCCTGAACTCGACCTATTAGATCTCAAGTTGACCCAGTGGTACCAAGTACTCTCCTAGAGCAAACAGAACTCACTGAACCCTCAAGGTGGAACCCTCCAGTGCCCACCAGCATCAGACTGGAGACAGGAAAGGGCTGCATCATGCCCAGGCATGGAAAGACAGGGTAAGGGTCATGGGGTTTATTTAAAGTGAACTAGGAAGCCAACAAAGGATTTTAACCCAAAATGCAATCCAATTTGCATTTTTACAATCACTTTTACTATCGGTAATTAAATGAAAGAAGGCAAAGAGAAGAGAAAGATGACAACCTGTTCATCAGGGAGGAATAAGGAAAAAAGAGAATAGATTCAAGAAATACTTTGGAGGGAATTCCCTGGAGATCCAGTGGTTAAGACGCAGCACTTTCACTGCTGTGGGCCCGGGTTGATCCCTGGTCAGGGAGCTGAGATCCCGCAAACCACACAGTGGAAGGAAGGGAGGAAGGGAGGAAGAACGAGAAAAAGAGAGAGAGAGAAAGAAAGAGAGAAACACAGAAAAAGAAAGAGAAAGAAGGGAAGGGAGGGAGGGAGAAATACTTTGGAAGCAGAATCAACAGAATTTGCTACTGGATTCAATTGAGGGTGAGGGTGAGACAGACAATAATCAAGGATGATGCCCATTACCCCAGCTGGGGTAAATGAATGAACGCTGAGGAGAAGAGAGGGGGAAGTTTGTTTTTTTTAAGTCCCGTTCTGGACATATTAAGTCTAAGGTATCTTGAAACAACATCCAAGTGACAATGTCAAGCAGGCAGTGAGATAGACAAGTCAGGAGCACAAGTCGTGCCTGGGCCAGAAGTAAGGATTGGGAACCATCACAATCAAGATGACACATAAGCCCTGGAACTGAGGAGCTCATCTAAAAAGAGAAAGTGGAGAGAGTCAATGGTACTCAGAGGCAAGCCCTGAGAAATCCTAGTATCTAACAGTGAAGGAGAATATGAGAAGCAGCCAGATGAGAAAAAACCAAATATGGTAATTGCCTGATTCCTTATCTACCTCCCCAACTACGTGAACTCCTTGAAGGCAAGAACCACGACCTGTTCTCCACTACATCAGTGGTTAACTATCGACATACAGTTTTCCATTTGTGTGGATACACTGCCACTTCCTTAACCATCCACCCAATGGACATTTAGATTGTTTCCATTTTTGAGATTTCAAAAAATGTTGCCATGAGCATCTCTGATACCTTGAAAGAAGGAAGAAAGCAAGGGATGAAAGAAAGTCTGTTTGTTTAAACAAAAAAGTACACAAAGTAGTAAGGAAGAAGAGCATGAGTTTACATGCCATGTGTAACCTGGGACAAGGGTTCACAGATACTTGCCATTGACTTGTCAGTGACCAGCGCATTCCAAATACTTGTCATGGCCTGTCGAATGCCAAGGTTGGGATCAAACTGATAACGATAAAGACGAGGAACTAGTTGAGGCAGGAAAGGAGCTAGCTGCTCTCCAGCTCTGGTAGCAATTACATTAAAACCAAAAGCAGCACCCTAAAAAAATAATAACAAAGTGGCTCAGATATAATATCCACATATGAAGTATCACAAAATTCTTCCTCCTATCCTTGTCCCTGAATAGAGCCTGATTTACTGGGTGTCCAGCTTTACCAATCAGTAATAGCAGCTATGTGGTGATCTAGATCTCTCTAATCACAGACTTTTACAAAACACACTGTATAACAGTTGTCCTGAACTCGACAGGAGGTTTGATTTGGAGGGAAGAAAAAAATAAAATGTCCAGCAATAGCCACTTACCTTCCTAGAGTTCCACATTGCGTGATGGTTGGCTAGATTCATAAATTTATACACCAGGTCCGGCTGACTAAGATCACTTGCCAGAGAACAAAGCTCCTTGTAAGTAGAGAGGCCCTGGCTTGAAAACAAAAATGAAAAAGTATGCTGTAATGTATCTCTCCACCTCCAGACTATTAAAAATTACATTACCAATATTGCTAGGGCATTTTAAAATTATGTTTTCGCTCGATTTCCAATATTGCGTTATCTCATTACCACAGAGGCAGAGAACCAGGGTGACGAGAATATAAAAAGTCGCCTACTTCAATTCTCAGCAATGGCTGGTAAATGACCTAAGGCACCTCTGATGCCTATGAGGGTGGAGCCCTCATCACCTCAGGAGACAGCAATAATTCTTCGGTACACTGTGCACCAGTCTCTCTCAGGATCCTGAGAGCCGTCTGAAGACAACTTCTGTCTTCCCTACACCTTTTCTAAGCTACAGCATCCCAATCCTGATAACAACTTCTTCAAGTCCTGTTAACTTCTCTCTGTATTTGCTCAACTACCTGATCTTTTTCATTATTTTGTGAAAAGTGAGCACTTCTTTTAAAACTCAGAGGGAGTCTAGAGGGAGGGTAAGTGGAATGAAACAACTTCAGTGTGAAAACATGGAGCTACGGGAGAGACAGCCTGAGGCAGGGCTCTGGGGACTCCCCAGCAAGGCCCAGCAAGCTGCAGCTGGACCTGAGGGTTTTCAGAGGAAAAGCAACAGTACAACCATGACGGAATAGTGATAAGACAAAAGAGGTAAGGCTCTATGAATTAATTTGAAATGCCAAGCTGGTGGACTCCAAAGCACCAAGTAGAGATGCCCCTCCAAAAACCTAGGTGCAGTGCGTGCTGACTCCTCCCTGAGGACCCGCTGGCTGGGAGCTGACAGAACTCCCCTCAGTCCAAGGTCAGGTCCTCCCCGAGAGCAGCCCACCACCAACGGCTAGTCACTGAGGGCGTGAAAAGACCTGAGGAGGTGACACAGAGCAGGACCTCCCTGCAGGCCCTCCCAGCCCAGTCCCAGAGCTCCGTGACGGGTCACGGTCTCGTAAGCGGGGGCAGCAGGTCACCTCCTCCTCGGCCACTGGACCTGTCCTGCCTCCTCAGTCGCCCAGGGTGACGACTCCAGGCACCCTTCAATAAACTTCCAGCACACACACCTCCATCTCAGTCTGCTCCCCCAGGAAACCCAATCTAAAACACTAGGCTTTTTCACTGACATTTTCTTCTTCCACTAACACACAACACCTCCCACGAGGCTGGAAATCAACCTGGTGAGCACCCTTCCCAACGGAGAGAAGATGTCTACAGTGACTGACCAATGGATCTGGCACACTTACCCATCAGGGGTTTTGCCAAGGCCTCCTCCTTGAAACACCACTGTCTCTCCAGAAACTTCATGCTTAGCTCTAAACAAAAACAAGACCAAGAATTTAAATTAGCCTCGAATTTTTCATACCACCATTCAACTAATGCATACATTTCATCTGTAAACTGATAAAATCAAATTCCCTATCAAGTATCTACAGTGTGCAAGATGTAAAAGTCAACTAACCCTTCCCATCAGCCAGAGAATTTTGTAAAATGAAGTCTAGGAAGAACAAACAGATATAAAAGACATCCCACATAAAGTTATACTGAGTTAAATGTGGTCACACATTGAGAACTATTCTTCCTACAAGGAAAGTAACATAAAGCAGAAACCAATTACGAGAATGACTGCCCGCCTCTCCCTCTTCACAGATCAGACCTGCATGACACACTTCCTCTCCACACCTTCATTCCATTTAGCCAACGGTAATTACGGTACTTCTGTAATCCAATGCTTTACCTGTCCCAAGATCATTCAATTTTCGAAGCCTGAATTACTGGCCTGTTTCTAAACAGTATACACTGGATAATTAAATTGCTATCCACAGCATAACAATCGATGATTTGCAATTTAGAAAAGGCTTAATAAACAGGAAAATCACAAGCTGAACTTTCCTTCCTCCACTTCATATTCTCAGTATGTGCAAAACTTGCCCTGTGTGTTCAAATCTGAAATTTTCAAGTTCACTGTACCTTTTGCCAGTCATCAGTGTTTCTACAAGAGTAGAAACCAACTCCTGTTGATCTTGTTCATTGCCCAGTTCATACACCAACCCAAGGCCTTTTGAGGCAACATCTTGGCTAAGTTCTACACAGAAGTCAGACAAAACAATATTAAGAAAAATTTGTCCTCTGGGCGTCAAGTTAAAAAAAAGTTAAACTTGTAACATTAACCCAAAATTATATCAAAGTAAAGATATGAAAACATAATCAACCTGCCTATTTTGTTAAAAACATACTAAATCATCTGAGTGGACATGACACCAGCAAGTCTCTGTAAATGAGAACTACATTCACAGAACATCCAACTCACAAGCCAAGTCAACCCTGCTGGGCCTTAGTGTGCAGTGCATGGTGACAAAGGGTCAGTGGAGGCACGTCACACACATGAGAGGTAATCACAGGATTTAAGGATGCCCACGAGCAATTTTTTAAATGAAAAGTCAACATAAGACCACATGTTTAAAACAATTAATAAAACAAAGCTACTATTTAAATGTCTAACAAATTATTTGCACTCTCTCCTGGCTTAAATCACAAAGAGAAAAGGAATTCTAAGTATTAAGAGAAATAAGCTATTATTTGGTACAAGTATGAGTTAAAGAAGGCCTCGGCTCTACTTTTAAATGCAAAACTGATCTAATGAATAAATAAATACATTAAGAATCAAGTTTCCTGTAGCCTTCTTTTACGTTCATTAATCCAGGTTTTTCAAAATTTAAAATACAAGTTTAGGGTTTCCCTGGTGGCGCAGTGGTTGAGAGTCCACCTGCCGATGCAGGGGACACAGGTTCGTGCCCCGGTCCGGGAAGATCCCACATGCCGCGGAGCGGCTGTGCCCGTGAGCCATGGCCGCTGAGCCTGCGCGTCTGGAGCCTGTGCTCCGCAACGGGAGAGGCCACAACAGTGAGAGGCCCGCGTACCGCAAAAACAAACCAAAAAAAATACAAGTTTAAAGAAGTCTGGAAATCAAATATTTACCAATTACTTACCATCATTTTCTGACAAAACAGAAACAAATGCACTCTGAATTTCTTTAAGATGAGACTGAAAGAAGAAAAAAGGCATTCAGAACACTGAAACTCTACCTCCTTGGGAGAATAAAAATCTTGCTCTCAGGGTACACGACACCGGTGAGGTCTCACGACCAGAGGCAGTCACAAACCCTGCTGTGCTCTCATCTTGGAAGGTGGCCAAATTACCTGAAGGTTGTGGCACTTACAGGTGGTCTAACGCACACAGTCTGAGCCTCCCCCATCCTCACCACTTCCTCTGACATTGTACCTTCAACTTAAGAATCATCTTCCAGCCCATATATATCAGGTACCATCCTTCATTCCTTCATGTATAGCTTATTTCAAAATATGTGTTACTGGTTAGTGGCCCTCACCCTCATACACTTCCCCTCCTACCACCTTTCTATTATAAATACTTCATAAACAGTTTCCAACAGAGCTGGACCACATTTACAGAATGGCTTACCTTCACTTCTTTATGGGTACTTAGCTTCCTCACAAGGGAAAGGAGCCAGATGCAGGCTGCTTGCCTCACATGTGGGTTGGAGCTGATGATATGTTTATTTAAAATCACATCCAGCACCCAGGGTACCACATCATTAACTTTAGCTCCTAGGGAAAGGGAAAGAATGATAAAAGAAGCAATTAACATAACTGAACAGAGCTCCCTGAAAAAGATAAAATTTTAATCAACATTTACTCAATACAACAATCCTACAACATATTAAGATCTAAATGATTATGGTGTTTAAATAAATTGCTGAAGGAACTGATAATCATTCATTTCAGAACCTAGCATAAACTAAATAACATTTCAAAGGTACTCAGATAACTTTAGTTCCCTAGAATGAAAAATTATCACTATCATGGGGGAGGCTAGACATGTGTAGGGGTAGAGGGTGTGGGAAACCTCTGCATCTTCCTCTTAATGTTGCTCTGAACCTAAAACTTCTCTTTTTAAAAATCTGTCTTAAGTTTTTTTAATACTCATATGATTAATGTAATTTTACTCATTTAAACAGTGACAGCAGGAAAAAAAAGTATTTCTCTTCCTTTATATTTCCTTTTAGACCTTAATTGCACATGGAGTTTTTAAAATAAATATTTTTTCTTTTATTTGTTTGTTTTTAAATTTTTATTGGAGCATAGTTAATTTACAATGTCTTAATTTTTTTTAATTATCCCCATTCCTTCTAGTGTCAGCAATTTTTCTTTCTCTACCGTATCTTTCCCATCTCCATCTAAAAACTAACAGGCAAACCAACCTCTATTAACCTCACTTTCCTCCTCCAGCTACTACGCCATTGTTCTCCTTTCCTTTGTCACTTCAGAGTTCCTCAACCTTGGCATTACTGAGGTTGGCAGGACACTCTGCTGTGGAGAGCCATCCTGTGCCCTGTAGGATGTTCACAGCATACGAGACATGTGAAATCACAGTACCTGTAACATGTCATCAGAAAACGCATGCCCCTTCACCTATGTGGTCACTAAAAGCCAGAGGGACTTAGTGAAGAGGCACCTGCTGCATGACCTGCACTGTGTGATAAAGGATTAGGGGACACAAAACTTGGGAACTGCTAGGCCTCAACCTCTAACACTGGCTAACCACACCAATCCTCAAGAATAGAGCACAAGTCTGAAGGTAATCGATAGCTAACTCCCCTGGCCTGCTTTGCCAAAGGACTAAAGAAACAGTTCTCATTCATTTTGTGCTCAGTCTCCTTTAACCAACTATCTTTCTCGACTGAGCCAAACTGATAAATACATATATAAATATTGGAAAGGGAGTTAAAATGGAATGTATACGTTTTTTTCTTTTGCTCAAAGGTGATAACAAGAACAGAAGAGGGTTACTTGGTGGTAATAAACTGATTAGCTGACTATATGGTACCGGCAGGGGGCGTATATTCTTCTTCAGCCACCAGCCAGGCATCCCGGGCGGCCACAGAACTAGTTCCTATCGCAGCGCTGGTGATGGCTTCGCCGATAGTGAACTGAAGCTCTATCTGCTTGGCCTGCAATGAAGGGGACAAAAGTGAGGAGTCAGAGAGAACATTGCCCCAAAACATCCGTTTCCACAAAAAGCCTGCTTACTGTCCTGTTTCTCGGCATGCTTTGCTTTCACGCTTTTGCCTGCAATGCTCTCAGCTAACAGGATGGTTGGAAAGTGAGGCAGGGTGAGGGAACGGAGAACCCAAGAATGACTTGAGGATCTTTTCCCAAGTCTGTGTTGCACTCTTCACCCTCAGCAGAGAACCACTAAGCAGGGATTTTTAATCTTTGGAAGAATGGAACCATTTACTTGGGGGAGAAGGGCATGGACTGTGAAGCCATATGGATCTTGGTAGAAATTCTGTTTCTCACCAGCTACATACACTTATTTAAACTCTGAGACTCAACTCTGTCATTTGTAACATGAGCATAAATAATACCATCATCCACCTCGTCAGGCCGTAGGGATTAAACGAGGTTAACGTACATAAAGCATCTAGTAGACATTTGATTGGTAGTAACTGCACCCTTAACAGCGGCCTTTATCATTTACTAACAGCTCCTCCTCTCTGCACGCTTAAATTACATGATATCTGCAAGTTCCTCTCAAATGGTTCAGGAAAAAAACCAGAGAATGACAAAGCAAACATGGTAAAATATTATAATTTGGTAAGTCTGGATAAAGGGTATACAGGAGTTCTTTACATTATTCTGACAACCACACTGTAAATTTGGAATTGTTTCAAAAATCGAAAGTTTAAAAAATTCTAAACTATACATACTCAAATTTTTAAAATCAGATTTAGAAGTTGACACATCTCACAATTATGAACCACTGACTAATATGGAATTGGGCCAGCCTCAGCTCCCTTTGGCATTTTTCTCTAATGTTTGCTGGGAATCAGAAAAGACCTAAGAATAGGAGAGTAAGAAGAGACTGAAGAACAGAGAATATGAGGGGTATGGGAATATGGGCCTTTTGGGAGAACACTGTAAAGCACACAGACAACAGTCTAGCCATTTCCAAGCTTAATCAACTAAATGCTCTAGGCTTGCTGAGGTGTTAAGTGCTGATACCACACACTTCCTACTCTGAGAAAAAGTATTTGAAGGCTTCAGTCCTACAGCTTTCCTGGTCAAAGTTTCTCTTGGCAACTCTAAGCTGAGAAAAGGTTATCTCAACACAGAGGATCCCGTATTAGGGAGTCATTTTATGTGCCTGTTTTTACCTGTTTACATGTTAATAACAACATAGTTGGCATTACAAACAAAACTCCCTAACTCTATTTGTGAAGATAATATCCAGATTTTGCTTTAAATATTCTAGAAATAAAGAGTGGGTAAATAGGGATCATTATATTATTATTCTCTCTACTTCTGTGCATGTTTGAAATTTTCCATAATAAAAAGTCAAAAGAAACAACAAAAAAAACCTTTAGGACTTTGTCCTAGATGACTGTGAAGATATTTTGCTTCTCTTGATTCCTGCTTTTTTAAAATTCTCCTCCTTCAGTCTCTCTAGCATGTTTCAAACTTTTCATATAGTTCTGTACTTCTAAACTCTTAAAATAATGTCTTCAGTAGCAAGTTGAGAACCGAGAAAACCTTCATTCATTTAAACAAAACTGGAAGAAACCCATCTCTATCATAGATATATAAAAAGAAAAAAGATGAGAAAGGAGACATCACAAGCTTTTCCCCAAGACGTTACAATGTCAGTGACATCCAGGGAGAATGAGATATGGTTATAATTTCTTGTCAAAAAATGTCACCTTAAAAATACTCCATCAAGAATCCAGAGACCTGCATCCTAATGTCGGCTCTATCACTCAGCTGCCTTATTCCTCAACCACAGCTCTCCTCTCTCCATCCTCTCTTCCTTCAAGGCCCAGCAGCGACTTTGCCACCAAAAAACGTGCACCAGCTCCCCCAGACAGAAGTGCTCACGCCCGCCTTCGTGAGTCCACTGCCTTACACGCAAACATCTCTTCATTCAGTTACGCTTCCAAAAATGTTTGAGGTCCTGCTACTACCAATTACGCTGCCAGGCCCCTGTTTTATAAGGGGGTGAGGATGGGGGTGCAAAACAGCCTTTGCCTTCAGCCTAGTGGGCAATTAGCAACTGTGATGAATGTTGTGAAGCAAAGTATGGAGCAGCATGAAAGCACAAATAAATAAAGAAATCTACTCTAGTCTGAAGGGTCAGGAAACTTTTCAAAGACCTATAGCAACAACCTGAGAAAGAAGGAAGCATGGGTCTGTCAAAAGCTCAGAGCAGAGAAGGACTAAGAGGCTGGTGAACAAAAGTGGCTGGTGAGTAAGTGACAAGAACCAAGGCCCAATCAGGGGCCACATCAGACTGTGTTAGGTCACTCATCATATTGGCTAGCAGTTGTCTACTTATAGGTCTTCTCCACCACACTGGACATTTATCTAGAAGACAGAAGCAAAGTCATCAGACTCAAGGGCAACCAGAACACTGGCACCCACTCCCCACATCTAGCTGAATAGGTACGTTTCCCCTTCCACCTACACGGCGCCACGCTTTACTCAAAAATGATGAGAAGGGCTTCCCTGGTGGCGCAGTGGTTAAGAATCCGCCTGCCAATGCAGGGGACACGGGTTCGAGCCCTGGTACGGGAAGATCCCACGTGCCGCGGAGCAACTAAGCCCATGCACCACAACTACCGACCCTGTGCTCTAGAGCCCGTGACCCACAACTACTGAGCCCGCATGCCACAACTACTAAGCCTGCACTCTAGAGCCCGTGCTCCACAAGAGAAGCCACTGCAATGAGAAGCCCGCACACCGCAACGAAGAGTAGCTCCCGCTCACCACAACTAGAGAAAGCCCGCGCACAGCAACAATGACCCAACACAGCCAAAAATAATAAATAAAAATAAATAAATTTATTTTTAAAAATCATGAGAAAAGGACTTCCCCACAGAAGTGATGTAGCCAATGCTACGATTACCACAGTGATGGACCCACAGATGGTACTCAGTAAGTACTTGGTGAATAAATGAATAAAGTTTTAATTTAAAACCTCACAGCACGCAAAATTCCAAGTTAAGAAAAACGCCTTTTGTTTGAATGACTAACAACCAGATAGCAATATAAATACCTCCACAGAATCCATCAGACCTTGCAAAAGGAGTTTCTGGTGAGGAAAATCTCCATCCCCAACTGGAAAATACCCCAGTGTTTGGATAGCTCTTTCTTTCATCTGGAAGAACACAGAATTTTTTTTTTTTTTTTAATGAAGTATATAACAGCTTGGTCCCAGAAACAATGTTTCCAAAATGAGAAAGCAGGGAAGGGGAGTCTGTCTAACTAATGCATCAGCACAATTTTTTTTTTTTTGTAAGTATCCAATTTTACAGAATTATGTCTATAAGACACTGGAGGTAGAAAGACATAAAACTGAGTTCATTAAGGGTCCACAGCTGCAAAAGAAGGAAGAACAAAGTCTTTAACTAGTTCATTATCCTACAAGCAATAACAGTTATAAATGTAGATTCTGGGCCCAGAGGACCTAAGATCAAGTCACAGCTCGACCATTTTAATAGCCTTTACAACTGTGTGACCTCAGGCAAGTTACTTAGCCTCTCTGTGACGCTATTTCCTCATCTCTGAAAACAGAGATGACAACTGTACCTACTTTACTAGATCTTCTGGGGATTCAATTAATTAATGCATGTGAAGCACTCAGCATATGCTTGGCAGATTGCAAGTGCTCAACAATGGATGGTAATGAGTAGTTGCTAACATCTAATAAAAACTACTGTGATCTCAGAAAGTTTTAAATAGTCCCTAGATCAAGAATAAAATTACATATTTATTAAACTTGTAGTAAACTGATTTTTCTGTTCATTAAATCATCTTATACTTCAACACTGAGGTGTTCTTATCCCAAAGAAAATTTTTAAAGTCTATGAAAGTTTTTATCTAAAACTAAAAAAAACGTAAGTGTCCTTTTCCTCAGAGATTACTCACACTGCTTACGAATGCCCAGATTTCTTAAAACCAAACTAAGTATAGGAAGTTAAGATTTAGATTTGGTCTGAAATTACAAAAATCGTTAAACTATTTAACACTTTATTACCCCCCTTTTGCATGACACAAGAATTACCTGATGCGTTTAATATTTACCCAAATCTTAACAGTTATGGGCCTCAATTGGAGTAACTGGGTCAAACGGTACACACACGAAAGCAGTGCACAAATCATCCCCAACTCAAAATTAAACAGTCACCAAGACTTTCTTCTTTACCACTCTTTTTCACATTCAGTCCTTCCTCCAGCTGTAATGCCATCTATCCTGACTATGATTCTGTTTTTATTCATTTACTTATCTATGAACAGAAAGAACTTCAGAGAAGAAGGATAAAAGGAAGAGACTTGCCTTATTTGTTTCTTTACTGGAGGGTATTCTATTTAGCAGGCTTTCCACAAGATGCAACTTAGTAAAGCCAGACCCCTCACTGGGGACTGGGAGTGGACCGTTTCTGCCAATTTCACCCAGGGCTGTACAGGCGGCAATTGCCAGGAGGGGTGATGTACTGTCCAAAAATGAGCCTGTAAACACATTTAGACACAAAAGAATTTTACATCATCACCCCTGGAATCCAAAGCAACCAGCAATGCACTCAAGATTTTTTTAAAGACAGCAAACCAAAATCAAAGTCTACAAACATATTTTCCAGTTGATAATCTGTTAGCATTTCTTTACTAATAAAACACCAGAGTCATGTCCTTTCTTAATGTTTACAATTTTTCCCATAATGGAATCATCTCTGTTAAATAGAAACATATAGAAAAAAATATATATAGAAAAACTAGAGTACTTGCATTGTTATTAAAAACAAAGAATTTATTCAGCATCAAGATTTTGTGGAAAAACCTCGTGTATTTAGAGTGCAATGCTACAAAAAGAAATTAAAATGTTACAATAAATTTTAACCTAATTCAAAAAAACTGTAACCTACTTATGCGGACATCCAAATCAGCATAAACACATTAATTACCGATAGTTTCTGTGGCACTCTGAATGAGTTCCTCTTGTTCGGGCAGAAAATCAGCATTTGTCTCCACGTCTTGCTGCTCTGCCATTTTCATTTTCTTCTTAGCCAAATATCTTCCTACTGTGAATCCCAATGCAAGCAAGGATCCGTGCTGTATCTCCGGGCTCTGGATTTAACAACACAGTACCGTATGTCTGTCTCTCTCACACGTGCGTGAATGCAGTGAAACAACTGTGTGTTTACTACAGTCATCTCCCCAATAAAATATAAGGCCAAAGAATAAAGTGATCATGTGAGGTTCCACTGGATGTTAATAAATAGGTTAGGGAACAAGAGAAAACTTGAGTTTCAAACACAGAATTCTGAGAAGTTAAGCTGAGTCCTGACTCACTTGGATGTAGATTCCTTAATCCCATACCCAACTCCAACTATGGGTGAGGTGACTCCATTGCACGCTCTTATAAGCACCCACACTTTCTTCTAGCTTGTAAATAACACTTAGGTAAATACACCGTCATAACTTTCAAGCATAATTTTCCTCTACTGCCAACAAAATACAATGAACGGATCCTATTTCTAATTGCTAAAACCTCCAAATGCAAATAAAATATTTGAAAGCACATGGTTTCAACAGTGTTTCCTAACAGGACAGGTGCAATGAGAGGTGGCAGCAGATGGGGAGGAAAAAAGGAACTAACATTTCTGAGCACCAAGCACTACTAGAGCTTCTCATATATCCACTCCCTGCCGTATTCGTAAAGCTTAAAACAATGCCTATGAGATACAAGGCACTCAAATTTGTTGACTGAACTGACTGAATCCACGTATTACCTATCTCATTTAATCTTTACAATCATAAAGGCAAGAAATTTATGAGTTCGCTTTACAAGTGAGAACACAAAAACTAAAAATATATTAGATGCTTTTGTAAAACTATTTCCCACAAAAAAGGACAGAGACAAAACTGATAACATACATGATTGTCTTTTGTAGTCTTTACAAGCTGTTCTATCATTGACTTCAACTCGTTTCCTGACACTGTAGATACCACCACAGAATAAAACAATGCTGCCAGTTCACGCATCTCTTCTTTACTGCTATTCATCAGACTCTGAGCAGTGTAGAAAAAGAAATACACACATAATATATGATCATCTCCCTGCTGACAACGTCTAACAGTTAAAACGTTATAATGTTCAATTTACTGGTAACTATGAGAAAAGAACGCAACAAGCTATTATTTCAAAATGAAATAAAAGCGGAGGTATAGACCAAAATCTTACGTGCATTTTCATCAGATACAAAGTATAAAACAGGTGGAATTAATACACAGCTGATCTGAAACAGAGGTCAGCATGTGTTTTCTGTAAAGAGCCAAATCTATCGCAACAATTCCACTCTGCTATTGTAGTGCAAAAGCAGTCATAGACAACAAATGGGTGTGGCTGGATTCCAGTACAATTTTACAGACATGCTAATTTTCACATGTCAGGAAATTTTATTCATCTTTTAATTTTTTTTCCAACCCTTTAAAAATGTAAACAGTATTCTTGGCTTGCAGCCCATACAAACAGGAGGCGGGCCAGATTTGGTACATGGACCACAAGTTAATGACCCCTGATCTACAAGATCAAAGGTCAAAAACTCTAAGATCATTTTAAAATCAGCAAATATTCACAAAGAATTAAAAAACCTTTTTAAACTAGAAGCAATTTCCTGAGACTAGATTTTCCAGAAAAGTACAAAACTCACTCCTCTTGGTAAATTACCTTCATGCTTTCACACTTAAATAATTGGTACATTTTACCATAATTCAAACTGCATTTTCCAAAAAGAACTACATTATGCAGCACAAAAGGTATACAAAACTATATGAGCCAGATATGTAATAAAAAAGATTATTCACTGTTTATCTGAAATTCAAGTTTAATTGAGTATCTTGCATTTTTATTTGCTAAACCTGGTAACCCTTTTGGTGTGACCACGGGACAAAAATACTCTCCAACATGGCCGGTGGGAGTGTGAATTGGAACTACTCATATGGAGGATATGCATTATCTCTTAAAATTGCATCCATGTGTCCTCAATTCCACCTCTGGGAAATCTACCTAAAAATAAACCCACTCATATTCAAAATGATGGATTGTTCACTGCAGCAGGCTGGAAGTACCCTAAATGACCATCAATAAGGACCTACAATAGATTATGGCACATTCATGCAGTGGAAAACAATGAAGGTGTTAAAACAAAGAGGATGTTCTCTCTGTAGTTATATAGGAATAACTCCTTGTTCTAACACTAAGCGAAAGAAGGTACAAAACAGTGTGAAAAGTATAATACCCTTTTGTGTGAAAAAAGGAAGAAAAATCAAAAATGCTAATTTCACTTGTGTGTATATGCGTAAGTAAACTCTAGAAGGGACACCATATACAAATAAGTGATGACCTGTGCATGTCTGTCGGGTGAGAGAGGAAGAGGCAGGAAGGTGAAGGGATCTGGGTAGCTGAGAGACTATGCAAAGGAGACGTCTTACATAATTGTTTACTTAAGTGATATATATTTATTACTTTTTTAAACTTTTAAAACAGAAAAATAATTTTTTCTTACTTAAAAGACTCCCAATTCATCTCCCCCTCTCACCTAAATGGATCACTGCAATATATGGACCTACTTGCTTCCCAGTAAGTGTTTAATGATGAGAGTTTCAAAATGACCTAAAGGCAGAAAAGGCCACAGAAACACTGGTAGGAAGGCGACATCATGAGACCAAAGTTTAAAATATACAGAATCAAAAAGAAATACACATGCACAGGATATACCTTTATCCATTCGGTTTTGTCTACAAATTTGGTAGCCAGCTTTTCTGGATACACTGAGACAGCTTCCAATAGACAGTACATGACTGGCAAACCTAAATAAGAAGGAATTCAGAACCATTCTGATTTCAAGAAAAGCAATAAACGTACAGGGATCACTAACTTCCTTTAAAGCACAAGGCTACAGCTTTAGGAGGCATTCCCCAGTTCTACAAAACAAAAGTTAACCTAAATACAGTACGTGATTCAATACACAAATTTACAGACTTATTGTCTATAAAAAGATGCCCTGTTCTTCACACCCACTTCCAAAGTAAAAATATATTACCTATTGTTAAGCATTTCTTTCTGAAAGAAGAAATAGTGTATCAAAGATGAACTCAGGCAAGTTTAGAAAAGAAACAGAGATTCATGTTCAGTTGCAGGAGAGAAGACAGAAAATAATTTTGCTATAAATTCTCAGCTGAGTTTAAAATTAGATTTTTGTTTAAGTGCTTTAGTATAATCCTCAGCGGCATGACCTCCTACCTCCAACACCTGCTAACAGCTGCTGAAGCAGGCCGATGTAGATCTGAACAGGGTTGGTTTCCCCACTCTTGGAAGAAGACGAGGAGGGTGTTGCCTGGCTGCCCGACATTAAAGTCCGTATATAGCGTCCAATGGCTGGGGCATGATCTTGCATATCAGCCAAACTCTGAGAGGTGGGCACCACTCCCGCACTGTGAGCCAGGCACATGCGCAAGTACAGGACTATCTACAGACAGAAGGAAGAAGGACACCAGATAAGCGTCTCAAAAAATCAAGGCAGGAGATGTTCTTCAAAGTGACAGTTCCCACCTTCCTTCAAAAGCTATTCAACAACCCTCACAGAAGATGGAAAACACGACTCAACGTGTGAACTGAAATTATCACAAGGGAGCAGAATTTATATAACCAGTTTTATAATCCAAAGAGTGCTTTTTAACAGAGTTTAATGGAGTTAAAACACAAACTCCACTTTTAAAGTCTAAAATATAACAAGGAAAATCTTTTTTTTTTTTTTTAAAGATGTGTGTGTATGTATGTGAGAGAGACAGACAGACAGACACTGGGCAGAAACCCGGGACCAATGATCTGTTCCTGTGGAACTTGAGCTGCATTTAATCTCCACTGACACGAGAATTTGAAAAAATGGGTTCAAATCATCTACAGAAGAGCAGCTACGACGTCATTAAAAACCTCTGACATAAATTAGCTACTAAGGAGTCCTCTGGAAGCTCTTTCCTTGACAGCTAGAACAGGACAGGCAGTAATTTCATCGTGAGTCTTCTTACTCTGAACAAGATTATCTCTTGCCATTTAATTAGTGCAAATCAATGACTAAAACAATAGAATTTCCCTTAGCAAATGAGATAAATTAATCTAATTCTCCAACCTTCAAAACTGGATAATCCAAATAACCTCAATATATTGTTGGCTTTAAAATTCAAATCTAATTTGCTGTAAATTCCCAATAGCAATCAAGGCAGAGCATCTACTTCTTTCACGAAGAGAATCTCACTGAGACAAATGTATTTCTAGACTCCACTATGATTTAAAATAATACCAATTACTAAGTACCGTTTTCGTAATAAACAACCTGGTATAAAACAATGACGTCACTATATGGGTTTACCTAGAACACAAAAAATTCACGGTCATCTCTTTGACTGTGACATTATCGTTAAGAACCTTTAGCGAAAGCAAAATAGAAATATATGTCAGTCCTACCTCTCCAAAGGCTGCTGGGTTAAATGGAAGGACAGTGGTCCCGGTCATGTACTTGGCTGGTGTTTTCATTCGATGGGAAGCCTAATAAAAATAAACCCCAAAAATCAATTACTGGAAAACAAAGCACGTGTACCCTTTCTCAACTCAAAAATAACTGTATTTCTAGCTACATTATTGTCTGTTACTGTTTTTTTTCTAGTCAAAACATTTTTCCATTAGTCATGCTTGATTGTGCATGGACCTCAAACCCTAAGTTACAGATGTGTTGCCTTTTGCCTGGCTTGTTTAAAAAGAATAAACCTGGGCTTCCCTGGTGGCGCAGTGGTTGAGAGTCCGCCTGCTGATGCAGGGGACATGGGTTCATGCCCCGGTCCGGGAAGATCCCACATGCCGTGGAGCGGCTGGGCCCGTGAGCCATGGCCGCTGAGCCTGCACGTCCGGAGCCTGTGCTCCGCAACGGGAGAGGACACAATAGTGAGAGGCCCGTGTACCGCAAAAAAAAAAGAATAAACCTATAAATCAACTATACTTTAAAAAGAAAGGAGAAAAGAAAAAAGCTGCAAAGATGACACAGTAGCAAGTAAAAAATATAAAATAAAATAAAAAGAATAAACCTACTCCAGGCATCTACTGACAGTCACCCCAGGGCACTGCATTCCAGTTATTTTCATTAATAATAGAGGTAGAAGGAAAATATTAGCACAAAAGCATCTTCTGCCCACAAATATGACAGTGTTATGGAGAAGAGAATCCTGGCTGCTACATACTGACCTCCAGCACCCTTAAGATGTCTATCTAAGCCAAAAGCTAAGACCACCAGTAGAAGTGAAAGGCTGTAAGGTATCCCCCCAGCACACTAAGAGAAACATCAATGTAAAAAGTAGGATAGTGTCAGGGTGGGGGGTCATGACTGTCAATACTCTGATCTACCAGCAAAAACAGGAGACTTGCAAAAGCAGATGCAATGCTCTCTTATGATCATGGTGGGAAAAGTCTCAACTGCTCCCTGAAGCATTCTTAAACTTATGTTGCCCTAAATAACGCCCTTAAAAATTAAAAAGGTATATTTTAAGCACGTCATGCCAAGGGGAAAAATTTTAAACACAGCCAATAAAAATAATGGTACAAATGAACTTATTTACAAAACAGAAATAGAGTCACAGTTGTAAAAAACAAACTTATGCTTACCAGGAGGGAAAAGGGGGGAAGGGATAAACTGGGAGATTGGGATTGACATATACACACTACTATGTATAATATAGATAAATAATAAGGACCTACTGTATAGCACAGGGAACTCTACTCAATACTCTGTAATGATCTATATGGGAAAAGAATCTAAAAAAGAGAGTTATGTATAACTGATTCACTCTGCTGTACAGCAGAAACTAACACAACAGTGTAAATCAACTATACTCCAATAAAAATTGTTTAAATAATAATAATAAAAAATAAAATAAACACAGCCAAAATGTTGAAAAACATAAAAGGAACTGTAAGTAATTTAGATTTGGGCAAAACAGATTAATTACATTTGAGATTTATATTTTTCTCCTCACTTCGTACCTTCCTCTTATTGTATTAACATTGTTAGAAACTTTACTAACCATTCAACATTTAGTGATTAGCATTTTTAAATGTGTCACCTAAAAAAAATGTAGGTTTATTTTCATCATTCATTATATGACTTAAACTATTATCTGAAGTTAAATACCATACCTTTTCCTGGATATAATATACCATTTCTGGGAAAGATGGCATCTGCTTAGAAGCACTTTCTTTTCTGTTTCTACCAGGAAGACACCTTAAAACTCGTTGTGCCTCTCCATGAACTTCCTCCCGTCTTTCAGAAAGATAAATAAGAAACATAAATAAATTTCACCAACTGGAGAATGATCATATGAAGACTAAGAACAGCAATTTTATTTGTCATCTGTCTTAAATATATTTTTGGCTATCTATGCAAAGAGGCATAAAATACATGATAAGCAATCGCTTCTTTTTGGAAATTTCATTAGATGTGGAGAGTCATGTGGCTTTCATCTTTGAATTTTACCCACAGGAAAAAACAAGACAGGATATGACTACAGGTCTATATATTGTATCAAGGGAGCCATATTTTTAACTCTAATAAATTGCTCCTAAGTTCCACAGACGAACACTGCAAACAACATAAATTTTATTCAATTTTCAACCAAATTTTAAATGAACCCAAATTCAAATTAACACTTTTGAAACTTACGGATCTCCTGCAGCTAATAAGAGCAAATATCTGGACGGTATATGGTCTGAGGGAAACACCGTGCTGGCAAATTTCACAGCCACTTGTCGAACTTGAACTTCAGGCTATTTGACACATAAACGCACGAACACACACACATACACACACACACACACACACAGAGATTAAAAAAAAAAGAATTCAATTACCAACAACTCATTCCAGTCGAGTCATTTTAATTGTAAACAATCAAAATTTAAGTTGATATTTCAATAAATATATCTAAATAAATAAAACATCATTTAGTCAAGATCTTTAATCATGTTGTTTTAAAAGTCTCTGGACAATGACATTATTTAAAGAATACTATTATGATCTAAGAGGACACTCCAAGTAGAGCAGGAAACCCCACCAAGACCATAACCAGAGAATCTCTCTGTAGATGTACATCCTCAGCCCAACCATCAGACCAAGGTCACTGCGGCAGTTTCTAGCCACCACCTCTGCTTCTCCAACTCTTAAACTCTCAGTCACATGAGTGAAATTCAGATATTCTGCAGGGAACACAAACAGAGCTTACTTGGAATCCCTACAAATTTAAAGCAAAATACCACCAACGCTTTCAGATTAGCTCTTAAATTAAAACTGACTCCAAAGCAAAGCTTCAACTACATAAATATATCCAATTAACTTAAATAGATTAAGACTGTAATCTACGAATAGGAAGTTCAACCAGAAAAGCAGCTGTAGAGTCTACTGATGATTAAGCTTTATTCTCATGTATCTTCCCCCTGGGTCATTCCTCCAGTCACAACGTAAGTGAGATGAGAGATGCTTAGAAACATGTACTACCTCGTTTATTCAGGTGTTCTTGCTCTTTAGCATTTTTGCAGCTACTGTAAAGGGCAATGATATTAAGGACCAGTCTATATGATTTAGCCCAGGGTCTGGCTGCCTTACATGTAGTCCGAGAAAAGAAAATAAATTACCTTTGGCTTCGTAATACTGTTACATGATTTGATCTGCATAAGTATAACCAGCACCCATGTGCATTATACAAGCATTCCATTTCCTTGTAAGGTTACCTACAAAAAGTTTTAAGTATTTGACTCTAATGAGCTTCCAAATAAGCCTATACTTCTTTGTCCATGTTATATGATCATGAACCAGGTACACTGGACACCAAGAGCATTTGACAGTGGGACACTATATATAATAAGCCTTCTGAGTGTACATAATTATCCTGTCATATTTCAACAGAAACCAGATACCTTTCTGAACCTTTAATAATTCCTCAATATAAATGTGTTAATAAACATGGCTGAAGACCTAACGAAGACCCAATGCAGCCAAATTTCAGTTAAGATGCAATTCATATTAATCTCACCAATATTTGACATCATTCCCTCTTTAATCTCCCTCTCTACTCCTAGAAATGGAGGACAAAGAATTGACTAAAGCAAATACATAATGTATTATTTTATATTGCATATTATATATCATGTATACATATGTGTATATAACCACAGATATTAAAAATTCTCCTGCAAACTCCCATGGCAGGCAAATGAAGAGGACTAGAAGGAAGAAGAGTATGTTTGATGGTACTGGCTTACTTCCTACAGACTCATTTTGATCCATAAATTGTGTCTTTCTTTCCTTCTGCTTTTCTCCCCCAATGTTACCTACAGAACTCCACCTCAGTGGACTGTAGTGCTCAGCTACCACTTAAAACAAAACACTTGCAACTGGGAGAGCATGATATTAAGAACAGTTTTCCAACAAGGAAGGCTTTAAACATAAGGCCTCTGTGAGTATCACTACTCTTTCTTCCCTAGAATCAGATTCCAATAACGAAGAATTAAAAGCAGATCATAAATCACAGTCCAAGTGAAAGCAAATATTCCTCTTCATTATAGAGAGTTAAGGCAAAAAGCAATTCAAATTTTGATCTTAAAAATGTAGGGGGCGGGCTTCCCTGGTGGCGCAGTGGTTCAGAGTCCGCCTGCTGATGCAGGGGACATGGGTTCGTGCCCTGGTCTGGGAAGATCCCACATGCCGCGGAGCGACTGGGCCCATGAGCCATGGCTGCTGAGCCTGCGCGTCCGGAGCCTGTGCTCCGCAACGGGAGAGGCCACAACAGTGAGAGGCCCGCGTACCGCAAAAAAAAAAGTAGGACTTCCCTGATGGCGCAGTGGTTAAGAATCCGCCTGCCAACGCAGGGGACATGGGTTCGAGCCCTGGTCGGGGAAGATCCCACATGCCATGGAGCAACTAAGCCCGCGTGCCACAACTACTGAGCCTGCACTTTAGAGCCCGTGAGCCACAACTACTGAGCCCATGAGCCACAACAACTGAAGCCCATGCACCTAGAGCCCGTGTTCCACAATGAGTAGTCACCGCAATGAGAAGCCCACACACCACAACGAAGAGTAGCCCCCACTCGCTATACCTAGAGAAAGCTTGCACGCAGCAACGAAGACCCAATGCAGCCATGAATAAATAAATTAAAAAAAAAAAACTGAGAGCTTAAAAAATATGTTTAAAAAGAAAATGTAAAATGCATATACCACCAGCCATTGTAGTTCCCATAGTTGGACCTACCTTTATTAAGTACGAAGCCACAAGTGCCTCCATGAGAGTCCGCTGTGCTCCTTCCAAAGTGCTATAAGCTCCAACCATCATGGATAGTGCTTCTTGAATAGCGAGTCGCGTCTCGGGCTCTTCCTACGAAGATGATAAAAACAGTGTTTCCCTCCCTGTTGGGTTTCCAAGTGAGCATCCAAACAGAAAGCATACACTTGCCAGGTGTTTCCCTACCTTACATAGGGCTTCAAAGAGCTGCTGCACAAGAGCTATATCCTTAGTAAATAAATGGGGCATTCGACTGTAAGAGAATATGAGGTCATCATTACTATCAAAAATTTCCATAAGATGGAAAAAAAAAAAGAAACTAAACACAAGCTTTCCTAAACTTGCACTTTCACTTCTGAACCATGTGAGCATCACTGGATTACCTCTCCCAAAGAACCAAACACTTTTTACAGTAAATATTTAATTCTTCAACTGTCTAATAATGTAATTCTAGATTAATATACCTATTATCCAGATATTCTCACTAGAATATTCCATGCATTCAGTTAACATTTCTGATTTTAAAATAAAGAAAACAGACGAGGCTAAATGCTATTTAAACTAATGACTCAGGTGACAAGGAGCTTTGTCACTTCATGCCAACACACAAGGGACAAGGTTTGTTGACAACCCTATGCTGTATCCGCTGATCTGAAGTGGCTGTCTTCTGAGCCCCCAAACTCCTTCCCTACACAGTGCAGAAGAGCAAGACCTAGTCTACACAGGCCAACACAGAGCCTGTGTGTACCAGGGTGTAAGCAGCACCTAGTACCACTGAGGATGCTGCTCCTCTATCTCCCTGCTCTGAAATACAGTGAAGGAAGAGGAAACCAGGAGGAACTGGGTACAGGAAACCATACTAAGCAGAAGAAAAAAAAATCCAACTTTGGAAACAGGGCCGCTCAGAATCATAATATAATGCTATCAGAAAAGAGAATCGCTAGAAAAACTCTTGATTATAGAGATTATAAACACTGGTAGTAAGTAGCAACAAGAACACTTAAGGTCAATCAAATGTCTCTAGGGTACAAGAAAACTGTAACACATTATGACACAATCCAGTTCAAAATCTCATTTCAAGACTGCCATTTAATACGGTAACACATCTTCAGATGTTAAGTTAAAATGTCTCACATTCATTATCCTTCTACAAGGAAGACATTGCTAAACAACCTATGACCCTTTCAGAATCATAATAAGTTTATTCTCCATCCATTATTAAATGCCACAATTTTTCTTAGTTTACCAACAGGAGGATATCTCTCACTGAAAAAGAGTTTACTCACCTGGAGAGTTTTCCAACAGCTGAATATGCCATTGACAGTAGCTTAGGGTCCTTGAAATTAAGGGAAAAAAAAAAAAAAGAACAAAAAGCAGACAGAACAAAAAACAGTAAACAGCAAAACCTTTTTGCTGCAATTAAATGCATTATTTTACTCCTTGTTAAACCTAGGTCTCACCCTGCCTAACTATATGATATCAGCATCTGAACAAAACAAAAATGTCCAAACCCAGAACGCATCACACTACTAAAAGGAAAAACAAAACAAAACTTCACCTCCCCAACTTACTCCAAAAGGAAAATGCAGTGGTCATATATGAAAAGGTTCTCTTAGCTGGTGCTAAGTTCAGGATAGTTTCAATACTATATAACCTGCAGAGACCAAAATTCACCACCAACGTACTAGGAAAACAGCTTAACTTATTAGAAAATTCACCTGCCCAACAGGCTAGGATCCACTCTCTCTCACCCAAAATTGTAGTAAGCTGGGGAGCAACTGTCTAAAAATCTGCACCATAAGAAACAGCTTCTTCTCATATCTTCCACCATAAAAAATTAAAGGGATCATAGTATTCGGGTGAGTTAATGAGGTTCCCACTCAAGATACAGATAGAATTTTATGTGGTTTTATGAAAACCAATAGTCTGACATAGTAACACTTCTATGAGCTGAAGTTTATACATTTAACATAGGATTCACACACCTACATGGCCACTCTTACAGACTCATCTGTTGGGAAGACATGCAGTGTCATCTGAAGGTAAAAGGATTACAGCCCTGTAGTTTATCTGGCCTCTCTAACCCATCTTCAAATATACAGTTCCTCCCCTAGAAGCCCCAAAGCATTTTTATTTCTACCAACCATCCAAAGAATCTGACTATGCCATAAAAATAATCTGAAAGTTTCCCAAGGCCTTATGAACCATGCAAGCTCTATTCAATCAACAGAAGAAGACAGGAGAGTCAGGCCTAACACTGCCCCAAAGCACAGCTGCACAACAAATGAATAGCTTTTCATTAATGATATCTACTAATATGCCTTTACTGTGCTGAAAAATTTACATGAATTATCTCATTTAATCTTCACAATAATCCAATGAAGTGATACTATTATCCTCTTTTTTGTGATAAAGAACAGAGGTCCAAAGAATTTAAGTAACTCACCAAGGAACAAAACTAGAATTCAAACTCAATTCTAAATCCAAATGGCAAAATACTGGTCACCATACTACTGCAAACATGCATTCATGTTTAGCTAAGACTTAGGAAGAAATACTAACTAGAGTTCTTGAAACCTTACCTTTTTTAGCAAATTCCCCTGAAATACTAGAAATGGTAGGAGTAATACAGCAAGGAAAATCAGGATTTGAAAATCTACAATCCAAGGAATCCTCATTCCACTTAGCTTAAGGAATCAAAAATTTACTGAATGCATGTTCTGACAGAGTTTGTTTGTTTGTTTTATCATCTTTATTGGAGTATAATTGCTTTACAATGGTGTGTTAGTTTCTACTGTATAACAAAGTGAATCAGCTATATGTCTACATATATCCCCATATCTCCTCCCTCTTGCGTCTCCCTCCCACCCTCCATTTCCCACCCCTCTAGGGGATAAAAAGCACCGAGCTCATCTCCTTGTGCTATGTGGCTGCTTCCCACTAGCTATCTATTTTACATTTGGTAGTGTATTTGGTAGTCTGACGGAGTTTTGAATCAATAAAATCTCAGTCCCTAAGAATTAACACTTTCTCAAAACAAGAAAATCCAAATAGACCTATATGGAAATAAATCATAAAGTAAAATTTAATTCTTTTCATTCCATTTTTGCACAGTGCCTAAAAGTAAAATAAAATGTACTAGCTTTTTAAAATGTTATTTAAAGAAATGATAAGACAACCTCAAGATCCATATCAGTTTTTAATACTTATTTCAAAAAAAACAGGGCAAAAGATGGTGGTAATTTCTGAAATTTGCACCACTTCAATTAAAAATGTTAAGAAATGATGGAACAACAGCAAACTTTAACTATATCAACATATAGACCAGCAAAGTTTATAACAGAAAATACTTTAAAATATAAAATGTTAACAAAAATTTTTAAAAAGTCACTTACTTCTTTATATTCATTGATTAGCTTGGTGAGGCCATTCAAAAGCATTGGACCTAATGGCTTAATCTTGATTTCTGGACAGCTTTTTGAAAAAATAACACATACAAAGCAAGATATAAGAATCTCATAATTACATATCTTTGCAGATTATTACTTAAAATAGAGACATAACTGAAGTAAATTTAAATAATCTATTAAAATATGAAATATTTTAAGATAAACAAACACGATTTCTTTCTAGGTAAGACATACTTGCATCACTTCATCACTCCAACAGCTTGAAGACTTTATAAATAGTTCAAAAAACTTACGTTACACAAATGTGATGCACAAATTGCAGGGATAATGTTCTTAATTTTGAATTTGTATTTGTACCAAAGAGCCCATCATACACCACCTATGAAAAAGGAACAAACGTCAAGAATACCAATTAACAAGAATAGCAATTTACTATCTTCAAATACTATTAAGTATTCAACAATAGGTCTTTTGCACTACGCCTTGTTCTTCGAAATTAATGCAGTTCTCTTTCATACAAATATTTTAGCTGACGGCCTTAGGAAGCCAATCAGTAGCTTCAATTAACAGTCTGTGGAGTAACAACAAACACAATGGTAGATGTTACAAGTCTGCAAAATTCGTGGGGCTACCACTAGGAAGCAACACAGAGTGCACGCTACAGTGGGCTGCCACTCTCATGCAGGGGACGTGAGCAGAGAAGATTATTTTGGGGGTATTAGGTTTCTTAATTACATGTGGACTCATTTTGAAAACATAAATAACTATAAATAAAGTGTACACCTACAGGATGTCTATGAATATTCTGCCACAAACTTCTAGCTGCTTATTATATAATGTAGTGTTACTACAACCAAATTTTCTGAACCAAAATTATCAAAACACTGTCAGGGAAACAGTGCCCGGAAAATGAAATAGAAGAAGCTCTGTGATTATTTTATGTTTATGGAAACACAGAACAGAGTACTTGAAATCAGTCAAATATTAGAGAGCCAGATACTGGGAATAAAAGTTGTATCATCTAAAAGGAGGAAACAGACACTTAAACAAATAAGCCTTAAGAGGGAAAGATGCGAAGGCAGAAGCCAACGTCCACCACACACATACAGGGAGCAAGAGGACAGTGTTCTTACTTTGGGACTGAAAGAGATGAGAGGCAGGAAATGGGAACATTTCAGATAGCAAGGGGCACACCGGAGCAAATCCTGAAACTGGAGTAGATGTTTACCAGGCTACAGGGGGGAGGGCCACTATGCCAGGAGTGGAGACACAGAGCCATGAAAACAGCATACTTAAACAGCAACAAACTCTGTTGGAGCATAAGGTACAGGGCAAGGGTATGGTGAGATAGGAGACCAGAAGGGACATAACTGCTGCCTTTCCACCATTTACTGAGAACTTGCTAACTGAATGAGTACTAGCCACCCTGCTCTAAAGCTTCTACCTGTTAACCCACTCAGTCTTTGCAACATTGCTATGAGGTAACCGCTATCACTACATCCATTTTACAGATTTTTTTTTTACGTTTAAAGAAAAACAGGAAAAACCCCGAGGCTTATTTAAGATCAAAAGTAAGTAACTAATGACAAAATTATGCTCAAATGAATCTGTCTCCAGAACTGAGCTGGTCATTACTTGGACCAAAAGGCAAGAGCTTTTCCGGAGGGGCTCATATCCCACACCAACAGAGTACAAGGGTTTCCAACTGCAAAAATAACTCTGGTGGCAACACAGAAATCAGACTGGCTGTGGGGAAGACTAGAGGCAGGGCAACAAGAAGACGACTGTGGCAAGCAGAACAAGAAGTGACAATCTCCATTAACATCAGTATTCGGCAGACGGGGGTGAAGACACTGAGGCAGCAGCATCCAGAGGTTGTGGCCGCTGCCTTCACGAGGGATTCCAGTCAAGGATGACTCATTTTTCCACCTAAGTGACTAAGTTTCTGGTGCTACCATTTTTGGAAAAAAGCCACTCAGAAAAGCCCTAGTTTGAAAGGAATTATCACCATATATTTAGGGAGAATGGTAACCATATACAGCATATATTCTATAATAAAATTTTATAATATATATTATATATAATATATACATTAATATATTGATAAAATATATATTTTATTATAGCTATAATTAAAAAGTATTTTCTGCAGCTCAACTTGAGAAAGAATCTCATTAATCTTGTTATACATATCAACCTACTTCCTGGATATCCATTAATGCAGTTCTTTGTCTAGTTAAACAAACATGAAAGTTGTAAACAGGCCATTTTTCTCTGGAAAGAATGAGTTACCTGAATGTTAGCCGGGAAGGTTTCAGCAGCTTGTCTAGAACGAAGGAGGTGGGGGACAATCTTTAACTTAACCCTTGTACTGACTGGGTCCCTTTTCAGCTCTGGCTTCAGAACTGCTCCCTGTTGAAAATATGTGTGATTATAACTCAGCACTTCAAAATTATTGTGAATTGAAAAAAAAATCATGAGAGATCGTCTAAATCAATGGTCGCTCAAACTTTTGTCTCAGGATCCCTTTATACTCTTAAAAATTACTGAAACTTCCAAAGAGCTTTTGTTTATACTGAATACCTATCAATATTTAATATACTAGAAATTAAAACTGAAAATATTTTAAGTACTTATTCACTTAAAAATTGGGCTTCCCTGGTGGCACAGTGGTTGAGAGTCCGCCTGCCAATGCAGGGGACACGGGTTCGTGCCCCGGTCCGGGAAGATCCCACATGCTGCGGAGCAGCTGGGCCCGTGAGCCATGGCCGCTGAGCCTGCGCATCCAGAGCCTGTGCTCCGCGACAGGAGAGGCCACAACAGTGAGAGGCCCGCGTGCCGCAAAAAACAATAATAATATTAAACCCATTATATACTTTCATAAATAACGTATTTTTAAGAAAAATAAACAACTATATTTTCCAAAACAAAAAACTGCACTGAGACAGTGGCATTGTTTTATATTTTCTGTAAATCTCTTCACTGTCCACCTTAATAAAAGAAAGCTGGGGGGCTTCCCTGGTGGCGCAGTGGTTGAGAGTCGGCCTGCCGATGCAGGGGACACGGGTTCGTGCCCCGGTCCGAAAAGATCCCACATGCCACGGAGCGGCTGGGCCTGTGAGCCATGGCTGCTGAGCCTGCGCTCCGCAACGGCAGAGGCCACAATAGTGAGGCCCGCGAACAGCAAAAAAAAAAAAAAAAAAAAAAAAAAAAAAAGAAAGCTGGATTCCTATATCTTTGTCAGCGTTTAATTTGTTGTAATATGTTGTTTTGTTTTAAGTATGTTAAAAAAAAACAGCTTCACAAAGATATGTGACCCGAAAAGTGGGGATGGTTTCAGCCTTTTCAGGTAATTTCAGATACTTGCTGTCACCCCCAAACTTGTTATGCAATAGGTTCTTAAAGGTTAACTGCCATGTGGATTTGAAACCGTATCAATGGAACATCTGCATACTGTTCTACTAAATTCCACCAGTCTATCTGCATACTGAATGGCTCCCTTACCCTGTATGCTTCTGTAACATCACTGGTCATTTGGAAAATACTGGCTCACCGAGTTAAGCAAATATTTCATTACAAAACATAAACGCGTACACAAAAAAATCACATTAATATCATGACCAATCTCATCAGAAAAGTCTGTAAGCACTGACAAGGTGTCAAGCTCATCGTGATGAATACAAATTTCCCAAAATTCTAGCTTTTGCTTAAAAGTTCAACTTTCATCTTTGCCGATAAAGCATGTTAACTGCTTTCTTGAAGCCTCATTTTTTCATTTTAAAAGAGAAAATATATGCCAAATACCCATCTCAATAACGAGAGTTTGCCTCTCTACTATTTTTTTTAAATAAATTTATTTATTTTTATTCATTTATTTTTGGCTGTGTTGGGTCTTCGGTGCTGCGCATGGGCTTTCTCTAGTTGCGGCGAGCGGGGGCTACTCTTCGTTGCGGTGCGAGGGTTTCTCATTGTGCTGGCTTCTCTTGTTGCGGAGCATGGGCTCTAGGCATGCAGGCTTCAGTAGTTATGGCTCACGGGCTCTAGAGCACAGGCTCAGTAGTTGTGGCGCACAGGCTTAGCTGCTCTGCAGCATGTAGGATCTTCCTGGACCAGGGCTCGAACCTGTGTCCCCTGCATTGGCAGGCGGATTCTTAACCCCTGTGCCACCAGGGAAGCCCAGTTCTTAGTTTTTTAAGGAACCTCCATATTGTTTTCCATAGTGGCTGTATCAGTTTACATTCCCATCAACAGTGCAGGAGGGTTCCCTTTTCTCCACACCCTCTCCAGCATTTACTGTTTGTAGATTTTTTGATGATGGCCATTCTGACCAGTGTGAGGTGATACCTCATTGTGGTTTTGATGTGCATTTCTCTAATGATTAGTGATGTTGAGCATTCTTTCACGTGTTTGTTGGCAATGTGTATGTCTACTTTGGAGAAATGTCTATTTAGGTCTTCTGCCCATTTGTGGATTGGGTTGTTTGTTTTTTTTGATATTGAGCTGCATGAGATGCTTGTATATTTTGGAGATTAATCCTTTGTCAGTTGCTTCATTTGCAAATTTTTTCTCTCATTCTGAGGGTTGTTTTTTCGTCTTATTTATGGTTTCCTTTGCTGTGCAAAAGCTTTCAAGTTTCATTAGGTCCTATTCATTTATTTTTGATTTTATTTCCATTTCTCTAGGAGGTGGGTCAAAAAGGATCTTGCTGTGATTTATGTCATAGAGTGTTCTACCTATGTTTTCCTCTGACAGCTTTATAGTGAGTGCCTGGCCTTACATTTAGGTCTTTGATCCATTTTGAGTTTATTTTTGTGTATGGTGTTAGGAAGTGTTCTAATTTCATTCTTTTATGTGTAGCTGTCCAGTCCTCCCTGGAGCTAATATGGCTTTTTAAACAACTATTAATGGTTTAGAAAGCAAACAAATAATCTTGTATTAGAGTCTAGGTTTCTACTTGGAACACTTTTAAACACAGCTAACTAAACAGAACCTATGTTATTAAGCAAACATCTTATTTCCAGAATTCAGAAGAACCCACCTATTGTTCTAGATTCTAGACCACAGGTCAACAAACTACAGCCCATGGGCCAAGTCTGGCCTACCATCTATCTTATTAAGGTCTGTGGGTTAAGAGTAGTTTTTACATTTTCAAATGACTTTTTAAAAATCAAAACAATAAAAATAATGATAATAAAAAATAAAAAAACAATATTTTGTAAAAGTATATTTCATGAAAATAATATGAGATTCGCATTTCTGTAATGATAAAGCCTGACTGGCACGTGGCCATGCTCATTCAGTTCTGTTCTGCCTATGGCTGCTTTCATGCTACAGCAGAGTTGAGCAGCTGCAGCCTCAGAACGATATATCCAATAAAGCCTAAAGTATTTACAGAAAACGTTCATTGAGGCATAATCTGGACAATCGTTATTTAAGCACCTGAATTGAAAACACCAGATCAGGTAAACAAAGGTACCAGGAGATTTTAATCCACCTAGACTAGTACGGCTTAAAACTAGTATCAATATTTCCCACAGCATAGGTTCAGCTTAAATCAAAATAACCTGGAGAAAATGTTCAAAATACATAGAGCCATGTCAATAAAATGCTTTTTATGATGATGTGAGAGTAAACCAAAAAAAACCTACCTCTTTTGTCTTCAGTGGTATATCTCCAAGGTATACCTTGTACATCTTATTAATGATGGCAGGATTATTCCAGTCTATCAAGCTACAGAAGGTTTCAACAAAGCTTGTTAAAATTATTATTTTTTTCTCCCACTCCAATAATTTCAAAAAATCATAGCCTCAATATGTGTTACCAAAGAAAAATATTATAATACACAAATGAAATGGGCAATTGACACTGCCCATTAAAGAAGAGAAGGAAAGGGATTAACTTCTATCAAAGTTAGTTTTCAAACAGAAAAAAAAGTCACTTATCCCACCATGATTCAACGTAAGATAGATCAGTGTATCCAGTGGCCCAATTTGGTACTATTCAAGAAATCTGGACTGTCTTCCACTCTCAGGGCCAATGCCACAGAGCAGTTACAACACAGCAGAGCCATACTACACTTGTTTAAAGAGCCCTGAGGCATGATTCTTCTGTTCAGCCACTTGGAAATTCAAAAGTGATACAGAAAGTGACAAAAAACATTTTACCCATTAAAGCCACAACCCTAGGAAGCTTTCAACCCATGGCATTTCTTAAATACCATGTCACTGTGATCCCCAGTATCCCCCCTCTTATCTCCCAGCACCCACTTGCAATTTTAGCACCTAATTCTACAGAGCAGTCCTGCTGCCATCAGTCACTAAGACTTATTCCTAATTGGGGACCACAATAAGGTGACTTACTATTGATGGGCACCCACCCTCTGCAGCAGCCCCTGCCAGTCATTTTATAAACCCAGCAATAATGCAATCCTGCATTTCACTTGATTAGTGAGATTTAACCATACTCTATTCTCTTTTGACATTGATTCTGCTTTTAAACTATGTTGTATTTGTGCAAACATAATTTATCATGCTGCTTTGACTGTTTTTCTAATCCATCTCTTCTTTCATAGCTTATCAATCCACCTCTTGTCTGGATATCCACAATTCCACTAGCCTCAAAGACATTCTATAATTCTACTTATTATTTACCTATCTTTCCTCAGCTGATTGCTACTAACTAATCCTCAAGCTCCATCTCTGTTTCCTTCCTATAAATACTTCAGGTTTAGAGATTTTTGACAAAACACATACACACTTTAGTAAAACAAATTAAAAACTTAATAGTGATTAACTAATAAGGATAATTTTCACTGTTTCTTGTACTTTTCCTCTTGCTACCTTTCTAGTTTTAGTTTTCTGATTACATGCTTGTGAAAATTCAGAAATGAATAACACAGAAAATAAAATTCCTTATAATCTGCACCATAACCCTCTCTATTCCTTTTCAGTAACAACTAACTTTGGTGTACATTTTTCTAGACTTCTTTCCTATGCATGTAAAATAGCTGGATGGGCATGGCAGGTAGATAAAGAAACAGACGTATCACTTGAAGAGATACTTTTATTTAACAAAATGGGATATCTACATATTGTTCTCAACTCACTTTTTACCTAACAATGTTATGCTATTTTTGGGAAAATACAATTGTTTTAATAGACAAAACCAAAACTAATTAGAATACTTCAGCACCACATTTATAGTTCCAACAATCCAATCTACTGTATGGTGTAAAGAATGGAGTCAGTTCAAGCACAATGAGAAGTTTTAAAGGAAGATTTTTTGGAAAACAGAATGGAGGTTCCTCAAAAAAATAAAAAGCGAGTTGCCAGTGAGATCCAGCAATCCCACTGCTGGGCATATATCCCAACAAAACAATAATACAAAAAGATATATGCACCCCTATGTTCACAACAGCACTATTCACAACAGCCAAGATATGGAAACAACCTAAATAAATGGCCATCTACAGATGAATGGATAAAGAAGATGTGGTACATATGTACAATGGAATATTACTCAGCCATAAAAAAAGAATGAAATAATGCCATTTGCAACAACATGGATGGACCTAGAGATATCCCATTTTGTTAACTACATTTAGCATTAAATTCAAAAAAGAACTATTCCATAATCTGATTGTTTAACGAAGTATCTTCCATTTTTCATGTATTCTCCAGTCTTTGCACATGTCATTTATTAAAATCAGTACGTATATCATTTTATATTATGCTTTATTCATTTGCCATTACTTGGAGGCAATTTACATGTTGCTTTATTATTTTTATAATTATTTGGGCAGATATATAATATTCCATAGAGGTCACATAATTTATTTATTTACCTATTGTGGAAATCTGAATTTGTTTCCTTTCTTTTGAACAACTACAGGAAATGGTATAATGAATGAACCTGTAACATTTTTCTAAATATTTTTCTTCTTTGAATGATTCTCTTAGGATAACTTCCCAGAAGATTCAGATAAAAGATTGTAAATATTTTTATGATTCATTACCTACTACAAACTGCTTTCCAAAAATTATTTCAACTTATAGTGTCAATCAATAGGGTATAAGAATAGCAGTTTGAACAGAAACTTAAATGGAGTAATCAAATGTTGCACAAAACTGTACCAACTGGCACACCACTGCTTTTTTGTGCATGATTTGATTTCTTAAACACAGTATTTTCTATGAGCCTATTTACTATATGTATTTCCTCCTGTGTAAATTAAGATCTATTCAACACCTCTTTTCACGGGACCTGATTTTCATCATATTAACCATAATACCTACATATTCTTTATTGAAAGCCATCTCAAATAATTTGAGATAGAGGAAGAATCAAAAATGAATAACTTCCAGGTTTTGACATTTTTCTTAACATCAGTTCTTTAAGTTCACTTACCTAGACAAAGGTTTCAATTCTTACGGTTATAATCCTAACCCACTCCAATTTTAAACTACTTCTCCAAACAGCTTTTCTTCTTTGTCTTATACAGAATTCTGCTCTTTAGCAAACTGTCTTTCATACAAATTAGGTATATTTCACAATCTCATCAACTGAATGTCTCACTACACAAAACCCAACATGAACCAATGTGTGCTAGGCAAGCTTTTAGAAATCTAGCCTCTTTTTTAATTTCGAAAGTTTAAAAGGGAAGCAGTTTACCTTTGCTTGCTTTTCAACTCCAGGTCCGCCGCTGTGGCTACACTGTGGCGTGTGTCACTAGAAGCAATCACCAGGTGGAGAACAGCTTCGAGCTCAGGCACCTGCTCAGCTTCTATGAATTTCACTATACCCAATTTGCACTGTAGATAAATGAAGGGAAGGAAAACCACTTATCAGAGAAACAAAGACCACCAACCTATAACATCTGTTTCACATATCAGTATGCTCCTAAACCAAAGATTAATAAAACAATAGTAGCCACTCCTATTTAGGCTTACAATGTGCCTGGGGCTATACTAAACCATATATATGCATGATTTCATTGAACCCTCACAATCTGTGAAATGAGTACCATTATACCTATTTTTCTGATAAGGAAAACTGAGGCAAGGCTGAAGAGATTAAGACACAGTTAGTAAACGATGAAGGCCCAATCCAAACCCAAGTCTTGGACTCCAAGGCCATTATGATACGAAGCCTTCCTACTTAGGTTACCAGCCTCTCTAAAATGATGAAGCCTTGAACTGAAGTCCAAATCTGGAGTCTCCAGGTAGAAGTGGGGGTACATCAGAAGTACTCCATGGATTCTTCTGACAGTTCAAAAAGAACTAAACTCACACTCCATGAAGTTCTAATCTATTGTTAACATACTAACTCTGTCCTCAATATTCTTACATGCTGAAAAAAACATGATTTCAAACATATGCAAGAATTGCAAATGCAAGTGAAATTCTAAACAAAAAGTATTCAATCTAACTGGCTAAAATAAAACACAGACTGAAGAGAGATTCTGCTTAGAACTTCATGCAATGTGAAGGAGCTATGAATTTCAATACAAATAACTCTATTTAGGATAAATATACCTGAAAAATGAAACTTTACCTTTAAGAATCAGTTACATGATAGTTCTCATGTATATGAACTAGGACTGATAAAGTTTGCAATAACTAAATGACAAAGGATCCAATTAAAAAGGATCATAAAAATGCCTGCCTTCCCTCCCCATGTTCAACACAACTGACCTGCAACAAGAGTTACAACAGAGAAGATGCAAGCATTTACTGCACCCACAGTTATGGAAGTCAACTACACAAAGATGTACACAAAAAAGTGTGCAAAGGAGGGGCTTCCCTGGCGGCGCAGTGGTTGAGAGTCCGCCTGCCGACGCGGGGGACACGGGTTCGTGCCCCGGTCTGGGAAGATCCCACATGCCGCGTAGTGGCTGGGCCCGTGAGCCATGGCCACTGAGCCTGCGCGTCCGGAGCCTGTGCTCCACAGCGGGAGAGGCCACAACAGTGAGAGGCCCGTGTACCGCAAAAAAAAAAAAAAAAAAGTGTGCAAAGGAAACTGAGAACAATACTCATGTCCAGCAATAGGAGACTAGTTTAAAAAATATGTGGTTTACACATAATTACATTTAATACAGACATTAAAAAGGACATTATTTTAAAACCTGATATACTATTAAATGAAAAAAATGAAGTTCAAATAGTGTTATGTGATACGTAAAAATGTATTGTGTAAAATTGTATTTGTGTACACACACATGTACACAGAGCAGGCTGTAGGTGAATGACAAACTAGGGTGGCAGGATTCCAGGTAATTTTTAATTTCTCGTTATAATGTTCTATATTACTTGAACATTTACATTACCACTAACTTTTATCATTTGAAAAAAATAAAAGCTGTCTTATCTGAAAGAAAAAAATGTAAAAAACAAGAGATATTTAAAAATTAGAGGAAAACAGCTGTCGCCCTTGAAACTAAACTGTTCAACACTAGATCATGAAATTGACAAAAAGCATACAGAAGCCCTTAGAAATCAGTAAATAACGACCAACGTAAGATTACAATTTATAATGTTAACAATGATTCTCCAGCACTTATAGCTTTAGCCCTCAGACAGACCTAGATTCATAAGCCTACTACTAGGAGTGAGACTGTGGTGAATCTCAAAACCTCAATTCCTTTTACAAAATGGAACTAAATTTCTATACCTTCTCAGGCTGCTGTGAGGATTAAATGAGATAATGTATTCAAAGTACTCAGTATAGTGCCTGTCACATAGATCACACTCAATAAAGAGTAGCTTCCATTACTATTTACCCTTCTTTCTTACTTACATCATGGTTTAAGAAGAAAAAATATCTATAAAACACGAAGATGTTAATCTAATCAAATAGAGCCCCTGCTGAACAAATCATTCTATAAATTTGTTGAGTGGCAAGAATGCCCACTTGCCTTTTTCCCTTTCCTGGGAACACTGTTTTGATCAGTGATCACTTACACTGCCAAAAAGAAAAGGATCAAATCATTTAGACTGCCATGGAGAGATAAAGGAAGGATTGGAAGACTAACCCATGTTGCTTGAATTCCAAAATAATTACATACTGATCTCATCTGTTCTTCCCTGAGGTGCCTGATGACACAGACACAGTGAGGCACCTTCTCTGTAGAGCACCAGTCTTTTTTAAAAGCTGCTCAGAGAACATCTGTGTCCTGTTTAAATCCAGAATAAAATTCTTAATGCCAATTTTTCAATTCCCAGGAAGAAATATAAAAGGGCGTCATGCTTTTCCCCCATATGGTCACTTGTTCCTCACTTTACACAAAATGTACAGCCCTAAAAAGCTGAATAATGTAAGATAAATTGTATTTCAACTGCACCAAAGCAGCTAGATAATTATTAAACCTGTAATTAAAAACTAAAATGAAAGTTACTCAATTTATAAATGGGCTGTATTTTATACTTGAAATATGTAAGCAGTATTAGAAAAACTAAACAGCATTTCCCACTCCTCCCTTTCCCTGGGGCTTTAACCAATAAATGACACGATGACCAGAACACATTACATCAATCGTATCTCATTACAGAGCCTGAATACGCTGGAATTATGTAACACATGCTTCCACGGACTTCAAAGGGGCAAGTGTGCAGGGTTAAGCTCCATATGAACAAGCAGTGTGTGATACCTGTTCCAACTGTTCAGGTGTCCACGGGTTATCTCCAATAACTCGTTTAGCTGCATAAAAGCTCATTCCTGGGGGAGGCTGTGGTATTCCAGAACCTCCCCCACTATTTGAAGAAGAACCCTGTGCTGAAGATGAATTTTGGCGACTCTGGGATTCATTTAACACATATCTGGAAAAGAAATAGGAATTTAACCTCTCTATAAACACATACAAACACATGCATATATATAGCACATTCAGTTACATACTTTCCTCCCACAGAATGTTGTTAGAAGAATAAACACTTGAAATTAAAATTTTATCATAAAGAAAAATTTTAGAACTATCTAAAAAAGGTATCTACATCTTCAGCAAATTAACCATTAGAGTACATCTGCTCAACCTGGTTACAAATGAACTGTAACAGTTACCAACAATGAATATAAATATTCTGTTCACTCTCAATCTATAAATAATCGTTCTAAAAGCCACTATGGACCCACTACATTTTAAGTTTTTCGTTGACAAATACAAAGGTTTACTGACTGTAATGGGGTGGAGGGGGAACTACTGTTTTATACCCAAAGCAGAGAATATTTATAGTCATTCCCATTTCTGTCCAATTCTCCTTGAACTCCTTATATTTCTGCATTAGAAAACCCACTGAGGGCTTCCCTGGTGGCACAGTAATTAAGAACACACCTGCCAATGCAGGGGACACGGGTCCGAGCTCTGGTCCGGGAGGATCCCACATATCACGGAGCAACTAAGCCCATGCATCACAACTACTGAGCCTGCACTCTAGAGCCCACGAGCCACAACTACTGAGCCCACGTGCCACAACTACTGAAGCCCACGCACCTAGAGCCTGTGCTCCACAACAAAAGAAGCCACAGCAATGAGAAGCCCGCGCACCACAACAAAGAGTAGTCCCCGCTCACTGCAACTAGAGAAAGCCCGTACGCAGCAACGAAGACCCAACGCAGCCAAAAATAAATAAATAAAATAAATTTATTTTTAAAAAATAGAAAAATTCACTGAAACCTCCAAACCACTTACCATACAAGCACATACACCCCAAAAATGAAAAAATTCAAAAGGATCCAAAGAGGAAAAAAATCATAATAAGGACCAGCTTTTTCCATTATATGTTCAAAGCATACAGCTTTGCAGCTAGTTATTAATTTATCATCCCATTTCTTTTTTAGCTTCTATAGATTAAAAATAAGATTTCTGATAAATTCATTTTGAACCATTAAACTAGCATTCCTCACCTACAAAATGAAAATTTTGATATGAATATTAATTCAAGTCCCTCTGAACTCTAAAATTCTATGCTGACAAATTACCAGACTGGATATTAAAATAAAATACCTGTTATAATAAAAATTAAAGAAAACACCTGAAGCCTAATGGCACAGTAAATTATTCCACATTACTATATACCATATTTGTTCCATTCCTAAATTCATCTAATTTTTTTTAAAAAACCTGTTAAAGAATCGTTTTAATATTTTTATATAAACAAGGCAAATTCTCACTGGTAAGAAAAATGTGAGGAACTACTGGCTTGGGTACATTGTGTGCCTAAGTTAAATTTGGATTTCAAAGTTAAATTACCAAAGCCATCATCACCTGCCAGTTCTGGCTGCCTCCTGATTCAACAACTATAAAAGGAGGTTTTCATGTATTTCTCAGTTATAGCAAGACTGGCAGCAGCAAGTAAATCAACTAATAACTACTGAACAGCTAACATCGTGCAAAACACCATCCTAAGCACAAGACAGGAACAGCAGGAGGTGTAAGACTGAGTGTCTGCCATCTGGAGCAAGTTGAGACAATAACAACACAACAAGTGCAACAGCATATGATATGTTATCAGATGACAAAGAAACTGCAGGGAAGTAAGAAATGATATGACAGAGGAGTGGAAGGTCCAGAAAATAAAGCCGCCAAATTAGAGGAGTGGGAGGAGAGCAAAAAGGAGAGGAAAGAAATCGTACAGCGTGAACTCTCGTGGCTGGATGGAGGGACAGGTGATGTGGAGCCCCCCCATGCCACGCTCATAGTGTATACTGCATTTTTGGTCAGGGAAGAAATGTAATGAAAGCAATACATTAGAAGAATCTCTCTGGCAGCAGTACAACCTAGAAAAGGAACAGGCTGGAAGCAGATGACAACGTGGGCACTATGCCAGGAACCAGAGCTAGAGTAAACAGCTCCTGACTTCAAAGAGCTCCCAATCTATTAGGATGGGATAAGCCAACAACGCAATAAAAGCACAAAGTGGCACTTCAGATGGGTGCTTAGCCTTATGAGGACAAGGAAGAGTCCTGTGCCTAGGGCAGGGATTTAGTCAGAGACAACAGAACTGGCCTCTAAGCTAGTTTGTGAGGCTTTTTCAAAGTGGTTTTCCTGGCTGTCGTTTTCTGTTGTTCTCTTTCTTTCCTTCTTTCTTTCTTGATGGGGAAGCATTCTAAGCAGAGAAAACTATCTTCTCTTAAAATGTAGACAGGCAAGGAGATACAGAGTACATGAAATGCATGAGTGCATGTAATGACTGGAAAATAACAGCCCAGGGATTTTAAGGGGTCACTGATAAAATCTGTGTTTTAAAAATCAGGAAACTCTGTGGCAGTGTAGAAAGTTTTGAAGAAGAGCAGCTGGTGAGAAAGTCATGAAAAGACATGAAAAGAGTTGAAAAGAGCCGAAACTAGAATGGCAGCAGTGGGAATGGTTCCAGGACACATGGAGGAGGAGGAAGGAGGTCTTACGGAACTGATACTGCAGCAACGAGGAAGAGAAAGCTAGAGGCAATTTATAACTGAGCGCCTACAAGGCTAAGAGAATCATCACAGCACTGATGGCAGTTAATGAAGAGAAACTATGTTTACTGGGAAGCCTGATTTCAGCTTGGACGGGGCAAGTCTGAAAGCACAGCAGCAGCTCCACACCCATAAGGTCAGTAAGCAGCGGCGCTGCAGTTTAGAAGAGGTCAGGGCTGCAGCAAAGCAAATCTGAGACATTCATTTTCAAGTGAAAGTTGAATCACTGAAAAGAGTACTTGACTGCACACAGTAAAAGCAATCAAGAACAAGGTTGCTTTGTTTTGGTTTGGTTTTTTTTTTACTTACCCATAAGGCATCAAAAGGACATCTAGCATGAAGTCCAAAAGCAGCTGCACAGTCTTTGGTTTCTCAGCAAGGTTAAACGGAGAAGCTGATTTTGATGATTCAACAGGGTATTTCATGTGAAAAAGGGTTGGTATTAAAAGATGCATTAAGCTGAAAAAACAATTACATTTATTGCAACTATTTAAAAAATAAGGTTTTTTATACATGCAAATAACAGACAAAACCAAAAAAAAATAAAATCACGTAACAAAAAGTAGCAATCGTAGCAAGGGCCATTCATTTTCAATACCACTAATTTACAAAGTCCTAATCTAGGGAGTGGCCTAGACTTCATTCTTATTTCTTTCTTATTAAAAGCTCAGGATATTGAGTAATAAGTGACATTTAGCCAATCTGGCTCATCACCAAAAACACCTGAGAAAAATGTACATAATATGGGCTCAGTGTTAATATCTATTACCACAAGAGATTTAATATTAAACCTTAGGTAAAGTTCAACTTATAACATGTCCTGTCAATCATTTTTTTCCTTTCCACATTTAATTAAAAATAAAGTCATTTTAAATCTAAAGAAATTAAACATCAATCATGTCAATATTTGGAATACAATATTAAATTTCCACTGTGTGAATTTAAGTAACAGATTCTTTTCTTCTTTCACTGTACCTGTTGCTATTAAAACATGAAAATTTCAAACAGTGTTTACAATGTCTACTAATTTTACTTGTAAACATCTGTATTACAATCTTTTAAAAATGTTTATGCTCTAAAAAGTGAAGTGAAAACATGATTTAAATCCATCTTTCCTCCACAACTTCTTTTCATGGTTGTCACCACAACAGGGCTTAGGATACAGAAGTTTTGAGCTAAGCCTAGAAACTAAGGATGATATTCCTTTTCACCTCTCCAATTCCCATATTAATACAAACGAGTAATTAGTTCCTTAAGAAAACTGCTCTGAAACTTTATATCCTCCAAGAAAGAAATGTCTGATGAAAGGCATATTAGATCTCAAATTTTTGCAATCACAGAAAATCAGTTGCTTCAAAATAACTAACCGAAATAAAAATGCATTTAGATTGAGAAAAATGTTAGTTCTACACATTTTTTGATATGCTCACAAGAAATTTTATAATTTATAAAATTAACAAAACAGTAATGTTGAGGTAACACAGAGCTGTCAACTCAAAGAGCTCAACTCAAGCCTTTGTATTTGCCCAAGTGAAACCAAATGTGTGGATCTATTTTTGAATGGCAGTTGTTGACTCTCACAGGTGGGCAATAAGGTAACTGAGGAAAGCATACCTGTCCTGCTGGGGCTGAGGCTTCCCTTCCATGGCAGTAAGAAGTGTAGGAGCCAGCTCACATTGTTTTTCCACTGGTAGGCGAGGATAGCCCATCTTAACATAAATTATAGTAAAATTCTAATGCAACAAGAGAAAGTCAAGTAAGTATGAAAGAAATACTCTAGGATTTCAACAAAAACACATGACTAATAACCTAGGCAGCTTTGTTATAACAAAGAAATTGAATCCTCCTTCCTCATGTTTATCACCTGTTTGTTACAGCTTGACCAACTAGTATATCTCAGGAAGAACTCGAGCCCCAATTACTCAAAATGCTTACTTTTAAGATGGGCTGCATATGAGAGAGCATGATCTAGTCTAAAGCACTTATACGTATATCAAATCATCACATTGTACACTTTAAATATAGACAATTCTATTTGTCAGTTATGCCTCAATAGAGCTGGGGAGAAAATAAAGTACTCATATGTGCAATTACTTTTCACTGAAAAGAAAAAAGTAATCATCTGACCTACCTAAACCTACATACTACATACACATCAGTATCAGCTCTCCCAGTTTGTTACATTAATCCTTTCAAGCTAAGTGGAGACCCCATGTTAAATCCTAGGCTGCCATTTCCCAACTGGTCAATTACTAAAATAACCTTCTCTTTCTAATTCAGACTGACCTCTCATAATCTTTTACTAAGAATCAATCATTCTTTTTGTAAATCAACATACCTGACAAGTCATTACACCAACATTCCTTTGCCCTGTGTAAACGGCCATACATTATCCTGTTCCTACCATTTCCTCCAGATCAATACTCAGGGGAAAAACAGTGTGTCCTTTTGAAGAAAAACACCTCACCTTTCATTTAGTCTAAGGTGAAATTCTAGGCTGGCCAATATACTGATGACATCTAATAAATGTTATGAAAGAAAACTTACTGTAAGTCAGAAAATATTCCAAGATAACACTCACTGTGACAAAGGAAACTGCAGCAGGGTCCTGGTACTGAACCAAGAGTGTCTCTACTGGGAGCTGTATCTTGGGGCGGCTTTTTATACGCTTATTCAGATGGACCAACAGTTCCATTACCTAAAATACAGGAAGATATAAACTGAAATTATTGATCATATCTTAAAAACGAATTCATTTCTCAGATATTACTTATTTTAATGAATAGTAGCTACTTTGTTCTCTTAAAGGAGGTAAATTTGACATCCCAGAAAGGGAGTATACAATAGTTAAATCGTGTTCCAAAATGTTATCCCCAAGAATCCATGCACCAGATTTGTAGCAGTGAATTTATTTTTACAATGTCCTTTAGTTAATTAAACTTGAGATTCCAGATGGGCCTACACTGAGGCACAGTCTCCCAGAAGACCTGTGAACAAATGATAGCAACACACTATGCTACAGACTGAATGTCTGTGTCTCCCAAAATTCACACTTTAAAGCCCTAAACCCCACTGTGACGGCTTTGGGAGGTAAACAGGTTTGGAGGAGATCGCAAGGGGGGGGCCCACGATGGGATGGGTGCCCTTCTAAGGGGATGAAGGTATCAGAGTTCTTCCTCTCTCTGCCGTCTGAGGATAAAGCAAGAAGACAGCCCTCCATACACCATGAAAAGCTCCCGACGAAGAGCCCGACCATGCTGGCACTCTGATCTCAGACTTCCAGCCTCCAACACTGTGAGAAACAAATGCTGTTTATGTCATCCCGTCTGTGGTATACTGTTATAGCAGCCCAAACTAACTAAAATACAAAGTGAACACTACAGCAAGAGAAATATACAAGGTACTGAGAATTTCAGGAAGAAAAAGTTATCTACTAAGATCAAGGAGGACTTCCGGGAGGAACTGACAGGAAACTAAGTCCCAAAGAGGAGATGAAATTCCAAGCAGAAGATCAGTTATAAGAAGGTATAAGAGGTCTAAAAGAACATGGTGCGCTGCATCTGACTGAAACACAGAGTGGTAAGAGATAAAAGCAGGACCTAGATTACAGAAGGATTTGGGTAAAATGCTGAGAAATTTTTACTTTATTTTGAAGATCATCTGGTTCTACTAAAAAGTTTTAAGTAAGTAATATCAAACTTCCTCTCCTTTAAGTGGGAAAAGACAGAAACAGAGGTCAATAAGTCAACAATACCCATGGGTGGAAAGGAAGCTACAGAGGTTTACATCAAATGACCTAAGCTTACGATGAAAGTGGGATTATCTTGCTAAGAAAGGAGCATTGAGATATAGGATTTTTAGAAAGCCTCACCTAAAGACTCAAGAATTTAAAGTGACTACTCCAGAGGGCCAGGCTTACACTATTCTCCATCACTTCTGAAATTTGAGATCTAGCTTCAAAGCAAGTATTAAGGAGAGCTGTAGGGATGTTCACAGCAACAGCGAAAGTTCAAAGTTATCTACAGCAATCATGAAATAAGTGAATTTTTAAAATAACAACAAATCTAAAAATCAATGTTTATTAAATGAGTGATAAGAATAATCGTAAAATAGCTGACATTTATTGAGCAGTTTCCACGCAGGACAGCTCTTTGCATTCCTTATCTCATCTGATTCTTACAACAACTGGAGAGGTGCTATTTGTCATTCCCATTTTACCCTGTGAGGAAGCAGAGGGTCAGGAAGTGAAGTTAACTTGTCCAGCAACTTACTGAGCCAGCAAGTGGCACAGTCAAGATCTGACTCCAGAATCCATATTTTTAACCTTATCAGACACTGACAGTGGAGCTTAATTCAGCTAAAGTGTCTGTCACTGTGAGACACCCTCGGGAGCCCTCAAACATTACAAAGACCTAGAAACTTGCATTACCACACATACCTCACCCAACCTCCTGCCTGTCCAGACCTGTGATTCAGCTGGATGACGGGGGAAAAAATCAGGAGAAGCCAGGCTAAAGGAAAACAGCCCTCTTCTGATGATCTAAGCTAGGCTGCTTCCTAGAAGGAGCCTATGGAAAATCATTATTGATGGTGGTAGACAATCATGCCCACAATTACATACTTTCTTTTTTATGATAATTTTTAAAATTTTAAGTAGATTAACTACTTAATTTTCTTCTAGCAATATTATCACCTTAAATATTGACTCATTTCCTATATTTGGTTATCCACTGCCTGCAATCCTCTATAAACCCATAAAAATTAAGAAATCCGCTGAACCAGTCCCTCCCCCAGCTAAACTGACAACAGTTAACCTCTGTCAGTAAGCCTACAGAATTACCAGCCTCGGGTATATAGTATTTTGTCCCTATCAGTTCCCCTTATTACTCATTCATTTATATTCATTTACTCATTAGTAAACTTTTTAATTGAAGTATAACATATAGCTGAAGTGCAAAATTGAGAATGTATGGCTTAATAAATTTTCACCAAGTAAACACACCTTTGTAACTACCAGAAGTACAAAGGCCCTGCACCCCACTGACTAACCCCTCTTCCTGACTTCTAACACCATATTTAAATTTATATAAATGGAACAAATAGGATGAACTCATGTGTTTTTCATTCTATATTATATCTGAGATTCATCCATGTTGTTGTTCACTTTCACTGCTCTAGTAGGAAAAAAACAGAATTTATCCATTCTCCTATATCATGATAGATATAAGATTATTTCCAGTTTGGACCATTATGAATAATGCTATAAACATTCTTAGCTATGTCTTCTGGTGCACAGATATACACATTTCTGTTGTATACAAACCCAGGACTGGAAATGCCTGGTCATGAAGTATACATATGATAAGCCTTAGAATATTTCCAGTTTTCCAAAGTAGTTATACTAATTTACACTCCCACCAGCAGTGGTCAGTTTTTAATTTTTACCTATTCTAAGAAGTCAGAATATACAAGGTTCGCTGTAAAAGAGAATTCTACATAACATATCTCATTTTCCTTAAAATAGTGATGTCAGTAGAAGTCTAAAACTTATTTCTCTTGGGAATTCCCTGGCAGTCCAGTGGTTAAGACTCGGCGCTTCCACTGTCACGGGCCAGTGGCCGATCCCTGGTCAGAGAACTAAGATCCCACAAGCCACGCGGGGTAGCCAAAAAATAAATAAATCAAAAATAAAACTTATTTCTCTTTCACCCAATTTATCCACAAATTATCAGCTGCTACTTTACAGGTATCCTGCTTAAGCCTAACAAACATTATGAAACTGACAGTCAGGAGCCCTAAAATTACAGAACTGAAAGTCAATACTAGATTAATCCCTAGTGTCACTGACTACAAAATTTTACATAATGAAATTATTTATATGTAAGCTTTTATTAAAAAATACTCTGCTTTCACATGACAGTCTTATTTTATATGGTAAAAAAAGGTCTCATAATTGTAACTGCATCTAGATTTGTGATCAATATCTACATCCTTTGTTTTATTAACAATTATATAATAACCAAAACTCCCAATTATCATATTGGTTCTATTTGCAAGAGGTATTAGTATGAGTACAGGACTGTACAAATCATGAAAGTCTGACCAGGTAGCTATATTTCAAAGTAAATAAAAGTCTGACCGAGTATCTATACTTCAAAACAAATAAAAGGGAAACACACATCAAGCCTCTACTACCAGGAGTCAAAATAACATGCAGGCAAAATTATGTTCTTGCTTTCAGACATTCTTTTATCCTCAACTTTCATTCACTGACCCCTCATGTACTGAATTCACTTTCACACATAAGCTAAAGAATGAACGTGTTTGCCATCATGTGAAGGCAAAGCCTGGCAGAAATCACTTAGTCTTGGAATTATCTCTCATGTGTAAAGTCGCTTGTTAGTCATGTGACACAAAGCAAGTTATTTAACTTCTCTGAGCCTCAGTTTCTTCCTAGATAAGATGGGAATAACATGAGCACCTATACCCCCCAGAGTTGTTAAATGAGTTGCAATGAACTGAGACAATGTCCACATAGGCATTTAATGCTTTGCACTATTATCATTTTCTGAATCACTTTCCCCCATTTGCAGAAATCAAATGATAACATTTCACAGGCTATTATGAGGATTAAATAGAAGGATATGTCAGAGTCTAGCATACTGCTTGGAATGTAAACAGGTGTCTCAGCTGTTAGATCTCTTTTCCCTTATTCCAGAAGTTTTCAAACTTACTTAACAACAAAACCCCTTTACCAAGAGAAATCTGATATGTAAAAAAAGCAAAGAAAATTAGTATTTTACAATATAAATTAAATATACAAGTTCACAATGATTATATCTCTTTCTTTATTCTATTTTCTTGCTTTTTCAAATTATAATAGAAAAACACATTTATTACAATAAATTAAGTGAAAAATCATAATTATCCCTTTTCCCTAGTCCATTCATAGCCACTCGAAGACACCAGTATTAATACTTCGGTGTTCATCTTCACATCTTTCTCTGTATCCACAAAAACTTCTACAAACATATTTACATCTTTTTTTAAAAAATAGATCTTTATTGGAGTATAATTGCTTCACAATACTGTGTTAGTTTCTGCTGTACAACAAAGTGAATCTGCCACATGCATACATATGTCCCCATATCCCCTCCATCTTAAGCCTCCCTCCCATCCTCCCTATCCCACCCCTCTAGGTCATCGCAAACCACAAGCTGATCTCTCTGTGCTATGCTGCTGATTCCCACTAGCTATATCTTTAGATTTTACTTGTTTACTTTTTACAAAAATGAGCTATATATCATTCACGTGAGCACAGAGTCCGCTTTGTTTCCAGTTAAGAATATATAAGCTTCTTAATTTAGATCTAACTCATTCTTCGTAGTAGTTGCATAATATTCCATGGGATTCAAAGTTGTTTTTAAAAAATCATCTGTACGACTCATCACAGTAAACACATTTTCGTGTATTTCCTTCAAGCTTTTTGTAAAAAGGTTAGAAAAATTCACCAATAGATCAAAGTCAGCATTATTTGGAATATGAGAAGAAAATCAAAGGAAAATTTCTAGGGAACAACCTAGTAAGAAATAATAAGAAATATGGGGATATACGTAAATGTAGAGCTGATTCACTTTGTTATAAAGCAGAAACTAACACACCATTGTAAAGCAATTATACTACAATAAAGATGTTTAAAAAATAGATAAATAAAGGACAACATGAAAAATAAATATAAATGAAAAAAGAAGAAATAAGAAGGTAATTACTATTTCTAGTAAGAAATATAAGGGAAGGGGGAGAAGGAAGAAATCTGAACAAGATAAAATAATTTACTTGATGGTAACTGAGTAAAACATCTTGTTTACTTAGATACAAATTAATGACTGAAATGTTAAGAATGTGGATAGAATTGCTTGATTAATCATTATATTAAAACAGAATATAGGTTATCAAACTCTTAAACAGAAAATGTATGGCGGGAAGAGGAGAGAAGGGAGAAGAGGGAGAGATGGAAAGAATGAGAACAGATCAAGTGATGAGAAAGGTTAATAACTGGAACTGATGTACATGCCCTCAATCCAAACCTCAAAAAAAATGTGACATCTCAATTACATTGATGAAGATATGCAGCTAAAGTAAATAAGGTTAAGATTGCTGGCTGGGGCAAAGATTCCTCAATCTAACTTACACCAAAGGAAAACACTGGCTACAATACTAGTCTTAGATGATAGAGGTATTGGGGAAAGAAATCTTAAATGAGATTTGAAAGATAAGAAAAGTAAGTAATACAATACAAATTACTAAGAAACACAAGATCCTAAACTTGTGCATCAAAACACATCAAGGAGGCGCAAGAGGGAGGGGATATGCAGATATATGTACGCATATAGCTGATTCACTTTGTTATACAGCAGCAACTAACACACCATTGTTAAAGCAATTATACTCCAAGAAAGATGTTAAAAATAAATAAATAAATAAGGACACTTAAAAAAAAAAGACGCATCAAGGTGAAACTATTAAAACTAAAAGGAGGGCTTCCTGGGTGGCGCAGTGGTTGAGAACCTGCCTGCTAATGTAGGGGACACGGGTTCGAGCCCTGGTCTGGGAAGATCCCACATGCCGCAGAGCAACTAGGCCCGTGAGCCACAACTACTGAGCCTGCGCGTCTGGAGCCTGTGCTCCGCAAAAAGAGAGGCCGCGATAGTGAGAGGCCCGCGCACGGCGATGAAGAGCGGCCCCCGCTTGCCGCAACTAGAGAAAGCCCTCGCACAGAAATTATAGACCCAACACAGCAAAAATAAAAATAAATAAATAAATTAATTAAAAAAAAAAAAAAAAAAAACTAAAAGGAAAATCAGAAAAACTACAACAGCGGCAGGAGATTGTAATTCACTATTAATTTACAACAGGACTGGAAGATAGGTTTCTTGAGAAATGAGAGCAGTGTTGAGTGGCCTATCCACACACTGAGCTCCATATTCCACCAATAGGAAATATTTTTTTAATCTTATGAATAGTTTTTATGAACATCAGAAATAATATGCTTTAAAAGACTAGAACATTTGCTCACTGTGGTTTCAAATCAGAATGCAGTAAAACCAGACAAATTTTACACTATTTTAAAACCAAAAACCATGTTCTTATAAACTAATTAGTAGGTCAAAAATAAAATAACCTAATACTGCTCACCAGTGTAACTATGGGGTATAACCAAAATAGTAATCAAAGAGAAATCCGGAAACTGAGGTTATTTTCAGTTCTGTTTTTCTGTTATCTGACCTTAATGAAGTCACTTAATCATTCATTCCAAGCCTCAGCTTCATCTATAAAATGGAAATAACAACTATACCTCACATAATCTTGTGAGTATTTAAGTGATTAGCATTTTTCCTGGCACATAATGACCTTTACCATTACGTACTTTACAAACTGAAATCTTATGTGAGAAAAACATATCAAAGGAAAACAAAAAAAGGAGTAATCTGAATAAAAATAGAAGAAAAATACACTTGAAAAAATTAATATAAAAGCTCTTTTTCCTTTTAAATTGGCCCATTAAAAAAAGCAAACCTTTGGTAGTAACAAAAAAATTAGAAACAAGAATGGAATTTCTCCACTTGAATGGTAACAGAATATTAAGAATAATAGTATGATAGACGTGAATAATATACAACTGAACATATAAAGTAGATGGTTAGAGATGAATGATTTTCTACAGAAGATAAAATACAAGGAAACATAAAACTCCTAAGTAAATAAGTTTTAAAAAAAACCAAAAAACCCTACTGAAAATACTCAGCCGAGAAGCCTAGACTAATGCAAAAACTTCCTTCTATTTACTCTCCTTTTCGCCACCCCATAGCCAGAATGATTATGTCACTACCACCAATACCCTTTCAAATGGCTGCCGCTGGAATCCCCATGCCTGAACTCCTATCACTCTTCCTCTGGTGCACAGGGTGCATCTCTGTGGCCTTGTTCAGCTCCCTGAAGGTTTTATACTCAGTTCCGGCTCAGAATCTCTACACAGGGCCTTCTCTGCCTTTAGTGGTCTCCCCATCTCTATGCCTGGCTACTTCCTACACACCTCCCTTACACCCTATACTTAATTTAAATCAAGTCCCCAAATATATTCTTTCATACAATCCTTTGCCATCTTAGCATTTATTGCCATTTTAACTCTATACTCTTTGCCTTATTGTTTAATACTCATCTCCCCAAGTAGACGTTTCTTTCCTTCACCAACGTATTCCTAACACCTGGCATATAGAAGGTACCCAGTAAATATTTGCCAAATAAATGATGAGACTGATGAAGCTAAATAAGGAAACAGAAACCAACACATGAAGGCCTTTTATACCTAGTTACTCTTAGGGTAAGAAAAGGCCATCGAAGAGTTTTAAACAGGAGAATGACGTGATCAAACACGTTATCTATCTTAGCAAAGCAGTATTAACAATAGGCATGTCAAATACGTGACAAGAATGCCCTATTTCTTCCTGTAAACATAACAGACATTCTTAAAGATACTCTTTCTCCACGGAACTCAAATCAGGCCTCAGAATCCCTCTCAGGGCAGACCTCCGGGAAGGTCACTGCCAATCAATTACAGTGGCTCAAGGACTGAAACCTGATGATAGCTCAAAAACCCAAAGGTCTAGTATAAATACACGAGAAGACAAATGAATTATTTTAAAGGTGAAGCATCCAAATGTTCCATGTAGAACATTAGGTTAAAAAAGAAACTCTTGATGTGACAGTTACCCAGCTTTTACTAACAGTTCTTCAAAAAATTCTAAAACAGGAGCTGTACAACAGTATCTTGCTTTTAAAAACATCTCTTTTGCTTACTTTTAATTAAGGCCATATTCACCGTCAGCCAATGATTAAAGAATATTTTTGACCCATTACCACCTGACTTTCATATTGGACTCAAGGGCATAGATTTTAAATCAGACCTCCATACATTCCAGAATAATTATCTCAATTATGTCATCCAGTACTGATGCCAAGTGTACAGCTGGAACTAAATGCAGCTGTGCTAAGCATACAAAAGGTACTTTTAAATCGTGGAAGCTGGTCCTAGACTTACTGTCCATTTTGAAAAGCCTAATTGGGATCATGAAGCTAGATTTCAATAATGGGAACAGAAAACTCACTTCATAAAATACATCCATTTATTCACTATTTAATTCCCCCAACTGTCCCAGCATGCTTACCTTTTTACGTACTCCTTCTTGGGTGCTGGACAGCTTGAGCAAAACAGGAGGAAGGAATTTAGATATAATATTCTGTAATTGTTCATCTGTTTCAGCATGGCCAAGTCGTAAAAAGACTCGTTCAAGCTGGTCTACAATATAAAAAGAGAAAAGGATAACTTAGCACATCAAACAGAACTAAGACTAATCACTTTTATAGCTTAATCCTTTTTTCTATACTGCAGATCCTTCAGCCAGAACTTTAACCATAGCTAGCCCTGTATGCAGATGATTTTGACACAGCAATGAAACAACACTAAAAAGGTTTACTAGCTAATTATACTGTCTTACAACTGTTCTGGTCATTTAACCTCTAGAAGAGAGGAAAACAAAGACAAGAACAACAAATTTCTCTCCTATTTACAAGGTTATTCAGTTTTTCTAAAGGATGTGGATACCAGAAAAGATACAAAAGTTTTGAAGAAATCGTCTAGACCTAGCTAGCAGAGCCATGCAGGAGAACTTTAATCAGATACCAGGGATAATATTTTATCTTTGGTGAAACCATCTTACTGATGAAATTTCTTCAAAGACAGAATCACTGCCCATTACTGCTGGAATTAGCCAACCAGAATGTGAGAGACAAATTTCCACAAAGAAAGCCACTGAGAAACACATTAACACCAAAGGGATGCTCTCAGCAAAACCCAGGCAACTACAGAACAAGCAACTAACACACTCAGAGCTTCTGTCTCTTCAATCAATACATTGCAGGGGAGGGGAGAGTACTGAGGTGAAAGGGGAACCTACCAAGGGCAAATGACTGGATACTTGATTTTTTTTAATTATTGTTAATTTTTTAGGTGTTACAATGGTATTGTGGTTATGTTTGTTTTTTAGAGGTTCTTACAAAAATTATCCGTAAGTGATTAGGGAGCATTCTAAGGCACTGGAAACGTCCTACATCTCAACCTGATTACACAGCTATATACATTTATAAAAATTCACAAGCTCTATCCTTTCATACTTTCTACTGTATCTATTATACCTTAATTTTAAAATTTAAAAATAAAAAACAAATTTATTTAAAGGAGTCCTTTTTTTCAGAGATAAAGACTAAAATATCTACAGGTGAAATAACAGTTACTTAGATTTACATCAAATAATCAGGGGTGTACTGGAAATCTGCTGAGAGTAAATTTCAGACGTTCTCACACACAAAAAAAGGCAACTGTGAGAAAAAGACATCTTAATCAGCTTGACTGAAGTAATCATTTCATTATGTATATGTGTATCAAATTATCACATTGTACACCTTAAACATATATAATTATTTCAGAAACTAAAAATAAAGTCATGGCCTCATTCAGGTCCTCATTTTAAAATAATTAAATAATTGGGGGTGCTGGGGTGAGAAATGGGGAGGGGCCATATAAGTGAAACCAAGATTGGTTACTAGCTGATAACTGTTCGAGCTATGTGACAGATACTTAGAATTTGTACTTCTGCATATGCTGGAAATTTCCATAATAATTTTTTACAGGAAGAGATATATAGATATAGATACATAGATATAGATATGTGTCTCCAGAGGGAACCTAGAAGCAGTCAAAACCTGGCACAACCTAGTAGCAACAAGCACACCCAGCACCCGGATCTTGGGTTTTTAAACACCCTTCTCCAGTAAAAGGAGCCAGACTCTTGGGGAAATGGCTGATTCTAGGGCTGGGGCAGGGAAAAAACAAGATGAACCTGAAGCATCCTGTAGGGCCAGAAAGGAAACAGGGCCTGATAAGTCAAAGGGATGCAGGAACCACCCTGAAAGAGCTCCATTATGGCCAAGGCTGGAATAAATTTGAGGAACAAAATAAATAACATAGTACTGTATTCTAACCCAAAGTATAAAATAAATTTACATGACTCCATGATAAAAATAAATGACTGAAGGATTAAATGCACTGGGGAAGAGACAAGTCTTTCTTACAGAATTCCAAATAATTATGTAGATACCTCCCCCTACAGGAGGTAGAGCTTAATTTGTGCCTCTACCCACCCCTTGAGGGTAGACTAGATTTAGTGACTTGCTTCCAAAGAACAGAAGAGGGAAAGAGGAAAATGTTAACTTTATTTACAGTGGTGAAACCTGATAAACACTGTTTTAACCAAGCGATGCCATGTGGTATCAGGATCACTAACACGACAAGAGAGGCATTTCAACTCTGTGGTATTCCTTCCAAAAACTCATAACCCTCATCTACTCATGAGTAAAACAAAAAACCAACAGAAACACCAAGTTAAAATACATTCTACAGGCTACCTGGCCAGGATTGCTCAAGACTTTCAAGATTGTGAAGAAAAAAAAAAAAGAAAGACTAAGAAACTGTCACAGACTAGAGGAGTCTGGGGAGACAGGACATCTAAATGCAGTGTGGTGCCCTGGACTGGATCCCAGAACAGAAAGAGGACATTAACGGAAAAACTGATGAAATCCAAATAAAGTCTTGAGTTTAGCTTTTAAAATTAATACTAAGGGAAGGAAGGGAGGAAAGGCAGGCAGGCTGACTGAGATTAGCAGACCAAATGCTTCTATTTGCTAATAGTTGAATGCTACTATAAAAGGAGCTCCTAGGAACAGTGGATTCAATCACCAACATCCATGGAAGTTACAGGTAAGGAGTCTCTGCCCCAGCGCCTTATAGATCTTAGGCAGTGGAAACTGCCTACAGATTTTAGCTACAGAAACTTAGAAGAACCATTCTGCGGAAGAAGGCCGAAAGTTAAATTCTTCATAACAAACTGACCTGCAAAATCTGTGCCCAAGGCTTAAAAAAAAAAAACCAAGTGATATCTGGTCCTTTTCATTTTTCATACAACCATTTGGGTGCTTCCTATGTATCCCCAGCATAGCACCTAACACTTTCTACTCTCCCTCACTAGAAAGGAAAAGATAACATCCTCAACGCAGTAAAACTGTTTATGATGGGAATGTGGGAATGGAAAGAAAGGGCACCAGACATCACACGGGGGTCCTTGTCAAACAGGTCAAGCATACCCAAGGAAGAGGCAAAGGAAGAGGATCAATGTAACACTGCTGCGTCATTCTGACAAACATCTATACTTTAAATAAACAATCATCAAACATGTTCAAACTTTATGAAAAGAAATGTAAATACAAGTGCAGATATAATCAACCACTAACTTTTTCAGCCTACCAAAGTTAGCAAAATATGGGCAAAGATTTAGCAACAGTATGGTGCCTGAATCCTGCTGTTAACGGCACTGAAGGGTGAACCCTGTGCCTTTACCCTCAACCCTGGAAACTGAGCCCCGTGAAAGTGACAATCCAAATTAGGCCTTTGCCCCCAAACGTGTCTATTCAGAAACAAGAAGGGATGTAACCAAAAGTTCTGAAAATTCAAAAGGAATCTAAAACTCAAGTTCACCTTTCACAAGGACTCAGTGTTTAGTTGTAGGAACTGAGATCCTCCAGGTCATCACCAAAGTATCTGAGGTATGACAAACATTACTTTAGAGTCAGGGGCAAGTTCTACCCTCTCCACAATTTTGATATTATTCCTCTTATTCAAACTCATATTGAGTTAATTTCACTTACAAGAAAATTAAAGACATCACTATAACCTCAGATAGTCACTGTTAAATGTGGGGAATATATTCTGAACTATTTTTTCCTATTCATACACTAACATTATTTTAACCTAAAAACTGGAATATGACACATACTATTTTACAATTTGCCTTTTTTTTCCTTTTAGTTAACACATTATCTAAAACCCTTGGAGCAATAGATGTCTCAGGACTTTTCAGATTTTTGAATTAAAATAAAGTGTATATGCTGTGTATTTCAAATAACCCTATCCACCCTGTGTGTTCTAGGGCAGTTCCTATAATTAAATACATTCAGATTACTGCAATAAGACATATGGATGCTCACACTAAGTGGGATAGTCAAAGATTTTCAAGAACCTCATATCCATTCAGGTCAGGTTTTAATACCCAAAGAATTACACTAAAAAAAAAAAGTGTGGATATGTATAAAATCATAAATATCTTTGCATAGCACTAAATAAAGATCTAATTGATAAAACTATGCCTACAGAAGTAGTATGATTTATTTAACTATTTGTGCTATTACCAGATTTACAGTACCACAAACGATGCTCCAAAGAACATCCTTAGATATGGGGATATATGTATATGTATATGTATAGCTGATTCACTTTGTTATACAGCAGAAATTAACACACCACTGTAAAACAACTATACTCCAATAAAGATGTTAAAAAGAAAAGATGTTAAAAAAATAAAATAAAGAACATCCTTATCCATGTGTATCTGTGCACTTGTATGCGTTTCTGTCAGCTAAAACCCTAGAAATGAAACTGCTGAGTCAAAGGGTAGGAGTGTCAAGTTTAAGAGATTTTGGAAAAATGTCCTTCAAAAAGGCTGTGCTCATTTATACCACCAGCAGTATATGTAAGTACCAATTTCCCTATACTCACTCCTACAATGAGTAATCAATCTTACAAAGATTGTAAGTAATCAACCTTAGCTGACTATGATAAATTTTTAAAAATCTCACTGTTGTTTTATATCTTTTATTACTATGGCAAAGTTTGTTTATTTATTTATTTATGGCTGTGTTGGGTCTTCGTTGCTGTGCGCAGGCTTTCTCTAGTTGCAGCGAGCGAGGGCTACTCTTCATTGCAGTGCACGGGCTTCTCACTGCGGCGGTTTCTCTTGTTGCAGAGCACAGACTCTAGGGCGCGTGGGCTTCAGTAGTTGTGGCACTTGGGCTCAGTAGTTGTAGCTCGCGGGCTCTAGAGCACAGGCTCAGTAGTTGTAGTGCATGGGCTTAGCTACTCCGTGGCATGTGGGATCTTCCCGGACTAGGGCTTGAACTCGTGTCACCTGCATTGGCAGGTGGATTCTTAACCACTGCACCACCAGGAAAGTCCCTTATTGGTCATTTGAAATATATTCTTCAGCAAATTACTTTATTCTTTTGAGTTGCTGACTTCTAAAAGCTTTTACACAATATTGAAAAAACTACCCCCTGTTCTTTCATACATTAAAATACTTTTTTCCTAGTATGCCTTGTGACTCTACAGCACATTCTTTCTTTTCATATTTAAGTTTTTTAAACATAAATTTACCATTCCTTTGTTTTATGGTTTCTGAGTTTCTAGTCATGCTTAGAAATGCCTTTTTAACTCTAAGATTATAAAAAATATTATATTCTGCAGAGAAGAGTTAACACAGCGGGCCTGAGACTGCTATCCTTACAAGGCTTTGTTTGCCAAGGCTGGTCCTTGTCTGCCATCTGGAGACTTGCATTTCAGGAGGGTTCCCACAGTTCCCAGAACTGATGAGAGTTACTCGCTGTGCCTGAACTGTTTGTGCAAACAATATGCTTTATGCTCAACCGTGCTTTCCTCCTGAGAATCTAGAATTCTAGTACGTGTTAGGCAGAAGGTGCCAACGTTAGGCAGAAGGTGCCAACGTGACCAGCACCAAATAAAAACCCTTGGTAATGAGTCTCTAAAGAATATCCCCGGTAGACAACATTTCACATGTGTTGTCAAAACTCATTGCTGAAGGAATTACGCATGTCCCATGAGCCTCAGCTGGGAGAGGACTCTCGGCAGCTTGCACCTGGTTTCCTCCAGACTCCACCACATGTGCCTTTTCCCTTTGCTCATTTTGTTTTTTATCCTTTTACGGTAATAAATGTTAGCCATGAGTACAGATATGTGCAGAGTCCTGTGAATCCTCCTAGCAAGTCATGGAACCTGGGGGTGGTCCTGGAAACCCTGACATACATATTTATCTATGTTTTCTTCTAGCTCTTATGATTTTCCTTTCTGTATTCAAGTCTTTAATCCCACTGGAGTTTTTTTGGCACATGAGGGATATAAGAAACCTAGTCTTTTGTGGGTTTTTTAAATCTTTTTCATTGTGAAATAAAACATTTAGAAAAATGCATACAAAACGTAAGTGTAGCTTAATGAGTTATTATAAACACCTATGTAACTATTGCCCAAGTCAAGAAAAAAAAATTTATTATGAAACTTGTACAAAGAAAGGTTTCTACTCCACTTGGAGTTGGAGAGGACTGAAAGACTGTTGAATATAAAAAAGCACAGTGAGTTTTAAAGTCACGGAGGTAATTACAGCCAAGCAAGAACTAGAATAGGGTCTTCTGACCTTCAGTCTAAAAACCCTTACCTACCCATGCAACTGTCTACAACGTTGACCCTGTATTTTATATGATACTATCCCTGTATACTGCACCTTTTACAGGGAGCCCTGTTTGAGAGAATCACCAAAAGGTCATAAGAATTTGCCTCATTCAAGTGGTATTTATGACAACAGGAAAATGTACAAATTCAAAGGTCAGAAAACACCACCAGAGAAAGCTCACTACTATGAATAAGAAGCTAAGACCAAACATGTCAAACTAAATTTACCCTTCTTCCTTCTCCCTGCTCTGCTCCATCAAGGCCCAGCACCCTGCTATCTTCACCCTGTGAAGCACTAATTCCCCTATCTAGATCACACATTCACTCACACACTCATTCAAGTATGTACTGAAGCCCTACTGTGTGCCAGAGCTTGGTGGTCATGGGTATAGAGTAGAGAAGGAAGAGGCAAGGCTGGTGTCCAGGTTTAGCACACGTGTATGGTAACTGCAGTAGAAAGAAAACAACAGAAGGCCTGAGATAGACTGCTCAAGACAAGAGCATTTAAGGATGGAGGAAGGAGAGTCTGAAAAAGGGAAGGATAGGCAACAGACAAAAATAGGAAGAAAACTGAGTATGGAGTCATAACAACTCAGGAAAGAAAAAAATGAACTAGTCAGGAAGAACTGGAAAAAGTTCGTTTGCCCATTTAAAAAAAAAAAAACCTAAAAAATCCTTGAAGGTAAATTAATGACACAAGTGTAAGAAGCAAGATTTTAAAGCTTTTAAAAGAAAAATGAGAAGGGAAAATCAAAACTCAAGCACAAGGCATTAAAGACTAACAGGTTAAGATTTTAAAATATCATAAAACACACCATAAAGTAAAAGAATAAGCTATAAATAGCTACAATGCTTTTAAATGAAAAGAAATTGAGTACAAAATATACTTTTAAAATTCCTACAAATCAAGAAAAAGCAAACTAATCCAAAGATTTTAAATGGACAAAGAATATAAGCAGGCAATTCACAGATGAGAGTCATATATTTAATAACACATAAAATGATGCTCAATCACACTGATCAGGAACACGTAAAATTAACACAATAATGAGATACAATTTTGCACCCTACACATTAGAAAAACTCTTCAAATGTTGGCAAAGACTGGAAACCAACCAAGAGGAACTCAGGCTCACCACTGACGGGGTGTACACTGATACAATCTCTGAGGAACAAAGCTCTAGTTCAGTAGCCTCTAGTGAGGTTCAAGAGACACATCCCCTTCAACCCAGCACTCCTGCTCCAGGGGAACATACTCTAGAGCAGTGCCCAGCTGCAAAGTAGCGCAGCTGCAAACTGTTTGTCACCAGCCCTCTAAGAGAAAAGGAACACTTCTTGCTTCACTGAGAAAGTCTTACCAGGATAAGAAACATTAAATAAATTAACAGTGAGAGTTGATTTACATTCTGCCACAAGTTCCCTATTTGCAAGACATAATTCCCCAGTCCTCAGACCACACTTTTTTGTGTATCACTGTCCTGGAGAAAAACTCCCAGGGCAAGACAAGCACAAGGACACTGTAAGAAACTGTTCATAGCCACGGGGTCAGTAAATGCAAAAAAAGGAAACAATCTAAATGTCAGTCAACAGGAAAATGGATAAAGAAAATGTGGCAGGGTCATAAAACAATGAAAATAAGCAAGAGTCACATGTCACATGGACCAACATGACAATATCTTAAAAACTAAGATCAAACAGAGAAAGCAAGTTGCAGGATATGTACATTATGGTTCCACTTATGTCAAGGTTTTAAATGCAATATATACATTGCTTATGATATGTACAGCACAGGAATGACAACCCTTGGTCAAGGAGATAAAAGAGAAGAAAAAATGAAGGGGAGAGGAGAGGAAAAAAAAAGAAAGAAAAGGAAAATTTGTAAGGGGTAGCACAGGGGTTTTGAATTGTATCAGTAATGTTTATGCCTTTATAAAATAAAAGACCTGGAGCTTCCCTGGTGGCGCAGTGGTTAAGAATCTGCCTGCCAATGCAGGGGACATGGGTTCAATCCCTGGTCTGGGAAGATCCCACATGCTGCAGAGCAACTAAGCCCGTGCGCCACAACTACTGAGCGTGTGCTCTAGAGCCCACAGACCACCACTACTGATCCCACATGCCACAATTACTGAAGCCCGTGCACCTAGAGCCCATGTTCCACACCAAAAGAAGCCACTGCAGTGAGAAGCCCGTGCACCGCAACGAAGAGTAGCCCCTACTTGCTGTAACTAGAGAAAGCCTGCATGCAGCAATGAAGACCCAACGCAGCCAAAAAATAAATAATTAAAATTAAAAAATTTTAAGTTAAAAAATAATAATAATAGCTAAATAAATAAAAGACCCGAAGCTAATAGCAAAAAATGTACAGATTTGACAAATATGAGTGGGACATACCTAAGTGTTCCTAAGATAATTCTCTATACTTTTCTTCATACTTGAAATATTTCATTAGTTAAAAAGAATATATACACCATAATAAATGTTTTATGATACTATATAAAACAAGAAAATACATCAGTAATTTTTCTTCTTTATATTTTCATGTACTTTTCAAATACTCCAGTAAAAATACATTTCTTTTTAGAAGAAATAACATACAAATTTTTTAAATGAATCCATGTTTCAAGGATAAAGAAATTTAAATCACAGAATTTTACAACTTGAAAGGAACCTTAAAGAACATGGAAGTGGACTTCCCTGGTGGCGCAGGGGTCAAGAATCCGCCCGTCAACACAGGGGACTGGGGTTCGAGCCCTGGTCTGGGAAGATCCCATATACCGCGTGGCAACTAAGCCCGTGCGTCACAACTACTGAGCCTGCGCTCTAGAGCCCACGAGCCACAACTACCGAAGCCCGTGCACCTAGAGCCCATGTTCAGCAACAAGAGAAGCCACCACAATGAGAAGCCCGTGCACCTAGAGCCCATGTTCAGCAACAAGAGAAGCCACCACAATGAGAAGCCCACGCACCACAACAAAGAGTAGTCCCTGCTCCCCGCAACTAGAGAAAGCCCACGTGCAGCAATGAAGACCCAATGCAGCCAAATAAATAAAATAAATACATAAATAAATTTTTTTAAAAAAGAATATGGTAGAATAAAAATAAGAAAGTTTACTGGTAGAAATGCAAAATAGTATAGCCATTTTGGAAGACAACAACTTAGGAAAACTAAACATACTCCTACCATACAATCCAGCAATCATACTCCTTGATATTTACCCAAGGAGTTGAAAACTTATGTCCACACAAAGACCTGCACATGGATTTTACAGCAGCTTTATTCATAATTGCCAACACCTGGAAGTAACCAAGACGTCCTTCAGTGGGTGAATGGATAAATAAACTGGTACATATAGACAATGGACTATTACTCAGCGCTAAAAAGAAATGAGCTGTCAAACCATGAAAAGACATGGAGGAACCTTAAAGGCATATTACTAAGTGAAAGAAGTCAATCTGAAAAGGCTACATACTGTATGATTCTAACTATATGACATTCTGGAAAAGGCGTAACTATGGAGACAGTAAAAAGATCAGTAGTTGCCAGGGAGGAAGAGGAAAGGAAGGATGAATATGAAGAGCACAGAGGATTTGTAGGGCTGTGAAAATACTCTCTGTGATATTACAATGATGGCTATATATCATCATACATCTGTCCAAACCCACAGAATATACAACACCAAGAGTGAACCATAATGTAAACTATGGATGTGCGGTGATTATGATATGTCAGCATAGGTTCATCCTTCGTAAAATATGTACCATTCTGATGAGTGATGTGGATAATGAGGGTGGCTATACAAATATGGGGGCAGGGGGTGTATGGGAAATCTCTGTACCTTCCTGTCAATTTTGTTGTAAACCTAAAACTGCTCTTAAAAAGTAGTCTTTAGGGCTTCCCTGTTGGCGCGGTGGTTGGGAGTCCGCCTGCCAATGCAGGGGATGCGGGTTCGCGCCCCGGTCCGGGAGCATCCCACATGCCGTGGAGCAACTAAGCCCGTGCGCCACAACTACTGAGCCTGCACTCTAGAGCCCACAAGGCACAACTACTGAGCCTGCATGCCACAACTACTGAAGCCTGTGTGCTTAGGGCCCGTGCTCTGCAACAAGTGAAGCCAACTCAATGAGAAGCCCATGCCCCCCAACCAAGAGTAGCCCCCGCTTGCTGCAACTAGAGAAAGCCCATGCGCAGCAACGAAGACCCAATGCAGCCAAAAATAAGTAAATAAATATTAAAAGAAAAAAAGATTTTAAAAAAAGAATAAATATATTCATTTACTTTCCATTAAATAATTCTCTAATTCATATTATTCGCTTGTCTTTAATTTCTCTATCTAAAGGGAAAGATAGGACCTTCCTTCCTTCTACCCCACAAGGAAGAAATAACCAGTAAAGGTTTAAGGACTTCACTTCAGTGTTATCTACCATTGGCCACTGATAATTCTGAAAACATATAATTATTCCTGAGAAATAAAACTGTCCACGTAAATCACTCATTCTTCATATCTCTCCAAAAAATACAACTTTGGCTTCTGAGTCAAGGAAGAAAGGCTATTTTTTCACAGGATTATAAAAGGCAAATACTGGCTTTTCACTCATATCATCACTTACGGAAAAAATATTTTAAAAAATAAAAAAGAAAGAAGGAAAGAGGGGCTTCCCTGGTGGCGCAAGTGGTTGAGAGTCCGCCTGCCGATGCAGGGGACGTGGGTTCGAGCCCCGGTCCGGGAAGATCCCACATGCCGTGGAGCGGCTGGGCCCGTGAGCCATGGCCGCTGAGCCTGCGCGTCCGGAGCCTGTGCTCCGCAGCGGGAGAGGCCACAGCAGTGAGAGGCCCACGTACCGCAAAAAAAAAAAAAAAAAAAAAAAAAGAAGAAGAAAAGAAAAATAAATCACTTTCCTCAGATGAATCACCTCTTCATGACAACTTGAACATCAAAACATTCCTTAGAAAGTATGCAAGAAAAACATTACTGTCAAAAAGGACTAGGGAAAGGGCTATATTTAAGGTAGTGGTTATCCTTATGTGGTGGAATTTCAGGATTCTTTTTTGGCTTACTGGTTTAATTCTATGTCACTACTAACTTATTTCATGAGCGTGAATTACTTGTGTGAATTAAAAAGAGAAAATGGTTATTTCAGTGTGACAGCTTTAAGATTTCTTTACATTTGTTTAAATTTTCTACAAAGAGCATCATTTTTTTCTGAATGTGAAAGTAAATTTTAAATTATAAATCAGGTTAGAAGCCTTAAGTGGAAGCTGAGATTGAAAGGGAAATTTGAAAATACTTGGACCACTGCCCATTGCATCATAAATCAATTAATAATCTACCGTTACAGGGTATTTTGAGAAAGATCTGTCAAGTTACTACCAAAATACACTCGACTATAACAGAATAATTTCACAAAGAAAACAGTCTCCCTAATAGTATTTAACTTCTTCTGCTTCACACATATGTAAATACATTATAGTCACAAAGCAGTTTCACATGGCCTTCTGAGCCTCAGAAAAACATTGTGAGGTGGGCAGAGATTATCTGCATTTGTAGATGAAAAACTAGGGCTCAGGATCTGACTGACTTGCCAAAGGTCACCAAGCTAATGACACAAAGAATCACAAGTTGAACCTAGAGAGGTCTTTATCCTCTAAGTGCACAACAGAACACAGTACCTCCCTCTAAAGTACTATTTACTAAAGTAGGTAATATTAGCTTCAACTTACAGATGAGGAAACAGAGCCTAGAATTCACTGAGAATGTTGACGAAGATTACAAAGGTAGTAAGTAAGCGGCAGGGCTAGGATTCAAACTCCAGGCGGTCAACTGCAAACCCAATGCTCCTTCTAGTATGCTGAATTACAGCACAGCTGAGGCAGAGAAAGTAGGCGGGGATGACACTAAGCCTTACTAGGTAACTATGCACAACATGACTTTGTACCCTGACCACAGCCAATGTGACAGGAATGGTCCCTGACTCATTTATCCTTTCCTCAGGAACTCAGAATTGGGACCAAAGAGTCAAGTCTCCCTTGAGTGCCTGGACCTCTAAGAGTAAGCCAGGAGATATGACATGGGCATCTTCAGCCTACGCCATGGAGCACAAAATCACAAGAAGCTGGTCTGAAGAAAGAATGGCAGGGGGTGCAGAGAGAAGGTGGAAGAACTGGAGGACATCTAGTCCTTAGTTCCAAACCCCTCCTGAGGGTCCCTCTTATTTCCATAAGACTCCATGATTCCTTACAGTAAGTGCCCCATTTTTGCTTATACCACCTTAGCACTGTGTCCAAATGCAAATGGAAGGTTTTTGCCAAGGGGGAAAAAAAATCTACTTCCATAAAAGTACATTAAAAAATAAACAGCTAGCACATGTAGCATATGCCGGAGGTGAATATCAGATGAGAGAGGAAGTCCTTCCTAAGAGTTGACCAATCTAGCCACAAAGCACCTTCTTGACCATGCATCACACTGCTCCCCAACAGGTGTCCAAACTGCAAGAGCTTCTTAAGTGCACCATATGTTCTTCTTGCACAATTCTTTTGATCAACCAAGTCCCTCATCCAGGAATACTCTACCAACCTCTCCTGACCATTTCTCCATCTCCACATATCCAAATCCTCTCCATTCACGATCCAGCTCAAATACTACATGCTCCACACTTACACATCCCATCCTGGCCCTACAAACTCCCACAGACCTTTTCTACATCTCTCCTGGCACTTGTTATCTTTTGCTGTACATTATTTAACTGCCTGATCATCCCTTCCCTAGACCGTAACAGCTCTTTGAGGTGTGACTCCACCTGAGTGCCTACTCATTTGCTCCATCCATCTCCAGAGCTCCTCAGGTTGAGAAACTGACGTAGTCTCTTGGTATCCCAGCATTTAACTCAGTGCCTTACAGAAAGGAGTTGCTCAAATTTCTGTTGAGTGTATGAAATGTTAATTCCTCATATTTGGAAAAGCCATTTAGAAGTTTATACATCTAACATCTGTGGCAAAGGAAATGAGGGGATTAGTTGCAATTCATAACACCTGACGTCAGAATCTCTTGGACTACATGTTTTTATTTTTCAATTTATTTTTATTTTTGGCTGCGTTGGGTCTTTGTTGCTGCGCGTGGGCTTTCTCTAGTTGCGGTGAGCGGGGGCTACTCTTCGTTGCGGTGCGCGGGCTTCTCATTGCAGTGGCTTCTCTTGTTGCACATTTGTAGGCACACAGTCTTCCGTAGTTGTGGCTCGCGGGCTCTAGAGCGCAGGCTAAGTAGTTGTGGCACAGGGGCTTAGTTGCTCCGCAGCATGTGGGATCTTCCCGGACCAGGGCTCAAACCCGTGTCCCCTGCATTGGCAGGCAGATTCTTAACCACTGCACCACCAGGGAAGCCCTATGTTTTTAAAATCATGATAAGTGCTTAAGGTTTTTTTTAAAAAAAAAGAAGAGGAGGAGATAAATTCCGGAAGGTCTGACTGTGTGACAGAACTATTCTGCTCCAAATCAGGAAGGGTGCAGTGGTTACTGCAAAGAGAAGGATAGGAGAAAAAAAAAAATGGAAGGGGAAGACAGACCAGGAAAGGGCAGAAAGTCAAGCCCTTTCCCCATGACTCACCACATCTAAGAGCTAAGAGTTCTTGAAGAGCTAAGTGAATTCTTGAAATGCTTGGGAAAAGAGGTGTGTGTGTGTGTGTGTGTGTGTGTGTGTGTGCGCGCGCGCGCGCGCGTGCCAGTGAAACAAGCGGGTTTCACGTCCAAACTGACATGGGTGGAACCAAAACACCATTTTCAGAAATGGGAGCCCAGAAGCTAAGAAAAGCGTAAGTTAAACTAAACTAGGAAATTCACAAAAATTGGATGCGATAGATTGCAGGGGTAGGTGGGTGAGTACCTCTGGACTTTGACAATCTTCAATTAGGAGTCTGAGGCTAAAACTATGAATAAGGAAGCCCTAGCTGGCATCTAGATTTTCTATGTAATACTCAATCTCTTCTGGTAGATCAATCTACCAGAATTAGAAATCTAGGACTTCCCTGCTGGCGCAGTGGTTAAGAATCCGCCTGCCAATGCAGGGGACATGCATTCACTCCCTGGTCCAGGAAGATCCCACATGCCACGGAGCAACTAAGCCCTTGCGCCACAACTACTGAGCCTGCGCTCTAGGGCCCACGAGCCACAACCACTGAGCCCACACACCACAACTACTGAAGCAGGCGCGCCTAGAGCCTGTGGTCCGCAACAAGAGAAGCCACCACAATGAGAAGCCCACGTACCGCAATGAAGAGTAGCCCCCGCTCGCCCCAACTAGAGGAAGCTCGCGTGCAGCAACGAAGACCCAACGCAGCCAAAAATAAATTGATTAATTTTTTAAAAATCTAACCAAATAATAACTGGTAGTTAAAGTCCACATCATGTATTGGTTCCTATATACCATTTCAATTCACTAAATGCCACTCTAATACTTGGCAAAATCTAAATGAAGCCAGTAGGATACTTCTTTAGGAATTAATGCTTAGAACTGTGATGTCTACTTCTGTGTTTTTAAATATAGGCTTGCCCCCATTCCCCACTTTTTTTAAAAAGAACTCATTAAACACCAATGTATTAAAAGGAAAATGTTGAAAAGTCCAGCAGTAAACACAAATATAGTAAGTCAGGGGTTGGGGGAGGATTCATTCCCAGAAAGAGATAATCCATCATGGTTCCTGCGGGAGTCGCCTCCCTCCACCCAGGGCAGTCCAAGAACCAAGGGGTCAGTAGATAAGAACCTCTGCAGGCAATGAGGTCCTGAGCAGGAGGTTCCTGCTGACAAAGTCCCTGCTGATACTCCTTTCCCCCAGAACTAAGGCAATCAGACAAGCCATTTTCCTGTTCCCTAGCCCACCAGTCTTACCCCAGGGCCCAAGCAGATACCCCAATGTGGAAACCCCTGCATCAGGATGCACTAGTGACTAGACTGTTTTAGGGAAGGGGAAAGAAGCCTTTCTTCTGCCACTTCAGAAGTCCTAGCCATTTGCATATGATGTCAGGCTACTTTAAGCCCCCTACCAACCAAGTATAGCCCAAAGTAAGGCGATGCCTCCCTGTTCACACACGGCCCCTGCCCATCACTCCTCAACCCCCCGCAACACCACACACAAAGGGGGAGGGACGGAAGACATCACAGCGTTAGCCTGGCAGGGCTGGGTCAAGTGAGGAAACAGCAGCGCTCATCTGTACCCTAGATTTAATGAACAAGTGCCAGACTCCAGATGCACTGAGGTCCACAAACACTTCCAACTCCCAAGGAGGCCCTTTCCCCCAGATACAGCAGCTGGCAGAAACCCAATTAGAAATCAGTGTTAGTAAACTGATGAGCAGAAAGAGTAGTTCAGCTTATGAAAGTCAGCTTAAAGGAGATGATACATTCTATGCAAGAGTTCAGACTACATACAAGTCAAATGTATGATAGCTAAGATCCACCCAAAGCGGCTAATTACCTAGAACAATGCTTATCTGGATGTGTAAACTCTAGAACGTTTTTTATTTAAGTCACTATTTAAATCCCAGCATTTGTGGTTTGACCTGCTTGCCTTCGGTATATCGCAATTAACACATCTATACAGGTCCAAAAGCTCTAAAAAAGAATCTAGGTGTAAATAATGTCACTTCTCTTCTAAACACTTTCTCTAACCTTCCAATTTTCCATTTCTCTATAATGGAATGAAGATATGTGAAATAGTAAAACTAAGCCAAAGTTTATTCTAAAGTTGAACTTTGGTTTATAAAATATTCCATTCGTTCCATCACTCAAAATTCCACCTAATGAATTAAGGCATCATACACCACTGGCAGCAACATACACACCAAAAAACAATAGAATGCACTGGGAGAAAGGGAATCCAGTAGTTAAGCTGAAAGACGGCAACAAAATGCACCTTTGGATTGAAGCTACAAAATCTCAGGTACTCCCTGGATACTGAGCTCATGGTATCAGAGAATTACAATCTGAATTTACAGAATTTCAATCAAAGGACCATCCAATATCATCCAAGAGTGAAACTGACATCATATTCTTGTTTAGCCTCAGAACAAAGTAGAATTAAGTGGCTTTTCCATCACAGTGCATGTCAAAATGGCAGAATCAGGAATATCCAAATACCATGATGCTGCCTTTCTCCTTACCTCTTTTCACAAATAAAACAATTAAATCCATGATGACATTCCTGGAGCACATAACATCATACTTCATGGTCATGGCAGACAATACTACTTGTAAACTAACACCCACAGCCTTTTCCTTGCACACACTGCTAAAGAACATCTTCAAGTTTTATCTTTTGCTTGCTAATTTTTTTAATTAATGTTTATGTGATGACAGTGAATAGAAGCTTCACGCATATATAAACTAAAATGAACTTCACTGATTCTCTCAGGATAGCTAAAAAAGGAGAAAAACCCATGAAGATCTTGGCGGGAAATTGCTACTTGATAACCTATGCATTTTTAAATGTTACTACAAAAAATGCACACATCCTAAGGAACTAAATCTACTAACCTCTACAATCAATGTGATACATGGTTTATCCAGTCTTGACAAAAATCCTCTGGATCACCAATGGTGTGTTCATCCACTCGTACATATGCAATTGTATAAAGAATCTATTATTTAGAACACCAGGGGAAAGAAAAACAATTAAAAGATTTATACTCATAGCTACCATTTAAAAAAACAAAATAAACACTTTTCATTTCCATGCTAAGAGCTCCTAATTTGATGCCCTGTTTTGCAAATTCAGAATAAGGGGGGCAAATCATAGTGATTACCAAATTGGAGAAATAGTAAGGAATATGTCCATAAATAAAATCTGGTGTGTAGAAACAAGGTCCTACTGTACAGCACAGGGACTATATTCAGTATCCTGTAATAAACCATAATGGAAAATGATATGAAAAAGAATATATGTGTATATATATATGTGTGTGTGTGTGTGTGTGTATAATTGAATCACTTTGATGTACACCAGAAACTAACGCAACATTGTAAATCAACAATACTCAATTTAAAGAAATTGAGTGTGTAGAACAAATATGTTAATACTTAAAATACATATACTAATAGTTATTCACTGAAGGCTAAAAAACTCCAATACAACATACATTGTGTGTGTGTACATATATATCATAAACATACAAAACCTTACATTAAAATTAGAACAAAGTGTCTGATTTACATAATAATTTTATAAGAAGAGTATTAGTGGATGGGCACACTTGATTAACACATTATAACAACTGAGAATGCAAACATTTGATAGTCATAACCCTGGGAAACCTTTGCCCTCTCTAGGCACTTCTGATCCCCTTCCCTGGTTCTTTTCTGTCTTCTTCTCATCCCTATATATTCATAGCCCCCAGACAGCTGTCCTCTGGACAATCCGTCCACATCACCCCACACTCGCCCAAGTTTCAGAACCAAAGCTCCCACACACCTGTAATCCACGTGCCCAACACTATACCAAGTTCTTAACATGCATTATCTCTTCCTATTCTTATAACAACCCCGTAAAACAGTTTTGTTATCCCATTTTACAGATGAGAAATCCAAGGCTTAAAAGTTAGATCCCTTGACATTAAAACTAAAAGGTGGCAGAGTCAAGATTCAAAATCAGTTCTGACTTCAACACCAGAGGTTTTAGTCACTATTCAAAACTGTCTCCCTAAACAACTCAACATGGATGCCTCAATAATTCAACCCATTCATTCAACAAATGATTTATTTCTTGAACAAAACCTGCTCTCTCTTCTCTCCACTCTTACCTCCCCAAATCTGTCTAGAAGCTGTACTCTCAACCCCCTTAATCTCTAGGTAGATTCTGGGAATCCTCTCTAACTCCTCCTTCTGTTGAATAACTCCACTACTCAGCCAATAGTTTCTGCATATCTTAGGGATTCTAGATTATATTACCTATATTACCTATATTACCTATATTACCTATCAAATCCACTTCCACTACCCCAGTTCAGACCCTAGGTTTCTTCTAACTTGGCTACTGTAATATCTTCCTTTTAGTCTTGCTGCTCTTGGTCTCTGGACCCGTGCAATCAATGTTATATCACTGCCACCTGTTATCCTTATAAAAAGGGTCTACTCAGGTTACACCCCTGCTTGAAAGCCTTTGATGGTCCTCTACTGTCTACAGAACAAAGTTCAAACTAGTTGTGGTGGGCTTCCCTGGTGGCACAGTGGTTAAGAATCCACCTGCCAATGCAGGGGACACGGGTTTGAGCCCTGGCCAAGGAAGATCCCACATGCTGCGGAACAACTAAGCTGGTGCACCACAACTACTGAGCCTGCACTCTAGAGCCCACGAGCCACAACTACTGAGCCCGCGTGCCACAACTACTGAAGCCCACATGCCTAGAGCCCATTCTCTGCAACAAGAGAAGCCACCGCAATGAGAAGCCCACGCACTGCAACAAAGAGTAGCCCCCGCTCGCCACAACTAGATAAAGCCTGCGCACAGCAACAAAGACCCAACGCAGCCAAAAAAAATAAATAAAAACTAGTTGTGTTGGCATTCCTAGACAAGCTGGTCCCAACCTTATCCTTAGCTTTCTCTCCTACCACCCCCTCCACTAAAAATAATAATCTATACAGAATTTAATTGTTTACACAGTGCAGTAACATGCACATTAAGCCTAACAACACTATGAGTATTTCTAATTATCCCAATTTTATGAGAAACTTAGTGAGGTAAAATAATCTGCTCAAGATCCCAAATTGGAAAAGGCCAAGTCTCAGACTCCAAATTTTAACTCCTTTCCTAGTACTTCATGCAGCCATAGTACCCCCATTCTAGCATATCAGACTCATTCCAACTTTCCCTGAAAATGCACAATAGTTTTCAAACTCTATGACAGAGCTCAAGCTATTGTTCCCTTAGCCTGGAATACTATCCTCACTCCTTGACATTTCTAAAGAACTGTGTTAGGCATTTTTCATATCATACTTCCTATTAGCTATTTATATTTATATATAAATCTGCCTCTACACTGAATTATAAGCCCTGTGAGGCCAGGACCATAAGTTAGTAACTCCATTTTTTTTTTTCTTTTTCCTTTCTCTGCAGCACGCGGGCCTCTCACTGTTGTGGCCTCTCCCGTTGCGGAGCACAGGCTCCGGACGCGCAGGCTCAGCGGCCATGGCTCACGAGCCTAGCCGCTCCGCGGCATGTGGGATCTTCCCAGACCGGGGCACGAACCCACGTCCCCTGCATCGGCAGGCAGACTCTCAACCACTGCGCCACCAGGGAAGCCCAGTAACTCCATTTTTAAAGACTGTTTATTGAATTGGAAAATGTGTGGGGAAAACAAGTCATATAAGATGGCAAGCCCAAGGCAGAGACCGGCCAGGCTTGACAACAGAGACCAACAACTTAGATCAGACCATTTGAGCACACTGGCAGTGCCTACAATTTTAACATCTATCTTCTGAACAAGGTCGAAAGTCCCAGTGCCAACTGTTCTCACCAACACTGGCCTTTATTAAATATTACAATTTACTGAAGGCATAATTCAAAACAAGATGGGGTAGAAGTGGAAAACTAGAAATTATAAAAAAAACAGAAATATCATCACTATTTTCCATTTTAACCTCCCGATCTGGCTAAATACCCAAAATTAAAATAATACAGGCTTGATGTAGCCTTTCTACATAGCTCAGCTCAGCTGCATATTTGGCTGTCACTAAAGCAATCTCTCTGGGGCTGTTTCAGTATGCTCACAGAATCACGTTCACCTACACAGCTACACACACAGCTTCCCCATCTCATCCTCTAAAAGAGCCACTAGGATGCCTGTCACCGGCAGAGACTCTCAGAAGACACCTGACATGTTGATTACCTGGCCAACTTTGCAAGTGAAGTGGCTGTGTCGAATGGTCAAGTTGAATAGCATCAATGTGCTTTAAGATTATATAGGCTGTTGCTCCTTCATGAGCTGTCTTTATCCCAATGAATATCAGATTCTAAGGATGCCTTAGAATTATAAAGCCCAGAACATGAAACCAATGAACAGCTGACCAGGTGAAAAGTCTCAAATGCTTCCTTCCCTCTGTCAGAAATCTCCCTACCCATTGCTGAAATATAACTACAATGTCAACTTTTCCATGAACTGGCAGAGGATAATATTAGAAGAAAAACTAGCCCACATGCCTTGCATTGAATTTCATTCCATTCCAAACAGTTACATTACCCTAAATATAAAGAAAAACTACAGACTATGACCTTAAGTAATTTACAAACTAGATTTCAGAACTGCCTTTAACAGTCAGAACTAATTGTTCTCTATTTTGGCATCTTACCCCCAAATCTAATATGCCCTATTGGATGAACCAGAATATTGCCACATTTTATACACTATAGCACGTTTCTTCTGCAGGCTAGCAAGACATGGGGAAAAAAGCCATGTTGATCTTCTTATAAACTATATTTCCCTTTCAGAGACACTAGTACAGTAGCAGCACAGAATTAACATAAACTTTGGAGTCAAAAAATTTGAGTTCAAGCCCTAACTCTGTAACATGAGGGAAGCAACACCAGACAACAATAGTACCAAAGTCACAGGGCTGTTGTAAGGATTCAATCAATTAATTCGTACAAAGTGCAGAACACAATGGTAAGCTCTCAAAAACATTAGCTTTACCATTATTCTATTACAATCACCTGACTCAAAGTGACAATTACAGGATATTTTTGAAAGGATGACAAACCCCAACGCAAGATTATCCTGCTTACCTTTTGACAACTTTCATACATGATACTACTCCATGATACTACTTGAAAACAAAAAAAGAGAAGAAGAAAAAGAAAGAAAAGAAAAGAGATAAGTAAAAGACAAACCTGTCCGTTCTGCTTCTCAGGAGCTCCTACAGAGTGTAGTATCAGATACAACTGAAAGCAGCTACAGATTTCATTTAAATTTATGACATGTATATCACTTCAAATGCAAAGGTAAAATGCATTGATTTAAAATCTATAGAAAGGCAGTGTTACGAGTTATACATCTCAAAATAACAGACCTGGGAACCAAAAATGATAATATTACTCTAGCATTACTAACTATAACAAATCATACACTTTGGTCTTTACATATCTGTTTATAAGTATTCTTCCTCTTTCTTCTCAGTAGTATTATAATTCCATCAGTAGAGTTTTCATGCTTCTTTTGTACACCACAGCAGTGTTAAACAGCAGTCAAATAATTGGATTAAAGTAACAAGTAGCTGAGAATTTAGCAATGCATCTGATTTGATCTCTTCATCAGCATGAACACTCTATGGTACACGGAGGTAACCCAGCCTAAAGACTGGTCATGAGTGCCTGTGAGCCACCTGGAATCCAGTTCCAACTCCACCACTTACTAGCTGAGGGACCTTGGGAACCTAAAATGTCTGTTTTCCACTCCATAAAACAGCAATAAGAACTTTACCTACCTCTTAGGATTATTTTAATGAATAAAAGAATATAGGGGCTTCCCTGGTGGCGCAGTCGTTAAGAATCCGCCTGCCAGTGCAGGGGACATGGGTTCGAGCCCTGGTCCGGGAAGATCCCACAAGCCACGGAGCAACTAAGCCCGTGCACCACACTACTGAGCCTGCACTCTACAGCCTGCAAGCCACAACTACTGAGCCCGTGAGCCACAACTACTGAGCCTGCGTGCCACAACTACTGAAGCCCACACGCCTAGAGCCTGTGCTCTGCAACAAGAGAAGCCACCACAGTCAGAAGCCCGCATACCGCAACAAAGAGTAGCCCCTGCTCACAACTACAGAAAGCCCGCACGCAGCAACGAAGACCCAACACAGCCGAAACTAAATAATAAAATAAATATTAAAAAATCTTTAAAAAAAAAGAATATATACAAAGCATTTAAAACAATGCTAGTGCTAAAAAAAAATGCTAGTGCTGAAATATTTAGGGGGAAGGGTACTGATGTCTCCAATTCACTCTGAAATGCATCAAAATAAGATGGATTTAGTACTTAATGCCACTGAACTGTACACTTAAAAATGGTTACAATGATAAATTTTATGTTATGTATGTGTATCTTACCACAATCTTTTTTAAATAATAAAATAAAATAAAATTTTTAAATGTGGCTTGAAAATGGACACATATGTGATAAAGCTAGTAGTAAAATATCACATGTAGAATCTAGGTAGTGGGTATATGAATGCTCACTTTCAATTTTTCTGTATTTTTGAAGAGTTTTATGATAAAATATTAGGGGGAGAAACAATGCTGGCATCTAGTTGCTTTTTTATCATCTATTAGTCAGAAATAATAGCCAGCTAATATTCAGATACTTAGCTCCTTTCTCTTATAGCAGAATTCTAAAAAGCACCTTGTTACCAGCCATCTCTCCTTTTACTATAACCTTTCTGAAACTGAAAATGGCTTATTTGAAGTTCCTTATATACATGCTCGGTATATATGAGTGTGATTTCAAGTTAAATTATTCCAAGGTACCAACTGCCAAGTATTTAATCTCCCCTGAAGAAATGCAGAAACCAAGTTAACAGACATCTGTGGCCAAAGACTGGTGACTTGACCAAACAAAACAATGAAAAACCAAGCATTGGAATTATTTCTTCCTAACTTTTCTAGTAGCTGCTAAAGCCAGTAAATTCCTCAACCAGAAGAACTAAAAACGTTTTAACAGGTACCTGATGCACAGGAGCACAATGCATATATACAAATACATCAGCCACTTAAGAATGATATCCAATTCTTCCTCTAGTTTTGTTCCCCATTCCAACTAGTAATTTATATTTTAATGTGTTTAGTGCTACAACATGAACTCAGATATCTTGCTGTGGAACAACTTAAAACGTCAGACCACCTCACACCCACTGGGATAGCTACTATCAAAAATATAGAAAATAGGGCTTCCCTGGTGGCGCAGTGGTTGAGAGTCCGCCTGTCGATGCAGGAGACACGGGTTCGCGCCCTGGTCCGGGAAGATCCCACATGCCGTGGAGCGGCTGGGCCCGTGAGCCATGCCGCTGAGCCTGTGCGTCCGGAGCCTGTGCTCCGCAACAGGAGGGGCCAAAACAGTGAGAGGCCCACGTACCGCAAAAAAAAAATAGAGAGAAAATAACAAGTGTTGGCGAGGTCCTAGAAAAACTGGAGCCCTTGTTTACCACTGGTGGGAACATAAAATGGTATAGGCACTGTGGAAAACAGTATGGCAGTTCCTCAAAAAATTAAAAATAGAATTACCATATAATCCAACAATCCCACTTCTGGGTATATATCCAAAAGAACTGGAAGCACAGTCTCAAAGAGAGATGTGTACATCCATATTCATAGCAGCATTATTCACAATAGCTAAAAACATACAAGCAACCCAAGTGTCCCTCGACAGATGGATGAGAAAATATGACATATGCATACAGTAGAATACTACTCAGCCTTAAAAAAGAAAATCCTGTCACATGGTACAACACCGATGAACCCTGAGGACATTATGCCAAGTGAAATAAGCCAGCTACAAAAAGACAAATCCTGTATGAGTCCACTTACATGAGATACCTAGAGATATCAAAATCATAGAGACAAAGAGTTCCCTGGTGGCGCAGTGGTTAAGAATCCGCCTGCCAATGCAGGGGACATGGGTTCGATCCCTGTCCAGGAAAATCCCACATGCTGTGGAGCTACTGAGCCCACGTGCCACAACTACTGAGCCCGTGTGCCACAACCACTGAGTCTGCACTATAGAGCCCGTGTGCCACAACTACTGAAGCCCGTGCGTCTAGAGCCAGTGCTCCACTACAATAGAAGCCACCGCAATGAGAAGCCCGCACACTGCAACAAAGAGTAGCCCCGCTCGCCGCAACTAGAGAAAGCCCGTGCACAGCAACAAAGACCCAACGCAGCCAAAAATTAACAAATAAATTTATTTTTTAAAAAAATCACAGAGACAGAAAGTAGAACAGTTGCTGCCAGGGGCTGGGAGGGGGTGGGGGAAGGAAGAGTTTAGTGGGCATAGAGTTTCTGTTTTGCAAGATGAAGAGTTCTGGAGATAAACAGTGGTGATGGTTGCACAACCATATGAATGTCCTTAAGACCACTGGCCTGTACAGTTAGAAATGGTTATGATGGTAAATTTTATGTTATGTGTATTTTACCACATAACAAAAAATGGAAGAAAAAAGATCAGGGAGCTGATCTCCCCAAAAGGCCTCGTGGTGCTCCAGCTTGGAACTGACACACAAGCAATCAACTCTGTGGCTATCAGGCCCTGTCTATCTCTAACCACCGCATGAGATCTTGTCTACTCAAGACTCTCCATCCTGCCCAGGGTGACACCAATTCTTTATTTCAGCCTCAAAATGAGCAAACACCACTGCTGCTACACCAGTTTTGTGTCAAAGCAGCAAGGATCTTATCTCTCTAAGCCTGCCTCCTCTTTAAAACAAGGATAATTACTACCTACCTGCATTACTAGGCTGTTAGGAGGACAAAAGTGAGATCATGTATATAAAAGTATCTTTAAACTGCCAAGCACCAAATAAACAGAAATTATTGTGCGTATAGCTACTTTCACATGAAAATTCAGAGGGGGCTGTAACAACAGAAACTTCACAAGGCTTGAGACACCTCACCCAGGCTTCATTCCATTTAAAACCCACCTCATCCCTAAATAACACCTTTCTTGTTCTTCATAAACTGAAGGGCAGCGTTGAGGAAACACCTCAGCCTAAAGCTTTTCACCTAACCACCCCAAAGGCAATCAGAAACTGTCTTGCATGTCTTAGGAAAATTCAATTTTTATGACCCCAGCGTGGGCCTGCGGCGCCCGGGGACTACACTTCCCACAAAGCACCGAGGAGAACCCGGGCGGCGGGCGAGGTGGCCTGCGATTCAGGGTGACCACCGCTCTCCCCGAGCGTGGATCGCCGTCCCCCGGAAAACTGCAACGTTTAAGGTCAAGTGTGCACTGGCTCTCCTTTCTGAAAGCGCTGTCACCCCGAGGTTTCCCCTGCGGCTAGCGCCGCGACGCTCCCTGTCCGCCCGTCCTTCCTGCTCCACCTGAGGGTCACCGCCTGTTCCTGACCTTTCCGCTGATTTCTGGTGTCACAACACGGCACCTTCTCCTCCTCCCCGAAAGCTCCACTTCTAGAACTCGCCCAACAGTTGGGCCCGGGGTCCACGGAGGGGTCTGACGGGACGGCAGACACAGCCCGCCCCCATGGGGCCCCGGCCGCCCAGCCAGCCCAGCCCCTACGGGCAGGGGGCTAGGCTTCCCCCCACCCCCGGGCCGGGGAGGATCGCACACAGAGGTGGCTCCGCCCGGGGCTCCGGTTTCAATTTCGCAACGTGACGGTGCAAACCTGAGGCCTACAAATGCCGGCGGCGGCCACCGCCCCGCCCGCCCGCCCGCCAGGCCCGAGCGCCCCAGCCCCCCGCACGCCGCGGCCGCCGCCCGCCCGCCAGCCAGGCCCTGCTCCCCTGCCCTCCCGCCCGGCCCCGGCCGCCGCCCCCGGCCCGGCGCTGCGCCGGCTCCGGCTCGCTGCCGCAGGCTCGCCGTGGCACTTACTCAGCTCGTCCTGGGAGGCGGAGGCGGCGGCCGCAGCCATGTTGCGCCGGGGAGGGAGGGAGGGGCCGGAGGGGGAGGGCACGGACGGGCGGCACTGGGGGCTCGCCGCTCTCGGTGCAGCAGAGGCCGGCAGCCGCCTCTGGTAGTTCGGCGCGGGCCGAGCTGCGCCCACGAGGCCCGCCCGCCGTCGCCGCCTGCGTCCTCCTCGCTGCACGCGAAGTTCTCGCCGTCCCCCGCGAGCTCGCGACTCGGGCGCTCCCGCAGTCCGGCGCCTCTGCGGAGCCGCCGCTGTCCGTCGGCCGAGGCCCGGTACGCCCGGCCCGCGCGGCGGCTCTGCGGCTCAGCGCCGCGCTCGCCCAACTCACGCCGGTTTTATATTTAGAAAGAGCTGAGCCATCCTCCCAGCGGCCCCCCCGCCGGGCCCCTCGCGCGCCCGCCCGCCCTCGCTCGCTCGCTCGCTCGCTCGCAGCTCGTCCTGCCCACCTGCCGCCGCCCGCCCCGCGCGCGGGAGCCGGCCCGCGAGCGCTCCCTACGCGGACCCGGCACGCGGCGGCCTTCACCGGCGGCCCGGCCTAGCCGCTCCTCGCCGCCCCTCCTTGCCCGCGCAGCCTCCGGCGGCCCCGGCGCAGAACGGACGCGCAGGCCTCTGACCTGAGTCCGAGCCGGTCTCCATGCCGGGGATGCTGCGCTCAGCGCCGCGACGCGGGCGCCCAGAAGCGAGGCGAGAGGCGGGCTCGGCCTCGGGGAGCCGCGCGCCGCAGTCCGTGAGGGGCTTGGTCGAGCTGGCCCGGGCTGCCCCGGCCGGGGGAGGTCCTCGAGGCGGGACGGGAGGTCTTTCTGTAAAGGTCTGTGGTTGTCACGTTGGCTGGTCCCGACCTGGAGAAACACGCCTGTCCGAAGTTAGAGACGTGGACTCGGAAAAGTTGAGCCGGGTTCGGAGTCGGCGGGAGGAAGCCCCGCCCTGCGCCTCCCGCTGAACTTCTCGGCCCCGCCGCTGACTCAGTCCCGGGCGAGCCCGGGTGCCCAGGGCGCCTTCTTTTACTTAAAGATGGTGATAAACTGAAGGTTTCTGATGCTCTTCGAAACTAGAACTAGGACTACCGAGTGAGGGAAGATCACTAAGTCCCACTAAAGTTCAATAAGCCAAGATTTTTAAAGTTGAATTTCAAGTATATATGCTTATAGGGGTTGTTGTCTTATATTTTAATCCCTACGTTCTTTTTGGTAACCCGAGTGATTTATTTTGAATATAGCGATTTTAACTTTATGCCTTCAGTTTGTCCGTGAGTTCACTTAGTGAAAAACACTTGCAATATGGAATTCAAATTAAGGGGTTGCATAATTGCTGTACTTTAAGTGACAGTACTGTCATAAATTAGGTACAAGGTCAGATACACTTTTTTTTTTTTTGGTATAAGAGGAAGAAATCAAGATCCTAACTGAATTGAAATTGCCTTTATCCCTAAAAGAAATCTGTAAAGCCCTAGTTAATGTCTTGCAAAATGAATATATGTCATTCCAGATGTAACTTGGGCAAGTACAAGGTACTTACACAACATTAAAGACATTTATGTCCTTTATTGCTTTTATTATAGAGATTATACATGATCTTTGTAAAAATTGCAAGTGGTTCAGAATTTAAAAATGAAAGTGAAAGGACTTGCTTCCCCTCCCAGCATCCCACTCCCCTAAGAAAACTATGGTTAACAGGTACAGTTGAGCATGCACCCTCCAAGGCCTTGTTTCTGTGCACATGTGTATATGGCCCCCAAAATAACGAAGTGGGGAGGGGGTTCAGACTCATGATAAAGTTCTGTATCAGTGTTTTTCGTCCATAGACATTCTTCCACGTTAACTCAAAAAGCTCTACACCACCACCACTCTTTTTATTAATGACTTCATAGTATATTAAGTTAACCAGTCCCTTCTTTTGAGCACATTTTGGCTCTTTTTGTTTGATGGTGACACAAAATCGATGCACAATGAAGTATCCGCAAACAATACTGAAGTGTATAAAGTAAAGGTTGTCTGCCACCTTCCTGCTCACCATCCCTTCATCGTACTCCCTAGAAATAATCCCTGTTAACAGTTTGGTGCATACAACCTCTCCTGACCATTTCTATGAATGTATAGAGTGACTGTACCAAGGACTAGTATGGGGAAACTGACTTCCCGTAATTTCCAATAGATCCTTCTAAAGCCAAGCCACCACCACCCCCCACCCCCAACCCCTGCCAAAAGTATAGAATCTAAGTTAAAAAAAAAAAAGTTCGTTTGAAATTTTAACTTCCAGACAATGCCAGTTAGCAACTCATAAATTCCTCCTATATAGACATTCCAGAATCCCACATGTGTGCAAATCACATATAGGTATTTACACGCAGATTCTGTTTGACAAAAATGGAATCCTACTATACATTTTACTGTGTAACTTTACCTTTTCACCAAACTATATATCACAAGTATCCTTCTATATCAGTAATAATAGCTAATACTAATTGTGCCAGGCACTATTTAAAGTATTTTACTTGGATGAATTCATTTAATCCTTACAACAATCTTATGAAGTAGGGGTTTTTATGATACAGAATGATTGAGGAACAGAACTAAAGTGCCACAAACTAGTAAGTGCTGAAGCAGGAATTTGAATCCAGACAGTGTGGATCCAGAGTCTACATTCTTTTTTTCTTTTTTTTAATGAATTTATTTTATTTATTTATTTATTTATTTTTGGCTGTGTTGCGTCTTCGTTGCTGCGCGGAGGCTTTCTCTACTTGCGGCGAGCAGGGGCTACTTTTCGTTGCGGTGCATGGGCTTCTGATTGCAGTGGCTTCTCTTGTTGTGGAGCATGGGCTCTAGGTGCGCGGGCTTCAGTAGTCGTGGCTTGTGGTCTCTAGAGTGCAGGCTCAGTAGTTGTGGCGCACTGGCTTAGTGACTCCGTGGCACGTGGGATCTTCGCGGACCAGGGCTCGAAACCATGTCCCCTGCATTGGCAGGTGGATTCTTAACCACTGCGCCACAGGGAAGTCCCCAGAGTCTACATTCTTAACCATTCTGATCTGTATGTGCAGAATTACCTCATTCTTTTAAATGACTGCATGATAGTCTTTTCCAAAGACTTGCAAGAGAAAAAAAAAACCATTCATGATAAGTACATGACAAAATTTAATCATTCTCCTATTGATGAGCATTTAAGTTTTTACAATTTTTTACTACTGCAAACAATGCTACTGTAAAACATTCTTATATCTTTATGAAGTTACATATTTCTATATGTAGACATGGAATTGTTAGGCAAAAAAAAAGATGGCTTTAACATCTCATTATATACAGTAGTTTATAGCAGCTTACAATGCTGCTTCTAATCACTCTCTTCAAGCTTTTTTATAGTTGCTTCTTCCTTCAAACTACTTATAGTTTATTTTTCCCACTAAATAACATCATCATCTTACTAGGCACTATGGTTTTAAATAGTAGCCTTGAGATACTTCCCATCTAAAATTTATTTCAACTTTAAAAAACAGACAGGACACTTCCCTGGTGGCACGGTGGTTAAGAATCCGCCTGCCAATGCAGGGGACACGGGTTCAAGCCCTAGTGCAGGAAGGTCCCACATGCTGCAGAGCAACTAAGCCCATGTGCCACAACTACTGAGCCTGCACTCTAGAGCCTGTGAGCCACAACTGCTGAGCCCACATGCCACAACTACTGAAGCCTGTGCGCTTAGAGTCCATGCTCCCCAACAAGAAAAGCCACCACAATGAGAAGTCTGTGCACTGCAACGAAGACCCAAAGCAACCAAAAAAAAGAAAGAAAAAGAAAAATCCACAAGAAAGTCCCTCATGAACCATTGGTAGGAATGGTAATTGGTGCAGACACTAAGGAAAATAGTATGGAGGTTCCTCAAAAAATTGAAAATAGGGGAATTCCCTGGCGGTCCAGTGGTTAGGACTCCGTGCTCTCACTGACGAGGGCCTGGGTTCAATCCCTCGTCGGGGAACTAAAATCTCACAAGCTGTGCAGTGCGGCCAAAAGAAAAATTTGAAAAAAAAATTGAAAATAGGACTACCATATGATGCAGCAACTTCACTCCTGGGTATTTACCTGAAGAAAACAACACTAATTCAAAAAGATACACGCACCCCAACGTTCACAGCAGCATTATTTACAATAGCCAAGACATGGAAGCAACCTAAGTGTCCATCAGTAGATGAATGGGTAAAGAAGAAATGGATACATGTATACAGAATATTATTCAGCCATTAAATGAAAGAAATCTTGCCATTTGGGACAACATGGATGGATCTAGAGAACATTACGCTAAGTGAAGTAAGTCAGACATAGAAAGACAAATACCATATGATCTCACTTATATGTGGAATCTAAAAGGCAAAACAAAGAAAACAAAAAGGATTTCCCTGGTGGTGCAGTGGTTAGGAATCCGCCTGCCAGTGCAGGGGACATGGGTTCAATCCCTGGTCTGGGAAGATCTCACATGTTGTGGAGCAACTAATCCCGTGTGCCACAGCTACTGAGCCTGCGCTCTAGAGCTTGTGAGCCACAACTACTGAAGCCCATGCGCCTAGAGCCCATGCTCTGCAGCAAGAGAAGCCACCTCAGTGAGAAGCCCACGTACCACAACAAAGAGTAGCCCCTGCTGGCCACAACTAGAGAAAGCCCGCGCACAGCAACGAAGACCCAACCCAGCCAAAGATAAATTAATTAATTAATTAAGAAAAAAGAAAACAGACTCATAGATACAGAGTACAAACAGGTGATGCCAGAGGGGAGGAGACTGGAGGGTAAAATGGCTGAAGGGGATTAAGGGGTACAAAGCTCGTTATAAAATAAATAAGTACAGGGATGTAAATATACAGCATAAGAAATATGGTCAATAATATCATAACTTTGTATGGGGACAGATGGTTACTAGACCTATTTTGGTGATCATTTATTTCGTAATGTATGCAAATGTCAAATCACTATGTAGTACGCCTGAAACTAACGTAATATTGTACACCAACTAATTTTCAGTTTCAAAAAACAGACAAGAAGTAATTGGGGGAGGGTAAGAGGGGGCCAAGAAAGGCCAATGAGAAACCAAAATAATATATCACAAAATCCAAGAACTAAAAATTTGTATTTTACTCCTTAGAAGTCCCCTCTCCCTCTTGTAGGTCCTACTCACACTGAATATCTGCATGATTCTGATAAGGTGAACAATCTTGCTTCCATCGTCAGTCAAAGCAGAGTAGAAGCAGAATATTAGAGGGCACTCTTCTGGGCAGGTACATGGATGACCAAAGTACTAACGGACACACTGAAAACAAGGGAAGAAGTAGGAAAACTATGAGAAGAAGCTATAAGAACTCAAAAAGCAAAGCATGCTGGGGTTATTTATAAAGTACTGAAAGCACTACCCACCACATAGGCCCTGAAATCATTTCACTTGAATAAGTGATGTTTATGGTGCTAATCCTGACATCAAGAAATGGTGAAATAGGGACTTCCCTGGTGGTCCAGTGATTAGGACTCCGTGCTTTCACTGCCAAGGGCCTGGGGTCAATCCCCTGGTTGGGGAACTAAGATCCCACAAGCTGCGTGGCGTGGCCAAAAAAAAAAAAAAAGAAATGGTGAAATTATGTCTAATTTCAAGCAACAAAAATCGAGGAAGTATGAAGTATATTTTACAAAGCTTTTCATCTAAAATGATTATAATAAGTAAGCAACTTCTGGTGCTTAAAGGTTTAATTCTAAGCTATCTAGAAAATCCAGCTATCCTAAAAGATTCAATTATCCATTCCCAAAGAGCCCCAGACAAGCCAAAATTCTATATAAATAAGTCTAATATAAATAAGACTTTATATAAATAAGTCTAATTGTTTTGGTTGCTGAAAAAGTTAGGGACTGGATCCAATCTGCCGACAGAGGCATAACCCTAATGATCGTCTCTGCTCTTTTCGGTCAGTTATTGACTGAAGACATATTTCATGACATATAAAACCATGTCATGACTCAAAACATTCCACTTTCTAAAACTTGAACTCAGAAACATCAGTCTCTAACCACCATATAGAATCTTTCCTCTCTTTTCCTAATTCCTGTGGATTGGAGTACATTTTTTAAATCATTGAACATTTTATTTTTAATTTTAATAACCAAGTAAAACAGTAGGCTTGTCACAGCAAACTAGAGAATTAGCAAATTGGGAGATAGAGGAATGCTAAAAGTATGTCTTTCAGAAGAATTAAGACATAGAAAATACAAAAAATGAGTTTGAAAACATAGAAGCTTCAAACTTCTCTATTAGAAGACTAGGTGGAAAGAACATAGAAAATTGTGGAAAAGCAATTTTTGAAGCAATTCCAATTGTGGAATGGCTGACTGCATCTAGAAACTAATGCAATAGCTGTAATTTGTTTAGAAGGGTCTGAGTCAACAGATATGTCATTTTTGCTTCCTGCCTTTTCTGTTAATTCTGCCTGGAATTTAGACAAGTCTGGAGCTCCAGTGACCATGTTGTGAATATGACATACCTACAGGCCATTTAAGCAGAAACATAGCACAAGGCCAGGTCTCTGAATGTATTGTGAGAGCTGCCATACAAGCTATGGTCAACCTGATTCCGATTTTATTACTGAATGAGAAAAACGAAATCCTGATTAGCTTAAGCCTTTATTTTTAGGAACATAGAGTACACTTTAGATCCTCATCACCTCGAAGTTTTTGACCACTTTATGTTCATGGCAATGAATCCTTATTAGCACCTTCAAGTTTTTCTTTCCTTGATTTCTCTCTTACATACAGTGCCAATCAATTCCCAACCTTGGGCAAACCCCATCATTCATTTTATTTTTCCCCTCCCAAATATCACTGGAGAAAGGCAAAAAGCTGATCTGGTCCAGTATAATACTACATCTTGCATTTCGGAGAATGAGGCAACCTGTCCCCTATCTTCTAGAGATAGGATTTATCCCTATACCAAAAGATTCTACCTCCTCTGATTTCCTTAGGACAGTGACTTCACAGGTTTTTGTTCAGGTCTCCCCCCCAAAATTTTTTTTTGAAAAACAATGTAACTCGTTTGCACAATTTTAGGTTGGCATCTAAAATTTCCCCTTATTACTTAAATAATTGAAAAGAAGAAATTTTGACAATGAATTCTACTGTAAATAGTAGCATTTTAAATAAAGGCCCAGGGACTTCCCTGGTGGCACAGTGGATAAACTCCACAGTCCCAATGCAGGGGGCCTGGGTTCCATCCCTGGTCAGGAAACTAGATCCCACGTGCATGCCGCAGCTGAAGAGCCCGCGTGCCGCAACTAAGATTCCACACAAGCAAATAAATAAATAAATATTTTTTTAAAAATAAAATAAAATAAAGGCCTGGGACTTCCCTGATGGCGCAGTGGTTAAGAATCCACCTGCCAATGCAGGGGACACAAGTTCGATCCCTGGTCCGGGAAGATCCCACATGCCACGGAGCAGCTAAGTCCGTGTGCCACAACTACTGAGCCTGTGCTCTAGAGCCCATGCTCCGCAGCAAGAGAAGCCACCTCAATGAGAAGCCTGCACACTGCAACAAAGAGTAGTGCACAACAATTTACACTAAGGCAATATAGTTTTAACCTTGAAAGGCTTATTGTTTACTTTATCATCCTTTTCTTCAACAAAAATATGTATATAAATTTAAATATTTGAAAATTTTTCTATGGTTATTTAAAAAATTACTATGACTGAATAATCATAATTAATAGTACACAACTTATCAAAAACAACATAAATACATTACAACATTTTTTAAGGTTTTAACTATTAGTGATTAGCATATTTTTTATGTTACAGCTTTTTTTGTTACAGCTTTTGAGAGTTATTAAACATGAAAAGTAAAATTTTATTGGAAATGTATCTCAATTGAAAGGACAGGGGCTGTTTTTTTAAAAAAAGAAAGATACCCAGTTGCTGTTATTCACTTCCTCATTACCTAATTTAATATATCACATTGTCACTTTGATGTCATCAAGTTCTTCCTCTGAAGACAATCAACCCTCTTAGTCGGGAGATGGCTGAGAGGCATGGCTTGCTTTTGTAAAGTGAGAGAAGGGCCACTGTGAAATAGGACATCCTGATTTTTAAAGGCATTCTTAGGCAAAGCAATTTGAAGAAACACTATATATGATCTAGAGATTGATTTTCTTAGTACTATCCATGCCCCTATATCCTAAGAAAATTTTCATGTACTCCTGAGGACCCTTGTTCCAGAACAATGCATCTTCAGTGTTCTTCCTTCTTATCCTATTCTGTCCCTAGTCTCTCTTTGAAAAAATAACCTACCCAATACCTTCTCTTTCCATTCTCATATTCAGGCTGCACCTTTATTCCTTCCTCAACCCCCTGGACTTCCCTGAAATTAATTGCCTGAGGATCAACCAACTGCAAACTCCCGTGGTCACTTTTTCATTCCAATCTCATTAGAACTATTGACTCCATCGTCCCTTTCAAAATTCTCCTCTGTTGGTTTTCCTTTACCAGTTTCTCCTGATTCTTTTCTACTTACCAGTTAACTTCACTGCCTTCTCTCTCTGCCACCCCCTCAAAGTCAGCATTTCCTTGGGTTTTAACCACAGACCACTTCTCATTCCACTTGCTCTTCATTGCAATCCTCATTCCCTCATCTTCAATTACTAAATGACTCTTTAATTTCTTTCTCCAGTTAAGTCATCTCTACCTAGATGTCCCACATGTGCTTCAAACTCAATGTAGCCCCAACTGAATTTTAATCTTCTTTCTCAAACCTTCTTCCTGTGTCCCTTAGTATATGTGGAACCAGCATCCAGTTGATCAAACCGGAGACCCTGGAGTAGCCTATAATCCTTTCTTCTCCCTCACTTTTATTCACTATCTACATATTGTCACTGAGTACTGTCATTTGGGGTTTCTCTGGTTCCTGGCACAGAAAAATCTCATGTATGTACAAAAATATTTGAAGAAGAGTACTGGAGTAGTTCACAGAAACAAAGAAAAACTAAACATCCTGAAGGATAGGAACTGGGCAGCTCCCAGGATCTCTGCAACAGGAATTGAAGATCATTCCCCAAGGAACTGCAACCAAATGATCCAGCAACAGCATAGCCTTTCATTTCTGGATGTTGCAGAATGAGAATCCGAAGTCCCAAACTTTGATTCAAGCTTGGTTGAAATTAAAACAAACCTTAGGGGGCTTCCCTGGTGGCGCAGTGGTTGAGAGTCCGCCTGCCGATGCAGGGGACATGGGTTCGTGCCCCGGTCTGGGAAGATCCCACATGCCGCGGAGCGGCTGAGCGTCCGGAGCCTGTGCTCCGCAGCGGGAGGGGCCACAGCGGTGAGAGGCCCGCGTACTGCAAAAAAAAAACAAACAAAAAAACCCCTTAGGTTGAAATGATAATAGATAAGAGGTAAATGACCTTGTTGACATAAATTCTCTGGGAATCCAAAGTACTCTGTTGGTCTAGCATCTCAACAATAGAAGAGATAATTAGAAAAATTTGCATTCTGATGACTAGAGGAGCACAAAGAATAAGAGATTAACTCTTAAAGGGGTAAAGGCCATGTTTAAATTTCCAACCTACACATTCTCTATTTCTTTTTATTATGATATAGTTCTTTAATAAGAGGTTCCTGTCTTAAGCAATTGAATTTTCTTTTTCTTTTTTTGGCTGCATTAGGTCTTCATTGCTCTGCGTGGGCTTTCTCTAGTTGTGGTGAGCAGGGACTACTCTTCGTTGCGGTGCGCGGTCTCTAGGCGCGCAGGCTTCAGTAGTTGTGGCACACGGGCTTAGTCGTGGCTCGCGGGCTCTAGTGTGCAGGCTCAGTAGTTGTGGTGCACGGGCTTCATTGCTCCACGCGCGGCATTTGGGACCTTCCTGGACCAGGGTTCGAACCCGTGTCACCTGCATTGACAGGCAGATTCTTAACCACAGCGCCACCAGGGAAGCCCCCTCCAGCTTCTCCGTGATGTCCTCTCCATTTTCAGCCAGTCAAGGGGAGGTGGTAGAGGAGAAGAATACGCATTCAGACCTGGGACTGGACAACTTCTTGACTTCGGGCAGCCCCGTTTCCTCGGCTTGCCTTGCTGTCTGTGAGATGAGTGCAGGGGTTCACTTAGTTGAGCTTGTTCTGTTCCTTTAAAGTCTCAGAGCCTTGACTCACCCTGCTCCTTCAGTCTAGAATGCTTTTCTCTCCCAAGGGCACCGCTCCAAAAGTCACTTATTATAGGACACTCCCCGACAATCCTTCTGGAATTCGTCAGCCCTTTTTGCTATTCCCCCAGTAATCCCTGCAAGTACCATTCACATATTCAACAAATATCTGTTGAGCACCTACTACATGCCAGGGCCTGGAGAGTGTATTTCCATGGAACAAACCAGATAAAAATCCTTATCCTTGTGGAATTGATAGTCTAGTGAAAAAAACAGACAATAAGCAGTAATCAAGTAAGAAAATGATATGATATGTTGAAAGGGGAAATAGGAGTGGCGATGGGATTCCACTTTAAGCAGAGAAGTGACAGAGCTTCACTGAGAAGATATGAAAGGATGGGAACGTGAGCCATACAGGATACCTAGGCAGGCAGCAAGTCAGCCATACGTGCCAGGCAGGTTGGAGGGAGAGGGAGAGCAAGGAGACCACTGTGACTAGAGCAGGGAAATGGGGGTAGAAGGTCAGGAAGGTTATGAGTGGCCAGATTCCATCGGCCTTGTAGCCCACTGTAAAAATTAGAATTTCTACCCTCGGTGAAATGGGAAGGCTTTAGCGGGTTTTCAGTAGAGGAAGTCCATAATGTGTTTTTCGTTTTTTAATCATCTCTCTGGCTGCAACGTGAAGAGACAAGAAAAGAAAAGTGAAATCAAGAAGCTATTGCAATAATCCAGGCGAGACACGATGGTGGTTTGAACCATTATGGTGGCAGGTGTGTAAGCCATAAAATTAATATTTGTTTAATTCAAGTTGCGGCATTAATTATGGCTTGCAGTGAATGCATCACTAATATGCTTCTGCGGTGGGTTTTTGCAGCCTGGATTTCGGAGAAGGGTAAGGAAGAGGGGAGGAACGGTTTGAGGTTACCAAGGTAACAGAACATCACAGATCTGAAAACCTGAGACGGCTCTAGGCCTTGAGGCCTCTGGCGCAGCAATAATTCCGCAGCTGAGACCACCAGCGCTTCCCAAAGACCATGCGCAACAGGCCGGGCTGGTAGCCTATGGAAAGCACGGGACTTTCGCAAAGCGGGACAGGCGCATCCCGGGAATCGTAGTTCTGCGCCCCTGCGCAGGCGCAGTGAGCCCCCCGCCGGTGGGGCTTGCGCGCGCAGCTCCTGCAGGACCAGTTTCTAGAAGCTTGTTGCAGTGGCGTGGGTCATGGCTGCGGGTCCTGACGCAGGTAGTGGTAGCCCCGGGCCCTTAATTTGGGGGCTGCGGCCAGGTCGCCGGCTCCGAGGGCGCACCTTGGGCAGGGTGGGGGCCGAGGGCAGTCTCGCTGTGCACACCCAACGGCGCAGCTTCTGCGGGAGGTGGGCGCGCTGCTGGATGGAGCTTTCTTCCATCGCTTCCCTGCGCCCATGGTCTTGCAACTTCGCTACTTTGGTATTTTGGGCGGGAAAATTCATTATGTGAGCATGGGGATAGGGGACTGTCCCGTGTATTACGGGTTGTTAAGCAGCCTTTCTGGCTCCACTCATTAGGTACCCGTAGCATCCCTCCTCCTTAGTCGTGATAGCCAAAATGTCTTCAGACATTGCCAAACGTCCCCTGCGGGGCAAATTCCCCCCCGCACCCCCGTCGTTTGAGAACTTCTTTTTGCCTGCGTCACATTTTCGCAGAGCCTTTATTGTAAGCTCCCTGGAGATCGTGACAGGTGCCTTTCTTAGCCACTGCAGAGTCTCAGGTGTCCAGCGCGGCGCCAGGTACGTGGTGGGCGCCTAATATTTGGCGGAGGAATAAATGACGTCATGCATACTGTGTGGCGGCCTTTGTGCTCGGAGGTGGGTAATTATTGGTATGATAGTTGCAGTTGGAGGACACTGTCCTCACTTGCTGGAGTGAAGCACATCTCAGACTGTATTGTCATTTCTTGGGTGCTCTGTGAGGGTGGGGGCCCTGTCTGACCGCCCATGCCTGTCTCCTTTGTGTCCCGCTCTCAGGTCATTGTATATGGTCAGTTATTTGTGGAATGAGAAAATGCGTGCAACACAGGCTCTGTGTAGAAAAGTACTTGGGGATCAGAGAAAGCCTCATACAAGAGGTGACAGTGGAAAGGAGTCAAGTTTTAATGAGTAAGCTTGGTAGGAGAGGAAAAGAAGGCAGCATTCCAAGTAGAGGGAATGGCTGTAGTGCAAAGGCGGAAGGAGTTAGAGTTTCTGGAAATGGAGAGATACCTTCTTACGGCTGCAGTGTCCATCAGGGGCAGCTAGAGCTGGAGGTGAGGTCATCAGGGCAGGGTTTCTAGACCATCACTTGTAGCTTCAGTGTTTTTTATCTTGAGGCAGTTGGGGAGTGATAGGACCATATCTTGCATATTAGAAGGAATCCTTAGGCTTTGGGGTGAGACTGAATTGAAGAAGGCTGTACTTAGGTAGTTTCAGTAGGAGAGAATGGAGAGGTTCTTATGAAATAAAGCCACCAGAACTTGGTTATTGATTTTGTGAGAACTTTGAGAGTCAAATATGAAGTCAGGTTTCTCAGTTGAGCAGCTGGTGGGAAATTGTGTGGCCATTCATTGAGAGAGGGCAGGAGTGGAATAGGTTTGGATCCTCTTGTAGCAGTGAGCCTTTTCTGATATGTATTGCTGATGAGGAATATTTAGTCTGAAGAAACTGTTTTCTTGAAGGGTACCTTTAATTACCCTCAAGTAACTTCTCAGCTTTTCACCTACAGAGAAAATTATTCTTTTAATATAGTAGGGCAGTTCTAGGCCTCTGAGAATGTGTTTGTGTGTGTGTGTGTGTTTGTGTTTGTGTGTGTGTATCAGAACCAAACTAAGAACAGTGTTTTTTAGGAGTCACAATTTGTTTCATTTATTTCATAACTTATATTTCTTGACAGTTTCTGCAAGACCATAAAGTGGATCCTTGGAACACTTGATATTTTGCTGGAGAGTGCCTTTTGGTGGCCTGTGTTGACACTCAAAGTCTAAAGGGGACTGAATTCCTCCTGGTGATACACATTGCAAGCCGGAGTAGCCTGAACGAGATGACAGCCATCTCCCCAGATCCTCACACTTTGGTCTCAAGTGAACAAAACAAGGTGCTAAGAATGGAGACCTCTGGGGATCAAGAAGCTCTCCTAAGAGGAGACACTGCTGACCCAGAGTTTTTCAGACGGAGGTTCAGGTGGTTTTGTTACTCCGAAGAGGCTGGACCCAGAAAAGCCCTGAATCAACTGTGGGAGCTCTGCATTCAGTGGCTGAGACCAGACATCCACACGAAACAACAGATTCTCGAGCTTTTGGTGTTTGAGCAATTCCTGACCGTTTTGCCAGGGGAGATTAAGGTTTGGGTCAGGTCACAACATCCTGAGAGTAGTGAGGAAGTGGTGACCCTAGTGGAGGAGTTGACCCAAGTGCTTGAAGAAAAGGAAGGTGAGATTAATAGATGGAGGGAGGAAGTGGGAGAGATCTCCTCAAGATATGAAACTAAACTCCCTAAAAGAGCACTTTCATTTAATAAGTGATTCTTGCTCAAGCCACTGTGCAAGGACTATGAAGAACACACATTACTACATAAAACAGATGTGTATTTCATCTTAATATACCTTATAAATATTTCAAAGATTATTATGAAAACTAAATACATTGAAACAGTGGGTATATGGAATGAATGAAATCAGATTTTGTGAGCTTATAAATTGAAAGGATATTTTATGAGGTGGGGGGGAAGCTTGGATTTTAATAGGAAACTGTATCTTTGGCTGTCCTCTGTGTCTTCAAAGCGTAGGGAAAACTTTTTTTCTGTTTTTTCTGACCTTTTTCTCCAGAGTGACATATATAATAATTTCTAGTCTGAGGAGCTCATTTAAAAGGTTGGACTGTTTTTCTTCCCCCCTTCCTAGATATGATCTCTCAAGATTCTGTTATTTCCCAAGAGGAGAACCCTGAAGAAGATAAAACAGTTTCTGTTCCTCCAAATACTGAGTCCCAGGTAAGCTTCCTTTCACTGGTTTTCATTCATTCATTTTTTTTTAACCGTAAATTTTCATTCTTTTTAAGTTAATTTGTTAATTGAGGTCTGATTGACTTACAACATTGTATTAGTTTCAGGTATACGATGTAATGATTCGATATTTGTATATATTGTGAAATAATCACCACAGTAAGTCTAGTTAACATACGTCACCATATATGGTTACAGGTTTTCATTCTTAAGTAGATACTCACTGAGTTCCTCCTGGCTGGTATAAAGATGCTGGAATAATTAAGACAGTCTCCTTTTTCTCACAGTCTTCACGTTCTTAGAGCTCATTCTTCATATGCTATTTTACTTCAGTTACCAGAATTGATCATGTCTGACTCTAATTAAAAACAAAAATATTTATTAAAATTCAACAGTTATTCCTGATAAAATTGGTCAGGTGGAAATAGAATTATATTTCATGAACACGGTAAGAAAATTCTCCAGGTGGATAATGTTGGAAAATTAAAAGCAGTCCTCACAATAAAAAGTAAGAAGATAAGGATGTCTTACCTTACTGCTATTAATGAGTATTTTCTGAGTATTCTAGCCAATACAGTGCTAGAAGAAGGAAATGAGGTAAGTACAGATATGAAAGAAGCAAGTGTATATTACTTACAGATAATGTAGTCTTTTTGGAAAACCTCAGAGAATCAACTGAACATGTACTGAAACTCATACAATAGCTGAGAAAAGTAGCTGGTTACAAATCAGTAAGTTTCCTGTATACCAATAATTATCAGTCAGGAAAAAAAATTCTTATTCACAATGGTAAATGATAGTGCTCTGGTAGGCTGATAATGGCCCCCTGAAATATGTCCACTTCCTAATCCCTGGAACCTGAGAATGTTACTTTATTTGGAAGAAAGGTCTTTGCAGATGTGATAAAATAGGGATTTGAAATGAGGAAATAACTCTGGATTATATGGGTGGGCCCTAAATGCCATCACAAGTGTACTTAGACAGAGAGAGCTTGAACACAGGAACAGGAGAAAGGGACATGGCGATTGGAGTGATAAGGCCGCAAACCAAGGAACACCACGGAATGCTGACAGCCAAGGAAGCTGGAAGAGGCAAGGAATGGACTCTCCCTCAGAGCCTCTGAAGGGCGTGCAGTTCCCACAACACCTGGATTTCAGACTTCTGGCCTCCAGAATTTGGGAGGATAAATTTCTGTTGTCTTAAGCCACCAGAGTTGTGGTAACTTGTTATAGGAGCCACAGGAAGCTTCTCCAAGTGGTAATAGTCGCTCTGCTGTACTGCCTCTCAAAATGTCATGCTGTAGAGGATGCTATGGAAAGTGTGTTTTAATGATTAATTGTGCTCATTTGTAATTTGGAGTAATTGTAAGTGTGAGTTTGTCATCGAATACAGATCCTTGTTTGATTGTGATAGAAAATAATTGCTACTTAGAGCCAGCTAGAAATTACAGTTTAGAATATAGTCACTGATGTTACTCTTACATGTTTAATTATTGCCTGTAGAGCTTACATAAATTCTGCAGATTCTGGGTTTGGGAATGTAATTTGTATCGTTCATTTAATATTTTCTGTTAATCCTAGAAATCAGTGTGTTAGGGTGAATTTGATCAGTGTTAGACATTCCAGAGAATCCTTGTACAGCATTTCACACCAGGAACTAAATGGCAAAGGCAGGGATTGTTTCATAATCTTGTTTTGTGTCACTTGTAATAGATGTATAACAGCCACCTTGAAGTTTGCTTTGGAATTCTCAAAAACTTGAATACCATCAAAACTAGTACTTTATATCCTAACTACTTCTCTGAATTCTTAGGATCTGTTTGGGAATAACCCAATGCAAAAAGGCTGTCTTTGGTGTTCTAGGAATCCATGACACTCAAGGATGTAGCTGTGACCTTTTCCAGAGGAGAGTGGAGGGCACTGGAGCCTTCTCAGAAGGAGATATATAAAGAAGTGCTGCTGGAGAACTATAGGAACCTAGAATTTCTGGGTAAAGACATCTTCTCATAATCTAGCATCTAAGTTGGGTATCTTTTTGTCCATTCTTATTGAAAGATAAGTGCTATTAACTGTTTTGGCTGGGCTTACAGGGGTGATGTGACTAATCCTAAAAATGGGTCCTAAAAATGTACTTTTCTACAGTGTTTTCTCCAAGAAAGAGTCTTTGCTTCATTGAGCTAAAAATGTTGAGCATCATTTTGCTGTTGCCAAGGCCATACCTTCCCTGATGTTCTCCTCAAATGCCAGTATTGAAGTCTCTTTGGCAGCATCTTTTCTTCCCTGGAGAACCAGAAGCTGTGAATGTTGGAATGTCTTTGTTCTAGGCAAAAACAGCCATTTTCTATTCTTTTCTCTATGAGCAGGCTTTCCAGTTTCCAAGTTAGATTTGATTTCCCAGCTAAAGTGGGCTGGACTACCACGGCTGCTGCAAAAACAAGCCTCAAGAGGCTCCAGACCAGGTGAGTTGGTGAAAAGTGGAGGAGGAAGTTGAAGTAGTTGCTTTACCAAACCATTTGGAAGAATTTTGGAAATGTTGGGTGGGCTAGGTGCTAACATAGAAAGATGATTAGAATATCCACCTTGCCTTCCTGGAATGTTCATTTTAACAGGGGAGGCTGTTAGTTTGGGTCCTCGAGAAGCAGGTGCCCAGATACGATTAGCCAGGTCAGAGACTTACTGGGGAGAATTCCAGGGAAGGAAAGCAGGGAGGGGACTGGAAGAGGCTGGGACTGCTGTTCAGAGCATGATGCAGGTCTGACACCTGTGACGAGAGAGGGAAGGAGGGAAGGCTGGGTAGGACGAGTCTTAGAATGAAGTGCAGGTTGAGGAAGTCTTGGCAAAGCCAAAAAAGAGTCTTCCCGCCAAGAGTTACCTATCACAGTCATATGCCTCACGGAAATGGGCCTAGTATCCCTGCCATACTTGTCATTGACTGGGAGCACCCGTGGGAAAGTGACCTTGGTGTGATGCTGTGGTGGTCATTGAGCAGCAGCGGGGGGCTGTTGGGTAAGCACCCCAGAGGAGGAGCTCTTGAGAGGCACGTTCCCATGGATGCCATAGATGCAGACATCAGAACTAAACGTGTTGGTAATGGCATGTATGTCATAACGATGGCATGTCTAAGGAGCAGTGGGAAGATACAGGAGCAAGGGCTTAATTAACAATTGAATTGAGTCTTGGAGAAGAAAGAGTTCATTCAATGGACGGCATGTATAGTATAATCAATTTGTTAAAAGGAAAAAAATGTACACATACATGTATATGTTTAAATGTATAGACACATATGGGATTTACTTTCTGGAGAACATGTTAACCCTGGTTATCATTGAGGGATTACATTTTTTCTTTATTCTTCTCTTCCTTACACTTTAATAATAAACATATTAAGTTTGTATTTTTAAAAATTAAATTATTACTTATATATCAATACCTTGGTTTAAGGAAAAAACCAATAATTTACTTTGCTCTATTCCATCTTATTAACCATTCGTTTTAGTCAACCTATTGGCTGTTTCCAGCATAGTTACACAAATAAAGGACGGCAGTTGTCTTTCTATGTTTAAGTACATTGGGGAGAGTTATTTTGAAAATGGATTCTAAAAATGTTTTGAGTAAAATCTAGCAGCATTGGTATAAATACTGCCTCTCCCCGCAAGATGCTTATGTAAAAGAAGCATCATTTAGATGTACAACTTACTTTAAAAGTCATTTACAACGGAATGGAGAAAAAGGTTTTGACAAAGCCAGAATCAAGGGCTATGATTTATAAAAAGCTCGTGCAAATCAGTAAGGAACACTGAGTATGTTAGAAAAATGATCAAGGAACTTCAGCAGATAGCAAACCAAAATAACTGACAAAAATAAAATTTAAATAGCTGTTAACATGAAAAAAGTATTCCAAATCACTGGTCAACAATGTAACTTACATTTAAGGAACAGTACTATTTATTATGAATCAAATTTGCAAAGGTTTAGAGAAAAAGCATTTGACCATAGATGAGTAGTCAGGTACTTATCATCATGTATTATGTGGTGATAGAATTCTTCTACCCTTTGGTTCAGTGATTCCACTTTTATGACTCAGTTCTGAGGAAATATTAATCATTTGATAAACATGCCATAAAGAAATAACGAAATAGTAATATATTGATATGAGGGATTATTATGTGATTAAAATCGTGAAGAATTAACCAATGAGATGGGAATGGATTATGAATTAAAAAAAGTAACCCTACATATTATACATAGATATTCTATTCTGCAATGTACAGAAAAATTTCCAGAAGAAAAAACACAATTTTTAATAATGGTTAACTTCTGGGTAATAGGATTTCATGTCTTATTTTATTTCTTTATTTTTTGAAAAGCACTCGTTAGCATTTAATGAACCTCCCTCCATGTAGCTTCAGGCTGCCAGGACAGTGCCCCCTCCCACCCCCGCTCCCTGCCAATCTTCTCAGCTCTTCTGCTGAAGAATTTGGCCTTCAGAATGACAGGCTGCTTTAGGAGCTCTCTCTTCCCCAGAACTTTGTAGTAGCCCGATTGCTCCACATTAGTGATAGGAGCAGCTCCAGTCTTGTTTTTGGCAGCATTTAGCGTATCTGCTCACTGACCAAGGTCCACAGTTTATCCAGGTTGACATTGGGGCAGAAGCTCTAGTTCCTTGCTAAGTGGTAATGCCTCGTACCAACTTTCCCAGAGTAACCCTGGGTGATATTTGTTGAAATTGACCCTGTGGTGACATGTGCCACCAGCATTACCCTGGCCTCCCAGATGCGTCTGGTGTTTGCTGATGCGGTCATGACTGTGGCTCATGTGGCCCCCTAAGCTTCCAGGTCTTCCTTAGTCTGGATGGAATGTTGGTGACTGTCAAGTCTTGAGAGCCATCCAGGGTTTCGTATTTTATAGTTATCTGGTTAAAAAAACGGTCTTATGAAAGTGACACTAGAATCTCATAACTAAGAGCCAGGATGAATGATGTGGTTAATAAAGGAATTCAGGGTTCTGAGAGGAGCACATATCTCAAGAGGGTGGTGTTGGAGATTGTGGGACTCGTACCCTAGGCCCTATCAGATTTCTGTGTTTGTGATAGTGAAGGTGCACAGAGATTGAATTCTAGGCAGTATGAAGTATTAAGATGCGGTCGTGTAGTAGGGACACTAAATGGATGCCTGGTTAGAGTATTCATAAAGTTGGTAGGGCCAGATTGTTGTAACCTTTGAAAGTCTAGCATAGGTGTTGTTGAATATCTGTGATGTGATTAACATTGTCTATAAACTTAGTGCTATTTGGCTGCTTTGAGGAGAGGCAGTATGGTATAAGGGTCAAAAGTGTGGGCTTTGGTGTCAGACTGGGTTAAAAGTCTGGCTCTACCACTTATAGTACATGTGACCTTGGGAAAGCTGCTTACACTCTTTGTGCCTAGTTGTCACATCCATAAAACAGGGATAATAATAGGACCTACTTCATAGGGTTATTGTGAAAATTCAGTGAAATACAAGTAAAGTGTTTGGTATGGGACCTGGCATTTGGTAATTATTCAATAAATGATTGCACTATCATTATTATTTGGAAGGAGAATAGATTGGATGGTAAGAGGAATAAGTTTGAACCTATTATAGAAATTTGAAATGAGGGTGAGAACTTGCATCTCTAACTATAAAGCACAAACCTTTCATCTTCCTCAGTATTTTTCCTAAGCTCTAAGTTTCCCCAGTTCCCTCATGTCACTTTTCCCTTCCCTGTTTTATGAGACTCTGAGAATTGTCCATGCCCTGTTCCTTACAGTCTCTACTGTCTCTATTCCTATTTTAGTCCCAAATGCAGCAGCTTCCTTTATTGCAAACAGGAAATATTCTATTTGTTATTTCTTTTAGAGTGTGAACTTAGCGGTGAATTGAAGGAATCTGGTGGAAATCAAGATGTTCTTATGGAAGAATCGACTTTAGATAAAATAATAGAAAGGTATCTAATGAGTGGTGATTGTGACTTGACAGGAGAATCCTGGAAACATGGCAGACTAGAGGAGTGTCGTAGTGATAGGGAACATTCACAAGTAGCAATCACACAAAAGAAAACTCATGGGAGAGGCAATAAGGGTGAGGAATTTGACTCAGAAAAGAGCCCTTTTGGAAATAACTTCAAACCACCTTCAGACCTAATTAAACATCTCAGAGTCTACTTAAGGAAGAAATCTCGGAGGTATAACGAAGGCAAGAAACCCTTCAGTTTTCATTCAGACCTTGTCCCAAACCGCAAGGAACACAGTGGAGAAAAACCACGAAAATGTAATGAAGGCAGGAAAGCCTTAAGTCACTCTTCATCTCTGACTGAACATCAGAAACATCAGAAAATCCACTTGGGGGAAAAGTCCCAGAAGTGCAGTAACTGTGGGGTAGCCTTTACTCAAAACTCATCCCTTAGTAAGAGAAAAAACTCCTCTGCATGCGAAAAATGTTGGAAAGATTTAGGTCAAGATGCAGCCGTAGATAAAGACGAGGGAACTGAGACTGGAGAAAAAACCCATAAATGCAGCAAATGTGGAAAAGCCTTTGGCTATAGCGCCTCACTGACCAAACATAGGAGAATTCACACTGGGGAGAAACCATATATGTGCAATGAGTGTGGAAAAGCCTTCAGTGACAGCTCATCACTCACACCACACCACCGAACCCACAGTGGAGAAAAGCCCTTTAAGTGTGATGATTGTGGAAAATCTTTCACCCTGAGTGCCCACCTCATTAAACATCAGAGAGTCCACACTGGAGAGAAACCCTATAAATGTAAAGAATGTGGGAGGCCCTTCAGTGACAGTTCATCTCTTATTCAGCATCAGCGAATTCATACTGGAGAAAAACCCTACACGTGTAACAACTGTGGAAAATCCTTCAGTCATAGCTCATCCCTTTCCAAACATCAGAGAATTCATACCGGAGAGAAACCCTATAAGTGTGGTGAGTGTGGGAAAGCCTTCAGACAGAATTCTTGCCTTACCCGACATCAGAGGATTCATACTGGAGAAAAGCCGTATTTGTGTAATGATTGCGGGATGACTTTTAGCCATTTTACGTCTGTGATTTATCATCAGAGACTTCATTCAGGAGAAAAACCTTACAAGTGTACCCAGTGTGAGAAAGCCTTCCCTACCCATTCGCTCCTTAGCCGTCATCAGAGAATTCATACGGGCGTAAAGCCTTATAAATGTAAGGACTGTGGGAAATCCTTTAGTCAGAGTTCATCTCTTAACGAACATCATCGAATTCATACTGGAGAGAAACCCTATGAATGTAACTACTGTGGAGCAACCTTTAGTCGAAGCTCAATCCTTGTAGAACACCTGAAAATTCATACCGGAAGGAGAGAATACGAATGCAACGAATGCGAGAAGACGTTCAAAAGTAATTCTGGCCTCATCAGGCATCGGGGATTTCATTCTGCAGAGTAACTCTTGGAAGTATAGTAAGGTGGGGGGGTGGGATTTAGTCACAGTTGTCCCTTATCAAAAACCTGGGGTGTAAACTACCACAACATTGATTACTAGGAAATTTAGTCACAATTGTCCCTTATTAAAAACCGGGGGTGTAAACTACCACAGCATTGGTTAGTAGGAAATTTAGTCACATTAGTCCCTCATTAAAAACCTGGGGTGTAAACTGGTGCAGCATTGATTAGTAGCTGCAACTTTGATGGGTTGGCAGCTAGGAAAAAGATACTTTTTGTCATTCACCCCTCTTTGCAAGGATGTCAACTTTCAGTAGATAGTGATTTGGGTTGGTTAAGTCACATGAAAAGAGAAAAAAGTACTATGAAATGTGAAATGATTCTGAAAAGCCAAATGTGAATTTAAAAAGCAGGAGAGGGGTGCACAGGGCCCATCTTAACTAACCTCTTCAGATTTTCTTCTCTCCTAGCTTCTGATTTCACTACCATCTAGTTTTATAGAAAGAGGACCTGACTGTAGTCAGGTAATCTGGGTTCTGTCCCAATTTGCTGACCAACTTCCTATATAACCTTGGAGAAATCATTTGACCTTTCTGAATTTTAGTTTCTTTACTGGTAAAGTGAAGGGGTGGGACTAATGATTTCTGAGGTTTCTTTCTTTGGTACTTCTTGTACCTTCTGAAGCTGTGGGAACAAGTTAAACATTTTTGACTCTTTGGCATTTTCAAGTTTCCCTAGTAGAAAATAACTCATTTAAGCTACTGAATTTCTGGCTTAGTGACAACACAGTATGCTTTTTGAATACTCGATGCCAAAATTGCTCAAATGCTGTGAACAGGAACAAGTCAATAGAGCTCAAACAAGTTTGCCTTCAGGGAATGTTTTGATTGGACAAAGCACCCCAACCTGTTTTTCCTCTAGACTTTGGCCATGGGGATTGGGAATCTCTGTGGCATGCTCCTGGGCCATCTCAGCCATGAGAGTAACAGTCCTAGAAAATAGGTGAGGGGTTGGGGCGGGGGTAAACGGGTACTGAAAACAGCTATTTTGGATGAATTGTCTTTTGCAAAATAGAATTCTATTTTTTAAAAAGTTTGCCTATACTAAGTACAGCTTCTTATAATCTAAGTGCAAACATTCTGTATGGCAAAGGTCACAAGCTAAGATTGGGCCCTTTTACATGTTTTAGTTGGCCTGTATGGTAAGGTGGTTGTGTGTGTGTGTATGTGTGTAATTAGTTGTCATCATTTAAAAATTAGGAAATTTCATACCCAACCCAAAAAGAGTCTTGTTTTGAAAAATTATAAGGGCTGACAGTACTGGGCCCATATTTCAGTGGGGCAGTCAGCTGGTTTCGGGTGTCAGCTTTTATCGGGTAGCAGCTGCTACCATTAGATGGGGAATCTATTCTTGTACTTGCAAAGTTATCTCATTTATGTAGCTTGACTTGCCCACCGTAGGAAACTGACATTATGATCCCCTACCATCTGGAGAATACATATCCTAAAATCTAAAGGGACTCCACTGATAGTAAACTTCAAGAAAATAATGTAGAAATGATACAGAATAAATTTTCAGTTAAGTTTTCTGTTATGAAATTAGACCTCACAGGAATAGACTATACAGATGTTAGTGGGTTGTGTCTTATGAATGTCGGTGGAGTCTGAATAATAATTTCTGTGAAAAAGGAACTGAAAACCCTGGGTCAGTTAGGTTTGGGTCTCAGGTCATAGGGTTCTAGAGGAGCCCCACTGACTCAGCAGTGATGCAAAGTTCCTAAAGTTGAAATTTGAGGCAGCTCTTACCGAAAGAGAACGAAACGGGTAAACTTTCGGCTTCCGGAAGTGAAGAGATGCTTAATGCTCATCTGAGATTCAGCAATATTTGCTGTGATTTAATGGGTTTAGTTCGCAATGCTACTTCTGGATGATGTTTTTGGCTTCTTCCTTGTGCACCACCCCACAGTAGTTCAGGTGTTGCTGTGGGATAAATTAGTCTGTAGTTATTGCTAAGTGGACCAGCCGGAGACATTCTAGTCATGAAAGGAATATGGCTTATCAGAATTATTCACCCTGGCTTAGGTTTTTTTCTGAAAGGTTAGAAACCTTAGTATTTTTTCTGGAAAGATATAATCTATAGAGAGAATTAAATACGTAAAAATCTTGAGAAGAGGCTTGTTCCAGGATGTTTACTTGTTACATTCTCCAGCATTCACAAGAGGAAGTTTTATATAAATACCAGTTGGGAATCTGGAACATAACCCCCCCCCCCCTTTTTCTTTACTGTGTTATTGAGGTATAAATTATACATTGTAAAAGTCATTAAAATGTATAATTCAGTGAGTTTTAGCCAACTCACTGAGTTGTACAGTTGGCGCCACAATCTGATTTTAGAATATTTTATCATCTTGATAAGATCCCTCACACCCATTTAGAGTAATCCCATCCCCACCCTGATCCTAGGCAACCATTAATCAGTCTACTCTGTCTCCTTACGGTTGCTATTTCTGGACATTTTATTTAAATGTAAACATATGTGGTCGTCTTCAGTTTTTTCATTAACTTGTTTCTGAGTTCATCCATGTGGTTTTCTGAATTCATCTGTGAGGTAGCATATTGGTACTTTAATCCTTTTTATTGTCAAATATTATCTGATTGTATGGATGTGCCATATTTTGTCCATTCACCAGTTGAAGGACATTTGGGTTGTTTCCATTTTCTGGCTGTGAAAAATAATGCTGCTTTGAACATTAGTGTGCAAGTCTTTGTGTGGACATAATGTTTTCATTTTTCCTAGATGCCTGAGTGGAGTTGCTGGGTTATATGGTGAATTTTAGTTCAACTTTTTAAGACGTTGCCAAGTTGTTTTCCAAAGTGACTGTCATTTTACATTCTGAACTTGAGTGTATGAGGGTTCCTGATGAAATTACATCCTCACCAACCCTCGTTATTGTTTGTATTTTTTATTATAGCTAACCTAGTGATTGAAGTGGTATCTCTTTGTGGTTAATGATATTGAGAATCTTTTCATGTGTTCTTTAGCTATTGATGTACCTCCTTTGGTGAAATGTGTTGTCCACACGTTATTTTTATTATTAACTTGCAGTTCTTTTTATTCTACCTATAAGTCCTTTATCCAGTATGAACTTTCTAAATACCATGTACTAACCACAGAAGACAACCTCAAATCCTGCTGTACAATATTCATCAAAAGTTTGGTTTCAGTAACTGCTTACATAAAATTGCCTAAAGGATATTTAGCCTGGCCTATTATCTAAATATTTAAATTCATTTTTGGGGTTATATCAGACCATCAAAAGGTTTTATACTTCTTTGGATTCCTTATAGAATTGCTTTTATTAACCTGTTTTACTTTATGCTCTTTATCTATGACACATTTTACTTGAAAATGAAGAACTTGCATTTAAAAATGTTTCCACTTAATGAGTTTCTATTGAAGAAATTTCTTTTCAGTCTCAGGACAAGACAAGGCTTCTCCTGTGAGTTAATTCACTTTTATTTACTTATTTTAGAGTTCATTTTAAAATTTATTTTTTATTTATTTTTGGCTGCATTGGGTCTTTGTTGCTGCGTGTGGGCTTTCTCTAGTTGTGGCGAGCGGGGGCTACTCTTTGTTGTAGTGCACGGGCTTCTCATTGTGGTGGCTTCTCTTGCTGCAGAGCACGGGCTCTAGGCACATGGGCTTCAGTAGTTGTGGCTTGCAGGCTCTAGAGCACAGGCTCAGTAGTTGTAGCGCACGGGCTTAGTTGCTCTGCAGCATGTGGGATCTTCCCGGACCAGGGCTCGAACCTGTGTCCCCTACGTTCACGGGTGGATTCTTAACCACTCTGCCACCAGGGAAGTCCCTAGAGTTCTTTTTTAATGTGGTAGAATATACATAACATAAAATTGACCATTTTAATTCTTTTTGGGTGTACACTTCAGTGGCATTAAGTACATTCACATTGTTGTGCAATCATTCCCACTATTCATCTCCAGAACTTCTTTTTTTGGCCACACCGCGTGGCATGCGGGATCTTAGTTCCCTGACCAGGGATCGAACCCATGGCCCCTGCAGTGGAAGAATGGAGTCTTAACCACTGGACCGCCAGGGAAGTCCCTCCAGAACTTTTCCATCATTCCTAATTGAAACTTAGTCGTTAACCATTAACTCCCCATTCTTTCCTCCCCCAAGCCCCTGGTAACCACTATTTGACTTTTTTTTCATTCGTCTATGATTTTGACTATTTTAGGCACTAACTATAAATGGAATCATTCAGTACTTGTCCTTTTGTGTCTGGCTTGTTTGACTTAGCATGGTGTTTTTAAGGTTCATGTTGTATCGTGTCAGAATTTCATTTTTTTCATTATTTTAATGCTGAGTAATATTCTGTTGTAAGTATGTACCACATGATTTGTGCATTCATTTTTCAATGGGCGTTTAGGTTATTGCCATCATTTTGGCTCTTGTTAATAACATTGCTATGAACAGTGGTGTGCAAATACTGTTTGAATCCCTGTGTTCAGTTCTTTGAGATACATACCTAGAAGTGGAATTGCTGGATGCCCTCAAGGTTCATCCATGTCATGGCGTACAACAGGATTTCCTTCTTTTTTAAGGATGAATAATATTCTACTGTATGTAGATACCACATTTTCTTTATCCATTCATCCATCAATACACATTTAGGTTGCTTCCATCTTGGCTATTGTGAAAAATGCTGCAGTGAACATGGGTGTGCAAATATATCTTCAAGATCTATTTTCAGTCTTCTGTGTATATACTCAGAAGCAAGATTGCTGAATCATGATAATTCTATTTTTAATTTTGTAAGGAACTTCCATGCTGTTTTCTACTGCAGCTGCACCCATTTCACATTCCTACCAGCGGTGCTTAAAGGGTTCCTGTTTCTCCACATCCTTGCAACACTTAACTATTTTCTGTGTTTTGATAGTGGCCATCCTAACGGGTATGAGATGATATCTTGTGGTTTTGCTTGCATTCCCCTGATGATTAGTGATGTTGAACATTTTTTCATATATTCATTAGACATTTGTATGCCTTCTCTAGAGACATGTCTGTTCAAGTCTTTTGCCTCTTCTTTTAATGAAAAATTACATTTCTTATTCCATTCCTTTTCACTGCTTTGAGTTTCTTTGCTATGTAGAAGTTTTTGTGTTTGATGTAGTCCTATTTGCCTGTTTTTGCTTTGTTTTGCTTGCGTTTTTGGTGTCATAGACAAGAAATCATTGCCAGATCCTATGTCATGAAGTTTTCCTCCTATATTTTCTTTCAGGAATTTTATCGCTTCAGGTCTTAATATTTAGGTCTTTAATCCATTTTGAGTTAATTGTTGTGTGTGGTATATGGGTCCATCTTCATTCTTTTGTCTGTGGGTGTCAAGTTTTCCATGTACCGTTTGTTGAGGAGATTATCCTTTCCACATTGTGTAGTCTTTGTACCCTTGTTGAAAATCATTTGGCCATATGCACTGGTGTGTTTCTGTTCCATTGGTTTGTATGTCTTTATGCCAGTACCATGCTGTTTTAATTACTGTAGCTTTGTAATATGTTTTGAAATCAGGACATGTGAGGCCTCCAGCGTTTTTCTTCTTTCTTGAGATTGTTTTGGCTATTTGGTGTCCTTTAAGATTCCATATGAATTTGGGGATGGTTGCTTGTGTTTCTGCGAAAGACCACTTGGGGTAGTATAAATATTTTAACAATATTAAGTTTTCAAGTCTGTAAACATGGGATGTCTTTCCATTCATTTGTGTCAACTTTTCTTTCAGCAGTGTTTTGTAGTTTCCAGTGTACAAGTCTTTTACTTCTTTGGTTAAGTTTATTCCTAAGTAATTTATTCTTTTTGATGATGGTGTAAATAGAATTGTTTTCTTAATTTCCTTTCTGGATCATTCACTGTTAGGGTTTAGAAATGCAACTGATTTTTGAATTTTGATTTTATATTGTAAAATTTGCTTATTAGTTCAACAGGTTTTTTTTGTGTGTGTATGTGTGTGTGTAATGTTTAGGGTTTTCAACACATAAGATCATGTCATCTGTGAAAAGAGATAATATTACTTCTTTCTTCCTAAGCTGGATGGCTTTTAATTCTTTATCTTGTGTGATTGCTCTGGCTAGGACCCAAGTACTGTGTTGAATAGAAGTGACTAAAGTGGGTATCCTTGTCTTATTCTTGATACTGGAGGAAAAGGTTTCAGTTTTTCACTGTTGAGTATGATGTTAGCTGTGATCTTTTCATTAATGAACTTTATTATGATAAACAGATTTGCTAGATATAGAATCCTCAACCAGCAGTTTTTTTTTCTTTATGCACTTTGAATAAATCAACCCACAGACTTCTGGTCTCCAAGGTCTCTGAGAAGAAATAAGATAGTTTCATTGAGGATCCCTTTTATACGATGAGTTACTTCCTCTTGTTGCTTTCAAGGTTCTTTGTCTTTGGATTTTGACAATTTGATTATAGTTTGTCTAGATTTGTGTATCTTTGTGTTTACAGGCATACCTTGGATATATTGTGGGTTTACTTCCAGACCGCTGCAGTAAAACAAATGTTGCCTAAATTGGATTGCACAAATTTTTTGGTTTCCCAGTGCATATAAAAGTTATGTTCAGGGCTTCCCTGGTGGCGCAGTGGTTGAGAGTCCGCCTTCCGATGCAGGGGACACGGGTTCGTGCCCTGGTCCGGGAAGATCCCACATGCCGCGGAGCTGCTGCGCCCATGAGCCATGGCCGCTGAGCCTGCGCATCCGGAGCCTGTTGCTCCACAATGGGAGAGCCCACAACAGTGAGAGGCCCGTGTACCGCAAAAAAAAAAAGTTATGTTCACACTCTACTGTAGCCTGTTAATTGTGCAATACCATTATGTCTAAAAAACCGATGTGCATACCTTAATTAAAAAATAGTTTATTGCTAAAAAAAAAGCATCTGAGCCTTTAGCAAGTCACAGTCCTTTTGCTGGTGGAGGGTCTTGCCTCATTAATGGCTGCTGACTGATCAGGGTGGTGGTTGCTGAGTTGGGGTGGCTGGGGCGATTTCTTAAAATGAGACAACATTGAAGTTTGCTGTATTGGTTGACTCTTCTTTTCATGAACAATTTCTCAGTAGCTCTCAGTGCTGTTTGATAACATTTTACTCACACCAGAACTTCTTTCAAAATTGGAGGGACTTTCCTGGTGGCGCAGAGGTTAAGAATCGGCCTGCCAAGGCAGGGGAGGCGGGTTTGAGCCCTGGTCTGGGAGGATCCCACATGCCACGGAGCAACTAAGCCCGTGTGCCACAACTACTGAGCCTGTGCTCTAGAGTCCGTGTGCCACAACTACTGAGCCTGCTCGCCTAGAGTCCGTGCTGTGCAACAAGGGAAGCCACTGCAATGAGAAGCCTGCACACCGCAACAAAGAGTAGCCCCCGCTCGCCGCAACTGGAGAAAGCCCGTGCACGGCAACAAAGACCCAACACAGCCCATAATAAATAAATAAATAATAAAAAAATTTGGAATCAGTCCTTTCAAACCCCACTGCTGCTTTAGCCAAGTAAGTTGATGTATGTAATATTCTAAATCCTTTGTTGTCATTTCAGCATTCTTCACCAGGAGTAGATTCCATCTCAAGAAACCACTTTTTTTGCTCATCCAAAAGAAGCATTCCTCATTCCTTAAAAATTTTATTATGAAATTGCAGCAATTGAGTCATATCTTTAAGCTCCACTTGTAATTCTAGTTCTCTTGCTATTTCCACCACACCTGCAGTTACTTCCTCCACTCAAGTCTTAAACTCCTCAAAGTCACCCATGAGGGTTGAAATCAACTTCTTCCAAACTCTTGTTCATGTTGGTATTTTGACCTTGTCCCATGAATCACGAATGTTCTTAGTGGTGTCTAGAATGGTGAATCCTTTCCAGAAGGTTTCAATTCACTGTACCCAGATCCATCAGAAGCACCCATCTCCATCAAGTCATCTTTTCATTCTGTTAGCTCTTAAGTTTCTCCAGGATCCTGTTTTGAAACCCTTCACCACCGCCCCCGCCACTTTTCTGCCATATCCACAATCTCTTTAATCATTTCCTTGGTTGGCTCTGTTGTAAGTTCCATGGAGTCATGCACATCTGGACACAGTTTTCTCTGGCAGGAATTTATTGTTTCAGGCTTGATGGCTTTCATGGCTTTTTCTTTTAACAACGATGGTGTCTTTAATGATGTAATCGTTTCAGACTGTAATGATGTCCTCTCTGTCTAAGTTCTCTTCCATAGCACTGACAGTCCTTTCCGTAGAGTACCATGTGGAATGAGCCTTAAAGGTCCTATGACCCCCTGCTGCAGGGGCTGAATTAGAGATGTTATGGTGGGGACAAGTAGATCACTTTGACTCCTTCATTGTTGAACTCATGGGGTTCTGGGTGGCCAGGGGCATTGTCCAATATCAAAAGAACTTTAAAAGGCGGCCCCTTGTTGGCAGGTTACTTCCTGACTTCAGGGACAAAGCACTGATGGAACCAGTGCAGAAAGTGTTCTTGTCCCGGCTGGTGTTTATCTTTTCCCTTCAAGGTTCCGTGTCAGCAGTTTCATAGTTGAGGGCAGCCCTGATCATAAACTCCACTGCATTTGCACAAAACAGAGTTATCCCGTCCCTTCCTGCCTTAAATCCTGGTGCTTGCTTCTTGTTGTTACTAATAAATGTCCTTTGTGGCATTTTTTCCCATAATACGGCACTTAAACATTTGCATTAAAAACCTGTTTAGGCAGATATTCTTTCTCAACAATTTTCTTAGTGGCATCTGGGGAAGTCTGCTGCCTCTTGGTCAGAAGAAGCTATTTCTGCTGTTACCTTGACATTTTTTTAGGCCAAACCTCTTTCTAAAATTATCAAACCATCCTTTGCAGGTATTAAACTCTCCATCTTTCCATCTTTCAACTTTGTAAGTTGTCACCTGATGACTTTGCTTTTTCTTGAATCATTAAAGTCCATAGATACGCCTGCCTTAAAGCAACCTTGCATCCACATAAAAGCTGCATTTAAGGCTAAAAAGGGGGACTTCCCTGGTGATCCAGTGGTTAAGACTCCGTGCTCCCAATGTGGGGGGCCCGGGTTCGATCCCTGGTCCCACATACTGCAACTAAGCCCGTGCACCACAACGAAGAGCCCGTGCGCCGCAACGAAGAGCCCATGTGCCGCAAGAAAGACCCAGCACAGCCAAAATAAAAATTTTAAAAGGGATTAAAAGGTATGTATTTTGTAAAAAGAGCAAGGTTGAGTGAATATGGTTATGGATTGAGAAAGATTGAAACAGGTATGGGAACATCTAGTTGTTATAGCCTAACCCAGTAGGTAACATCCATAGGCTGTTATTATTGTAGATATAATTGGCAGTGACATGGGATTAAAGAGAAACTGGTTACAGATAAGACCAAAGGGTCTCAGCCATCGTGAACAGACTGGAGTTTCTGGTGACAGATCCAACAGAAAGGTTTTCCCCTTCTGCAACGGATTGGGAGATGTGGACAAGAGTATTGCCTTTCCAAGAAAGGGGGAAAATAAGGTAAGAAACAAGAGCAAGAAAAGGGTATACAGGCCTGGTCTCATCATTTTGGGAAAGCTGTCTCCTTTGGCTGTCGTCTGCTTCAGTTCTTGGAAATCTTCAGGGTGAGGTCACCAGTTGGTGTGCAGGTCCCATAAGGGTTTGAGGCTTCCTTTAGATGAGACACGTGGGTCCAGGAGTCAACTCCTTGGAGTTTGGTGGCACAAGGATTGGTCAGTTACGCTTGATAAAGGCCTTTCCAGCATGGTTGAATAAAGTGTTTTGTGGAGATGTCTTTTCCAATAAAGAAATCTCCAGGCTGCGAAGTGTGGCGTTTGACGTCTTCATCTTTAAAAGGATTGCTCTATTAAAGCATGGTTATTTTTAATAGATGTAATTAGACCTATGCAACATTGCAGTATATCTCATTTCATTAGTTGTAGATGAAAGAGGCAGGAGCTCGATGCATGGGGTGCCCAGCAGTTAGCTCAAAGGGTGAGAGTTTATGAGTTCCAAAGTGAGTGGACTTGAGATTGAGAAGGACCAGAGGCAGTGCTTTTGGCCAAAGTCTTTGGAGGATTTCCACAAAATTTGACTATTGAGGGGGTTTTTTTGTTTTTTTGTTTTTAATTGGGTATAGTTGCTTTACAGTATTGTGTTTCTGCTGTAAATTGAAGTGAATCAGCTATATGTATCCATATATCCCCTCTTTTTTGGATTTCCTTCCCGTTTAGTTCATCAGAGCATTGAGTAGAGTTAGCTGTGCTATACAGCAGGTTCTCATTAGTTGTCTCTTTTACACATAATGGTGTGTATATGTCAATCCCAATCTCGCAATTCATCCCACACCCCTTTCCCCCTTGGTGTCCATACGTTTGTTCTCTGTGTCTCTATTTCTGCTTTGCAAATAGGTTCATCTGTACTTTCCAGATTCCACATACATGCGTTAATACACGATACTTGTTTTTCTCCTGGCTTACTTCACTCTGTATGACAGTCTCTAGGTCCATCCACGTCTCTACAAATGATCCAATTTCGTTCCCTTTTATGGTTGAGTAATATTCCATTATGTATATATACCACATCTTTATCCATTCGTCTGTCGACGGACATTTAGGTTGCTTCCATGTCTTGGCTATTGTAAATAGTGCTGCACTGAACATTGGGGTGCATGTGTCATTTTGAATTATGGTTTTCTCAGGGTATATGCCCCGTAGTGGGATTGCTGGGTCATATGGTAGTTTTATTTTTATATTTTTAAGGAACCTCCATACTGTTCTCCATAGTGGCTTTTTCAATTTACATTCCCACCAACAATTCAAGAGAGTTCCCTTTTCTCTGCACCCTGTTTAGCATTTATTGTTTGTAGATTTTTTTAATGATGGCCATTCTGACCGGTGTGAGGTGATACCTCATTGTAGTTTTTTTTATTTCTTGCGGTATGCGGGCCTCTCACTGTTGTGGCCTCTCCCGTTGCGGAGCACAGGCTCCGGACGCGCAGGCTCAGCAGCCGTGGCTCATGGGCCTAGCTGCTGTGCGGCATGTGGGATCTTCCTGGACTGGGGCATGAACCCGTGCCCCCTGCATTGGCAGGTGGACTCTCAACCACTGCGCCACCAGGGAAGCCCCATCATTGTAGTTTTAATTTGCATTTCTCCAATAATTAGGTTGAACATCTTTTCATGTACCTCTTGGCCATCTGTATGTCTTCTTTGCTGAAAGGCTATTTAGGTCTTCTGCCTAAATAGGATTTTGGATTTTCTTTTTTGTTATTGAGGTGCGTGACCTGTTTGTGTATTGTGGAGATTAATCCCTTGTCAGTTGCTTCATTTGCAAATATTTTCTCGCATTCTGGGGGTTGTCTTTTCGTCTTGTTTATGGTTTGCTTTGCTGTGCAAAAGCTTTTAAGTTTAATTAGGTCCTATTTATTTATTTTTGATTTTATTTTCATTACTTTAGGAGGTAGGTCAAAAAAGATCTTGCTGTAATTTATGTCAAAGAATGTTTTTCCTATGTTTTCCTCTAAGAGTTATGTGAAAGAGTGTTTTTCCTATGTTTTCCTCTAAGAGTTTTGTAGTGTCCGGTCTTAAATTTAGATCCTTAATGCATTTTGAGTTTATGTTTGTGTATGGTGTTAGGGAGTGTTCTAATTTCATTCTTTTACATGTAGCTGTCCAGTTTTCCCAGCACCACTAACTGAAGAGACTGTCTTTTCTCCATTGTATATTCTTGCCTCCTCTGTCATAGATTAGGTGACCCTAGGTGCATGGGTTTATCTCTGGGCTTTCCATCATGTTCCATTGATCTATATTTCTGTTTTTGTGCCAGTACCATATTGTGTTCATTACTGTAGCTTTGTAGTATAGTCTGGAGTCAGGGAGCCTGATTTCCTCCATTCTTCCAGCTCTATTTTTCTTAAGATTGCTTTGGCTATTCGGGGTTTTTTGTGCTTCAATACAAATTGTAAAATCTTTTGTTCTAATTCTATGAAAAATGCCATTGGTAATTTGATAGGGATTATGTTGAGTCTGTAGATAGTCATTTTCACAATATTGATTTTTCCAATCTAAGAACATGGTATATCTCTCCATCTGTTTGTGTCGTCTTTTATTTCTTTCATCAATATCTTAAAGTTTTCTGTATACAGGTCTTTTGCCTCCTTAGGTAGGTTTATTCCCAGGTATTTTATTCTTTTTGTTGCAATGGAAAATAGGATTGTTTCCTTAATTTCTCTTTCTGATCTTTCGTTATTAGGGTATAGGAATGCAAGAGATTTCTGTGCATTAATTTTGTATCCAGCAACTTCACCAGATTCACTGATTAGCTGTAGTAGTTTTCTGGTGGCATCTTAGGATTTTCTGTGTATAGTATTATGTCATTTGCAAACACTGACAGTTTTACTTCTTTTCCAATTTGTGTTCCTTTTATTTCTCTTTCTTCTCTGATTGCTGTGGCTAGGATTTCCAATACTGTGTTGAATAATAGTGGCAAGAGTGGACACCCTTGTTTTGTTCCTGATCTTAGAGGAAATGCTTTCAGTTTTACACCATTGAGAATGATGTTTGCTGTGGGTTTGTCATATGTGGCCTTTATTATGTTGAGGTAGGTTCCCTCTGTGCCCACTTTCTGGAGAGATTTTATCATAAATGGGTGTTGGATTTTGTCAAAAGCTTTTTCTGCATCTATTGAGATGATCATATGGTTTTTATCCTTTAATTTGTTAATATGCTGTATCACATGGATTGTGTTGTGTATACTGAAGAATCCTTGCAACCCTGGGATAAATTCCACTTGATTATGGTGTTTGATCTTTTTAATGTGTTGTTGGATTCTGTATGCTAGTACTTTGTTAAGGATTTTTGTGTCTATGTTCATCAGTGATATTGGTCTGTAATTTTCTTTTTTTGTGATATCTCTGTCTGGTTTTGGTATCAGGGTGATGGTGGCCTTGTAGAACGTGTTTGGGAGTGTTCCTCCCTCTGCAATTTTTTGGAGGAGATTGAGAAGGATAGATGTTAACTCTTCTCTAAGTGTTTGATAGAATTCGCCTGTGAAACCATCTGGTCCTGGAGTTTTGTTTGTTGAAAAAATTTTTTTATCACAGTTTGAATTTCATTATTTGTGATTGGTTTGTTTATATTTTCGAATTCTTCCTGGTTCAGTCTTGGAAAGTTGTACCTTTCCAAGAACTTGTCCATTTCTTCTGGGTTGTCCATTTTATTGGCATGTAGTTGCTTGTGGTAGTCTCTCATGATCCTTTGTATTTCTGCAGTGTCACTTGTAATTTCTCCTTTTTCATTTCTAATTTTATTGATTTGAATCCTCTACCTTTTTTTCTTGATGAGTCTGGCTAAAGGTTTATCAATTTTGTTTATCTTCTCAAAGAACCAACTTTTAGTTTTATTGATCTTTGCTATTGTTTTCTTCATTTCTATTTTATTTATTTCTGTTCTGATCTTTATGATTTCTTTCCTTCTACTAACTTCAGGTTTTCTTTGTTCTTTTTCTAGTTGCTTTAGTTGTAAGGTTAGATTGTTTATTTGAGATTTTTCTTGTTTCTTGAGGTAGGATTGTATTCCTGTAAAACTCTCTCTTAGAACCACTTTTGCTATGTCCCATAGGTTTTTTTTTTTTTTGCTGCATTGGGTCTTTGTTGCTGTGTGTGGGCTTTCTCTGGTTGTGGCGTGCGGGCTTCTCATTGCAGTGGCCTCTCTGGTGCGGGACACGGGCTCCAGGTGCACGGGCTTCAGTAGTTTTGGCACATGGGCTCAGTAGTTGTGGCACGTGGGCTCAGTAGTTGAGGCACGCGAGCTTAGTTGTGGCATGCAAGTTCTAGAGTGCAGGCTCAGTAGCTGTGGTGCACGGGCTTTTGCTCCGAAGCATGTGGGATCTTCCTGGGCCAGGGCTCGAACTCGTGTCCCCTGAATTGGCAGGCGGTTTCTTAATCACTGCGCCACCAGGGAAGCCCATGCATCCCATAGGTTTTGGATTGTCATGTTTTCATTGTCATTTGTTTGTAGGTATTTTTAAATTTTTTCTTTGATTTTTTTCAGTGATCTCTTGGTTATTCAGCAATGTACTGTTTAGCCTCCATGTGTTTCTGTTTTTTACAGTTTTTTTTCTATAATTGGTTTCTAATCTCATAGCATTGTGGTCAGAAAGGCGGCTTGATACAATCTCAATTTTCTTAAATTTTCCAAGGCTTGATTTGTGACCCAAGATGTGAGCTATTCTAGAGAGCATTCCATGTGCACTTGAGAAGAATGTGTATTCTTCTGCTTTGATGTGGAATGTCCTGTAAATAATCAATTAAGTGTGTCTGGTCTGTTGTGTCATTTAAAGCTTGTGTTTCCTTATTTATTTTCTGTCTGCATGATCTGTCTATTGGTGTAAGTGGGGTGTTAAAGTCCCCCACTATTATTGTGTTACTGTTGATTTCTCCTTTTATGGCTGTTAGCATTTGTCTTATGTATTGAGGTGCTCCTATGTTGGGTGCATAAATATTTATAATTGTTATGTTTCCTTCTTGGATTGATCCCTTGATCATTATGTAGTGTCCTTTCTTTTCTCTTGTAACAGTCTTTAAAGTCTATTTTGTCTGATATGAGTATTGCTACTCAAGCTTTCTTTTGATTTCCATTTACATGGAATGTCTTTTTTCATCCCCTCACTTTCAGTCTGTATGTGTCCCTAGGTCTCAAGTGGGCCTCTTGTAGACAGCATATATACGGGTCTTGTTTTTTATCCATTCAGCCAGTCTGTGTCTTTTGGTTGGAGCATTTAATCCATTTACATTCAAGGTGATTTTCGATATGTATGTTCCTGTTACCATTTTCTTAATTGATTTGGGTTTGTTTTTGTGGGTTTTTTCTTCTCTTGTTTCCTGCTTAGAGAAGTTCCTTCATCATTTTTCATAATGCTCTTTGGTGATGCTGAATTCTCTTAGCTTTTGCTTGTCTGTAAAGCTTTTGATTTCTCTGTCAAATCTGAATGAGATCCTTGCTGCATAGAGTAATCTTGGTTATAGGTTTTTCCCTGTCATCATTTTAAATGTATCCTGCCACTCCCTTCTGGCCTGAAGAGCTTCTGCTGAAAAATCAGCTGATAACCTTATGGTGTTTCCCTCATATGTTGTTTTTTGCTTTTCCCTTGCTGCTTTTAATATTTTTTCTTTGAATTTAATTTTTGTTATTTTGATTAATATGTGTCTTGGCATGTTTCTCCTTGGGTTTATCCTGTATGGGACTCGGGACTCTCTGTGCTTCCTGGACTTGGGTGGCTATTTCCTTTCCCATGTTAGGGAAGTTTTCGACTCTGATCTCTTCAAATATTTTTTCAGACCCTTTCTCTTTCTCTTCTTCTGGGACCCCTATAATTTGAATGTTGGTGCTTTAATATTGTCCCAAAGGTCTCTGAGACTGTCCTTGATTCTTTTCATTCTTTTTTCTCTTTTTTTTTTTTTTTTAAGATGTTGGGCATAGGAGTTTATTAATTTATTTATTTTTGCTGTGTTGAGTCTTCGTTTCTGTGCGAGGGCTTTCTCTAGTTGTGGCAAGCAGGGGCCACTCTTCATCGCAGTGTGCGGGCCTCTCACTTTCGCGGCCTCTCTTGTTGCAGAGCACAGGCTCCAGACGCGCAGGCTCAGTAGTTGTGGCTCACGGGCCTAGTTGCTCCACGGCATGTGGGATCTTCCCAGACCAGGGCTCGAACCCACGTCCCCTGCATTAGCAGGCAGATTCTCAACCACTGCGCCACCAGGGAAGCCCCATTCTTTTTTCTTTATTCTGCTCCTCGGCAGTTATTTCCAGCATTCTATCTTCCAGCTCACTTATTCGTTCTTCTGTCTCAGTTATTCTACTATTGATTCCTCCTAGTGTATTTTTCATTTCAGTTATTTGTTGTTCCTCACTGTTTGTTCTTTAGTTCTTGTAGGTCTTTGTTAAACATTTCCTGTATTTTCCTGATCCATACCTCCATTCTGTTTCTGAGATTTTGGATCATATTTACTATTTCTTTGAATTCTGAGGTAGATTGCCTATTTCCTCTCTATATTTTGTTTTGTAGGTTTTTACCTTGCTTCTTCATCTGTAACATATTTTTTTGTCATCTCATTTTTTTTGATGGGTGGGGCTGTGTTCTTGTCTTGCTGGTTGTTCGGCCTGAGGTGTCCAGCACTGGAGTTTGCATGCAGTTTGGTGGAGCCGGGTCTTGGTGCTGAGATGATGACCTCCAGGAGAGCTCACACTGATTAATATTCTCTGGGGCCTAAGGTTCTCTGTTAGTCTAGTGTCTTGGACTCAGTGCTCCCACCACAGGGACTCAGGCCTGAACCCCAGTCTGGTTGTGCAGTGATTCCTCCCATCCCCTTAGGTGTCCAGGGTCCCCCACTAGCACCCAGTAGGTGCTCTGCAAGGATTGCTGCAATGCGTTCTTTTTTTAAATTATTTGTTTATTTATTTAATTTATTTATGGCTGCATTGGGTCCTCATTGCTGCACACAGGCTTTGTTTTAGTTGCTGCGAGTGGGGGCTACTCTTAGTTGCGGTGCATGGGCTTCTTATTGCAGTGGTTTCTCTTGTTGCACAGCACGGGCTCTAGGCACACGGACTTCAGTAGTTGTGGCTCATGGGCTCTAGAGCCCAGGCTCAGTAGTTGTGGCGCATGGGCTTAGTTGCTCTGCGGCATGTGGGATCTTCCCCGATCAGGGCTCAAACCCATGTCCCCTGCATTGGCAGGAGGATTCTTAACTACTCTGCCACCAGGGAAGCCCCTCGATGCATTCCTGTACTTGTGAGGAGATACGAACTCCATGTCCTCCTACTCTGCCATCTTGACTCTGCCGCCCCCCCATTAAGTTTTTTTTTTGAACTCTAGTTTTTGTGTTTCTTAAAAAAAAAATTAATTTACTTATTTATTTTTGGCTGTGTTGGATCTTCGTCGCTGCAGATGGGCCATCTGTAGTTGCGGTGAGCGGGGGCTACTCTTTGTTGCCATGCACGGGCTTCTCATTGCAGTGGCTTCTCTTGTTGAGAAGCACAGGCTCTAGGCGTGCTGACTTCAGTAGTTGTGGCACGTGGGCTCAGTAGTTGTTGCTCGCGGGCTCTAGAGCGCAGGCTCAGTAGTTGTGACACGTGGGCTCAGTTGCTCCTCAGCATGGAGGAGCAAACCCGTTTCCCCTGCATTGGCAGGTGTATTCTTTTTTTTTAAAGGGAACCCTCTGACACTGTTGTTGGGAATGTAAATTGGTGCGGCCACTATGAATTTATTTATTTATTTATTTATTTATTTATTTATTTATGGTTGTGTTGGGTTTTCGCTTCTTGCGAGGGCTTTCTCTAGTTGTGGCAAGCGGGGGCCACTCTTCATCACGGTGCGCAGGCCTCTCACTGTCGTGGCCTCTTGTTGTGGAGCACAGGCTCCAGACGCACAGGCTCAGTAGTTGTGGCTCACGGGCCCAGTTGCTCCGCGGCATGTGGGATCTTCCCGGACCAGGGCTCGAACCCGTATCCCCTGCATTGGCAGGCAGATTCTCAATCACTGCGCCACCTGGGAAGTCCCCCCCCACCCCATTGAGTTTTGATGACACTTAGTTCATTTGATTAGTCCTGAAGCCTGGTGATGATGTGTACAGTGAAAGTACTGAAGATTTGGCCGAACAACACATACTTGCTGTAATATTTGACCAGTAAAACAGGTCCCTTGGTTGCTGTGGAGCTCAAGAGGGGTTCATCAGGTAGGGATATTTTTTTCCAGTAAGTTTTAGCTACTGAAGAAGCAATAGTTTGTCTACGTGGGAAAGCTTGAGTCCAGTGGGAAAACATACAAATCATTACCAAGACATATTTGTATCCATGGGGTGAGGATAGCTGAATAAAGTCCCTTTTCCAACTCTAATGGCAATTTAAAGTGTTTGGGGGCAGTGTGGACAGGTTTCCCCGGATTATATGTTGAACAGGTGGGGCTTCTGTAGGGGGTACAGAGATAATTAGAGGGGATCCCATGATTATTTTTTTGGTGGCCTTAACTAAAAGGACAGTAGCAGGAATGACTCTAAGGCAAAAGGGGTATCGTCGTGCCCAGGGTCCAGCTGCCAACTCTAGTACCCTATGGGGTGATGGTGATCCCCATGCTTTTGGGTAAGTGCTTCTCTCCTTCTCTTGTATGAAGAGGAAAAAGGGAAGTTGATCAACAGTAGGGAGATTTATCAAGCTTTCCTTTAATGTATTAAAAGCTAGATCATTTGATTCATCCAGTTGGCTGTTTTGGTTGCTGCTATCAAGTTCTAGATTTATTGTCTCCTTTTGGCAGAAATGCCAGTATGACATTTTTTCTAAGGAATCTTGGCCCAATAAATGAACAGGGATAGAGGAACTAAAGAGAAAAGGGTAGCTATCTCTTAGCCTAAACCAAAGGAGATAGGTTAACAGATAGGAACCTGGGGAGGTTTATTTTGAGACCCCCCCCCCCCCCACTGAACCATTTTAATCCTCTGAGTCAGGGGCTTTTGAGTAACAGGTTGAGCCCCAAGACTGTAGCTCTGGTGTCAGTGAGGATGGAGGGACTCATTCCCAAGCTGGAGAGTGGTTTCTCTAAGTTGATTGAGGGGAAGGATTGGGGAAAAACCCTGTAATTCCCTGGGAATTGGGGAAGCTGGTTAGAGGATTGAGGGTGCCTGGTGCACTTAAGCTTGTGACAGTCTTTCCTTGAGTGTCCTGGCTTTTTGCACTAATGGCAAAGACCAGGAGGGTTTGTGTTTCATTTAGGGGCCTCTACTTGGTGGAGTTGAAAATTGAGGATATTTTAGTGGTCGGTCTTTTAGTTGAGTCATCTGTGGTGCTGGTGAGCTGATTTGCTGAATTAAATAAATCTGGAGTGGAAATAATTTCCCATTCCATCCTGGTCCTTTTAACTAGAAGAGAAAGATCCCTATTCAACCCATTAATGAACATAGAGTTAAAGGCTACCCCAGGGGCCAGCAAAATTGAGTTTGTTTGGGAATAACAGAGAAATTACAATTTGGGACATGCAAACTATGGTAAACTTATGGACATGTCTGGAGAAGGAAGGTCAGGAGTGTTCTTTTTACAGCGGAATGGAGGAAGTTGGGAGGGGCTGTTTTGAATGAAAGTTCATTGGAGGAGAATGAGAATTCAGGGTTGTGGTGGCTTCTCATTGGCTGAGTTGCAGTGGTTTCTCGTTGGCTGGGCTGTTGGCGAGGGAGAAGTCTTTCTTCCTGCTGAGGAATGTAGAGTAAGCTGGTATGTGCTTGAGAGCTCTCCCTTCAGGGCTTCCAGTCTTCATTTTGCATGAGGTTTTTCTTTTATTTGTTTTCACAACTTCTAAGATTATTTCAGGCTGGAGTCCTTAGGTGTCTCTCCCTATAGAGTGGTTCTGATAACTTACAGCTTTGCTAAATCTACCTGTAGCTCTTCTGGGGCTTTTTCCCATTGATATTCAAGATGTTTACGGGTTTGTTTTTTTTGTAAAGTGCGACCAAGGAGAGCATTCCTTTTTAAATTAATCATTAATGGATACATATTCCCCAGTTTTTGTCTGCTTTGAAGAATCTTCCTCATTTTCTCTCTTGATCTGCCAACACGTTCAGAACCTTCCTTTAGCTCTTTGAGCATATTTGACAGTTATTTTAAAGTCTTTGTCTAGTAGGTCTGAGTTCCTCAGGTATATCTCCTGTTTCTCTGTATGCCTTGTGATTTTTTTTGTTGAAAACTGGACATGTGAATCTTATATAGTCACCCCCCTTATGTGCAGGGGATACGTTCCAAGACCCCCAGTGGATGACTGAACCTGCCGATAGTACTGAACTCGTGTATATACCATGTTTTTTCCTTTGCATACACACCTGTGATAAAGTTTAATTTATAAATTAGTCCCAATAAAATATTAACAATAATAATAAAGTGGAGGGCTTCCCTGGTGGCACAGCGGTTGAGAGTCCGCCTGCCGATGCAGGGGGCACGGGTTCGTGCCCCGGTCCGGGAAGATCCCACATGCCGCGGAGCGGCTAGGCCCGTGTGCCATGGCCGCTGAGCCTGCGCGTCCGGAGCCTGTGCTCCGCAACGGGAGAGGCCACAACAGTGAGAGGCCCGCGTACTGCAAATAATAATAATAATAAAGTGGAATTATAATAACATAGTGTAATAAACTTGTGAATGTGGTTTCTCTCACAAAATATCTTATTCTGCTGTGCATTCTTGTGATGATGATGTGAGATGATAAAATGCCTGTGTAATGAAGTGAGGTGAATGACAGGCAGTGTGACATAGCATTAGGCTACTGCTGACCTTCTGACACTGTGTCAGAAGAAGGGTCATCTGCTTTGGGTGATCCTGGATCACTGAACATGATGTCGATGGATAGATGTTGGGAGCAGAAGATGTTTTTGGTTGGGAATACCGGGCAGGTTGGAGCGGGATGGTGTGAGATTTTATCACACTGTTCAGAATGGTGTGCAATTTAAAAGTGATGAATTGCTTATTTCTGGAATTTTCCATTTAATGTTTTCAGGCTGCAGTTGACAGCTGTTAACAAACTGTGCAGAGCCAGACCATGGATAAGGCAGGGGACTACTGTAGTGTGGTACCTCTGGAAATCAGATTCTCCTTCTCAGGTTTTTTTTTTATTGTTTGTTGTCGTCTCTCTGCCAATGATCGGTCTGTGGTGAATGCTTAGACTTTTCTCAGGTCTTTTCTGAGCCTGTCTTTCTCTGGGCAGAGGCAGAGGCTTTCTAAATTCTCCCATACATGTGGGGATGGTTCAGGTGGTAATGCGAGCGATGGGGAACGATAGATGAAGCTTCGCTGCTCGCTGCCGCTCACCTCCTGCTGTGCGGCCTGGTTCCTAAAAGGCCGTGGACTGGTACCGGTCTCTGGCCCAGGGGTTGGGGACCCCTGCTTTAAATCCCCTGGGAACCACTTTAGCCAGTGGGGGGAGTTGGAAGAATGGCCACTCACCTCTGTCTGCTCTTCCTTCTTGATCAGAAGCAACCATCCACAGTCAGGACCTGGGACCCTGGTATTTGGAGGAAAAGGTCTTTATTGCCCACCTTGGCTCCAGCAAGTCAAACTAGAAATGTTTGGACTGGCTGATGGGGAATGGGTAGCTGCTACTCTGCTAAAGGCTAAAGTCCACCACTGTTCGTTGCAGTTTACCACTTAAGATTTCCCCTGGACACTACAAGCCTTAAAATAGACTCCTGTGTTCCAAATAGTCACTTTAGGTACTTTCTGCCAGTACAGTTGTTGTCTAAGTGGAGAGATGGCTTCCTGGCGCCTCCTACTGCTCCATATTCCCTGACATCATTCCTTCCATGTCTTTGATTTTTATCCTTCTTTTTGGAAGCTGTTGTCAACTTTTATCTTCCAGCTCTACTACTAAATGTTTTGAATGTTTTTATTTTTGTTGTCATATTTATATTTCCAAGTGCATTTTCTGATTCTCTGCTTACTCCTTTTTTAAAAAAATCCTATTCTGTTTGTGTCATGGGTGAAATACTCATTTCTCTGAGGATGCTAATATGGTATCCTTTAGTGTTACCGCTCCCTTCATTATCTTTCCTCTGAGTTGTTTTTACTTGTTTTCTCTCTTTCTCCTTGGAGGCTTTCCTCAAACTTCTGGTGATCTTTGACTACTCATGTTTAAGAAGAGGGCTCTAAAACACCACTTGGAAGGTGTTTCAGTTACTGTGGCACTGTCCGTTAGGAATAGAATGTGAGCCACGTAATAATTTCAGATTTTCTAGTAGCCACTCTAAAAAGGTAAGAAGAGACAGGTGAATAATTTGTTTTACCCAGTATATCCATAATATATCAACATATAATCAGTATAAAAAATTATTGGTGAGGTATTTTATATTATTTTTTTGCACTGTCTCCAAAACCCATGTGTATTTTAGTTGCAGCACATCTCAGTTCATACACTAAATTTTTATTTGAAATACTTGAGCCATATTGAGATTAATAAAACTTAGAGTTGAAAAGTAGATTTACCTAGTTCTTCCAAATGCACTTTGTTGTTAGTCTACATATACCTAAAATTTTCAAGTATCAGAAAATTATTTTCCTTCGATATTTGCATCCACATTTACAAAGTTGTTCATCTTTTTATCGGAAGAATTGACTTGATTTTGAAACAAAAGCATATAGTTTCAAAGCAGTATCTGTTTAAATAAATTCAACTCTTCTGTCAACTCTGTTACTACCATTAAATTCAATGATGTATTGCATAAATGGAAACAAAACAATTTATCAGTATCAACCATTCTTCACATTTTTCTTGTATTTTGCAGCCAATTTATACAATGCTATTGATTACATTGAAAATTTGCATGTTGACTCGTTAGAAAAATGTGTAAAGTCATTTTTTGTTTATATTATGAAATGTTTCAATTTTAACTAATTTTTCTCACCTGAGTAGGTCACAAGTTTTTCCCACTCTAAGAAGCTTCAAATGTAGCTCACTCATATTCAGTGTGATACTGCCACTTTTTGTCTTTGATTTTCGAATACTTAGCAGTCATTCCTTTCATTTCAAGAAAATCTTGAATTGGAATTCCCAGTACAGGAAATCTTTGTAAAATTCTTTTATGATTCAACCAAGGAGTATCAGTAAAGAACACAAGATCATTAAAAACGTTATTTTCAACAGTTTCATAAACTAGCAGTGATTATATCATTTGCACACATGTACGGAAGAATTTTAACATCTGTATTCATGTCTGTCTTCTTGGAGTCTGCTTCAGAAAACTGAACAGATATTTTCAATAGTTACCATATAGTGGAACAAAGCAATGAGGGAAATACCATTCTCTTGCTTTAAAATTCCAGTATATCTGTCTTTGGACCTAACACAGCTTCAGTCTTATCTTTATGATAGAAACGAATTTTTTTCTCTAGCTGAAATTTTTTCTTTATCAGGTGGAAAATTGTCAAAAATATCTGTCATGAGTTTGAGTTTTTAGACAATGAATTGACATTTCTTTATAAATTTCCATGTTCTTTGAGACAGAATGTACTCAAAGTTTTCAGTTGGCAGTGTCTTATATCTTATATTACACACCTAAAGCTAAGTAAGTACTTGAAATTTTTCGAATTTTGAACCAACTGATCTTTGATATTACAAGAAATTTCTTGTCTTCTGTGAGCAAAATTAGGTTAATTTTCAATTTTTATGTGTCTTTTTAAGGCTTCCTCATAATTTTCTAACTAGATTACCATAATTAAAATGGTCATTTCTTTTATCATCTCTCCATCGAAGATTCTTGTGTGTGTGTGTGTGTGTGTGTGTGTGTGCGCGCGCGCACACATGCAAGAATTCAAACCATTTTATAGCTGGCCAAGTATAAGCTTGAAATCCTGTTAAAAATTGTTTAAATTTTTTGTTGGAAATGTAATTCTCGTTTCATAGGACTTATTTCGTGGATTCTTTTTTGACTATTGGGAGAATACTTATCACTGAACTGTTGCTGAAAAAATGAAATAACTATTAGCTGCTGTCTTAAATATTGTCTACTGTATTGAACACTTGTGTACAACAAACAGCCTTCTAATTTTTCTGTGCCTGCAGTGAGTTGCATTTGCTACTCATCATCGAATGTGCCCTGTACCCTCTTGCACTCTTTTTTCTTTGCTGTACTCGTTGTGGTACTAGCTTCTGTATTGCACTGAATTCTGCCTCATTAATATGCCTTCATTAAAAATCTAAATATTTTTCCATATTTTTAATCTAGATAATTTTATTATATTACAGTTAAAATAATAAGTGTCTCAATTTATGATTATGGTTTACATATAGGTGTCACTGTAATTTGTGCTGTCTGCATAGGTGTTCTTTAACTTGTACTATCTACATAAAATATCCAAGTAGACACATTGTGATGTTACTTCAGTGCATAGAAAAAAATCATCTGAACTGAATCAGTCTGTTGATACTGACTAGATTGGTGAAGTGTTTATCTGTAATACTAGAAGTCATGCACGTTCCTGTACAAGCATTACAATACAACAGCAACGTCCTGTGCCGTGCAACAGTTAAAGTGAATTGTAGTTCTACCAAAACAATAAAGTTGTGTTTAATGGAAAAATATTTACTCTGCCTCAGTTTTTTAAACCTTGAAATGTGGCACTCTATCCATATTTCCAGTTCTCAGTCGCCTTAAATAGCTACCGTATTGAACAGTACAGAGTTGGAGTACGCAGTGAGCCACAGAGAACCCAACAAATCAGAGTGACGTTAACTCAGTAAAAGTTTATTTCCGTCAGACTTCCACCTTTTTCTTTCCAACATTTTGTAATCATGCCATCTGGAACATATGGCCTCCAAGGTCCCAGAGGCAAGGAAAGCAAGACCTGGAACGTTATACAATGTTTCTAAGCACTGGCCTGGAAAAGCTTAGAACCTTGGGTCCCATTTTGGTGCAAAGGTGTCCCAGGGCACTGTAGAGAATTCACAAGGGCTTCCTACGATATTTTAAGTTTTAGGGAAACAGCTCTAATTACTGGACATGGCACCAACTAATACTATTACGTTGCTTGGACCTAACTATTTAGCAAATGGAACTGTCAGGTATTTCTTTTAGCCCAGGGACGCTGTGAGAAAAGGATTGTGCTACTAAGGATGCTGTAACCAAGAAAGTTTAGGAACCTCTGGCTTAGAAATCACTTCTACTCTTCATTTGGCCAGACATCAGTCATATGAGCCTCAGCTAACTGCAAGGGAGGCTGAGAAATACAGTTTTCCCCTTGTGAGCACATCCACTGCTTCTGCCCCAGTCTGTCCTGATAACCACACCCTTTCCTTCTTCCCACACCACATGTTGTACATACTTTCCCCAAGAGAGACAGTCCAAAGTCTGATTCAATCCATGTTCCCAGCTCAAAGTCCAGGGTCTCTGGGTTGTAAGTTTGAGTCCATGGGAGCATGGACTTAGGTCAATTGGTGGGCTTCACAGAAGGGTGATGGGGGTGTTCACTTAGATTTTGCCTTTGGGACCCTAAATGTGTCTCTCAGTCCTTGGAGCAGTGTTATTTCTTCAGAAGGGTCTACAGTTTTTCTAGGGAAGGACTTAAGCTGCCAGGCGCCATAAGCCTGGCTATTTTTCTGGAACAGGTGGAAGAAAGCTGCATGGTAGTATGGGGTTGGAGTTCACCCATATACAGAATTCCACTTAATCTGTATTCAGCCTTATGTCCTCCAGGCCCAGGGTCCCCAAGTTAAAAGCCTCTCAAGTTCTCTTTGGTGAAAGATGATACCTCAGATTTCTATGGGGGTGAAATTTTCATAGGGTGATGGACAGTCCCTGACCATGAAGGGTGGGAGTGGCATCTGGGGCTTGAACCGCTCTTATGTGTGTTTTCAAGCACTTTCTCTCCTTTGAGTCCCTGATTTCCTCCACCTTGTGAATCGTCTGGATCTCATCAGTACCTTTTCGGAAGGCAGTCGTGGCTTTTTCTCCTGGTCAGTAAAATTCTTCCAAACGGTATATCTCTTCAAATATTATTGTTTGGGCTTACATATGTCTCTTAATTTTTATATCAGGTTTATTGAGATGGAATTTACATAAAATTCACTTTTCAGATTTTGTCAATCTAGTACAATTGACAAAAATGTAAGTAAAGTATATAACATGATGATTTGATATACATTGTGAAATGAGTCCACACATCCATCACCTCACATATTTACCTTTTTTTTGGCAAGAACATGTAAGTTCTACTCTCAGCAAGTTCCAGCTATACAATATAGTGTTAAAAACTGTAGTCACCATGTTATCCACTAGATCCTCTGACCTTATTCATCTTATAACTCAGTTACACCTTTTGATTAACCACTCCCTATTTTACCCAACCCTGGCAACCACTTTTCTACTTTCTACTCTATGCATTCTTTTTTTTTTGAGTCCACATGTAAGTGGTACTATACAGTGTTTTTCTCTGATTTATTTCACTTAGCATAATGTTCTCCAGGTTCATCCATGTTGCTGCAAATGACAGAAGTTCCTTCTTTTTTTAAGTCTGAATAATATTCTATTGTGTGTGTGTGTGTGTGTGTATATATATATATATATATATATATATATATATATATATATATATACACAATGCTGCAAAAAACTACCTCTTTAAATTTCACCATTTTACATTCCACCAGGAGTGTATAAGTAAATTGGTAAAATCATTGTTTCATCTTTTCACCATCACCTGTTATTTTCTGTCTTTTTTATTACAACATTCTACAGCTTCCCCTAAATTTTTCTTTAAAAATTTTTTGGGGGAGCTGCAACACGTGGTTTGTGGGATCTTATTACCCCGACCAGGGATTGAACCCGGGTCCACAGCAGTGAAAGCCCACGTCTTAACCACTGGACCGCCAGGGAATTCCCCCCAATTTTTGTTTCTTATCATCTGTATTGTTTTGGATTTTCCAGAGGAGAAGGCAGAACTCTTTACTACCTTAAAATTGGAATCCCTGTAGATCTTGCTTAACCTTTTCAGTGGGGCTGATAAAATCTGTCATTGGTGATATCCTGCCTGGTTCTTACCAGGGAATGTCTATGGAATGTTGACCACCACTTTGCTATCAAGATTTCACTGAAAAAGATTTGTACACCTGGGATATACACCAGTTCACAGAACATAAACTAAATGTCTGAGTTGTAGAATAATAGCACATGCCGGCAAAAATCATATTTTCTTGATGCAGTGAGTTGTATCAAGTCCAGTTAGCTACCTGGCAGCAGTTACGGATTTGCCATAAGCATCAGGCTAAAATATTGTGGCAAAAGTTCTAAATGCATTAATCTGAAATACTGTATTCAAAAGAGCAGTGTTTTCTTTAATACTTTATTTCAGAAATGCACAAATTGTGCCTAGATTGATAGGTGTAGTTAAAAACTGTCCAGAACTCCAGCAACAACCAATCAAAAATGTAATGGAGGGACTTCCCTGGCGGTGCAGTGGTTAAGAATCTGCCTGCCAATGGAGGGGACATGGGTTCGAGCCCTGGTCTGGGAAGATCCCACATGCTGCGGAGCAACAAAGCCCGTGTGCCACAACTACTGAAGCCCACGCGCTCTAGGGCCCACATACTGCAACGAAGGGTAGCCCCCCCTCGCTGCAACTAGAGAATGCCCGCAGGCAGCAAAAAAGACCCAACACAGCCATAAATAAATTAATTAAAAATGTAACGGAAAAAACGAACAGATGAGTCTAGATGTGGAACCATGTTATTAATAGATTGTAAAGGAAAGATGGAATATTCCGTAAGTGGTGTATGAAAAACTAGCTTGTCTCTTGGAAAAAGTTACCTATCTTACTGTTGGGCCCAAAATAAATTCTGGAAAGAGATTTAGATGGGCATGGGGGAAACACGAAGATCTTTGTCCTTCCTGTCTCCTCTTAAGGTGAAATATATCAGTGCCCACTTGGGAGGCTTCCCTACAAAGAATGTAACGTGTGATTGTGGATCTTACAGATGTTGGCCTTTCTTTGGCTGTTTATTGTACTTCTTTCTCCCTACAAGTAAGCCAGGAGTCCATAGCACTTTGGTAGCAAGGAAGCTCCTGTCTTGTGGCCTAAATTTTGTACTGGACCTATTTTTCTTCTTTTTAAAAGTTAACTTTATTGACGTATAACTTATATACAATAAGATGCATGCATTTAAATGTACTGTTTAATGAGTTTTGACACACGTCCACCCTTATGCCATCCCTATCCAAACAGAACATTGAAATCACCCCAGAAAATTCTCTTTTGCCCTTTGCAGTCAATCCCAATCCCCTATTCCCTGCTCCATCACAGATCTAACATAAATGCTAAAAGGATAAAACTTACAGAATAAAAATATGGGAGAAAAATTTCATGACCTACAGATAGGCAAATATTTCTTAGGTGAAAGACTAAAAGCACTTAACCATCAAAGAAAAAATGGTAAGTATTGTCAAAATTTTAAATATATCCTCTTGGGAATTCACTGGCAGTCCAGTGGTTAGGACTCTGCACTTTCACTGCCAGGGCATGGGTTCAATCCCTGGTCGAGGAACTAAGATCCAGCAAGCCACACAGGGAGGCCAAAAAAAAAAAACAAAACTAATATATATATATTTATAATATATATATGTGTATATACGTATATAGATACGTACATGCTCTTGACTTCTGGTTTCTGGTCCAGCATGTATTGCGCTTGGGTGTCATCAGTCTGTCCTAACAAAAAGAAAAACATTGAGCATAAAAAAATCAACAACTCTTGAGATCCAGCAGAGACCTTAGGTCACAGGGTAAACCACTGCCCCCAGAGTGGGAGAGTCAGACAGATACCGAGAGTCACAAGCTACTGGGGTAGAAGCCTTAGAACAGAACCCACCACGGGACCCAGTGCCAGGGCAGGAACTCTTCACCTGGAGCTGACACACTGCTGGAGGCTCAAACTTGTGGACAAGTTCGAGAGGTAAAAACACCAGGGGGTGCCCAGCCTTAGGGGTGACCCCACCTTTTCCTGAGTTTTTTCTCATGCATGTTATTCCCCCCATATGGGAAGGGGACACAGAAGCACAGGGACTTTAATTTTTTTAATTGAATTTGTAATAGTGAATAAATTTGTTCATTAGATTCAGAATTCAAAAAGCACAAAAGTGTAGTTTTTCTCTTATCCCCCATCTTTCAGGCACACCTCAGTTCTTGTTATTACATCTTTCCAGAGGTTTTATACACACACACACACAATCGCACTTTTTTCTCTTATTTTTTCCTTGTACTCCAATTTGATCCCTCCTCTATTTGGTAGCAGAATTGATCAACAGAACTGACATTTTCATGATACTGAATCTCCCAGTCCAAGAGCATGGTAACTTCCATATGTTCTGTCTTCTTTTGTGTTTCTTAGTCATGTTTCAAAGCTTTCTTCATAATAATCTCTCACATTTTTGTTGGCTTATAAAGATTCCCATATGTTATCTTTTTTTGTAGCTGTTGTGAGCGATAGATTCCTTCCTTGGTCTGCCACGTTAGACCTGCCCGAAGAGGACCAATGGGGGCTCCCCTGAGTCCCTGTACATCAGCAATGGTTATTTCTCCTTGTGTAACCATAAGCCATAGGGGTGGTGATCTTGACTTCAAATTCACTGATTTCTGCAGGGAGGTAGCTAACACTTACTGAGTACCTAATATATGCCACGTGTTATGCTGGTGTTTTAAATAAATGTATAATATGTATGTGAAGCAGATGTTACTGTCCTCACTTTACAGATGAAAAATCAGAAGTTCAAGGTCACAGAAGCAGTAAACTTTTGGACTCGAGAGCCATTATTTTCTACCATAACCCTGAGGGAACTAGAGCAGGCAGTAAGTTCACTTGGCCATTGTTCAATATGAAATTTTCCCTCTCTCTTGCTAATTATATTCCACTTAAATGTATTTTATTAGGTAGATCAGATGCATTACAATTAATGTTTTTTAGATCATGAAGACAGCATACCTTTTACTAAATGATTATAAAGAAACTAAGTAATCATCCAAATGATTTCTAGATTCCATGTGTCATTTTTGTTCATGCTTTCACTATTGCTTCCCCAAATTCTCTCAGCATTCCCATAAATGCAGCTGGCATGCTTTCAAATCCTTCAGTGATGTGTTCATGGTACTGGATTTTACTCTGTATCAAAACAACAACAAATATAATAGATTAATTTCATATTCTAAATTATATACTCTTCTCACTGTAGCAACAAATTTATCAGTACATCGTGGGAAACTTGGAACTAGGAAGTGGAGACCCTGTCCTCTTTGAACTTATAGTCAATTGGGGGGCATGACCCACATACACAGTGTATGTAACAGATTACAGCACACATAAGAGTTTAATAATAGGCGTCAGATCACAGCATAACAATACGAGAAATGTCACAAGGAAGCAATTAATTAATTTCTAAGTAAATTGAACAAAAAATTTAATAATGTAATGATCTCAGAAGAGGCGGAAGCAGATGGAGCAGGGGACATCCTTGCAGGGTATCATCTGTGTTCATCTTTCCAGTAGCCCAATGCTGTAGCATCATTACCTCTATTTGACCCCTGAAGAGGCAGAACCTGTTCAGGAAATGTAAATACAATGGCAGTCTAAAAATATGTCTTCCCTTCAAGCCAAGATTTGTTCAGTAGGTGTTTAACATTCATTTAGGAGTGTGGGAGGGAAGAGTTCATTTAGTGAAGAAGGATTTTCATTTCTCTTTTTTCTACAAGGCACAGTCTACTAAATAGAACTAATTCACATTCTCACATTATTTTAAAGAGGTCTTATGTGGAGACCTAAGTCACCTTATACTATTTTTCCCTAATGTATCCAGTGATGGTTTAGCATCCTTTATGGATTTATGGAGGGACTATTTATTTGCTTGAGCTCACTCAACTAGTATGTAGGGAAGCTGGGATTTGAACACATAACTATCAATAGAAAGCCCCAGCTCATTCCTGTGCTTGAAGAGGCCAAGAACCTGGAAAGGGTCAAAAGCTATAATCAAAAGTTTAGAGGTTAAAAGTAGAGGGTGAATACTAATATAAAATGTTAATAATATGGGAAATTAGGATATAATAGAATACAGGGTATATGGGAACTCTCTACTCTCAGGAATTTTTCTGTAACTCTAAAACTATTCTAAAATAAAAAGTGTATTAAAAAAGGGGGGAGGGCTTCCCTGGTGGCGCAGTGGTTGCGAGTCCGCCTGCCGATGCAGGGGACACGGGTTCGTGCCCCAGTCTGGGAAGATACCACATGCTGCGGAGCGGCTGGGCCCGTGAGCCATGGCCACTGAGCCTGCGCGTCCAGAGCCTGTGCTCCGCAATGGGAGAGGCCACAACAGTGAGAGGCCCACGTACCGCAAAAAAAAAAAAAAAAAAGGGGGGGGAGGGGGCTTCCCTGGTGGCGCAGTGGTTGAGAGTCCACCTGCTGATGCAGGGGACACGGGTTCGTGCCCCGGTCCGGAAAGATCCCACATGCCGCGGAGCGGCTGGGCCTGTGCGTCCGGAGCCTGTGCTCTGCAAGGGGAGAGGCCACAACAGTGAGAGGCCCGTGTATCACAAAGAAAAAAAAAAAAAAAAAAGAAAGGGGGAGGGATGAGAACGAAATAAGTAGAAGAGAGAGAAATTAAACCAATTCACTAGTTACTTAAAACAAAATTATAATTAGGTTCACTTTGTAGGAAGAAAGCATTTGGGACACCAGCACAGTGGTGCCTGCTGTCAGCTGTGATCATGTTTGATTTCACCAACAGGGACAAAGAGGCTACACACTGGGAACTCTAAACGCATCCCACTCTTCCCAGCTCCCTGGAAAGAGCCCAGCCCAGCACTTGGAGAGTGTTAGACTGGGAAAAACGCCAAGCTCCAGGGGATGCCAGGGGAGCCATCTATGTCTTTGAATTTGGAAATGATCAGGAAGCCAGGAGTTAGGAAGTATGGTACCACTTTTCTCCTGGGAAATGAAAATAATGCCACCTTGGTTATTCAGATTTCTGTTGACTAAAACTCCACATGGTGTAAGGTGGGAAAATGATCACAGCTCAGGACAAAGCGATTGGATTCTTCCTCTGGATCTATAAGGCATGGCTATAAGACGACTCCACTCTAGGACCTGGAAGAGCCATGGCAAAATATACGCCCCTCTAACACTCATTCGTCTGGACAATGTTCATCTAGTGCCTATTCAGACTATCCTGGGTGGTGTGGATACATCAGCAAACAAAATGCGTGAATACTGCTGCCCTCGGGGAGGTTACATTCTCATGCGAGGGAGACAGACAATTAAGTGAATTATAGTGTATATTATGTTAAAAGATGATAATTGCTATGGATCAAAGTAAGATAAGGAGGCTCAACCAGTGAAGGGGGATTGCAATATAAAATAGGGTCATGTTCAAAGCTTCCTCATTCAGAAGGCAGTTTTCAGCAAAAACTTGAAGGAGGGGGTGAGAATTAGGTAAGCAATTACGGAGAAGTGGAGGGGTGTGGGGAGAGACAGTAAGCAATGAAACTAGAGAGGTAACGGAGGCCAGATAGTGTCCAGCCTCGCAGGGTTTATTCTAAGTGAAATGGGGAGCTTTGCAGGGTTTTGAGCGTAAGATGACTTGGTGTGATTTATGCTTTAAAAGATCACTCTGGCTGCTGTGTTGGGAATTGTCTGTAGGGGTGAAAAAGTGGGAGAGCAGCTTAGAGGCCACCACAACATCCAGGCCAGACAAGATGGTGGCCTAGACCAGGATGGTGGCAGTGAAGGAGGGGAAACAGGGCAGATTCTGAATGTATCTCCGAGGTTGGGCCACCAGAATTTGCCGACAGATTAGACATGGATATGAGAGAAAGAAAGGAATCAAAGATAATTTCAACGTTTTTGAATTGAGCAACTAAAAAGGTTGTCATAACTGAGACGGTGCGGTCTATATATAGAGCAAGTTTGGCAGGAAAGATCAAGACATTTTCGGTTTTTAACACTTTAAGACAGAGATGGAGAAGCGTATTGCACATCCAAGCACAGCTGCTGAACAGTCTAGAGCTCAGGGGAGAGATCTAGGCTGGAGACAGACAGTTGGGAGCTGTCAGCATACTGATGATATTTAAAAGCAAGAGCGTGGGGCTTCCCTGGTGGCGCAGTGGTTGAGAGTCCGCCTGCCGATGCAGGGGACACGGTTTCGCGCCCCGGTCCGGGAAGATCCCACGTGCCGCAGAGCAACTAAGCCTGTGCGCCACAACTACTGAGTCTGCACTCTAGAGCCTGCAAGCCACAACTACTGAGCCCGCACACTGCAACTACTGAAGCCTGCGTGCCTAGAGCCCATGCTCCGTAACAAGAGAATCCACCGCAATGAGAAGCCCACGCACCGCAAAGAAGAGTAGCCCCCGCTCACCACAACTAGAGAAAGCCCACCTGCAGCAATGAAGACCCAAAGAAGCCAAAAAAAAAAAAAAAAAGAGAGATAAAGAAGGAAAAGTAGGGCTTTGTCCTGAAGCAAAAGAAACTGATGCAAGATGAGCGAGACACGAGAGGGGAACATCCAAATGCTAGATTAGCCTTGCAGAAAGAGTGCTTCTGCGGACGACTCACCCCAGCCATATTTCTCTTGGGTTAAGAAGTGGAGTCCTCATTTTCTCATCTTGGAAGATGATGAAATACTGTTTCTGGGATTGTGCATGCTGATGGGGATGTGGTCTCTTTATTGCGAGTAGAAAACAAATGTGGCATGAGAGCTGGGAGAAACAAGTACTTGCCTCCGAGCTCTCCTAACAGTGAAATATGTTAGAATTTCTGGAGATCAGAGGCAGAGCAGAATCTCACTTGATTAAAATGGAATGGACAAGGCCAGCTTGTCCACAAGGCCAGATAGGTCTCAAAGACCTGAGCCCTGAGCCGCTGAACTTGTAAAGACTAATTGCTTAAAAGCCTAGATCAAGTTACTGTATCCAAAATATTTGGCTGTCGTCAGGAAAATGCATCCTGGACCTCTGCTCAATTGGCAGGAAGATTTCCCAGGACGCTAGCTTAGCATCAATTAGAAAAATATGGGGGGAAAAAGTCCCTAATAAGATTGCCAGGTGCACCTGGAGTATCCTTCTTGGAGAAAGTAGCGTCTTTGATTTTTCACAACCCAACAGGGAATCTACAAGTGGGCCTTCCTCAGCCTCTTCCACTCCCACCCACCTGTCTCAGTGTAGCCGAGGTGTTGTTAACTAGCAGGGTTATAAGGTTTCATTCCCATGAGTGAAGCCCATCATAGAACAAATAACCCATTTATTTGTGGTTGCCTGGATCCTGATGGTAATCTGGAAGATTCCTTTTTGTTCTTTCTCCTTTTTTTTTTTTTTTTTGCGGCATGTGGGATCTTCCCGGACCAGGGTATGAACCCGTGTCCCCTGCATCGGCAGGTGGACTCTCAACCACTGCGCCACCAGGGAAGCCCTTTCTCCTTTTTTTAATTTTTAGACCGCAGGTAAATCTGTAATCTCACCAACAGCACAGAATCATTTGTAGCAGAAACGACTCTGTATGAGGAGTTCAGAAGATCTGCTTTTATTTTGAGTCTGTCGCTAATAGGATTGAAGGAGTCTCTGGTCCTTTTGGCCATCCATCTCCCCATCTGTAAAATAAGAGGCCTATAGGACATCTCTTAGAAAATTGAGATTTAATGAACATAGTTCTCTAGTTGATACTGCTTTTAGACTTATTTGGGCATGGAGGTGGGAGGGGAAGGTCTCAGCATAAGAGAGTGGAGAAGCGGGGGATGGAGGGCCTGGCAGGGCACAGGAGAAGTGAAACAAGGACGTTCTAGGGATGGAGAGAAAACGCATGCCCCTTTCCCTTGTAGTGGAAATTGTCAGTTTGGTGCTGCTGTAGGAAACTCTGCCCACTACTGTCTGAAGGAAATGGCAGCCTGTTTTCCCTTCACCCACATTAAGCCACTGTCTACCCACCCCCAAACCTCCAGCACATCCCGAATATCCTGAAGAACCCTCATTTTTTCCCAGCCAGGACAACGTGTTCTATTTCTAAATCGAATCATGGCTTTTCACAACTTTGCAGAAAACAGTAGGTAAAAAACTAAAACTTTTAATAACTCTGTTTCTTCCATATTTTCAGCGCCTGTTATTTCTCTATGTCAAAATCCAATAAAAGCTGATTTAGCACAAATATACACAATTCTATATTTTTAGTTTAATAAACACTATTTCATCAAGAATATTAGGAAATCTGTTAAATACTTTGATAGTCACTGGCCTACACCATATCTGTGAATCTCCTCCTTGTCCCGTCTTTCTATACCTGTGATCATGTGCGTGAGCTCATTACCTGGGGGAAAGGGGCCGGTTCTGTTATATGTCGAGATGGGCCCACGTATAGCAATAGCAAGTCTTCCAAATTTCTTAATCTGGGGGATAACAACGTTGGAAAACTCTACACCCACCTAAACAGACAGGGAAACAAAAAACCAAAACCTTTAAATAATCTAAACCCTAGAAGACTCAGGAGAATCATTAACTCACAACGATCATTTCACAATACTTGTTTTAGCAGCAATAACACTGATTAAATTAGCACTGCAGGGCAGAAAATTGCAGTTGGAAAGAGACATTAGAAACTAGGCATTTTCATTTGACTGTAGAAATACACCTTATATAACTTGTAAATTTTACTTCATTATCATTTGGGGTTTTCTGACCAGTTCAGTAATCTCATTGCTTTATCTAAAAGTATGGAAAAATAACTCAGAAGCCATATATCAAGAACAAAGTTGGAGGACTCACAGTTTCCGATCTCAAAACTTACTATGAAGCTACATCAATCAAGACAGTGTGAGAACGGAAATATAGATCAATAGTACTAAATTGAGAGTCCAGAATAAGTCCTTACATTTATAGTCAATTGATTTTTGACAAGAGTGCCAAAACAATTCAACAGGGGAAAAAACAGTCTTTTTAACAAATGGTACAGAACAACTGACATCCACATGGAAAAGAATGAAATAGGACTCCTCCCTTACACGATACACAAAAATTAACTTAAAACATGTCATAGGGCTTCTCTGGTGGCACAGTGGTTGACAGTCCGCCTGCCGATGCAGGGGACACGGGTTCGTGCCCCGGTCCGGGAAGATCCCACGTGCCGCGGAGTGGCTGGGCCCGTGAGCCACGGCCGCTGAGCCCGCGTGTCCGGAGCCTGTGCTCCGCAACGGGAGAGGCCACAACAGTGAGAGGCCCGTGTACCGAAACAAACAAACAAACAAACAAAACGTGTCATAGACCTAAATGTAAGAGCTAAAACGATAAAACTCTTAGGAAAAAACCATAGGAGTAAACCTTTGCGACCTTGGATAAGGCGAAGGCTTCTTAGACATGACATCAAAAGCCTAAGCAACAAAAGAAAAAATAAATTGGACTTCATCAAAAATTTAAAACTTTTGTGTTTCAAAGGACACCATCAAGAAAGTGGAAGAAAAAAACAGAAAGTGAAAGCAACTCGCAGAATGAGAGAAAATGTTTGCAAACCCTATACAGGAGATATTATTACTAATGATCCTCACTGTAAGTATATTCCATAATTGAGAACTGGACTACTTGCTAAAATTTATTTATAACCTCAATACTCATAGAGCTTTCCCTGGTCATCTGCAGACATACACAGAGTGGCGAGTGGCAAAAGAGACACAAAGTTCCCAGCTGAGGTCAAAAAAGGCCAAGGGTCTGCCTTCTTTTTTTAGCTCTCATACCGAGATTACCAGAGGATGAAGACAGTAGTGGGCAGTGCAGAGTGGTTCAAGAAGCTCCAGCTCTGGGGCCAGCTGAATGGAGTATGAATCCCAACTGTGGGAGGATTAGTCCTGGGGCAGCCTCAGACAAGTTACTTAACACTTTTAAACAAAAATTTTCTCTTTTAAAATAAAAGAGAAGTTATAGGAAGGACTAAAGATTGTAATCTATGTAAGATATGTGCATGTGTGTGCACCCTTCCAGTAGGAGCAATGGTTCAGTGTTTGTGGTGACTTTATAGAACATAAAGTTCTATAGGAACTTATAGAACAGGAATACTGAGAATTGACTGTATCTGATAAGGGACTTGGGTCCAGAATATATAAAGAACTCTGACAACTCAACAAATAACACAACTGAAAATGGTCAAAGGATTTGAGCAAACATTTCTCCAAAGAAGACATACAAATGGCCAATAAGCGCATGAAAAGATGCTCAACATCACTAGCCATTGGAGAAATGCAAATCAAAACCACAACAAAATATCACTTCAAACTCACTAGGATAGCCACAATCAAAATGACAGATAATAAACGCTGCTGAAGATTTGGAGAAATTGGAACCCTTACAGATTGCTGATGACAATGTAAAATAGTGCAGCCATTTTGCAAAATAGTATGACAGTTCCTCAAAATATTAAACGTGGAGTTACCATATGACCCAACAATTCTGATTGTAGTCAAGAGAAATGAACACATATATCCACACAAACACTTGTACATGAATGGTCATAGCCAGCATTATACATAATAGCCGAGAAGTGTGAATGACTCAATTGCCCATCAACCGATGGATGGATGAATAAAATGTGATATATCCATACAATGGAATATTATTTGGCCATAAAAACAAATGAGGGACTTCCCTGGTGGTGCAGTGGTTCAGAATCTGCCTGCCAATGCAGGGGACACGGGTTCGATCCCTGGTCCGGGAAGATCCCACATGCCGCGGAGCAAATAAGCCCACGTGCCACAACTACTGAGCCTGTGCATCTAGAGCCTGTGCCACCGCAATGAGAAGCCCACGCACCACAACGAAGAGTAGCCCCTGCTCACCGCAACTAGAGAAAGCCTGCTCGCAGCAACAAAGACCCAATGCAGCCAAAATAAATAAATAAATAAATTTATTTTTAAAAATAGAAAATGAAGTAACATTGTAAATCAACTATATTTCAATAAAAATTTTTTTAAAAAAGGAATGAAAAAATGATACATGCTACAATATGGATGGACCTTGAAAACATGCTAAATGTAAGAAGCCAGTCACAAAATATCACTTTTGGGGGGACAAAGGGGAGTGACTGCTAATGAACACAAGCATTTCTTTTCAGGGTGATGAAAATGTTCTAAAGTTGTGGCAAGGGTTGTACAATTCTGTGAATACACTAAAAATTACTGAGTTCTATGCTTTAAACAGGTAAATTATATCTCAATAAAGCTGTTTTTTAAAAAAGGCATATGTGCTTTCCTCATATATTTTTAGATGGAAACTCTAGAAGTAGATTCCCTCATATAGTACTTCATTGCTTTGCTAGTAAATCAGATATTAAGTCCAATTTGTACTTACATTATCAAAATCACAATCATAACTCTCAGGAGAGGCTTTTTGCAAAGTTTCTTCCAAAGACTTCACTGTTTTGTAGTTAAAGGCAACATCAGATCCATACTTTTCAAGGCAGGCAACCCTTTTGTCAGACCCTGCTGCTCCAACAACTTTGAAGCCCTAAATGGGGAGAAAAATGGAAACCATTTATAAACCACAGGCATGGGCCAAGTCTATCCTCCTAGTCTAGAATGGCCAGGTTCCTCCAGAACACCCTCCTAGGTGCTGAGCCACATATATAATGGGCCAACACACCCCCTAGGCGAAATTCATCCCTAAACTAGCCTATGATACAACCCAATCATAACTTCAGCCTGCCTCTGACCACCCCACCGAACCCTCCTATGTTTAGGTGGTTTGCAGCTCATTTCAACCTGCTGGCTTGACTCTCCTGTTTCTTTATGTTGGGGCTTCTTCTCCCTTGCAATGACTTGCATGCTATCTCCTGGTGCAGTGACTCTTTAGACTATAATTTTGGCTCTGCCCTGGGACTCTCATATCAAAGACGGCCCTCCTGGCAACTGCCCCGTGTTCTGTGATTTGGCCCAAAGCATTGGACTAGGTGCGGCCTAATCATAGAGGAACTGGAGTGCATTCTGAGAAGCACTTTCAGGTTGAGACTAGAGATTATATTGGTACATAGAGAGTAGATCTTCAGAAAGCTCTCTTCTATTCTGAAACTATCGTGAAGACCAGAATATCGGCCTCTGTTCACTCTCAATTGGGGAAAGGCCTTTGGGTTCGTACATGTATCTGTACAAACAACTGCCATATACTTTTTCCATTCCTACACGATTCAAGAAAAAACAATTTTGCAAAATCTCTTATCCTTGGTCCTTTTGCCTTCTAACCTTATACTCTCATAAGATGATCTCATTTACTCTTATGACCTCACTACCACCTTCATGCAGATGATTCCCTTGTTTATTAACTCCAGCCATGCCTCTCTCCTGAGTTCCCAATCAGTATTTCCAACAACCTATAACAATCTTCACTTGGAGAGCCTAAGGGGCCTCATAATCAATGTGTCTAAAATGGAATCTTTTTTTTCCCTTGCTTCTTACCTGTTGTTCCTCCTCTATTCTCTATTGTAGTGGGTGATACCACGCAGTTATCCAAACCTGAAACATGTGGGTCAAAGGAGATGCTTTCCTTTCTCTTGTTAGCCACATCCAATCACCAGGTGTTTGTTCTTTTTCAACAAATATCCTTAAAAGCTGCCTCTGACGTCCCATCTTCACTGTCAGGGCATCATAATTTTCATCTGAATTATTGTAAGAGCATCCTAATCTGACTTCTTGTTTCTAGTATTGTGTCCCTATGAACTGTTCACCTCCCAGGGTCAAAAAGATTTCTCTAAAATGCAGAATTAATCATGTCATTCCTCCAAGGATTAAGCACAAACTTCTTAGCATGGCAGTCTCTAATGGAGTTTATAAAAGAATAGGTTTAAGAATGAGTCCTATCAGGACTTCCCTGGTGGTCCAGTGGTTAAGACTCTGTGCTTCCATGGCAGGGGGCATGGGTTTGATCCCTGGTTGGGGAACGAAGATCCCACATGCTGCATGGCATCAGCCAGAAAAAAGAAAAAGATAAGAAAAGGGAGAAAGACGGCTCTTCCCTAATTAAAAAATATGTCCTATCAAATTTTTGAAATAAAAATCCCTTGAAGTTTTAATAAAACATTTAAAATTTGAATTTTGGAAGTATTACTAATTCATTTTGTAAGTTTTAATAAAACATTTAAAATTTGAATTTTAGAAGTATTACTAATTCATTTTGTTAAGTCTAGCATAACCCAAAGCTAAACACTGATAAGTTCCAAACAAAAAACTTTAAACCAAACTCACCTATGAATATAGATGCAAAAATTCTATATAAAATGTTATTAAATCAAATCCAAAAGTATAAATTCATAATACACCATTGGTAAATAACAATTATTTCAGAATGCTATTATGCTTTAACATTAGAAAACTAATGTAATTCCTTAACTGCAAAATTTGCAACCTGTATGACAGCCTCATCTCTTTATTTGTATTCCAAGCTCCCATTAGCACTGGAGACCAGCCCAAACCCTTGGCTGCTGGTTGTAGTCCTGTACTCATCTGTATTCTCCCTAACTCTTTCCCTGGAAACCAGATCCTGCATCCAACATCCAGCCTCTGGCAAAGGATAAGCCAAACCAGATCACCTTGGAACATTTCCACTATGTGATACATACATCCTGACCATGTGTGAGCTGCCTGATGTCTTGTACCCCTACCATCAAATCAGATCTCTTGAGCACAGACACCTGTCCAGATCAGAGGCAATGTTTCCATGCCCTGCGTGCCTCCCATGAGTTAGTTCCCAAGCTGAGGCCCCACCGCTCTGGGCTGACTGCAGTAGCCTTTGCAATAGGGCTGTGTGGGTGATGACTCTTGGTTGGCTGATCTCAAGTCCCTCTTTTAATTGTTAGGGGCAATCATGAAGAAAGGAGATTAAGTTGTAATAAGAAAAGTTCAGTAAAAACTATGAAAATAGTTACTGCTTACAAATTCACTACTCTAGCAGAGGCCATTCCTGACTTGAGACCTGCAGTGTATCAAATTACAATGTTCAGGTCATCTTTGCTGCGCCATTTTCCCCATTCCCCCCACGTTTCTCAATCATTCCCCATCTCCAGCTTCTCAACGAAATCGACTAGTAGACCAAACTCCCTGAGACGACAAAAGGTCTGGTGTGTTCACCTCTGCATTCCCAGGGCACGCTGTGGGCTCTGAGTAAATGTTTGTTACGGAGGAAGACACTTACCTTGAGCTTAGCGATCTGCCCCACAACGGAGCCCATTGCTCCTGTGGCCACGTTAACCAGCACTGTTTCTCCACCCTGCACACCGGAGATGTCAAGCAGACCAGAGTAGGCTGTTAGGCTAAGGGAAGAAAAGTAAGGCTATGGGGATAAATTTGTTTCTTTCTGTATCTCATTTATATATACCCTGAAGGCCTTCTCAGCAGCTCAGTGCCATGGGTCCAGGTAAAAGACAGAAAATATAGGAAATGGATATTACTAGCCACTAATGGTCCACCTCCTCCTTCCTTACCTCCAGGAGAGGAAAAAAGATGATGGGAACTAGGGAGGGAACAGAGAGGTGGCTGGAAGGGGAAAGCATCCTGTCCACCCCCAGGACAAGTTTCAGGGGTGAAAGAAAATAGATCCCCTTAAACTGTAGGGATCCAAGAACAGAGAGCTTATGCCTCATTCCTATGTAAGTTCTAGGGAGATGGAGAGCTTCATGGGGAAAGCCTCCATGACATCATAAACAGATATAACGGTATATGGTGTCTAGGCCTGAGAGGGTCAGGAAGAAACACCTTGAACTTCCCATGGCTCCAGAGTGGTATGAAAGAACATCTGCAGTCTCCCCACCTCATCCCTAGTGAGATGCCGAAGTTAGCTTGCAGGGAAACGACTAGTGGGCCTGCAAAGATGCAGCTCACATAGCACCAATGGGGATTATTAGGTCAAGAAACCACCACACTTCAGTGGATTTCCAGCTTGGAAGGGGATGTGGCTGAGGACTCAATGAGAAAAGTTACACTTTTTTTTTTTTTTTTTTTTTTTTTGCGGTACGCGGGCCTCTCACCGCCGCAGCCTCTCCCGTTGCGGAGCACAGGCTCCTCCGGACGCGCAGGCTCAGCGGCCATGGCTCACGGGCCCAGCCGCTCCGCGGCATGTGGGATCCTCCCGGACCGGGGCATGAACCCTCGTCCCCTGCATCGGCAGGCGGACTCTCAACCACTGCACCACCAGGGAAGCCCGAGAAAAGTTACACTTTGAGAGGGGGGGACCAACGCACAAGTAAGATCAAAAGCAAGAAGTTGTCCCCCCTCTACTGGGTTTGTGTTAGCCCTGTGAGCTTTGCATCAACCCTACGGAGAAGACAAAGGAAATTATGAGTTTTAAACCTGAAATGATGGGAGAAATCACTGGCTTAACAGAGGTTTTATTTTATTACACCAGTTTGAGATAGAAATGAAGTACAGGAGTAGAAAAATTTTAAGTTCTATTTTCTCACCCCTGAGTCTGAGCCCATGAAATCTGTACCCATTACGGTGATTGTTAAGCCACTGGCAAAATTTCAGACAATTCACATAAAGTCATTTCTGGGTAAAACAAACTACACGTTGGCGTGACTTAAGCTTATTCAGCCGTGACTACATGTGAGGGCTCGTTAGAATTGGGCATTGAAGGGAAAGCAGTGAAAGGCAAACAGCACTTCTTCTGAGGATCCAAATATCTAATATTCCCTTAACCCACTGTTTTCAAAAGATGGATGGAACACCACTTGTCTCAGAATCACCTGGAGCTTTATTAAAAATTTAGATTCCCAGACCCTGCCTCAAACCCACTGATTCAAAAATACTGGGATGTGGATATATGAATTTGAATAGGACTCTAGGTGATTCTTATGAATGCAAGCAACTGAGAACCACCGCCTTAATGAATGCTGATATCCGAGTACGCTAGGCAAGTTAGCCTAACTCCCAAAGAGAAGCAGAAGGTACATTTTCAGATTGGGTCATTCCACCCATGACAGCCCGTACACCCCCTCCCCCAGTCTCCCGTCTAGATGGTTGCAAAATCAGCTTTCAGTTAGACATACTGACCTAAGATGTACAAGGTCTTTCCCAAACATCACCTCCTTTTAAAAGTAAAATGGAGATAGGATGAAGAAGTCAGCAGTAAAGAAATCCTAGAGGGAAAATGAAAGGTATGCTTTGGACGAAGGGGGACTGGATAGAATCAACAGGTTAGAGAGCAAAACACTTGAACTCTTCCAGCTTAACAAGAAGACAGAGATCCTATAGAAGGAAATAATGCAATACTTTGGGAGGATGTTAAATCTTTGGAGCCTGGACAGCTGAAAGACCCTAGGTTTCAAAGTTCAACTTCTTTTATAGTTTATAGTAGAAGTTCCAGCATTCTGGAAGGGTTGACCCATCCCACTGGTAAGGGCGCATAATGGCAGGAATTGTCAAAGAATTGGTGTGCTGCTCATGGAGGCTAGAAACATGGCATATGTAACCCCACCCCCTCAGTCTTTGAGAACCACTGGTATAAGCTGATTACCTGGAGTAGAAGCATACTCCTTAGGGGCTTGAAATGGGTGAATGAGAAATATACCCACAAATGAATACATTATCCTCTGTTTTTAGAATTCAAATCTCCTAATGTTTTACCAATTATTTTCTCTCCAGCTAAGTCACGGGAGACTGGCTCCTTGGTTTCCTCATGTCCACCTTCATCCCCATGCTCCTACCCCCAGCTCACCATTTAGAGAAGGATGGGTGGGATAACAAGGTGGGAGAGGAAGAGCTCTCACTAGTAGAGGGTACAGGCAGGCAGGACAGACCGGAAAGGGCCGTCATTCTGTTTAATGCCTTAAGCATCCTCTAATTTCACAATGTTGTCTCTTGGCTGTGGCAATTCTGAGGAGCTCAAATCCTGTGTGTTATATGAACTTGGGGGGTATGGGACTGGTTTTGCTGGAGGCTGATCATTTGGGGATATATATATTTCCCTTTCATTCTTTAGAAGTCCTTCAAAGGGTGAAAAGAAAGAGGGAGGAAGGGTGGGAAGAAGGAATGAAGAAAGAAAAGGATCACACAACCTGGAGAAATTACTTAGAGAAACTTTCAAGGCTAGGAAAATTTGGGGGACTTCAAAGGGAATTCAGGTGACCTTGCTTCTCCAGGACATGAGAGGAAAACTTGAGGTGCAAAGTGCAGCTGGGCCCTGGAGGGCAGACACAGGATGAACTGACCAGGAGTCTTCCTGAGGGATAAGGCCAAGAGACACTTGAGTGTTTTAAATCTGCACCACACTGACTGTACAACTATACTGGGATTCATCTCGGTTATTTAAACTTCAGATCCCCTGACACCTCTGGAAACTCAGATGTGGAAAGGAGGTGAGGTATCAGAGACAGTACAGAAAGGCCAAGGTACACTGAACTCTTTTTCCCTTTTTAGACTCTGAAATGGAAGCAGACATGAGTGAGGGGTGAAGCCAAGACCTTTCCAGGGACAGAAGGAGCTGGTTTCTTTGTGTCATACCGTTTACAGAGGCTTGAGAGGGACTGTGCTTCCTCTCCCTCCCATGCTGCCCCTCACCGGCACTTTCTCTTTGTACCTGATTTCCCCTCTCTCTCCTTCAGTCCCAAGGCTAACTCTAGCCCCTTTCTTCCCTTCTTAGTCCCATCATCCTTTCTAATCAGCCCCTGAGCCTAGAACGTCTCGAGTCTCTTCTCGTTGATCAAGTTCTGGACCAACCATTTTGGAAAACCAGGATATCAGGTATTCAAATGAGTGAAATAAACCCATGAAACTCACCTGGGCATGCCAACCATTCCCAGAGCCAAAGACAGTGGTAACGTGTCTGGCCACTCTGCAAGCAGCTTTTCCAGGTCTTTCCCATCAGAAATGGAGTGCGCCGTCCAGCCGGAAGGAGCCACTACAGTTGTTCCTATTGGGAAGGCTGAGTTTTTACTTTCCACAACCCTGAAAGAGACAGCACATTCAGACACGGGAAACCCCTTTCCTTTCAAGGGAGTCCGATGCTGCATGGTTAGTGGTCACAAAGGGGTATTGAGTTTCATGTTCCATGATTTAACACCCTACCACATCTCTCCATCTGAATTCTTAGCCATTGGTGCCTCCTCCTCAAGGAAAAATATGGGCCCTCAGAGAGGAATTCTCAACTGGTCCAGCATCTGTCCCTGTCATCACTCACTCTTCTCTCTAAGCAAGAGGTGTTCATCCTCTGTCTCAAGGTGACCTGGACATCAGCCTCTTCTCTTCTTCAGAGGCTACCCTCCATTTCTTAGCCCTTCCTCTCTTTTGAATCCTCAACATTCTCCTCTCTTACTGTCCCTATCTTACAATCTCATCCTATCTCTACCTCGTCTCTCTCTCTCCTTTTTTTTTTTTGTTTGTTTGCATTACACGGGCCTCTCACTGCTGTGGCCTCTCCCGCTGCGGAGCACAGGCTCCGGACACGCCGACCCAGCGGCCGTGGCTCACGGGCCCAGCCGCTCCGCGGCATGTGGGATCCTCCCGGACCGGGGCACAAACCCTCGTCCCCTGCATCGGCAGGCGGACTCTCAACCACTGCACCACCAGGGAAGCCCCTCCCTCTTCTTTTAACAGCCAAATCTCTTCACTTCCCATTCACTTGATAACCCAATGCAACCTGCCTTCCACCCCCACTGTTGGAAGCAACCTAAATGTCCATCAAGAGAGGAATGGATAAAGAAGATGTGGTACATATTTACAATGGAATATTGCTCAACCATAAAAAGGAACAAAACTGGGTCATTTGTAGAGATGTGGATGGACCTAGAGAGTGTCATACAGAGTGAAGTAAGTCAGAAAGAGAAAAATAAATATCGTATATTAACGCATATATGTGGAATCTAGAAAAATGGTATAGATGACCTTATTTGAAAAGCAGAAATAGAGACACAGATGTAGAGAACAAATGTATGGATACCAAGGGGGAAAGCGGGGGGGTGGGAGGAATTAGGATATTGGGATTGACACATACATACTATTGATACTATGTATAAAAGAGACAACTGATGGGAACATACTGTATAGCACAGGGAACTGTACTTAATGCACTGTGGTGTCCTAAATGGGAGGGAAACCCAAAAGGGAGGGGGTATATGTATATGTATGGCTGATTCGTTTTGCTGTGCAGTAGAAGCTAACACAACATTGTAAAGCAACTATACTCCAATAAAAATTAATAAAAAAACAAAACAAAAAAACATAAGCCAGGTACCACTGGGTACTTGTTACCCAAAACACTAGATACACAAAAAGGGATGCTAGTTAACATTTGGAAACATATTTTTTTCACTTTAGATTTTTTTTTTTTTTTTTGTGGTACCCGGGCCTCTCACTGTTTTGGCCTCTCCTGTTGCGGGGCACAGGCTCTGGACGCGCAAGCTCAGCAGCCATGGCTCATGGGCCTAGCCGCTCCGCGGCATGTGGGATCTTCCCGGACCGGGGCACGAACCCGTGTCCCCTGCCTCAGCAGGCGGACTCTCAACCACTGAGCCACCAGGGAAGCCCTCACTTTAGATTTTAATCTCTACCAATCAGCTATGAAAAAAATTATTTAAAAGAATGATGGCTGCATTGTTTACCTAGGCAAAAAGTTACTGAGTCAGTGGCCAGTGAAAGCGTTTATTCTCTCCTCTCCCTGAACTGTTTACTGAGTACACACGTTTGAGTCGACTGCAGATTACCTAAATTAAAAGAATATAGATAGGGCTTCCCTGGTGGCGCAGTGGTTGAGAGTCCGCCTGCCGATGCAGGGGACATGGGTTCGTGCCCCGGTCCAGGAAGATCCCACATGCCACGGAGCGGCTGGTCCCATGAGCCATGGCCACTGAGCCTGCGCTTCCGGAGCCTGTGCTCCACAACGGGAGAGGCACAACAGTGAGAGGCCTGCGTACCGCAAAAAAAAAAAAAAAAAAAAAAAAAAGAATATAGATAAAGGAAAGGCAAGAAAACCTAATTTTAGTCTTAGCGTCTTTCTCTACCCAAATTATTTGCCAGTAGTGAAATGGAGAAATTCGAGCTTGGCTTCTTTCTTCTTTTAAGTTTTTGGGAAGGAATTCTGGTGAACAATGAGAGGTAAATTGTGCACATGAAGATAGGGGATGGTTGTAAAGTAAAGGGGCCAGTGTAATCCCTCACTGCTCTGCTCAGACTTTCGCCTGAAAAAGATGAGCATCCGTGAATCCCATCACTGACATCCTTCTAGGAGAAACGGGGAAGCCATAGCATTTTGAATCAGCTGGATATTTTAAAAGATTGACCACATCAAACTAGAGTCCAGTGCACAACATAAGAATTTTCTGGAGGAAAATAATACCTCATATAAGGATCCACAGTGAAGAACAAAGCTTCCAGCAGGACCTCTACAAAATAAAGCATTCCACAGGCAATTAGAAACCCTGGCCTGATGCCTTGTCTCTGGCCTTCTAAATAAACACAGACAATCTCTCTGCTTCAGGGTTGCCCTCTCATCTGTGCTTTCTACTGAAGAGCCAAAAAGAGCTCTCACCTTGGGCTCAGTCCAGTTAATAAAAGTAAAAATTATTTTTTAAATTTTTAAATAAAATTTAAAATTATGTTTATTTACTCAGCACTCACTCCATGCTTTACATAGATTATTTCATATGATGTTCTGAACAATTATTGTTTCCATTTTATTTAAGCTTAGGTTAAGTATCTTGACCAGGGCCACATTTGTAACCACTGTGTTACAGGGCTCACATAGGGTTTTATTACCAGCCTCAGTTAGTATTAAAAAATACATGCATTTTGCTGGAGTGACCCTCATGCACCCATCCTCTGGAATTTTGGTTCTGAGTTCTAGGTTATCCCAACCTAGATGGGATCGATAACTTTGCCATGCTACTTGATTGCATGCCCTTTTCTCAAAGCTTACCTACCTGAAAATAGCCCTTAAAGACACCCTTTAGCAAGTGCTCTGCAAAGCTTATCTCCAAACATGTGATGGGATGTGTCGCCATTTCTCTCCCTTCAATTACTGCAGGGATATTGTCTGCTCACAGGGATAGTCTGAGGTCTTCACACTGCTGCTAGGCAGTTCTTACCCTACTGTCATCGTGGGGCTCACTGGGACAGAGAGGAAATACTCCCCATGGGCTAGCGAAAGTCAGGAGGAACAATGCACCCAAGCATGCGTTTCAGTTACCAAGGGAAGTAGAGGGATCTTCTAACATGACATTGAGGCTTCACACACACAGCCTTGAAAAGGTCTCTGCGGCCGTTTGCAAAAGGGCCACAGATACCACCCATCCCTGTGTGTGGGCTTCTTTGCTGTCCTCCCATCAAGAAGTCTACTGCCACACCTTGAATCTGGGCTTGCTTTGATGAACATCATATTAGCAAAGATGATATAAGTAGAGGTTTGAAAAGTGCTTGCATATTGGATCTTGCCAATTCTTGCTGCTCTAGATTTATGAAATCACAGTGAAAACAAAGAGCTCAAACCAGCCAGCTAGAGAGGCCACATAGAGGAGAAGTGAGGCGTGCACCTGAGCAGAAAGCCGGCTAACATGACATGTGAGTGATGACCATCCTAAGTTAACCGTTTAGCCCAGATGAGACCTACACAAGGCCCACAACTTAATCCAGCCCAAACTGCCAACCCACAGAATTGTGAACTAATAAATGATTGTTGTTTGAAGTCAATAAATGTGGAGGTAGTTTGTTACCCAGCAAAGGCAAACTGATATAGTCTCTTCCAACTTAAATCTAATGAGTATGACTTACCTCTATTTTTTAAGGGTGGGAGTTCGACCGTCTTCAATTCAAAGTCACTATTAGTAGGGTGGCCTACGAAGTGTTTCTTCAGGGTCCAGCTCTTAGCATGAACCATCCTGAAGCTCCTAGAACACAGTAAACATGTAGTCAATGCCATGAAGTGACTGGATTCTTATGGTTCCCTAAGTGTTGCACTGAGGCCGCACAGCAGGGTCTACCCGTCATCAACTTTATCATTATCATTTAATGTCAATCACGTTTATTTAGTAGTATTCACTGTTTCTATTGGTGTGTTAAGCACGTCATACTTATCATCTCAGTTTACCCTCGTAATTTCCCTATAAGATAGGTATTATCATTGCCAGTGCACAGTTGTGCAGAAGAGGAAACTGAGGCTACCTTAGAAATCTCCAAGGCAAGGAACAATGTTAACCCACAAATTCTTCCTAGCCACTGCTAAGGTTTCGCTAGGGCGCTGAACAACTACCTGGAGTGCAAATATTCCATTTCTCTCCTCATATGAAGCGAATTCTAAGGAAAAGCATCAAACACAAAGAACCGACGTCCATGCACATCTTTTCCCAGGGCCAGAGCGCTGCGTTCTAAGGCAAGCAGTCTCAGGAACACCTGACAACCGCCGGGTGGCGCTGCGCTCAGCCCCATTTTCAGGCGCGAGTTTTCTTTGGCACCAACGGGGAAATCAATTTGGGTCTGTTTCGGTTTAAACTTGCCTGCAGACAAGGCCAAGAGAAGATGATTCAGGCGGCCCTGAGCTCTCAGGGCATTTTCCTTGGAGCGATCGAGGTCGTTCGACCCGAAACCTTCCTGTTCCTACTTGTCTTTTTTTCCCAAAAAAGGCAGCCGCTGAGAATTCTGGACTCGCCATAAGTCCAGAAGCACCCGTGGAAAGGGCGCGACTGCAGAGGCAGGCGAGGATCAGGACGAGCCCCCCTCTCCGCCCCGCTAGAGGAAGGGGGCCAGGTGTGATGCCCGGCCCAGGCGCACTCGCCCCCGGATCCCACCTCCTCGCCGCGCCCATACCCGTCCGTTAAATGAATTCCGACCCCTGCCTTTCTTCTCCTTCCACACTTGTCCCACTTTTGTAGTCCCGCACGTTCCTTCGCCAGCCCCCTCCCAGGTGCAGGCAGCTATGCCAGGCACCCAAAATACTGCCAGGCCACGCCCTTCCCTCCGGCAGCCGTCTCCGATCTCTCCAAGAACCTGCACGGGCCAGGAAGCATCGGCCCGGGCATCCTGCTTCCAGGTTTCTTCCGAGGGCAAGACGCAGAGGTTACTCAGCACTAGGAGAGGGCGAGCAGCACGCAAACGCTCCGCCACAGGGGAGTCTAGATTCTAAAACTGTGGGGTGGGGATATTTACTTACCAACGTCCGCAGGCTCCATTATCTGAAGCAGGGAGTTGGGACTGCGCAGCGGAACTCCGGAAGTCGGGATTTACGGCCGGTCGGGGCCCGGGGAGGGTCAGGAGGGAAACCCAGGGATCGAGGGGTGTGTGTGTGTGTGTGTCTCCAGGGATCGAGGGGTGTGTGTGTGTGTGTGTGTGTGTGTGTCCAGGGATCGAGGGGTGTGTGTGTGTGTGTGTGTGTCCAGGGATCGAGGGGTGTGTGTGTGTGTGTGTGTGTGTCCAGGGATCGAGGGGTGTGTGTGTGTGTGTGTGTGTGTGTGTGTGTGTGTCCAGGGATCGAGGGGTGTGTGTGTGTGTGTGTGTGTGTGTGTACCTGGGGAGCACGGGGACGAAGGCGGGTTCCCCCAGCGGCCGCGGCCGGGGGGCTCCTCCTCAGTCCCGCAGCTTGCCCGGCGTCCCCGCCCCGACCCTGGCACTCGGGTGCTGGCCCGGTGCCCGCCTGCCCCCCAGTCTCCCTGATGAACACCTCTTTACCCTGCAAGAGCCAATTCAAGGCTCACCTACTCAGTGAGTCTCAGACTCTCCCGGGCAGGAGTTAGCGCCCCTGCAGCTAGGGCGCCCTACCCCGCCGCAGCCCTGCAACACCCAGCCCTGGGTAGGGCCTTTCCCCGCCGACTCCTGGAGGAAAGGTGGATCCAGGGAGGCGGTGTGCTTAAGGCAAAGGTGCCCGGGCTCGGTTCCAAGCCTGCGGCCACCACTTCCTAACGGTGCAGCTCTGAATGAGCTACTTAACCCCTTCCTGCCTAATTGACCCATCTGCAAGATAGGGATAAGAGTAGTGCTTTATGAAAATTAAGTCTTTTTAAAGAATAAAATGAGTTAACACCAAGTGCTTAGACTAGTACTGGCGCGTGGTAAGCTCAATAAACACTAGATCCCGGTAACAATCTTTTGACTTCCCCACTGGCCCTGAGTCAGTCCCAGGCACCCCACACTGCATCATTCAATCGTATACCCCCAACTCCGAGCCCAATCCTGGTCGGTCATATAAACAGTGAAATAATGCAAAGATGTTTAAAGAACACTGCCCCTTCTCCTGCATTACCCTCTCCGAAAGGTAACAGATGTTACCAGTCCAGTGTTGACCCTTTCCCTCTCTTCTCCACAGTCGTTCAGACATATACACTTAGAAGGTTCCCCGCCCCCCGCCCCGTTTTCACAAACACGTGATCATTCTAAAGCTGGTACTCTGCATCTTATTTTTTATTTTCCCAGACTGAAAATCTTAGGCCTGGGTTATCTAAATCAGAGATAGGATTCTTTTTAACAAGGCACTGAGTGACAGATTCAGAACTCCAAGAGGATAGCGTTAAGTAATATCAGATGTTAGCTATACAGTATTGCCAGATTCGCAGGAAAGACTGTTTGCTGGCTTCAAAAACTTTCCACAAGAGTTGAAAGAAATGTGGATGTCTCTGAAAGAGTGTATATTGGATTGCTAGGGCTGCCATAACAAAATACCATAGACTCGGTGGCTTAAACAACAGACGTTTATTTCCTCATGGCTATGGAGGCTGGAAGTCCAAGATCAAAGTGTTGGCAGGTTTGGTTTTTCCTGAACCCTTGCTCCTTGGCTTGCAGATGGCGGCCTTCTTTCTGTGTCTTCACATGGCCTTTTCTCAGTGCACATACATCCCAGGTGTCTCTCTCTCTTCTTTAAGGACACCAATCATATTGGATTATAACCTTACCTAACAGTCTCAGTTGGATTTAATCATCTCTTTGAAAGCCCTGTCTCCAGGGACTTCCCTGGTGGCGCAGTGGTTAAGAATCCGCCTGCCAATGCAGGGGACGTGGGTTCGAGCCCTGGTCCAGGAAGATCCCACATGCTGCAGAGCAACTAAGCCCGTGTGCCACAACTACTGAGCATGTGCTCTAGGGCCCGCGAGCCACAACTACTGAAGCCCGCGTGCCTAGAGCCCGTGCTCTGCCACAAACAGAAGCCACCGCAATGAGAAGCCCACACACTGCAACGAAGAGTAGCCCCCGCTCGCCTTCCTGTAGCAATGAAGACCTAAAGCAGCCAAAAATAAATAAATTAAAAAAAAAAGCCCTGTCTCCAGATACATGGATTAGAGCCCACTCATATGATCTCGCTTAAACTTAATTACCTCATTAAATTCCTATCTCCAAAAATGATTATATTCTGAGGTTCTAGGTTTGGGGTTTCAACACGTGAATTTTGGGAGAACATAATTCAGCTCATAACAGAGTGTATGGGTAAAGTGTGGTGGATGTACACTGGGAGGTATTACACAGCTATCAGAAGCACTGGGCTAGATGGACATAAAGCAACCTGGATGGATCCTAAAAACACAATGCTGCATGAGAAAAGAAAGGAACAGAAAGAAGTGTATGACCCGATATCACTTCTATAAACTAAAAGTATGAGCCCTCAGTGAACATTATGCAAGAACATTTACAAAAAATACAAACTACATATTAAATACATCACAATAGTTGCCTATGGTATCAGGAGGAGAAGAGTAGGGAATGGGGATTGCTTTTTAAAGGCACATAAATTAATGAGAGACAGAGGGAGAGAGAGAATTTGGCAGACCAGTGGTGATAATACACTGTAAACTCTGATGAGTATGAAGAACTCAACCCTCTGGCCCTCAGTCCAAAATGAAATATGCGCAGTGAGGAAATCAAGACACCCCTCCCCCATCTTCTTAGCAGAGGGTAGAGAGAGGTTTTGCTACAGTCCAGTGCCATGGACACAAGACAACCTGCTTCCCTCTTTTTATCTGAGACATTGGCCCAAGTGGTGACATCCAGTTGCAACATATGCTTTCCCATTTGTGGCTCAGAAAATGTATGGTTTCCTCTATTCTCTAAGAAATATTGCAAAGTAACCAAAGTAATAAGTATGTACACTTAATGGCAGAGAGCCAGATATAAAAAGATTTCATGCCTGGTATATCCAGTGGCAGACCATGTTGGCTGCCTGTCCAATATCCAATATCCTCTTTGTCCTTCCTACATACATACCCTAATTTTGTTTAGGGTAGCCGTGTACCCAGTTAAAGAACTCTGCTTCCAGGCTCCTTTGTGGCTGGGATTTTGACATAGTTCTGGTCAATGAGACAAGCAGAAATCTAATGGGTAGGGCTTTTAGGAAACATATTGTTTCCCAGTTAAAATAAAAAGGGAGAAACTCAATAGACATGCATCTTTTGTCCTTTGTCTTTCTTCCTGCCTGAAATGTGGAGATGCTGCCCAGTGGTGCAACAAACATTTTGTGACCATGGAGCCACTCACGACAGGTGGCAGTAGAGAAAGGGAAAAGATGTCTGGTTTCCTAAGTAGTTGCATGAGCCCTGGACTTCCTTCTTTGGACTCCTTGTTACATGAAAACAAAAAGTGCTTTTTAAGCCACTGTAGTTTGGGTTTCTGGAACCACTGAATCCAGCCCTGACCCCCTGCAAATGGAGCAGGTGAGCCTGTGCCTCCCTGGTTCCCTGGTGAGAATTGATGAAGTCCATCCTTCTTCCAGATGAAGAGAGGAATATCATGGCAATTGGTCAGGAAGTCCCCTCTGCCTGTGAGGTGTGTTTCCAAAGCTTACCTGGCGTATGTGGCATATGTGGAGTGGATTTTAGGGAAACATCTGTCACGTCCACTACACTATTAAACAGGATTGTTGTAAAGATTGTGTGACATGGGACATAAAGGACTGGCGAGTAGCAAGCCCCCTAAACACCTTCCTTCCTCTCTTCTCTATCATGACTTTTTAAAAATTAAATATTTAAAAATATTGAGCTGTGAACAAAGCATGTTTCAGGTATATCAGAGAATCAGAGATGAGAAAGACACTCTTTGTTACTGGACACTGGCAGTGTTAACAAAATCACTGGTGTGAAGAGTCTTTGGAAAGCAATAAGAATTATAGCAATAAAGTGCCTGGAACAAAGTATCCCTCAAACATTTACTCACTTTTTGTTTTTTTTTTTAAAAAAAACATTTACTCACTTGATTTCAAATAGAAGGTATGGATAAGATTTGGCCACACCAGGTCAAACAGGATCCCAGTCATTGTGACTCTGTCAGGCTTAATCACTGAAATTTGCCAAGTCATGGTGATTAAGCTAAGTCATGGTGGTTAAGTCATCACAGACAGAATTAGAATGTGGGGAAAAGGTCAAGGGAGAGCATTTTCCCTTACTTTGCTCTGAGACAAAACCAAATTCAGTTCAGCCCTCCAGCCTTAGGGTTCTGAGAGCTCTGATCTAGCTAGCTGAGGGAACAATTCACTGTCAAATACAATCACAGAAGTAATAAGAGAATGCATCTTGTCAAATAATTCAGACAATACAGATGCCTACAGTGTAAGAAGCAAAAGTCCTTGTTCTCTGTTTGGGGAGGATTCCTTCTGACGTTTTTCTATGGCAACGCACTTTCAGAATAGACACTCATCTCCTCTTCCTTCTATACAACTTCCATTGCATTGGCCTGGTAAGATAATGCTTGGGAAATAATTATAAAACTGGGTAGTAATATTATTCTCATGATTGAAAGAGCCCCTTAATACATGTAAGACACTGCATTTCAGGAGAGGATGATTATGCCTCTTCCCACAGTACTAGGAGATACATTGGTGCAGCACCATCTGTGAGCCTTATCCTAGAGAAGAGCTTGGTACCTAGTATTTCTTGTCCTTATAACACTTCAGGGAAGCACTTGTTCTTATTATCTTCCTCAGAGCCTAAGGAAACTGAAGTTCTAAGAAGTAAAATAACTTAGACACAATCACATAGCTAGTCAGTCGCAGGGTTGAGATTTGAATCTGAGTTAACAAGCTCCAAAGCCCCATACTTTTCACTGTTCTGTCTTACTTTCCAGTACAGGCAAGACGGATTCCTCTAATAGGTAAGAGCAAATTTAGGAAAGGTCATACTTATGGGATATCTGTAAACTATGATTAGTAATGTTATTTTATTCTTTTTCCTTTTTAAAATATTTATTTATTTTGGCTGTGCCAGCTCTTAGTTGCAGCACGTGGGATCTTTTAGTTGCAGCATGTGGACTTCTCGGTTGTGGCATGCAGACTTCTTAGTTGCGGCATGCAAACTCTTAGCTGCGGCAGGCATGTGGGATCAGTTCCCTGACCGGGGTTTAAACCTGGGGCCCCTGCATTGGGAGAGCAGAGTCTTACTCACTGGACCACCAGGGAAGTCCCAAATAATGTTATTTTATTTTATTTATTTTTTAATTTTTTTAAATTTTTTGTGGCACGTGGGCCTCTCACTGCTGTGGCCTCTCCCGCTGCAGAGCACAGGCTCCGGACGCGCAGGCTCAGCGGCCATGGCTCACAGGCCCAGCTGCCCCACAGCATGTGGGATCTTCCCGAACCAGGGCACGAACCCACGTCCCCTGCATCGGCAGGCGGACTCTCAACCACTGCGCCACCAGGGAAGCCCAATAATGTTATTTGAGACGTGCAAATATGTTACCAAACTCAGGTTCGGCTGCTTGCCGATCAAAAGCCAATACTCAAGAGGCAACTGTTGGTAGAAAGGAAAGTTGCTTTAATTAGAAAACTGGGCAATCTGGGGAGAAGGTGGGCTCATGTCCCAAAACCAACTCTGAAGATTCTGCTTGGCCATGAAAGTGTCTAAAGGGAAAAAGGGAAGTAATCTCAGTCACTGAGACAGGGGATCAGACTCATAGCCATCTCCCACTGCATGCAGGCTTGTTGCCTCCTTGTGATCTCTCTTTTTATGCTATCTTGTTCACACAGTTTGTTTGTGAGATTACTGAAGGTAAAGCTGGGGAAGAGAGCTGGTCATCTGTTAATTACTTATTATTCACTTCTACTTCTTTGATCTATGGAAAGAAAGTTTGGCAAGGTATAATGTGATCAAAAGATTTGAAAGGTGTGCTTGGGCTGGAGATGAGTAGAGCATGGGGTGACTGGTTAAAGGTTAGCTACAATATAGTTTTGCTAAAGAGACAAGACAAAAGGGGCCTCCTGCAGGGAGCTCTTTCCTGCCAAAAGCTGCTTACAAATCCCCACTTGTCAGAACATGATTCCATTTCTACAGGATTATGGGCAAAGGTCCGTCTTCTGTAACTTCTTCATGCTGACATAGGGCACTGTATTCTTAGAGTGGAAAATGTTGACGTGGGTCCGTAGCATCCCTTTGCTGACAATTTTAGTTGCCCGCTTACATATATGGGCAGAACAAGCCACAATTACTTTGATGCCCACAAAGATATAGATTATTATGAGCAGTAGTGTTAATCCCATTCTCTTAAGGCCAGTTCTTGGAATTGTGCTAGCCATACATTCAGTACTGCTCAAGATGGAACAGCTTATGTCATGGCTGCAGTCTGGTCATCATGCAGTTAGCTTTTCCCCTCCGGTGGCAGTTATAGTATCTGTAAAATGACTCCGGAATGTGCACCAGACACTGAAGAATTCTGTGATTCTATTGTCCTCATCATTAACTGTTTTTGAGCCTGCTCATTTAGGACTCAGGGAGGCCTGGGAGATTTCAGCTTTTCTACAAACAAGAGGCAGGGGACACAGAGGGGCCTTTGTACTTGGGAGGGTCCCTGCAGGGTTCTGCTCGCTTCCAAAGACACTGAACATCTTGGAATGTCACTCTCTCATCCTGGCTTCCCCTCTTAGTCCCTCTGCATTCCTCCTATCCACTTGGCTAGGGTCTGATGCAATTCTATGGCAGTCTTCTTTCTGCCTCATGATGGCAGGTGCTGGGGCTGGGGCAGAGAAAATAAAAGATGAACCTGAAACATCATTTTGTACAAGTAAGAAAGTATGTAAAATATGATGGGGACACAAAAGGATAGGGGTCATGTCAAAAGGACATAGAAACCCTCTTAAAGGAGTTGCAATAGGCCAAATCTAAGACAAGTTGAACATCAAAACAAATTCAAAGAATGACTAAACAACAGGGTCCTACTGTATAGCACAGGGAACTATAGTCAATATCCTGTGATAAACCATAATGGAAAAGAACATTAAAAAAGAATGTATGTGTATAACTGAGTCACTTTGCTGTACAGCTGAGGTTGGCACAACTTTGTAAATCAACTATATGTTAATTTAAAAAATAAATAAAAATTAAAAACCCCACAAACGTTATTATGGGCAAAAAAAAGTATATCCTCCCCCCAAATTTAAAATTAACATATTAGCACCCATATGATTAACAATAACAATTATATGTTAATGTAATTAACATATTTTATCACCCATAAAATAAGTTACCATGAGTTCATAAATGTAGAGATAAGGAAAAGATCTTCCTTACAATAGAATACCAACTAATAAATGTGGGTGGAAAGATGGAATTAGAATGTCACCATTTTGCAACCACTATTAATAATTGATTCAGGCAAAAATCATGGAAGCTAGATAAGCAAGTGAAAGTTTGAGGAGGAATAGAATAAGTCTAAAAGTATCTCTTCACAAGTTATTTATTAAAGGGGAAAAGGTCACTTTACAGTAGAATAACAGGACAGATAACGGTTCAAAGTCAACATCAGTGTTGAGGCAAATGGACATTATCTGTGCTTTCTGTTGTGTGTCGAGCACACAACATCATTTCTGTGGTATCCTGATAGAAATGCGTAACATGGATTTCATTATGAGGAAATATCAGACCAACTCCAATTGTAGGACCTCCTATAAAATAACTAGCTGGTAATCTTCAAAAGTGTCCAGGTTGAAGTCAAGGGAAAACTGAGGAATTGATTTTCTGGATTATAGGAGACTAAAGAGACATGAAAATTAAATGCAGTGCAGGAAACTGGATTGGGCTGGGGGCAAAAGGATAGCTATAAAGGGCATGATTGAAACAACTGTGAAATTTGAATATGCCCTACAATTTAGATCAAGAGTTGGCAAAGTACATATGGCCCTCTGGTCAAATCCAGCCTACTGTTTTTGCTTCTTTGGCTGCACTGTGAAGCATGCGGGATCTTAGTTCCCTGACCAGGGATTGAACCCGTGCCCCCTGCAGTGGAAGCGGGGAGTCTTAACAACTGGACCACCAGGGAAGTCCCCCAGCCTACTATTTTTGTATGGTTTGCAAGCTAAGAATGTTTTTTACATTTTAAAAATTTGCTGTGAAAAATGTAACAAAATTTACTATTCTAACAATTTTTAAGTGTATAGTTCACATTACTGTGTAACAGATCTCTAGGACTTTTTCATCTTGGAAAACTGAAACTCTGTACCCACTGAACAACTCCCCATTCCCCTCTCCCCCACCCCCAAACCCTGGCATCCACAATTCTATTGTCTATTTCTATGAGTTTGACTGCTTGAGATGGCTTATACAAGTGACATCATACAGTATTTGTCTTTTTGTGACTAGCTTACTTCACTTAAGAGTAATGTTCTCAAGGTTTATCCATGTTGTATTATGTAACAGGATTTCTTTTTTTAAGGTTGAATAATATTTCATTGTATGTATTTAACACTTTTTTTTTAGTTTGTGTATTACTTTTTTTTTAGTTTTTTGAAATTTTATATTGGAGTATAGTTGATTTACAATGTTGTGTTAGTTTCAGGTGTACAGGAAAGTGATTCAGTTATACATATATATATATATATATATTTTTTTTTTCAGATTCTTTTCCCATATAGGTTATTACAGAGTATTGAGTAGAGTTCCTTGTGCCGTATAGTAGGTCCTTGTTGATTATCTATTTTATATATAGTAGTGTGCATATGTTAATCCCAACCTCCTAATTTATCCCTCCTCCCACCCCACCATTCCCCTTTGGTAACCATAAGTTTGTCTTCTGTGAGTCTGTTTCTGTTTTGTAAATAAGTTCACTTGTATCATTTTTTTTAGATTCCACATGTAAGTGATATCATATATTTGTCTTTCTCTGTCTGACTTCACTTAGTATGATAATCTCTAGGTCCATCCATGTTGCTGCAAATGGCATTATTTCATTCTTTTTTGTGGCTGAGTAACATTCTATTGTATATATGAACCACATCTTCTTTATCCATTCATCTGTCAATGGACCTTTAGGTTGCTTCCATGTCTTGGCTATTGTAAATAGTGGTGCGATGAACATTGGGGTGCATGAATCTTTTCAAATTATTGTGTTCTCTGGATATATGCCCAGGAGTGGGACTACTGGATCATATGGTAGCTCTATTTTTAGTTTTTTAAGGAACCTCCATACTGTTCTCCATAGTGGCTGCACCAATTTACATTCCTACCAACAGTGTAGGAGGGTTCCTTTAAGGCAGTTTTAACCGCCAAGGATTAGAACACTCCCCAGAAGAAAACACAGACAAATGGATAAAGAGATTCAAGAGGGAAGTGTGAGAGCAACAGGACGACAGCAAACCTGTTTCAAATTTTCATTCAAATAACTAGAAAATACAGATTATAGACTGTTACTATTATATAGATTACTACAGATCACCTTTCAGTGGGACCCTTTGATGTATGCACCTGAAACACAGGAAAACTTATTTCCCAGAGTAGATATAAGGAAGGAAGGAAGGAAGGAAGGGAGAAGGGAGGTAGAGAGGGATGGAAGGAAGGAGGGATGGAAGAAAGGAGTCAAAAAGAGGAAGGAAAAAAGAAAAGAAATTCCCCCAAATTTTGGAAGGCAAGGAGGCAGGATTCAGAGACATTTCAAATCTGCCCTAGCTTCTCATTATCATAGAATAAAATCTGTCCCAAAGCTTTTTAAATTTGTTTAAACCAAAAGAACTTTGGGTGAAGGCAAATTATTTTTAGACTGCTCTTGTTATTCAGGTTGAAGTTACTAATGATACAGAACTCATAAATTATACAGTAACAATTTGTTTTCTTATTATAACATTAAAAATAACATAAACCAGTGCAGTATTTTTGTGAATTTGTTGAATGAAAGAAAGATAATTTAAATTGGGAGCCTCCATGCAGTTCTAGTCAAGTTCGAGCAGAAACTCTCTGTATCAGTCTCTGACATGGCAATTTTCTAGGAAAGAAATTCATTTAGGGAATCAATCAGGAATTCATTCGTTATTGTTTGGTTAATATTAACTAAAGATTTAAAAAAAAATCACCCTTGTCTTCTTCATTTGCTTATTTTAAGTGGTGAGTATATGAAAACAATGTTTACTTTTCTTATTGAAGACTGTGCAGAAAGACCCACAGGTATTTGTCTCTGGGTGGGAAGAGCAGAAGATCTGGATCTGAAGGCTGGCCTGGCCTCTTAACTGCTTTGTACCTTTGGGTAAGTCACATCTCTTCTCAGGATCATACATACATATTCATACCCCTGACAGAGTTGTGACACAAGGTACATGGAAACAATCTCCAACTTCAAAGGGCTGTATAAATAATTGTTTATAATTATTAATATAGGGACCAAATTGCTTTGTGATAGGAATAAGCGTCAAAAACACCCACTTTGGGGACTTCCCTGGTGGTGCAGTGGTTAAGAATCTGTCTGCCAATGCAGGGGACATGGGTTCGAGCCCTGGTCTGGGAAGACCCCACATGCTGCGGAGCAACTAAGTCCGTGCGCCACAACCACTGAGCCTGCGCTCTAGAGCCCGTGAGCCACAACTACTGAGCCTATGTGCCACAACTACTGAAGCCTGTGTGCCTAGAGCCCGTGCTTCGCAACAAGAGAAGCCACGGCAATGAGAAGCCCACGCACCACAATGAAGAGTAGCCCCCGCTTGCTGCAACTAGAGAAAGACCGCGTGCAGCAACGAAGACCCAACACAGCCAAAAATAAATAAATACATTTATTAAAAAAATAAAAAGACAACAAAAAACACCCACTTTCAAGGAGAGGCAGGAAGAGCTGACCCTATTTGGATTTTCTCCATTTGCCTTCCAGATCCACTCTCCACCCTGCTTCTCACAAATCCAGCCCCCTTCCCTAAGCTTCTGCTTGGTTTGGGCCGGTCTGGTGTTGATTCTCCCTATAGGTTACTTCGGACTGGCTGTGTCCTTCTAACAAAAGCCACAGCTCCTTCAGGCAGCCCCTGGCACACCTCCCCCCCCTGACCCCTTTGGGCCCAAGGGGTCTTCCCAGGCCCTGTTGGTTTCCTTTTTCCCTGCACACTGCCCTTTGGGTGGGTGTGCCATCTGACTTCTGCTAGGAGGAGGCTGCTCAGTCTAATTAACTTGTGTAATTATTGTAAAAAATATGAAAGTACATTGACTTTGAAAGAAAAAATAAGTAAAAACAGGTAGTTTAGACAAATGTGTGCTCGGCCCCGGGCGTCCCCGGGAGTCCCGACCAGCAGGACAAATCCTTGTGAGTCCGAGGAGGAACCTGTAGGGGTTGAAAAGAGAAGAAGGGGCAGGAGACGCGAAAGAATGGAGGCAAGACAAAATCCTGATCAAGCCTCAAACTTTTATTGCTGCAGTAGCTGTATTTATACAGTACAGAGAAAGGGGGGCGGGATCCAGAATAAGGGAAGTATTTGGCAAATTATCATTGGTGCTGCGTGCGCGGGCTTTCGTTGGAAGCGCGGGCTTTCGTTTTTAGGCGCGGGCTTTTATCTCATTAAGCAGGAAGAGAAGCAGGATGTCGGCCATCTTCTAATGGCGAAAACTTCTTGGCTCCCAACACAAATGGTTTAAATTAACGAAACTGGGAAAAGGAACCCTTCCCAAAGATATATGGATGCAAATGACACCTTGCCACATTACCATTGTGGGGAAATATGCACACCACATTTCTCAATCCAGTAAAGAAAGCTCTGAACTGTAAACAAACAAGCAAACAAAAACCCAGAGTCATCACCCTGCAAACTTCTTTTTTACCTTGCATACTTTTAGTGCCAAAATAAATGAACCTTGAATTTTTCCTGTAAGTTATATACTTACTCCCTGACATAAATCCATCCGTAGCATTTTCAATGCTGACCTTTTGCAGATTTGCAACATTCGGGGCTATCACAATCATGTGAGAAAATATATTTTTCCACTAAGAACATACTGAGTGTAAACTTGGGAATGTTGGCAATCTTGTGATTTTCTTTTCATTTAAATACATGTTGTGTTTGCTAATATAGTGAGCCAGTCCTTTCAAAGCCTGTACTTTCTTTAAACATTTTTATTGCAAACAATCTATGCTTTTTTCCTTTTTGATTCTGTCTTCCTTACACAGTAAGAACTCCAAATCCTATGTTTTAAATAAAAGGAAATAAAATTCTTGGCTTTATTAGGTAAGCATAAATAGAGAGAAGAGTAAAATGTTTTGTTAAATAGTGAATGGAATTAAAAAGGTGATGCTTATCTTTTAAATTAATGATTCTTAAGGTTTGGTGTCTATCAGAATAATCTTTGGGACTTGTTAAAAATAAACATCATGCCCTTTCCATGACTGTCTAGCATTCTGTATCATTATAAAATTCAGTGTTCTCATCTGTGAAATGAGGATAACCTCACAGAGTTATTGTGAGGATTAAGTGGGATAATGTATATAAAGCACCAAAGCACTTAGAACTGCTCTTAATGCACAGTAAGCTATAGGAGTGTAGCTACTATTATTTTTGTTGGGAGACAATTCTCCATGTTTCTGCATGTCCTGGGAACAGAGGCACTGACCACCTTTGTTCTGGACTATTTTCTCCAAGATGTTTGTATAGCAAACAGCCTTGGAAGATACAGGGTCTCCCTCCAGAGCAGGGGGCAGTTTTGTTTTCTTTCTAGTGTAATAATGTCTCCCTTTGGTGGAAATGTCTATTATCAAGATTTGGGCTCCCTGAGCTCAGAGCTCCTCAGCTGTGATGCAAATCCTCGGCAAGCACGGCATTCACATGGGCCCCTCTGTCTTTCCCCTGTGAACTTAGGGGTGGCAAGAGGAAACCAACATGAACATGAACCTCATGCTGCTTGCTGTGCCGTAAGTAATAAAGTCCTTTGTCTCTGACCCAGGAGTTTTGAGTCTTCTACCAGCATCTGTGTGGCAGGCAAAAGGAAGGTTAAAAATCTCAGCCCCTTCACAGTTCTTGACAATTACAGGGTTCAGAAGCATGCAGTCATGTTTAAAGAAGTGCAATTTGTCAACCAAAAGTAATTTAATTAAAGTAATTAAAAAGTAATTTCAGGGAATTCCCTGGTGGTCCAGTAGTTAGGACTCTGTGCTTTCATTGCCAAGGGCCCGGGTTCCATCCCTGGTCAGGGAACTAAGACCCCATGAGCCACGTGGCCAAAAGAAAAAGTAATTTCATTTTTCACTCCCATCTCTAAATGAATATTTGAAAGGATCCAATTCATAGTTTTCTTATTGCACAACCTCGGTACCATCCAGCCGCTCCCACATGCAACCATGGTCCCTGTCTTATCTTCTGGTTTAAAGGGTACTATTAATGACCTTTGGAATCTAAATCCACCTGGCCATTATTCAAAACCACTAATCAGTGGCCAAATGGTAGAGCTGCAGAAGGTTTGAAGAGAATTTGCATTTCTGAACTTCCCCCAGGATCTCAGTTGACCCCTTCCTCACCGTTCCAGCATACAATGCACAATTCCCAGTGTCTTCCTCCAAAACACCTTATTTCATAGCAACTATAGTTTTGCCCCTGTTACTTCCTCAACCCACTCAGCACCACTGACATCTTGATGACTGACTCATTCCTAAGAGAATATAGGCCACCAAGAAGGGAGACCCTCTGGAGGGGCAAACACTATTAGAAGAATGATGACTGGTACTAGCTCCAGAGAGAAAATCCAAGTGGTGGACACTGCCTGGTTCTCCCACCGCAATTTACACATGAGCAAGTCTAAAGCTGGAGGACAGCTACTTGGGTTCTTTCAAAGGATGCAAGTCATCAGGCCAAGGCCCTTTGGACCCAGTGTATCTACTCTGTCTTTTACCATTCTTTGGCATGCCAAATTCAATGAGGGCACACAACAGATAACAAGAGAATGTTATTCAAGAGAAGCTGGACTCATGGTAAATCCCAGCACACAGAGGAATGGTTGTGGGAATGGGTCACCATTAAGAGTACTGGAGCCTTGGGCTTCCCTGGTGGCGCAGTGGTTGAGAGTCTGCCTGCCGATGCAGGGGACACAGGTTCGTGTCCCGGTCTGGGAAGATCCCATATGCCGCGGAGCGGCTGGGCCCATGAGCCATGGCCGCTGAGCCTGTGCGTCTGGAGCCTGTGCTCCTCAACGGGAGAGGCCACAGCAGTGAGAGGCCCACGTACCGCAAAAAAAAAAAAAAATTATCTATTGAATGCTAAGGCATTATGGCCTTAGTGTTTATTTACAGACAAGTTTTGAGAGCAGTTTTAGGTTCACAACAAAATTGAGGGGGGGAAGGTACAGCGAGTTCCCATACACCCCTTTCCCCCACATGCACAGCCTCCCTCATTATCAACATCCCCTCACCAGAGTGGGACATTTGTTACAACTGATGAATCTACACTGACACAACCCGAAATCACCCAAAGTCCATAGTTTACACTAGGGCTCATTCATTCCTGTATAACATTCTATTTGTTTGGACAAATGTATAATGACATGTATCCATCATTATAATATCATACAGAGTATTTTCACTGCCCTAAAAATCCTCTGTTCTTTGTCTATTCATCCCTCCCTCTCCCAACCCTTGACAACCACTGATTTTTTTTTTGCTGTCTCCATAGTTTTGCCTTTTCCAGAATGTCATATAGTTGGAATCATACAGTATGCAGCCTTTGCAAATTGGTTTCTTTCACTCAGTAATATGCATTTAAGCTTCCTTCATGTCTTTTCATGGCTTGATAGCTCACTTCTTTTTAACCCTGAATATTATTCCATCACCTGGATGTACCACATTTATCCATTCACTTACTGAAGGACAAACTTAGTGCTTCCAAGTTTTGGCAGTTATGAATAAAGCTGCTATAAGCATCCACATGCAAGTTTTTGTGTGGACACATTTTGAACTCCTCTGGGTAATACCAGGGAGTGCAACTGCTGGACTGTAAGGTAAGAGTATGTTTAGTTTTATAAGAAAATGCCAAGCTGCCTTCCAGAGTGACTGCACCTTTTCGTGCTTCCGCCAGCAGTGAGCGAGAGCTCCCACTGCTGCACACGCCCCTCAGCGTTTGGTGTTGTCGGTGCTCCGGATTTTAGCCATTCTAGTAGGTGTGTAGTGGTATCTCGTTGTTTCAATTTGCATTTCGCTGATGACATATGATGTGGAACATCTTTTCATATGTTTATTTGCCACCTGTATATCTTCCTTGTTGAGGTGTCTCTTAAGCTTTTTGGCCCATCTTTTAATCAGGTCTTTCATTTTCTCATTGTTGAGTTTTAAGAGTTCTCTGTATATTTTGGCTAACAGTTCTTTATCAGATGCGTCTTTTGCAAATATTTTCTCCCAGTTTGTGGCTTGTCTTCTCATTCTCTCAACACTGTCTTTCACAAAGCAGAAGTTTTAAAATTTTAATGAAGTCCAACTTATCAATCATGTCTTTCATGGATTGTGCTTTTGGTGTTGTATTGGTAAAGTCACCAACATACTCAAGTTGAGATAGCTTTTGAATCTGTGATTTTATTTTTAAATTATATATGCATTGAGCATTTTTCTTCTTCATTTGGAAAAGAAAGATTTTGAGACTTCCTGCAATGTGTGTGAATTAGTTGCGAGTGCACTTGCAAATCTGCAAATGTTACTGTTAATAGAGACTTCTATTTTGGAGTAAGTATGTGTGCTTAGTCTGTGACAAGTTAACGTCAAATGAAATAAAATTAAGTTTATGGAAGTTTCAAGTCCATATTGATACTAGAAAATTAATTGTATTCCATATGACTTTCCAATACTGTTTATCAAAACTTAGAAATGCTGTAGAGGTCAATCTCAGTTACCAGAATCCAAAATTCAGCTGTCATCAAGTTGCTAATCATGAACTCTGTTTTAGGCTATAAGTCTTCTAACTCATTGAGGTCATTTGACTAGAGATTGTCTGTGAGGAAATCACTGTTTACTATGCTATCATTTCTCCTTTTATAAAGAAATCCAAGGAAGAGATAAATAAGGAATAGAATGTATAGGTTACATCTCAAAATCCCGTGTTTGCTCATCTAATCTTGAAATTTGGACTAAAATAGAGCCAAAGGCCAGAGATTAGATAATAAGGATGTTTTGGTTTCAGACGTTATTGCTTAAATAATTTAATATTGGTCAACACAACCCTAACTGTGTTAGGGTTTTGTTGATTTATTGAATGTGTTTTTACCTAAGCAGTTGAGCCACAGGAGGTAATAGCTCTTAAACCCCATTCCCCGGGTTCTAGTATGAAATGAACCAATGATTGACAAGCCTCCCTGCTTCTTCTAGTAGAGCCTTGGGAAAGAAAGTCAGGAAAGAAGAAGTTCTGCTCTGTGGACAACGGTTGTGGGGAAAGGGACTTCCCTGGAGGCGCAGTGGTTAAGACTCCGCACTCCCAATGCAGGGGGCCTGGGTTCGATCCCTGGTCAGGGAACTGGATCCCACATGCATGCTGCAACTAAGAGTTCACATGCCACAACTAAGGAGCCCTCAAGACACAACTAAGGAGCCGGCAAGCCACAACTAAGGAGCCCGTGAGCCACAAGGAAGGAGCCCATCTGCTGCAACTAAGACCCAGCACAACCAAATTTAAAAAAAAAAGGGTTGTGGGGAAAACATGACAAATGGGATAGCCCTGTGGTTGCAGTTAGTAGTACATCCATTCCTATTGGATCAAGATGTAGGGCTTTTTACAAATACTGTTGGATTCAATTAGCTGTCATTATTTTCTTGTTTTACCCTTATCTGGTTTTGGAATCTACATTACACTAACTTCATAAAATGAGTAGGCAGGTTTTGAAAGTTGTCTATTTTTTTTGTAACAATTTGTTCTTTTCAGGAGAACAGTCTGATGACTTTTTCAGTCATCAACAGTCTGATGACAGTCTGATGACTTTTTCAGTTTCCTTAATGTTTATACAAGCACCACTTTTGGCATTTTATATATTTCTAGGAACTTTTGCATCCCATCCATGTTTTCAACTTACTATCTATTTGGTGGTTTTCCTAATATTTTATTCTAGATTCTGTTTCATGGAGTTTTCTACAATGAGAGAGATGAAATGAAACCTGAGCAGGTCAGCACTTTTCAAACACATCGTCCACCTCTCTGAGTAGGGTAATTCTGTCCAGGATGTAGCACCCCCATGACTAGTCTATCATCTGACTCTTACCAGGCCTGGCCCTTCTGTGGTCCTCCCTGGTTGCCATCTAGTTTGTCTTACCTTCTCTCAGAGTTCTAACCCCAGCTTAGGCATCCTCCTTGATGATGCCTCATGGTTAATAACCAAAAGGGGTAAAAGAGAACTCTAAGGGGTATAGAGGAAAGAAGTAGTAAATGCGTGCTTTATAGGTACAGGATTTCCTTCTGGAGTGATGAAAGTTTCTGAAACTAGATTGTGGTGATGGTTGCACCACTTTGTGAAAGTACTTCATGCCTCTAGATTGTACACTCACTTTAAAATGGTATGCCTGAAACTAATATAATACTGCATGTCAATTACACATCAGCATAAATACATACATACATACACTGGTTCAGATGGTAAATTTTGTTATGTATATTTTTCTACAATAAAAAAAATAATCTCAGACTTGGGGCAAGAGCCTCCTCTGCATTTCTTAGTTCCCTATTTATTTCCATTTCCCTCAGTCGCAGGGGTAGTGGCTACCCTTTGTATTTACTATTTTTAAAATTTTCTGTTATGTGTAAACATAAAATCTACCACCTTAGCCATTTTAAAGTGTACACACACTTTTGTTTCACAGTTCTAGAGATTATAAGTCTGAAATCAAGGTGTTGGCAGGGTTGGGTCCTCTTGGGACCTCTGAGGGAGAATCTCTTCCACGCTTCTCTCCTAGGGTTTAGTGGTTGCTGGCAATCCTCGGTGCTCCCTGCCTTGTGGGAGCATAACTCCAATTTCTGCTTCTGGCTTCACATGGTTGTCTTCCCTGTGCGCACGTCTCTGTTTTCTCCTCTTATCAGGTCGCTGGATTCAGTGACTTCATTTTAACTGATTACATCTGCAAAGACCCTGTTTCCAAATAAAGTCATATTCACTGGTACCAGAGGTTAGGACTTGAACATATCTTTTTGGGGAGACACAATTCGACCCACAACAGGAGTCATCATCAATGTGGTGGCAAAGAAAACTGATGCCACACAGAGAAATCTGCACATAGACCTGTTTACTTGAGGAAAAAAAAAAGTCCCCGTTTCCTTTTCCAGCCTTGCAGTGTGCTTCAAGCACCCTCTACTGGCAGAGTTTAACATCCAGCCAGCTGGCAACAGGCAAACGCAGTCTGCAGAGTGCTGCTGTTCCCTGGGGCAAGGGATGATGGGCTTTGCAGCTCAGAGACAATAAATTCATAACAGCCACAGACTAAAGTTCTGTCTGCTTTGAAGTGAGCCTTCCCTACGTTAGTTTTAGCTTGACTACGGAGCTCTAAATCGGCTCTGGGACTAAAACCTGGGAAGGGAAGAGTCCAAAGAGAGGAGATGCTTAGGCTAGGTCTGGTGGGTTATAGGAGGTTGGAAGACCTTGAAGTGGGAAAGGGATGATATTTTACGGAGAGGGACCAGTATGGGCAGAAGCAAAGCATGGGAGACCCTACGTTGTTATGGAATTCTGAAAGCCACGTTAAGGTATTTGAACTCTAATCTGAGGGTGAAGTTGGGTAAGAGTAACATGACCAAATTTGTAATGTAGAAAATTTCCTTTATCTCCAGGCAGCATGGGAACTCCTTCTGTTTGGGAAGGAGAGCCCTGAACAGGCAGCAATGAGCTTCTATAGGAGGAGTGTGCACAAAGGAAGTGGACTGGGAAACCTGCATAGCTGAAGAACCTCATGGGAGACAAGGTTCAATGAGAATCGTCAAATGTTTCAAGTATGGAAACAACATGATCTGATGTGGAGATGGCTGGCATCTCAAAACACAACACGTATCAATGAATGCATCATCTTACACTGTAAGTTTGTGTTCCTTATTTCAGGAATGGCACCTGATTTCCTAATCTAGAAACCTTAGCGTCATCAGGACTCAGTGCTCTCCTTCACTCCTCCACAACCAATGATTAAATACTACCCATTTTGCTTCATAAATGTGTCTCAACTTTTCTCCATTCTCAATGCTACTACCTTGAAACACGCCTGTAGCATCTCTTACTTGGACTCTTATAACTGTCTCATACGGTCTTCCTGATATCTCCCAGCTCGTTTTCTCAGGCAGGGTAATTGTTCTGAAATGCAAATCTTAAGGTGTCACTTTATTACTTAAAAACTCTACGCTGGCTCTCCATTGCTCTTAGGATAAATAGCAATTTCTTCAACATGGAACAAAATGACCCCTCATAATCTGGCTTTTTCCAGTTTCATCCCCTCCACTCCTCATCCCCCAGCCCCACCCCCAGCCCAGCCATATGGATTGTCTTTTTTTTTTTTTTTTTTTGCTGTACGTGGGCCTCTCACTGTTGTGGCCTCTCCCGTTGCGGAGCACAGGCTCCGGACGCGCAGGCCCAGTGGCCATGGCTCACGGGCCCAGCCGCTCTGCGGCACGTGGGATCTTCCCAGACCGGGGCACAAACCGTGTCCCCTGCATCGGCAGGTGGACTCTCAACCACTGCGCCACCAGGGAAGCCCCATACTATAGTTTTAACTTTATTTTGTTCCATTTTCTTAAAAGAATTTATTATTTCTTAAAGTTTATTTGCTTGTTTATTGTCTGTCATCCTCCACCAGAATATATGCTCCTTGAGATTAAGAACCTTGTCTACCTTGCTCACCACTATGTCCTCAGAGCCTACAACAGTGTCTAGTTCATAGTAAAGACTCAAGAAATATTTACTGAGTGAATGATAGAAAACAACTTTTTTGAGGTAAAGTTCTTCATGTTGCTATAGAGTCCCATGCAATATTTTGGACATAATATACTAAAAAAATGTTTATCTGAAATTCAGATTTAACTGAGCGACCTGCATCTTTTCTGGCAGCCGTACCCCCAGAACACATTTGAGAATACGTGGATACATTTTTGATTGTCACGACTGAGGTGGTGGTACTACTGGCATCTAGTGTGTAGAGGCCAGAGATGCTGTTAAACATCGTACAATGCATAGGACAGTCCCTACAAGGAAAGGAATTATCCAGGCCAAATGTCAATAATGCGGAGGCTAAGAAACCCGGAACTAGATGGCCATGAACTTTAAGGCAGAGAGCGCCTAGAATCTCTAAGTTAAATTTCCTTTTGGAAAGGGAGAATGGAGTTAGTGAGACGGAGTCGGGGCTGAGACCCAGCTTTAAAACCCAGGGCACACATCTTGAGGCTGATAACCAGAGGGCAAGAGGGCCAGACTACCAACCAATGGCAGCAAACGAAGTCATGATGCCTAAAAGACTGCCTGGGAAGGGCACTGTGGACAGTAAAGCACTCTGCATACACTGGTTAAGTGCACCTCAGACACAGAGACATCCTTTAGGTCCGTCCACCTGAGGACAAATCCTCTGGCCGCTGGGACTAGGAACGCGTTCACAGACATAGCGGAAGCAGCCGAGCGGCTGAGGCGTCCCGCTGCTTCCCCTAGCAACGGTCGTGACGGAAGTGGCTGAAGCAGCCGCGCCCTGTGCGCCTGCGTGGGAGGCGCCGCGTGCTGACGTGGATCTGGGTCCAGCAGCCCAGCCGGGCGCGCGGTGGAGTGCCGGGGTGCGGCTGGGCTAGTGGAGCCGTGGCCCAGCCGGGATGGCGACGCCGATCGCTCCGCGCCGGGGAGCCGGCGCTACCGGCCGGGGCTGGTTGGTGCTGCTGCCGCCCCTGCTGCTGGCGGTGCTGCTTGCCGCGGCCCGCGGCGGCCCTGGTGGAAGGGCTCTACTGCGGCACGCGGGACTGCTACGAGGTGCTGGGGGTGAGCCGCACGGCAGGCAAGGCGGAGATCGCGCGGGCTCTACCGCCAGCTGGCTCGGCGCTACCACCCCGACCGCTACCGGCCAGAGCCGGCGACGAGGGCCCCGGACGGACGCCGCAGAGCGCTGAGGCGGCCTTCCTGCGGTGGCCACCGCCTACGAGGACTCTTAAGGTAGCCTGGGGGCGCGGATGGGCTGCGAGGACCCGCTGGCGAAGGGAGCGGCGTGGCCCCTTCGGCCTCTGGCCCGTGGAGCGAGGCTCCCTGTGACTCCGGCGCCGGGCGCGACCACCGCCACCACCCTTAGGATGCTCGCGCTTCCCCACGTGAGAGAGCGCATACGGCCCACTGACAAAGATGGGAACCCCCTCGGTCTTGGAGGGCAGCCAGCCCCCTCCTTTTTGTTACAGTCTTTTTTATGCAAAGCTTTGGGTTTCTTACGATTTAGTGAAAATGTTTTAATAACGTGCAGCTCACTCTCGGAAAGCAGGGTGATTATTATTACCAAGATCTGTGATAGAACACAGGAAAGGGCTCCAGTGACAGTGAGATCGCCCGAATTTGAGTTGACAGAAACTTGGTTTCTGGGGATGGTATTAATTGTGACATTTAGCTTGGGTTTAAGGATGTAGAAAAATACTAAGAACACCGGATGTTTGACTCCGGCTCTGAACACCCCTGTATGACCTTGGATAGTGACTTAATAGGTCAGAGTACCTGTTTCTTCGCAGACACAATTAAGGCCATGATGCCTGCTCCACGGGTTGTTATGAGGTTAAATGATGAATGAGTAACCCCCTATACAGGACCTGCAAATAGGTGCTTAATGACTTGGGTTTCAAGACTGAGAATTTCTAGTAGGAAATATTTGTGAGTATATGTGTAGTCATTTGCCAAAGGTTTTATTGAGTCTTGTGGGGATGGGGAGATTTAGCTTGATCCTGTTTTCTTCTACTGCTGGGAAAAGCAAACCATAAGAAATCACTAAGTACAAAACATATTTGGTGGAAGTGTTACTGCTTCAAGGGCCCCATCATGCTAATGCAACAGCAGTTGCAGTTGTAGGGTACTTTTTTCTAGCTTTTTCTTTTCTTTTTGAGGCAGAGTTTTCCATGTTGCTGTATCGTCTGCTTTTAGTGACTACTTTGAGTGGGTATGCTATAATTTAAGCATGGATTATTTTTCCAGGTTAGATTTCCAGAGCTGAAAACACTGAGTCAGGGAGTTAATGGCTTACTTTCCAGAGCAGTTTGGATAATATGGAGTCATAAAATTCACTAAATCCTCACCAGCATTGGTGAGATTGTAATTTTTATTGGCAGTTAACTGAGGAATGGGGGGTTTGGGAAAGTGCTGAGGCCAGAGGGCTTGGTTGCCTATTATTTGGGATAGGGAGTGATTGAGGGAAAGACCTTCAGAAAGATGGGAAAGAACTTCATTCAGGGCAGCCCCAGCATGTGAAGCTCCAGTCTGCTTTTCTGCAGTGAGGAAAGATAGTGGATCCAGACGGCCATCCAGAAGGCCTGCCACTGGTCCTCCAAAGCCCTCGTGGCACAAGAGGGAGCACTGGGCAGGTGGAGAACTTCCAGAAAAGAGGCAGCAGAAACAGTGGCAACTGTTCCCTTCTGCTGGGGGTTGGAGATGGGGAGATTTGGCATGAAAATGGTGAGCAATGATAGTAATACAGACTATAGAAAATCTGGCCGGGAGGAATCCCAGGACTCTAAATATTCTTGCCATTTTCTCGAAGAGACAAATTCAGAGGCTGATCTGGCTGTAATGGTTGCCTCTAAATGCTGCTACGAGTTTAGCACTGATTTGTCCAGCTAATAAAAAGCTCAATAAATAATGTGTCCACTCAAGAACAAGGAACTTTGAAGCAGTTAAAAACTAGTATGTCTGGAGAAAGTAACACTTACTCTTGATTGGGACAGGTTTGTGGTAGCTGCAAATGCCTCCAAACAGGAAACTAGAATTGTAGTTGCACTGATGGAGGGTGGGAGAGAGTGTTCTATAGCTTCCCCAACCCCACTCATTATTACTGCAGGAGAATGGAAATTATCTGTGAGAGAAAAGGGGTGTCTGGGCTTGGTTTGGACCCATGGAAATCAGACTTAGTTGGGCTCTATGAAAACTCCCATGTTAAATTTATAGAGATAGACAGGGGTTCCACTTCCAAGTGGAACACCTTCAGAAACTTTTTAAAAAACTTCATTGAAGATGCTCTCTCCTGGAATAAGGAAGAGGACTTTGACTTGCCATGTGTGGAAGAAGTTATTAAAAACAAACAGGGTGGTCTGATTTTATTGCTGTCATAATGGAGAATTGTGAGAAGGTTGCCGGAAGATATCATTTCTGGGTAGTGCAGAGATATGATAAACTGGGGTCATCCCCTTGAGGCAACAGGGATGCAACCACTGTTTTGCTTGGATTATATCCACAGACTGGAAAGAGGGCTTGTGAGGGATAAGAGGTCCACCTGGCCTTTACTACGAGCAGGTCAGATAGAATAGTGGGAGAAGCTGGTAAGTTCCAGTGGCTCTGGAATGAAGACGAGCCACAGAAGCCTACCTGAAATTCCATATATCATCTCATGGGGGCAGCAACTGCAGACCTGGGACCGCATTTCATTTCTATTTGCTCTTTTTGTTATACACTATATATTGCTCCATAAAGAATAGCAATAAACCCTGTGAGAGCTGAAAAGGAGGGAGGGCCTTGGGAAGACTGTGTCCTCCTTCACAGCCATGTTCAGTTATTGCTGGCATATGAAGGGAAAAGTTGATTCTATATTTGCTTTGTAGAATGCCCAGGTAGATTCCATCTCTGGAACAGTGTATCTAACAGAAATTGTTTCTTTTGTGAAATCTGAAATAAATTAGTTGTAAATTCATTGGAGCCAGGAGCTTTTTTCTCTCCCCATAATTTTTTGATAACCTTCTTAATTTCTTATTCTTGGTGTGTTCAAGTCTCTTAGCATTTTTAACATGTATGATATAAAAAGCTATATTATATCCTCATTATAATCTTACAATGGTGTTCCATCAAAACTTATAACAACCAAGCATCTCTGAATAACCAAAATGAGAATTATATTTTTTTTTTTTTTTTTTTTTTTTTTTTTTTGGCGCTATGCGGGCCTCTCACTGCTGCGGCCTCTCCCGTTGCGGAGCACAGGCTCCGGACGCGCAGGCTCAGCAGCCATGGGTCACGGGCCAGCCACTCCGCGGCATGTGGGATCTTCCCGGACTGGGGCACGAACCTGCGTCCCCTGCATCGGCAGGCGGACTCCCAACCACTGCGCCACCAGGGAAGCCCGAGAATTATATTTGTGTAAGATATAGTGGATTTATGACTCTGAAGTTGTCTTGGTTAAATAAATGCGCTTTGAGAGAGAGTTTTTTTTAGATGGAAATTGTTAAAAAATAAGGATACTGACATAATTTAAATGCAGTTGGTCAGACAAGGAGATATTATCACAGTTGGTCATTGTTTCATAGCAACAGAGATTCTACCTGTGAATAGAGAGATTGAGAAAAACCAGAAAAGAAGGATGGGTAATAATGGAAGGCAAAGGGACCTGTCAGATGCTTTTACCAAGTCATGCTTAGTTCATGTCTGAAATAACTTAAACCTCTAGATCTCAGCAGGACTTGAAACCATTATGATTTCAACACTGCTTTATATTGTTTCATAATATGAGTTAAGCGGTGAAATAACTATTTAGTGTATTTGACTACTGGGGATTCAGGGACACATGGACTTTGGAAGTTAAGTAAACAGACTCTCACTCGCTGTGTCAACATTGGATCTTTTTATGTGGATATAGCACTTATCACACTGCACTGTAAATCCTGAGTAGCCCTTCTCCCTCTCCACTAAACTTCATTTTTGCATGTATATCCATGGCACCTAGCACAGTGTCTGGCACATAGATAATGAATGCTTGTAAAATAAAAACTCCTATCTGGAGATAGATTCAGATAGGATGGAAATCGAAAGTGGATTTCTGGCGTTTTGACATTGTTATGTGAAGCCTACTTTGGCATTTTACCCCAAATTAATTGTAGTCTTAAAGAGTGGTACAGATAAAGTAGATTGGATGGGTATGAATGAAAAATTCCTGCATGAGAGAAAAATTATACTTCTGTTTTTAAGGAGAAATTATTTTCTCAGGGTTTTTGAGAACATTAATTATTTTTGATATAGATACAAACTGGATGAATTAGATAAAATGAGAAGGATGGCATAGAAATAAGCAGATGAGGAAACAGGTGGTAAGGACGCACTTAGAAAAAACTGCAATTGGTAGAAATGGTAGAGTTGACAGCATTTTGCAAGATCATGAGAGAAGAACATAGAAAAAGGTCTGGAGGTATTACTGGCGTGCAGGTTATCTGATAAATTGAACGGATGTGTAGAGAGAGCCTTGTGCTCCTCCAGCCTTGTCTTGGCAAGAAAGTCACAGGAACACATCAATTTCTTTTTGCCAGTCTGGTTGATGTAGCAGGGCTTTAGCACTTAAGAATGATTTGACAAAAAGGGGATTATGAACTTCCTGCCCTGTTATGGTTACTGTTTATTGTTCTCCCTTTGTATATTCGCTTAACCCTTTCTCTCACTGGTACTGACATAGGTGCTGGGGGAGGAGACCATAACAATGAAAAAGGCACAGTTCCTGCCTTTAAGCTTTTAATATAAGAAGGATACAGATACTTATTGTTTGGTTATTATTTATCTAAGTTATATAATAAAAACGTGTAGATTATATTGCAGCACTGAGAGAACACAATTATTTCTTCTCAGGGGATTGGAGAAGAATGCACTCTTTGATCTGGATCTAGAACAATCCCCAAGGATTGTGGAGGGACATTTCTGATAGAGAAAAGTCTTGATCCACGAAAACATAGAGTCATGAGTGTGCAAGGCTGGTTCCAGGAATGAGATATAGGATCACTTCTATTATGCTTTTCCCTGGAACTCTTCGTTCTGGAGGAAAAAAATTAACTGCACTTATTGCTATTACTATTTTTCTTTTCCAGCATCGATCCAGATTTTAATCATTCATTCATAATAATTGGGTATTCATAAAACTAATAGAAATGACGTAAATTTCTATCACAGTTGTGAGGCTGATACACAGCCAAGTTAAGTCAGCTTGATGGCAGATAATTTTCATTTCATGTGCCAACTGTAACTGGTCTCGACTCCATGTAACACTTGTAAATTTGGGGGCCTTGTCTGGGTTTAGTGGAAAAGATGACATGTTAAACTGTTCTCCCATGGGCCCAGAAGAAGGGTGTGGTACCTTATGTGCCACATGTGCTATTTCTGCTATGAACCCATAAGTGTTTTTCATTTTTTACTCATCCCTTAAAATTTCACCTGTTATTCCCTACTTATGGCCAAGGTTGATTATACCTAGTGCTTTGTTTAAATCTAGTGCTGTGACTACCTGACACATGATGGTATCAACAACCCATCAGAGCTTTTTTGAGTAACACAAAAACGACTGAGTTGATATAATTCTAGCCAGAAACTAAGCACTTGACGTTTTAATTTTGCTTGTGCGAATTTATCATGGGTAAAAAGAATATTCTGAGATAGTCACAGCACAAAGACCCTTACTGTATTTTTAGAGACTGTAGGGGATCTACTGTTTCTAGGTTAGAAGCCAGTCAGGTGCATGGTAGGGAGAATGTTTCAGGAGACTGGAAATAGTTTGGGATCGACCCTTTAAGCTGTGTTCAGGCATGTGAACCTGATGTATTGAAGAGTTACCACAGGTTTTAAAGTGCATAAGTAACACAATCTGATGTCTGTTTCAGAAAGAAAGTTCTGGGAACGATATGGAAGATGGGTTGGGGGAAGGCAGGAAGGTATTCTTGGCTGAACTCATTTTATTTCCATCTTAGTCTTCTGGAATCTCATCATTCCTCTTTGGTAACTTAAGAATCTCTTATTTGGTTCATTTCTCATTCCTTAATTTTGCTTCTTTTAAAGCTATGGTCACATTTTTCTTCTTTCCTCATTGTTGGCTATCCTTACTTCCTCGTCCCCCTTTCATTTAAACTGTCATAGACTGACATGTGCATCAGCACACGTTCTGGAGCTGTTCTTCCTAAGATGAACAGTGATGCTCTAAGCATCAGATCAGAGGGCTGCTCTTCCTTTTGGAACTATTTGTGGCATTTGATGTTGACTACGTAGTTCTTTAAGCTGTTCTCCCTTGACTCCCTTCATGTAATTCTCTCCCCTTTCTCCAAGCTTTCTAGCCATTTCTTTTAGTCTGTATTTCTTTTCCTCTGCCTTCACTGTAAACATTGCATTTCTTTAGAGTCCTGTCCTTTGGGTACTCTTCTTTTTATTTTCTAAGCTCGTCCTGATGAAACTCAACTACATCCTTGACAACCCTGAAATCCGTGTATTCTCTAGGTTCATATTTTTCAATTGTCTCTCATTTGTAGCACAGGTACCCAAAATTACACATGAAACTAATCCTGTTTTCTTTGTTAAAGCATACATTTTAAAAGAGCTTGACTCTTGTACAAATACAAAATAAACACGTGTCAAAGATTTTATTTAACTCATTAATTAATGAGGGAACCAGTAAGATATTAAAACTGGTTCAAAAGAGAAAAAGTGCCACACAGTTTACAGTCAAGACAAGGAGTGCTGAAATGCCTGTAATACTGGTCAATATGACAAGGCAGTTGTCAGTTGCCTTAATTCCACTGGTCACAATTTGTCTTTTTGTGACTAAGAATTATTTGCATTACTTCTAGTTTTCCACAAGTTACTTCTTTCTCTACAAAGTTAAAATAGACTTTTCAAAGACAAATAAAGGCACACCCCTCCTACAGGAAAAGATAATCCTTGGAGGCTCCAGACACTGAAAAGCTATCCAGTAATTTTCTTTCCTCCCCACTTCAAAATCTTCCACAATTTTCCCTTGCATCTTCTCCACACTTGCTGTCCTCTTCCTTTATTCTTAGAATAACATGGTTCACACAGTGACTATAATTAGAAACATCAGTATCATGCTTAACATGATTGATTCCTGTACCCCTTTAATCACTAAGTCCTATTTGTTCTACTTCTTAGTCTCTAAAATCTGTTTCTCCCTCATTCCTTTCTTTACAATACTATCAGAGTTATCATCCAAAAATATATACTTCTACTCAATGCTATTTATTTTTCTCATACTTGAAAACACGTTATGTTTGAATAGCACAGACAGTAACACCCTAACACTTTAGCATGGCATATAAGATCCCCTCTGGTTCTTATCCAAACTTATCTTCCTGGCCACATTTACTGCTCCTTTCTTCCCTAAACTTCCCCAGTGCTTAAGCTTCACTGAATCTGTTCTATACACTGATGCTTCTGTACCTTAACACTTGCTGTTCCCCTTGCCTGGAACAAATTTTACCACATCTTACTTGCTTTTAGGATCTAGCACTCATTTCATGTCTTCTGTGAATCCCATTACCAGTGGTCTCAGGCACAGTTAGTCCTTAGTACATTGAATTGTGCTCTTCTTGCCTGCTAGATTCTTCTTGTAGATGGGAGAGTTACTGAGGCTAGGTCCTTAATTTATTTGTTTTTTTAATCCTCCTTTGTGCTCGGCACATGGCTTAAGGCCCTGCATAACTATTTTCTGAACTTTAAATGATTAAAGCTCAGGTAACCAAGTAGATGGCAATACCGTTAACTGAGACACAGGAGCAGATGTGGGTTTTGAGCATGTTGAATTTGAGATATTTATGTTACACTTAGGAAATGTTCAGGAGGTATCTGAAAATAGTAGGAGCAGGGAGAACAGATCTGAGTGTCACTCGTATATGATATATAGGTGATACTGCAAATGATGGAAGTTGCTATAACCACGTGTAGACTGAGAATAGAAGACGTAGAAGATAGTTGCACGAGTGGCTGGTGGGTAGGGAACAGGAAGAGAAATGAAAACTCAGAGCAGTTAACTTTCTTCCTCTTTAGTAGGGTGTAATGGCCTGGAAAGAAATTTAGGGGAACAGATGTTATTTTTTTAAAGGATCATTTGTATGTGTATTTCTCTTAAAAACAGGATTACTATATATATTTAAGAATGAACAAACTATTACTATATTTTCATATATTATTGATTCTTGGCCTTTGCCATTCTAAATGGTTTCTATTATTTGTATAATCAAAGATTTTTAATGTGAACCTGGCTGCAATATCTAATTATTGCAATTTATGTTTATTGAAATCAAACAATTCATTATTTCTTTCAAGGACAAGAACATAATATATTTTTGCCTCTGGGGAGGGGGGAATGATCATTTTCATAAGAGAAGGAAGGATTCAGTGCTTTCTTTGCTTGTGGGTTTCCTCTTGTTCACTTTTGATCTAGATATTGGTGGTTATGTTCCAGTCCTCCTGCATATGCCCAAGAGGATTGGGAGTGGAGTGGACACCAGCAGAAGCACCATTTTTTCCTGTAGAGATTAGAAACAAGGAGCTTATTGCCCTGCTTGTCAAGGCTCAGGACAGAGAGGAGGAAGAAACAAGTATAAAGGTTTTGGTTTTGGAAAGAAGTTGGAATCTCCTGACCCTGGGACCTTAAGATCCACAAAATTGCTGAAAGAAAAAGTACTACCTTATTGAAAGGTAAGATATTACACTGTTTTAAGGTTTAAGCTATTTTAGCCACATTAGCGTATCTTCATAAGCTATGAAATCAAGCAGTCATTTCTGCCAAGCCCAAGTTTTTGTGGCCTAATCACCCGTCTCGCCTTCCTGGTGAGATGGAGACCTGTGTGGCTGGAGAGATGTCTAGAGTGAGGGAGAGCCTTTACAAAATTTCCTTCAGTTTTGAAATGATATTTATTGAATGCCAGGCACTGTGCTAGGCCTTGGATATACAGAGATTAAGGAATCACCCTACCTGCCTTCTAGAAGTTCTCATTCAAGGAAAAGAAAAAAACTGATGATTACAATGTGATAAGTGCTATAATAAATAAGTAATAAGTGTAATAAGAGTGGTCTAAATCTGTCTACTAATGTTTACGTTCTAAAGGATTAATAGGAGCGCATGAGGTTGGAAGAAAGGCATGGGCATTTGAGTTAAAGTGAATTATCTGTTCAGTCATAGATATAAAAGAGCATGCTGTACTTGAAGAACACACCAAATTCCAGAAATTGCTATCTGAATGTTTGCTATGGGCAAAAGAAGGGAGAGTGATAAGATGTTTCTTAAGTAGGTAAGTTTGGGTCAGTTATGGAGGCCTTGTTGCATGACAAGGAAAATTGAACTTACCTTACTAGACAGTGGGAAGCATTGGACAGAACAAACAAAAAAACTGTGAGGCTACTTTAGTCCCAAGATGGGTAGGAAAAAAAAAATATATGGTATTAAAAATAAAAATATGTAAGAATGTACATGAAACTCTCTAATTGGGTCCCAGTCTGTCTTTTCTTTTTTGCTAATATTCCTGGTATCCTGTGTTCTTATTAGGTTGATTCTAAACTTAGTAGGCTACTGAAGAGTAGGACTTTGACTTAGATTGTTGAGAATCCCTAACTCTTCAATTTGTGCCAACCTTGAACAACCTTGTAAAGTGTATTATGCATGCCTAAGCCTAAAATCCATTTTCTTCATTCTGGAGAGAAAGCTTTAAACACATTAAAGAAAGAAGACTATGGCTGAATAAACGCTGTAACAAGGAGATCGCAGACCTTCTTGTCTCTAATCATGACCAAAACAGGGTCATGAAATTATGGTGGCCCCAAGGAAAAGAAAACCATTCTAAGAGAAGTCAGACTTGACCCTGAAACCTTTTACAGGGATGAGGTAGTTTGAGGACTCATTACAGAGGGCCCTGAATAGACCCTACAGGCTCTGGTTACAGTAGAGAGGATAGACATAAGGTATAAATTTTGGAGTTGCTGGTACTGGAGCATTAGCTGACCATCCTGTTAAATGAAGCTCTGTCACAAATCTAGGGACCAGTGAGAAGATGGTGACTCTGGGGGAAGATATGGGTGAAAAGCTTGAAGAAGGATATCTGCATTCTGTGGACTGTGACCTTCACTAAGATAAGAGAACAAAGGAGAGAACAGCCACTAGACGCATGACATTCACAGAGCAGATTTCAGTGACACTCACAGATCTTGCTGTATACTTCAACCAGGAGGAGTACAGACAGAATGGGCAATGGACTGTGCAGAGATAGTGATGCTGGAGGACTGTAGGAATCTCATCTCAGGGGGGCAGTTAGTTTCAAAACTACTTGTAATCTAGTTGGAGCAAGGAGAAGAATCGTGTTTGAAGAAATACATTTCAAAAAGCATCTGCCAAGATTGGGAGGCTGAGTATAAAAGGCAACGAATTCAGGCCAGAAGCAGAGCATATCTATAAAATTAGCCAAAAGGGCAAAAAAATGGAGGGAGAATGGAAAAATTCTCAAAGGATGTCTTGAAGTACTCAGAATGAAATACATCAAGGGACATAGGCTTTAGTCTTCAGAGCTATCTGTATGACCTGTAACATTTTACCCTCTTTCGGTTAGAAACTCTAGAATATGATGATGGCTTATAGGAGGAATGGATTGACAGTTGAGGCGTGTGGCATGCAGCTTGCGGGATCTCAGTTCCCCTACCAGGGATTGAACCCAGGCCACGGCAGTGAAAGGCTGGAATCCTAACCAGTAGGCCACCAGGGAACTCCCGAGAAAGTCTTTTCTAATGGAAGAGAACATACAAGGAGTGAATTTGAAAATAATATCAGCCTGAGCTCAGCTTTCCTTATATAATAGATGATTCGCATATTGGCCCTCCATACAGTGCCATGGAATAGACTTTAAATATATTTACATCTAATTATACTAGATACTACTTCATCTAGCTTCAAATTCTAGTCAGAGGTAAAAAATATTTTGAATGTAATGAGCGTAAGAAATGTTACTGAGGGCTTCCCTGGTGGCGCAGTGGTTAAGAATCCGCCTGCCAATGCAGGGGACACGGGTTCGAGCCCTGGTCCGGGAAGATCCCACATGCCGCGGAGCAACTAAGCCTGTGTGCCACAACTACTGAGCCTGTGAGCCACAACTACCGAAGCCCACATGCCACAACTACTGAAGCCTGCGCACCGAGAGCCCATGCTCTGCAACAAGAGAAGCCACCGCGATGAGAAGCCTGCGCACTGCAACGAAGAATAGCCCCCGCTCGCCATAACTAGAGAAAGCCTGCGCGCAGCAACAAAGACCCAACGAAGCCAAAAATAAAATAAAATTAAAAATAAATAAATTTATTTTTTTAAAAAAAGAACTGTTACTGAGAATGTGCTCATTCAAATTCAGAATTCTTAATAGAAAATATATAATGATATTAATGGGTACAGGAAAGATTTATCATTAGCAAACTTCTTATTTTAAATCTAAGAAACAGCATATTGGAGGACTCGGGAGGAGGCCCTGAACAGACCCCAGCGCCTCTGTGGTAACAAAGCACTAAGTGCAGATTTTGAAATGTTGAGCCAATAATCTGCAACTTTATGTATGTTGAATAATTAATTTATCATAGAAAGAAGTCATCTAGGTTAAAGAAAGTTTTTTTTCATAACGGTTTATGTTGTATTCACTTATAGAGAGTAAAGAATTTGCTGTAGTTTCAGTCTTTAACATTTTTTTGGAAACAAGACAAGCTGAAAAATAGGTTTCCTGTGGGCTTAAAAAAAAAAAAGCAAATCATAACCTAGTTTGGTAGCTTTTCAACCTATGTAGCTCAGTAAAAGATTACCTTTTAGTAACTGGTTAAAATTAGAGAAGGTTTTAAGAAATGCTTTATTTGTGATCATTTGAGCAGCATTTCAGAATGCTATAATTTTTTCGACATGTTTGCATGATTAAGAAAGAGCTATATATTACCTTATTTATGAACTGGGCTGTGAAAATGTGTTATAATAGTGAATACTACATATTTTTAACCTGTTTTTGTATACTGTATGTCATCTGATATACAAAATAACCCTGTAAAATTAGTAGGGCAGCTATTAATATCTCTAATTTACAAGTGAAGAAGAGTGAGGCTCAGAGAGGCTAAAATTTTTGCCTGATATCACAAAGCTAGACTTTGACCATTACACTGCATCGATGTCTCAATGTTTCCTTGGGATGAGCATAATTCAATTTTGAGGGCATAGACTGGTTTTGTCTACTTTTTTGTTGTTTTAATCATTGCTTTCAAAAGAAAACCTTCTATACAAGGTTGGGAAATGATTGTGAATATATACAACAGAGATAAACATTCTTTTTTTTTTCTATCAACAGTTACTGAGAGTAGGTGTCAACATGCTCTTAAATTATAAGAACACGGCGACATCCTTATTAGCACCACAGCACTGGCTAAAAAGGCATGGTTCATTGCTACTGAAGTGTTTTTATTTTTTCCAGGAGGACTAATACTCCTCAAGAATTTGAGGAAATTTTTTTATTATGCTTTATACCTAGTATTAAAGTTCTGGAAACAAATTTGTGTGTCCCTTTGAGGAATTATGGGAAATTTTTTGATTTTAACAGTTTGTTCTTTTATTCAGATTGATTACATAATTACAAAATTCTAGATTTGACTTTAACAGATTATTAACTAAGACCATTTTATGAGCTGTCCTATGAAACTGGATCTCTTGTTATTTTACAGGATGAAGAAACTCGAAAAGATTATGATTACATGCTGGATCACCCAGAAGAGTACTACAGCCATTACTACCACTACTACAGCAGGCGCTTAGCCCCTAAAGTGGATGTGAGAGTTGTGATCTTGGTCAGTGTGTGTGCTATTTCAGTGTTTCAGGTGTGTATTGATGGATGTGTTTATCTATGTGCATGTGCAGGAGTGCACATTGGCTAGTGCTAGTCGTTAAAACTGAACTAGAAGTACCTTTTTATAGAATTTTACTTCCAGGTGAGATTAATGTTTTATATTAGAAAAATATTTATTTAACCAATTGATAACATTGGAATCTTTATTGGCAGGCAATCTAAGAAATCATGAATGTCATTATATAACTGTCAAAACCAAACAAACAAAAAAGTCAGATATTTTTCTCTTTTCCCCCTCTAGAGTATTTTCCATATAACAGCCAGAGTGAATGCCAACTAGACCATATCATTTACAGGTGACCCTTGAACAACATGGGTTGGAACTGCAGTGGTCCACTTACACACGGATTCTTTTCACTAACTGCAGTGCTGACCCGCAGCAGTGCACCTTCTGAGGTTGGCTGAATTGGAGGATAGGGAGGAGCCGTGCATACGGACGGCCAACCATACGCTGCACTCAGACTCTGAACAGGGTGGTGCCCCCCCACATTGTTCGAGGACCAAACTACCTTCATAGGACTTTTCAATGATTTCCCATTAAACTTGGGGAAAATTCCAGGCTCCTTAATATGGCCTAACAAGTCCTGGCACCTACCCACCAAATGCCAGGAGTGTAGAGCTTGCCATCACTGTAACAAACAAAAATGTCTCACACATTTCCACATGACGGCTAAGGGCACTCCTGCTCAGTATGAGAACCACTGAAATAGACTAAAAGTGCTACAGTAACTTTTTATGTTGTTTTAAAATATCACAGAAATACAAGTTTAGCCTGAAATGAGTTTTCCCTACTATTATTCCTCAACTAACCACACCTATCATATCCTCCTCTAGAAGAAAAAAGAAAGTCAAGTGACTAGAATGAAGCAATTTACTAGTTTCAGAATTACTTCTCCAGTTTAATTCCCAGAAATGAAATTCAATTGATATGACAAAAGAATTCCTATTGAAAACTAAAGCTGTGTATATATATATATATTTTTTCTTTTGGCCGTACACGGGCCTCTCACCGCTGTGGCCTCTCCCGCTGCGGAGCACAGGCTCCGGACGCACAGGCCCAGCGGCCACGGCTCACGGGCCCAGCCGCTCCGCGGCACATGGGATCCTCCCAGACCGGGGCATGAACCCGTGCTCCCCGCATCGGCAGGCGGACTCTCAACCACTACACCACCAGGGAAGCCCTAAAGCTGTATATTTTAAACGTATCAGCTTTTGTAGTGTTTCCTTTTCAACAGGGAGAGGAAGGGCAACTTTACTTTTCTGTTTTAGATAATGTAATACCTAATCACTTTTTTTTTTTGCTATTCCTAATAGATTGCTACTATAATATTTCAGGATATTATTGGTACAACTGCTGTATTTATTCAGTAAAATAGCTGAAATGTGTGGAGGTACTATGTGAGGAGTAGGACTTTTTCTGATAATAAAACCCTTTGTGGTTGAATATATTTATGAAGTGACTTAATGTCTTCCTGTCCAAATAAGTAAAGAGTTCAAACATATTTGAATCTTTCAGTTCAGAATGTGACGAGCGTTACTGTGGTATGTGCAGATGGTTTAGAGTTGCCCGAGTCTATACCCAGGGATTTTTTGAAAGAAACTCCTCACCAGCTAGTTTTACCATTCGATTCTTCCTCCAGTAAGTAGACTGCAACCTTAAAAAAAAAATAGAAGAAAAGGGATTTCTTAATTGTGATCTAGGGAAGAGTCAAATGGTAAAGATGTGAAATGAACAGGTGTGATGTGATTCCACCGATCCATCCTCTGATCCTGGGTGTCTCCTGTGGAGAATCAGTGGCTTTTTGGCTCAGCTCAGGGCTTATCTGACTTATCAGGCCTGGAGATCCCATGTCCACATGGGCATTATTCAACTGTATCTTCAACTTACAGAGTAAGATTTTTGAGGTCCCTGTTTTTAATCAGAATAGGTTTTGGCAGCGGGGTGGGGGGGTTGTGTTCACCAAGATGAATTTTGTAATAAAAATTACCCAGGTTTTTTTGTTAAATATTCTAGTTTTTCAGCTGGTGGAACAGCTACAACAAGGCAATCAGCTACCTGGCCACGGTGCCCAAGTACCGTATCCAAGCCATGGAGATTGCCAAGCAGCAGGGATTGCTGAGAAAAGCCAAAGAGAAGGGCAGGAACAAAAAGTCCAAAGAGGAAATTCGCGACGAGGAGGAGAACATCATAAAGAACATTATAAAAAGTAAAATAGATATAAAGGGAGGCTATCAGAAACCCCAGTTCCGTGACCTTCTCCTGTTTCAAATTCTCTTAGCTCCCTTTCACCTGTGCTCATATATAGTCTGGTATTGCCGGTGGATCTATAATTTTAACATCAAAGGCAAAGAATATGGGGAAGAAGAAAGACTATATATCATACGTAAATCTATGAAGATGTCAAAGTCTCAGTTTGATAGTCTAGAAGATCATCAGAAAGAAACTTTTCTTAAACGGGAGCTTTGGATAAAGGAGAATTATGAGGTGAGTAATTACTGTAACCTTCCTTACCAACTTAAAACTAGGTATGTGATGAGATCACAGAAGTGTGCTCAAATTTCTGAAATCGAAGAGTTAAATATAGAAAGATCTTACTTTTGTTGACTGTATGACTATATTTAGTAGTGGAACAGTGGGTTTTTAACCTATCATTTGTCTTTTTAAAAGATGAACTTCAGGGGCTTCCCTGGTGGCACAGTGGTTGAGAGTCCGCCTGCCGATGCAGGGGACCACGGGTTCGTGCCCCGGTCCGGGAAGATCCCACAGGCCACGGAGCAGCTGGGCCCGTGAGCCATGGCCGCTGGGCCTGCGCGTCCGGAGCCTGTGCTCCGCAACGGGAGAGGCCACGGCAGTGAGAGGCCCGCGTACCACACACACACACAAAAAAACAAAAGATGAACTTCAAATACTTTAATTTACTAATGCTAAAAATTTACAGTATGGTCTAATTTGTTGTGTTAAACTGTACTATGAATTGCCAGAATGATTTGGCAAGTAGATATATTCAGCCTACTTATAAAGAACATAAAAATGGAAGGTAACATGGTAGCTCCTAAATTATTTGATAAGTTTTCACTTTTAAGTAGTTGAAGCTGCCCACTATACAGTAAACTCTGTCTGTCATAGAGTGCTATCCTGGGCTGAATTATCACGGCATTACATGAGGTTATCTTAGTTGTTACTTCCTGAAATTTGGAAGTAAAATAATTTCTTTCTGAAATTTGATATGGCTGTGAAATTGGTTATGAAAACTTGTCCATTTAGCTTCAACTGATATACATGAAAGGTTATAGAAATGAAAGATGTTCTTTGTTCTTAACCTCTGTGGTTTATTTAACCTTCTTTGGGAACTTTAAAAATATTCTGAAAAACCAATAATTATCATTGAAGATAAAATTAGTTGTAAGTTCAATTTGGAGACAACTGTATTTATAAGGTCACTTTGTTCCTTGGTTAGGATCAACAAAACTGAAAGTCATCTATTAAATTTACAGAGTACCATGTTAGAAAAATAAACTGTTGACTCTTTAATATTGGACATTAGTCGTAGAGAGGAAATGTTTAAACCCTTTAAACTCAGCTTATATATGATTTCAAGGAGGAAAAGAATGTATTTCCAGGTTACAGAAGTCAGTGAAAAAAATTACGAGTTCTTGCACAAGTTATTCTTTTTTATTTAACACTGAACATTAAAGTGCTTAATTGCTTAGTAATCTTAGGTGCGTGGTCTTCAGAAGACAAACCAATACATTCATTGGAAACTTTTACCTAAAGTTATATTTGAAAAATATAAACATGCCATAAAGCTAATGACAAATGTTTCTCTTTGGATTGTCAAGTTAGTTTATGTTATTTATACTTACAGGTCTACAAACAGGAACAAGAAGAGGAACTAAAGAAAAGATTAGCAAATGATCCTAGATGGAAGAGATATAGGAGGTGGATGAAGAATGAAGGGCCTGGACGGTTAATGTTTGTGGATGACTGAAGATTGCTGGAATGCTACTATGCCAAACCTTCATTGTGATACTATTTTCATAACTGAATTATTTTAGAAATGTACTGACTGTTCCTCAGCAGTAACTAAAACTCCTCAAGTATTTGATGAAACAGTATAATGTAGAAATTTAAACTTTCCCTTCAAACTTTATACATAAGACATTTATGATTGTTCAATTTTTATAATCAATTTGTGGATTTTGTTAAAAGATTTGACATGAAGATTTATTAGTTGCCATTTAAAAATTTTATATGTTTGGTTAAAAAATTTGACATGAAAATTTATTAGATACCATTTAAAAATTTTATGTGTTAAGTGTTTATTCTTCAAAAGTGTTTCCTTATTTTGTTATAGTGCTACATTTTTCTGCTTTCGTGGCCTCTATTAGTTTCACAAAACATAAAAATTATAACAGCGTTTAATTACATTTTTGAGTGTCTTTCTAGACACAGACTTCTTCAGCAAAATGATTCAACTATCATGTCATCTTTATGACAGTCATTATAGGTTTGATTTATGTTCAAAATATCTCTCTAGGAGAGTCTTCTGCTGGACTGTCTTTATAATATCTCCCCCCCAGTCATAATATTCTTACTAAGATCAGAAACTCTCCAGGAGAGTGAATCTACCTTCATGTCCTTGTAGGATGATCTTGATTACAGTCATTATAGGACTATAACTGTATTCTCAAACACTTCTCCAGAAAGAGCCTTGTAAGAAGGTCTTTTGTACCACAGTATTGTTTTACCCCCCTTCAATTAAAAAAAAAAAGAGCAGAAATAGTGTCATGAAAAGTTCATATATTATGAAGTCCCTGAGTGGTGAAAAATACATTTTATGTGAGCATATTTACATGCATATAAACCAGAAAGAAGGGGTGCATGGCTGTGTGCTGGTCTATCAAACAATGAAATGTAAATGTTTTATACGTGTGAAAGTGAAAGTAATTCACACATAATTTGACTGAATCAAGTATGATACTGCAGCAAAGTATCGAAACACATTCATGGTAGTGAATCAATACTCCTGTTAAAAGACATATCCCAGTCCATCATATTAATAAAACGGTTGCAATATATCACAAGTTTGTTGGTATGACATTTTAAGTCAAAGATTAACATATTGCTTTTGCATTATATAACTGTAAAAGACATAGCATAAAAGTGTAGCATAGTAGCTATGCAGAATCTGTTTCTATTCAAAGTAAACTAGTCCTTTCAAGAGCTCAGCCCAAATATGTGACACACACAGAGATGCAGGAGGGAAGAGTTCCATCCTTGCTAATATAGCAAAAGGCCTGAGGTGGGTTATTTAGCCTGTGAGTGAAGGCCTCAATTCCTCATTAGAAAATTAGGGGAGGAGTTTGATCAGATTATCACTAAGGCCTTTTGCAGCTGAAATTATATAATATTTATATTTTTGTAAACTTCAGATGAAAGTGTTTTATGCATTCATTCTTTTTTGGGAGGGTGGAGAAATTACAGTGCTAAATTGCAGGAAGCTGTGCTTCAAACCCCAAATGCCCAACTCTAAACCATAGGTAAATGCCTTTGAAAAGTGCTGTGGTTGCAGTCAGTAACCCCTGTCCCAGTGAAGATGTTACCACACCCGTGCCACACAACAGCATTATCATCTAAGATTAGACGTGGGTACCATATGTTATGCAGAACAGAAAGAAATGGAGGCTCTTGCCCTTCTGTTAAAATTTCAAATAAATTTATGATTAACTGTATTTCAAAAAAACCTAGTGATAAGGAAAAATAGGAGGACTGAATATGTTAGCATTCATAAAGGTTGGCTGATAAAAACTATGTATCTTTGGATATTATTTTGCATATATGCTAGATTGCTGTATTTCTTTCTGTCTTTATATAGAAGTCTTATTTCTGGAATTGTTCCTGGCAGCCTGCTCACTTGGTAAAAGTTTGGTTGGTCTTTTGGAATCATGGTCACTGTATGGGTGAGATGCATGGACTCTCCTTAACGGAAGGACTATGATTCTTTTCTCCCCTTCCCTCAACAAAATGGCTTTATGCTTCAAAATCCTGGAGGAAGGGAAGGGCAATTAGTTGTGTCACAAGTGTCGTTCACATATGTTGGGTATCTTTACTATCTCCATACTCTGCCAATCCCCCACCAAAGAACCAAAAGCTTCTCCATTTCAGAAACACTTGGAGAAGAATCCTGGGCAGGGGATCCCAGAACCCCACTATAGTTAGAAAATTTCTCTTGTGCTTCATTTTAGGGCTATCACCATTTCCTCCTTGCTTGGAATTCAGGGGTTTATAGAGCATAGCTGCTTATTGCTTTCTGTTATCACTTCCTATAATTGAGGTCTGTGCTAAAATTACCCTTAGGGTTACTTACATTCATGTCAGATATCCTCACAGCAGTTTCTAAAACTGACCCTTCCCTCACTGGTCTTATTTCTTTATGAATTCTCCAAGTTCTACAAATCCTGGGTTAAAGTTTCATAACACATCTATCAAGTAGGGGCCATGAGTAGAATTTTAAACACTACAAGTGGTATACAGAAATTTAAAATGTTACATGAAAAAATAATTCAGTTTATAGAATTAACTATTTTAGTACTACTGAATTTATGTTTAGAAAAACAGTAGTTTTATTTACTTTGAGATTTTTTTGGACTGAAATGGCAGGAAACTTTTAACACCCACACATTGCAAATATTTCCTTGAGTAGAAGCCAACTGCTAAGCTAACACGCAGCTAGTATTATGGACCAGTGTGCCAGCCCCATACTGAAAGTTCTGTGGAAATTAAAGAGAAATAGCTTTTACTAGACATTAGTATGAACAGGTCTAGCTACTTAAAGACTTTAAATCAGAGATGGTCTCTGTTGAGTTATGATTGTGCCATTGAGGCAGATAAATGTTGGTATTGATACAAAATAGCTGTGTACAGATGAATTCCTTTTTCTTTTTTAGCTGCAGCATGCGGACTTCTTAGTTGTGACATGTGAACTCTTAGTTGCAGCATGCATGTGGGATCTAGTTCCCCAGCCAGGGATCGAACCCAGACCCCCTGCATTGGGGGCGTGGAGTCTTATCCACTGGACCACCAGGGAAGGCCCCGGATGAGTTATAATTAATTTTATTTACGAAGTGTGATACTCTTCACATTTAAATATGGGCTAAAGCCAAATCTAGCCCCTGATAACTAAATAAAATTTGCTAAACAAATTTAACCTTTCTGGTTTCCTCATCTGTGAAATGAGGGGATCTTTTTATTTTTATTTATTTATTTATTTATTTATTTTGCGGTACGCGGGCCTCTCACTGTTGTGGCCTCTCCTGTTGCGGAGCACAGGCTCCGGACGCGCAGGCTCAGCGGCCATGGCTCACAGGCCCAGCCGCTCTGCGGCATGTGGGATCTTCCTGGACCGGGGCACGAACCCGTGTCCCCTGCATTGGCAGACGGACTCTCAACCACTGTGCCACCAGGGAAGCCCCAGGGGATCTTTTTAGATAATTAGGACTTAAAAATCTATAAGCCTGTGAATTTACATAGGTTTAGGGTCTGAAGGAGATTAGATTGCCTGCAACTGAGAAATGTTATGAGTATTTAAGTAAAAAGCCTATATGATTTGTCATAAACTTTAATCAGTTTCTTAACGGATTCAGAGTATCCTTGACAATTATGTATGGAGTGGATCACACAGTCTTACAGCAGTGACGTATGGGATTTCCTACAGACTCCTCCCCAGTTTCATTAGTGGATGAAGAAACTTCCTCCCATTTGACAGTGTCTCCTTTTATAACCTCAAGAAGAGGGAGCAGGATGCAGGGGAATGGCTCAGGCTTTGCAGCCGGTTAGACCAAAGTTTGGTTCCTGGCTCTGCAATGAATAGTTTGACTTTGGGCAGGTTAACCTCTGAACCTCATTTCTCGTCTCTAATAGTTAGTATGGATACTAACTACTTCACAGGATTATCATGAGAATTAAATAAGATGGGGTAAAATGGCTAGCATATATTAATGCTTCAGAGGGAACAGGAGTCTCGTTTGTTAAAATCCATGGTAATAGAGTGTTTAGTGATGATTACAACCCCGTTGTTTCTTTGTTACTTAAATAGGTATTTGAACCCCTTACTTTGTGCAGAGTACTGTGCTAGAGTGGAAAAGTGATGCTGCTTAGGATTGGAATTGTGTGTCTTAAAAGCAGCCGCCTGCCCCTTGTACCCTGGGGTACGAGGTGAAGCAGCTGAGATGACCACTCAGAAAAGAAAGAACTTTCAGAGCGAATAGAATAATCTGCTACTCACTAGTTCAAGGCCTACGTTTACAGAAGGGACACTTCCAGTGAGATACAGAGGCATGCCTGGAATGGCTGCTCAAAAGAACATCAAGTAGCCCTAAGTCACACTGCCTCTCAAAGTCTCAAGCAGCCTGTAAAAATCTCTCCAGAGAAGCTGAATCCACACACCTGTTGGTGAACCTTTCACTCCTGAGTCATTAAGTTCTAAAAATAATGCAATGGGTAGAAGGAAGTGAAATGATTTTTTTTTGGTACATTATACTCTGTCACATTAAATATAGTTGTTAATGTGTTTCCCTGTTTCTTTTTTAGAAAACTGAAGGTAGCAAAAACACCTTCCCATTTTATCATTATTTTTATGGAGAAGAGTGATTTAAAGCTGCTTTTCTGGAAAAATAACCTACTGTTAGTAAAAGGGTGACAAAATACATGTCAGGAGTCAAGACTTATAGATCACAACAGGGAAACAAATGAAATGTTTGTCTTTACAAGGACACTGACATTTCTCAAAAGTACTGAGACTCTTAGAAGCAGTGGAAATTTGTAAGTTTTTATCTTAACCAAGAAATAAATGGGTAACAAATTCTCTAAAATAATATACTGGTGATCTGTGCATTTTAGCTGGGGTGAGGAGGAAAGGATACTCTGTCCCCATGCCTCACCTTTCAGAGCTCTGGAAATAACTTCATCTGTGGGGACAGACTCTAGTCCTCCAGGTGAGCAGTGACTTCTGTTGAAAGCTAAAATGGAAGTTCTTTTCCTCCCACTTTGTGTGATACGAGGCAAGTCACTTTTCTTAGTGGGCCTTAGTTTCCTCGTCTCTAAAATTGGGAATGGACTACCTTATCTGAAGGTCTCTTTCCACCCTGAAGTTCCACGATGCAAAAATAATGGATGAGAAGACATTTTGGTGACGTATAAAGCAAAGCACAGATGTTCAGCCCTCCGTTAACAAGTGGCACCTAGCCTGCCTGTCCATGGATCACTGCAGGAGGCTGCATGCTAAAACCTGGCTGTTTCTTTCAAAGCCAGACCACTTCTCTCCAAGAAAAGCACAATCAGTCATACAGCAGCAAGCAGGGTGGTGGGTGTGATCGGGCATGAAGGAGGGAGATGGGGCACACTCCTAGTCCTTTTCTGCTACCTCATGGCTGACACACAAGTATCACCTTGGGTGTTTCCTCACAGTGGGCAACCCCAAAGCCCCCTTTTCTAACTAGAGATCATTTCATTTCTTCAGCTACCACATCAACATCTGCCACTAAACATTTTCAGCAGCCTAGAGGCACGAAGCAGTACAGCTGAAGACTTACTTTCTCCTAAGCCAAACTCATCCTTATTCTTTGCTCCTACCTTCAAACCTAGTCCTGTTTCCTAATTTCTGTTACAGGCATCAGATCTCACCTATTCTCTGCTTCAGAAGCCTCTGCCCACTTTCCTTTGCATTTCATAACTACAATGAAGTCCCTACTGGTTTAGTCTCTTGAATTTGTTCTCCATCCCACCTGCACAGTCCTCTCTAGGGCCTCGATCCAGCCACTCCACCAAAAAGACAAAACTACTATTGAAGTCATCTTGTCTCCCCAGCTTCAGTTCATTTTCTATCCTCATCCCAGATTAATATTCCTAAAATGTCTTACCACGTGGCTACCCCGCTGTTTGCCGCAAACTCCTGTTTCTTTTTATTTATTTATTTATTTATTTATTTATTTGCGGTACGCGGGCCTTCTCACTGCTGTGGCCTCTCCCGTTGCGGAGCACAGGTTCAGGATGCGCAGGCTCAGCGGGCCATGGCTCGTGGGCCCAGCCACTCCGCAGTACGTGGGATCTTCCCGGACCGGGGCACGAACCCGTGTCCCCTGCATCGGCAGGCGGACTCTCAACCACTGCGCCACCAGGGAAGCCCCTCCTGTTTCTTATGAGGTTTTCTGTGACTTTTCTGTTACTCACTAGAGCCTTCTTTCATTCATTAATGAATTCATTCCACGTGTGCATGGGCTCCTGTTCTCCCTGCTTTCCCCCTTCCTTTCTGCCATCTGCAGGACACATGTTTCCAAGGTCTAGGTCTCACCATCTAAGATGAGCTTTTCCTGATCCTTCCAGTCTATATCTTTGCTGAGTTCTTTGCCTCATCTTTCTGACACACAACTTTTCTATTCTGTCACCAATTTAGTCATGTTTCTAACGTGTACTTTCATGTTTTGACAAGAATATACGTTCTTTGTGGTGAGGGAGCCCACGGGAGAGGGCTTTAAAATTTGCTAATCTGCTCTTGTCATGAGATAAGAAAAACTCTTTAACACCTCAAAGATTGAACACATAGCTCACAAAAGGAATAGAAGAAATGTGCAGCCTCAAAAGTTAAGACATCTAAAAGACTTAAGACACCATTTTTCATCTATTAGGTTTGTAGGGATAAAGAACCACAATACAGAACTGTGAGGGTGCAGAGAAACAGGCAGCCTTCTGGTGGAAATAGCAATTGCTACCACCTTCTGGAGGATAAAGAAGGGAAACGTTTTAAAAACTTTTATATTCTTTGATCCACCAATTCCACTTTTAGAAATGCATCATAAGGAAATAAAACACATCCACAATGCTGTATGTTTAAGGTGGCCACCACAGTGTTAACTAATAGGGCAATAGGTAAATAAATTATGACCCAGTTGTACAATGGAATATCATGCAGTCATTAAAAATAATAGCTGAAGAGCAGATCTTTTCTTTGACTCCCCCTGGCCCCCTTCTAGTATCAGCACCCTGGTTTTCCTTTAGGGAACTGATCTTCCCCTTTCAGTCCATATGGTTTGGGGGGGTGTCTTAGTTTGGGTTCCCCAGAGAAACAGACTCTGAGATGGAGATTTTCATGCAGAAAGCCTGTTGCGGAGTGTGAAGATCAACACCTGTAGGGCAGTCCAGGAACTGGGGATTAGGCAGAGGGAGGCACCGAACTGTGAGGCAGCTGCCATAAAGGCCTCAGATGGCCCCAGGGGGAGCTCTGAGCTGCCATCATCCTTCACTGTTGTGCCAGCTTGAGGCAAGGGGGTTGGGGTGCAGATCTTATGCATCCCACACATCTGTCATTGGATGAGAGATGACCCTGGGAGGGGTGGCTCTCGGGCTAAGGGCAGTTTCCAGAGGGACTCAGCTGAGAGGCATTAGCTGCTGCTACTCCCGGCAGGTGGGGCAACGAATGCCTTGGTCCTAAATGGGAAGTTGGGTGGCACACCACAGGGCCCACTAGAGGTGGGGCTGACCCCAGCCCACAACCTGCTCTCGGCCAGGGGCAGCTAATCCGGGCATTCCAACACCACACAAACCCTTGCCTTCAAATCGACTGGTTCAGGGGTGGACACATGACTCAATAAGGTCAGTGAGGTCCATTATGGGGATTTTTGCTGCAGCAATTAGAAAGACAGAAAAGAGGTGCTACTGCTCCTGGGGTTCCTAGGCTGGGGCAATAAAAACATGAAACTTTCCTTCGCAGCACTAGAGGGAGTCTATTTACCATTGAAAAAAACAAGGCCAACACTCAGAAAAAGCAGAGCCAAGAGATGGAGAATGAGAGTCCTACTGCTATTATTTGGGCAATTAAACCTACTACTTTAAAGTCCTTGGGCTTTTCAGTTACACAAGCCAGTGTATTACCTTTTGCATTACTCATTTTAAGTGGGTTCTAACAAATACAATGGCGCACAAGAATAATCAGGAAATATTCATAATACATTAAGTGAAAAACAAAATCAACAAAAACCACACGTTTGGGTCTTCTCTGGTGGCTCAGCAGTTAAGAATCCGCCTGCCAATGCAGGGGACACGGGTTCGAGCCTTGCTCCAGGAAGATCCCACCTGCCGCGGAGCAACTAAGCCTGTGTGCCACAACTACTGAGCCTGTGCTCTAGAACCGGTGAGCTGCAACTACTGAGCCCACATGCCACAACTACTGAAGCCCACACGCCTAGAGCCTGTGCTCCGCAACAAGAGAAGCCACCACAATGAGAAGCCCACGTACCGCAATGAAGAGTAGCCCCCGCTCGCCCCAACTAGAGGAAGCTCGCGTGCAGCAACGAAGACCCAACGCAGCCAAAAATAAACAATAAAATAAAATAAATTAATTAAAAAATAACAAAAACCACGTTTTACATATAGTAATGATGCCAGTTTTGTGAAACAAACTAATGTCCACTATAAAAAAAAATGCAGCACAAGAGAAACAATGGTTACAGTTGAACGGCGAGACGGGAGTGAGGGGGGCTGAATTTAATTTTCTTCTGTATGTTCTGCAAAGATGTCAGGGCCTGCGATTCTACCCTTCTTACTTTACTGACCCTGCCGGGTCAACCGCTAGGATTCCCGTCACACAGTCACAGGCTAACGCAAAAACCTGTTTCTGTTGCATGGAAACCCCGTCCTCACCTACCCGAGGATAACTCCCTCGCAGGGCTTCGAAGCCTTCACACGTGGCCCCTTATTTCTGCCACTCGCTCCACACCTTGCTCCATCCACACGCAGTCACAGTTCCGAGTCTCCAGGAGAGCGTCTTCTCCTTTTCCATCCCCCACACCCACTCCTGCTCCTCCTAGAAGCTTCGATGTGCAGGTGGGCGCCCTGTGTGGGCCCCGCGACGCGGCTCGGGGGCCAGGGGTAGACGCAGGCGCCCTCCCTGCTTAGAACGCAGAGTTAGGTGTCCGTCAGCTCGGGACCCCAAGGTTTCGCTTACCTGTTGCGTCTGCCACTGAGGGGAGCGGCTGTCGGGCGAGGCCGGGAGCTGCCGGCGGGTGGCGGGGCAGGCGCAGCGGCCGGCGGGCGGCGGGGCAGGGGCAGCGGCTTCCCCGCCCCGGGGCGGCGCTGGGCCTCGGGGCCTCGCGTCTCCGCCCGCCCACCGGCTCGCTCACTCGCTCGGAGCTCAGGCCGCCGCCATGTCTTCCGGGGCCAGCGTAAGCGCCCTGCAGCGCCTGGTGGAGCAGCTCAAGCTGGAGGCCGGCGTGGAGAGAATCAAGGTGAGGCCCGCGCCGGCGTCTGGCCTCGGGGTGCGGAGACCGCCCGGCCGTCCGCGGGCCTGGGAGGAGGAGGCTGCGCCCGGGCGGACAGCTGCGGGGCCGGCCTGAGCGCGAGCCGGGTGGCCGGACGCGGTGGGCGGCCCTGAGGACGGCGCCCGACCAGGCTCGCGGCTCGGCCTCGGGCGGTGGGAGTCCGCGCAGGGCCGGGCCCGGACCCCGGCTCCCGGGAGAAACGCACCTGTCCCCGCGAGGGCGGTCCGGGACCGAGAGCCCCGGCGCAGTCACGTTTCAGGGATGGGGACAATGACTCGGGGTACCCGACGGCCGGGAGGACACCAGGAATGCGGGCGACGTGCTGGTGGCCCCCCCGGGCTTGGCTGGTGTGGGAGGATGGGGTCCAGAGCTGCGGAGGAGACTGAATGGATGGGCCTCGGTGATGGGTTGATAGGCTGAGGGGGGAGGAGGGCGCTGCTTGGGTTTCTGGCCTGGTGACAGGATGGATGGCGTTGCCATTCGCTACGGTAAGGAGGAGAGATGATGCGTAAGTTTCGGATACGTGGACTTTGAGGGGATGCCCGGGAGGTGTTTGGCTCCCTGGGCCGAAGCTCAGAGAACGAGGCTGAGAGAACGTATGGGAGTGAAAGCTGTAGGAAGTGACCAGAGCGTGGAACCCAGGGACCCGCCGAAAGAGATGCCCGCGAGAAGGGAAGCAAGGGAAAGCAAGGGTACTGAAGCGAGGAAGGAGGGGTTTTCACAATTCTCAGGCTTAGTCAACGTGTCCAGTGTTTAGTCAGTTGATTAAAAAGCATCTGATGTGTAATTGTGTTTACCAACTAGTATATAGCATTATTTGTAGAATGTGTGTGTGAATGAATGGACACTGCTGCGATAGTCTGTGGACCTCAGTAGTGCCTTTTCTTTGTACCAGGCCCTATTCTAGGTACTGAGAATACGTCATTCTAGTGGGGGAAGATAGACAATAAACACACTAACCAATAAATAAAATAATTTCAGAGAGTAATTGATGTAATTGATTCTAAAACAAGGTAGAGAGAGAGCTGTGGAATGCAGAAGAGGTTTCAGTGACATATGTAGTAGTAGATGCCGAATCTAATTTGTAATAGGATAGAAAGACTTTTTTGAAAAAAAAAAACCTGGTTTTAAAGAGGAAACGTTTTTTTTTTTTTTTAATTTAGGAAATGAAAAGCTGTATTTTGAGGTTGAGAGGAAGGAACACACTGTATTTTTAGGTCGAGGGGGAGAAACAAATGGAGAAGGAGAACTGGAGGTAGAGACAGGTAGTTTGTCTAAGTGGGTCTGGGGTTGGAGGGGCACCTTCTGAGGCAGGAAGAAAGGAGGAAGGATATGTGTTAACATAGATGTTTCCAGATAAGGCCTTAATACCTTGTATGATGACAATTTTCTTTGTGAAATAGGAGGCCAAGTTTTCTTTTAAGGCAGGAAAAAAGGGAACTCACGGTGTCACAAGCGCTGAGGATGAGGGAGAGAGTGCTGTTGGGAATGAGAGAGGACCCCCTAGCAGGCACCATCATAGACACTTTGTGATTCTGAAGACCCAGCTACTGTGAGATTGATTGTCCTACTTTTTTTTTTTTGGTCTCCAGCAGTATTTGGCTGCCCAGGAATCTGAGTGCCCAAGGTGAACGGTAGTTGATCCAAGTAGTGGGTTAGCGGGGGAGTTTTGCCAGAAAGATAGAAATGGGAGTGGAGAGCAAGGAATTTGAGCGTCTGGCCGGAAAGAGGCTGAACCCAGGCTGAATGGAGAAGGAACAGAGCCAGCCTCCCTGTGATGGGCCAGACAAAAAAGGAAGAGATGTTCCCCCTGAGGTCAAAGAGCAGGTGTAGTGAGGAGAAAGGAAGCAAGCACCCTGGATGGGCAGGAGAGATTGTGATCGGAAGGCAGGATGTTGGAGTGTGAAATTACAGATGTGGAGCAGTTACAGGTATTGGCTGTAACTACTGTTGAGGAGAAGGTTGTTTGAAGAGAGGAGCTCAGGGAAATGAAACTAGGGTTGTTGGAAATGTTTAAGATGATGTGGGGACCTGAAGTGGAAAGAAAAACTGTGAGCCAGACGCCTGCCTACCCTGTGCAGTAGCTGGGGAAGGTATTCTTATCTACATTTAAAAAGTAGTTACAGGTGGTGAAACTGAGACACAGAGAAGTCAAGTGAATAGCTCAAAGTCACACAGATAATAAACTTATTTGCAGGGTGTCCTCATGGGAGTATGGTTTGGGGTGCTTGGCAGGGCTTTTCTCAGGCAGCACCTTAGGGAGTCACAACCTTCCAGGGTCTGGTTTGACTCATTTCAGGGCTCAGTGACGGATGGAAGTTCTCAGCACACCCAGAGACGTCTTCTCTTTCACAGACTTGCTAACTGGTAAATAAACCGGAATACCAGTTTCTTAGCATATGATGGAGGGCACCCCTTCCCAGTGCTTCAATGCTCAGTATCCTTCCAAGGACCCCTTCTTTGCTTTGGAGAAGTCTCTCAGAAGTTGATGGGTCAGCCTGGGCTCAAACCAAGGAAAGTCATATGATTTGGGTAGGGATTATCCCACCTCCATTGGGAGGATACAACTTCTAAGGGTTTGGGCTTGTATTCTCCCAGGCCAGAGTTTTTCCCTTCAAAGTGCTAGAGAAATGCTGACCACTTTACTCTTCTCTCATTTGCTTTGCATATCCCTCACCTTAACTTTTTGACATGTTCTTTAGGCTAGGGTGCAGTTAGTCCCATTTCTCTGGGAGTCCTGGGAGACAGTCTCTTTCCACCCATCATGTGTAGAGTTCACTCGTTCCCTCTGAAGCTGAGATAATAAGTATAATTGGTTCCAAATTTCTTTTGAATTAATAACAGATATATGTAATCAGTAATTCCAATTATAATTAACATGAAAATGTCAGAACTTCTGTTGAGGGAAAGGCAAGCTTAAACATTAGTTTGGCAACATTATATTACATGTTTATATGATATAAACTGTTATTACATTAATGAAACTAAAATTCCTAAAGTATTCTAGAAACTAGATAGTAACTGACACCTAAGGAATTGATTTTTTCAGTTATTTGGAAGCTTGGAAAATTAACACAAATTAGTCGTAATACTTGAACAGCAATTGGAACATTTTTGTACAATATGGGTGAGATTTTATACAAAACACTTTTTCAGTACAAGAGAAATGGAAAGCAAGGAAAGCCTCCAAGTACAAATATCCATCAAATGGAGGCTAAGAAGAAAGGTAGAATAATATAGTGTCAATACTGCCTAATACACTTCTTCAAAACTTAGTGGTTTAAAACAACCTTTATAAACTCGCAATTCTTGGATCAACAGTTTAAGCTGTGCTCAGCTGTATAGTTCTGTTGGTCTTTGCTGGTCTCTCTGTGCATCTGCCATCAAATGGAGGGTTGGCTGATGGCTGGATGATCTAGGATGGCCTCACTCATATGTCTGGAGGTTAGTAGGCAGGTGGCTGGGGTTTGGCTGACTGGTTCTCCTCCACAAGACCTCCAGTAGGCTAGCTTGGGCTCATTTGATGGTGGTCTTACGGTTGCAACCATAGCAAGAGAAGTAGCTGCAAAGGCTTTTGAGGCCTAAGCTTGGAACTTGCCCATTATTTCTGCCATTGTCCTGGTCAAAGTAAGTTTCAAGGCCAGCCCAGATTCAAGGGGTGGATAAAGACTTTACTTCTTGGTGGTAGGAGCTGCAAAATATTGTGACTGTTTCTGCAGTCTGCCACAAATGATTGCTAACTAGTGTCAACACTATTCTAAGTGTTTTACGTGCATTAACTCATTTAATTATTACATCAACTCAGGGAGGTAGGCACTGTTACTAAATACGTTTCACAGATGAGAAAACAGGTACTGAGAAGTTAAGTAACTTGTCCAGAGACTGCACTCTTAACCAATAAGCTGTTCTGCTTCAAAAACACGATGGAGGGCTTCCCTGGTGGCACAGTGGTTGAGAGTCCGCCTGCCGATGCAGGGGACACGGGTTCGTGCCCCGGTCCGGGAGGATCCCACGTGCCGTGGAGCGGCTGGGCCCGTGAGCCATGGCCGCTGAGCCTGCGCCTCCAGAGCCTGTGCTCCGCTAATGGGAGAGGCCACAGCAGTGAGAGGCCCGTGTACCGCAAAAAAAAAAAAACCCCAAAACAAAACAAACATGATGGAGGGACCTCGTCACTTGTTTTGAGCAGACCAGATAAGGCTCCATCCAGCCTTGTAAACATTAAAATAGTCTGTTCACATGGCAGACCTGGATATATCAATGCATGCTTTATAAGTGAAAATTTGTAAAGGGCACACTAGGATAAGCTATTTCTTTCAAATTCAGTCTCAAAACTAGGATTCTAAATGGATGAAAGATACGGCTTTATCTTTCCTTTGTTGAGTAAGCCACTAAACCAAAAATACCCTAAGTCAAGTTATAGAAATTGTAACCTTTCCTCTTTGGAGTTCAATTATTAGAACTTTCAGCAAAAAAGACTCTTGGAGGTTGTACAAAGTATGACCTTTGTCAGGTTGTATGATCATTTTTCAGAGTCTCAAGTGACTGCTGGATGGATCTGGCTGTGAGCAGCATGTCAAGCTCTTGTCCCTTTGTTTCAGGTCTCTCAGGCGGCAGCAGAGCTTCAACAGTACTGCATGCAGAATGCCTGTAAGGACGCCCTGCTGGTAGGTGTTCCAGCCGGAAGCAACCCCTTTCGGGAGCCCAGATCCTGTGCTTTACTCTGAAGACTGGTGAGTAATGGTACACCAGGCCATCTTGGGGCCATGGCATTATCATGGGGCTTCCCAAAGGACTTGGGCAACTGAGTTTTAAATATCTACCGTTCTTGGGGGAATTAAAATAAACCCAGCAAAATGCACAACTTTCCCTGAAGGATGACTCTAATCGGCTGCTTGTGGAATACATCTAATTAGAAAAGTCTCAATGCTCTTTGCATTAACTCATGAGATGCTAATATCCTTGTGTACTTGAGCTTTTGAACTGAGCTGGCCAATAATAATTTCTTGACCTCAATACCATCTTCTCTGTCCTTACACCATCCTGGAGTTGTGATTTGTTGCTTGGTGCTATCAACTGACTTGTTATTCTTGGGACTAAGGACTCTCCAGAGGAGACTTGGTCCCATCATCAGCTGTGATTTCTTTCCTAGAAGCTTTCAGAATGTATTTCTGTGTTTTAATGGAGGAAGAAATGGAGTAACTGGGGAAAGTGTGAGTAGGGTTAAAAGGACCTTAAAAATTTATTCTTGAAATGAAAATACCTCTTTGGTGGCCTATAATAAATTTCCTGGGTTCTAGTGTGTTGTATGGGGTCTCATTCACATTTTCACTGTTTTTCTTGGAGGCGGGGGAGCAGGGCAGGGCATAGATTATTAGAGTCTTTTGGGGCCAATATATTTCAAATTACATGTTCTAAGGGGTGTTTATACAGGAAGTAATCATCTTAGGTCTTTTTTCATATACTTGAAAAGGAAATTATTCACATTAACAAGAAGGAAGTAATCATTCTATCAGGTACTATTGTACCTTTTAATGGAAAATGTTCACATTTATGGTATTAAAATAATAGTCTTCTGCTGGCATAGCATTTTTCTTTTTACAGAGCACTTTCATGGGTCCTACTCATTCAATGGTGTAGTTTGGATTTTCTGGTATTAACATGTTACTTTCTTTGAGAACCCTAAAGTGACCTATGAAATGATGACTAATTTTTTTTTTTTTTTTTTTTTGTGGTACGCGGGCCTCTCACTGTTGTGGCCTCTCCCGTTGCGGAGCAGAGGCTCCGGACGCGCAGGCTCAGCGGCCATGGCTCACGGGCCCAGCCGCTCCGCGGCATGTGGGATCTTCCCGGACCGGGGCACGAACCCGTGTCCCCTGCATCGGCAGGCGGACTCTCAACCACTGCGCCACCAGGGAAGCCCGATGACTAGTTAATTTTATGTATAATTTTACTAAGTGAAAGCCTACCAAATTCTCTTTCCAATAGGGAAGAAGTCCGCTGAGGAATGCTTTCAAGCACCAAGTGATAAATGACTGCCTCCAAATCTCAAGAACACACTTCTCCAGCCAAATGACTTCTAGATATTTCACAGGACCTTTCCTGTGGCCTGGTCCTTTAGCCAAAATTCTATGGAAATTTATGAGTTTCTACTCAAGGAAACTGGGTGAAGGAGTAGATTTTAAAAAATAATGGCCTGGTTCTTTGTTGAAATGCTTTATACTTAAACAAAAACCTTACCACCAAATATACCAAAATACACCTCTTTCATTAAGTGAATTACTAGTGTTTCTATACCTGGAATGTTACATATGTTTTATTTACTAGATGTTTACATTTTGGGAAGGAAAACAGTATTATTTGTTAAAAAAATTAAATATTTGTAATTTGTTGTTCCCGACTAAGATTTTTATACCATAACAAAATTTGTTCTTTTCTCATGAATTTATAATTTCTAAATGAAGACAAGCAAGTATAAAATTGGGGGAAGAATGGGCTTTATTAATCAAATGATGTCTTGATTTTTCTAAATGAGAAGATTGTTTTATTTTTAACACTAAATATGGGAGCTGTTTCTTAGCAAACTTGTTTGAAAGGATTAATGTTGTGTTGTGTATTAGATTGCCCCATCGTGTATATGAAGCAGATTTGATCTTTGTCTTCTTAAGCTTCTCTATTTTATAATGGTGGTTTTACTTTTAAAAATTACTAAATTATTTCATGTCTTTAAAACAATGTTTAAATGTGATCTACAGAATATTGCAAATGATTAAAAAAAAAGTGATGTGAAAATATTACAACCTAAATGAATTCTCAATGTCACAAGTGTTTTACTTTGATGATGTGCCTTTGATTTAATTTGGGACACTTAAAAGAATACTTTATATGTGTTTGTTATAATCTTTGAAGAGCTTGGAAATAAAATTTCTGCTTAATTTCTGCTAATGACAGCAACATTTTGTGTCTGATTTTGTTTTAAGGCTTCATAGATTTTGTTTGCTTGTGAGATTGAGTGCTGGAAGTGGGAGGTGAAATTTTTGTTTACAAGCCCTCACGGAATTTTGTGAAAAATAGATATATGTATAACGTGCAGAAATATCTCAATTACTGGCAACATTTGCTCTTTGAAATAGCTATGTATAAATCCATAAATAAATAAATGAGAATATATTTGAACATAAGTAGTGTTATAGTAGAGAATGTAGAAGTCATAAGATGGAACTTCTTTTACTTCCGGCCACTAAACTTCCAAATCTAAGTGATCTGAATCCCTTCCATTCGGTCAAAATTCAGGTGTCGTTTTTCTAACCCTCTTATTCTGTGGATCCGTTTCACCTCTGAAATGTCACACCATCAGTTAGCCCTTTTCTCCTTTATCTTCAGCTTCTCTACTGCATCCTTTTATCAGCATTTAAACATGTTCCATTCTCCATCTTAACAACAAAAAGCATTAAAAAAAAATCTCCATTAAAAAATAAATTTTCGGGACTTCCCTGGTGGTCCAGTGGTTAAGACTCCATGTTTCCAATGTAGGGGGCCCGGGTTCGATCCCTGATCAGGGATCCCGCATGCTGCAACTAAGAGCCTGCATGCCGCAACTAAAACGTTCCTGCATGCTGCAGCTAAAAGATCCGGCATGCCGCGACGAAGATCCCGCGTTGCCGCAACGAGGATCCCGCGTGCCGCAACTGACAAATAAAACGAAAAACAAAAACAAAAAACAAATTTTCAGCTATAAAAGATGAGTATATCTTAGAAACGTGCTGTTCAGCACAGTGCCTGTAGTTAACACTGCTGTACTGGATACTTTAAAATTTGGTAAGAGGGTAGATTTTATGTTAATTGTTCTTATGACAAAAAATAATAAGGCAGGAGGAAACTTTGGGAGGTGATGGGTAAGTTTATGGCATAGATTATGTTAGTGGTTTCATAGGTGTATACATATCTCCAAATTCATTAAGTTGTATACATTAATTATGTAGAGCTTTTTATGTGTCAAAAAAAATCTCTTGATTTCACTTTCCATTTGGCAAAAACTTGGTAAGATAGTACAAGAAAACTATAGACATCTCACTTACGAGTATAGATACGTCTTAAATATAAGCAAGTCAAGTTCTGTAGTTTATCAAGAGAAGATACAACCTTACAAAGCTAATTCAACATAAGCAAATCTATCAATGTCATTCATTACATGAAGGGTTTAAAGGAGAGAATGTTTACATCATTTCATTTTTTCATCTTACTGCATTAGCTAAGACTTCCAAAGTAGTGCCGAATAATAGTGGTGATAAAAAGTATTTTGTTTGTTCCTAATATGCTGGATGCTTCCACATTTCACCATGTAATATGAAATTTGCTGTTGATTTTAGTAAACTGTCTTTGTCATCTTTAATTTCCTTCTCTTATTTCACTAATTCACTTAGTTTTTATTCAGAACAGCTATTCGATTTCATCAAATGACTTGCTGGCATAAACATTTAAGAAGAAATAATATCTGTATTTATGGATTATATAATTTTACACTTTGAAAACTCAGTAAAAGAAATACTTGAATTTGTAATATTACAATTTGGGAGGCTGGCTGGATACAAAGTATATATAGAAAAATAAAAAGCATTTTCTACACTGACAATAGCTCGTTAAAAATGGAAATGGGCACAACTTTGTAAATCAACTATAATTTTAAAAAATAGAAATGGAAACTATCCCATTTCCACTTTAATGACAAAACTATAAAAAATACTTGAAAATACATTTAACAAAAGTGCAAGAATCATAAAAGATTTTACTGATGTTTATAGAACAGGGTCCAAATAAATTTCAGGATATTAGGACAATTTCATTAAAATGCAATCTTACTAAAATTTCTATAAATTTAATGGAATTCCTATTTTATTTTTTAAGGGAAACTGGTTAAAATATCTAGAAGTTTATATGGAAAATCAAGTGTCCAAGAATAGCTTTTAAAACTGTGCGTGTGGACTTCCCTGGTGGTGCAGTGGTTAAAAATCTGCCTGTCAATGCAGGGGACACAGGTTTGAGCCCTGGTCCAGGAAGATCCCACATGCCACAGAGCAGCTAGGCCCATGCGCCACAGCTACTGAGCCTGCGCTCTGGAGCCCGTGAGCCACAACTACTGAGCCCATGCACCACAACTACTGAAGCCAGCGGGCCTAGAGCCTGTGCTCTGCAACAAGAGAAGCCACCGCAATGAGAAGCACATGCACCACAGCGAAGAGTAGCCCCCGTTTGCTGCAGCTAGAGAAAGTCCGCATGCAGCAATGAAGACCCAATACAGCCAAAAATAAAAAATAAAATAAATAAAACAAAATCGTGCGTGTGTGTGTATGAAACGTGGGAGGGTGAAACTTGCCTTACCAGATACTAACTTACTTTGAAGCTGCTGAATCAGAACAATATGACTTAAGAAAACAAAATATTCAAAACAAAAAATTCAAAATAAACAATATTATTGTAGTATAGGACTAGACAAATAGATGATTGGATGGATCATAATAGTTCGGAAATAGACCTGACTTTTTTTTTCTATGCAGTGGAAAGTATAGTTAATTTAACAAATAGTGCTGGCATTATTGGCTATGCATTTGGAAGGAAATAAAATTGGCCCTGTATTATACTATGCAAAAAAAATTCCATAGGTTAAAGAAAGGTGATAAAAAAGCATTAGAAGAAAAATTAGGAGAATAGTTATGTAACTTCAGGGTAAAAAAGGGCTTCGTAAGCAAGGCAGGAAACTCAGAAATCAAAAAAGAGAAGATGTGTATACTTGATGATCAAATTAAATTTAAATAAGCAATTTAAATAAATAATTTAATTAAGTATGGAATTTAAAATTCTTGTACGGTAAAACTGATAAACCAAATACAAAAGCAAAAGACAGAAAACGTATTTTTTTCAGCTTTCATTTTGGATTGCTACAGTTTGCACTCCCCATCCCCTCCAACCTAGGCTACTCCATTTATTAAAATTGTTGGATACTTTGCTTTAGGGCAGGCTTGTTATTTGGGGAGAGTAACCGGGCTCTTACTGTGAGAGGCAAGGTGTGGGACACCCTGGTGTTGATCCCCAGTTGTATGCTGAGTCTCACTGACGAGGGAAGGAGTATCTTATGTCCACCCACAACTGGAAGGGACAGCTGATGTTCTGATGAGTCTTATAGTGTTTGGGCTGGGCCTAGGAACTTGGGGGTAAGGCCACTCAAAAGCCCTCAAAGGTGAGCATCACAGCTACCAGTCATAGATCTAAGGGCAAGTAACTCCCCTTAGAACATGAAAAACCTCATGGGGAAACGCTCTCAGATAATCGAAGTTTCCATGGCAAGAGCCAACCTGGGAAGCTGGGCCTATTCTAAATAATTCCATGTGATATGGTGTTTGGGAGAGGATCTTGGAGGCTGGACTGACAATTCTGACCCCCTAACAAGGACCTATCCAAACCCTTCAGGCTTCTCCTATGGACCAACCCAATCGGTCATGTGACAGTCGCTCCCTGGGAGTGCTCTGCTGAAGCAGAACTCATTTACTTTATCCTCTTTTCCCAGGCTACAAACACAAGACTTGCCTCCCAGTAATACCTCTGATGGGCAACAGCACTAGAGGCTGCTCCAGACCCAGGCAGAATGAATGTGTCCTTAAACACCGAGCATCGTTGAGAAATACAGGCAGGAGGACTCAGACGCTTTCACTCTATTTGGTGAGGAAGCAGGGGTGTGGGTGTTGATAGCTTGGCCTAAGCTTGCCCCAGTCTAGGGCCTATAAAGAAACTCCTCTCCTCTGCAAGCTGATTAAAGATGGGATCAAGGGACTTCCCTGGTGGCGCAGTGGTTAAGAATCTGCCTGCCAATGCAGGGGACACGGGTTCCACCCCTAGTCCAGGAAGATCCCACATGCTGCAGAGCAACTAAGCCTGTGTGCCACAACTACTGGGCCTGAGTGCCACAACTACTGAAGCCTGCATGCCTAGAGCCCATGCTCCACAACAAAAGAAGACACTGCAATGAGAAGCCTGCGCACCACAACAAAGAATAGCCCCTGCTCGCTGCAACTAGAGAAAGCCCAGGTGCAGCAATGAAGACCCCATGCAGCCAAAAATAAATAAATAAGTAAATAAATTTTTTTAAAAGTTTTTTTTTTTTTTAAAAAAGATGGGATCAAGGAGATCCGCAAACTGGTAAGACAGCCTTACCTTAGTTTAGGAGAAATCCTGCCAAAACTTTAAGAAAGCACAACAGAAATTCCAATAAAATTTCCAGAAATAGTTTCTCTTTGAAGTCTCCACCCTCCACACACCCAAGCAAAACCAAACATCCTATAAATAAAAGTGTAATAAAAGAGTAAGAGAGTTGGTTTAAAGTCAAGCCAGTTTCAAAAAGGAGGACATGATTAACAGTATCAAACACTGAAGAGAAATCAAGTGAGGTGATGTCTGAATGTCCTTTGGGTCTAAAAAGGTAGAGGTCAATTTTGGTAGTAACGGTGATAATTTCAGAAGCCAGGAGAGAGAGAGAATGCTTGTGGTCTTCAAACATTTTTGCAAAAAAGATGTCCCAAATCCATGTACCTCCATTTTAGAGTTGACATGTAAAAGTTTCATCAGAACTTTGAATAGTTCCAAAGAATAAAATTTTATTAGAAATATTGACATTTTAAAATAAAATTATTACATCTTTCTTTTAAATGTATTCAATGGAATACAAATACTATAGTAATTAGAAACCTACAATCATCCATGTAAAAATATACCAACTCTCCTCCCCAGATGTTGTACCAACAATACAGGAAAGCGTTCTTTCTCCCATATGCTGACACTGGAATTCTCAAAAATTTTGCTGATCTGATACGTGAAAAAGCAGTAATTTATTGTTTTAATTTGCATTTGCCTAATAAATAATGATGCATATTGTTTCAAATGTTTATTGGCTATTTTTGTTTCTTCTGTGAAATATCTATTCATATATTTTGCCCATTTTTCTATTAGGTTGTCTTTTTTCCTATCAATTTGTAGGAATTCTTTGTATATTAGGAATGTGTGCCCTTTTTCTGTCATGTGGGTTGCAAATATTTTCTCTCAGTGGTTTGTTTGAAAATTTTGTTTACGAAGACAGCATTTAAATTGGAAGTTCTTTAACTTCAATTTTGCCCTAGGTTTTAACTTTCTTGGTGGTGGAGGGTTGACTGTGGTGATCTTCACTTCTGGACTCAGAGGGTCAGACTGAGATGGAGGCTCATTTCAAAGGCTTTTTGCTGGAGGAAAGGTGGAGGCAGCAGGCCCTTCAGGAGACAACAAACAACCCTTTGATATACATTGGCAAGGTTTTCTATTTCTCTTAAAAAACAAAAAAGGCTTTTCATGTTTCAGTGAATCTGGGAGCTATTTGGATCTTATAACAATATTATGTTAATTAGAATACTTACAAAGATATAAACTATAAGGCAAGATATATATTACAAAAATTTAATGTAGAAACACCGAGAACATCAAAGAACAAGTGCATTTCCGTTGATATATGAGCAAACCTAAATCATTTTATTACTAGTTTATCATAAAAAAGAAAGAAATGTGGCATGCAGCACTATCGTTTCTTTTAAAAAAACCTCAGACGAGTTTGTCCATCACGTCTACCAGGGACTTTTTCATACACTAGACGTCGTTTTTTGAATGGTGGTAGTTGTGAGCACGTGAAATCTGTTAAAAGGAGAAAAAGGAAAACCATTTTATTGCTGATAATAATACATATAAGTATTTTTTTTCCAGCTGTTCAAGTGGATCCTGTCTCTTCATCATCTATTTACAAAGTGTTAAAATTTCCAAACTGAGATAAAATAATTATTAAAAATTACATTTTTTAGCATATATGTGCTTGTTCTTAAAGGCCCAATACTGATTAGTGTTAGATACATGTATTTGTATTTGTATGCTCATGCCTTGTACAATTAAATCTCCCTGGATTTAAGGCTCTTGCTTTTAAGTTTTCCTTCATTAAGCCTGTTTCTTAATGCATATCTGTAATGTTGTGAAATTTATCCTGAGCTCTGATATATGATAGGTAGTGATCATGTATAGACTCATCTTTTATGATTGTATTATATATGACACATTAGCCTGAAATATTCTAGATTTGGATACTTATGGATATTGATTCATTAAATCAATAAAAAGGGAGGCTAAAATATTTAAAACAGTAGTAATTATTCCTGGCCATATAATCTCAATGGCAAGAGTTGGATGCCTTTATAAGCAAATTCGAAAGGGAATGCAGGGCTCCCCTGGTGGCGCCGTGGTTGAGAGCCGCCTGCTGATGCAAGGGATGCGGGTTCGTGCCCTGGTGCAGGAAGATCCCACATGCCGCGGAGTGGCTGGGCCCGTGAGCCATAGCCGCTGAGCCTGCGCGTCCGGAGCCTGTGCTCCGCAACGGGAGAGGCCCGTGTACCGCAAAAAAAAAAAAGATTCTTGTTAACTGTTTGAATTAAGTTATAAAAATAATTGCAAAGTGGAAAAAAGCAATATTTTTAAACCAACATTATTTATATGATATATGATTTTAAAATATATTTATAACTAAATTAATGAATTAAAATATAGGTAGACATTGACTATTCCATCTATATCCCTAAAACCTTAAATACTAAAATTTATTAAAAAATAATTTCTGAGATCTTTTTATTGAAAAATTGGGTTATCTCATACATTGGGATGCCCTATGTTAAAAAAATATACAGTAATTCACATGCTTAATTTGTTCCAGGGTGGAAAAAAGATGAAATTTTCAGCCAGTTCATTTATGAAGCCAGAATCACCTTCATGTCAGACTGTTACAGAGTACAAATAGAGCACAATAAATTAATTTCATTATGAATGTAGATATGAAAATCAAATAAATATTAGCAACCATATTTAATAGCATATTTTTAAAAATCATTCCTTAAAAGCCAATTAGGGGGATATGGTGATATATGTATACATACAGCTGATTCACTTTGTTGTACAGCAGAAACTTTAGCACAACATTATAAAGCAATTATACTCCAATAAAGATATTTTTTAAAAAAGCCAATTAGGTTTATCACAGAAATGACAAAAATGATTATTGGTAAGCCTGTAAACATTTACATTAATGTCAACAGAGAGAACATGTTTGATTTTCCCCAATAGGGACCAAAAAGAGTTTGAATAAAATTCAGCATCTGTTCCTCACAAAAGTTCTTACAAAACTAGGGATAGAATATTTTCCCTTAAAATCAGGAACAAAACAAATTATGACTATTAAATGGGACCAAGTCCAAGTTTTGTGAGTCTGGGACTTATATCGTTTGAGTGTTCCTCTTTTAATAAAACAAAGAATATAAGATTTTCTGGGCCCCTTTTGGCCTCACAAAATGGCCTGGGCAAAAGAGGAGGTTTTTTTTTTTTTTTTTTTTGCGGTACGCGGGCCTCTCACTGTTGTGGCCTCTCCCGCTGCAGAGCACAGCCTCCGGACGCACAGGTTCAGTGGCCATGGCTCATGAGACCAGCCGCTCCGCGGCATGTGGGATCTTCCCGGGCCAGGGCACGAACCCGTGTCCCCTGCATCGGCAGGCCGACTCTCAACCACTGCGCCACCAGGGAAGCCCAAAAGAGGAGTTTTGAAGCTTCCAGCTTCTCCTTTCTTTTTGTTTTCTCCCCATCATAGTAAGGCCACCTTTGTATGACCATCAGAACTTAAGATTTTGTTCTAAATGCTTAGGCCAAGGCAATAAGAAATAACACAGAAATAAAAGGTATAATTACCAGAAGTGAGAAAATAAAATTGTTCTTTTAAAAAATTGATATGACTAAATGTTCAGAAACATCAATTGTAAAATAGATAGCCAATAGTAGTATCTATTTAATAGGACTGTCAAAATTAAATCCACATAAAGGAAATATAATAAGTTCTTAATAAATGTTAGCTCATTAAATATCCCTGCTTGACAAAGAGGCTACTTTTCTAATTCACTAATTTCTTTATTTAATCTTTGTTAATTTTAGTCTTCTGCTTGACTTAGATTTGTTCCATGTTTTTACTTGTAACTTCTTAAGTTAAATGCTTAGTTCATCTAAAGCTATGAGAATTTGACATATTTTCTTTGCCTTTATTTTCTTAAAAGTCTATAATTAGAATTTTGATTTTCTTTGATGCCAAAGTTATTGAAGATTCTTAAGTGTAGTAATTAAAACAAAAATTTTTTTTAACTTGGAGATGAGTCATCTTTTAAAATTACACTAGAGAGTAGTTTTATCAACTATAGACAGTATTACCTGTTAATGATTTCTTGTCTCCTGAGTTAGATGAAGATACAGAGTGCCTTTTCTGTCCTAAACATTTTCCAGCTCTTTGGCAGAAATAAAGACTGTTGAATTCTTTTTGACTTACATTAGAATCAGAAGCACAAAATAAATCCAAACTGGGGACGGATGGTAATTCTTTCCAGAAAGTCTTTTTAGTCTCAGCATTTGAACTTTCACATATGAGGCCTTCTAACTCATCCGATAGACATTTTTGCTGATTAGTGAATAAATTATCTTTCTGAGAGGACCATTTGTCACATGTATTCTGCTCTGCACCATATTGTAAGTTGAATGAGTGATTCTGTTGTTGCCATACATTTCTTTTAAAGTTCCAATGAAGAGGAGATTGAGAACCCTCTAGTGAAAAGACAGGGGCAGACAATTCTTTATTTGTAGGTCCTTTTGCTTCATGTGTTTCCTTTTTCTGATAATTTATAAAGTTAGGGGTAACTCTCTTCTGAGTGTCAATGGTGATATCATGGTTCACAATTCATTGCTGTTAGACCCAAAGAAAAGACATCTGACCCTGAATCATTCTGGTTCAGAAAGGAACTACCAGATACATTCCTTGCTTCTGTATTAGTCAGGAAAGAATTATTCTGCATTATGTTAGGGTTACAACTGGACTCTTTCCAGTAGCTGGTCTGATTGTAAGAAGTCACAGGTGGTAAAATGCATGGCATTTCTTTTAGTTTCATAAGGGAAGAGTTATAATCTGAAGCGGCGTTTGTGTCTTCGTGCACTGTCTCTCCTAAGTCTGAATATTGGTAATATTCATTATGTTCTTGAATGACAGAATCTGAAGAGCCAGAAGCTGAAGTCTGAGAAGTAAAGGCACTAGTTTGATTCCTATTTTCCTGAGGTGATGAAATTTGAGGTGATTTTGTTACAGAAGGACTAATCTTGAATAAGGAAGTGATGTCACAAAAATGCTAAAAAAATTTTAAAAATTAATTAATATAATAAAAATACAACATAAACATCAGTCAAGTAAATATAAGTGATGACACTTATCTAAGTGGAAATAAGGAAAAATATAAATGAGTAGTCCCATCCAAAGGTATGATATTGATCCATGTAGTGAGAACATAACTTAATTAGGCTCCATTAAAGAAAACACATTGTAATTTGCATCTATTTTCTAATCACTTAAATAAATTTTTAGTTACACAATTACGTGAATACCATTTCCTTCATAAAAATTAAAGAAACTTACTGATAAGGCTAAAGTTCTCTTTAGCTACTACTATAAAGAAGGGCTTCAGGATTATTTGGAAGAGATAATGTAAACACATATGAATAGAGTGTGTAATTGAATATCTGTGGGCAGTATAACACTTCAAAAATGATTTGAAGTGTGATAACTGATCTCGTACAGAATTATCTATATAAGATAGTTTTAAAATATATAATGTGACTGACGACCAATGAGAATTCTGTATGAAATTTAGTTTAAGTAAATAATTTCTTTGCTCTGTGAAGTCCAAAACAAACTTGGATAACTTCATTTTGAAAACCCTTATGGTAAAAATAGATACTCAAATGCAAAGGAAATAAATTCATAGAAGAATATGGATCTCAAATAGCTAACCTTTAACACTTTTTCTGGAACTTCAGGTAGGAGTTCCTGAAGTTGACAAAGAGTTGCTAATAGTATCCAGTTCAGTGAAGGTCCTTTATTTAACATGAGCTGAGCCACCAATGGATTAACACTTGGAAAATCAAGTAAGTACATTTCTTCCTAGAAAAAAGTGTAAGGAATAATCAGCCAGTGTTTTTTTCTTACTCTACTCACTCCAGCAGATTAAAATTTTTGTTGTTGCATTGCACCTACCACTCAATTTGAGATGCTTGGGGGAAAAAGTATGGCCAGGAGGAAGGAAACTTGTTTGTCAGTAAAGATTCATACACCCAGAATTGGGAAGGCTCTTAAAGTTCATTCAGTCTAATCACTCATCCAGAGAGACTCATTACAGTCCATTTCCTTCCAATGACAATCGTTTTATCTAATGACAGCTCTTCTACCTTTCAGGGCAGGGTTCCCCAGCCCCCCGCCCACACAGCAGGAGGTGGCAGAGGGCCAGCGAGCGAAGCTTCTTCATCTGCCGCTCCCCATCGCTCGCATGACTGCCTGAACCATTCCGCCCCACCCCAGTCCGTGGAAAAATTGTCTTCCACGAAACCGGCCCCTGGTGCCAAAAAGGTTGGGGACTGCTGTTTTAGGGGACGTAGTTATATAGCTCAAGATTTCTTTAGCTCTCCCTTTGTAGACCATATACTATCATGGTTTGGTTAAATGAACCATGTTTATGATATCTAACAGATGTTATAATTTCAGGAAAGGCTTATTGTGAAAGGTACAGGAAGAATTACTATCAACCAGAACTGACCCTGACAGTCTAAAAATATACATTTTCAGAGAGATCTCATAAATGTCTAGAAATGTAGCAGCCATCTTTATTGCCAAATTTCTTTCTTTTTTTTTTTCTGGGTTACACTGGCTTTTTGCACCCTCTTTTAGTTTATCAAATGACAGACGTGAGTAGATTGGACATGCCTTTGTAGGAAGGAAATTGCACATACATACATATATGTCATAATTAATTATACCCATACTTGATAGTGTTATGTTCTGTTAGGCATGTAAAAGTCCTGTGATTTAATATATATGACTATTTTATTTATTTGTTTTATAATTTTATTTTTTCCGTAGGTAAAATTCAAAAGGCACTAAAAGGTATACAGTGAAAAGTCCCATTCCTACTCCATTACCTCAGTTCTCTCTAGAGATAATCAATGTTATAATTTCTTGGTATCCTTCCAGAGATATTTTGTTCATTTACAAACAAATACATATAAATATTAATTTCCCCTTGTTTTACACAAATGGTAGTGTACTGCATGCTCTGCACTGCAACTTTTCATGTTTCACTTAATATATTTGAAGGTCACTCCAAGTTAGTACATAATGATCTTCATTATTCTTTTTCTCATGGCTTCAGGATTTGAATATATTGAAAATAAAGGTAACAGAAACACTAGGTTGGTATGAAAGCCTGGAAATATTTATGCTTAAACAAAAGGAATTTCTAAAAATTAACTAATAACTATTTCATAACTCTACTTTCAATTATATAATTGAGTTACTGACAAATCACAGAATGATAGAATTTTGCTATCCTCATAATATACCTACTATTCTTGAATGCTGAAATGTAGGAATTAGAAAAATTATTATATTTTTAAAAATATTAGACATTGAAGCCATTAGATCACCTTATAATAAGTTAGATTTGAAAGTTCATTATAAAAGATCCCATTAAAATAGTTCTATGAGGGACTTCCCTGGTACTGCAGTGGTTAAGAATCCGCCTGCCCTCAAATCAACTTCAAGATTTTAATGTACCTGTTTACCTTTTAACAGGCCAAGAGCTAAGGACGGTTTTTACATTTTTAAATGGTTGGGGGGGGGGAAGACTATTTTGTGACATTTGAAAAATTATATTGAAATCAGATTTCACTGTGACCAAATAAAGGTTCTTGGAAGAATCCGCCTGCCAATGCAGGGGACAGGGGTTTGAGCCCTGGTCCGGGAAGATCCCACATGCCACGGAGCAACTAAGCCTGCGAGCCACAACTACTGAAGCCCGCGTGCCTAGAGCCCATGCTCCGCAACAAAGAGAAGCCACTGCAATGAGAAGCCTGTGTGCCACAACAAAGAGTGGCCCCCGCTCGCTGCAACTAGAGAAAGCCCACATGCATCAACGAAGACCCAACACAGCCAAAAGTAAATAAATTTATAAAAAAACAGTTCTATAAGATTGAAAAATACTCATAATTCTGGAAAACTGTCTAAATAAATGCTGTGCATTATGGCTATTGTTACATATATTCAGGCAAGCATGATAGAACAAGAAAATGCTACCAGAAAAAGAATTCAAGTACATGTATTTATATTTGCTTTGCAAATATCTAATTTATATATTAGGAAATAAACCTTAGATGGTGAGATTTCAAGCCAGGATTTATCCAACCATTCATGAGGATCCCTCTTCGAGTTCATTAAATTGTGGTCAGCAATTTGTCGAATTAGCAGTGCAGTCTCTTCCACTCCTGGGGCAATTAGAAGCTAAAATATATTTTTTACGTTAGATTATAGGAAATACTAGGAAACAAAATATATCACTCAAAAATTGTTTGCAATTAGGAGAAAAAAAACTCCAGAAGATTCTAATCTTTGTACACTCTTTTAGATATAATTTACTAATTTATCTATGTGAAATCCAGGATGTTTTATTTGTGAGGATAAACAATTTACTTTCCTTCTTTAAATATGATATCCTTGTATTTTCTAATTTTTGGAACTAAATTGTTATTCTTCACTTCCATTTGGCATTTATTAATAAAGTCTTTTAAACATATTTGGTGTTTTATTTCATCTGTATTAGAAAAAAAGCAATTTGGATGTCACTAGCAATAATTAATATTTTGCTTTTTCTAGGTTAAACTTAAGTAGTTCTCAAATAAAAATAAGAATTAAACAATAGTGCAAGATTTTTCAAAAACCAAGTTGAAAAATAAGGATATTTACAGATTAATTTGATGCTGTATTCAAAAAGAAGAATATGTTCTGATTTAGAGTATTCTTGGAATTGTTCATCCAATCTTGGCTTATTTGATGGTAAGATACCCCTGCCAAAAATGTGTGATGTGTGAGTGTGTTAAACTTAACTCTAAAAAGAATTTCTTAATATGTCCTACTTCCTGTCTGTCTCTTGTGTTTTCCTCCATGCCCTTCCCTCTTCTGAAATGCCAGCCTTTTCCTTCCCCTTTCATTTCTGTTTTTATCTTCTTCTTCGTCTTTTGGCTTTGGTTGAAGGAAAGATAGTTCATAGGTTAGCAGTTTAATGTGGATAGAGAACACTGCCCTAAACAATCACATCTTAAAAATATGAATATTCTGTCCCGTAGTGGAAATTTAAGAAACAAAGACTGTACAAACCTCACAAAATAATTATGACATTTTTTTTCTTCCACAAGAATAACAAATACGAAACTGCTAGCATATACCTGGGGGTATATGCATGCTAAAGAAGGATTTTCTTTTTATATGAAATATATAGAGTACACAGAAATACACTGTTTGATTCCAAATTTATTTTATTAAAAGTTTTGGATGTTTTGAGATGATTTGAGACTTTTACTTAAATATAATTTTTATTTTAAAGGGCATAATTTTATAATGGTAATGAATATTACCTTAACTTAAGGGTAAGTCTAGCTCATGGCTAGACTTTGGGAGATTCAAGAACCCCTGCTAACATTGTTTTCAAAAATTTACATATGTGTGTATCTATGCATTTTTCTGCAAAGAGAATTCATAAGAAATTTATAGAATTTTTTTTATATTAGAGTAAAATATGGCATGACACTACTAGCTGTATTTTCTTTTAGTTTAAGAAAATGTACTTAAATTTCTTAATATTCCCTTTATGGCTAGGCTCTCCAGATGCTTGGAAATAAAAGAATAATCCAACCTGATGGATTTTTTTGGCCTAAGAGGCCAAAAGCCATATTACTAAATGTATTCTAAAATAATACGAGTCTAGGGAACCCCCTTTAATGTCATAAGGTCATCAAGTTAGGGGAATGGGAGACTTGAGTATTGGTGATACATTGATACAAGAATTAGAGCAAATTAATCATCTTGTTTCTCAAATTCCATGGAAAAGTGGACATACTTTTAAGATTATCATGTGAACTTGAAAAGCTTTTGGAGTAGTTAGATCCAGGTGGGAACAAACAATCCATTCCATTTCATTTGGAATGGATTGTGCCTGAGCAGTACCTCCTATTTCATCTCCAAATGCCTTGCTTGGAACATGTCCTCTGTGGATCATGTCACTGTACCTGAATAGGGTAACTTTCTGGTATCAGATACCCCATGTATAGATTTTTAAAATGATTTTCTAAGGCATATTTTGTATATGACTGCTTTCTATTAGCTGAAGAGAAAAGAGGCTGATTAAGTGGTAAAACCTCACTTGAATGAATAAATGAGACAAATTTATATTTATTTAGATAACTTTTCTAAGAATTTTACTTCTATGTTTAACATGCATCACAGGATCAAAATTATCTGGATTCTATTTCAAATAGATCATTTGTTGATTTTCTTAACAGGTTCTGCTTTCACTGAATTCTATTTAGTAGATGTTTGCTGAATATTTTTACTGTGTACAAAACACTGTGCTAGATGTTATAGCTTTTACAAAGAAAAGGGCCTAGTTCTCACCATCCAGGGTGGAGGATATATGAACAAACACCTCATATTATAATAAAGGTATAAAGCATTATTAGGAGGATGGGAGGAGAGATTCATCTTGAGAGAGTATAACTGGTGCAAATTTTTTAAAGGAGGTGGTATTTGAGCTGGGTAGAAAAAGTCAGAACTATGAAGTCTGGCAGTAAGGGGATGGGAAATAGTATTTCTGGGGGAAGACAGGACAGAATCAGATGGCTGAGAGGTGGGGGCATAGTCAGGAAAATGTGAGTAGAATGATGTTAAAGGAAGGATTACTAGGGGTCAAATCATGGAGGAGTTTGAATCCACCTGAGGTTAACTCTATTTTGATGAAGTAGGAAGCTACAGAAGGTCTTTTGAGCACAAAAATTCAATTCAACAACAAGTATTTATCAAGAGGCTACTATGTAGGCTCTGTGCTTGGTGCTAGGAAGACAAAAATGAAAAGCATGTTCCCTTTCTTTTATGCTTACAGTCTAGGGAGTGAAATATTCACAGCTGTATTTCAGAAATGTAATTGGTGTCAATATACATGATGCATGGGAGTGGGAAAAGAGTAGAAGTAAAGAAATTAATTAGAAAGTTACTTTAGAATGCCAAGTGAGAGGTGAAGGCCTGAATTTAGGGAAATAGCAATGGGGGTAGAAAGGAGAGGCATACTCTAGAGACACTGCAGAGTTAAAAGGAAGATTTAGCTACTGATTAGATTAGAATAGTGATGCCATAAACTAGGTGTAAAAAACTAACAGAAACTTTAATTAAAATAGAGTTGGGAGACCAGCAGGAGGAGCTCTCATGCCCTACCATGATAGTACAATTCAATAGGAAGAAAGACTTCCTCTTCTTTCCTAGCAAGAGCTCACCCAATAAGAGGCTGTCACAACTCAGCCAATGAAAAGCCACTATACGTCGAACTCTCAACTCCTCCAATGGACTCTTTGTTTACTATAACCCTCCCAACTTCCTTTTCCCCTCTTTAAAAGATTTCACCTCACCTTACTGTGCCCAGACTTGCATATGGCTTGCCATGGTTGCAGGCCCTGAGTTGCAATTCTTTGTTGATCCCGTATAAACCCATTTTTGCTGCATAAATAACTGGCAGTCTACTTGTTTTAGGTCAACATCAAGTTTGGGGGAGGATGAGAAGTTGTGTTTTGGATATGCAGAATTTGAGGTACCTGTGGGATATTCATGTGGGGATTTCCAGAAGAATTCTAGAATATAGGTGCAGACCTTAAGAAAAGTTAGAAAAATTTTAAAGATTTTCTTAAAGATGAAAGCTAAATTTGTGGGAATGTCTGAGTTTATCAAGGAAAGAATATAAAGTGATAATAGTAGAGGACTGAGTCCTGAATTTTGGGGAAATATATAAACTTCAGAGTGGGACATTGAAAAAAAGCCAATAAAGGAGACTGATTAGAGATCACCAAGATATTGCTCTATTCATATGTCATAAGATTTCCATTTTACAGCAGATAAAAACAGTATGTCTCTCATAAGTGAACATTTTTGATCAAGGGATATTTATTTTTATTCATATCCTGACCTGTTTCAAAAAATCTAAGTAGTAATGAAGAGATAAAATATGAATTTAAATTCATTAAAGGCTTTTAGAGCCGAAATTTAAGTGGAAAGAATATTTGTTAATTTGAAACTGTTCTTTATATGGCTTTTAAGTGTTTTTTAGTTTACCCATTTAATGTTTCTTCTCACTGGGCAGTTGAGTTTCAGATTTCATAAATTTTGGCTTATGAAAAATACAAACAAACATATAGAAAAAGAATACCTTTACATCCAGTTCTTCTGATTTTAGCCCAGATGAAACCAAAGCTGCATAAATCAAAGCTAGGTGATGAAGTGTCTTTTCTGTAAGATAGTACCTAAAAAAAATTATATTATTATATTCTACTCATTTGATGTTTGACTATACTTATTAAAATTCATTTTATTTTTCACGTTTTATAAAGTTTTTAGAATAACCTGGCTAAAACAATGCTTGTGTGGCAGACTCTTTTTTTTTGTCCACTCAGCACTCTTTTGTAAGAACAGTTCCACTGCCATTCTTCAATAGTACCGTTAAATCTAGGAGATGCTGAGTGTGTGTGTGTGTGTGTGTGTGTGTGTGTGTGTGTGTGTGTAGAAAAGTTTAACTCATCCCTTTACTAGCCCCAGGGATGGCTATGTGACTGAAGCCTAGCCAACTACCTGGCCAAGGTATCAGGTTCAGATATGAACATATGACCAGAACCAGGATAACTAGAATCCTCCCTGGGTCTTTTCCCTGAACTGTTAGAAAAAACACTCTTTTAAATGATCATTATATGACGTGATAGAGGTGTTAACTAACACTAAGGTGGTAATTATATTACAGTATATAAATGTATCAAATCAACAGAGTGTACTCCTCGAACTTACACAATCTTATAACTCAGTTATATCTCAGTAATTTTAAAAAACACTGCTATTTCCCTGTCTGTAGTTATTAAGCACATCAGATGTGACTCGAGCTGTGGGTGGATATTCCTACTATCTTTATCCACTTTAAGTACTCCAAGCAACGAAAAAGAAATTTATTGGCTTATATTACTAAGGGGTCAAGGAGAAGACATTTTTGGACCCAGGGACTCAAACAATGTCATTGAGACAATGGCTCTCTTAATCTCTTTGCTCTTCCTTCCTCTGTTGGCTTCTTTCTCAGGTAAGCTCTTTTCAAAAGAGTGGCTGATAAGAGAGACACACTGTGCCTAAACTGTTCGTTCAAACGATGTGGTTTCTATTGAACACCTGCTTTCTTTTTGGAATCTAGAGTTTTGATTCGTGACTAGCTCTTAATAAAAGCCCTGGGCACTGAGTGTCTGGTGAGTTTCCCTGGTAGACAACATTTTACAAACGTTATCACAACTCGTTGCTGGGGAAGTTAAGCATGTTCTGTGTGACTCTCCTAGTAGAAGACTCTTGGAAGCTTCCTCCTAGTTTCCTCTGGACTTTGATCCATGCCCTTTCTCCCTTTGCTGAATTTGCTTTGAGTACAAGAATATTTTCAGCGCTGTGAATACTCCTAACAAATCATCAACTTGGGGTTGTCTTGGGGACTCCTGACACATTTCCTCAAACAGGAACTAATGGCATGAACTACTAAAGTAATTAAAAAATTTTATTTTGTATTTTCAATTCTCCTCATTTGGTCAGTTGATTAAGATACTTTAAAAATGTTCCAATGATCTAAAAATATGAAACTGAGATACCTAGAAGTCTGAAAAGAATTACATTTTATAATAATATATTATTGTGAATAAATGATAATTCTATCCTGAACACAAAACAATCTCAGTGTTACATAATTAATTTTTTTCATGAACATCTGGATAAAAATAAGTGTAAACCTCCTCTTATTATCTCTTGTACTTCAATTGTACCTCTAGGTGGATACCAATCTAAAAATAACTTTAAAAAATTTCACATCAATTATTTATCCAGAATACTTCCAAGTTCTTGATAAAGCTTAAAATGCTTTACAGCCTTTATTAATCTTCAAAATGAAGATTTTAGACCTGAATAATCTTTAAAAATATCTTTACTGGAGTATAATTGCTTTACAATGTTGTGTTAGTTTCTGTTGTACAACAAAGTGAATCAGCTATAAGTATACATATATCCCCATATCCCCTCCCTCTTGAGCCTCCCTCCCACCCTCCCTATCCCACCCCTCTAGGTGGTCACAAAGCATCGAGCTGATCTCCCTGTGCTATGCAGCAGCTTCCCACTAGCCATCAATTTTACATTTGGTAGTGTATATATGTCAGTGCTACTCTCTCACTTTGTCCCAGCTTTCCCATCCCCCTGTTAGAACTGAATAATTATTTTAATTTTTCAGTTCTGGTAGAAAGGAAAACTATGTTAAGTGACTACTAGAGGTTATTGTTAATAGAGGAAGGAATAAGAACCAAGTTGTTTGTATTCTTACATTCTAACTTACACTTATCCTCACATGATAATAATTTTATACAAAGAGCTTGGTACAGTAAGATAAACAAAAATGGAGTCAAACAAGAAAGTCAATAAAGGAAAAAAATCACACAGATAATGTAATGTTAAATAAGATAAGATATCTGTACCTTATCTAATAACTAAAGAATATTTTTGAAACTTCTACTATGATGTGGTATGTGTAATGCAGTATCGTAGAGAGCAAAAAAGTGAATAAGACTAGTGTGCAATTTAGTTGGAAAGATTCATTCATTCAATCAGAGTATTTGCCAAGCATCTATCAAGTGAAAGCAATGTGGTCATTGCTATAGGGCAAGTGCCCCAAAGTGATAATACAAAACAAAATACGATAGTATCAAAGATGAGGAAAAAACAGGGAGCTAAGGAGTTGGAAGGTTGGAAAGGTTACAACTAAATATTTATATGCAAGAGTGGGAGATACTGAAGAAACGTTGAATAGAAAAAGTAGATAGGTCCTGAAAAATAGGCACAATTTCACCAGATGGAATAGCTGGAGGAAGGAAGGAATATCGTAGGAAGAAGAGAACTGTATGAGCAAAAGTGGAAGTAGGAAAGCAAGGAGGATGTTTGCAAGCCAATGAGCAGAACTTTTGATTGAAATGGAAAGCAGTGAAAAGTAAGCCTGAAAATATAGGTTAGGATTATATGCCGAAGACTTTGAATATTAGGGTGAGTAGTCTGTATATATTCAGTAAATAACGGGGAAGTCAGTAAAGGTGTTTTATGAGTGAAATAATAAGAGACTAGTTTTAGGAATATTAATTGAGTGTATGATAGATTATGAAGAGTAATGTTGAGAGTCATCTGGAGGTGTGAAAACCATTTGTCATAATAGTCCACATAAAATAATGAGAAACTGAACTAAGATGTTGGTAACATAAATGGAGCGAGGGGAGAGATGAAAGTCCAGTGGTTGAATCTATAGGATTTGTTTTCCAGTCTTGATGACTAAAAGAAAGGCAATGGTCATAAATAGCTAAAGGGCAGAAAAGAGGAGATACAGTTTTGGAGGGAATAGTGAATAAAATGAACTCATACTATGTTAACTTTGAGAGCCGGTGGAATATCAGAGTGTAAATATTATATAGAAAATTAGAGATATTAGGTCAGGAAATTCAAAGAGAGACTGCAGCTGCAGATAGAAATATAATAATTATATGCAGAAAGATGACAATTGAAGCTAGGGGAGAGGATAAGATTTTTAATGGACAAAACAGAAGAAAAAAAGAGATTTCATATCTATCTGGAGACTGGGACAAGGAAGAAGAAGAGGTAAAGACAAGAAGTAGAGAGGTAGAAGATCAAAAACATTGAGGAGCCATGGAACTGAAGAGTTTCAAGGCAGAAAGCACTGACAATAGTCTTAAATACTTCAGAGCAGTGAAAGATAAAAATATTTTTGGATATGATCATAAGAAAGTCACAAATGATGAGTGACATCTGAGAGATAGAGATCAGAATAGAGATAGAGAGAAAAGCCAGATTGCAAAAAATAAAAGGAGAAAGTGAAAGCAGTACGTTCATAAAATTTAGAATGAGAGAAAGGAGAGACATGTAATGATAATTTGAGCCAGTGTCTTGGCGTGGATTTGGGGGGCAAATTTTCAGTTAAGCACATCAATGAAAGAAAGTATAGTAAGATGCTAGTTAGTTGGTATATCTAATAAAATTTTAGAGAGAAGTGATTTAAGAATGACATTTTTTAACAGACGAGTCCAGAATTAAAAATTAATAAAAAATGAAACACTCACAGCAGCAATTCTTAGTGAGGCAGAGGTGGGGAGCATGATTTGCACTGACTGTCCAGGGGAAATATATCATCTCCAAAATTCCGATTTGTTTTCCTATGGGCATGCCTTCACCTTGAGAATCCCTTACTTAAAGCAAACTAGATGAGCAAAAGGAAAATTTACATACCTACTTTTATTCGAAGAAGAAGATGGAATAACTTAAAAGATATATATGTGACTTTGGATGGAGACGTGTTTACTTACTCTGAGTTTAATGGTTTTTTGGCATATAAAATTATCCAACAATAGCTGTACTGGAATGATAATGCCATCAGTCTCATAATGATATTGTCTGATGCCTTCTCACAGTTTAATTCTTCTAGGTCCTACCAGAAAATAAATAAAATAAAAAGATTCACTAGGTTGACCAGTTGTTACAAAATTATTGTTGCCATATTTCTAGAATCTATGATATATAAATTATAACTTGAGAAGAAGCATGGGTATGGGTTCCCATTTTATGGAAAAATTAAAGTCACACTGGAAGTAGTAGGGGAAAAGCTACAGTAGTTGTAAAACGGTTAATGATAGACTCAGCAAGGGGGGTTCATGAATCTCCCAAAGTCCTAGACATGAAGCAAGCAGTCTACAGAGTGCTCCTATCTGGGCAGTTCTTTGTAGACAGGGATCTGGCTACTCTTAAGGACAAAAACCCATGGGATAATCTGCACTTAATGCTTACTTAAGGAAGATGAAAAATCAGCAGTTAATGGACTTATAGGCATGTCTTTCTAAGGATCTAGAACCTCTTTTTTCCTTTAACAATATTAATTTTTGATAGAGTGAATAATTCAAGAAGTATTTTATTCTAACAGTAAGTTATGTAAGCATGGATTAAAACAGTTTTCCCAAACAGGATTTCCCTCCCACAAATAACTGTTATTTAATAACCTTAAATATGCAAGATACAATATTCCATAAGAATCTTTCTAACAGAGCTTTTTTGTTTCTGTCATATAATTCTTATAGTATTAACATTTGCTTATCAAATCAGACTTCTACTTTACCATAATACGTGCCATTAATTTATACTCCATACCATCAAACTGCTTTCTGCTCTCCACTCCCACACTATTCAATTAATTTCTTTGTAATTTGTACTCCAATCAAGCAAACATATCAGGGAGATTCATACATCTTAAATTCTAAAATATATGGATTTTTGAAGAGATTTTCTCTCTCTTTTTAAAAACTGACTAATTTATAGGCAATCCCCACTTACTTTAGAGGAAATCCCGTATTACCAATTACAGATTAATATGTTACCTCCTTTTAAGAAACACAGTGGCTAGAATTTGATTTTTAAAGTTTTCAACACTATAATTATTCTATAAATGTATTTAAAAAAAGGTCAATACATAACATTAAAGATATTATATTTGCTCTATCTTCTTAAAGTACGTTAAAAATTACAAGGCATTGAAAAAGCTTGGTAATAGCCATTTTCCATGGTGATGATTTTAGCACTTATGGCCCATTTGCAAAGTTTTGGAAGAAATCATGAGTAGATTATAGTTAAGCTCTCTAAAGCTAATAGATTACATGGTTACACATGTATTTTAATATATTTGATTTATATTTTTTATTGTATAGTTTTACCTGCAAAATTATGGTGGTGTCCTCATCAATTGTCACCACTACATAATGCTCTGTACCTCCAAAGAGTTTCAATGACTCACTGCAGCATCTCTCCACCAATGTGATATTATACCTGTAAAATATAATATTTTGGGGTGACAGATGGCTAAGAAAAATTCTTTAAGAAAAACTGTATTGTCCTCCTTCATATTAAATTATTTGAACTACTGTTCAAGTTTCATACCTCAATTTATTCTACTTAAGAAATTTGAGGAATGAAGTTATGAATTATTCTGTTTATGACAAATTAGTTGAGATATGTGCTGCCTTAGGTATTTTGCTAAATATTATTGTACATGATACTATTATAAATGTCTTTCTTTTGTTTGTTTGTTTTTTGGGTTTGTTTTTTTTTGCCCACACCCACGTGGCTTGTGGGATTTTAGTTCCCCCACCAGGGACTGAACCTGGGCCCCCGGCAGTGAGAGTGTGGAGTCCTAACCACTGGACTGCCAGGGAATTCCCCTATTATAAATGTCTTGACCAATTTATTCTGGTTCTGTAAGTAATAATTCATGAAATTAAAACATTGTGTTATGAGACTAAAACATTCTGCATTTATCAGAATTTGCTTTTTTCTCCTGAAAAGTTGCCTAGATTTAAACTATCTTTTATAAGCTCACAGTTTTCTGTGAATGCCCCACAGCCTTAAGATATAAAAACAAAAGTATGGAAAATAGATCTGCATTTTAATGAAGGTCACAGCATAATTATCCTTCCTTGATATATAGCCCAATGTCTAACCTTCCTGTGACAACTTGTATGCTATGATAGTGTTTTAGATCATTTAAAAATGCTCCGTGTTGGTATGATGTTAGAACTAAAGGTCTAAAAACTTGAGAATTCATTTAGAACTTCATAATCTTGCTTCCTAGTCAGTATTTAAAGTCCTCTAAATAAGAATACTCATTCTCAATAATATCAATGACCCAAAAACATGACCATGTAATTCACAGAAACCCCCCCCACATAAAATCCTCATATTTGCTGGTAACAAAAGAAATGCAATTAAAAATGAATTGAAGGGCTTCCCTGGTGGCGCAGTGGTTGAGAGTCCACCTGCCGATGCAGGGGACACAGGTTCGTGCCCCGGTCCGGGAAGATCCCACATGCCGTGGAGCAGCTGGGCCCGCGAGCCATGGCCGCTGAGCCTGCCCGTCCGGAGCCTGTGCTCCGCAACGGGGGAGGCCACAACAGTGAGAGGCCCGCGTATCGCAAAAAAAAAAAAAAAAAAAAAAAAAAAAAAAAGAATTGAAATAATAATTAACTATGTTTTCTCCACAAAATTGATATATAACCAAAAAAAGACAATATTCAATAATTATGATGGTGTACTATAGGGAGAGAAGTATAAGTTGACATAAACTCTATGGAAAACTATTCCTATGTGATATAATTCCAGGCTTGAATCAGAAAGAAATAGTGCCACATATATAGCATAATATTTAGCCAATTAGGGTATATACATCTTTCCTAAGTTATGAAGTCAATAACTTACTTGGTTTCTAACAACTGAAGTATTTGTGGAGTATTAAGAAGTCCTTCAGATGCAAAAAACACATATGGAATCTGAATTTCCAAAAGAAAACCACCAAAACTATCCAGCAAGGTGCTTCCTAAATATGAAAAAATTTATAAATATTTCTCTTTTTTCTCATCCCTCGGTTCTTTCTCTTTTTACTAAACATGAGAATAACAGGTGTATGCTTAAGGAGTAGTATAAAAATAAAACATATTCATTGTAAAAATATGAATTCAGAATAAAGAAAGGTCTGAAGAATAAAATTAAAATCATGTTATTCTACTCCTAGAAATAATAGTTAATAGAATTTATTAAAACTACTATATACTAAAAACAGAGTTTAACACATACTTCCACACTTTTTTCTATATGTTTGCTTGTCTATACTTACACATGTACATTCACTTGAAAAAATAAGGAAAAGAAAAAACAGGATCATACTCTACCTGAATGTTAATATCTGCTTTATTCAATTAGTACATATTGGACATTTCCTATGTAAATATATATACTGATTTACATCAAAATTTAAAATTATGCACAATAATCCATAGGGAATGCTACAGATCAATAGGAAAAAGATCATATACCTCAACAAATAAGTGGACAAAGGACATAAACTGGCCATTTATAAAAGAATGGCTATACAAGATCAATTCACTTATGAAATGGTATGGATAATCAAAGAAATGCAATAACACAACTATAAAATATTATTTGCCTCTAATCCTTTCAAAAATTTAAAAGATTAATAATACCTACTTATAGTAAAAATATGAGGGAAAGGATTCTCTCACACTTTCCATGTAAATATAAATTGGGATAGAATTTCTGGAAAGCTATTGGCAATATATAAATGTGTGTATACCTTTGAACCAGCAATTCATTTTACCCTGGAAGTTTTACTTCTTACAACAAGTACATAAAGATATATAAGATATATAAACTACTATAAATCTTGTGGTATAATAGTAGAAAATTGAAGCATTATAAATGACCCAAATAAGGAATTGGTTGAATAAATTCAGTTTAAAGATGAATGTTTACCTTTTATCCTTTCTTGAACCCATGTTTTAATTATTTAATGAAGTTAATGCTTAAATCTCTGTATCAAAGATTCCAAAGTAATAATTATGGTTGTATTTTTAGAATTGAGTTGGAATGTCTCAGAATTCAAACTTCCTACTCATACTTGAGGTGGATGGAAAGTGACTTATGGCAAGTTTTGAATGAGAGATGCACTGGGACTAAAAATATACAGGACTTTTAATTTAATGGATCTGAGAACTCACAACCTTAGTCATGTGAAGCGTTACTGAGAAATACAAAGAAACCAAATGCTATGCAAAGTGGTTTAGACTCTTTGCCAAGCATTTGTGCATAATTTTTTGTTGTGTATTAAAAGTTCTCTGTGTCAGTCAACATACTATGACATATTTTTCCCTAAAATTCAATAAAAATATTGTTGCATAAAAGTCAGTTAAGATTAGATATAATTATAATTTAATTGTGCTATTATAAGTAAAATTTAGAAGCTAAACGGATGAAGACAAATAGAATCAGTAAAGGCTATTTTACGAAAGAGGCAAGAGATAGTTAAAGGTCTTGCTCAAGGTCACACAGTTGGTGGTGAGGTTAGAGCTTGAACTCAAGTCTTCTAATGCTATAGTTTATTCTCTTTCCATAGATCAGAAATAGAAAGCAGCAAATTTTCATGCTAATGGAACAAAAAAGGAATTTTAGTTTATATCCTTACTCTTTAAAACTGTGTCTGGAAGAATCACTTTAAAGGCCAAGTAAGGAATATTCAATTTTTCACAATGTTCAGCCCAACAAGAGTTTTCTACAAAATTGTATTCCACCACAAAAGAGAAATTACTCCAGGGGAAATCTGCTCCAATATATTGATTGTGTACAACTGCACAGAAACTTGTACTGAAGACAAAAGAAAGCCAAGAAAATAGAATTAGTCTTGTGTCATTATACACTTGGAATGCTAAAAGATGACTGTTTTGGCTATTTTATTCTTCTCTAATCTATGCCTACTTATCTTGGAAGGACACTGGCGTATTTTCTGTTGACTTGTTTTCCAATTGTGCTAATCTCTTTTTATCTTTCTTTTTGATGGTCATACTTAAAAAAAACAAACAAACTAGGATATAAAAAAATGTGGACTATTTCACATCCTCATATGCAAGGGACCCTATTTTATTACCTGAGTCTTATCAGTAATACACAAATCACCATGAGAAATCAACCTCATTTTCTTATAAATATGAGATTTTAATCTTTGAGAATCTATATAGTAGAATATTACCTGATTACTTTGTTTTTTATTTATTTATTTATTATTTATTTATTTTGGCTGTATTGGGTCTTCATCGCTGCGTGTGGGCTTTTTCCAGTTGTGGCGAGTGGAGGCTACTCTTCGTTGCAGTGCGTGGGCTTCTCATTGCGGTGGCTCCTCTTGTTGTGGTGCATGGGCTCTAGGTGCACAGGCTTCAGTAGGTGTGGCACCCGGGCTCTAGAGCACAGGCTCAGAAGTTGTGGGGCACAGGCTTAGTTGCTCCGCGGCATGTGGGATCTTCCCAGACCAGAGCTTGAACCCGTGCCCCCTACATTGATAGGCGGATTCTTAACCACTGTGCCACCAGGGAAGTCCCTTCCTGATGACTTTGAAATGGCTTTTTTTTCCTCAATGGGCTTCATAAGTGATTTAACAACAAAAAGGTGGGTACTTAAATATCGTTAAGTTTATCTTTCCCATCTTTGAATTTCATATAACATAGAATTTACTATAATTAAAATTCTCTACTGCTGCTTTCTATCTAGAAATAATTTCTACATTAAATAAGGCAAAATGAAAACATTTTTAGACAAGCCAACACTAACTTTATTATTAGCAGGCTCTCACTGAAAGAATTTCTAAGTGATGTACTACAAGAAGAAGGAAACTCAAAAGGAATGAAGAAAATATAAGAAACAATGCTGAGCAAAAACACTGGTTAGAAACAAGTGTAAGTCTAAATAGGTACTACTTGTACTGACACTAACAATAACAATGATAATTTGGAGATATTAAAGAAAGATTGAACTAAAATTCTGGACGACAATAATACATAATACACAAGGCAATAAACTTAGTTAAAGCATTTTTCAGGAAGAGAGTGGAGACATTGATTAATTTCAGGTTTTATTAAACCTTTTTTGGGACTTCCCTGGTGGTCCAGTGGTTAAGAATCTGCCTTCCAATGCAGGGGACATCGGTTCAATCCCTGGTTGGGGAACTAGGATCCCACATGCCGCAGGGCAATTAAGGCTGTGCGCCGCAACTACTGAGCTTGTGTGCTCTGGTGCTCACATACTGCAACTAGAGAAGTCCACACGCCTCAACGAAAAGACCCGCATGTCACAATGAAGATCCCATGTGCTGCAACTAAGACCTGACGCAGACAAATAAGTAAATAAATAAATTTTTTTAAATTGGCTAAAAAAAACTTTAAAAAGTTAAGTTCTAGGAGAAACTGCACTTTTCCCATGGAACTGGTATGTCTCCTCCCCAGAGATGAACAAATATGTTTTTACCCATTTAAAACACCTTTGGATTCCAGAAAATCTTTTTTGTTCGAATGTAAGACAGTCAGTGTCAAACCTGTTGGAAAAAAGAGTAATACAAAAAGTTTTTTTCAATATTTTGTTCATATATATTTTTAGGTGTGTCATATATTTCACTACCATAGAAATGAATTAAAGATCTGTGAACAAGGATTATTTTTCTAAGTCTAGGGAATCAGAAAGTTTGAGCCATGGGCACTGTTTCTGGTGTGTATGTATGTTGGGTGTATATAAGCCTGGAAATTCTGAATTTATTATGTAAAATAATAAAATAGATCAAAAACTTAATGTTAAAATAACTAAATACTCACCAATTCTGTGCAGTTCATTTTATTTTGCTAAAAATTACGGTAGATTTTACCTTTTTTCTAGCCAAAAATTTAAGTACATAACTAAACAGCAAGAGACTATACATTTCAGTGCAGTAGGAATTTTTTTTTCCTTTCTCCTTGCTGTATAAGAAAAAGAAGACTTCCTGGACACTACCTGTTTCATAGATTCACTCCTGCTTCTCAATTATAATTTAAATTACTTATATTATTTATGTTATATTTTAAACCAAATATAATAAACTTAAAAATTTTATTATACCCACATATACAGTTTATTTTTGGTATACATAATTGATTTAAGAGTAGCTAATTCTAGTAAAAATAAATTCTATACTCTATTAGTGAACTTTTGTCAACTGTAGAGTTCCCAAAAGTGTGATGTAATAATGGCAGAGTAATGTTTAATAATTTCATGTTTACTTGATATGACAGTAGTTTTGGTGATAATAAGAATGGAGTTAGTAGTATTTCTCTTTTATAATTTATGAGGTCATATTATTTAAAACCTAATCTCCTTAAGTGGTTTGTACTAGCTTTGATCCCAAAGCAGATTACTTGCTGAGCACATTACTGGGATCTTTCAAACATGTGGAACGATGGAACCACATCTTTATTTTCTAACACTAGACACAAAGAAAAGGCCTAGCTTCTAGATACAGAGGATAGTTGCCAGTTACAAACAGAGTAAAAACATTTTTCAGTATAGAGAGTCAATATTTTTGTGTCAGCAGACCTTGTTGAAACAAAACAATAAGAGTAGTAATGATATAATCCCAAATGTCAAGAGAAATAGGAATGTTCAGCATGAAGCCTACATAAGAACCAATATATATACAGCAATAATTTGCCACTATATCTTACATGACATCAAAGGAAAATGTGTCTCATTAAGTAGGTTTAAGTATTCTTTTCTGGGGGCAGGAATATTTCCTCAGCTTCTTCACAAAAATATACCTTTGGTTATCCAAATCCCTTTGTCTTATTAATATTTTAAAATTTATTTTTTAGAATTTTTATTGGAGTATAGCTGATTTACAATGTTGTGTTAGTTTCAGGTGTACAGCAATCAGTTATACATATACATATATCCCCCTTTGTTTTATAATGCTAACGTTGGTCAGCGCAATATACACTACTATGTATAAAATAGATAACTAATGAGAACCTGCTGTATAGCACAGGGAACTCTACTCAGTGCTCTTTGGTGACCTAAATGGGAAGGAAATCCAAAAAAGAGAGGATATATGTATACATATAGCTGATTCACTTTGCAATACAGCAGAAACTAACACAACATTGCAACTATACCCCAATTAAAAAAAAAAAAGTTTCCAGTTACCCTGATTGTCTAGACAACTGTGGCAGCTTCAGCTCCTCAATTGTTAAGTATTGCTCTAGCATTTTGGTACTAGTAAGGATCTTGTGATTTGGTAAATATGAATTTATCTTCCCAGGACTGGAAAACTGAACGAAATAATAAGATCCAAGCTTGAAAATTTGGACTCTAGCACATGATAACATTGTCAAGAAATAGCACTGTATAAGGCTCTGCTTAAAAGAGCTTTCCATTCTCACATTACTATTGATATGTTTTAATAGTTTACTAACTTCACAGAGTAGCGGATATTTGTCACATACTTGCATATTTCAGTTAAATCTTTCTCACTAGTCTTAGTCTAAGTAGGATATATAGGGAGGTATTCATTAGCTTATTCATTTATTCAATAAATCTTTATGATGTGCCTTCCATGTTCCAGGCATTTTTGTGGGTGCTGGAGATACAAATCAGGGCATGGTCATTACCTTCCAGAAGCTGAAATTTTAGTGAGGAAAACAGACAAGATAATCAGTTATTATACCCCAGGATGGTAAGAAGTGTCTTAGAAGGATGCACATAATACCCTGAGAGTAGAGAGGGAAAGTATTTAAATCAAGGTTTCCTAAACAAATGTTTTAACTAATTTTTAAAGGATGTGTAGGAGTTAGCTTCCTAAAGAAGAGAGAAGAGCATTATGATAGCAGGAACAGGAAGGGTAAAGGCATGGAGATAGGAGACAGCAAGATAAATAGTTTGGTAGGGTTAGAGCCAAGAAATATTTTGGGAGATGACAAAAGATGCAGTTCATAGAGGGAAGAGAATAAATAAAGGTTGACACAGGTTGAGGGTGATATTTTATTTTATTTTATTTTATTTTTAAGACTGGAAGGCTTAAAGATTAAGAGAAAGAGTCATTAGAGAAGAAGGCTGGCTGGGAAATAACTGATGGAACAAACTGTTTGAGACTGCATGAAGAGATGGGATCCACAGCACAAGTGATAGATTGGTTCTCAAAGGGTGGAGATTCACCTCCTCTGTAGAGAAAGGAGGAAAGATAAAACAATAGAAGAAATAAATATAAGTTTGTAGATGGTGGGGAAGATGAAACTGAGGAGGATTATTACTGGACTAAAGGATGTTAGAAGGCATAATTCCCTTCTCAAAATGAGGGGACGAGTGGCATGGTACGGGTTTATGGTACAGCCATTAGTATGATAGGAATGGGAACTAAGAACATATAGAAAGATTGTTAAGAATTATTAAAAGCCCTTATAAGTTCAGAGAACCTTTGTAGTGGTACCAATCTATCTGATTTTCTCCAGTAATGCTCAGCAGCTCAGGTGTAGGAATAGAGAGATTAAATCTTGATTGATTGAGGGTTGAAGTTTAAATGGAAGGTATCAATACAATAGAAGAACAAGACTGATTAAAGTGATGGCCATCCCCAATTCTGGAAGGAGAAAAAAATGAAAAAAGGAGTTGACAATTTATCAATCTCTAGAATGCTGAAGATCATGAAAGAGCTAGATGTAGCTGTAGACAGAGAACAATGTATCAGAGTTTAAAGTTTAGAGGCAGGACAGTTCTGTATTATCACAAGGTCGATAGCAAAGTGAAGGAGTGAATATCATATTTGTTGTGAAGGCCAACGAAACTAAAAGGTCAGGCTATTGAATGAGTCATTCACATTAAAGATACCTAGGATAATGGCAGGACCAGGAATAAAGAGAGTACCATGAATCAGGTGCAAAACTGTCCATGGATGATTGTGGGGTAGTAGAGAATGACATGGCAATATGGCATAGCCAAAGGATGAAGGAATAAAGTTTTGGAAAGGATAATGGAAAGCAAGAAATGGCCTTCTCATCCCTATACATAGAGAGAGAAAATTATCAGCTTCTATATGAAAGGGATACAGGGGAAGCATTATCATCTACGGAAAGTTGGGTTTCACTTAAGACAAGGAGATGAAGAAGGAGAAAAGTTTACATCTTAGCAATGGGTTCCACAGCACAAGGTGGAAAGGGTTGGCAGAGGGGGCAGTAGTGGGTAGAAGAATTGAAAAATGACCCTGGAACAAAAGAGACTTAGGTTCAAATCCTGATTCCCTCACTTACTACCTGTGATTTTGGCGTGATACATCACTTTGAATTTTAGTTTCTTCATTTGTAAAAACTGACTTAATAAAACCTATTCATAGAGTTGTAAGTAGTCCATAATATTAGCGATTAGTAGACAATAAAAGGTGTCAATTGGTAATAATAATTAACAGTAATGATAATGTACATATAAGTACATTATAGTATATTTATATTGCAGACTAATATAGTCCACATTGATTTAAAAACTGATTAGATCCCACTGAATTATATATTTTTATTTTTATTTTTATTTTTATTTATTTATTTTTTTTGCGGTACGCGGGCCTCTCACCGTTGTGGCCTCTCCCGCCGCGGAGCACAGGCTCCGGACGCGCAGGCTCAGCAGCCATGGCTCACGGGCCCAGCAGCTCCGCGGCATGTGGGATCCTCCCGGACCGGGGCACGAACCCGTGTCCCCTGCATCAGCAGGCAGACTCTCAACCACTGCGCCACCAGGGAAGCCCTATATATTTTTAAAGTATGAATTTTATGGTGTGTTAATCATATCTTAATTAAAAACTTGGTTAGATCAGTACATTTTTATATATTCAAGCATTTGTTATCAAATGAAGCATAATTTAAAACTCCCTACCTTCTATTTTGTTAAGGATTTTAATGAGTAAATGTTTTTCACCATCTGAATCCATTCTTATTATAATCAGCACCTGTTCAAAAATAAGAATTTCATATACATGTATATCTGAATGATTATTCTTTTTCATATTCTTTTACTACAGTGACAAAAATAACAAACTTAATTGGTTACATGAAACTAATGACAATAAGGTGGCAAAGTAAATATTTGTGTTGCAGAAGATATCAGTGCTTGAACACAAAGGAATAAATTCTGGTAAGATCAAATATTAATGAGGAAAGTATTTTGGAGTAGGGCATTCTTAGTATTCCTCAAGAATTCCAATATAGGTGACTATATATAAGTTGTCTCTGCCTGTACTGTAAGTGTTAAATTTAACCCAGGCAGGTTTGAATTGCTGGAGAAAACCAATGATTTGCTGCTATACTTTCCTACTTACCATTACAGTTTTGGGGGCGTGCAGGGTGGAGATAACAAATCAACCATAGGTTGTTTCCGTATCTTGGCTATTGTAAATAATGCTGCATGAACATAAGGGTGTATCTTTTCAAACTAGCGTTTTTGTATTCTTCGGTCAAATACCCAGAAGTGGGGTAGATGGTTCATATGGGAGTTCCATTCTTAATTTTTTGAGGCATCTCTATACTGTTTTCCATAGTGGCTGCACCAACTTATGTTCCCAACAACAGTGTATGAGGGTTCCCTTTTCTCCAAATCCTCACCAATATTTATTATTTCTTGTCTTTTTGATAATAGACATTATGATAGGTGTGATGTGATATCTCATTGTGGTTTTGATTTGCATTTCCCTAACAATTAGTGATGTTGAACATCTCTTCATGTGCCTACTGGCCATCTGTATGTCTTTTTTGGGAAAATGTCTATGAAGCTCCTCTGCCCATTTTTAAATTTTTTTGTAGTTGTTGTTGAGTAGTATGAGTTCTTTATATATTTTGGATATTAACACCTTATTGAATATAATAATTTGCAAATATCTTCTATTTAATAAGTTGTCTCTTCATTTTGATGATGATTTTCTTTGCTGTGCAGAAGCTTTTTAGTTTGATGTAGTCCCATTTGTTTATTTTTGCTTTTGTTTCCCTTGCCTGAGGAGACATAACCAGAAAGATATTGCTCAGACTGATGTCAAAGAGTATACTGTCTATGTTTTATCGTTTCAGGTCTTACATTCCAATCCTTAATCCACTTTGAGTTGATTTATGTGTATGGTGTGAGACAGTGGTCTACTTCTTTTTTTTGTATGTGGCTGTCCAGTTTTCCCAACACCATTTATTGAAGAGACTATCCTTTCTCTATTGTTTCTTCTTTGTTCCTTTGTTGTAAATTAATTGTCCATATATGTGTGGGTTTATTTCTGGGCTCTCAATTCTGTTCCACTGATCTATGTATCTGTTTTTCTGCCAATACCATGCTCTTTTGATTACTATAGCTTTGTAATGTAGTTTGAAATCAGGGACTGTGGTGCCTCCAGCTTTGTTCTTTTTTCTCAGGATTGCTTTGGCTAGTTATGGTCTTTTGTGGTTCCATATAAATTTTAGGATTTTTTGTTCTATTTCTGTGGAAAAATGTCCTTGGGATTTTGATAGGGATTGCATCGAATACGTAGATTGTTTTAGGTAATATGGACATTTCAACAATGTTAATTCTTCCAATCCATGAGCATGGAATATCTTTCCATTTATTTGCATCTTTAATTTCCTTCAACATCTTATAGTTTTCAGTGTACAGGTTTTTCACCTCCTTGGTTAAATTTATTCCTAGGTATTTTTTGTTCTTTTTGTTGTGATTGTAAATGGGATTGTTTTCTTAATTTCTCTTTCTGCTAGCTCATTTTTAGCATATAGAAATGCAATAGATTTTTTTTTTTTTTGCGCTACGCTGGCCTCTCACTTTTGTGGCCTCTCCCGTTGCAAAGTGCAGGCTCTGGACGTGCAGGCTCAGCGGCCATGGCTCACAGGCCTAGCCGCTCTGTGGCATGTGGGATCTTCCCGGACCGGGGCACGAACCCACGTCCCCTGCATCAGCAGGTGGACTCTCAACCACTGTGCCACCAGGGAAGCCCACAATAGATTTTTATATGTTGATTTTGTACCCTGCAACTTTACTGTATTTGTTTTGTTATTTCTCATAGTTTTTTGGTGGAGTCTTTAGGGTTTTCTACACGTAAAATCATGTAGCAACAGTGACAGTTTTACTTTTTCCTTTCCAATTTGGATGCATTTTATTTCTTTTTCTACCTAATTGCTCTGGCTATAATTTCTAATACTATATTGAATAATAGTGGTGAGAGTGGGCATCCTTGTCTTGTTCCTGATTTTAGAGGGACAGTTTTCAGCTTTTCACCATTGAGTATGATGTTAGCTGTGGGTTTGTCATATACGGCCTCTATCATGCTGAGATACACTCCTTCTACACCCATTTCACTGAGAGTTTTTTTTTATCATAAATAGGTGTTGCATCTAGTCAAATGCTTTTTCTGCATCTATTGAGATGACCATGTTTTTTATCTTTCATTTTGCTAAGGTGGTTTGAGAATATTGAACCATCTTTGCATCCCTGGAATAAATCCTACTTGATAATGCTATATGAACGTTTTAATGTATTGTATTTGGTTTGCTAATATTTTGTTCAGGATTTTTGCATCTATATTCATCAGAGATATTGGTCAGTAATGTATATTTTTTTGTATTGTTTTTGTCTGGACTTGGTATCAGGGTAATGCTGGCCTTGTAAAATGAGTTAGAAAGTGCTCCCTCCTCTTCAATATTTTGGAAGAGTTTGAGAAGGATGGATATTAATTCTTCTTTGAATGTTCGGTAGAATTCACTTGTGAAGCCATCTGATTCTGGGCTTTTGTTTTTTAGGAGGTTTTTTTTCATTACTGTTTTAATCTCTTTACTAGAAATTGGTCTATTCAATTTTTCCATTTCTTCATAATTCAGTCTTGGAAGGTTACATGATTCTAAGAATTTCTTCATTTCTTCTAGGTTGTCCACTTTGTCAGAATATTCTCTTACAATCTTTGTATTTTTGTGGTATCCATTGTTATTTTTCTCCTTTATTTTCTAATTTTATTTATCAGAGCCTTCTCTTTTTTTTCTTAGTGAGTCTAGTTAGTTTGTCATTTTTGTTTACCTTTTCAAAGAACCAACTCTTAGTTTCGCTGATCTCTTCTATTGTCTTTTTAGTCTCTATTTTATTTATTTTTGCTCTGATCTTTATTATTTCCTTCCTTCTATTGACTTTGGGCTTCATTTTTTTTTTTTCTAGTTCCTTTAGGTGTAAGGTTAGATGATTTATTTGAGACTTTCTTGAGATAGGCTTGTATTGATATAAACTTCCCTCTTAGTACTGCTTTTGCTGCATCCCATAGATTTTGGTATATCGTATTTTCATTTTCATTTGTCTTAAGGTATTTTAAAAATTCTCCTTTGATTTCTTCATTGACCCAATAGTTGCTCAGTAGCATGTTGTTCAGTCTCCACATATCTGTGATATTTTCAGCTATCTTCTTATAGTCTCATAGTGTTGTGGTCGGAAAAGATGCTTGATATGATTTCAATCTTCTTAAATTTATTGAGACTTGTTTTGTGTCCCAACATACAGTTTACCCCTGAGAAAGTTCCATGTGTGCTTGAGAAGAACGTGTATTTTGTTGCATTTGGATGGAATGTCCTATACCAATCTATCAAATCCATCCAGTTTAATGTTTCATTTAAGACCACTGTTTCCTTGTTGACTTTCTGTCTGGATGATCTATCTATTAATGTAAGTGGGGTGTTAAAGTCACCTCCTATTATTGTGCTGCACCAATTTCTCCCTTTAGGTCTGTTAATAATTGCTTTATATATTTTGGTGCTCCTATGTTAGATGCATAGATATTACTATTATGTCTCTTTTTGTTGTTTGTTTTACTATTATGTCTTTTTGATTAATTATCCCCTTCATCAGAATATAATGTCCTTTCTTGTCTCTTGTTACCTTTTTGGCTTAACGTGTATTTTGTCTGATATGAGTATGGCTACATCTGCTTTCTTTTGGCTGTCGTTTGTTTGGAGTATCATCTTCTATCACTTCACTTTGAGCCTATGTTTGTCTTTAGAGCTGAAGCGAGTCTCCCAGAGGCAGCATATAGTTGGCTCTTGTTTTTTAATCCATCCAGTCACTTTGTGTCTTTTGATTGGTGAATCCAATCCAATTACACTTAGGGTGATTATTGATAGATGAGTACTGAGTACTGCCATTCTATATTTTGTTTTCTTGTTGTTCTATATCTCCATTGTTTCCTTTTCCTGTGTTTCTGTCTGCCATTTTGGTTTGGTAGTTTTCTATGATGTTTTTCTCAGTTTCCTCTTTTTTTATGTTTTGTGTCTCTGTTTTAGATTTATGCTTGGTGGTTACCAAGAGGTTTGTGTGAAATGTATCATAGATAAAGTAGTCCTTTTTCTGCTGATAGCGTCTTATCTTCATTTGCCTATATGGGTTCCTTTCTTTTCCTCTTCCCCTTTTATGTTTTTCTTGTCTCAAATTATCCCTTTTTATATTACATTTGTTATCAAATTGAAGTGGCTATTGTTTTTTTCCTGATATTTCTCCCTTTAACTTTTATGTTGTAATAAAGTATTTAAAAACCTATTCTGATACAGAGTTGCAATTTTCTGATTCTGTTCATCTATTTATCACCTTAAAGTTTTGTGTACTTTTGCCTTTTTTTTCTGGCAGCAGAGCTCCTTTCAACATTTCTTATAAGGCAGGTCTAGTGTTGATAAAAATCCCTCAGCTTTTGTTTGTCTGGGAAAGCCCTTATTTCTCCTTCGTATCTGAATGATAACTTTGTTGGCTAGAGTATTCTTGGATGACAGTTTTTATCTTTCAGTATTTTGAGAATGTCATTCCACTCCCTCCTGGCCTGTTGAGTTTCTGCTGAGAAATCTGCTAATAGGGATTCCTTTGTAGGTTGCATCCTTTTTTCACTGACTGCATTTAAAATTCTTTTTCATTGACTTTTTTTTTTTTCGGTACACGGGTCTCTCACTGCTGTGGCCTCTCCCGTTGCGAAGCACAGGCTCCAGACGCGCAGGCTCAGCAGCCATGGCTCACGGGCCTAGCTGCTCCGCGGCATGTGGGATCTTCCTGGACCGGGGCACGAACCTGCGTCCCCTGCATCGGCAGGCGGACTCTCAACCACTGCGCCACCAGGGAAGCCCTTTCATTGACTTTTGACAGTGTCTTGAAGAAGATCTTTTTGCATTGAGGTGATTAGGTGTTCTTGTAGCTTCATAGACTTGTATGTCCAGTTCCTCCCCCAGGTTTGCGAAGTCCTCAGCTGTTATTTCTTTAAATAAACTCTCTGCTACCTTCTCTGTTTCTTCTTCTTCCGGGATAACCATTACCCTAATGTTGCCCTTCCTAAAAGAGTCAGATAACGCTCATAAAATTTCCCCCTTTTTTATATCTTAATTCTTTTTCCTCTTCTACCTGTACCATCTCTAGATTTCTAAATTTGAGCTCAATAATTCTTTCTTCCATATGGTCTTCTCTATTTCCAGTGCTTTCTAATGAATTCTCAATCTCATTTATTGAGCTCTTCAGCTTCAGAATTTCTGTTTGGTTCTTTTTTATTTTCAGTCTCTTTGGTAAAGTATTCCTTCTGTTCATTAATTTTATTCCTGAGCTCATTGAACTGCCTTTCTGAGTTTTCTTGTAGCTTGCTGTTTCTTCATGAGAGCTATTTTGAATTCTCTATCAGTTAGATTGCAATATTCCATGACTTTAAGTTTGATTTCTAATGAATTGTCATTTTGTTTTTGTGATACAGTGTTGCTGTGGTTCTTCATGGTGCTGGATAAGTTGTTCCTCAGCTGACACATCTGAAGTAGCGAACACCTTTCTTCTTTAGGTAAAAATAATTTTTTCTACTTGATTTCAATGAACCAACAAGTTATAAACTAGAAGCCGTTCTCTTTTTCTAAAAAAACGTAAGACCCTGTTAGGAGATTTATTTATCACAAGGAAAAGAGTTATCCAGCAAAAAAAATCTACTGAGACACAGCAGTTCCCTTTTCAGAGGTGCTGCAATAAAGAAGACAATAGCAATATCTTTACTGTTTAGGTCGATACAATTATTGGATGGGTGAAAGCAAGAAGCAAAAAATATAAATTTCACACTCAGTGACCTAGTAATTTGTCAGTCATTTTTCTGCATTAAACCTAATGCAGCCTCTGGGACTGGGGCAGAGGATTCCAGAGAAATCACACTCCTGGCCTGGCCATGCTCCAAGTTCCATACCATCTTTTCTATTCCTTTCTTTCTTTTTTAAATTTTCATTGAGGTATACTTGATTTACAATGCTGTATTAGCTTCAGTTATACAGCAAAGTGAATCAGTTATACATATACATATATCCATTCTTTTTTTAGATTCTTTTCCCATATAGGCCATCACAGCATATTGAGTAGAGCTCCCTGTGCTATACAGTAGGTTATTATTAGTTGCCTATTTTATATATAGTAGTGAGTATATGTCAATCCCAATCTTCCAATTTATCCCTCCTCCCTTACCCCGTTAACCATGTTTGTTTTCTACATCTGTGACTCTATTTCTGTTTTGTAACTAAGTTCATTTATACCATTTTTTTAGATTCCACATATAAGTGGTATCATATATTTGTCTTTCTGTGTTTGACTTACTTCATTCAGAACGACAATCTCTAGGTCCGTCCATGTTGCTACAAATGGCATTATTTTGTTCTTTTTTATGGATGAGTAATATTCCATTGTATATATGTGCCACATCTTCTTTATCTATTCCTCTGTTGATGGACATTTAGGTTGCTTCCATGTCCTAGCTACTGTAAATAGCGTTGCAATGAACACTGGGGTGCATGTATCTTTTCGAATTATGGTTTTCTCTGGGTATATGCCCAGGAGTGGGATTGCTGGGTCGTATGGTAGTTCTATTTTTAGTTTTTTAAGGAACCTCCATACTGTTCTCCATACTGGCTGTACCCCTTTACATTCCCACCAACAGTGTAGGAGGGTTCCCTTTTCTCCACACCCTCTCCAGCATTTACTGTTTGTAGATCTTTTTTTTTTTGGGGGGGGCGGGTACACGGGCCTCTCACTGTTGTGGCCTCTCTCTTTGCAGAGCACAGGCTCCGGACGCACAGGCTCCGGACGCACAGGCTCAGCGGCCATGGTTCACGGGCCTAGCCGCTCTGCGGCATGTGGGATCTTCCCGGACCGGGGCACGAACCTGTGTCCCCTGCATTGGCAGGCGGACTCTCAACCACTGCGCCACCAGGGAAGCCCTGTAGATCTTTTGATCATGGCCATTCTGACCCGTGTGAGGTGATACCTCATTGTAGTTTTGATCTGCATTTCTCTAATAATTAGTGAATTTTTAAAATACTTATTTATTATTTATTTTTTTATTTTTGGCTGCATTGGGTCTTAGTTGCAGCACTTCGGGCTCTTCGTTGCAGTGCATGGGCTTCTCGCTAGTTTTCTCTTCTCAAGTTGTGGCCCACGGGTTCCAGAGTGCGTGGGGTCTGTAATTTGGGGCCTGCAGGCTCTCTAGTTGAGTCGTGTGAGCTCAGTAGTTGTGGCACACGGGCTTAGCTGCCCCGCAGCATGTGGGATCTTAGTTCCCTGACCAGGCTTTGAACCTGTGTCCCTTGCATTGTAAGGTGGATTCTTTACCACTGGACTACCAGGGAAGTCCCTAATTAGTGATGTTGAACATCTTTTCATGTGCTTTTTGGCTATCTGTATGTCTTCTTTGGAGAAATGTCTATTTATATCTTCTGCTCATTTTTTGATTGGGTTGTTTGTTTTTTTGATATTGAGTTGCATGAGCTATTTGTATATTTTGGAGATTAATCTCTTGTCGGCTGCTTCATTTGCAAATATTTTCTCCCATTTTAAGGGTGGTCTTTTTGTTTTGTTTATGGTTTCCTTTGCTGTGTAAAAGCTTTTAAGTTTGGGCTTCCCTGGTGGCGCAGTGGTTGAGAGTCCGCCTGCCGATGCAGGGGACACGGGTTCGTGCCCCGGTCCGGGAAGATCCCACATGCCGCGGAGCGGCTGGGCCCGTGAGCCACACCTACTGAGCCTGCGCGTCTGGAGCCTGTGCTCCGCAACAAGAAAGGCCGCGATAGTGAGAGGCCTGCGCACCGTGATGAAGAGTGGCCCCCCGCTTGCCACGACTAAAGAAAGCCCTCGCACAGAAACGAAGACCCAACCCAGCAAAAATAAATTAATTAATTAAAAAAAAAAAAAAAGCTCCATTAAAAAGCTCTCTCAAGTCCAAAAAAAAAAAAAAAAAAAAAAAAAAAAAAAGCTTTTAAGTTTAATTAGATCCCATTTGTTTATTTTTGTTTTTATTTTCATTAGTCTAGGAGGTGGATCAAAAAAGATCTTGCTGAGATTTATGTCAAAGAGTGTTCTGCCTATGTTTTCCTGTAAGAGTTTTACAGTATCCGGCCTTACATTTAGGTCTTTAATCCATTTTGAATTTATTTTTGTGTATGGTGTTAGGAAATGTTCTAGTTTCATTCTTTAGCATATAGCTGTCCAGTTTTCCCAGCACCACTTACTGAAGAGGCTGTCTTTTCTCCATTGTAAATAGAAGCCTTTCTCTTACTTTCCAGTAGGTGGCACTATAGCACATTGTTTTCTCTTACCTGCGCTGCCTCTGGTTGTGTTTGAGTATTGGCACTTTCTACCCTCCGTGTCTATGTCAGAGAGGTCATGCAAAGCATTTGTTGTCACTGCTTGTGCCTCTGGGGTTGTTGGTGCCTTGCTGTTTCTGGTGTTATTGATGTCACTGCCTGAGTACTAGGATGGTGGTCTCATTTGGGATCCCTGAGTCACAGGCTCTGCCACTGCAGGAAGAGCAGGAAGGCCGGGAGGAGGAACTGGGGTCATGTGTGCCGTTCCTTTTCTGGTGCTCTTGGGTTTCTGGGCTCACCCACTGCTGATGGAGGGTGGGGCGCCAGAGCTGTGGGTGGCTCTGAGCTGGAGGGACAGGGTCACAGGCCTCGTGCCATGGCTGCTCCAGCTATCTGTGGCTGTGGGTACCAGTGCAAGTGGGAGGCCGGGGTCATGTGGGATGCCGCCCTTGCTGCTACTGGGTTCTCTGGACTGGGGTTCAGCTGCTACAGCCCAGGGTCCAAAATTGCAGGCACTGCCTATGCTGATCCTCCAGTTCTGCCTCTTCTATGGGTTTCATTCCACCTATCTTTACAGGTACAGATGGATGGAACTCTCCAGTGTCCTGGTGTTAGGCAAAGGCCCCTTTGTTGAGTTGTGGATGTTTTCCTGGTTGCAGATTGAAGGGGAGAGCCGAGAGAGCATCTCTTCCTGCCATGATGCTGACATCACTCCCCAATTTTAAATTTCTTACTGACTGATTTAATTTGTTTTAATGACAGGCAAGTTACCCAAGTAACCATAGAGTTGGGGATAAGAATATCCCCAGCAGGGACAGAGGAAAATGAAGAAAAAGGCCAAATTTGTTTCCAGATTTAGTGTAAAGATTTTGAGATGCTTTTCTGCTTGAAAATATTTTTTAAAGTATTTTCTCTTAAATCTTTACTTATGCAAACTTTGTTCAATGCTTGATGTAGAATGGGCAAAAAATTTCCAACATAATCCAAGAAATAAACAAGTGCTTTTTTTTTAGAATTATATAAGATGAGATTCTGGCTCAATATCTAAAAATTAATTATTGTAGTTCTATTGTTGGTATGTGTTCATGAACTTACAAGTAGAAAACAAAATTTTTGAGATTTAAAGGATTAATCTACAGAAAACTATGTATAATAAAAATTAAAGTATTAAAAAAATTCAAGACATATAAATAATGATGCCAATGATCCTTTCTCTGGGTCTGATTCTGTCCTGTTAACTTACTTAAGGAGAAAACTGTCGAGGGACAAAATAGTATATACTACACTATTTCATAATTTCAAATTAAATGCAAAAATTTATCTTACATCCAATTCTTATATAAGCTGATTGCTGTTATCTGCTTTATTTCAGTACTTACCTTAATTTGCTGTCCACTTTGCATCCAATTTAGTATCTGACATTGCAATTCTTGTATCTTGTAGCTGGTTTCAGGCTTTTTTTCCCTAATAAACTGTACAATCTCCAGTTGTCGCCAAATGTCATCCAAATAGGAGCCTAAAATACTTTTGTAGATATCTTTTGCATTTGACAAATATCCTGTTAAAAACAAAAGTGGGAAAAAATGCATGTCTTTTTGTTCTTTTAGAAACTGCATGGTAAAAACCTAAAAGGAAATAAGGGTCAGAGCAGAGACAGTTAAATTTCCCTTTACTACTTTTCTGATTTTGAGCAAAGACAGAAACTAATGAAAACCTTAAATTTAAGTGAAGCTGAGAAATATGTAGCAAATGTCTATTTTTAAGCTACATAATACCAATATAACTGGATATACTCTACATATTCTCTGAATATTTCTCATCCTTTCCTGCCTTCTGGCTTGTTAAATGCTATTGCCGTCTTCCTAAACCCTAGAATCTACACTTACATGCAAGTCCTGTGGTAATGCATTTCACTGAGATTTTCTTGGTATGCTATCGATACAGCTTTGCACTTGATTTCTAGTTATTTATGTATACAACTTAACAACCTCATTAGTCTATAAGCTCTCATAATCCATGATATTTAAGCATAATTAATTTATGTAGCTGCTAAAACAGCAGTGCCTAAATTCAGACTCACTAAAAGCAATTTTAAACACAGAATCCTGAGACCTATCCTTGAAGGTTCAAATTCAAGAAATCTAGATTGAGTCCCAGGGATTCCTATGTGTAAAACTTCTCCCAGTGATTCTACTGCACAGTGAATTTTGTGAATTACTGAAGTAGAGCACCTGGTAGAGTAACTTATGTAGATCAGGTATTCAATGAATATCTGGACAATAAATACAATAATAAATCAAAAAGTTAATGTTCATATTTTTATACTATGTACATATTAATTATAATTTTATATTAATACAGCTAGAATGATGGGCAATTTAGAGACTGACTTATGTTCTTTCTGCTTACTAATCTCCAAACTTCCCACTGATTCTCCATACTGCCATTAGACGTAACCTTCTGAAGGACAAACCTAATCCAGTAGCTTCCCTGTTTCAGTGGCTCCCTATCATTTACAGAGTAGTGACTGAACTCTTTTGTGTAGCTTAAAAGGCTTTTCATGATTTGGCTTTCTTACTTCTTCAGGCTTAGCTCTCTTTGCTTTCCACCTTGTACTCCTCAATTTAGCCACATGGAACTGTTTGTCATACACCCACTAAGTCATTCTTCTGGGCTCTTAATTCTGCCTACAATACCCTTTCATATTTTCTTTACTTGGCGAACTCCTACTTATTTAAAAGAAAATTCAGCTTGAAAGGGTAACAGTCATCATCCTTTGTGCCATTACTATGTATCTCTACTACAGTACCCATTACACAATACTGAATTTATTTCTGGGTTAAAGCCCAGAAGTGAAACTCTATACTTTTAACCTTGAAACTAATTACCTTGCTAGTTTGGGAGAAGAAGCAAATTGGAAGCTGGGAGAAAATACAGAATTCTGGGTCCAGGGTAGGCAGTCAGACCCACATGGACCTTTCTTCCTCTGTCACTATTCACAGAGAAAGAAAGGAGGACAACCTAACTTGCTCTTTGATTTTGAGAAGTTTAGAGGAGTGAGAAAGCCTTCTACTAAAAGTGTCCAAGGCAGCAAGGTTACTCATTATGGCTTGGTACCTAGGGTTTAAGAAGTTATGTTTTCCAACAAGGATTTTACTTTTATAAGTATTCCTCAAGGTAGCCAAATAGTAATGCCAAAGTTTGATTTAGTAAAAGCATTTCTTTGAGGAACAGAAACAATTCAGTTCAAGTATATAGCTCTCAATGGTCTCACTTAATCCTAGGGTAAAATATAGAGTACTTAAAGGTGAATATACTTTAAGCAATCCTCCATAAATATTATTTCTCTAATGTAAGATTTTGATAAGTATTGAGCACGAGTGAGTCACAACTGTACTCTCCCTGGAAGTCCAAATATTCTAGATTCTGACATTCTGCCTTACTATTATGCTTTTATAGTTAGCTTAGTTGTTGGTAGGACTGACAATCTTCTATGGCAGCTGAAAATTATAATGAAGACAGGTGACTGAACAGAAGCATGTGACACTACACCATTATACTAGCTACAGATACTGTAAACTAGGGCTATAGTTGTCTGGGAATGGAGACAAGACAACTTGATCCAGCATCAGCACTCAAATGCTTTAATTGGAGAAGAAAGGAAAAGCACCATGTTGGGCTTTCTAAAGGTAGCTGTAACTTAGTTACAATACCTGGCCAGATAATACTAATATAATACTTGGCCAAGTATTACAACTCCCAGTGATGTAGAGGGAGTACAGTTGTAACACGCTGCTGCCCAGTACTTATCCAAACCTTGGATTAGAGAAATAATATTTGTCTGAGTCACAGATAAGAAAAAATGTCTCCGTCACAGATCAGAGAAAAAATATTTTCACTTTGTATATAATCGGTTCTAGAAACTTTAAATTATAAAACATAATCCTAAAAAGATACCATTACTAAACAATTCTAAACAATCTGCAATAAGGGGCCTAAAACAGTAATGTAGTAAGACAGATACTTTAAGGATTTTAATAGTTTAGAAAAAATTTCCAAAATCTTTAAAAATTTCAATACATTCAAAATAGTTTGATTTTTAATACTCAAGTAATTCACATCCTAACTTACATGCACAACTAAAAAAGAAATTGCAGAAGATCTTGCTATATAGCTATATTGCATCTAGCAAAGATTCAAAGACACAGATATTCAACGAGGACCTAAAATGTATATGTCAAAGTGTCATCTTACATTAAAAAGCAGTGCATAATAAAAAGAAACGAAATTGAGTTATTTGTAGCAAGGTAGATGGACCTAGAGACTGTCACACAGAGTGAAGTAAGTCAGAAAGAGAAAAACAAATACAGCATGCTAACACATATATATGGAATCTGAAAAAAAAAAATGGTTCTGATGAACCTAGGGGCAGGACAGGAATAAAGACGCAGATGTAGAGAATGGACTTGAGGACATGGGGAGGGGGAAGGGTAAGCTGGGACGAAGTGAGAGAGTGGCATGGACATATATATACTACCAAATGTAAAATAGATAGCTAGTGGGAAGCAGCCACATAGCACAGGGAGATCAGCTCGGTGCTTTGTGACCACCTAGAACGGTGGGATAGGGAGGGTGGGAGGGAGACGCAAGAGAGAGGAGATATGGGGATATATGTATATGTATAGCTGATTCACTTTGTTATACAGCAGAAACTAACACACCACTGTAAAGCAATTATACTCCAATAAAGATGTTTAAAAAAATGCAGTGCATAATAATGATTACACAGTCAAATCCCTTAAGGCCATTAGGAGTCTGTAATTCAGGCCTAGAATAGAGAATCTTACCCCTATTTTTCTAGGTGATGATTGTTGTTACAGAAAATTTCTTTTAATGAATATAAGGAGAATAAAATATATATTCCATGATAATTATGTCTATATATATAATGTTTAATGCAGGAAAAAAACTACATAATTTCTTACAAAGTGCATCTTTTTCAGAAAAGTAAACATTATTTCAGACAAAATATTTCAATAGGAAGAAAAGGGGAAATAAAAAATTTTCACACCAACCCAATGCTGTGTCCAAGCTACATGTTAAAAGGACATCTCTAATTGTTACCAAAAGGTGTAAGAGGGCAGCATACTTGAATGTCATTTCTCTTTCAACATTTTTACCTAGGTAAGCAAAAACATATTTAAAGACAGAATATACATTAGAATTTTAGAATATATATCAGAATGCTTAAAAATAATAGATAACATTTATTATTGAGTGCTTACTATGTGCCAAGCTGTATATAATCTGTTTATTTCATTGAATCTCTAACAATAACCCTATCAGACAAGTTTACTATGATCTTGATTTTATGGATGAGAAAACAGTCTTAACGAGGTTAGGTAACTGCCCAAGGTCAATTTGTGCATAAATGATGGAGCTGGCATTCCAACCCCTAGAGCTGACCTCAGAGTTCATACTTTGCTGCTTCCAAAGAATGTTCAATTATTTCTACTCTTGGTGGGAAGAAGGACAATGATTCCCAGTTATGAAACAATAAGAAAATTAAACTCATAACTTGCCAACTGGTTTAGATAAAGGTGGAGGATCATAACGTAAAGCAATACATTGAAATGGAGGTAGACACCTGGGAATATTTGTCCAAAGATATGACTCAAACAAAAGAGGTACTTATAGGGACAAGACAATTATCTAATTAATACGTTCCATGTAGTTCCAAGCTTATTGAAGTTGATAGATTGGATTTTACTGCATGCAAAAGTGGGGCCACGAAGACCGGATTCCAGGCCTAATTTATTATAAAGCAGAAACTAACACACCATTGTAAAGCAATTATACTCCAATAAAGATGTTAAAAAAAAAGTATGAAAACTATTGATTTAAGCAATGAAGATCAAAGCAAATAATCAGTGGTCACTGGGAATCAAGGAGCAACAGAAAAACCAGTTATGGGTAGCACCTCCAGCCCCTGGAAGGACTTGTGTAAACAAGTCAATCATGACCAGGAAGGGAAAAGAAGAGAGCAGAGAAACCAAATTTGGTATCATTTTCCTCTGTCTTTAGGAGAACATTTCTTACAGTGCAGATCCGCAGCCGATGAATTCTTTCAGCTTTTGTATATCTGAAAACACCTCTATTTCCCCTTTGTTTTTGTAATGTATTTTTGCCTAGTACAGAATAGGTTGGTGGTTTTTTCTTTCAGGTATTTTAAAGATGTTATTCTACCTTCTTTTCACTTGCACTATTTATTTATTTTTTATTTTTTTAAACATCTTTATTGGAGTATAATTGCTTTACAATGGTGTGTTAGTTTCTGCTTTATAACAAAGTGAATCAGTTATACATATACCTATGTTCCCATATCTCTTCCCTCTTGTGTCTCCCTCCCTCCCACCCTCCCTATCCCACCCCTCTAGGTGGTCACAAAGCACCGAGCTGATCTCCCTGTTCTATGCGGCTGCTTCCCACTAGCTATCTATTTTACATTTGGTAGTGTATATATGTCCATGCCACTCTCTCACTTTGTCACAGCTTACCCTTCCCCCTCCCCATATCCTCAAGTCCATTCTCTAGTAGGTCTGTGTCTTTATTCCCGTCTTACCCCTAGGTTCTTCATGACCTTTTTTTCCCTTAGATTCCATATATATGTGTTAGCATACACTATTTGTCTTTCTCTTTCTGACTTACTTCACTCTGTATGACAGACTCTAGGTCCATCCACCTCACTACAAATAACTCAGTTTCATTTCTTTTTATGGCTGAGTAATATTCCATTGTATATATGTGCCACATCTTCTTTATCCACTCATCTGTTGATGGACACTTAGATTGCTTCCATCTCCTGGCTATTGTAAATAGTGCTGCAATGAACATTCTGGTACATGACTCTTTTTGAATTATGGTTTTCTCAGGGTATATGCCCAGTAGTGGGATTGCTAGGTCATATGGTAGTTCTATTTGTAGTTTTTTAAGGAACCTCCATACTGTTCTCCATAGTGGCTGTACCAATTCACATTCCCACCAGCAGTGCAAGAGTGTTCCCTTTTCTCCACACCTTCTCCAGCATTTATTGTTTCTAGATTTTTTAATGATGGCCATTCTGACCGGTGTGAGATGATATCTCATTGTAGTTTCGATTTGCATTTCTTCTAACACATGAAAGAATGCTCAGCATCACTTGCACTATTTCTGACAAGAAATTTGACGTCAACCTTGTCATTGTTTCTCTTTTGCAGCATATATTTTTTTCCTTCTGGCTGCTCCTACAATTTTCTCTTTATCACTGGTTTTGAGCAACTTGATTATAATATGCCTTGGTGTAGCTTTATTATGCTTCTTGTGCTTAGGGTTCATTGAGTTTCTTGGATCTGTGGGTTTGTAGTTTTCCCTGAGTTTGGCAAGATTTCAGTCATTATTTCTTCAAATATTTTATCTGTTTACCCCCTTTTGCCTCTCCTTTGAGAACTCTAATGCTAGTATATAAGGCTATTTGAAGTTGTTTCACAGCCCACTATGCTCTTTTCTTTCCTTCTTTTTTATTCTTTTATCCACCTGGGTTTTATTTTAGATAGTTTCTATTGCTATGCTTACAAGTTAGCTAGTCTTTTCTTCTGCAATATTTAATCTGCCATTAACTCCATCCAGTGTATTTTTCATCTCATGCATTGTAGTTTATTCTCTAAAACTACGATTTGCATCTCTTTTATGTCTCTAGCTTATTGAATGTATGGAATACAGTTATAATAAGTTTCAGTGTCCTCTCTGACAATTCTAACATCTTTGTCAGCTCTGAGTTTGTTTTGATTGATTATTCTCCTTATGGGCTGTGTTTTCCTGTCTCTTGTTATGCTTGACAATCTTTGATCAGATGTCAAACATAGTGAATTTTACCTTGTTAGTGCTAAATATTTCCGTATTCATATAAATAGTCTTAAGCTTTGTTCTGGGATGCAGTTAAGTTCCTTGGAAATAGTTTGATAACTTTGAGTCTTGCTTTTATGATTTTTTTAGGCAGGTCCAGAGCAGTGCTAAATCTAGGGATAATTATTCCCTACTACTGAGACAAGACTTCTCTAAGTATGGTGATCAATACTCCATGAACTATGAATTTTTCTAGTCTGGCTGGTGGGAACAGACATTATTTCCTGCCCCGTGTGAATTCAGAGTACTATTCCCTCTAATCCTTTCAGATGGTTTGTTTCCCAACCTCTTGTAGGTTAGTTCCTCACATATACATTTATTTTTTTTGAGATGGCTGTTCTTTTTTTTTTTCCACATTCTTTTCCATTATGGTTTATCACAGGATATTGAATATAGTTTCCTGTGCTATACACTAGGACCTTGTTGTTTACCCATTCTCTATATTATAGTTTGCATCTGCTAATCCCAAATTCCTAATCCATCCTTCCCCCATCCCATCCCCTTGGCAGCCACAAGACTGTTCTCTATGTCTGTGAGTCTGTTTCTGTTTCATAGATAAGTTCATTTGTGTTATCTTTTAGATTCTACATATAAGTGATATCATATGGTGTTTATCTTTCTCTGTCTGACTTACTTTACTTAGTATGATAATCTCTAGGTCCATCCATGTTGCTGCAAATGGCGTTATTTCATTTGTTTTTTATGGCTGAGTAGTATTCGATTGTATATATGTACCACATCTTCTTTATCCATTCATCTGTCAGTGGGCATCTGTCAGTGGGCATTCATCTGTCAGTGGGCATTCAGTTTCTATGTTTTGGCTATTGTCCTCACATATACTCTTGGATCAGTACTCTGCTGAATACTTCAGGGAGACTCTCTGCAAATTTCTAGGACTCTCCTTGTGAAGCTCTCTGCTCTCTAACCTTCTATCTTTTTTAAAAAATTTATTTATTTTTAGCTGCATTGGGTCTTCATTGCTGTGTGTGGGCTTTCTCTGGTTGTGGCGAGCAGGGGCTACTCTTCAGTGCGGTGTGCAGGCTTCTCATCGCAGTGGCTTTCCTTATTGCAGAGCACGGGCTCTAGGTGCACAGGCTTCATTAGTTGTAGCACGCGGGCTCAGTAGTTGTGGCTCGTGGGCACAGTAGTTGTGGCTTGCAGGCTCTAGAGCTCAGGCTCAGTAGTTGTGGCACACGGGCTTAGTTGTTCCACGGCAAGTGGGATCTTCCCAGACCAGGGCTCAAACCCATGTCCCCTGCATTGGCAGGCAGATTCTTAACCACTGTGCCACCAGGGAAGCCCCTAACCTTCTATCCTTTGAACTTTAGTTGCCTTGGTCTCCCTGGACTCTTAGCTCTGCTTCTTCAACTTAGATTGTCCACTGAGCTCTGCCTCTGGTACCTCTCCCTGTGCCATGGCCTGGCATTTCTTTCAAGGCAGTAAGCTAGGGCAATGGTAGGGCTCACCTCACTTGTCTCCCATCTCTCAGGAATCATTGTGCTTCGTTGCCTGATGTCTAGGATCTTAAAAACTGGTTTCATCTATTTTGTCTTTTTGTTTGTTTGTTGTTGTTATTTCTGGAAGGAGGGTAAATTCAATCCCTGTTACTCCATTTTGGCCAGAAGCAAAAGTCCAGGATTGACTTTAATCAATTTACGTTTTGACCTCCCCCCACCTATTTGGGGGGGACCTAAGTGGTTCAGATGCTAACAGTAATAGGGATTTGGTTTCTGCAATAGGAATCTGTCAAGTAATATATATGTCAACTAGGAGCTTTACTGAGACGCAATGCCAGATGATACAGGTTTCCCCCACTATCTGAAAATAGAGAGTTCCTATGAAACCTTTTGTAAGCTGAAATGGAGTAAAGAAGCAAATACCTTTTTTCATAAAAACGAAAATCCTCTTTGATTTATTTCAGTTCGTGAAAATAGATATTAATGTAGGTCTTCATAAAATCAAAGTGACATAAAGCAAACATGAAAAGCAGGCAACACTTGTATTTCTTACCTTTTTATCCTTGCTTAGCTGATTTTCCAGCATTGGTCTGTGGGTGTCATATGCTGAATTACAGTTATGCCTCCATCTATGACTAATTTCTGCATTTTCTAATAATCCATAAATTTATATCCTTTAAAATAATGTGACTTTTATTTGTACTCACCTTGGTGAATAGCATCACTTATTACTTTTTCTTGTTGTTTTAAGAGGAACCTTGTTTGGTCAAAAATGACAGTGTCAAATTTCCAGTTAGCAGCAGGAAGAGTACAGAGGCATACAAGTTTTTTTAAGATAGGAGAAGCTGCTGCTTCTAGGAGACAGTATGCTTGGCACTGGCTATCTGCAAAAATAAAAGCATTAAAGGCAGTGGTTTTATAAGGATGGTATGTTCTTTTTGACAAATCAATCATACATGTTACTTCATGGAAACCTGAACTCTATCCAAATTCTTTTCTGAGTTAAAAATCATTAGATTCTATAGAGGCTTATTTTAGGATATTTATTCTAAATAAACTAGTAAAAACACAACAAAAAAAACCCTCTGTAGAATTAATATAATTTTATGGTTATCTTGTTTATTAGAAATGATTTATTCAGTGACTAATTTGGCAAGGCAAGTATGAGGAAGAGAATCACAATTTTTTTCTTCTCCCTCCACTATTAGCTTACAACCTTAAGATGAACACATTTATAACAATGACAAATTGTTTTTAGTTTTCACTAGAATATCAATATTTAAAGATCTGCATTGTCATCTAAAGGTCATAAATGAAATTTAGCCAAAAGAATGAAATGATGTTCAAGAACCAGTGTCATATTTCCTTATTGATTTTAATAGTGAGCATGATGTTCTTAAGGGGTCAATGAAAAGAATATTTTTCTTTATAGCAGAACAAATAATTTTAATTGGTATAGGAATCAATAATAACTTATTTACACCACTCTGATGGTGGGTAAGAGAACACAGAGGGCAACCATCAACAGTTCATTTTTCCAGGCTGGGAAGAGAAGTCTGAGTGAGAAGTTGCAGTTTGCTGTTCTCTGATGCATGTAGGGAAGCAGCAGTTTAAATGAAGGAAGAAATAACACTTAGTGGACTGGAATAGGGCGATGGGGAGGGAGGGGCAGAGGCAGTGAATAAGGCACTCCAGGTTTGGAAATAACCTGAAAGTAGGACTGGAATGAAGAAATATCTGAAACAAGTGAAGAAAATTACATGGAAAATAAGGTGTGTCATAGATACCCAGGAAAGGGCTTTCAAATTTACTTAATTTGAATGTATTTAAAAAGCATAATGCATACCTGATGCTTGAATTTCAATGACATTATCTGCTCTCCTTTCCTGATTTGCTTTCTCTAGTGTTTCATTAGTACAAACAATAGGATTTTCTTCTTGAAGAGTTAAAGAATGTTCTTCTTTGTCTTGAAGTTCTAATAAAAATATTAATTTGCATTGTTCAGGGAAACTTAATGTTGATTAAAATGCTCTCTTGTAATATGATCATAATTGTAAAAATTCTTTGAAATGCATCAGTATTAAATTGAGCAACTATTCAGGTCAATGGACTTACAGTGCTGGGTAGGAAGCTGAATGGTAATAAAGGAAGGAACTTTGGCATCAGATCAGTGTTTCAATCCCAGTTCTGACACTAGCTTCAGTTTCCTCATATGTAAAATATTGATTAATATACCTATTTCGAATATTGTTATAAGGTGTTATAAATACCAAGGATGATTCCTGATACCTAAAGGGCACATACTGCTCTACATCATTTCTCTGTGACTGTCCACAGACCCTTCCTCTGTTACTAATTCTCTCCTATGCCCCAAACCCTACCTGTCTCCATCATTTCTTAATAAGATCATTTCTTACTACTTACCCTTTAGCTCCCAGGCATTTTCTACAGGAAGCCTTATAAAACTGCCCACTTGGGGCTTCCCTGGTGGCGCAGTGGTTGAGAGTCTGCCTGCCGATGCAGGGGACGCGGGTTCGTGCCCCGGTCTGGGAAGATCCCACATGCCACGGAGCGGCTGGGCCCATGAACCATGGCCGCTGAGCCTGCGCGTCCGGAGCCTGTACTCCGCAACGGGAGAGGCCACAGCAGTGAGAGGCCCGCGTACCGCCAAAAAACCCAAAAAAACTGCCCACTCTACTTGCAGGTCAGCAAAGTGCCTCTCCTTTTTGTTTCCTCAGCACTCGGCATAGTCTCTTGGCACTGACAATGTTGTATGGAAATTATCTGCATGTCTGGTCCACTGTAAGCTTCTCATGGTCAGTAACGTTATCATATTTATCTCTGATATGTGATTTAGTGCCTGGCACACAAGGTTCAATAACTGTAGTTTTCTTCCTTCGTTTGTAAGTATTGTAGAGGATTAAATATATATATATATATCATTTATTTATGATTAGAGTTATATTAACTAGATTGCAATGTTATCCATTAATAATATGATTACAAGATAATTTTAGAAAAACATTGCCATCTTGAAACGTTTGAATATATGAGCTTTCAATACACAGTGAAAAAAAAGAGTAAAATATCCTAAACTAGCTTTTTATTATTTTCAAGTATACTTTTTATTAACTATAAATAATTTAAATAGCTATGATTAAATACTGCAAATTATTAGAGTTTTTGAGGGGGCCTAATAAGTTGTAGCATTCTTTCTCACCCCTGTATCAACAAGAAGTAAAATATGTATCAAAATATTACCTCTGTTACTAATAAAAACTAAATTGGAGAAAGGAGCTTAGTTTGAGAGTCAAAAGAGCTTTTTAATTAAACAACAGAATTAGAGTTACCTACCCTGCCCCAGACTATACTGTACTGGGCCAGGATTCTGCACTATTGGGGAACTGCTTGGGAAAGATTCATGACATAGAGAAGCAGAGGAGAATGCCTGTTACTTGTGAGGCAGCTCATTCCTACAAGCTTATGTCCAATTTATTCTTTTTCAAATTTACAATACAGATAATTAATTCCAGTGCCTCTGGGGAGAACACATTAAAGGGCAAAGAGGCCAGGAACATAATACTATAGAGAAAAAATGAGGAGTACAGAGCATTCCCACCTAACATCAGTATTCCTTTAATTGTTTAATTAATGGCTAACTTTTAAAATAAGAAAATACTCTTTTTATCTTTGTCTCCTTTCTTGTTTCTTTCTCTCATTTTCTGTTGCCAATATACCTTGTTACAAGACATCATCACAAGTATGAAAACCAGAAAAGGGTGTCAGTGCTAATTTTGGATTGGTTTCCTTTTTTTTGTTGTTTTCTGGCCTCAAATGTGAATAGAATCTGAAAACATTCACAAACCTGAAAAAAACAAATCTTTAAAAAATTCCTATTTATGCATCACATTCATAAGATAATTCTTTATATTTTGCTCATTCTTTCATGTATAAATTATACTCTGAATTATGGTGCAAATTGGTTAGAAAGATCTGTTACATATAGAATTGTCACCTAACAAGGTAAGTTATAATGCGGTCAAACAATTACACAAAAAGAAACTTTATGACAAATATATATAAACATAAAGGGTCACAAAATTCTGAGATCTTTAAATACTTTTCTGAATTTTTGTTGAATTTTTCATTGTGAAAATGCACTGATGGACAAAGTAATATAACTTTATATAGATCTATAAAAGACTGTCATATCATGCTGCAAACAAAGAACAAGCATTCTTTTCTGCTTTTCTATGTCATAACTTTTTCCCAAGCAGCTCCCCAACCATGGGGAATCCTGGCCCAGTCCAGCATAGTCTGGGTCTGGGTAGGTACTCTGCCCAATTCTGGTGTTTAGTTAGCAAGCTCATTGGACTCTCAAACTAATTTCTGGTATATATTTTACTTCTTGTCTTATTTTACAGTTTATTCAGGGGCAAGACCTTGTATACATTAACAGTATCAATACATAGGACAGTAAGACCTAGGTATACTCTAACTCTCACAAATAAATATCTTTGTACTTATTTCATTTGGGTAAGCTGTGTCAAACACATTCTAGAATACTAGAATTTTTTTTTTTTACCAGAAGTGAAATGATATGACGCATTATACTACTTTGATATGTTTATAAGTGATGAATGTAAAACAGTTACAACTCAAACAGAAACTCTTTGATAAAGTTAAAAAGAGTAATAGGCAATCAAACAGGCAAAAGTTTCTTAAGTACACATTAAAATACAAGTTAAAATATGGAGGTAGAACTGTGAGCTAAAAGAGAAAAAAGAATGGCAGAATGATCAGCAAAAGTTAGAAATGTTATGAATCTGTATGACCAAGTTGTAGAAAATGAGTTTTTACAAATAGTGGCTTTTCTTAAAAGTTCAAATGCACTTTTAAATTTTTTGGAAAATACATATCTATATCTATATCTGTATATCCCATATCTATCTCCGTATATAATGTGTCATGAATCAATGACATTTTCTTTGAAGAATAATGTTTTATCTGAAGAGCTTTATTTCTTTACCTTCTATAATAAATTATATATTTAGTCCTTGAAGCTATCATACCTACACCAAAATATTAAATTACTCACTGTCTTTTCCATCATTGTCTGTGACTTCAGTCTTTGAGGTGCAAGTCTTATACTTATTTCGCAGCATAATAAAGTCATTCAAAAGGTCCAAATTATTCTCCTGTTTTTTACCATGTTTAAAAGATGCTTCTTCAATTTTGGAAGAGGAAGATGATTCAGTAGATGGTACTGTGCTGTCAAGTTCCAAGTAATCTTTATTTTCTTTAGTTCGGATTATTCTATAACCTAGTTCTAGGTCAATCTTTGGCTTTTCTTCTTTTCGTGGTCTTTCAACAGCAACATATTCATCAGAAAAATACGAGTCTATTACTGCTTTTGACAGAGGTGGAGTCTTTTGTGAAGGTGATAAATGATCATTTGTAGATATCTCAATAAGTTTAATAGGCGAGGAACAACTTTTATGTTCTAGCCATGCTGAAAACAGAAAATGAAAACATCCAATGACTTTCATGCCTAAATGAATGTTCTACTAGGGTATTAAGATAACCTTTAGTTCTGGGTTCTTATTAATATAATTTGATCCTTACGAGTACTTTGTTTACTGCTTTTAAAATCAATTTTTCGTCTGAATAAAATAAATTTTTAAAGGATAAAAATTCAGCACCTCTTTTTCCTATTACTGGAGCTAAGGTTACTGAGCAAAGAAATATTTCCAGACTGTTGTCAATAGTCTAACAACAAGTCATAGCCTTGGAGCTATCATACCTACAGTTATTCTAAGGGTCAAAAACTTACATACAAAGCAAGCCACAGACCAGAAGAAAATACTTGTAATACATATACTTTAAAAAAGACTGTATCGGGCTTCCCTGGTGGCGCAGTGGTTGAGAGTCCGCCTGCTGTTGCAGGGGACAAGGGTTGGTGTCCCGGTCCGGGAGGATCCCACATGCCCTGGAGCGGCTGGGCCCGTGAGCCATGGCCGCTGGGCCTGAGCGCCCGGAGCCTGTGCTCCGCAATGGGAGAGGCCACAACTGTGAGAGGCCCGCGTACCGTAAAAAAAAAAAAGACTGTATCCAAAATATTTGAAGAACTGTTATAATATTTTAAAAGAAAGTCAATTAAAAATTTGACAAAATATTTGATCAATACTTCATATAAGATATGCACATGCTGCAATATGGATGAATCTTGAAAACATGCTAAATGAAAGCAGTCACGAAAGACCACATATTGTATGATTCCATTTCTATGGCACATACAGAACAGACAAATCTATAGACAGAATGGGAGTGACTGCTAATGGGTACAAGATTCCTTTTGGGGGAGGATTAAAATCTCCTAAAATTGATTGTGGTGATGATTATACCTCTCTGTGAATATACTAACTTTGAATGGTAATTCAATGGTTTTTAGTGTATTCACAGAGAGGTATATACTTTTTTTTTTTTTTTTTTTTTTTTTTGCAGTACGTGGGCCTCACACTGTTGTGGCCTCTCCCATTGTAGAGCACAGGCTCCGGACGTGCAGGCTCAGCGGCCATGGCACACGGGCCCAGTTGCTCCGCGGCATGTGGGATCTTCCCGGACCGGGGCACGAACCCGTGTCCCCTGCATCGGCAGGCGGACTCTCAACCACTGCGCCACCAGGGAAGCCCGAGAGGTATATACTTTTAATGGGTGAATTATACGGTATGTGAATTACATGTCCGTAAAGCTATTATATATTTTTTAAAAGAAGGTATAAATATAGCCAATGAGCTTGTAAAAAGATGGTCATCGTCATTAATTATCAGGAAAATACAAATTAAAACCACAATGAGATACCACAACATACCCATCAAAAGGGCTAAAATTTAAGATTTTCAATGCCAAGAGTTGGCAAGGATATAGAGTAACTGAAACCCTCACACATTGCTGGTGTAAATGTAAAACAGAGCAACCACTTTGGAAAAAAGTAGTTTCTTAAAGAGTTAAACATACACCTACCATAAAACCTAACAGTTATACTCCTAGATATTCACTGAAGAGAAATGATAACAAATGTCCACAAAAAGACTTCTACAAGAATATTCATAGCAGTTTTATTCATAACAGTAAAAACCTAGAAAAAAATCCAGGAGAGTTGATAAACAAACCTTGGTACATCCATATAATGAAAAATTCCTCAGTAATAAAAAAGAAATGAACTACAGATACACACAACATCATGAGTGAATCTCAAAAATGTTATTCTGAGTAGAAGGCAGACACAAAAGAGTTCATACTGTATGATTCCATAAATGAAATTCCAGAACAAGGGAAACTAATATATAGTGACAGAAAGTAGACCAGTGGTTACTTTAAGTCAGGGGTGAAGGTTGGTAGGGGAGAAGGGTGGGATAGGAGGAGAATCACTATAGAATGCAATGGAGCACAAGGGAACTTCCTGATGATAGAAATATTTTGTATCTTAATGGTGGTGATAGTTTCATGGTATAAAAATACATGTGTCAAAATTCATTAAACTGTACAGTTAGAACAAGTGCATTTTATTATATGTAAATTATATTTCAAAGTTTATTTGAAAAAAACATAAGTGCCTTATAGGCCAGCTAAATATGTAAATGAGTGAAGTACAGGGCCAGTGCTTAAATCATAATCTTTGGGAAGATAGATTTTGTTTTTTTCTTCCAAAATGTGGTCTATAAATTTTTTTGCTTTTGCTTTTATTAGAGATACTGGTATCAGAAACATTCTACTTTTCTCTTAACTATTATAAATATAAGACAAAAGTGCAAGAGTAATGCTAAATACCAACCAATACCTGGCCTCAATTTGTGAGTGCTGGGAACTACGGTGAACTGGAGGGTGCATGGTCTGTCTAAATGGTGAGCTACTACCAGCCCTAACCAGTTGTTGCCATGTGAGAATCTGATTTTTGGAATTTTAAAGACAATTTCAAAATACAGATCAGTTTCGTACAACCCTCCAAATTTTAAATGCTGGTAACTAATTAAAATACCATATGGGTCAACAGTACGTGGGCTGAACAGGATCTGAGTGCTACCAATTTGCAACCTCCAAGATATTTTCTAGAGATATTCTGGAGTGTTTAGTAGGTAAATAGGAACTGTTTACTATTTCACTTTTCTGATTATTTTCCTCTACTACTCTCTTTAACCACCCCTATCCTGACAACGTGGCCATGGGCTCCTGATAAAGTTATTGCTTTTTAAACTTCAGGATGAAACTTCGGGATTCATAATTCTACTAGCTAACAAGATGAGTTATATGTTTCATTTTAACCTCAATATAGTTATATATCATAATAAAGATTATACATAATTTTATAGATTTAATACATTATTAAGGATATTGGAAAACTCCATAAAATCATCTTCTCTCTTTTCTTTGTCTCACAATCTGACCTCATCTCTTTTAAAATTCTTCTTCTACCATGGGTAACCATCTGGGTCTTAGGATAGACTGGTGTGCATTTGCTTGACATAGTCAGTTTATCTACCCTCTTTTCTACCACATCCAAAGCCCTCTGTCTTCTGTCTTTGAAACATCCCTTGATAACAATTCTCACCCCAATTCCTATTTCCTTAGAGCAGTCTTCCAACGTACACAGTAATGTCTAAAATTCACTTCTTAAAAAAATTTTATTTACTTATTTATTTTTGGCTGCATTGGGTCTTTGTTGCTGTGCGTGGGCTTTCTCTAGTTGCGGCAAGTGGGGGCTACTCTTCGTTGTGGTGCACGAGCTTCTCATTGTGGTGGCTTCTCTCGTTGTGAAGCACAGGCTCTAGGCACGTGGGCTTCAGTAGTTGTGGCATGTGGACTCAGTAGTTGTGGTGCACGGGCTTAGTTGCTCTGCGGCATGTGGGATCTTCCCGGACCAGGGCTCGAACCTGTGTCTCCTGCATTGGCAGGCGGATTCTTAACCACTGCACCACCAGGAAAGTCCCTAAAATTCACTTTTAAATATATTATTTACTCTGTAATAAAATAAAAGTAAACTTCCCCAGCTCATTTAAAAGCTAAATTTATTAACTATTGCACAAACTGATTTTAAAACAATACGTATTGAAAACAATACATATTTCAAAAAGGTATAATTGAGTCTAAGTATGTTCCATTTACTATAATGGCATACATAGCAACCAAAATAACTCAAAAGAGGAGGGGGAGTGGCCAAGATGGTGGAGCAGGAACACCCTGAGCTCATCTCCACCCATGGGCACACCAAAATTAGTACAACTATTTGCAGGGCAACTATTGATGAGAAAGACCTGAAGACTAGAAGAAAAAGATCTTCTACAACTAAAGATATAAAGAAGAAACCACAACGAGACAGAGAGGAGGGGTGGAGACAGAATATAGTCGACACCCATACCCCCCCGCCGGGTGGGTGACCCACAAATGGGAGGATAATTACAGAGGTTAATTGCAGAGGTTCTCTCCAAAGAGTAAGGGGTCCGAGCCCCACATAGGCTTTCATGGCTGGGGTCATGCACCAGGAGGACGAGCCCCCAGAACATTTGACTTTGAAGACCACAAGGGCTTAATTTGGGGAGAGCAGGAGAGCTGTAGGAAAGAGTCTCCACTCTCAAAGGAGGCACACAAAATCTCACTCACCCTGAGACCCAGGGCAGAAGCAGTACTTTGAAAGGAGCCTGGATCAGACCCACCAGCTGATCTTGGAGAGATTTCCAAAAAGGCCAGCGGCAATTGGAGCTCACTCCGGGGACACAGAAATTGGCAGTAGCCATTTTTTGGGAGCTCATTCTGCCATGAGGATTCTGGTGATGGCAAGTGCCATTTTGGAATCCTCCCTCTAGCTTATTAGCACTGGGACTGGCCCCACCCATCAGCCTGTCGACTAGTACTGGGACGCCTCAGGTCAACCAGCTAGCTGCGTGGGGACACAGCCCCACCCACCAGCAGGCACTCCTGAACCCCTAGCCACCCTGGGACCTGGTCCTGCCCACCAGAAGGCCCAGGACCCATTCCTGCCCACCAGTGGCTGGACAACAGCCCCAGAATCTCCTAGGCCTCAGCCCTGCCCACCAGCAGGCCAATACCAGCTATGACACCCCAGGACCCTGCAGCCAGAGACCCCAGCACCTGTCTCCACCTATCAGTGGGTGGGCACTAGCCCTGGATCCCTTGAGTCCCACTGCCAGCCCCCAGTAGGCTAATGTCAGCTCTGGGACACCTTGGCCCCTCAGCCAGCCACCTCAGGGTCTGACCCCACCCACCAGCTGGCAGACATCAGCTTCAGGACACCCCAGGTCCCTGAGGTGTCAAAAACCAACCCCACCTACCAGCAGGCTGACACTAGATCTGTGACCCCCAGGTCTATAACCAGCCATCCTGGGACCTGGCTTTGCCCATGAGTGGGCCAGCAGTAGCCCCGGGGGCCCCCAGAGCTCCAGCCACCTTGTGACCCAGCCCTGCCCACTAGTAGCCTGCAGCCTCCACACAAGGGCAGGGCTTCGCAACCAACTGGACAAGGGGCCAGCCACGCCTATCAGACCACTCACATTAGTCAGTCTGCCACAACAGAAGTGCCTAGACAGCCCACATAAGAGGCACCCCTAGTGCATATATCTCTGGTGGCCAGAGGGGAGTGTGCTGCTGGGACACATACGACATCTCCTACAAAAGACCACTTCTACAAGACTGGGAAACATACCCAACCTACCACACATATAGAAATAAAAACTGTGAATCAGGCAAAATGAGGGGACAGAGGACTATGCTCCAAATGAAGGAACAAGATAAAACCCCAGAAGAAGAACTAAGTGAAGTGAAGATAAGCAATCTACCCAATAAAGAGTTCAAGGTAATAATCATAAATATGCTCAAAGAACTTGGGAGAACATAAAGTTCCTAGAAGAAGAAAAAAAATTAACTCAAAAGACATTTTTGTCTTAACTTATACAAGTAAAAAACCCTTAATGAGTAAACTTTTTAGTAACAAAGGAAGATTTTCTATTGTTGAAGAGAGATTACTAGATATGATTGAACACTTAAAGCTCAGCTGTCAGGCTGAAAAATAACAGTGCTGGTTTGTATCTAGGCTGATGTAAACAGAAAATGGGCTAGAAATTAATCATTTATAAAAGAAAACAAAGACACTAATTGAAAATGGCTAGACATTTAAAGCTGAGACTATAGAATTTTAGGACAGAAAGAGATTTAATGATTAGCTAGTCAAACTTCCTCATTTTTTCAAGGAAGAAAATGAGGCTTAGTGAAGGTCGAAGTTATAAATTCTGGCGGAGCCAGAGCTATATTTAATGTTGGAATTTAGTTTTATTTTCCCAATAACCTAGCGGAAAGCCAGTATCTAACATCTCATTCTGAAAATGTTTACACAAGTGATATTTACTATTACATACTTACATTTTAATTGAAGCACATTGGTAGGCAAAAATGTCTCCAGTTTACTATCATCAGAAGATAGATTATGATACAGATATGTACTTAGATGTTCCAAAGTTTCTGTCATTATCAGATTTAGTCCTGCTTGTTTCCACCACTCTGCATTTTCAGGATTAACCACAAGCCTTTCTTCTTCAATAGAAAATATCTTTTTAAAATCTACAACTGAATAGAGACTGTTGGGCTCTCCAGTTCTTGGCACTTAAAAAACCACAACAAACCAAAAAACAAATAGTGAGAAACAGTCCACAGGGCAAAAAAGATAAAAAAACACAATAAACAGAACCACACTGGAAATTTCTTACAAAATAGATTTTTACAAATTAGAAAAAAACTAAAATAAAGTTATGTCTAGTATTTCATCTTCAAGATGCTAATATTTGTAAAAGTCCAAAATATTATAGCAATAGAAGTTACATAAAGGTTTATTTCAACTTACGGAAATATCATGAAGTTAAAATTATTCTACTATTTAGGAGATGGAACTATTATTTTGTTTGACCATTTTAGTAATCACTAAATTAATACATTCGACAATATTTTGAAGAGTTAACATAAGATTTATTAAATCAGAAATTCCAATTCATTATAATGAGCCTAAACAAGATGATATATTTTATCAGATTTTTATGATGACTATCATTTTAAATATTTTGACACAGAACTTTCTGCTTCATTACTTTTTAGCCTAAGTAGGGACACAGAATATTGTATGGAGGAACTGAAGTAGCACAACTACTTAATATTATTAACTGCATTACAAGACTTAACCCAAAATTAGGATTATAAATTTTGAAATCCTAATTTTGGAATGGTGCTTTTTATAATGACAGTATTTTCAATAATAATAATACTGACAATACATTTCTACTGATTGTACCTTTTATCTATACTTTCTATTTAGCATTCAAAATCAATTAACCTTTACCTCTAAACAAAAATGGATTCAAAGAGCTTCTGCAGCTTTCTGATTGCCACACCATACAGTATTTGTTAGCTGATTCTTCAGCAATAAGCAAACTACTGAAAAAGAAGAGTTAAAGTTTAATTTATTAATTATATTGTCTTTTTGCATAATAAAATTTCAAGAAAAGTATTTTTCTAAGTATTTTCTACACTCAAAAGCATGTCAAAAATGAACTCTATTTTAGGGCTTCCCTAGTGGCGCAGTGGTTAAGAATCCGCCTGCCAATGCAGGGGACACGGATTCTAGCCCTGGTCCAGGAAGATCCCACATGCCGCGGAGCAACTAAGTCCATATGCCACAACTACTGAGCCCACGCGCCACAACTACTGAAGCCTGCGCGCCTAGAGGCTGTGCTCCGCAACAAGAGAACCACGGCAATGAGAAGCCCACGCACTGCGATGAGGAGTAGCCCCTGCTCATCACAACTAGAGAAAGCCCGCGTGCAGCAACAAAGACCCAATGCAGCCAAAAATAAAATAAATAAATTTATTTTTTAAAAAATGAACTTTATTTTATAAATGTGTAAACTGAAGTAGAGAGTTCCACAGACCAAATTTCAAATGCTTACTTCCTCCTACCCTATGAAGGTTTGTCAGTTTGTCAGCTCCCTAACTGCTCCTGCTTTCCTGTAACTTACTTCTACTTCCTTCCATTTCCTTCAGTGGAAGCTGGAGCCAGAGGGGGCTGACTTGGGAGGGTTTTAGCATTTCCTTCCGTAAACCATGCTAGCACCAACACTATAAGCCACCCAAAATAAAAATTCGATTTACATAAAATTATCTTGCTTATCATACAAAATGGTAGCTTCAACACAAATTTTTATAAAATCGCTGTCCCCACCAAGTCCATTCTAAACAGAATTTCTGGAGCTTCTACTGGCTGAGGATCAGAACTATGAAAAAGTTCTGTCTGCTCTATCTTCTCAGGAAGTGACAGGTCCTAAAGTTTAGTTCAAGTCCTTCAGTATTGTGTGTGAGTGAGTGATGTCTGTCTGTTTGTGTGTTTTGGGTGCTGAGGAGAGAAGGAAGTATGTACGACATACTTTTTTTTTTTTACAGTGTAAATCAGTAAATACTGCTTATTAGTAGGTATGAAGTTATTAGCCTTGGTAGGGAAGAGACCATTAATTCACAAACCCTTTAATCTATGCCCCAAACCTCCCACTCCCTCCTAAGTGAGAATTGTATTTTGTTTCTCTGTTCATATGGAGCATACATGAGCATGCTTATTGTAGGTACTGCTAGTTAAATTGACAGTTCTGAGTAGTAGCAGACAACTAAGTCTTACGTCTAAACCATCCAATTTACCCACATAATCAAAAAATCTGGCATGTGGTGGCAATATTTGAGAATCTAGACAATTCTTCAACCTTACCAAGGTCTCTTTGACAACTAGACACCTCATATTGTAGGCGATTATTTTAAAGTGAAAGGAAGAGAAAATATTTAGGCAAGCCATGTTCAGCAGAAGACAATAATATAGACAAATATTCTCATTCCTTTTTTTTTTTGGCTGCACTGCGTAGCATAAAGCTATCTTAGCTCTCCAACCAGGGATTGAATCCGTGCCCCCTGCAGTGGAAGCGTGGAGTCTTACCCACTGGACCGCCAGAGAAGTCCCTATTCTCATTCTTAATGGAGCTTTCTGAAGATATGTCTGAATTTGATATCTTCTTTGTTCATGTATAGAAATATATTCACGATTCAGTAATCAGTGTGGAAATAAAGACGTAATGCCACACAGACTTTTCTTTTTAGCACCATAAAATCTAGCATAGAGTTTTACATGTAGCAGGAACTCAGAATATTTGTTAACTGGGCATACCTCCAGCCAAAATGTTGTCTTCTGAAATAAAAGTAATTAGGGCCATAAAAGCAAGTTAAGAGTATAATAACATTACATATTATTTTTCCTTTCTGTTTTTTTTAAAACACTTTTTCTCTTTGTTTTTAGTTTCACAGTTGAGGTGTAAATCTATTTTTTAAATAGGGATTTTTAAGTTTTTGTATTCATGAACCAATGGAAACTATTTACATTTCGCCAGTGATGAGACAATTCCTTTAAGTTGTTTCAAATGGCCCTGGAACCTTTGGATAATCTATTTATTTATTTATTTATTTTTTAGGTTCACTAAATTTATTTTAAAAATCATAAAACGTGTCTTACAAAAGAGCATTACATTCTGCATACTGTTCTGACTAGATGCCAGGGACATATGGACTATTGCTACTTTTCCTCCCTGTCCCACCCCACAAATGTTACAGTGACCACAAAGCAAAGTGTTCACAATAATTACATGGGGGGATTTTTTTTTTAAACCACCACCAATAAGCAAAATTTAAAATTCACTCACTCTGCTGCTGTTTCAAAATTTCAGGGTTTTTGCACACCCTCCCCCACCCCCCCCACCCGTTTGTAAGGAACTGAAACATTACATCTGGTGAACAGCAAAGATTTCACTACACCTCAAATGCAGAACACCTATGAAGCAGAGGAATGTTGGCTTTTTAAACAAAAGCAGATAAAAAAAAAATGCAGGACTCCTTCAGTTCTTCACTAGTCTTAGAAAAACTTTCCAGAATACTGCTTCACACTGTTCTGCAGCAAATCCTGTGCATTCTGTATCTGGGCCCGTGTTCCTGTAATGGTAATGATCCGATCTTCGGACTCTTCTAAAGGCTCATCAATTTTGATCAAAGCTCCTGACCCATGACGGGTTTGTTTAATCCACTGACTACCTTTGCCAATAATAGATCCAGCCAGATCTTTGGGAACAGTTACTTGTGTAGTAATAATAGGTCCACCAAGATCACCATATGAGCCACGACCCCCAGCATAGGAAAAATCACATCCAGAGCCACCCTGTGGTTCATAAGCCATCTGCCACTCTGATGGGCTCCATGTATCTACTGCAGAGTCCCAGGTTTCATCAGCACTGAAACCAACCACGCCATCATAATGGTCTCCAGGTCTCCCTCTTCTGTCATAGGCCATTAGATCTCCTTCTCTAGGTGGTGGTGGTGGAGGAAGAAGAAGATTCCAAGCTCTGCCACCACCCGGGCCCCCTTGTCCAGGAGGAGGTGGAGGAGGTCCTCGGCGAGGGCTCCTATCATCATAATCTCTTCTGGATGGAGGCATGGGACGCCCACAACGACCAGGAGGCATTCTGTCAAAACTACCTTTTCCCCACATGGGAAACCCACGGGACATCCACAACAGTCATCAAACATCATTGTAAAACCACCATAATCATAGGTTTCATTGTAAAAATTGGGATCATAAGGCTGAGCACGTCCTTTGATGGGAGACTCTGATATAAGATCAAGGATGATCTTTATGCACTCTACAACCATATCAGGTTTTCCTCCAATAAGAACGACTCTGTCAGTGGAATGAGAACAACATTCCTGGAAAAGCTTGATTGTTGTCTGAGTGTTCTCTTGAAGTTCTTTGATTTTAGCACCTTTGACCCCAATAATTCCTCCAGCCAGACTCTGATGGATCAACAGTCTCAATTCGCAGTCAAAGTCACTTCCTTTATAGTGTTGGTAATTTAAGCATTCCACAGCATCAGATTCGAGCGGGACCTGGCTGGTTGCAGTGGGTGATGGCAAATGCAGGCCCTCTTCCAAGGTAGGGATGATTTTCTTCAGAATTTCTCCAATTGTTTCAATATCAGCACTGATACTCAATATGCGCTCAGGGCCACTGCTGTCTGGGACTGAAACACTGGCATTGTAGTCTGTACGGAGAGCCTTAATATTCTTGCCTCCTTTTCCAATCACTTCCCCAGGATTCTTGCTCTGAAGCAGAATGCGTAATTCAACCCTCTCATCAGTGTTTCTAGATCTTTTAAAAGCTTGTTCGTCTTCCATATCTTCAGCAAGGCGTTTACCAAATTTGCCATTGGTTCTGGTGTTGGGAAAGGTTTCCTCTGGCTGTTCAGTTTCCATTTTCTTGTATTAAAGGGACACAACAATCAGTTATTAAATATATCCTTGCAGGGCAGAACTGAAGTGTTCTGGGCGGGACCAACTGACACCCTAGTGCTGCAGTAGCCAGGCAAGGCTACTGTCCCTATGCCGTCCCTATGCTGCCTCAGCCGGTCACAGCTAGACAGAGAATGAGCATAGGCTTTTAAGGAGCATAACGCTTTGAACAAGTGTAACGCTTTGAACAAGTGTTAGAAGTCTTTTTGTTCGTTTCTTTTTATGGCTGAGTAATATTCCATTGTGTATATATATATGTCACATCTTCTTTATCCATTCATCTGTCAATGGACACATGTTGTTTCCATGTCCTGGCTATTGTAAATAGTGCTGCAATGAACATTGTGGTACATGACTCTTTTTTTTTTAAAACATCTTTATTGGAGCATGATTGCTTTACAATAGTGTGTTAGTTTCTGCTTTATAACAAAGTGAATCAGTTATACATATACATATGTCCCCATATCCCTCCCTCCCACACTCCCTATCCCACCTCTGTAGGTAGTCACAAAGCACTGAGCTGATCTCCCTGTGCTATGTGGCTGCTTCCCACTAGCTATCTATTTTATGTTTGGTAGTGTATATATGTCCATGCCACTCTCTCACTTTGTCGCAGCTTACCCTTCCCCCTCCCCGTATCCTCAAGTCCATTCTCTAGTACGTCTGCGTCCTTATTCCCATCTTGCCCCTAGGTTCTTATGACCATTTTTTTTTTTTAGATTCCATATATATGTGTTAGCATATGGTATTTGTCTTTCTCTTTCTGACTTACTTCACTCTGTATGACAGACTCTAGGTTCATCCACCTCACTACAAATAACTCAATTTTGTTTTTTTTATGGCTGAGTAATATTCGATTGTATATATATGCACATCTTCTTTATCCATTCATCTGTCGATGGACACTTAGGTTGCTTCCATGTCCTGGCTATTGTAAATAGACATGACTCTTTTTGAATTATGGGTTTCTCAGGGTATATGCCCAGTAGTGGGATTGCTGGGTCATATGGTAGTTCTATTTTTAGTTTTTTAAGGAACCTCCATAATGTTCTCCATAGTGGCTGTATCAATTTATATTCCCACCAACAGTGCAAGAGGGTTCCCTTTTCTCCACACATGTACATATATACACTACCAAATGTAAAACCGATAGCTAGTGGGAAGCAGCCGCATAGCACAGGGAGATCAGCTCGGTACTTTGTGACCACCTAGAGGGATGGGATAAGGAGGGTGGGAGTGAGGGAGAAGCAAGAGGGAAGAGATATGGGGATATATGTATATGTATAGCTGATTCACTTTGTTATAAAGCAGAAACTAACACATCATTGTAAAGCAATTATACTCCAATGAAGATGTTAAAAAATAAAATAACACTGCTATTTAAAACACCAAAAAAAAGTCTTTTTGTTCTAACTTTGGCAAATCATAATACACAGATAAGACAAGTTTCATAAATTCTCATTAGATATTTGAATTATAACAATAAGTAGGTATATGACTTGTGTGATTAAAGAGTTTACTGCAGTTTAAGTAAATACTTTCAATATAAGACTGAAATTCAAGATTATACTAATTTCAGCTAGTTTTTGTTTCTAACTGCCAATCTGCCTTAACAGATGGATTAGGGTATATGGAGTAAAAAAAAGAGTAAAAGAGCACATAAAAAAAGAAGTATAGGTCCTGCAAATAAACGTCTTGCACCTTAACAAAGGGATTAAAAATATTTAAACCAATTATAGATAGTTTCTGTACTCATCCCATGCTATTTTTTTAGAGTTCATATCTGATATGGGCAGTTCTAGTTCATGGTAGAGTTCTGTATAGCACAAATTTACCCCCCAAAGGAAATACCTCTTTGCCAGAAGATGAAGATAATTGGGGCCCTCAATGTCAGGCTCCTTCATCTTATGCTGTGACACCTTCCTGAGACCATTAACAGAAGCCTGAGCAGCTAGTGATGAGATGCTCCAGTTGCTTCCAGCAATCCAAGAGCATTCTCCTCTGGCAGATCAGCCAATCGCAGCTAAGAACTCAAAACCCAGCACACAGTGTCCACTCTGGGAATAATTTATTAGAGACTTGGAGATGTTCCTGTAATTTTCCTTAAAATGTGTTATTTTAGGACATACTAAGTTCTAGGACTACAGTGGGGAAGAAGGGGGTTGTACTGGTTATGTTCTTAGTTGTGTAACTAGCATAAGAAGTAGGGGAATGAGGTGACTTTATTCCAGGATGGCAGACTAATCTAACATAAAAAACATTAAATTACAGGTATGCTGTATGGTATAAGATAGCAGTCAAAGCTATCTCAGACTCAGAGGACAAAGATGCTGGGCTATTAAGCTATGCAATTTTGGCTCAAACTAGAATACAATGATCCAACCCTGCAGTATAAATTCTGAGAAGATTACAGACCATCCTGGGCTGTACTGAACGGATTTGTGGCTATTTGGTTCTACGTATCTCGTTTCCCCAACACCAGTACCACATTGACACAGGTAAAGAAGGTCAGTGGATGTCCTCTGTTAGAGAGGGGATGTGATCTCTGGTACTCCTAGGGAAGTAAGTTGAAAGCCAAATCTATTGTTCAACCACTGAACACACTGCTCTCTTATCCTTGGCTCTTCCTGGTCAGAGAGGTGTGACAAATCTTTTGGAAGACCTCAAAACAACCCTATGAGGTATGTACAATTATTATCCCAATATTACAGATAAGGAAACTGAGGCACAGGGCAATGAAGATCACAGAGCTAGTTAATGATACAGCCAGGCAATCTGGCTCTAGTTCAGGGCTCTTAACTACTTATTATGGGCTGAATTTGTCCTCCTCAAAATTCATATGTTGAAGCCCTAACTCTCTGTACCTTAGAATGACTGTATTTGGAGCTAGGGCCTTTAAAGAGGTAATTAAGTTAAAATGGGGTGATTAGGGTGGGCTCTAATCCAAATAACTGGTATCCTTTTAAGAAGAGGGGATTAGGGCATAGACGTGCATGGAGGAAAGACCACATGAAGACAAAGGGAGGGGCTTCCCTGGTGGCACAGTGGTTGAGAATCTGCCTGCCAATGCAGGGGACACGGGTTCAAGCCCTGGTCTGGGCAGATCCCACATGCCGCGGAGCAACTAAGCCCATGCGCCACGACTACTGAAGCCTGTGCGCCTAGAGCCCATGCTCCACAAGAGAAGCCGCGATAGTGAGAGGCCCATGCACCACAATGAAGAGTGGCCCCTGCTTGCCGCAACCTAGAGAAAGCCCTTGCACAGAAATGAAGACCCAACACAGCCAAAAATAAATAAATTAATTAATTAAAGAGCAAGTTTTTTTTAAAAAAAAAAAGACAAAGGGAGAAGACAGCTATCTACAAGCCAAGGAGAGAGGCCTCAGAAAGAATCCAATCCTGCTGATACCTTGATCTTGCACTTCCAGCCTCTAGACTGTGAAGAAATAAGTTTCTGTTGTTTAAGCCAGCCAGTCCACGGTATTTGTTATGGCAGCCCTAACAAACCAATATACTGCTACACTGTATTTCATGGTAGTGAGTGACAATAGAGGCAGTGTCATTGGTAAGCATCCACTGGCAATGTTCTAAGCAGATTGTTTAAATTTTAAATTTAAAATTAAAATTTTCAAGTTGTTTATATTTAATGGTAATATATTCACATTCGAAATACTAAAAGTATAAAAGAGCCTAGCTTGATCACTTACTACCTCCGATATTGCCAGGTTACCCAGTTCCCTTCTGGGCTCAACCAACAGTACCTGATTTTTGTGTGCCCTTCTAAAGATACTCTATGCATATAAAAACAATTATGTACATCACAATTATGTATGAAAAATTCATATATTCCCTTCAGTTGCTTACTATGAACACCATTTAATCTCTCACATTTTTTTTTCACAGAGGTATCTGGGAAATTGACTTTATATGGAGAGATTTAATTAAAGATTGCTTCTTCTGAATTTCAATTTGAGTTCTAGATTTAATCTTTACTTACATTTTACAAGCAGGAGAAGATGGAAATTTCTGAAGTTCTGCACATAATGAATTCACTGAAGAACATTGGTTTGTTAGGTGTAGATGAGTTAATGGCATTTCTAACTCTACTAGAATATATAAAAATTTAAAAAATCATGTTACATAAACATTGAATAAAATTATGTATTAATTCATAACTTTTTGTAAGCAACTATTATGTTTGATCATTGTGTTACAACAGAAATTTTCAATCAAAAGAAATTTGGGTTGTTTGAAACACAAAATAACAGTTTTAAATTTCCATCTATATAAAGGGTTACACATATACCACATGGTGTCTCAACTATATACTAGTGATTTTTAAAAAATACATTGGCAACTAAACTTTATTGTTTACTATATAAGATAAATTCTAAGACTTTATGTGTAACAATGTTTTCAATTCTGACAACTTATGTTGTCAGTACTTAAGAGGTAGTACTATTTTTATCTCCATACTAAATACTGGTGATGTTAAACAAATAGTATTAATAGACAGTAATTTTTCACCTTAAAAAGTATGGAGTCTAGGTGGCCTAGCACAGAGTTGTATCTTTTATAGGGTGGGCTTGAAAAACGAATCCTCATTTATCATAAGTAGTCAGTGTGTTTCTGTCACTTTCATAAATAAAGCAGTATACTTCCAAATAGATGATTAATATGATCAGATATAAATGTTAACTAAATAACAGCATCATCAACATAGTTAGGGAGCAATACAATCTGGCATTACACTGGAACAAGAGATGATTCTGAGATTCCAAATTTGGCAGGATAGTGATAGTAACAATAATGATGGGATTGCTTTGGGGATTAAAAAGTTAAATTTACAAAAGTATAACAAGGGTCAGCAAGACTGCTAATACTGAGGTAAAATATAAAGTTCTTTTTAACTGAGCTATAAAATTACAAGATTTCTATTTTTAATATTAATGCTATTTCCTCCATTCCTCTTCCTCAATCTTTGTAAATCTTCTCTTTTGATGCTAGAAGGATGTTAATGATAGTAACAAATGTAAAGGGGTAGATAAAAGAACAACTTGGCTTGCAATAATCAAATTTTATACATGAAAACTGTCTCATGGTAGACTTTATATGTGAATGTATTGAACTTTTACATCATATATAGGTATCCCCTGATAAGCTCCATGATTTATTCAAAATTTCTACCTGGTTCCTTGTACTCTGATTCACATTGACTTTGAATGGCCAAAATTTCTGTGGAGCTGCATTTTATATCCTCAATGTAAATTCCATGCTTGATAGTAAGATCTGGGAAAAAAAAAAAAGGAAAAAGCCTACTACCAGCAAAAGTACTATGATATTAGTTTTTCTATAGTCTTGTTCATTCTTCAGTGGCAATGATTCTGAGGAGTCATTTAGTACACCATCAGGGCCAAGTGAAGGCTGGGAGTGTAGCACCACAGTCATTCAGTACATTCACCTGTCCTTTTCCATTACCATGCATAGATTTGTGTCCTTCTAACAAGCCCATGGGCCACCTGCAGTTTTGAGCTCTGCTAGATTTTCAAGTTCTGGTATAAATTTGATCTATTTACTTAGGTTGGCTTTTCATTACCTTGCCTGACTTGTAGGCTCATCAGTAATCCCGATTTACTCTTGTCCGCAAGAATTCCTTCAAGTCTGTTGATGGCAATCATCCCTATTCTCAATGGATATCACAAATCCCCCTTCACTCCTCCCTAATATTATTTATCTTCAATTATTTCAACTGGAATGTATGAGAGGACAGTTAAATATTTGGGCTCAAATTATATTAAAAGACTTCGACAATATTTACTAGTCTAACTGGGAAGAAACCATGTAAATTCTAGGTTATGACTCTCCCAGTCATCTGATTCCATGAATCATAACCTTACTCTGAGCTTCTAAAGTCAGCATAGAAGTTGTTAGTGCTTTGTCACTATGTATAAGAAAATAACTCAAAAAAATTAATACCGTCATACGTGTTTTAGCTCTATTTTTATAATTATCTTGAAATGGTTAAATTAATTTCAGAGACATTTTAAGCTTGCAAGTGTATAAAGAGGAGACAATGACAAAAGTGTCTTATCAATAATTTTGAGATTTCGTTGTGCAAACTTACAGGACACTTTAAAAATCTCAAGGTTCAGAAAGAAGTTTAATGAACAAGAATTTTTATAACAAACATTATTAAGTAGTTCTAACAAGTAATAGATTTTAAATTTAACTCTCACCTCTTCTGAAAAGCTTTTCATTTTCATCTACATAATTTATCATTTCTGGCATTAAGTTTAATGACTCCTTCAGTTCTGAGAGTGATGGAATATCAACTTCTTGTTTGAGGCTTGCAGATATTAAGAATTCACACTCAGGCAAAATTGATGCCTGAAATAACATATAGGTAAAACTAGTTTTTAGTGAGGTTTTCCAAATAAATATTTCTGAGTTCATAAATAGATACATTTGCTTAATTGGTGTACCAAATTTTAAACTAAACCCACACTCAAAAACTTTAATGCTCTGCATACATTTTATTTAAAAAGTAAATGTAGCAGCCAAAAAAATATATTACAAGCAATGTTCTCTCTGAGTAATATCCTTCATGGCCACCGATTACATTAGTGACATACAACATCCCTAGATGCAGAAGTATCTTCTTTTATGTTAATAACAAATTTTCAAAATTCTAAATTAAAAACAATCACTGCAGCAAATGAGAGCTGGTGAATGGAGAAGTAAAAAGAGCAGATGGAATGGAATGGATCTTTACTGCATTCCACAGAATTTATTTCTCTTTCATTCCTACAGAACTGGATTCTTCAACAAGTGAGACTATATGTGCATAACTCTCAGAATTAACAGGGGAGGAAGAGGGAGACTGGAGAAAAGGGGCTAATAGGTGAATTAATTATTTTACCATGTGTGTTAAAGTTTTTAGTAAAAAGAAAAAAAAACCTTTAAACGCCTTAAGACCAATATATATATGAACACTTAATGTCCTATACCAGGTATATTGATTAAAATTAAAAAATTCCCTATACCTAGGCTGTACACCAGACCAATTAAATCAGAATATATCTGAGTAGGATCCAGGCTTCAGAATTTTATTAAAATTTATCAAGTACTTCCAATGTGTAGCCAAGGTTTAGACCACTGTCTCTGAAGTAAATTTGACTCTTTAATTGATACACGCTCAATCCGTTATCAAGTCTTTTTAACTTGACAATAGTAAATGGCCAATGTATATTACTACATCTTGTAAAAGTGTGATTTACTAACTTTTATTTAAAAATTACTGAAAGCAAATATTACAGCTTCATTTAAACCTACTGTATCTTCTAGCTTCTCCTGACAAAAGTTCTCTTTATCCATGTAAAAATCTTCCACAAAATCTTTCATATCTCCTTGAATAGAGAAACACTCCCTTAACAAAAAAATAAAACATTAAATTAGTGTTTACTAAAAGCAAGGTACATACCAAATGTAGTTAATCAAAATACATAGTGATTAAAATTAGAGTTGAGGTAAACAATGATAAAATACTATGATTGATAACATCTAGACTTGTGAGCATACAAAGAATATTTTCTTCTCTTAAAAATATTCACAACACTGGGCAACTAAGTACCTGAAAAAATCAGCTTCTGTGAACATCTGTCCTTTGAAATCCAACAGGGGATCCTTTACCAAAAATAGTTTTAGCCTACTCAACAGAGTATGCGAAGTTGGTAGCTGACTTCTATAGGTCATCAAATTATTTACAAAAATTATTTCTTCATCAATATACAAATCTGAAAATAAATAAGAAATATAAAGGAAGAAGAAGAAATCTAAAAGTTATACAAAAGGATCTAGATAGTTACTGTAGTCAGCCATTGATACAGTCGGGGTTTTCAAACGCATTTTAAAAATTTATTTATTTATTTATTTAAAGTATAGATGATGTACAATATTATATGTTACAGGTGTACAATATAGGGGTTCATAATTTTTAAAGGTTATACTCTATTTATAGTTATTATAAAATATTGGCTATATTCCCTGTGTTGTACAATATATTGTTATAGCTTATTTTATACATAACAGTCAAACACATTTTAAATTCTCTAGTTCTTCACTGTACTGTGCAAATAAATCATGTAGCATAGTACTGGTACATAGGCAGAAGCTCAATAAAATGTAACATTATTTAGTACACTGAGTAGTAACCAAATGTCCTGAAAGAGTTGTAAAGGCTCATATTTTTTTCCAACAAAATTAATCAATGGAGGAAAACACCTTGTGGTCTTATGCCTCAAAATAGCCAGGGTTAGCCTCAGCAAGATTGTAAAGAAATAAAAGCATTTGATTCTTGCTGACCCTAGTGTTTTCTTCTCTGTAAGATTTTATCTCTTAAGGTCTCCAATTCATCCCCAGAGACTGACATGTAGGGAATGGAGATGGTCTAAAAAGCCTATAAATGAGGTCAACTCTGGTTCTAGCACGCTAAGGTTGTTCAAACATGTTTGTTATAAAATTAATTACGATGGAAGCTGTGTAGTGAAGTATCTAGTAGAGAAGTGTGACACAGCTTACATATTAGGAAACACGACTGCTAACAGTTAATTGTTGGAATAGGTTTCTCCTCTCTATCCCCACCCTATCATGTTTGGGCCACTTTAGAATTTTAGCTAACAGTGTCAGTGCTTTAGCAGTTTCTAGGCCCAGGAGGGAACATAAAACCTACTCCCATTCCTCAATAATCTCTGAGTGGAAAAAGAAAGAGGAAAATATAAACTCAGATGAGGAACTACTCAGAAAACCAAGCTCCCCAAAGCGAAAGCCACCTCGAAGGGGAAGCAATGGTCTCTTGTTTTGGGCAGTGGCCTTTCAGTTATGTAATTTTAGAATGGTATGAGAGAAGGATAGCATGAAGTGATGTCTCCCATGACCAGCTACATCACTGGTATACATGTGCTTAATAAATATGTGGTGTAGAGTAGAGAGGCAGGGACCATCTCTTTGCCTAGTGCTAACTTAAAATACCAAAAGAGAACTTGTTGTGTAAACTAGCCTCCTAAGAGATTGTTTATCTGTTTATTGGAACCTGTTAAGTTCTTGACAATCCTGTGGCCAAGAGCTTCCCAAGCATGATACACAGCAGAAAGCTAGCCAAAATCAGTTTCATGTCTAAGCAGGGTTTAGCTGAGACGATTTAAAGACGGTTTGTTCGTAAATCCATTCTGTAAGTACTAATGAAGTCATGTTAACAGTAAAAACCCAAACAGCATTCATTTATATCCCCATCTCCACCTTCCACTTTCAAACACAGCCCCTCTAGCCATCTTTCCTTCCTACAGGCTCATCTTGGTATTTCTGGGAGCCCATGAGGATGCCTCATATCAGTTATGAGGTCTTGTTTTCTAACCACCTTTTTTTAAAAAAAATGTCTTTATTGGAGTATAATTGCTTTACAACTGTGTGTTAGTTTCTGCTGTATCACAAAGTGAATCAGCTATATGTATACATATATCCCCATATCCCCTCCCTCTTGTGTCTCCCTCCCACCCTCCCTTTCCCACCCCTCTAGGTAGACACAAAGCACTGAGCTGATCTCCCTGTGCTATGTGGCTGCTTCCCACTAGCTATCTATTTTACATTTGGTAGTGTATATATGTCCATGCCACTCTCTCACTTCGTCCCAGCTTACCCTTCCCCCTCCCCGTGTCCTCAAGTCCGTTCTCTACGTCTGCGTCTTTATTCTTGCCCTGCTCCTAGGTTCTTCAGAACCATTTTTTTTTCTTTTTAGATTCCATATGTATGTGTTAGTATATGGTATTTGTTTTTCTCTTTCTGACTTACTTCACTCTGTATGACAGACTCTAGGTCCATCCACCTCACTACAAATAACTCAAGTTCTCTTTATGGCTGAGTAATATTCCACTGTATATATGTGCCACATCTTTATCCATTCATCTGTCAATGGACACTAAGTTTGCTTCCATCTCCTGGCTATTGTAAATAGTGCTGCAATGAACATTGTAACCACCTTTTTCTGTGGTGGAGCCACTTGAGGGCAGCATCACACCACAACTAATGTTCTTTATAACTATCAAAGGTTTTACCAGGGGTATTACTTCCTTATATTCTAAGAAATCCAGCATACCCTGGATTTCTTACCTTATTACCACTAGTATATGTACCAACACAGATATGAGGAGACTGTTTTCCTCTATTGTAGAGGAGTGTTAAATTGTCATGAGGAAACAAAATTTTGGCTAGTTAACTACGAAAAAAAGCAGAAGGAAACAGGTCTACTGACAGGAAAGAAGGTAGGGTTATTCTTTGCAGAAGATACTTTCGTCTACTTAGAAAACCCAAGATAACGAAATGAAACAACTGAGTTCACTAAAGTGTCTGATAAAAAATTATAAAATCAATGGTTTTCAAATATATATATATAAACCTAGTCAAAAATTAATGGAAAAACTCGTTCATGATGGCCACAAATATGCAAATATTGAGGAATAAACAAAAATGTGCAGAAAGTATATGGAGGAAACCATAAAATGTTACTGAGGAGCATTATCAATCAATCAATCAATCAATAAACTTGAAGAAAAGGCAAGATAAACCGTTTTCCTGGCTAAAAAGACTAACTATGGTAAAAATTCTAAAAGGTACCAATAACATTTCGATATCTCAAGTGGTCTGTCTTGGAACTTGGAAAACTGATTACAAAGTAAGTCTGGAAGAATATAGACGTGAGAGTAGGAAAAAAATGAGGAGACTATTAATACATGTTACACTAGTGTATTAAATAGTTAAAACTGTATGATATTGACACAGTAATAGGTAAATCAATAGAACATAATAGAAAATCCGGAAACAAACAGTAATGTGGATGAGGATTTGGCATATGATGTAACTGGCATTTCTAATCAGTGGGGAAAGGAAAGAGTATTCCATAAACAATATTGGGACAACTGCCAAAACATTTAGGAAAAAAATTTTTTATTTTTACTTTTAAACATATGCTAAAATCTTGAAGAAAACCTCAAAAAAATATGAATAAATATTTATTTAATCCAAGGAAGAATTTTCTCAGTATTAAAAACAATGAAAGAAATCATAAAGGAAACACTGACAGGACTGGTTAGGTTCAAATTAAATATATTTGGGGCTATTGATATCTTTGATACATAAAGATAAAATATAAGAATAGAAAAAGAGACAAAGAAGAGAATTATCTCACAACATAAAAATATGCAAATGAACACTAAACACCAGTAATTTTAAAAATGCAAGTAAAAATATAATTTTTTGCCCATCACATTGGATAAATGTATTACAACATCAATAGTAATGATGATAAGGCTGGCATGAATAGGGTATTCTCATACCATGCTAGTGGACATATAGCCAAAAAATGCTTACATCAATAATTTCATTTCCAGAAATTCACTCTAAGGAAATAATTGGAAGTGGAAACATAATGCAAAAAATTAAGAAACAGAAACCTCATTAAATAGAGTTGGGAGATCATCAGGGGAAGCTCTCATGCTCTGCTATGATAGCAGAGCCCAACAGAAGGAAGACGCCTCTTCTTTCCTGGCAAGGACTCAGCCAATGAAAAGCCATAGACTGTTTACTATAGCCCTCCCAACTTCCTTTTCCCATCTATAAAAGAGTTCCCCTGTTGCTGGGCAAGGACTTACATGTGGCTCACCATGGTTGCAGACCTGGAATTGTAATTCTCTGCTGATCCCAAATAAACCCATCTTTGCAGGAGAAATATCTGGCTATCTATTTATTTCAGGTCAACAATACATTTAGGAACCTACTTTAAATTAAAAACAACATTAATTGGGAAATCTATAATACATGAATAAGATTAAAAGCTGCAGTCATTAAAAGCCATGATTTGGAAGAAAACTTAAATATATGGTGAAATGTTCCCAAAATACTGTTAACATTTAAAAATACTATAAGGCATATACAATAAGATCACAATAGTAAAACAATTTTGTTTAGATTATAGAATTATAAGTTTTTAGTAAAGGGACATTCTATATACTTAAGATGTAGGAAAACATAAAATTCATTAATAAAATTTTAAATGAATGAGGACTGATAAAATTCAGTCCTCATTCATGATCAAAAGCTCTTAGCAAACTCGGAATAGAAGAAGCTTCCTCAACCCAATAAAGTATGTAAGTTTTTCTAACGTTTTGCCATTGAAAATGATGTAAACATTGAAATAATATTTACATCATTTTTAATGGTGAAACAAAGTATTTCCTTTACTATCCAAACAAGACAAGGATGGCAACTATTACTGCTTCTATTGAACAATGTACTGGAGATCCTAGCCAGCATAGTAATACCAAAAAAGATATAAATGTTGTAAAGGGAGAAACAGATGTCTAATGAAATCACTATCTCAAAGAGAGTCTTCCCACGTTCACTGCAGCATTATTCACAATAGCCAACAACCTAAGTATCTGTTGAGAGATGAATGGGTAAAGAAAATGTGATACACACACACACACACACACACACACACACACACACACACACGCACACAGAGGGAATATTGTTCAGCCTTGAAAAAGGAAGTCCTTCCATTTGCAACATGAATGAAACTGGAGGGCATTATGCTAAGTGAAATAAGTTAGAGAACAACCAAAACTACCACATGGTATCACTTATATACAGAATCTAAAAAATTTTTTAAATTAAAAAATAAAAAGCCAAACTCATGGAAACAGAGAGTAGAATGGTGGTTGCCAGGGTCTGGAACTGGGGTGTGGGGGAAATAGAGAGAGGTTGGTAAAGGATACACACTTGCAGTTATAAGTAAATAAGGTCTGAGGATCTAATGTATAACATGGTGATTATAGGTGATAATACTGTAGCATTTAAATTTGCTAAGAGAGTAGAACTGAAGTGTTCCCACCAAAAAAAAAAAAGAAGAAAAAATAAGGTAAATATGTGAGGTGATGGATGTGTTAATTAACTTGATGGTGGGAATCCTCTCATAATGTATACGTATATCAAATCATTACATTGTACACTTAAAATACATTACAATTTTATTTGTCAGTTATACCTTTATAAAGCTAAAATACATGTGGGTGGTTGATGAAGCTAGGGGGCTGCTGCTTTTTATTATAAACATTGAATAACTATTTGACTCTCTAAACTATGTACATGTACAATTTTTAAAAATTTGTATTTATTTATATATTCCTGGGATGTCTAAAAGGATATTCATAAAAATGGTTACAGTTATTGACAAATAATATGTGAATATTATAGAAAAATTAGTACATATGAACAAACCAACAAATAATAAAAAAATACCCACTGTTTTTATGTCTTAAAGAAATATGTTTGGAATTAACTTATAATTTAGTAATAACTATATTTCTTATAAGACAGAGCAAATTTACAGTATCAATTGAATCTCAAAGTATAATACATTCCTTTAAATTTAGACAGTGAGACCAAAGTATCTATAAATCTGGTAGCAATCAATATAACTGCAAGGAAAATAAATGGAATTGCAAATTTAAATTTATAAAGTGACGTCAAATGACACAGGACCCTTAAGGAGATATAGGATATGGACAATTCATGTGTATTTGGGAAACTCAAGCATATTTTCATTCAGTGTATAATAGTTAAAGAAGCTTCTGGTTCTAGCTGATGACAGATTATGAAATTTGCCAATAGATGTTTCTAGCTTGCCACATTAATATAATAACAGCTGTGGTTGGGTAGCCTGTTATTTTTTACAAATCATATCTTTACATATATGTATATATAATTTGATCCCCACAAAATTGTTTATAAGAGATTAAAAGAATGAACTAAAAGAAAGAAATTATAGAAGAAAATTGAAAACCATAAACTTTTTAATAACTGTCAAAATTGTACCACTTTTTAAGAGTAGATTTAGACTATGATCAAATCTTCTGACTCCAAATTCAGGCTCTTCCTATTATAGCATGCTCTCAAGTTTAGTCTTTAATGCAATCTCTATCTTCTCAAATTATAAGAGGGATTTAACTCTCTCTATATCACACACATATTTGCCAGCACTAAAAATTTTATACACCATTTATGTATCTACATAAAAACAGTACTAAAAGAACCAAATTATTTTTCATGTTCAAGCTAAAGCATATCTTAAATGATATTAGCAATTATATAATGGAGACATAAGTTTTTCAATATAAAAAGGGAATAGGTTGTTACACATACAAGAAAGGTAGTTCTCAGCAAGTTTTTACACAGTTGGAAAAATTTATCACCCTCTAGTAAGATGAGAGATTTGGAATATAGTTTGGATTAAATGTATCTTTAATTATTACTTACTGTAAATTTGTAAAAACAGAGTGAATTTCTTGACCTAATTCTGCAACTTTTCTATCTCTACTTTGAATTATGGTTTCATATAAATTAGATAAGACTGAAAATGTTTAGCATATTTGGGAAAATAAAATATAACTCTCACTTAATAATCTACTACTTTAATGTTACACCAGACTGCTGTGTCATCAGATCTGTACATAGATGCTAATATCATTATAGCAATATGTTGTGAGCAACCTATGATCAAACCTCTGAGGCTATTCTCAAGCTCAGCACATTTAAACTCCAAAAACAACTACATTTACAAAAAGGGGATTAATATGAAAGAAAATATTTCACTAATGTGAAACTCAGAATTACAATTTTGTGGGTGAATACCCTTAGCAAAATAAAAAATTTTTAAATCCAATAAAAAAAATCACCGAAATGAAAATTTGTATATTAGTAAGAAATGTTTTATAACAATGGAAATAACAAATGTTTTACCTTGCTTCTGTCCTTGAAGTAATGGACATTTTTCTAAGCAGTTGACAAGTGTAAAGAATTCATTGTAGTCCTTATGGTTATATAAGCTGGCTTCTTCTACTTCAGTTTGGGAGTCTGGGTTTGAACTTGGAACAATTTCCTCAAATTCACAGCTAAGCTCGGTCACCATTCCTGTAACTGTTTTCCTGTGACATTAGAAAATTACTGATTTTGTGTATGTCCTATTTTAAAACATCTTTATTAACAAGTAGTATATGTTCACTGTAGAAAATTATCAAATTCCAACAGATCCAGAGAAAAATTACCCATAGCTCCACCATTCAAGAGATGAATTTTAAAATTTTGTATTTTCTCAATTATTTTGGAATATTTTAAAATAAAAGTGGATTCAAGTACATAGTATTCTGTAACCTGTTCTTCTTCTGCTAAACAATGAAGCATGAGCACATTTATATGTCAATCAATGTACATTCATTTCATTTTTGAGTGGATAAACAAGAACCCATTGTATTGGTAAATAATAATTTATTCAACCAGTTCCCTAGTATTGGAAATGTAAACTTGTAATTGTTTGCTATTATGAGCAGCAATGCAAGGAATATCTTTGTGCACTTGTCTAATCATTTTCTCAAAATGTAGTTCTTAAAAATGGAAATGATGAGGTTAAAGATACATAGATTTTTAGACTTTGCCACGCATTGCCAAAATGCCCTTGTGCTGGATATTGAATGTCTGCTTTTCCATGTCATTATCCAACCTTTTACATTCTGTTCTACAACCTCGGAGACTGATCTCTGTGAACCAACTAGGCTCCCTTGCTCTGTCTTCTGGTTGCGTTCAACCAGTGGAAGCACTGGCAGGAGATCAAAGGTGGGAAAACAAACAGGTTGAAATATTATTCTTTCCAAATCTTTCCCTCCTGGGCCACAGTTTGGAGAAGTGGCTGCATTCTTCTACCAACAGTTATATCTTTTATCAGACAGCCTCTCTCCCATAGCTGCAGTTCTTACTGTTTTGGCTACTGCTCCTTCAAGCTTAGGGTGGTAACAACTTCCAGCTGTTGTTAGTCCTGGGAACTGTTTTTTTGGCTCCCTTGACACCCTGCCTGTACCTTGCCTGTTTCCTGATTGATCCAGGTATATCTGCCATTGTCTATATCATTGGGGTATTTGGACTTACAAGAGATCTTTCCACTGATTTTTGCAACAGATAAATATATTATTGGCAATTTAGCTACACGTTCTGATATACATTTTTTATGATATCCTAAAATATTTTAGCCTTAATAATTCTCTGTACAGACCGAAAGAACCAAAATCAATATAATTCCCCAATGTAATTAGAGAAAAATAATGAACATGTCATACCCAAATCATATATAGAAAAATCTCTAAAGTTTCTGCTTTACTCTTTAAGAAAATACAACGTACAAGAAAAAATATTTCAACTCACCAAGGTCCATATTACTCATAAGAACACTGATTCCTATGTGGATCTTTATAGACTTCTAAATTTAGTGGTTAGATAACTGCTTTTTAAAAAAATAAATATTACTGACAGAGTCAGTACTTTATAAAAATCCTTTGTACTATAGTTTTGAGAAAACCCCATCAATTCTCTTTCCCTAGATATAAGTGAACTGTAAAGACCAGTATTTCCTGGATCTCCTCCTTGTCCAATATTATCTATTCTTTGTTCATTGGTACCACTCCCTCTGCCTAACTTGTGGTGCTGTTTCCCAGGCTTCCAGTCTATATTGTCTTTCCATGTCATTCTTTTTGAGTAAATTCATCCACTGCAGTTCACTAATTCCTCAACTTAAATGAAATATTTATTGAGTGTCTACAATGTGCTAACACTTCTTTAGGCACTGGGAGTGGAATGGTGAACAAAACAAAGTTCTTGTGCTCGTGAAGTTTACCTGCTAATGGGACAATAGACAAATATATAAATAAGTAAATAACATAATGTCAGGTGGTGAAAAACTGTTATGAGTGAAATGAAAAGAGATATTAGAACATCAAGTAACAGCCAGAGGGTTGACAAAAGGTATATTTTAGAGAGTGTAGTTAGTAAATGGCTTTCTGAGGAGCTACAGATACCTGAATAATGGTAGGGAGTAAGCCATACAGAGGCTTAAAATAGGGGAGCAAGGTTAGCATAGTCTAAGAAAAGCAGAAAGGTCAGGGTGACTGGAACTGAGTACCACTGATGAAATGGATAAACCACCAATAACTGACACATTTCACGATCTGATTTATGCCTTTAAAAATATATATCACAGGCAAACTCTTAGAAGAAAATATAGGAGTAAATCCTTGTGATTTTGATTTAGGTAAAGGCTTCTTAGATATGCCACCAAAAGCACAAATAACAAAAGAAAAAGTAGATAAATCGAACTGCATCAAAATCTAAAAATTTTGTGCTTCAAAGGATACCACCAAGGAAGTGAAAAGATAATCCACAGGAGAAAATATTTGCAAATCACATATCTAATAAGGGACTTGTATCTAGAATACATAAAGAACTCTTAAAACTCAATAATAAAAAGGCACATAACACAATTTAAAAATGGCAAAGGACTTGAATAGACATTTCTGCAAGGAAGATATACTAAAAGCCAATAACTACATGAAAAGATGCTCAACGTCATTAGCCATCAGGGAAATGCAAATCAAAACTACAATGACATGCAATGAGCCACCTACCAGGATGTCTATAATCAAAAAGACAGATGATAACAAGTATTGACAAGATGTAAATAAATTGTAACTTCATATACTGCTGGTGGGAATGTAAAATGATATAGCTGCTTGGAAAACAGTCTGGCAATTCCTCAAACAGTTAAACACAAAGTTACCATATGATCCAGCAATTCCACCATTAGAGAAATAAAATCATATGTCTGCACAAAAACTTGTCAACAAATGTTTATAGCAGCATTACTCATAATAGCCAGAAAGGGGAAAAAAATATCCATCAATCGATGAATGGATAAATAAAATGTGGTATATCCATAAAATGGAATATTATTTGGTCATAAAAAATGAAGTGCTGGGAATTCCCTGGCAGTCCAGTAGTTAGGACTCCACGCTTCCACTGCAGGGGGCAAGGGTTTGATCCCTGGTCAGGGAACTAAGATCCCTCATGCCACGTGGCCAAAAAAAAGTGTTGATACATACTACCAAATAGATGAAACTTAAAAACATTATGCTAAGTGAAAGAAGTCAGTCACAAAAGATCATATATTGTATGTATGATACTGTGATTTATAACATGAGATATATATTTGGTCTTCATATCCATTTCTGGCACAGATCTCCTAAAGCCATTGGAATTTCCTAAGTGATGAGAGCGATAAAGTTATCTTTGGTTATGTGAATAAGGTGACTTTTGGAAAGCACCTAAGGATAGGGACTGGTTGCCACAAGAAAAAATCATGTGAGTAGAAGATTGGAACTTTCAGTTCTACCCCTCTGACCTCCAAGAAGGGGAGAGGGGCTGGAGGTTGAATCAACTGCCAATGACCAGTGATGTAATCAATCATGCCTATGTAATGAAGCCTTCCTAAAGACCCAAAAGGACAGGGTTAAGAGAGCTTCCAGGTTGGTGAACACATGGAGGTGCTGGGAAAGTGGGGTGATGGGAGAGAGTATGGAAGCTCCATGCCCTTTCCCCATGCCTTGCCCTATGTATCTCTTTTATCTGACTGTTCCCTTTTGTAGTAAACTGGTAATCCAGTAAGTAAAATGTTACTGTAATTCTGAGTCTATCTAGCAAGTTGATTGAACCCAAAGAGGGGGCTGTTGGAACCTCCAATCTATAGATGGTCAGTCAGAAGCACAGGTGATAACCTTGCAAACGGCATCTAAAGTGTGGGGTGCGGGGGCAGTCTTATAGAACTAAACCCTTATCCTGTGGGATCTGATGCTATCTCCAGGTTGATAGTGTCAGAATTGAGTTGAACTGTAAGACACCCAGCTGGTGTTAGAGCATTGCTTCATGGTGTGGGGAAATCACTACCACTGCCCCCCCCCCCGCCCCCACTGGAATTGGTGTATGATTTTAGTTAGATTCCATTTAAAAGAAATGTACAGAATAGGCAAATCTGGAGAGGCAGAAAGAAGACTAGTGGTTGTCTGTCCAGGGTAAGAGGGAAAGAATAGGGAGTAATTGCTAATAGGTACAGAATTTCTTTTGTGTTGATGAAAATGCTCTAAAATTGATTGTAGTGATGGTTGTACAACCCTGTGAATATACTAAAAACTGTTGAGCTGGACACTTTATTTTTTAAAAAAAATTTTAAAGATTTTTTTGATGTGGACCATTTTTTAAGTCTTTATTGAATTTGTTACAATATTGCTTCTCTTCTATGTTTTGTTTTTTTGGCTGCAAGGCACGTGGGATCTTAGCTGCCCAACCAGGGATCGAACCTGCACCCCCTGCATTGGAGGGCAAAGTGTTAAAACATTGGACCACTAGGGAAGTCCCAGAGTTGGACATTTTAAATGGGAGTTATATGGATATGAATTTTATCTCAATAAAGATGTTATATAAACCAAACCAGAGTATAGGGTGTGAAGTCATAAAGACTAGGGTTTGAGGGTTTGAATCCTCACTCCAACTATTGACTAGCTACATGTCTGTGGGCAATTGACTTAATCTGAGTCTTAGTTTCTTACATATAATGTTGGGATTGTAATACCCATCTCACATAGTTATTATGAGGTGTACATGAACTAAATATATGTGCAATGTCCTGTATTCAACTGCATTCATCTGAATGCAGCAAGCCACAGAGGAATAGAGAATGTTGTTATATGTTCTTCCTCTTGCTCTAGTTGGCCATGAGCTCTGTCCTAGAAGCTAGGAAGCTTACTGCATGGTTCTCCATGATCTTTTTGCATTTTGCCCTTGTCTCCATAATTCAGTAGCCTCAACTCCTCCTTTAGCCTGCCCATTAAGATATTTTCATTTTTTTCAAATTTCTATATTTACCCTAATATGTATTTATTTGTTAGGAATTTAATGTGTATTTTCAAGTGGTCTTTTTTAAAACAAATTAGAATAGTTATTATTTTTATCAGTGCTCTGTTGCAAGTTGCATAGCTGTGACTACAGAAGCTAATTTTCTGTACGCCCTGTTATTTTTAGTGTGCAGTTTTGAAGAACATAAGGTTTTTCAGGACACATGACAGAAAATGCTTATATATGTTAAAACAGTGTACCAACAAATTAATAAAAGTAAAAAAACTGAGGTCTTAGAATCAATATTAAGAAGTAACAAAACAGGAGGAAGAAACAGAGGTGAGAAAGAGAGGAAAAGCAAGGTTTAGGAAATCTAGGTAGTGCTAATGATCAGAATGTTTATTCTTAATTTCCATTAGGTAACAAAGCTCCCGAATTTAAAATTAAATTTTGATGTGGGAAATTTCTAAACCTTCTGCTCAATTTTGCTGTGAACCAAAAACTGATCTAAAAAGTAAAGGCTATTAAAAATTAAATTTCACTTCATGAGACAAACTTGAAATTAGTGATGGCTAAAACACACACACAAAGTCTCGAGGCTAGAAGGTCATGGCTAGTGAGACAGTTTCACAATTCATCAGGGGCTGAGGCTTCTTTTGTTCCACTCTGCCATTCCTAGATTTAGTTCTTATCCTGTATACTCCGAGGTGGTTGCTGGAACCAATTGTTACATCTGTAATCTATCATAACATCAGGAAGGAGACAAGTGAGGAGAAAGACACACCATTTCCTTTTAAGGACATTCTTTAGAAATTGCATAAGCGTCTTTTGATTATATGCTTTGGGAAAAGCTCAGTCACGTGGCTACAGGGAGGCAGAGAAATATAAATTTTATTCTACGTGGTGCCACAGATTCCACCTTCTTTGCCATGGACGTGATCTTGGTACTGCAAAATGGAGGGTCGGATATGATGGGGTGCCCATTCCTTCAGGGCCTCGCATTTCTCTCATACAGGAATCCTTTGTTTGAGCCTGATCATTGCCTTTGTTGAGTAATTATTGCACATTTTTGCTTCTATTCAGACGGGCTGTTTCCTTTGCCTGAAATGCTTTCTCTCAACTTAGTTTATCCTTCTTTGTCCAGCTCAAGCTCAGTTCCAACATCTTTGTGAAGCTGATCTCTCCTGCTTATAAAGGCACAGCCCTACCAATCTAACTCTTAGGGTGAAAAGAAATTTTAGAGAGCATCTTGTATCTTGTAACTGAAAGTAGGCTCCTGGACCAGCAGCATCAGCACACTTAAGAGCATATTAGAAGTGCAGAATCTAGGTCCCAACACAGACTGACTGAATCAGAATCTCCATTTTTAATAAGATCCTCAGTGATTCATATGTACATTAAAGTTTGAGAAACACTGACTCATCATCATTATACTGATACAGAAAGTGAGGATCAGAGAGAGAAAATGACTTGTTGAGGAGTCAGTACTTGACTTTTCAAATCAAGTCCATATCTTTTATCTCATAGTGCAGAGCTCTTTTTACTATACTTTTCTGCTTCCTCCCTGCTCTAGAGTTTAATCATGTGATAGATACTTTGTAGTGACCTTATACCTTGTGATAGACCTTTTGATGGTCATTTTATATTATCATCTAATTCTTAACATTGTTAATTTTTTCTGCTCATATATTATCTTCCTAATCTGATTTTTAAATTCCTAGATGACAGAAATAGTAAATTGGGCTTCTCTGTATTTAGAGGCTGGACACATTTAAGTTGGTTATTTGTTTCTTTCAAGAGTAACTGAGGAAAACTTAAATTACTAAAACTGGAAATCTGAACAATAACTAAATCCTTCCTGGGTCTGATCAGTACTCTTTGCATGAAGTGAAGCAGCAGAGTAAATTATTTACATTTGCACTAAAATCTCTACTTTATGTCTACCTGAACATCATAGAATGGGTTAGATGTTCTTCCTCATATTATGCTCTGTGTTCCTATCTCTGGCATTGTACTTCCCACATTCTATTGTAATTATTTATTTATAAATCTCTATTCCCTATTTTCTTGTGTTCTTTGAGAGTAGAGACTGTATCTTATTCATTTTTTATCCTGTATCCAGCATACAGAATAGTATCCAATAAATATCTGATGAATGACTGAACTAATAATAAATAACGTTTTGACAAAGTATGTTAGAAAATAGCCATAATCTGCATTTCTACTACAGGGATAAAAAGACTGACTTTAATATAAAGGATTTTTTATAGACACTTTCCACCAAAAGTTTACTTATTGTTAAAAGCATAATAGTGTCTTGGCTTTATTTCTGTCTTTTGCAATACAAATGCATAGAAAACTGTTAATATGTGATAAATGAGGGAAAGATAAAAAAGAGGCTGTAAATAATTTCGATTACCCCCTCCTTTGTGGTTCAGACTAGGGCTTGTTTTTTGGATAAAAGAAGAAAACCTGTGAGGATGTAAAGGAAAGGATCTTCTCTCTTAGGTGTCTGGAGAATTTACTATTCATCTTCTAGACGTAAAGGGGAAATTTGGGATTAAGGATACATACTTCGCAGGGAACTCCTCCACAAAGAGACTTGCTTTCCGTTGATCCAAGAGTGAGATTTCTGTCATTTCCCTAACTGAAACAGCTGAAACTAGAAAGGAGAATGGTAAACGTTAGCTTCTGGAATTTTCTTTTAAACTTAATACAAGGAAGCCAAACATTCACCTTTTACATTATGGTGTTATCTTTATTTGTTCACAAATGTAATTTTTTCAAGTTATACCAGATTCCAAATACTTAAATAACCATTCTCATTATTACAACACCTACTAAAAAAAAACAAAAAACAAAAACCCGCTCTACCACAGTCAGAACAATATCACCTGAACAGAGTATTCTCGTTTTTACAGCCTCTCTTTTGCTTATACAGCACTACCATCCCAGATAATCCTGTTCAACAGCTCATGTAACTTCTCATAAAGGCTTTATTTACCATTCCAGCTCACTCTGATACATTCCCCTTGAAGGGCCATAATATTGTCAGTGGCACTCACTTCAGTGCTTAATCATATACAGTCATAGTTTAAAATTTTATTTGTATCTATAGCTTGTCTCCCAAATTAGACCCTCCGTTCCTTAAGGAGAGGGACCACGTCATATGCTAGTGTCAGAAGCAGCAACTGAGTGAAGAGGCAAAGGACCTGTATTCTACCTAAGAGTTAGCTCTTACTATTCTTGTTACCTTGAACAAATAACTGAACATCTGAGTCTGTGCTTCACTGAAAATATAAACGTTTAGTGGTTAAGGATACAGGTTCTGGAATCATCCTGCCTAGATACTTATACTGCTACTTTATTAACTGTATGATCTTGGGTAAATCTCTTAACCTCTTTCTACCTCAGTTTCCTTATCTACAAATTAGGAACAATAATGGCCTTTTCATAGTGTTGTAAAGATTAAATGTGATAAGACATGTAAATTGCTTAGAATGGTGCCTGACATGGTGTAAATGCCTAATAAATTTTGGTGTTATTGTTATTATTATTTTTAAAAAGAAGAAAAGGAAAAGAATTAGGAAAAATAATTAACTCATTTTTTTCCTTCTATAGTTTTAGAGAAGCATGTGATGAAAGCTACTCTTTACTTTATTTCCAACCTGACTGAGACCTTCAATCCACTGACCCTTCCATTTTTACAATATATTCAATCTCCCTCATGTCCTCACTTCCTTTCTCATACAGCTTAGGTTCCACGGCCAGTCTCATAATCACTCCCTTACAAAGACTCTTAATTCCCTTGCCTCTCTTTCCCTATACCAACTTAGGAAACCCCCTACTCTTCACTTTGTATATGTACACTAGAACAGCTGAAAATTATTTGGGAAAAAAAAAAACCCAGCCATTCTGAATAAGCTCACTTGAGATTTTGACCATAACTTTTAAATGGGCATCCAACATTGACAGATGATAATGGTAATTCATCTTAATATCCTTCTTAATAAAATTGACTTTCTCATTCTTCAGGACAACTATTTGACACTCCCCCCCCCTCAAATTTTTGACACTCATCCCCCTACCCACTCTCTATGTCCTTGCCTCCACACAAAAAGTTAGTATAAATAGAAAAGAACGACCTCATCTTCTACCACCAATTCTAACATCTGACTACCATAAGTACCTACAAACCCTGCCTTCCTATCCTATCATAGTGGAAGAACCATCCTGGCTTCTAATACCAACTCCTCCCATTGTGCTCTTGATACTATCCTCTTTTACTAAGTTATCCTTTTTATTTCCTGCATCATCATTTTCTTTCTTTTTACCAAGATTATTTCCATTGGCAGACAAACATTTTATAGTCTCTTTCCTTATCACATATATATTTTTTTAATTCGCACATCTAAAAAAATAAACTCTTTACCCCATTTCTCCCTTCAGCTAATGCACCTCTATTTTTCTATTTACCATCACAGCAAAATTCTTCAAAAGAGCTGTTTATAACTACCATCTCACATCCCACTTCCCATTCTCTTCTCAACATACTCTGATCAGGCTTTCATACACAATATTCCAGTGGAACTGCTCTTACCAAGGTCATCAATGATCTACATTTAGTTAAGCTAATGGTCAACACACAATTCTCATCTTACTTGACACTTTAACAGGGACCAATGCTTTTGACCACTTCTTCCTTCTTGAAACACTTTCTCCTTTAGACTTCTACAACACCACACTCTTCTGGTTTTTCTACCTCACTTGTCTTCTTAGCTGGTCTCACCTTCTATATCAGCCTTTTAATGGTTGGAGTGTTCTACCGCTTTGTCCTAGATTCTCTGCTCTATCTATACTCATGCTCTCAGTGACTTCATACAGTTCTACAAATTAATGTGCAGTCTACGTATCAATGACCCCAATTTGAAACTCCAGCTGTGCTCAAGATTAATATAACCAATTGCCTCTTGATGTCTCCACTTAGATGCCTAATAGGCATTTTAACCTGGCCAAAGCAGAGCTATTGACTCCAGCCACGAATTGGCTTCCCCACAAGCCTTTCCCCATCTTAGGAAATAGCACTGCCATCCACCAGTTGCTCAGGTTAAAAACCTAGAAGAAACTCTTTATTCTTCTATTTTTTTTAACCCTCTCACTGTTGGCTGGACCTCTAAAATAATCCCAATCTCAACGACTTCTCACATCTTTATTACTATAAGCCTAGTCTAAGGTACCATCTTTTATGTAGAGTATAGATTCACCTAGTAGTCTAGATTCTGAACCATATAGTAGCTTCCTGATTGATTTTCTCGCCTCTACCCTTGCCTCCCAATCCCTACCCCTTCCAACCTCCAAACAACCAGAATGGTTTTTCTAATGCAAAAATCAGGTTATGCCACTTTTTCTTAAAACTGTCCAATGACTTACCATATCAGCCATAATATAAAAAAACAAACAAACAAACTCCATCTTATGGCCTTCAAAGCCTCATATCTTTCAGAATCTGCCTACTTATCAGATCTCCCCTTTTTCATTAAGTAGTCACGATGGCCTAATTTTCTGGTCCTTACACACATCAAGTTTATTCCTGAGTCAGGAACTTTGCATTTGCTTGAAAGGCTTCTCCCCTATATCTTTTTATGGCTGCTGCCGTCTTATTACTCAGATCTCAACTCAAATGTCCACCTCTTCATCGTAGTCCTACCCTAACCATCTTAGGAAATAGCATTCCCTACTCCTGAAATTTCATGTAACATTACACTATGTACCTTCTCTACACATTTATCAATATCAAATATTAGTTTACATATTTAATGGTTTTATTGTTGCATCCTCCTTACCTGTCTGAAAACCCACTGAAGGCAGGGACTATTTCTATGTCTTATTAGTAACTGTGTTCTTAGCACCTGTAACGGTGCCTATACAGAATACAGCGTAAATAAATGTCGTTAACTGACTTGTATCCTCCAGGGAGGCTAGTCTTTCTTAAGTCTATGACGTGATAAAAGCAAAAGATGGTATTTTGTACATATACATTTAAAAATAGTTTTATATTCAGTGTATTATTACAACTTAAAGTAGCCTTCCTACAGTTGAACAAGATCCTATTATAGTACAACAAATGTTACAATGTTAGAATATTTTAAGACTTCATCACCTACATATCTTTTATTTATTCTATTCATATCTAGTATAAACTTTCCAACTCCTTACTTTGTCACCTAAATTCTGTCATAAAAATATTAATTTGTAAACTTCTTGGAATTCTGATATGAATACACTTTTATATAATGAGAAAATCACTGCATTTTCTTAATAATTTATTATGCTAAACTCTGAAATACTTTTAAAAATAGATTTTTTAAAAATAAAAATAAAACATACCTCTTGTCCATGGCCTCCTAAATTTATTATCAGTAATTCCTGCAGGATAATTTTCATCTTGATAGAAACATGAAGGGATTCGAAGCAATAAAGCATCTCTGCAAAACTTCTTTCTAACTACATTCTATGTAAGAAAGATTATAAAATCTTTTAATATATAGTGGGTTTAAAATACTTATCTGTCAATTTTCAGAATATTAAAATTCTCTCAAATTTATATTATTTTTATTTAAAGGTAATACAAGCTTACTATAAAATATCTAACACAGAACCACATAACTGAGAAAGTCAAGGTCCCTAGTCATATCAGTAATAGTTTGGTGTATTTTCCTAGATACTTTCTTTTCTAGATTAGGCTAAAATGTGTGTGTGTGTGTGTGTGTGTGTGTGTGTGTGTGTGTGTGAGACAAAAAAAACGGGATCACATCATTTATATACCATTTAGCAATGTGCTGTTTTTCACTTAACAGTATAATATGGCTATCTTAACTTTTGTTTTCTACATCTTTGCACAGTTTCACTTGTGACATCCAGCAAATATGTTACTAATTTTTTTAAAAATCTAATAATTAAACCTTAAAAGGATGTTAAATCAGTTAAGTAAGCTTATAAATCAAAATTCTCTATACTTGGGTCTGCCTTTAGTTTCCTGCTTTATTTCCCATTACTCTTTAATACTAACTGTAGTCTTTAAATAGATCATTACCACCCCCGTTAACATTTAGTGGTCACTTCCTCATCAACACTGTGGTCTACACTGTGCCTCTGAAAAATGCCCTGATACTCTTCTCTAGCTATCAAACTCTATTCATCTTTCAAGGCTCATCTTAAGCAATATTTCCTCTATGAAGCCGTCCCTCAGTGACTCTCAACTTCCCACAGAATTCATTATTCTATGTATTTGGACAAATAATAGTTTCTTGCATTACTTCCCAAGAGTTTTATGTTTGCTGAAGGTATAATAACATATTAAATAAGAGGTCTTCATTATCTAAGAATAATGGTACAAAGAAAAGCTCAGTTAAAGTAATTATATTAAAATGAGGATCAAAGATTCATAGTAAAAAGGAAAGAAAAGCTTGATTAGAACTTTGTCTAAAAAATGAAATAAAGTTATAAAAATTAAAATTTATATTTAATGAAATTTTGTTCAATAGTTAGCTTATATCTAAACTGATTTTTTGTCATAATTTCCCTCAAAACCGTATTATATGACGATATGCATGATACTAGTCATTACTTCACCTTTGATCATAAATATTTCTAGAAAATATTTGAGGATTTAATCAAATTTTCCCAAGGCATCTCTGACTCCTTTGATATTCAAACCATTCTCTTTCTCTTGTCTGTAATCTGGTCTAATTTTGTAAAATCTTCGTCTGATAATAGCTTTACCTGTTACTTGAGTGGTTCTTCAACACTGTTTTCACGAACTTTACAAACGCAGTATCTTTTGCAAGATTTGCCATTGATTAGTATATTTGTATTGTATCATGGCAAGAACTAAGATACCAGCAAGAAACTAAGATACCATTGGTGAGGATAAAAGTGTGAGGATGTTTGAGTATAGACTAATTTTGCAAGTGGGTAATACATTCATAAATATTTGTGTAACAATGACCTCTGATTCCCTACCATATATGTGTTATAATGATACATTTGCCTTCCTCGGTTATGAGGGAATAAGAAAACCTGAAGATACCTATATACCTTTTTTATTTCCTATAAATATAACACAGTTTTAGTTATAGTGGAGCAATTTTTTTCCTGATAGATGGGAGTCAAGGTTATAAAGAAAACCAAAATTAACTTGTTAATTAAGATCATAAGAACTATGAACTGTTGTGTGACAACTATTCTAATTAGTTTCTTTTTTCTTTCTTTCTTTTTTTTTTTTGCTGCGTGACATGCGATATCTTAGTTCCCCCACTAGGATCGAACCCATGTCCCCTGTATTGGGTGCGCAGAGTCTTAAACACTAGACTGCCAGGGAAGTCCTTAATTAGTTTCTTAACGATGTGCCTGGTTTGAATTTCAGCTTTGTACAAGCTATTTAACTTCTCTAGACACCATTTTTCTAACCTGTAAAACTGTAAAACCTGATAAGATAATAGTATCTTCCTCATGGAGTAGTTATGATCATCAAAATGACATAATCCATCAAAAGAGCAAGTGATCAAATGATATAATCCATCAAAAGAGTGAAGTATCTGGCCCATAGTAAGTGGCCAATACATACTGTTACTGTCATTTTATCATAAGATAACTGGGATTGCTTTTTCCCACTCCTCTCAAGATCACTCAAGATCATTCATAAAAGCAGTCCAAACTTGTTAAGAGTTTCTATATTTTATCCTGCTGACAGCTTCAAATTCATGTTAAATTGTCAATAATTTCCTTCCGAAAGTAGCATTTTTAAGGTATATTAAAAGTGGAAAGTAATTTTAAATGAATTTCAAAGTAATTAGACTAAGGATTACTCTAAGGACTACTGAAAAATAATCATAATCATAGAGTGAATGTAGATAACACTTTTATATCATAATTTTTAGTAAACAGGTAGTGATCCAGTAATACTCTACCTCATATGAATAGTCTATTGAGCAATATTTGAATGCTGGAAACATGTCTTCTTTCTTTGGAAGCAGTACAAATTTCAACGTCCGGAAATATAAAAATTAAAGTAAATGTTGGTAAACAGCAAAGCCAGGAGCAGAAAAACCATTCTTAATCACAAACCATTGGTTCATTCATTTTAAAAAAGGCTCTGAATGATAAAATTTAACTATGAAAATAACATTTATACTGTGATTTAAATCTAATATGAAAATAATATATATTGGTATAAAATTGTTCATATATTTTTCATACTATTTTAATCCATACAACTCCTAGCTTGGTGGATTGCAATATATTTAATGTGATCATTTTGTTGCAAAAGAGGCTGGGGTTCACAAGACTGATAGTGATTTTCTTCAGGATAACTGTATTTCCTAAGTGGTCTCGAAAAAGGGCAAAACTGTGGCTCAGTGGAGTAGGATTTGGAAAATTCCACTCTCTTAGAAAATAAAAAGCCTGAGTTAGAATTCCCTACTAGCTCAATTTGGAATAAAGCAACTATAGTATATTATTTTTAGGTCATTGGGTCATTATTAGTAAATCAACAAATTCACCTAATGAAGTAAATTTTTTTTTCTTTTCCATTATGGTTTATCACAGGATACTGAATATAGCTCCCTGTGCAATACAATAGGACCTTGTTGTTTATCCATCCTATATATAATAGTTTGCATCTGCTAGTCCCAGATTGTCTCAATAAATTTTGAATGCTGAATGAGTCCAAAATGGTTCTCATTTACGTGAGAATCAGAGGAATTACAGCTTAGAATATTTACTCTAGGACACAGTCCAGTTTATCAGAAAGTTCTTAGCATTTTGATCAATCATTTAAAATGTTTTTGGGAATTCAGATATAAACTAGAAGTTTTCATACAGTAGTAGTTTGTCAGTAAGCTTTCAGTGAATAAAATATACATTTTAATCCAAATGGGCTTGCCTTAGTTTCATTATCATTTAAAATCTGTTTGAGGTTTACCTATTTCCAAATAGTAAAACTGCTCTCCAGAAGAACTGAAGATCTCATTTACGTTAATTGGCTATGAATCTGTTCCTATTTTCAGTTATCGTCAAGTGAACATTCTTAACTACTCAATTACTGGGTTAAAAATCTAAGTGCAGACTTCTTAATAGAGAGCACAATTATTTTATTTCACTAATGAATCAGAAGACATTCTGGATATTATAATCAGCATTCCAATGAAAACAAACCCAATAAGTTATATGAAAACTTTTTAATGTTGTTAGATTCTGTGATATCAACAAATGTCGGGAACACATAGCGTTGGTGCCCTCTTTCACTCTTACTTAATGCCAAACATAAGCATCTTCTAACTGGTGACTACTTCTCTGGAAATATTTCCAATCATTGTAACTTCCATACCTTTTCCATACAGAGTATCACTGATCTTGAAGCATATATTGATTCTAGAATTTCTACTTCTTGATATTGCACTTTCAGGAAAAATTATGTGAATGTGCCCGATAGTAGAAAAAGTTAAAAATCACCAACTCTACCTAGTATATTCATTCAGTTTATTGCCAGCGTTTATCTTAAATTTTCCTTTCTTGTGAAGCCTAATATTCTATCAGCTTTGGATTCATCACTCTCATCAACTACATTAAACAATAATACTGTTGTATTGAAGTTAATCATTTAATTCATGCTAAATGTGGAGTAGTACTTAAATAAGATACCGGATATCATATACATTCATAAAATTTCTTTCATCTGTCAGCTGTATTTCATTGCATTACAGATATTTGAATCCATCTCATAGCGGTGGGTGGACATGAAGAGAGAGAAACTGACCTACTTCTAAATCCAAGGACAAGGGGGGAAAACAAGCAAAATCATGGTTAGAGAGAAGGTATCTTAAAACAATCAACTTCTGAATTGCAGCAATTCCTGAAATAGTTTTCCTTACATATTCCTAAAAATTTTATTGCTCCTGTGCTACCTCCTGACAGGACTCTGTTGGGTCAGAACAGAAATGCATACTAATCATTAGGTCAGGCTCTTATGCACAATGCTAGAGAAGTCAGGTTTCCCAAGACTTTTTCCACCCAGCTTTACTGAGGCAGAATAGATACAATAAAAATTGTATCTATTTACAGCGTACAAATATAAAATGGAATATTATTCCCAAGATTACTTAAGATCACACAGAGGTGAGTGTGGATTGCAGGCTTCCCATCTCCTTCCACCAACCCCAGGCATCGGGAGATTTCTTCCCTTCCTCACTTCCTTGCACAAAAACCACACTTTGACCACTGTCAAGTCGCAGAGGAGGTAAGGTTCACGGATATTCTCAGGTTGTTTAATCTATGCAACCTAATTAGTGGCTAGAAATCCTATTGGCCTTTCTCTTCCCTTCACACCCTCTATTCTTGCCCAATTAGGTTAGGTGGGCGCTGGTTCTGGGGTCTTGTCCCCACAGAACCACATCAGCCGGGCCTCACAAATCTGTTTTCTACAGATTTCGGAGCTGCCATACTCTAGACCCAGCCCGACCTTTTCTTCCCCTCAGCTCAAGAACACCTTACCTCCCTCCTCTCTCCAGCCTCTCAGAGTCTTTACCAGAGGTGAAATCGCGTCCTCCCGCTCTTCCCAGGAGAAAATTCCCGCCCACTGGACACGTGACCTCTGACCGTGAGCTCAGTGCTTTCATTGGCCAGCCGGGCCTGGCGTCGCCCCACCACGCCATCTTGCCCCGCCCCTCGGGATGAGGGCACTTCCGTCTGCGGCGGCCCACATCCTGGGTCGCCCAGGCAGGAGACGGCCCGAGCACGTAATGTGGTCAGCGCCGAGGTTCTCACGGGTGAGCAAACCTTCGTGGCACAGGATGGACAGTGACCGTGGGGATGGTGGCGGGAAGCTCTGAGGAGCCGGTGTGAAAAGTCGCGACGGCCACAGGAGTCTGAAATTCTTTGGTGTGGCTGCGCCGAACGCGGAGGGACCAGATGAGAACAAGGGCAGAGGCGAGCCAGGGGGCAGATGAGAGGATTTAGCAACCAGATTCAGGGGCAAAGGAAAGCAAAAGGGAGGAGGCAAACGTGACTCCAGACATGTCTGGCTAGGTGATGGTCATGCCTTAGCAGAAGAACCTTCGAGGAGGGGCAGGAAAAGAACGAGTTAGACTGGGGAAATGCAAATTGTATACCTTGATCACAGCCGCCCTTTCACCGGCAGACTCATTTAGGAGTCCCTAGATCCACCCGAGAAGGAAGGAGACTTGTCCCTTTCTTTCCGTTTCCTAACTCCTGCCTTCCTGACATAGCTTGGCCTTTGATTCCTTCCCAGAGGATTGCAAGAAGTAACATAGACTTATTTATTTTACTAACACATGGGTTTCTTTCAAGTTAATTATTAACGAAATACTAATTATGAAACTCAGTGGTTAAGCCACAGTAAGTTACCTACTTCATTCTACGTTGTAGAGGTTTGTGCAGTTTGCTACAGCGATACGGATTTTATGTTTAGCAAGAATCAGTTGTAAAGATGTTCATCTGGCATTGAAGTACATTAATTATTCTGTGTTCTTGGATGTGTACCTTTTTTTAAACCAATTTTAATTTAATTTTGCAAAAATTACAAAAGTAACAGTAAAACCATCCCAAGATGGATACAGAAAAAGTAATCTCTGTTACACCCCAACTCCCAGGTAGATGATGTTAACAATCTGGGGTGTATCTTTTCACACTTCCTGCATGTTCATACAAATTTATACAGGTATGCATACACAAAATAGTTTGGCCAATTATATAAAAATGGGTTACTTATTTCCCTCACTAAACAATACATCCTGAACAACCTTCCAGATCAAGACATACAGATTTAACTCATTTTTAAACAGCCACATATTTCATAGTAAGGATGTGCCATAATTTATCCAAACTTTCTACTACTGATGGATTTTAACAGATTGTTTCCAGTTTTTTACCTTGAAAATAATACTGCAGTAAGAATTCTTGGACATATGGTCTTGAATATTATTACTGTTATTTCTATGGTATATATTTGTGTTGTTTTGCTGACTCACATAAGTGAGAGCATTTCAGATTTAATAGATATTACCAATTTACCTCCCCCAAATTTATGCATTTTATGTTAACAGTGCCTGAGAGGAACCATTTTCCTGAAGACTCAACAGAAATGAATATATTGCTCTTTAAATATTTTTTCTGATCTGATACATGAAAAATACTATCTTGTTTTAATTTGCATTTCTCTGATTGCTGCTGAGATTAAGCACTTTTTAGAAGTTTATGAGCCCTTTGGATTTCTTCTTCCAGGAACTAATTGCCCAGGAATTGTGTGTGTGTGTGTGTGTGCGCGCGTGTGTGCGTGTGTGTATGTGTGTGATCAGGCAGTTTTTCTATTGAGTAGGTTGTCTTTTTGAAGATCTTGAGTATAGGTACATTAGTCAATTTCAAGTTTGGCTGTGTAAAAAGCAGAATATCCAAAATAATATAAAATTTATTTCTCTTTCATGTAAATGAAGCATAGAGGTAAAAGCTTCAAAACTGATATGGCAGCCGTCCTCACAAAGTCCTCAGAGACTTACCTTCCAGGCATTACTCTGATATTTCTAGGTTGTGATCGTTGTATTCATGGTCTCAGGTGACAGTATCTATATTTCAGGCATCAGGATGGAGGAAGGAATGAAAAAGAGGAGAGACCAAGAGCAAAATGTTCCTTTATATAATCTGTAATTAAAATTGTGAAATACAGTGTGCATGTAGAAAAGTCCATAAGACAACGTATAGTTTAAAAATTATTTTAAAGAAACATCCATGCAAACTCTACTCAGAAACAGCATTCCAAGAATTTCAGAAGCTCTCCGTTTCCTTTTCTAATCATAACTCTCCCTAGAGGAAGTCTCCTCCTAGATCTAGAGATTACTGTAATCCTGACTCTATGATAATCATTGCCTTGCTTTTCTTTAAAGTTTCACCCAAGTATGCATTTATAAATGATATAGTTTTGCATATTTTTGAATCCTACTGTTTGTGTTAGTTTGGTTCTTGCTTCTTCCATTCAGTGGATGTTGTTGTACGTATATATGTTAATTCAATTTCATTGTTGAATTACTCCCTTCGTATAAATATACGTCAACTTGTTTATCCATTCTGTTATTGATGGATCTTTGGATTATTAGTTTTGGGCAATTACAAATAATGCTGCTGTCAATATCCTTGTACATGTATCTTAGTACGCATATACCATTCTCTAGAATATAAATTTCGGAATGAATTTCTTGATTATTGAGAAATGTGCATATTTTTACATTTAATTCAAGAATGCCAAATTGTTTTCCAAAATGATTATACCAGTTTACATTCCCACCAGCAACGTTTGAGAGTTCCTATTGCTCTACATTCTCACTGACCCTGATCAATTTCATTCTATTTAATTTTGAGAATCTGGTAAGTATCTAGCTGTCTCTTAAGGAAGGTTCCGGTAAGCTTCCACATGATACTTCTGCTTACCGCTCATTGGCCAGGCCCTAGTCACATGGTCAGTCCTCTCTGTAATAAAGATCAGAAGATTCAGGTTTTATTCTGGACAGTCATGTGCATAGTTACAACTTGGAGATTCTATTACTAAAATAGTAAGGAGAGAACAGACCTGGGGGACATACATAGTAAGTGTCTGCCACATTAAGAATAATAATTTAAAAACAGCTAACTTTTATTGAGCATTTACTATGTGACAAACACTATTATAAACACTTTGCCACTCTTTGTAAACTAGATACCATATTACAAACCCCAGTTTACAGATAAGAAAACTGGGACATTGAGAACTTAAGTATCTAATTTAAGTAGTGTTAAGCTAGAAAGTATGAGACAGAATTGCAAACCCAGACAGTCTGGTTCAGAATCCATGCTTTTAGCTAGGCCATACACTCTTTAAAAGGAATATTTGTTCTTGGTCTGCTATATGTTTTGCGAATATTTTCTCCTTGCTTATCTTTGGAAATTTCTAAAAGTTTTCTTTATATATCTACAGTGAATTTTATCATATCTAAATCATCTATATTTTTTCTCAGTAATGTTTCTGCATAATTTCTAAAATTTTGCATTTAAAGAGAATCTTAGGACAATTACTTTTCCCCATAAGTTTTAATTCACCATTATTTGCACCATTATTATTTTGAATCTAGGTGGAAATAAATGTTTAGATACACTTGAATATAACTAAGTTGAGGAGTCATAAAAGAAGAGGGGAAAGCTCCCTTTCTATCCAGATTAATTCCACACATTTGGGGAAATCTCCCGTGATGATGTTAAGCTTCATTGTTATATTCACATGCTGTGCTGTCGAGGCCATAGTAATAATGTTCAATGTTTTTGAGAACATACTTTGTGCCAGGCACAATACGAAGCACTGACGATGCAAAAATAAGGAAAACAAATCTTTACCTTTAGGAAGCTCACAAATACTTGTCTGAGGTTGTTTTTCATCTCTTCAGACAATTCTATACACTGCTGCCAGGATGACATTTCTAAAACAACTAACTGAGAATATCATTCTGCTGCACATTCTTTCATCTTTCTCTCACATACAGGATAAAATCCGAAATCCTTACCAAGGAACAACTACTCACTCAACCCCATTTACTTTGGAACCCTGAACCACTGACCATTCTCTGAACATCTCCCAGGCCCTCCCACTTCCAAGTCTTTGTTCCTGCTGTTTTATTTTGTTTTCTGATCACATGTTGAAACCCTATTTATTCTATAAGGTTCAGTTCAAATGTTTCCTCCTCCCACTGATACTTTTAGAATTAGTTGTTACCTTTTCAGCGCTCTTAGAGTTTTTGTCAACATCCCACTTTGGGAAATTTTCATGCTTTGCATTATAATTGTTTTGTTTGTGTCTGCTTCCCCCACTAGACTGCAGTCTTCCTGAGATGGTAGACCATGGACCATGTCTTAATTATATACTTTGTAACTAGCACAATGCTTTATCTAGAATAAGCTCTGAAATGAATATTTAATTTACTTAAAATCTGGCACTAGGTCACTTTGAAATAATAGCTATCAAAAAATTTTTTTTTGGTATTTTTAGGTTTTTGATGTTTTTGCAAGAGCACTAATGTGTATGAAATATTACACACACACACACACACACACACACACACACACACACACACACATCAGCCAAAGGGAACATGGCATGAATATGGCAGATAATCATCTTGAAACAGAATTGCAGATTAGTCTGAAACTGATAATGGAGAAAATCTGGATATATAAAATGAAATAATATTGCACAAATGTGTTGCATAAGTAGCTTATTGTCTTGTTTGCTAATTTATGGGTGTAGCCTCACATACTGTCTTTTGACCAGTAAGGGACTATTTCACATAAATAGATTGAGAGCAAACATTTTAGCACAACATATTTAATCTAATTAACCTAGATAATAGTGCTAGAAAAGAGCTGTGGTAGCATCAGCATGTAAAGAAATTTTCTCAAGTATAGAAGAGAAACCTAACATTTCATATTCATGGAGTTTACTTTTTTTTTACATAAAGAAGCCAAATGTTATTGTAGCTTATTTTTGCAACATTTGTCTCTATAAACACTATCACTTTTCTCTGTTCCACATGTCCAGCCCCTCAACATTTTTCTAATTATGAGCCATCTCACACCTCACATGTTTATCAAATCTTTCACACGCATTGAAAATTCACATAAGTGAAGTTTCTGGCCAGGATGAAAACTTTATCCATGCTTATATTTGACTCTGTACCCACCAAAGAAAACACAGGCTGGAATAAACAGTTATGCTTGAGTGTCCATTTCCTTAGGAAAAATGAAAAAGCCAGCTCTACACTTTAACATTTCCCTGGGTAACATTTACCCTAACACCTTTCATATTGTTACCAAACCAAACTTGGGTCCACTCACCCTTATGCAGTAAAGCCAATCTTCTGACACCAGGTTGTGGTAAAGGAAGGTGCAGCATTTACTGCAGGGCACCAAGGAAGGAGTTCAAGACAGCTAGTGCTCCAAAAAGCCAGAACTCCCCCAATGGGTTTCAGCAAGGCATTTTAAAAGACAAGGTGAGGGAGGGACATCCCAGGGTATGTGATCAGCTCATGCACAATTCTCTGACTGGTTGATAGTGAGGTAACAGGGCATGTGACAGGGGCCAATATTATCAATCCTTAGGCGCCAGTAGGTCTGGGGGCTACGTGCTTATGATCATCAAGTAGTTAATTTCTTCCATTTGGTGGTGGTTTTACCATCTGTAAAACAACTCAGGAAATATGCATCAGATACTGTTATGTAGGTACTTCAGAGAGGAGTTAAAGCAGAGGATATGGGGGAGAATTCTGTCCTGGGAAGGCCCCATAAGGTCCTGCTCAGTTACAATACTTCTTGGTCCAGTGAGGTTAAGCGATTTGCCCAAAATTACATAGGTAGGTCTAGAACACAAGTCTTCTGACTTCAACCAGTGAGGTGTAATTGTTCAGTCACTGATTTATCCATCAATTATTTTTATTTATTTATTTTTTTATTATTTTATTTTTTGCAGTACGTGGGCCTCTCACTGTTGTGGCCTCTCCTGTTGCGGAGCACAGGCTCTGGACGCGCAGGCTCAGCGGCCGTGGCTCACGGACCTAGCTGCTCCGCGGCATGTGGGATCTTCCCGGACCGGGGCACGAACCCATGTCCCCTGCATTGGCAGGCGGACTCTCAACCACTGCGCCACCAGGGAAACCCTCCATCAATTATTTTTAAGCATATATTATATGGAGGAACCATGCTAGTTGGGGGAGAGCAGATGATTCTACTGTGTCACTGTGTCAGGGAAAAGAAGACATTCACATAAATAACTAGTTATTCCCTCAGAAAATTAATGTCATGAGAGTTATGGGAGTATAAAAGGAGAAAATGCTGTATTATTTTAACAAATAAGTTGTAGAGATACAGAAGAATAATTGATTAGGTAACTCATTTAGATATTTCACCAGAGTAACCACAACTATAGGAAATCTAGCTGTTTGAACCACAAAAGCAGTAACAGTACTACTATGTACCTAATGAAAAATGAACCAACATAAAATAAATAACTTCCTACGGTCTAAATTTGCAAATTCAAACTATAATTAGTTATAACAAATGTCACAAATATCTAAGGTAGCCAATATCATACTTATAAAAGGTGGGAAAACTATTACTTCTGTTTTTCTCTCCAAAAGAAGTCTTAATATTGTTTGAGGCATCCTTGATTGTATTTATGCTTTATATTTTTTAAATGGAGGAGATTAAACTAAATTTGGGAAGAGGATATTACGTTAATAGCTACATTTCCAAATGCAGGAAAAATAATTATATGAAAAACTGAGGGAGTGCTTTTCCCATATATCAAAAGATTTGAATTGTAAACAGCAATTCTCACCACTTCATATTTTATTCTATTTTATTTTTCCTTATTTTTCTATTTATTTGATATTTCATAGATATTCCCACCATCCAGAACTAACAAATATTCAATTTTTGTATTATTTATTCCAACTAGGTTTTGTTTTGTTTTTTAGTAACAAAGGATGTAATTAAGGTCTACTTTTTAACCTATCTCTATCCTATTTCTCAACTTCCCTTTCAGACCACTTCATATTTTGAATTTAGACCCAATCTTGTACTTTAGAATATAAATTAATTTAACAAATAATTTTTTAACAACTACTATGTGCTCAGTATGTACAAAGTTAATAGGAAGTTAAACTACTTGTATTGTCTTTTACAGGAAAAAAAGAACAAAAGAAAAATAGCTGGAAGCAAAAACAACTAACACTATTTGATCTTCTCCTTTAAATACTTTCCTCTTTTGACTTCTAGCTTTCTGGTTTCTCTCACCTCTTCTGGACCTGGAACCTCCGTAATTTTGGGAGAAAATATTAGCTGTAAATCAGTCTCATTGGTTCCACTACAAATATATGCTATGCAACTTCATCTAGTCCTTCAATGCCAATTATCAATCATTATTTGCCTTCATTTTTCTTCCTATCTATCTACCTATCGATCTATCTATCTGTCTATCTATCTGGAGAGTCAGTATGTGCCAACAATGTCCTAGATGTGAGAAATAGCTTCAAACAAGACAATGTCTGTATCTTTAGGCCCCTTATCATATTCCAACAACACCTAGATGAGTGGTTCTCAAATGGAGGTATTTTTGTCTCCCAGGGGGCATGTAAGTATGTCTGCAGACATTTTGGTTGGTTGCACCTGGGGAAAGGCTGCCACTGCCATCTAATAGGTAGAGTCCAGGATGCTGCTAAACATTCTAAAAAGGAGAGGAAAACCCCACATCTTCCCTAAAAAAGATTGAATTATCCAGCCCAAAACATCAATAGTGCCATGGTTGAGAAATCCTGATATTAACTAACTAAAGACTAAACTATTTCCACACTTTTCTAGTCTCATATATAAAACCTACCGCATTCCTTGCAGATGGCTTCACATTCTTCTTGAATGAGAAGTTGTGTTCCTTCACTTTTCTCTTTTTGTCTCAAAATGCCTATGTATCCTCATTTGGCATTTTCTTACTGTCTTCTTTCTATGGATAAGTATTTCTCTTTCTTTTCAAGACTATTTTCGTTCAATACTTATGCCCTACCTTATTCCCCAAATTATGCTACCTACAAAAATGCATTCTGTATCACAGAATAAAAACAGATAAGAAATCAGGCAAAGAGTACTATTCCCCTTGGATTCTTATTTATTTATATTATTATTTTTTAATTTAAATTTTTTTTTTTTTTTTTTTTTTTTTTTTTTTGCGGTACGCGGGCCTCTCACTGTTGTGGCCTCTCCCGTTGCAGAGCACAGGCTCCGGACGCGCAGGCTCAGCGTCCATGGCTCATGGGCCCAGCCGCTGCACGGCATGTGGGATCCTCCCGGACCGGGGCACGAACCCGTGTCCCCTGCATCCGCAGGCGGACTCTCAACTACTGAGCCACCAGGGAAGCCCTAAAAAAATTTTTGATGAATAATTTTTTATTAGAATGAGACAGTTCAGCATCAAGTCTTTTTCTTTTAATTTTATTTATTTTTGGCTGTGTTTGGTCTTCGTTGCTCTGCGCGGGCTTTCTCTACTTGTGGTGAGCAGGGGCTACTTTTCATTGCAGTGCGCAGGCTTCTCATTGTGGTGGCTTCTCTTATTGTGGAGAATGGGCTCTAGGTGCGTGGGCTTCAGTAATTACGGCATGTGGGACTCAGTAGTGTGGTTCACAGGCTCTAGAGCACAGGCTCAGTAGTTGCGGCGCACCAGCTTAGTTGCTCCACAGAATGCGGGATCTTCCCAGACCAGGGATTGAACCCGTGTCCCCTGCATTGGCAGGCAGATTCTTAACCACTGTGCCACCAGGGAAGTCCCTTCTCTTGGATTCTTTATCTCATCCCCACTCACCTCCTCCAGACTTTAGTTCATAGCTTGTTTCTTCTCGTGTACATCGTCATTCTCTCTGCTGTACTGTATTTTCACTGTGTCCAAAGTCTGCTTAATTATATTCTATCCTAAAATATTCTCTAAAACTTATTTTGATCCTTCTACTTTTTAACTTTTCTGTATCCCCTAGGACTCCTAGACTGCTATAATTTTCTCCTAACTGTTCTCCTAAGCCTCTAATGTAGTCTGCATAGTGCTGTAGAATTTAGATTATGTCCACTATTTTCATCAGAGTCCTTCAGTAGTCAACCAATGCTTATACATAATAACTATGCCATATCAAGCATCTTCTATTTACAAGGTGCTGTGCTTGGAACTTGACCCAAGTTAGTAGTATCTCCATCATATAGAAGAGAAACTGAGGCTTAGAGAGGTTAGGTGGCGTCAAAACTATATGGCTAGGAAGTGCAGAGCCAGGTTTCAAATCCATGGCAGTCTTATAACAAAGTCATACATTTTACTGAACTCTTCATTCCCTAAGGAATAAAGTCTAAGCTCCTTAGTTGGGCCTTCAGGGTTCTTTGTGATCTGGCTCCAGACTTTTTCCAGTTACTGCTGACCTTCATCTACCCCACACTCTTGTTAAAGTGCTGTTGTTTTCTTCATATTCTCTTTGCTTTCTTTTCTTCTATTTGCTCTCACTTGTATCATACCCTCTGTCTATGTTATCCTTCTCATACAACTCTAAAGGTCCAAATACACACCCACCTTTCAAGCCCAGCTCAAACTTCCCAGATGAATTCTCTAATCTTGTCTGATCCTCCCTTCCTTCCTTCCTTCCTTCCTTCTTCCTTCATCCTCCCTCCTTCCTCCTCCCCTCTTCCTTCCTCCCTCCCTTCCTTCTTCTTCCTTCTTCCCTTCCTTCCCTCCCTCCCTCCTTCCTTCCTTCCTTCCTTTACCCCTTCCTTCCCCCTTCCTTCCTTCCTTCTTTCCTTTTATCCCCCTGGTGGAGCTTTCCTCACTTTCAGACTTTGTTATTATTAATCGTATGTATGCTTTTTGCCCTCCTTTAGAGCAGGGAACTTGTTATGTAATAATAACATACTTTTGTGTAGAATTTTACAAAAACTCTTTTATACATGCTAAGAACCTGGCAAAGAGTAAGAGCTCAATAAATGTTTGATTCTAATCTTCATAGCAATTCTCCAAGGTGTGATTATACTTTACGAAAGATAAGGGAACTGAGGCTCAGAGAGATCAAGAGACCTACGAAAGAGCAAAATTGTTCTAAGCTCTAGCCCAAGAGTTACGTCTCCAGTTAAGTGCTCTTTGTACTACACTACCTATAGCTTCTGAGTTTGGTTCCCCCCCATATATTCTAGCACTTTACCTTGGTCTGAGTAGTTATTGAATATGTTCTGAATGAATGAGTAAATGTCTGTTAAGAACATATTCTTTCAGTTTGAGAATCATGAGAGATTTATTGGCCACCAGGAATAAGAGCACTTCAGGATGTGACTCATCCCCATACATGGTATTTATTGTTCATTTAGGCAGAAGGAAAAACAAACCCTCCCATTCTGATAAAATATCTTAGGCAACATTAGGTTGAAGTCTGTATTATCCAGTTAAAAACACCAGTGCCACACACCTTTAACAAACGAGTTTTTTTATGTTATTTAAAATCAGTGAGTAGGAAGAAAATGGGAGAGTAATTTTTCAATTTTTGTTTTTCATTTTTATGTAGCCAAATTTATCATTCTCTTTCTTACTGTTTCTGCTTTTAGGGTCATGGTTAGAAAGGCCACCTCCATTCCAAAGATTCAGGTATGTTTTCTTCTGTTTTAATCATGTCATCCTTTATGTTTAGAATCTCTGGGATTATGTGTGTGTGTGCGTGTGTGTGTGTGTGTGTGTGTGTGTGTGTGTTTATGTGTTTGTGTGTATGCATAACATAGGTTTGTAATTTAATATTTTTCTTATGTAGTTTAGTGAGTTATTATTGATTTACCCTTCTGACTTTAAATTACATACTCCCATAAGCTAAATTCTCATATATGTATAAATATATCAACTTTCTAGATCTGTCATTTTTTCTGTTGATGGTTTACTCCTCAGCTGTTTTTATTTATTTATTTATATTGTTTTAATTATTAAGTTTTAACTTCTGGCTGGCAATCTCATTTACTACTCTTCTTTAAAAGAAATATTCCTGGCTACCCTCTTAAAAATCAGCATATGAAAAAAAATCAGCATATGAAAAGTTTTTGTCAAGGTTCCACATTTTTAAAAAACTGGGATTCTGATTTAGATGGAATAAACGTTACAGAATTAATTTGGAGAATTGGACATATTTAATACGTCTGATTTTGAATCTTCAAAATCAGAAACCCTGATATGGTTTTCCATTTACTCAAGCCTTCTCTCATTTCTCCCATTACTTTTGTAATTTTACAATTTTTTGCATAGCTGTGTGTATATGCATGAACCCTTTAGTAGAGCATAGTGCTTTAGAGCATGTATGCAAGAATCAGACCACCTGGGTTCCAAACTCAGCTGTGCCATTAACTAATCCTGTAACCTATTCATTCACCTTTCTGTGCCTCATTTTTCCCTCCTGTAATATGGGAACAATAATAATAGTGCCTCCTAGACTTATTGTGAAGATGAAATGGGTTAATATACATAAAGTACCTAAAATAGTATGTAGCACATAGTAGGTACCATATAAGTACTACCTAATGATTTATGTGTTTATATACTATATGCATTTCATGTTACATACTAAATTTAATTGTGTTTTATACGTTGTTATTACAAATGAGATATTTTTTTCTATTATCTTCCTGTTGGTTTTTTACTTTATTAATTGTGATTATAGAGTACAGTCCCAATAAAACGCTATACTGAAATTTTCAGCCTCCAGAGGGCTCCGCTTTCCTGTGAATTACTGTCATTTCCTTTCTTACCTCCCTTTCTTCCTTCCTTCCTCTCTTCGTCTCTCTCTTCTCTCCCTTTCTTTTCTTTTTTTTTTTTTTTTTTTGCGGGTACGCGGGGCCTCTCACTGTTGTGGCCTCTCCCATTGCAGAGCACAGGCTCTGGACGCGCAGGCTCAGCGGCCATGGCCCACGGGCCTACCGCTCCGCGGCATGTGGCATCCTCCCCGACCAGGGCACGAACCCGTGTCCCCTGCATCGGCAGGCAGACTCTCAACCACTGCGCCACCAGGGAAGCCCACCCCATGAGTTTTGATATGTACAGAGGTTCCTCTTAGTCAAAAGTAATTTGATCTGGCTGTTTGGTAAAAGTACCTTAAGTTAAAGTGTGAATGCTGAAAGATTTGACTAACTGTCTTGTGAGGACTACCTAACAATAATGAGCTGATGCCAGGCAGGTAGATCTGGTACAATAAGGATGTTGAAGTGGTCTGTCTACTACTACTTACTTTTTTTTTGTTTCTGAGCTATGGTGTCTGGCTGGGCTTTGATCCAATACTGCTCTATCCCAGCAGACATATCTATTTTACAGAATAGAACTGTTCCCCACTCTTATACCATCCTACCTCAACCAGTCAGGTGTGAAGGCAGAAGGCATGACCAAAAAAAATAAAGGCAGTTCTAAATAACCCTGTACAGAATCTGACTTTGGATTTCATATGACAATCTAAGAAAACAAACCCTTTTGTATTAAAAGACAGTACATGAGCTCAAAAGTTCTGCTAAAGCTATTTAACTTCTGTTAATTCAGCTAATTCCTGGAATGTCTGTCAACCTTCTTTGAATGGTGCCAACATTTCTATACTCACTTGTGTGTAAGGAGGGTTAAACATAAATAAAAATTTTGACTTGCTGAAATCTAATCCTTGATAGTTGAAAAATACTATATAGGCATGAAACCAGAACTTTGGAGATTAGATTATAAATAAAGTGACCATATAATTTATTCTCTAAACCTGATACTTCTAAGAATTAAAGAAGAAAACTAATAATCATGCCAGGGCAGCAAGAACAAATGGAGGCTATCCCAGGCAAACCAGGGAGTATTGTCACCCTAATTATAAACTACATTTTGTGTAAACATACTCAAGATTTTACAAGTGGAGGAAAAGGGAGTTCTGGAGAGTTTCTCTCCCTGCATCTACTTTCTCATTTTCTGTCCTCATTTCCTTAGAGTTTCCTAATGGCTTCTCCTATAACCCCAGCTACTTTTTTTTCATTCTTATCCATTGAATATGAGCGGAATTCAACATAAAAATTAAACTAGTTTCACACATACTTGAACTTTATTGGCTAGCTACACTTAGCAGCAAAACAGGTGTAGTTTTGGGGGAACTCCAGAGTGGCTATCAGTATGGCTGCTGGAGAGGTACACCATTTATGTAAAAGATAAGTCTGTATTTCATATTTTCTTTCAGAGGAGGAACTCTATGCCCCCTTTCTGGTGTGTAAAAAATCAGCAGTGTTAGAATGTTAATTAGAAATTGAAGTTTTATGCAGAGTAGCTTATAGATCAATAAAGTCCTCCTGATTCTTCTTTTAATTGAGGTACAACTGACATCTAACATTTTGTATGTTTAAGGTATACAGCATGTTGATTGATACACTTATATAATGCAATGTGATTATCACTGGGGCGGTAGCTAACGCAACTATCATGTCCCATAATTATCGTGTCTTTTTTGTGGTGAAAGCACTTGAGTCTTTCCTATGTGCCGCTCACATGGCTTTTCGTATCTCCCCCAAGCAAAGAGCGAACAAGTCTGCCTTATTCATAAATTTGTGTATCTGAGCTAAATGCTTTAGAGGCACACACCACACAAGTCACAAGATGTGATCATGTCTTCATAAAGTTAAAGAAAGAGGTGAACCTATGACAGCCGGCCCAGTGTCCCCTGGGGACTTCAAGAAAATGTCAGCAACTTCCCATCTGATGGAAAGGTCAGAGGGAGGGCAAAATATAGGAGGAAGATATAATCTCAAATGACTTCTAAAAACTGGCTTTTAAAGTGGGAAATAGCATGTCCTTACTTATAAATTGGACAATATCTGTTCTCAAGTTCTTGGTATGAATGAGATCTGGGATGAAGGTCATATTCAACCATTTCCCCATGATTGGCAAATGGGAATCATTTTCAGAAGAAAGAGGGAGTGCTCTTTTGAGAAACACTGGAATGGCTCATAATGACTTAAAGAATTGCCAATATTAAATGGAACTTGCTGTGAATCAGAGACTGTTCTGAATACTTTTCATATATCATCTCAGGAAAATTCTGGGCTTGGTGTCATAGAGATCTGAGTCTGAGTCCTGGTTCTGTCACTTTATAGCTATGTGGTCATAGGAGGAAGGTTCTTAAACTCTAATATTAAGTTTCTTCAGGTGTAAAATACTCTTAGGGTTGTTGTGGAAATGGGTGAGATCAGGGGTGCACAGGCACCAGCAGGGTGCCGGCACATAATGTTCCTCCTGTGTTGGATACCCTGTGAGCCTTCAGATGACACAAATTAGTGCTAGGAGAACATTGTCTGAGGCCAGTGAGTAATTAGCCATTCTGATATCACATGATACGGGACAGTCACATGGGTGCCCATTAACTTTAAGAAGATGGTGTGCTTCTTTCTGCTTGGGAAAAATAGTTCCCGTTTTTATGACCTGTGTTCTATAAACATGGAGAAGTTTGGAAGCAGAGAGCCCGGTAGGATTCACAGAAGCCAAAGGAGACATTATAAGAATGGCAAAGACCTAATATTTATTATGAAGATGATGAAGTTAATTTGCATTTCCTTTCAGCATCCTGAGTTAAAATCTAGTTAAGATTTTATTTAACTAGATGGACATTCATGGAGAGGTATCTAAATGTCTGTACAACATCAGAAACATTTATTTCTTGTGAACTGGCACTTGTTGAAAGAGACTGACCCTTACATGGTTTCCTTTTGTCAAAAACTTCTGAAATGCGACACTTTCCTGGTGGTCCAGTGGCTAAGACTCCACGCTCTCAATGCCAGGGGCCTGGGTTCAATCCGTGGTCAGGGAACTAGATCCTGCATGCCACAACTAAAGATTCCTCATACCGCAACTAAAAGAACAAAAAAAAAACAAGATCCTGCGTGCCAAAATGAAGATCCTGCATGCTGCAACTAAGACACGGCACAGCCAAATAAATTAAAACAAACAAACAAAAGAAAAACAACTTCTGAAATGTGACATTTACATCTCTACCCATACAATTACCAATAAAGAGTATAGATGATTTATGTTGATGATTCTTTTTTTTTTTTTTTTTTTTGCGGTACGCGGGCCTCTCACTGTTGTGGCCTCTCCCGTTGCGGAGCACAGGCTCAGCGGCCATGGCTCACGGGCCCAGCCGCTCTGCGGCATGTGGGATCTTCCTGGACCGGGGCACAAACCCGTGCCCCCTGCATCAGCAGGCGGACTCTCAACCAGTGCACCACCAGGGAAGCCCTAATCTCTAAATCTTAAATTGACAATATTACTAATCTAATATTGACAATATTACTAATCTTAAGGCTCTCTGTATAAGGGTTTTAAAGAAGAGCAAGGCTTTCAGAAGCTAAGCCCAGAGATCCTGCTGACAGTTTTATAGAGTAGGCACCCAATAACTACGTGCTGACGTTGGTGTTATTACTGCAAATAATGTTCATCATAGTGCCAATGATGAGATGAGCAAGAACTCATTTCATCATTCCATAAGGCAAAGCACTGGAGCTTTCTTTGTGAAGAGTGAACACCCTGATTTCCCCAGAATGGCATGTCAACAATGCCACTGCCCATTTCCCTCAGGGCTGAGCCCCCTTGGCATGGCTTCTCCCTGCTATAAAGAGTCTCTCCTCTGTACTCTCTCAGCATATCATTCTGCCCCCCAGAGGGTTTTTCCAGGTATCTCATCATCAGCTCTGGTAACCCTGACTCTAGAAATTCTCTCCATTCAGTAGTTGATGCTGTGGTTGAGAGCAACCCACGGTGTTTGGGAGGAACCCACCTTTCAGGAAGCCGTAAGTGCTAACTAGTCAAACGAAGTATCATGCACAGAAAGCGTATTATTAAGTGATGTGCTCCTGTCTCTCTCTGGAGCTGAACACGTCCACTAAGCTTTGTCTGGCAATTGCAGACCTGCAGACTGGGGGTAGGGGGAGAGACATGTGCAGGTCATTGTCACCTAGACATACCATTCGACCCAACTAATCATGCATCAGCCATCTGGATACAGCATGGCCCAAGGTTGATCTGGGAATTCTATATTCTTCATCACATAGACATGATCTTTGTCACGGAAGATTCTCCATCCCTGCTCTTCCCTCCCTCCCTCTTTTCCTTCTTCCCATTTTCTTTCCTTCACTCACCAGACATCATATGAGCTATGTGTGCCAGATACTACTTCAATAAGAAGGTGCTAAGAATCATATGCCAACTTCCAATTTACGAAAAGTCTAAAAAATCCCAACATCAGGAGCTGAAGTGGGTTTTTGTCAGACTCGTAACTCAGCAATAAGTAGAACAGAGTTCAGTTAAAACTGAGTAATTCCCATCAGAGTTGCATCAGCCTAACACCCTGTCCTACACCCACACTTGGTTGGTAAGGTTCTGTGGGCAATTGTAAGTACACAGATGGGCTCTTTGGGGGAGGGACAGAAAGAGCCACTGCCCAGTATGATTGTGCAACTTGGGCTATGTAGAGGAGTGCCTGGAGAAGGTAAGTCAGGGCAGAAATCTAGCCCGTGTTCTGCTCACTGAGACATGAGGCTAGGGACCCAGAGGATGGGCACATTTTTCTCATTCTCCCCAGAGAAGCAGATCCATGTACTCTGATTGTAATCTTCTGATGAGAAGGTCAGGGAGTTATAAACCAGAATGGGAACACAGACTGTGTGGAAAAGCACGGGCTTTACAGAGCAAGGTACAGAGTGAATATCACTGTCCATCCACACCTGGTCCCCTTCTTTGAAACAACCGAGGGCCAGGGTTTTTCTGAAGGTCCTGATACATTGCTTACTTGGGGTTTGGACTTCATAATGGATCCCTTGGTTTCTACCCAGTCACTCTTCACATTAGTCCTATTGATGTTTATCTCCCAAATAAATATGTCTCCTGAACGTAAATACAATGTATCCTCTTCATCCTCACTGACATTTTCATATGGTAAATCCCCAGAAAGATACAATTAGACTTGAACACAGGATTTAAGGAGATGTGGCATAGAATCGCTAATTTTCCAGGGCCAGCCTTGTTGTTACCTAAAAAACCTGTCCGGAATAAAGGTCCAGGTTCCAGTCGTGGCTTTGATGCTAACTCTTGCCTGCTCTTGAATAAGTCCTTACCTCTCTCTGGGCTTCAGTCTCTTGGTCTGTACAATAAGAGGATTGGGTCTTTATTTAGTTCTGTCAGGCTGCGGTTATACCCAGTTTGGCTTCCAGAGTTTGGAAGCAGAAAGGTGAACTGGCAGCAAGCTCTGCGGAGCCTGCATCTAGGACAAGAGGGAAGATATGGTTGACAGGCACAGAGCCCTGGCTTCTCTCCGTATTCAGTTCAAGCCGAGTGAATCAGGGATATAATAGCTCTCGGCATACCAAACATTACTTATACTGACTTCAGCTTCAGCTTCTCCTTTTGTTCATTAAGGCCTTGTGGAAGTTGCCATCTCTCCCACCTGTACATGAGTATGCAGAATGCTACAGTAAAAACCCAGCAGCTTTGAAGTCCCGGTTCCACCCCTTATTAGTTATGTGACTGATTCCCAGTGTCCTAATCTGTAAGGTGGAGATAATAATGTTTATGTAATGGAGTTTCTGTGAGGATTCAATGAAATTTTGTCTAAAAAGCAGGTAGCACTGGACCTGGCTGATACATGATCACTTCCTTTCCTCTCCTTCCCCTCTATCCTCCCTGCCCCCCACCAGGTGCACTTGTCAGTAAAGACAATTAACAATTTTGCACCCTGGGTTGACTGGCTAATGACACAAATTCAGGCATGAAACAGGTATGCACTGGGTTATTCGTGGCTCGAAATCTCACCCCTGCGATTTTTTCAGTATGCATTTCATCGGAAGAGATGTCTCATTAGAATGAAAGAGCATATTGTTCTCTCTGAAGTGATGGGTGTCCCCGGTTTTGTTGGATGTGATAATCCTACATGTGTGTGATGGAAGAGCTTAGCGTCCAATGGGTCCACTCAGATGGCATTGGAAGGTTCACCTAAGTTTCAGCCTCAGCACTCTGTTAAATTGACTGTCTCCTACCATCCATCCATGATTTGAAGCCCTATTGTGGTGTCCCTGATACCGAGCCACTGCTTGAGGAATTTTACCCCCTCACTTAGGCACCCATTCCATCTGTGGAGAGTTCTCTTTTAGTGAAATGTACGATCTGCAGCAACCACACACTGTCCCTACCTCTTTTTTTGAGGTATAGCTGATTTGCAATATTATATAAATTTCAGGTGCACAACATAGTGATTCACAATTTTTAAAAGATTGTACTCCATTTATAGTTATTATAAAACATTGGCATTGGCTATAATCTCTGTGCTGTAAAATATACCCCTTTTTTTGGCCACGCCGCATAGCATGTGGGATCTTAGTTCCCCGACCAGGGATTGAACCTGTGCCCCCTGCATTGGAAGAGTGGAGTCTTAACCATTGGGGCACCAGGGAAGTCCTACCCTTTATTTTACACATAGTATTTTGTACCTCTTAATCCCCTAAGCCTGTCTTGCCCCTCCCCACTTCCCTCTCCCCACCAGTAACCACTAGTTTGTTTGCTATACATGTGAGTGTGTTTCTTTTTTGTTATACTCACTAGTTTGTTTTATTTTTTAGATTCCACATATAAGCGATAACATTCAGTATTAGTCTTTCGCTGTCTGACTTATTTCACTAAGCATAATCCCCTCCAGGTTTGTCCATGTTGATACAAATGGCAAAATTTCATTCTTTTTGTGGCTGAGCAGTATCCATTTTATATATATATGTATGTATTCCACATCTTCTTTATCCATTCATCTGTTGATGGACACTTAGGTTGCTTCCATGTCTTGGCTATTGTAGATAACGTTGCTATGAACACTGGGGTGCATATATCTTTTCGAATTAGTGTTTTTATTTTCTTCAGATATATACCCAGGAGTGGAATTGTTGGACCATATGACAGTTCTTTTTTAGTTGTTTGAGGAACCTCCATACTGTTTTCCACAGTGGCTGCACCAATTTACATTCCCACCAACAGTGTGCAAGGGTTCTCTTTCCTCCACACCCTCTCCAACATTTGTTATTTGTGGTATTTTTGATGATGGCCATTCTGACAGGTGTGAGATGATATCTCATTGTGGTTTTGGTTTGCATTTCTCTAATGATTAGGGATGTTGAGCATCCTTTCAGGAGTCGGTTGGTCATCTGTATGTTTTCTCTATCTTTATAAAATAAGCAAGTTGGTATAACGTACTGGTTAAGAGCAAGGCCTCCATATTCAGACTGTTTGATTTTGAAGAATGAGTCAACTGCTTACTTACTGGCTTTGTGATCTTGGGTATAGTTAAATTCTGTTTCCTTATCTAAAAAATGGGGCCAATAAGGCCAACCTGATTAGGTTATTGAGGTGATTAAATGAGTCTATTTATATACATAAAGTGTCTGGTACATAATAAGTTCTCATAAATGTCTATTATTATTAATAATGATCTTTTCTCCACATGATAGGTTGTCATATCCTAGAACAAAGCTGAGAATGGCCCAGTTAACTGCAGTAGAACAGGGTAGGTGGAGAGGAGCCAGTAACTAGAACTTGCACCATCTGGTTCTGAGATACACCCAGCCTCAGGTCCTCAAGATAAGAAACCTTATCTTGAGACAGACCATTGTAACTGGTAGGAAAGACCATAAAAGCAAATAGAAGATATTCAACGTGAAAGGCAGTTTTCTGCCTATAGATCTCCTGCCTGATCATATAAGAGAGCTCAAGTTCCCCTCTCTGCCAGCTGGGACATCTAAGCCCACTAATGTCAGAATGTCTGTGAATTCCTGGTCACCAGCCATCTTGGCATTGTTAGTTTGATGGTCATGGCCCAACCATCTTCTGGAATTTCTAGCTCATGGCCTTTACTTCAGTCTGCTGCTGTGAACAGTATATGCAACTTGTGTCAGGGACCAAATGGCTTCACCTGGACTTGGAGTACCTGATGGAGAGTATTTTGCAGAAGAAAAGGCAAAAGAGCCACCCCTGGCTATGAGCTCGTGCCTGAATCCTAAGAGTGCTTGCTTTTGGTGCTGAAGGCCTGAGTCCTTAGAAAGGATACAGCAGAGAATCTGCTGGTAAGTGTTCCTCTGGCATTTACCCTGCCATTAAAAAAAAAAAAAGCAGGAATCAGGACACGTTGGGATTACTAAGGCTTCTTTCAGTCAGAGCGTGCACTGACTACCTACCCTTGATCATTCTCAACTTGCTGGGCCAGCTAAGGAAAGCTTGGATATTCACGAAGTCTGAACTCAGGGCAGTATGTAACCTCATCAGAATCTAGGAGGATACTTGGAAGGAAGCATTCTACAATGACTCAGACAATCTGAATGCTGAGGAATGCCATTCAGTTTCTGTACTTGAAGACATTCATTTTTAGAAGTGCAGAGAATGAGGGATAAGGGGAATAAGGGGAAAAGTTCCCTGGAGGATGTGGTCTTTCATACTCTACTCCCACTTCCAAGATCAGCTTCCCACTTTCCCCTCACTCCCACCCCTGGACTGTAATAACCAAAGTCCTCTACATCTTTGACGTTCTCCTCCTATTGTAAATGACATAGGTTCTCCCCTAAGGACACTATTTCCCCTACTGCCCTTTCCATACTCCATCTACCACAAGACCCAGAAGAAAGAGCAGCATTCTTACATCCCAATGTCATTTACGGACCATTGCTCCTATAACCTCAAGTAAATAATTTTCCTCTGTTGAATTTCAGGCTCCCTATATCACAGCTCCCTTCTGTGACTCAAACTACCATATTTCTTGTGTCCCTTCCCCACATTTACCTGTGACCCCGATCCACCTCCAGTCCCACAATCACCATGGGTGACCACAATGTCCATATGGATGACCTATCCAACAGCTTCTTGACCTTCTCAACCCCATTACCTCCATGTAACTTTAGTCACCCCCATTCACAAACAAATCTTGGATCTCATCAATTGCCTCAAACTACTCTACCTCCAGAATCTTGAACTCTAGTATCTTATTCTGTGGCTTCAATCTTCCATTTCTCTCATGCCTTGCTCCTTCTAGACCTCTTTGGTCCTAACAAGACCTCCCAGTACTTGATTCTTCCATTTTCTTCCAGTCTATTTGTCTCTTTCCTATCCAACCTAAATTCTTAGCCCTTCAGATCAATGACGGTGTTGACAGAAGTGTCTTTTCTTTTGTCCCCTTAACCTTTTACCTAACCTACCTGGAAAAACAGCTGGGACTTCCATGACACATCACTGGTCAGCTCTCTTTTCTGTTTCCACATAGCAGTTATTTCAGACTTCTCTATTCTTTTCAAACCTCTACTGCTTCTGTGTCCCACCCTATTTCTTCACTCTTACAAGATGGCCTCATTTGCTACCTTACAGAGAAAATAAAAAGAATTAAAGAGTAATTACTTAAGGTTCTGTTCCTCATCTCCAGTATGCAAAATTACCTTCATCTGTTCACATCCTTTCCTCCTTCCCCTGGTCTAAAGCTAATCCTCTGATCAAAAGCTAATCTAAAGCTGAAGCTACCTGTGCTGTGAATTTTATCCCTCTGCACCTCCTCATGGGCCTTACTCCATCAGTTAACTCTCAGTGTCATTATTGTCTCCCTCTCTACTTGCATCTCAGAAGCTTCTAGACCAGGTAGGTCCTTGTTCACTAGGCCTTTGCTTCACCTGGGAAACATCCTCTTTGAGCATTTCTTCAGGGACACCATTGATAGAAGTAAGTCAGAAAAGGGGAAATATTTTTAGGAACTGAGAATTTAGTTTTTTAAATTCACAGTTTGATGGGCTATTCCAGTATAAATGTAAAGTAGGAAGTTTGGAGATGCAAACATGTAGTATCTTTAGGAGAGAGGTCAGTCCGAGACATTCAAATTTCTTCCTTACTCTGATACATCAAAGGCATGTAACTGCATGAACTTGGACGGAGGGGGTGGTCCCTGAGTATTTCTTTTCATAGTGTTTTCTCCTCCAAAGGGCTTTTAAGTTTTTGGCATATTAATGCATTGATTTTAAAGATATTTCAGTGGTATTGAAAACCCACATGTTACAACTCTGAATTTCATCTCAATCTCCAGAAATGGAATCCAGAAAAAAATTACCTAGTCTTATGACAGAGCAGGAAATGACAGTGTGACTCTGGGTCCTTGTTGGGAATTTTATATTTTTCTATAATTAAGGAATCACTTAGGGGCAATGTGCAGCCATATTTATTAGAAGAAAGGCTCCCAAAACTCTTGACAAAAAATAACTTTACTATTTCTCTGGGAGTCAGAATGCACTAATATGCACTAATGTACAGATGTGTCAACCTCCCCTTTGGAGTACATCTGCTAACATAGTATGTGCTACATTTAGGGTAGAAAGAAGCAGAGGCTGAGAAATGCTGATGAGCTCTTGGGTAGCATGTCTTTGGCCTCTGGTTGAAACTGCTCCTCAGAAGTTTATTATATTCCAGATTCACTCAGATAAAGTTGTGCTTTATTTCTTTGATGGATAATTGTTCTCTCAGCCTCAACTACTTCATTACGTATTTAAAATTTATCTTCTATTGCTTGAAACTAATCAACATATTCTTTTTACACTGTAACACACTGGTTATCAATATCATCAATACCATCACAAAGTGCACTTGAACATTCATCAGAAACTTGAAGATTTCCTTGAGGATGACGTTCATCAGTGCACTTGACTATCTTCAGGGCAGCGCTGCCAAGTGGTCATCTGTCTCCTCTTTGAATCATAGGTCATCGCACAGAATTCAGATAGATGAAAACCTGTCAATGAAAACACAGGCTAGAATGCTAAGACTAGAAGAGTCTTTTAAAGGTCACCTACTCTTTTCAGGTACTGTACTATAAAAGCCATTCCATAGGATGAGATTTTATCATCTATTCCTATCTCCTTCCCTTTCTTCTTCCTCTCTTCTCTTCTTCCCTCTCCTCCTTTTATATAAACATTTACTGAGCACCCACAATGTTCCACGCCCTATATTAATTATTGAGGATTTAGTGTTGAACAATAATCAGTTCCTGCCTTAATACTCTGTCTAGTAGAGAAAAGAGAGACTTTGTTACTACATCCAGGAGCCCAGGTAGGACATCTATATTCCTTAACTCAACTGAATGATTAGGAAATATTTCTAGGGAGGTGATGCTTGAACTCATCCTTTAAAAGATGAGAAGCAATTAGCCAAGCAGGTAAAGGAGAAAAGGCATTCCAAACAGGAGGACATCGTGGGCCACACCATGGAAGAGTGAGAGCACATGAAGTTGGAAACGGGTGGCATGGCTGAGCATATGTGAATGTGGATAAAGTGGAGTCCTCCTCACCTATTCTGATGATGGCGTTGCAGTAAAAATAAAATTAGCTCTTAATTTTAATCCTCTTCTTGGCAGAATCCTTAAAAAACTGACAAGAATAAAATATGATTCTATATCATTTAATCAGAAGTGCCTTACTACCAAATACAGGAGAGGAAAGTCAAAGGAAATTTTTCATCCCTTTAACTTTCACTGAGGGCAGTGGTTATTAATAGGAGTAGAGTCACGGGAATAATTTCTCAATTATTCTCAGCTGATTTTCCTGGCAGTATTTCATTCAACTCAGAAGGTTGTTAATTCCATTTTTCTTAAGAGAGGAATATGACCACTTGTATCAAGTAGAATCCAAACCTCAAATAGTTCCACGTCAGTTTGGATTAGGTGCAGAAAATCCTGACTTTTATCTGATGTGGTCCATAAGTCCAATTATTATACTCACCAGAGAGGTGAGGTTATTTAGGGACTGGCTATTAGCCTCATTTTGCATGCAGAGGCAGGAAGTGATAAATCTTAAAACAAGGTCACATGACTTTTAAAACTGATATCACTGAGGTCTCTCTCCATCTTTCCCTCTTGATCTCTCTGCATCCTTCCTTTTGATCCTCATCCTTCCTTTTTGCCCAATCTGTTTTTCTTTTGTGTCCCTATTTTTTTCCCTTCTTAATTTGTCCTATGCCTACAGCTATCTCTTTGTGCATCTAAATTTTTCTGCTGGTGATACTTGGGTTTCTAACACTTCCCCTTAGAAAATATTTCAAATAACTCTTCAGACTGCTCACTTCTCAAGGAACGTCAAATTACCTCCTCTTACGATTCCTCACATACTTCCTCCCATGCTTGACAGAACCATACCTAGAGGAATGGTATTATTGTCTCTGTGTCACTCCGGAACAAGCCTCTTGTGGAGGATCCTGTCTGTCTTTGGCCCTGTCCTGTCTGGCATTTTAAACAGAGATGTGTATGAAGACATGGATAGTAGAATTGCCAAATCTACAGGTGGATCAAAGTCAGGAAGGGCAGCTAAGACCGTAGATGATAGAATCAATTTCCAAAGTGATCTCAGTTGGCTGAAATGCTATATGAAACCAACAAACTGAAATTTAAATCAGGCAGATATAAAATCTGACATGTTAAATTTAAAGGGAATTTTTAGAAACTCAGGTCCTGACTTAGATTGGGTCATGTGGATTAGATTGAAAGGTTTTAATTGAATCTTAGCTTAATATAAGTCCAAAGCATGAAGCAGCTGTTGAAAAGGCTAACATATTATTAGACTGTGATTGAAAGTAGGTTCCAGATCAAAGAGAGGAATTGTCTTCCTCTACTGTGTGTTGTCTGGCCATATGTGAAACATGATTTTCTATGGGGAGGCAGAAAAGAGGTAGATGAAGAGGGAAGGACAGTGAGAGGTAATAAAACTAAGAGGGTCTATAAATAAATCATGTCAGATGAAAGTGTTGAAAAAAGAAAAACCCAAAAAACTTGGAAGGAAACAAGGAGGAGGAGACCTGCTAGATGAGTTCACCCATTCCAAGGTCAGTCTGTCCTACCTGTGTCCCCTGTCTCTGCCCAGTTTAGTTTATCCCTGTGAGTTCTAAAATGAGTCCAAATTTCTTCCATAACTGTCCCTAGCTATAAGTATACAGGTTTTCTCTATCACGATTAAGGTATGGAAAGTGTTGCCTTCGTGGATGTATGATCTACACTTAGAAGGACCCCATGCTTGGTTTAATGTCTCCCACTTGAAATTCACAACAATTTTGAACAAGGGCACCTGCGTTTTTATTTTTCACTGAGCCTCACAAATTATGTAGCCAGTGTTGGGTATAGAAGACATTCTTTTCTTCTTAGACCAGTTGGAGTTTTCCAAAAGGAAGTTTTGCTATGAAAATGATCTAGCAAACAAACAATGTCAGCTACACCAATAGCTAGAAAAGAATAAACTTTCAGATTACAGATTAATCCTAAAGTGAACTGGAACTCAGGCAAAAAATGCTATTAGCACAGTTAAGAGGGACTATAGCTTCTGGCTCCTTTCCACCTCATTTTTAGCTGCCCCAAATGTTAAATTAAGATATGCATATGACCTGAGGTAGATTTTGGTTGGCAACAAGAAATGAGCCCTAGGTCATTGGCTGTAGCTTTGTTATCACTTGCCAATCCCTTGTTTCTGACCTCCTCCTTCTGTCTCTTTCTACCCAATGGAAATCTGTGAGGTTCCTGGCTTCTTCAGTTTGGCTCCATTTACTTTCTGTTTACTAGCCCATTGAAAGGCCAGTTACACAAACTGGAGAACCTTGTCTTCTTCACCTATCAGTGGCATCATGTAAAGTTGCCAGATTTGGCAAATAAAAATACAAGATGTCCAGTTATATTAGAATTTTAGATAAACAATGGATCGTTTTTTAGTATATGTTCCAAGTATTGCATGACAGATACTTATGCTAAAAGTTTTATTTGTTATCTAGCTGAAATTCAAATTTGTTTGAATGTCCTGTATTTTATCTTGGAAGCCTAGCATCATGGGCACGCATAGATCCTGGGCTGCCCCAGACATTCAAGATATGCCTACCATCTAACCTCCTTGGAGTCCATTGGCATCTCTTCAGTTTTATTTTCTGGAACCAAAACTGTCTCCTGGATTTGTCTAATGTCAGATTCTGGCTCCTGCGATTTCCACCTCCTCTCTCTAGTTCCCATTTCATCAAGAGGGCAGGAATGACTAGCGGATCCTGAGTTTAACTGAACAATCACCTGTCTTTCCCAAGTCACATTACTAATTCTTTACGTTTATTCCGGTTCTTTTTCATAATTTCATTGCCAAGTACTCCCAGAGAAGTCATGCTTATTAGATTTTACAACAGAGATTGTGACTCATTTTCTCACCATTATTTCCCCATGCTACTATAGTGCATGGCACCCAGTGGAGTTCAATAAATATTTGTTGAATGAGTTAAAGAATAAATTCCCTACAGACTGTTTGCTAGATTAGATGGAACAGAGCGTTCTATTTTACTCCAGAGGGGAGGACTATGGCCAACAGTGTTAACATTTAGGAAAATCGTTTTTACTTCAACACGGCCCCAAATTCCCTACTATCAGAGGTCAAAGTGGTAGTGTTGAGAAGTCAAGAGCTGCTCAACTGTTCAGGAGGAAGCCGAATTCTCACCTGGTAAGGAGCTGCTGCCACAGACAGAATTTCTGGACTGCAGTGAGAATTAATTATTAGACTACTTCTAACTACTTCTAATTCAAGGATGCTAATGCACTCTCTCCACACACACTTTTTTTTTCAAGCTTGAAAGTTGCCTATGTTCCTGAATCCTCTTCTGAGACCTAGCAGGTATAACGGTTGCATGCACATATTAATGATGTGCCAACTACTTTTGGTTTCAGATCTTGTAGGGCATAAAGATAAGGAAGCAGTTCCTGTCAATGGCAAGTAAAAAGCCCTTAATTTTTCAGTTTATCTTTGATTTATGTGTTTCTGTGTCTATATGTGTCCAGGCTTTCCTTGGCCTTTTTCAAAAAGATCACAGTGTAATAATTGAAAATGTGTGGTAACTGACTACATGTCCATTGGGGAAATGTTATGTGTTACCCAAAATTACAGTCACTAATGGAATCCCAAACTAGTCCCTCAACATGAAAGAAAAAAGTAACTGTAGGTGTAGTAAGCATAACCATTCACCCCAATAACCCTGGAATCCTTATATATCTCCCAATTCTTTTAATGTTGTAATGTGTGAGGGAAAGGACAGGATATTTGGGATAGAGTTACTGTGCATATCTGAGCAGTGCCTCTGGTGCTGGTGGGCAGTGGGGTCAGGAGGAGGGAGAGAAAGAGTTAAAGGAGAGCGGGGGCAAGCTATGTGATGTCCCTGGGGCCAGGATAGGGAGTATGGGATGGCTCGGGATGTGTGTTTCAGATGTGAAGGCTGGGTAGAGGCTCTGTGTGTGTGTGTGTGTGTGTGTGTGTGTGTGTGTGTGTGCATGCAAAAATAAGGATGATAGGTGGAAGCCAAGTATGTGATATGGATAGGATGGTAGAGCAAAGGTTGTAGATGTATATGTGGTTAAGGTCTGTATGAGGGTGGAGGTGAGTATGGTGTGGGCCCCTAATTGTATAACATAAAAGAGGAAAAAGTCAGTGTGAATGGACTGATTGTGAGCATGTTTGTGTGTGTACGGGAAAATGGTTGGTGGTAGCCAAATGTATGGTGTGGGGTAAAGTGGTAGGGACAAAGTATGTGGATGTACGTGACAGGATATTTAGAGGTGTGGGATTGGATGTAGTGTGTGTGTGTGTGTGTGTGTGTGTGTGTGTGTGTGTGAGAGAGAGAGAGAGAGAGAAAGAGAGAGAGGGAGAGAGAAAGAGGAAGCTACCTTTGGGACACTTATGCTTACTTATGCGTAGGATATGTTTTTGTAAGTTATTTGTGTATGGACAGGTTATATGTTTATGTTTGGACAAGTGTAAGGGAAGGGTGCGTGTGTGTGTGTGTATCAGGACAGAGTATATGTACTGGATGGCACTCTACTGTGTTGGCATATAGACCAGTGTACACATGTTTATGACACATGTGTATGTATGGTTAGTAGGTGTGTGCTGTAGGTCCTATGTAACAGTAAGACCCTACAAGAAGGAACGCCAAGTCACCATTATGCAGTTTTTCTGTCTGACCTGCTTATCCTGTTTCCATTGTCGCCAGGTACCAGGAAGATACACTGAGTTCTGGCTCAGAGCAGGTTGAATGTGAATGAAAGAAGACCTTCAGTCCCCGCCCTTTGGGTTAGTCATGCCTGAGACACAAGTGGGCAGTGAGATTCCAACACAGTGCTTCCTCAGTTATGCCCTGGGCATGGCCTTCAACGTGCTCTCTTGGAACTCAGGAGAAAAGGGTTTACCCAAGAATGTTCACCTTGAGGGTTTTTCTTTTAATATTTATTTATTTATTTGGTTGCATCGGGTCGTAGTAGCAGCATGCGGGATCTTTCATTGCGGTGCGCAGGCTCTTATTTGCAGCACACGGGCTTCTCTCTAGTTGTGGCTTGTGGGCTCAGTAGTTGCGGCACGCGGGTTTAGTTGCCCCATGGCCTGTGGGATCTTAGTTCCCTGACCAGGGATCAGACCCGCATCCCCTGCATTGGAAGGCGGATTCTTAACCACTGGACCACCAAGGAAGTTCCCCACACTGAGGTTTTGTGTGTTCACCCTCTTAGCATCCCTGAGTCTAAGCCACATCTCTGAGGCTACATACCAGCCTCTTTGTTTATATACAGTATTAATATTTTATTCACCTCTGTCCTGGAAATTTGTAGACCCGAAGAATGTTTAGATCAGAGGTATGCTAGCAAGTGGTTCTCATTTAGGATAATGGGGGAGGGGGTGATAACTAACAGAATCTTAGACCTTGATTGAGAGTGGAGATGAGAGAGTGGTTCAGTGCTCCTTAGATAACTTGGATGTTACTGTTTTTTCCTCTAATTGAGAAATACTTCTCTGGTGTAGTCCTCTCATTTTAGAGAAGAGCAATCTAAGACCCAGAAAGGGTTAGAATCCTGCTCAGTGTGAAATGGCATTATGATCGTATTTTTTGCCAGCTTGAGGTTCTCTGAACCACCCATTTAAGACTTTAACCTTTTGTAGGTGGGTCTATCTTTATTTAGCTCCATCTGTACAAGCATGAACATAGCATCTGAACTAAATAAGCATTCTTTATGAAATTAATTAGAAAAAGATGAAGATCTGCTACAACATAATGTGGGACTTGGGGAAATAATAAACATGCTACATGAGTTTCAGTGAAAACTGGAAGATGAACAATCATGACCTTTATAAGAATTGTGAAATACACATTCATAATGGATAATGGACTAAAAATATCAGGTGGTGTAGAAAGCATTTTTCTGCATCAACCTTTGTCCTAAGAAGACAAACATTGGTCTTCCCAAATTATGAAGCTGTGTGCTTAGGAAACCTATTTCTTAGAAGAAATAGGAACTATCCCACCCTTTTTGCCTTCCCAAAACAGACCTTACAGAAAATAATTTTCTGAACCCCTTGAATTTATCTGTTATTTCCTCTCTGCCTTCTTTGATCTCATGTTTATTCTGCTTACTGATCAAAAAGAAGAACAACGGGAAAGAACTCATAATCTAGAATCAAATAGATCTCTCTGAAAATCTTGGCTCCATCTTTAACCGTGTGACCCTGGGCGAGTTTCTCAAACTCTCTGAGTCTCAGCTTCCCCATCTGTAAAATAGTACGGTAATGACTACTGTGTATAGTTATAAAAATTAAGTAGTATGCATATACTAAACGCATGGTCCAGAGCAAGCAGTCCGTGAACATGACTCCCATTTCCTTCCTCAACAGATGCTTTTACCTTTGCCTGCTACGCTGACGAGTACCTCTGTCCAGTAGAGTCACTAAAGATAAGAGATGCCCCAAATTTCATCTATCAGTGGAGCCTAGCAGGGCCAAGACTAGGGTCAGATGAATGAAGTGCTTTCCTTGGTCACCTTGGGCAGAATTTAAGGAGGGGGTCAAAAACCTCAGTAATCAAGATAAATAATATTCGAAGTAATATTTTAAAAATTAAAATGAATGCTTTGGGTGGTGAACATGTTCTAAAATTAGATAGTGATGTTGGTTACACAAATGTAAATATACTGAAAAACCACTGAATTGTACACTCTAAAAGGATGAATTTTATGGTATGTGAATTATTTTTTAATAAAGTTGTTATTTTAAAAATTAATATGAAAAAAGTCATGATGAACAAAATATCAACATTTTAATGAAAGTAAGGATCAGACTAGAACCCACCCGAACCCAAGGGCACCAGATTGCAGATTTCAGGACCACAAATCCAGCTTGAGAAAGAAGTGAGAGGGAAAGAAAGGGGGTCGCATGCAGCAGGGGGAGCACCATCCTTTCTGATGCTTTTTTGTAGTTTTACTTTTTTCTTTCTCAAGTCACAAGCACTGACTTCCCCTGAGTGCCTTTCTTAACAGCCCTACCGCATCTGTTCCTTCCCTTTCCTCCCTCTTGTCCGTAGTTCACAGTAGAGCAAGCACAGAGGGTTCTGAAGAAGCAGTCTGGTAGCTGAGCTGGCATGGATGAGGAAAGCAAGTCTATTCTGTTTGTTCCAGGCCCACCTCTAATCCTGGGGAAAGTTTGTAATAAGGTGGGGAAAATATTCAACTAACAACTGGCACCCAAATTTCTAAGAGAGGAAACTTAAGGAGGGAAAAATGCCTCAAAACTGCTTGGAGTAGAAGATGGGACGCAAAAAGCATGTGTGTCAGTTGAAGGCCAGGCTAACAGGACCAGCCTTGCTACCTCAGTCAAAGAGAGGAATTTGTTTATCTGGAGAAGATGGAGTGGCACTAGGACATGAGAGAACAGTTGATTGTAATGGGAGAGGAAAAAGAGGGAATGTGGGGGAAGATATGAGACTGGGTTCTGCGTGGGCAGAATGGCCAGGAGAGGAGGAGTACCCTGAATCAGGAAATGGGGAGGGCCACCAAAAAGACTTTTTAAAACAAGAATATCTAAATTGGCTTCTAAAAGTTGGGTTTTTTTTTTTCCCAATTATTTATTTATTTATGGCTGTTTTGGGTCTTTGTTTCTGTGCGTGGGCTTTCTCTAGTTGCGGCGAGCAGGGGCCACTCTTCATCGCAGTGCACGGGCCTCTCACTGTCGCGGCCTCTCTTGTTGCAGAGCACAAGCTCCAGACGCGCAGGCTCAGTGGTTGTGGCTCACGGGCCTAGTTGCTCCGCGGCATGTGGGATCTTCCCAGACCAGGGCTTGAACCCGTGTCCCCTGCATTGGCAGGCAGATTCTCAACCACTGTGCCACCAGGGAAGCCCTAAAAGTTGTTTAATGTGTGCTATGTGATGTAATCTCTCCCCCATAACCCCAACTCTTAAATAAAATCTACAGGTATGAGTGGGGGTTTGTATGCAAACCAATGGAAGGACTGATTTTCGTGAATAGTTTGACCTGCTCAGAGTAGAAAATGGAACAAAGGAGGCAGAAGCCCAGGATGGAGAAGAGACTATAAGATGTAAGCTCCTAGACTATGCAAAAACCTTACAAAGGGCTCTGAACCCTTGCTGGTCATGGAATTAGGAGAGTTGGGTCAGTTTAATCTAGCTCTCAAGGGTCAGGGAGACCACATCTGAGATCCAGGTTAAGATTAGATTTGTTGAGCAGGGTTAAATCCTCTTTGGAGGGTCCTTGTGGGCCCAGTGGAGGAGTACTTGCCAGTACATTCCATTTATAACTAAAAGGGCCACTGGAGGAAGAAAGAATAGACCAGAGTGACACCAACCATTGCTTCAACAGACTCAGTGAAAATACTTGGGCCCAGTTCTCTAAGGCCCATAATTAAATTTATTCCTTGACACATTTCAAGGGGTTAGTTACACTCAAGATATTAGAATCTATATCAGCCTCAAGATCTCAGCTAGATAGTCAGATTTCTTATTTTGCTAATAGATGTTCCAGTTTAAGAGCAGATGTTTGCAATATTACCTTGTATATATTATTCTCATCTTCCTTCCTGATAATCTTTCCTCATTAAAGGAGGTTTCCTATTGAAAATGATAGTTTAATATGAACCATGACAGACCCTGTGGTTTCCTAGCACTCAATAACCATGAAGGTAATTGTCTACTGTTTTTTCTATACTAGTTTCTTGTCAATAAATCATTTTCCGTTCCCAGAACTTTCTGACTACAGCTCTATTTGGTTTTATGGTAGGCAAGCCTCAAAAAGACTCACTCTGGCCCAAATTAGAGTTGGGTCTCCAGGCCCAACTATTTTTGTAATGCTCCTCAGATTATTCTAATGTTCTGCCTTAGTTGTAAATTGCAGGAACTGAATCTGTGGAGGCATGTGTATTTTATTTTTTTAAACATTTTTATTGGAGTATAATTGCTTTACAATGTTGTGTTAGTTGCTGCTATATAACAAAGTGAATCAGCTATATGTATACATATATCCCCATATCCCCTCCCTCTTGCATCTCCTTCCCAACCTCCCTATCCCAACCCTCTAGGTGGTCACAAAGCACCAAGTTGATCTCCCTGTGCGATGCAACTGCTTCCCACTAGCTATCTATTTTACATTTGGTAGTGTATATATGTCCATGCTACTCTCTCACTTCGTCCCAGCTTACCCTTCCCCCTCCCCGTGTCCTCAAGTCCATTCTCTATGTCTGCATCTTTATTCCTGTCCTGCCCCTAGGTTCATCAGAACCATTTTTTTTTTTAGATTCCATATATGTGTGTTAGCATACGGTATTTGTTTTTCTCCTTCTGACTTACTTCACTCATATGACAGACTCTAGGTCTATCCACCTCGCTACAAATAACTCAGTTTTGTTTCTTTTTATGGCTGAGTAATATTCCATTGTATATATGTGTCACATCCTCTTTATCCATTCATCGGTTGATGGACACTTAGGTTGCTTCCAAGTCCTGGCTATTGTAAATAGAGCTGTAATGAACATTGTGGCACATGACTCTTTTTGAATTATGGTTTTCTCAGGGTATATGCCCAGTAGTGGGATTGCTGGGTCATATGGTAGTTCTGTTTTTAGTTTTTTAAGGAACCTCCATACGGTTCCCATAGTGGCTGTATCAATTTACATTCCCACCAACAGTGCAAGAGGGTTCCCTTTTCTCCACACCCTCGTCAGCATTCACTGTTTGTAGATTTTTTGATGATGGCCTTTCTGACCCGTGTGAGGTGATACCTCATTGTAGTTTTAATTTGTATTTCTCTAATGATTAGTGATGTTGAGCATCCTTCATGTGTTTGTTGGCAATCTGTATATCTTCTTTGGAGAAATGTCTGTTTAGATCTTCTGCCCATTTTTGGATTGGGTTGTTTTTTTGATATTGATCTGCATGAGCTGCTTGTATATTTTGGAGATTTATCCTTTATCAGTTGCTTTGTTTGCAAATATTTTCTCCCATTCTGAGGGTTGTCTTTTCGTCTTGTTTATGGTTTCCTGTGCTGGAGGCATGTGTATTTTGAAAAATCCTCATCCTTTCCTACCAGTTGAGACATTCAGTAAGATGAGATTTAAGATTATCTAATTCTATGAATCAAATAATTAATTATTTAACACTTACAGTGTTTTTTTTCCCTCAATATCACTTGTCTAAAGCACAAGCTAAGGAATGAGAATTTAGAAATTAATATGTTAACTCGAAAGTATCCTGGTAATTTAGTTCCTAATAATAATTTGAATTAGGGGCTTCCCTGGTGGTGCAGTGGTTAAGAATCTGCCTGCCAATGCAGGGGACACGGGTTCGATCCCTGGTCCAGGAATTTCCCACATGCTGTGGAGCAACTAAGCCTGTGCACCACAACTACTGAGTCTGCACTCTAGAGCCCATGAGCCACATCTACTGGGCCCACGTGCCACAACTACTGAAGCCCCCATGCCAGAGCCCGTGCTCCACAACAAGAGAAGCCACCGCAATGAGAAGCCCACGCACCGAAACGAAGAGTAGCCTCCGCCTACTGCAACTAGAGAAACCCGGCACACAGCAAAGAGGACCCAACGCAGCCATAAATAAATAAATAAATAAATGTATTAAAAAAAAAAAAAAGACAAAAAGAAAATGCGGGAAAATGAAAAAGTAAAGGCAGGTTATGCCAAAGGAAATAAATATGCCTACAATCCTTAGACATGTGATGAGGAGCACAGATCTTGCACCTTTGAGAGTGAGTTTATGTAGTTGATTGTGTGGAATGAGGATTGAGGGGAGGGACAAGGGCTCTGGGGCCAAACAGACACAGGTTCAAATCCCATCTCTACTACTTATTTTTATTGTGACTGAGGGCAAGCTAATTAAACAAATATAGCCTCAGTTTCTTTATTTGAAAGTGTAGTAAATAGTACACACTGTCCCAGATGTGATGTTTAAATAAGTCCCTGTATGTGGAAGAAGTTAACTCATTATGGGTATATAATATATATATAAGGGCTTCCCTGGTGGCGCAGTGGTTGAGAGTCCACCTGCCGATGCAGGGGACACGGGTTCTTGCCCCGGTCCGGGAAGATCCCACATGCCGTGGAGTGGCTGGGCCCATGAACCATGGCCACTGAGCTTGCGCGTCCGGAGCCTGTGCTCCGCAACGGGAGAGGCCACAACAGTGAGAGGCCCATGTACTGCAAAAAAAAAATAAAAATAAAAGTATATATATATATATATATATATATGGGTTTCCCTTTCCTCTTATTATGGACAAAGTATGTCTCCTATTAAATTCATATAAAAAGTCCTAAAGTGTAAAATGGCCTATTCAGACCATTTAACTAAATACTACTGTACCTTCTGTAAATTGGTTTTCAAAGTCCTATTCTGCAGCCTTTCCTGACTGTGTGAAGTAATCCTCTTCTCCCTGTAATGCATGATATTAAAAAAAGTAACCCTTAAGCCCTATAAGAAGTGTCTTTATTTTTATCCATTCCATCTCTGATCTTCCATCTTTCTCATACTATGCTGCTGTTAAAGATTGTTGAACAGGACTCAGAGATTGAGTAGTTGGCCTTATTACTATAGTTTAAAATCATCAATTTGAGAAATATATTAGTTAGGATTAGTTTGACAGCGTTTACCCAAAAGCCCTAAAAACAGTGATGGCTCAAAAATACAAAGATGTATTTCTCATATAAAAGATGTCTTGGAGGTAGGCGTTCCTGGGTTGGCTCAGCAGCCCTCTGATAACATAAGAGCTTCAAGCTGCTATATTTCTGTCCAACATCTTAGCACATGGCTTCCATCCTCAAGGTACCTTATGATTTAGGATGGAATCTTGTCCTAGTTGTAGATCAGAAGGAAAAAGGGCATGAAGACAATAAAGGGCCACTTCCAGATGGGATAGTGTTCTTTATGTGGCCTTCATGTTCCACAAAACATTTCAGTTTACATTCCATTGACCAAAAGTAGCTGCAAGAGAAGTTGCAGACATAATTCCAGGTGGTAATATGCCCACACAAAAATCTGGATTCTGTTACTAAGGAGGGAGGGAAGAGTTCGTGTTGAGATAGGCAACTAGTACTCTCTTCTCAGGGATTTCATTCATCCAACAAATATATGACTCTGTTTATTAGTTACCATACCCTATTCCAAATATTGAGGATTCATCAGGAAAAAAAAAGAACAAATTCCTATCTTCACAGAATTTGCATTCTAGTGGAATGATAATTGATAGCATTTATTAAATGATTACTATATGCTAGGCATGGTCGTAAACATCTTACTTGTACTAACTTATTTGATGTTTGCAACAATCCTTTAGGGTAGGTACCATCATTATCCATATTATGTAGATAAAGGAAGTAGAGGCACAGAGAAGTTAATAACTTACCCAAATTGATATGTCATAACTGGTAAATCCACGATTTGAACTCAGTCTAAATTCCAAATGCATACTTTTAACCTCTATTCTGTATTACTTCTCCTCAATGTTTTCATGTGTTAAATTTATGTTCTCTTCTAGGCATAAATATTTATATATATGTTTTGGCGGCACAAATATTTGGTCCCAATACTCCATCTTTCCTTTAGTGGTGGTTAGGCATTGGACGTGGGATGCCTGGCTATACAGTCTATCAGGAGTGAGTGGGAGAAAGTTGAAATATACAGGACCTAAGAGATTATTGGGTTGCTTACCAAATTACAGGGCTGCTCAGGGAAGTAGGAAGTGTCCTCCTCTTTTTTGAGAGCTGTCTCTTGAATTGGGATCAGTGTTAGCATCACTAGTTGCTCAATCCAGAAAACTGGACATCATTTCTGACTCTTCCCACTCCTTCAGTCCCACATATAATCAATTAGTCCTTTTGATTGAACCTCCTAAATATTTCTAGAATTTGTCAGCTTACCTCCATCTCTCTTGTCTCATCTCCAAATTCATGGCATTATCACCTTTGTCTGTGTGATTCAGTAGTCACATATATGGTGTTTCTGCCTCCAATCAAGCCCTCTTTGGTCCACTCTCTAGGGGACTTTATACCCACAGCTGATCACATCAGCCCTTCTTAAAACTCTTCAATGGCTCCTTCTTTTCCTCAGAGTAATGTTGAAACTCTTAACCTGATTTACAAAGTCTTTCACACCCAAAGCAGGCTGGAAGACTATTGCAGGTTGGGTTCCCCAGAAAGCTGACTCAGATGGAGATTAGCATGCAGGAGGTTTATTAGGGGGTCCTCTTGGTGCCACATCTATGAAGGGGAAAGGAAGGAAGCAAGGTTGAACAGAAAAAGAAGTTAAACTGTGAAGTAGTCTCAGGGAAGCCTCAGCTGCCAATATGTTCCCATCTGATATTGGGATGACCCATCAGAATTGTCCTAAGTTGGAGTGAGATGGCTGGGTCTTTATATCCCCAAATTGATCAGCATTGGATAAGAGTTGCCCTGGGAAGGGGACTTGACCTTGGATGAGGCCATCTATACATCCTACATCCTCTTACACTAACTCCGAGCCCTTTTTGGAACATTGACCCAAAATCAGCACTTCCATGTGCCACACCCTTGAGTACTCAGGACCTCTGACCTAATCTTCCCAGTTTACACTGGAGAGAGTAGGATTAAGGTGAGGCTGGCTGACCTCAGACCCATCTTCCCATTTCTCTAAGGCCCACATAGTACTCTTGGCTTTTTCATGAGTCTTGCATCTGCTGGATTCTGGAGTCTTTTAAACCCTGTCAGAGGTTTCTTTCCCTGGACCTCCTCTTATCCCACCACCAGCAGGCATTGTTTTAGAAACCCTCACAAGGACTTAGGCAGTACCTAGGGTTTAGTCACACCCTCTCCCTTCTCATCTAGTCAGTCAAACTTTAATCTCTTTAGGTGGAAAAATAGCTCTCACGTTAACCTCATTGATCCCAAATTGACTAAAAAGTTTTTAGGAATTCTATGCTCTGAGTCCTCCAGTTTTCCCCTTATTTTTTAAAGTCAAATTTTTATTCCTTTCTCTCTAAAGCAAGCAGGGTCATGAAGTTGAAAACCGTGACTTTCAAGATTATTGAAATCTCTGCTAGATTTTATAGAAGATTACTCAAGAGCTCAAAATCCAAATAATTCAACCCGTGTGTGGGTATGTGTGTGTGTGTGTGTGTGTGTGTGTGTGTGTGTGTGTGTGTGTGTAGAAAAATCTCTTCCTGCTACTTGCATAGTGAGGGAAAATGATCTGGGCAAAAGAAAGAGAAAAAACCCATATTGTTTAAAATCAGTTGTACCCTGCTATCCACATAAGCCTGCTCTGTCTCACTCTACCTCTCCCTCCCTCTTGCTCCCTGGGATCATCTCCCAAATAAATTACCTGCATTCCTTAATGTTCAGGACTTCTGACAATAAATTGTTTCAGTTTTTGTTTTTCTGAAAATAATCTTCAGTTTGCCTTTTTTTATTTTTGAAAGATATTTTCATGAGGCATGAAATTCTGGGCTGAAATTCTAAGTATGCTGTAATTCTTTTTTCATTAAAAATTGTTATAATGCTTATCTTTGACTCTCTGCATGTAATTTTTTCCTTCTGACTGCCTTCAAGATTTCCTCTTTAACTTCTTATTCTCAGAAGTTTGACTCTGAGGTGTCTGGGAAGATTTGTTTGTTTTGTTTTAATCCTGCTTGTGGTTTTCTGGGCTTCTTGGATCTATGTCTTGTTGTCTTTCATTAATTTTGAAAAATTCTTGGCCATTAACTCAACAAGTATTTCTTCTGCTTTGCTCTCTTCTTCTGTCACTCCAGTTATACATTTATCAGGCTGTTTGATACCGCAACTCTGGATGCTCTTTTCTCTTTATTTTTTTTTCTCAAGATGTTTCAGTTTGGACAATTCTACTGACCTAATTCACTGATTCTTTCCTTAGCTATATCCAATCTGCCACCAAGACAATTGAAGGAATTCTTCATTCCTTTCATGTTTTTTCCTTAGCATATCCAGTTGACTGGTTTTTATAGTTTCTATCTCCCTAATGAAATTTACCATCTGTTTATGCATGTTGTTCACCTTTTTTTTTTTTTTACTAGATCCTTTAAATATTAATCATAGATGTTTTAAACTCCCTATCTGATAGTTTCAACATCTGGGTTATCTCTGTTTGTTTCTGTTAATTAGCTTTATCTCTGGGCAATAGGTTGTTTATTGCTTGATCTTTGTATAACTCATCATTTTTTAAAATTATTGAATGCTAGATAATGTGTATAGCAAGGCAGAAGAGACTGAGTTAATAGTATTTATGCCCAGAAATGAGTATACCTCTTCTTTTGTCAGACTAATATTGTAAGAGTTTAGTCAACCTAGTCACGAATTGAGCTGTTTGGGTTTTGTTGTTTCATTACCTTCACTGCTCCACAGTCTTCTTATTCCTCCAGCAGTTGGTTGCTGTTACCTTATGCTTATAGTAGAGCCTGGCGTCCTAGAAAATGTATCTGTTTTCTTGCTTCACTCTCAGCTTTCAGCAATTCCTGTATACTTGTGCCACAGATGGCGTCTCTCGCCACACTCTTGCCCCCTGCTACCAGTAGTAGATGGATATTACTTGTTACTTGGTGCTAGACTGGTTTTGCTTCTATTCCTATCCCACAGGCCACAGAATTTTGCCTGGCTCTGGGAGTGAAATTTTGCTGTCCCTGCCCAGTGGCTTAAGGCTTTTGTTTCCTTTGAGGAAGGGTCTGGGAAATTGGGTGGGATTTTGTGCCTGACCCCCAGTAGCAGCTGATCACTTTCTTCATGCCTGTACCTCCTGTGGGGAGCCTCTCACAACTTTCCTATCCTGCCCCCAGTCTTTCTTGTGAGTACCCAGTGGAGGCCAAGTAATAGAGTTTGCTAGTGAGTGCAAACTTTTCTTGTGTCTGGGGATTCTAGTCATTTCAAAATGATACTAGATCACACTTGGCCCTCAAGAATTTGTTAACATTTTAGACAGTTTCTTCTTACCTGTTTTTATTTTGGTAACCTTCTTCTCCCATGATCTTCCACAGGTGAGAGAGTTTGTGGGTTCCATCTCTCTTTGGAGTAGCTTGTCACTCTTTGGAATTCACATTGCCTTATGACTTGAGCTCTGTGATAGACTCAAAAAAATTAAGATTTTGTCTATTATCTGGCTTTTCTGTGCAGCTAGAATGGGAGTAATGGTCTTTTGAGGCTTTCTACCTCCTAAGTGGGAACAGAACTCTCTTCTTATAGCTTCTTCACCAGAAAGATGCTTCAGTTAAGAAAAAAACACCAGGAAGAACCTGATTAGCCTAGTCATTATTGGCCTTGGTCATGTGCTCTTCCCTCTACCAATCACTGTCCATAGGGGATGGGACTCTGATTTGCCTCACCTGGGCCAGAGGCAGGAGATTCAGGGTCTCTTGCCAGAAGAGGTAGAAGGAATGCCTAACAAGCAAAAACAGTAGTCTGAAATGTGATAAACACAGATCATTTCTAAAAGTATTTTTAATGAGAAAAGTAATATAGGCATGTGGCAAAAAATTCAAACAGTACAATGAGATGTCATTCCCTCTCCCAAATCTTACTGCAGTCACCCTCCTCAGAGGCAACTATTGTTAGCAATTTCTTGAATTTTCAACCAGAAAGTTTCTCTGCATATACTAACACATACACACATAAACACATACCTCCACTCAAAATAGATGCTTTCTTAACCAAATAGCCACTTAACTGACTCATAAGATTAACCAACACTCTTCACTCTTCTTGTAAAACACACAGTGAATACCTATGGCATCCACATGATGGCTTCTACCAGGTGAGTTTCATGCTTACCAAAGTCAGTTGTATTTATTTTAAGCCTTTTTATGCCAATTGTGGGTATTAATATATTTAAGTAATTAAACTAAATGTTATATAAACTAATTAAAAACTGAGTGCAAAAGAGGCCATCACTTATGTGAATGCTTTGGAAAGACTTGATAAAGTTGACTTCTTTTAAAAAAAAAAGCTATCAAATTAGCTGTGGGAGAAACAACTAAAAATCATTGGGGGAAAACAAATATCAAGAAGGATTTTGTGATGAGATTGCTTCAAAATTGTTTAAGTCTTCACTTCATTTACTGCGGCATAAAGTTTAAAAAATTACAGTCTTGCTTTAAATGAAAAGCATGGAAAATGCACTTTGTATGTAGTTTATTTAAGAAAAGCAACATGAAATGCTAATAAATAAACTCACACCCAGAGAAAAGATTTTGTTAAAATTAAATTGTTAAAATATGTTCAAAAATATATAATTTTTTATTATTTCCTATTTTATTACTTTTTTGATTAAACCACCACTGATAGTCTTGACTTCATTGGATAAAAGTGTTTCTACTGTATGTATATGTATGTTTGAAAAAGGAACTAAAGAGTAACAGTGTGTGTGTATGTGTGTGCTTACATATGTGTGCACATGCACACTACCTTAGTGGGCAGTAGCCAGAAAATGCATCCTTAGTAAAATGGCATTTGACCAGAAATCTGAAGGAAGTCAGTCAATCACGCAGATAACTGAGAGTACAACATTTCAGGCAAACAGAACAGCAAGGACAAAGGTCCAGTATATGCCCTTGATTGATGGGTGACTGGTTAAAATAAAGTATGAGTTACTCGTATACTAGAACACTATGTAGTAGATTAAAAATTGAAGTAAATGAGACAAAAATATCTCCATTGTTAAATAATAAATGCAAGATATATTTTTGTATTCAAATGGGATCATTAGAACTTCATGTTCTATGTAACTGTACAAAATGCGTAAATAAAGACTATTAGAAATACAAAATGAAATGGAAAGAAACAAAAAGTGTATCAGGAATTTTCACACAACACTACCAGTTGGTAACATTAAGTAAACAGAAAATAAATAAGGTTAGAAGATTTCGATAAAATAAATACGATTGAACTACAAAGTATGTGATTTGTACCTTCACATGTAGTTTTAACAAATAATTTTAAATTTCTCTGATCCTTTTTCAGAGTTATACCTTTTATATCTATTTTTCATCTTGCAACATTGACTAGAACTTTCAGATCTATATTAAAACTTAGACTAAAAGTTATTTATGCCCTGAATGATCTGACCACTGTCTAGCACTCTGATTTTGTGTTGAACCAATCTTCCCTTTTGCCACAGAGCAGAGAAGTATTATTTATGATAAATGAAAGGGATAAAATGTTATTAACCTTAGCAATATCAGTGTATCTGGCTGAAGTTGGGAAGTCGAGGGGTAGGGGTAATGGAGCAAATATAGAAAGTGGAATGAGATTTGGGAGTAAGAATTTATAAGAGACATTCACTTTTAATTTTCTATGCTTCTATCCTATTATGAAGAATTAAATCACATCTTTGTTTACTTTGATAATACTTTTTTAAAGTAAAAACAATACCAAAACCTTGAGAGAAACCCTACTTGGTCATGGTGGCATTAAATTCTATTAATTTGCAGTTTTATTTGTTATTCTAGTGTTTTATTTAGAATTTTCACACCTATTTTCATTAATAAATTTGTTCCGGCCAGTATTCTTTCTGTATGTGCTAATTCTGGTTTTGGTGTGAAGATTGTGTTAGGTTTACATAATAAAATGGGAAGTTTGCTAATTTTTCAATGCTCATTTATTAATTCATTCTTTTGTTTTTTAAGGTTAACTGATTACTTTTATTTATTGTTTGTTTTTATTAACTTTTTATTTTATATTGGAGTATAGCCTATTAACAATGTTGTGATAGGTTCAGGTGCACAGCAAAGCAACTCAGCCATGCATATCCATTAATTCATTCTTCTAGTCAATAAATATTTATGGCATGTGGAGCTTAATTTTAGGTGTTGAGGCTGTAGCAGTAGACAGACAAGGTTCCTGCATTCACGAAATAGTGCTTTCATTCTAAAGTGGGGGAGGCCAAAAGTATAGAGGTAAAGTGATAAGTTTAAAAAATCAGATATAATAAATACTTGACAGAAAATTAAAACCAAGTGACTTTAGACTTGATGGTCTAAGCAGACCTCACTGAAGAGGTAATATTTAAGCTGAGACCTAAACAATAAAAAAGAAACAAAAAGAGAAACATGTAACTTTATGAGTCATGCTGCTGCTATAATGATAAAAATAATTTCACGGGTTTAAAGGTCATATATTCTATGTATGATCACATGATGTAATTCTTTCTCATGAGTATACAAATATTCCTTCTTTGGTTGGGGGGTATAGTAAGTTTTGGTTTTTGTTAATTTAGTCAATGTCTAAGCAAGCAATATACTCTACATGTCTTCTTTTTTTTTTATTGTAAGTGAAAACCAGGTGGCATACGCATATACGTAACCAGGTTTAATATGTGTAGCCTGGATGGTCACTGTGTCATTCAGTTCCCCTTTCAGAGGAGCACATCCTTTTACCCTGCAGGATGTTCTCTCTTTCATTTCTCCTCTCCAGAGCATAGCCTGCCACAGAACATACTAGGTAGACTTGTTCCAGTGAGAAGCAACTTAATTTCAAATCATCACTTATAATTTTGGAACAGGCTTTGTTATTCACACACTGTCAGAATGAAACAAGTTTGCTGGGGACTTCAGAAACAAAGGAGCTAGTAACAGAGAATCAGTGATATGCTAGAGATAAATACTGGTTCCCCTTTACTGCACTCCTTGGAAATACACTGTGTGGGACCCAAAGGTTGTAATTATTATTATAACACCGAAAACTACTTGAATGATAAAAAATATCAGCAGCTCTAGGGACTTGGTAATAAGCTCCAATTGAAGCAGCACATTTCTTTAGACCTTTCCATTTCAGGGCTCAAAAGTGATCACAAAGCTGACATTGAACCAGCATAAAGATATTTTAGTACAACTGAGTTGGAGCTCCTTTTAAAAATCACAATTAGTTTTTACTGTCTATGGAGGATTAATATTAATGACATTAATACTGGACCACCTTGAGCATAACTATATCTGGTAGCCCTTTAAAAAGTTTATATGCTTCAGAATGACCTTCAGACACTCTCAAGATGACTTTCTTTTAACTTCTGCTTATAAGGAACTGAGATTTGTTTATCTTTGAAATAGTATTTTGGCTGGTAAAATTTCATATGTACATCCACAAAAGGAAAAGATCCAAATCAATTATTTCAAAATATAAATAAGCAGGGACTTCCCTGGTGGTCCAGTGGTTAGAATCTGCCTTCCAATGCAGGGGACGTAGGTTTGATCCCTGGTTGGGGAACTAATATCCCACATGCTGCAGGGCAACTAGGCCTGCACGCCGCAACTACTGAGCCTGTGTACTCTAGAGCCCAAGCACCACAACTACAGAGCCCACGTGCTGCAACTACTGAGCCCATGCACCACAACTAGAGAGAAGCCCACACGCTGCAACTAGAGAAGTCCACACACCACAACAAAAAGATCCCGCATGCTGCAATGGAGATCTTGTGTGAGCAACTAAGACCTGACGCAGCCAAATAAATAAAATAAATATTTTAACATATATATATATATATATATATATATACACATACATATTTAAACATTTTTAACATCTTGATTGGAGCATAATTGCTTTACAATGGTGTGTTAGTTTCTGCTGTATAACAAAATGAATCAGCTATACATATACATATATCACCATATCTCCTCCCTCTGTGTCTCCCTCCCACTCTCCTATCCCACCCCCTTGGTGGTCACAAAACACCGAGCTGATCTCCCTGAGCTATGCGGCTGCTTCCCACTAGCTATCTATTTTACATTTGGTAGTGTATATATGTCAATGCTACTCTCTCACTTCGTCCCAGCTTACCCTTCCCACTCCCTGTGTCCTCAAGTCCATTCTCTACGTCTGCGTCTTTATTCTTTTTTTTTTTACATTCCATATATATGTGATAGCCTACAGTATTTATTTTTCTCTTTCTGACTTACTTCACTCTGTATGACAGTCTCTAGGTCCATCCACCTCACTACAAATAACTCAGTTTCGTTTCTTTTTATGGCTGAGTAATATTCCATTGTATATATGTGCCACATCTTCTTTATCCATTCATCAGTCGATGGACACTTAGGTTGCTTCAATGTCCTGGCTATTGTAAATAGAGCTGCAATGAACATTGTGGTACATGACTCTTTTTGCATTATCGTTTTCTCAGGGTATATGCCCAGTAGTGGGATTGCTGGGTCATATGGTAGTTCTATTTTTGGTTTTTTAAGGAACATCCATACTGTTCTCCATAGTGTCTGTATCAATTTACATTCCCACCAACAGTGCAAGAGGGTTCCCTTTTCTCCACACCCTCTTCAGCATTTATTGTTTGTAGATTTTTTGATGATGGCCATTCTGACCTGTGTGAGGTGATACCTCATTGTAGTTTTGATGTGCATTTCTCTAATGATTAGCAATGTTGAGCATCCTTTCATGTGTTTGTTGGCAATCTGTATATCTTCTTTGGAGAAATGTCTATTTAGGTCTTCTCCCCGTTTTTGGATTGGGTTGTTTTTTTGCTATTGCGCCGCATAAGCTGCTTGTAAATTTTGGAGGTTAATCCTTTGTCAGTTGCTTTGTTTGCAAATATTTTCTCCCATTCTGTGGGGTTTTTTTTCATCTTGTTTATGGTTTCCTTTGCTGTGCAAAACTTATAAGTTTCACTAGGTCCCATTTGTTTATTTTTGTTTTTGTTTCCATTTTTCTAGGATGTGGGTCAAAAAGGATCTTGCTGTGATTTATGTCATAGAGCGTTCTGCCTATGTTTTCCTCTGAGAGTTTTATAGTGTCTGGCCTTACATTTAGGTCTTTAATCCATTTTGAGCTTATTTTTATGTATGGTGTTAGGGAGTGTTCTAATTTCATTCTTTTACATGTAGCTGTCCAGTTTTCCCAGCACCACTTGTTGAAGAGGCTGTCTTTTCTCCATTGTATATTCTTGCCTCCTTTATCAAAAATAAGGTGACCACATGTGCATGGGTTTATCTCTGGGCTTTCTATCCTGTTCCATTGATCTCTATTTCTGTTTTTGTGCCAGTACCATACTGTATTGATTACTGTAGCTTTATAGTATGGTCTGAAGTCCGGGAGCCTGATTCCTCCAGCTCCGTTTTTCTTTCTCAAGATTGCTTTGGCTATTCGGGGTCTTTTGTGTTTCCATACAAATTGTGAAATTTTTTGTTCTAGTTCTGTGAAAAATGCCATTGGTAGTTTGATAGGGATTGCATTGAATCAATAGATTGCTTTGGGTAGTATCGTCATTTTTACAATGTTGATTCTTCCAATCCAAGACCATGGTATATCTCTCCATCTGTTTGTATCATCTTTAATTTCTTTCATCAGCGTCTTATAGTTTTCTGCATACAGGTCTTTTGTCTCCTTAGGTAGGTTTATTCCTAGGTATCTTATTCTTTTTGTTGCAGTGGTAAATGGGAGTGTTTCCTTAATTTCTCTTTCAGATTTTTCGTCATTAGTATATAAGAATGCAAGAGATTTCTGTGCATTAATTTTGAATCCTACTAGTTTACAAATTCATTGATTAGCTCTAGTAGTTTTCCAGTAACATGTTTAGGATTCTCTACGTATAGTATCATGTCATCTGCAAACAGTGACAGCTTTACTTCTTCTTTTCCAATTTTTATTCCTTTTATTTCTTTTTCTTCTCTGATTGCTGTGGCTAAAACTTCCAAAACTATGTTGAATAATAGTGGTGAGAGTGGACAACCTTGTCTTGTACCTGATCTTAGAGGAAAAGGTTTCAATTTTTCACCATTGAGACAATGTTGGCTGTGAGTTTCTCATATATGGCCTTTATTATGTTGGGGTAGGTTCCCTCTATGCCTACTTTCTGGAAAGTTTTTATCATAAATGGGTGTTGAATTTTGTCGAAAGCTTTTTCTGCATCTTTTGAGATGATCACATGGTTTTTCTCCTTCAATTTGTTAATATGGTTTATCACATTGATTGATTTGCATATATTGAAGAATCCTTCCATTCCTGGGATAATCCCCACTTGATCATGGTGTATGATCCTTTTAATGTGCTTTTGGATTCTGTTTGCTAGTATTTTGTTGAGGAGTTTTATATCTATGTTCATCAGTGATATTGGCCTGTACTTTTCTTTTTTTTGTGACATCTTTGTCTGGTTTTGGTATCAGGGTGATGATGGCCTCTTAGAAGGAATTTGGGAGTGTTCCTCCCTCTGCTATATTTTGGAAGAGTTTGAGAAAGATAGGTGTTAGCTCTTCTCTAAATGTTTGATAAATTCGCCTGTGAAGCCGCCTGGTCCTGGGCTTTTGTTTGTTGGAAGATTTTTAATCACAGTTTCAATTTCAGTGCTTGTTATTCATCTGTTCATATTTTCTGTTTCTTCCTGGTTCAACCTCGGAAGGTTGTACTTTTCTAAGAATTTGTCCATTTCTTCCAGGTTGTCCATTTTATTGGCATATAGTTGCTTGTAGTAATCTCTCGTGATCCTTTGTATTTCTACAGTGTCAGTTACTTCTTTTTCATTTCTAATTCTATTGATTAGAGTCTTCTCCCTTTTTTACTTGATGAGTCTAACTAATGGTTTATCAATTTTGTTTATCTTCTCAAAGAACTGGCTTTTAGTCTTATTTATCTTTGCTATTGTTTCCTTCATTTCTTTTTCATTTATTTCTGATCTGATCTTTATGATTTCTTTCCTTCTGCTAACTCTGGCGTTTTTTTGTTCTTCTTTCTCTAATTGCTTTAGGTGTAAGGTTAGGTTGTTTATTTGAGATGTTTCTTGTTTCTTGAGGTAGGATTTTATTGCTATAAACTTCCCTCGTAGAACTGCTTTTGCTGCTTCCTGTAAGTTTTGCGTCGTCGTGTCATTTTGCGTTGTGTTGTCATTTGTTTCTAGGTATTTTCTGATTTCCTCTCTGATTTCTTCAGTGCCCTCTTAGTTATTTAGTAGCATATTGTTTAGCCTCCATGTGTTTGTATTTTTTACATTTTTTTCTGTAATTGATATCTAGTCTCATAGCATTGTTGTTGGAGAGGATACTTGATATGATTTCAGTTTTCTTAAATTTACCAAGGCTTGATTTGTGACCCAAGATATGGTCTATCCTGGAGAATGTTCCATGAGCACTTGAGAAGAAAGTGTATTCTGATGTTTTTGGATGGAATGTCCTATAAATATCAATTAAGTCCATCTTGTTTAATGTGTCATTTAAAGCTTGTGTTTCCTTATTTATTTTCATTTTGGATGATCTGTCCATTGGTGAAAGTGGGGTGTTAAAGTCCCCTACTATGATTGTGTTACTGTCGATTTCCCCTTTTATGGCTGTTAGTATTTGCCTTATGTATTGAGGTGCTCCTATGTTGGGTGCATAAATATTTACCATTGTTATATCTTCTTGGATTGATCACTTGATCATTATGTAGTGTCCTTCTTTGTCTCCTTTAACAGTCTTTATTTTAAAGTCTATTTTGTCTGATATGAGAATTGCTACTCCAGCTTTCTTCTGATTTCCATTTGCATGGAATATCTTTTTCCATACCCTCACTTTCAGTCCGTATGTGTCCCTAGGTCTGAAGTGGGTCTCTTGTAGCGAGACGGGTTTTGTTTTTGTATCCATTCAGCCTATCTGTGTTTTGGTTGGAGCATTTAATCCATTTACATTTAACGTAGTTATCAATATGTATGTTCCTATTACCACTTTTTAAATTGTTTTGGGTTTGTTATTGCAGGTCTTTTCCTTCCCTTGTGTCTCTGCCTGGAGAAGTTCCTTTAGCATTTGTTGTAAAGCTGGTTTGGTGGTGCTGAATTCTCTTAACTTTTGCTTGTCTGTGAAGGTTTTAATTTCTCGTCAAATCTGAATGAGATCCTTGCTGGGTAATCTTGGTTGTAGCTTCTTCCCTTTCATCACTTTAAATATGTCCTGCCACTCCCTTTTGGCTTGCAGAGTTTCTGCTGAATGATCAGCTGTTAACCTTATGGGGATTCCCTTGTATGTTTTTTGTTGCTTTTCCGTTGATGCTTTTAATATTTTTGTGTGTGTTTAATATTTGTTAGTTTGATTAATATGTGTCTCAGCATGTTTCTCCTTGGATTTATCCTGTATGGGACTCTCTGCACTTCCTGGACTTGATTATTTCCTTTCCCATGTTGGGGAAGTTTTCAACTATAATCTCTTCAAGTGTTTTCTCAGACCCTTTCTTTTTCTCTTCTTCTTCTGGGACCCCTATAATTTGAATGTTGGTGCATTTAATGTTGTCCCAGAGGTCTCTGAGACTGTCCTCAATTCTTTTCATTCTTTTTTCTTTATTCTGCTCCCTGGCAGTTATTTCCACCATTTTATCTTCCAGCTCATTTATCCGTTCTTTCTGCCTCAGTTATTCTGCTGTTGATTCCTTCTAGAGTATTTTTAATTTCAGTTATTGTGTTGTTCATCACTGTTTGTTTGCTCTTTAGTTTTTCTAGATCCTTGTTAAATGTTTCTTGAATTTTCTCCATTGTGTTTCTGAGATTTTGGCTCATCTTTTCTATCATACCCTGAATTCTTTTTCCAGTAGGTTGCCTATTTCATCTTCATGTATTTGGTCTTGTAGGTTTTTAACTTGCTCCTTTGTCTGTAACATATTTTTTTGTTGTTTCTTTCTCTCTTTTTCTTTTATGGGTGGGGCTGTATTCCTGTCTTACTAGTTATTTGCCCTGAGACGTCCAGCACTGGAGTTTGCAGGCAGTTGGATAGAGCCCAATCTTGGTGCTGACATTAGGACCTCTGGGAGGCCTCACTCCGACTAATATTCCCTGGGGTCTGAGGTTCTCTGTTAGTCCAGTGGACTAGGAGCTCTCACCACAGGAGCGCAGGCCCAACCTCCTGCCTTGGAACCATGATCCTGCAAGCCAGTCACTGGGGGTTCCTTCTGTCCCCTTAGGTGTCTGTGGTCCCCCACCGGTGCCTGGTAGGTGCATTTGTGCAGAGACATGAATTCTGCATCCTCCTAGTCTGCCACCTTGACTCTGCCCCTCTATAATTCCATTTTTATTAAATGTCCAGGATAGGCAAATCTATAGACAGGAATTACATTAGTGGTTGCAATGAGCTAGGGGGAAGGGGAAATGGGGAATGACTGATAATGGGTATGGGGTTTCTTTTTGCAGTGATGAAAGTGTTCTGAAGTTAGGTGGTCATGGTTGCACAACTCTGAATATACAAAAAGTCACTGAATTATATACTTTAAAAGAGTGAATTTTATGGTATGACTACGTCTCAGTAAAGCTGTTAGTAAAAACAAAAAGCTGAAGGAGTTTAACTGGGATCTTCCATATTTAAAACTTCCTAGAAATTTCCCATTGTTTCGTGAAAACTCAGTGTAGTGGGTATTATGGTTAGCTCTCCAATTCTAATTTTCCTCATCCATTACATAGCTGCCATGCTGTTTGAGTGTGATTATCCTTACTAGCAGCTTCAGTGGGTCCTGATTTGACCATTCTAGTTTTCCTTGCCATACCTTAAGCCAGTACACAAGTGGCATCAAGGGTATTCCAATTGGTGGGGTGGGGGCCGGGGGAAGGGAGAAAGCCCAGGTTTTTGTTAGGTGGTTGTGAATAACTAATACGTTTTCTCTTTTTCTGCATGTAAAGGGAAAACCATGAGGTACAGGTTAGCAGCCGTCTTCCAACCATGAGAGAAGTCAGCTTGAAGACAAAAGTGACACACAGAGAAGGAGAGAGCCAAGACTATCTCAGAAAAATGGAGCAAGAGCCCTGATTGAGCCTTGCGGGACTCCTGCGTCCTTTAAATAATCTTTAAGTAGTGTGTGACCATATGGCTAATTTGCCTACGACAGTCTCAGTTTATACCAGTTTTCCTAGCTTGATTGTTAATGGTGCCCTTTCTCTTTCTGAAAAGTGTTCCAGTTTCATTTATATGGTCACACTCAAGATAATTGGATTTTCAATCATATATCAATCAATTTAGCAGTTAACTAAGGTCAACTGTTTTTCAAGTTGTGTCCATTTGGACTGTTTTCTGGCTACCTCCCATCATCCTCCCTCAGATTGTTCAGTTGTTTAGATTCAAAAAGTAACCAAAGGAAACATTCTGGTTTCTTCTCACTCTTACTCTTTCTTCAGGACCTAGGACTTCTCCATGAAGTCTTTCTAGACTTTTCTAAATAAAAGTCGTTAAAATGGTTATTCCCAACTCCCACACAATTCTCCTCATCCCTCTTTATCAGTACTCAATAACATTGCATTACAATGATCTGTTCTTGTGTTTATCTTCCATAGCCAACTGGGAACGTCTCCTGAAAAAGGATTATATCACTTTTAACTTTGTATCCAAAGCACGAGAACAATGTGCTCCTGGAACAGTTTCTTTTGATATTTGCTGAGGAATAAAGGAAAAGAAATAACTGGATAGGAAAGCCATTCATTTGTTTGCTTTGTCATTTTAACAGTCTGTTCAACTAATTTTGCTCAATATTTTCCGTTGTAGCAACTAACCATTAATGATGACTCCCAAGCCCAAATTATCTCAAAATAATTAAAATGGGCAATTGAATTTAAGGATGAGCTTAATATAGAAAACCCCCAAGAGTTGTTTCTGTTACCCTGAATTGTCCAGTGAACTGTTTCATGCTTCTTCATATTTAAGATAATGCTTCAAATTTATACCCACAATGAAATAAAGCCTTAAAAATAATCTGATATGTTTTCTGAACAATTAAATTATTAGACTAGGTGGAGGGCTCATCTTCTTCACAAATTCATTGTTAGTTTGGTCTCATTCATGCAGATGTTCCTTTTTTTTTTTTTTTAACCAATTCAGAGCTAAAAAAAAAAATGTCATGTAAACTAGACTCTGAAAACTGCTTTCTGTTAATCCTGATATCCTGATGCATTTCATTCTAAGTATTTTTAAGGTATTTATTACCAAAAATAATATTAACACTCAATATCATTGTTTCTTACATGTCAGAAGACCCCATGTGTATCTAAATACCTTTTAAATCTTATGCTTTGCTTGTATAGAATATTTTATTTCAAGGCCTGAAATTTATTTTTCTTATGGAATAAAAGTATCTTGGTTTGCTCTTTACTATTTTATGATATTATTCATATTCTATACAATTATCATCTAATTGCATTTGTTTCTGACTGAATAAACCAGTTATGTTAGCAAAAAATGAGCTCTAAAGGATATCCTGGTTTGTGTTATAAGCAAAAATTGAGTGTTGATGCTTCTGCTACAGAGAAACCGATTTGCTTTAAAAAAAATCATTTTAAGTATAGTTAATTTTATTTTTCATAGGTAAAAAGAGTAAAGGAAGAAATTGAGAAAATAAGTTAGTGATCTAGATGAAATTAGAATGAAGGAATGCTCTCTGTTAAGGAATAATAATAAAAGTTTCAAAAAATTTACACATGTCTGCAACTGTTCTGAATATTTTATATATGTTAACTTTAGTCCTCACAACACAGGTCATATAGGTGGTAAATGGTAGAACTGGAATTCAAACCCAGCCAGTTTGACATTCACAATGTATGTATGTGCTTAACGGATAGTCTAGTGTATCCTCAAACAAAGCTTTCTTCAGATAGAAAGTATTTTGAAGAGATCCTAAACTCCAAAGATGTAGGTTATCTCCACAGCCTTTGTTCCTTAGTAAAAGTTAAACTCACATTTAATTATATTGTTGTTAATACTATGAAATAAGAAACAGATTTTATTGTCATTTTTCTGATCTTTTAAATTCTTCTACTTGTTGTTTACTCTCTTAGATGAATTGTTCTGAAATGACGGTATATTTCGTGAAATTCCTCTTAATTGAAGTAAAGGATGTGGTAAAGAGTAAGATGTTTAGTGCATCTTAGCATGAAATATATGGTCTATTCTAAATACACTTTCCCATGTCTCAGATGTTGAAATTGCCTTCTACAGAGTATTGGTTATCAAACTAAATAATGCTAAACCAAAATCTACTTTGTGATCTGAACTTTGAGGATTGATTATCTACTATACATTGTTTAAATTAACTTAATATTGTACATTTTAATATAAGGAGCGTTGGCTTTGGAGTCTGATAGACCTGGGTCCAAACTCCAGCTCCCTCCTTATCAGATGCATAACTTTATCTTTTTGGCTTCCAATTATATATTTCATGACATTTGTGAAAGTCAAGTTAATATTTTAAAATTTGCCTGGCACATAACTTATGTTCTTGTGTTCAGTAAATACAGTTGGCCCTCCATAACCATGGGTTCTGAGTCCATGGATTCAATCAGCTGGAATTCAAACCCAGAAGAGAAAATATTTGAAAAAAAATTCTAGAAAGTTCCAAAAAGCAAAACTTGAATTTGCTGCATGTCCTGGCAACTATTTACATAGCATTTACATTGTATTAGATATTATAAGTAATCTAGAGATGATTTCAAGTATACAGGATTATATGCTTATATAATACATACCTATAGTGCTTAGGTTATATGCAAATACTATGTCATTTTATATAAGGGACTTGAGCATTTGTGGATTTTGGTGTCTGAGGGGGTCCTGGAAATAATCACCCACTGATACCAAGGGAGGACTGTATTACAGTCTCAGTCTCTGTCTCTGTCTCTCTCTCATTCTCCAATAAATCTACGAAGTTTGTTAACACACACACACACACGCAGAGCCTAGGTGAAAGTTTTGACATTATAAACTTTAATAAATGAATTGAGTCATGAATATCTATCTAAAAAGAAAGCAATTTCAAAAACATTTTGAAAAAGAAAATAATTGATACTTACATGGGACACATTTGGAAATCTTTAGAATTTAGCTTCCGTTAGGAATGACATCAGTGCTTCAACCTAGCACACTATGGATTAAAACAAAATCAAGTATGAAATTTGAAAAGAAATGAGTATGAGGTAAAACATTTTAATTAGTCATTTGGATATGAGCTAGCAAAACAGCTGAGAATGAAACGAACTCTAGTAAACTCTAGGCACTCCCCTGGACCACACCTATACATACAAACACACTATACCAGTGGTTCATCAAGATCAGGCCTTGAACTGACAATTTGCCTAGAACCTTTGTACACTTGAAGTCTATTCATAGTGATATAGTATCTGAGGATCTGAAGGCCTTTACAAAGTTACCATTTAATGGGTAAAAAAAAACCACTGTAAGTTAAGCACCTGAACTGATAAGTAGATAAGGCATTTTTCTACTAATTTCAAACATGCTTAGGGGAAAAAAATGACAAGAATTAAATTGTTTCTTTGGGCATTAGCACAACAAATTTCAGATCAATTGATTCTAACTTTGTTTTTGAAACTTCAAACTTACCCAATTTCTGGAGGATCACTTTTTGCATTTTAAAAAAGTTTTTATAAGGGCTGAAAATTTACAATATACCTGTCTTTTAAAAATAACACAGTAGCCACATTCAACCAGCCTCGGATCACGTAGTATTGTAGTAGTATTTACTGAAAAAAAAATCTGCATATAAGTGGAGCCCTGTTGTTAAAGGGTCAACTGTATGTCCAATATTGACATAAAAATGATGCTGTTGACTCTGTCAAGTAGAGCATGGGCTCTGGAGCAGGTCTTCAGGTTGTGATTAGATGAACTAATATGTAGTTACTTTCACTCACTCTAACTCTGTGGTCTAATTTTATAATCTGAAGGAGGGTTATGAGTAGTTAATGTGTATTTGTTTTCCACAGAGAAAAAAAACATTTAAAATATTTGCAAACAAAGGAGAAAGTTGAACAATTTTTCTAGTGACTTCTCTCAGTGTAGATCAGTTTAAATAAACTAATTCACTTGTTCAACAAATATTTGGGTGCCTAGAAGGTGGAAAGCCCTGGGATCTGATGACAAACTACTTTCTCTCACTAATTCAGACACTTATAACATTTCCAGTACTTCAAATGGAGCACTCACTTATTTTTTTTTAAAATAGACTGGGGTTTCCCTGGTGGCGCAGTGGTTGGGAGTCCGCCTGCCGATGCAGGGAAGGACGCGGGTTCGTGCCCCGGTACGGGAGGATCCCTTATGCCGTGGAGCGGCTGGGCCCGTGAGCCGTGGCCGCTGGGCCTGCGCGTCCGGAGCCTGTGCTTCGCGACGGGAGAGGCCACGGCAGTGAGAGGCCCGCATACCGCAAAAAATAAAAAAAGACTATTTTTAAAGCAGCTTTAGGTTCACAGTAAAACTGAGCAGAAAATACAGTTCTCATATACTCCCTGCTCAACATACGCACAGCTTCCCCCACTGTCAACATCCTGCCCCAGAGTGGTATATTTGTTACAGCTGATGAACCTACATTGACACATCACAGTCACCCAAAGTCCACAGTTTACATTAGGGTTCACTCTTTTAGATTTTTGTTTTTTGTTTTTTTTTTTCAGTACGCGGGCCTCTCACTGTTGTGGCCTCTCCCGCTGTGGAGCACAGGCTCCGGACGCGCAGGCTCAGCGGCCATGGTTCACGGGCCCAGCCACTCCGCGGCATGTGGGATCTTCCCAGACCGGGGCACGAACCCGTGTCCCCTGCATCGGCAGGCGGACTCCCAACCACTGCGCCACCAGGGAAGCCCCAGGGTTCACTCTTGATGTTGTACGTTCTATGGTTTTGGACAAATGTATAGTACATGTATCTACCATTATATTGAATAGTATCATACAGAATAGTTTTACTGCCCTAAAAATCCTCTGTGACCTGCCTATTCATCCCTCCCTCTCTCCCTTCTGGCAACCACTGATATTTTTACTGTCTCCATAGTTTTGCCTTCTCCAGAATGTCATATAATTGGAATCATACAGTATGTAGCCTTTTCGGATTGGCTTCTTTTACTTAGGAATATGCCTTTAAGTTTCCTCCATGTCTTTCATGACTTGATAATTAATTTCTTCTTAGCATTGAATAATATTCCATTGTCTGGATGTACCAGACAATGGATTTATCCATTCATCTACAGAAGGACATCTTGGTTGCTTCCAAGTTTTGGCAATTAGGAATAAAGCTGCTATAAACATCCGTGTGCAGGTTTTTGTATGGATATGTTTTCAATTCATTTGGCTAAACAGCAAGGAGTGTGATGCTGGATTGTATGGTAAGAGTACGTTTAGTTTTGTAAGTAAATGCTGAACTATCTTCCAAAGTGACTGTATCACTTGTAATTTTTTTTAAAATTATGAAAAATTTCTACAAGATTTTTCATCATTGATAACTCATTTGTAAAATAGAAAATGGTCATTTTTCTTCATGGAAACAGTAATGCTCATTATAGAAAGTCAACAATATAAACGGGTAGATTTAAAAAAATCAACCCTTTTCATTCCTCAAAGATAAGTACTCATAATTGTCTGGTGTAATTTCTTTTAGTCTTTTTTCTGTATATAGGCTTTGTGTCACCTTTTAAACTTGATTTTTCTAGAAATCTCACTAAAGATGATGTTTTTCTTAGACGCAATCCAAATCAAGAATCCTGATTATTAGACTTCCCTGGTGGCACAGTGGTTAAGAATCTGCCTGCCAACGCAGGGGATGGGGGTTCAATCCCTGGTCCAGGAAGATTCCACATGCCACAGAGCAGCTAAGCCCATGTGCCACAACTACTGAGCCTGCACGCTAGAGACCACAAGCCACAACTACTGAGCCCACGAACCACAACTACTGAAGCCTGTGTGCCCAGAGCCCATACTCTGCAACAAGAGAAGCCACTGATCACAATAAGCCCGCGCACTGCAATGAAGAGTAGCCCCAGCTCGCCGCAACTAGAGAAAGCCCGTGCACAGCACAAGGAAGACCCAATGCCGGCAAATATTAATTACTTAATTAAAAAATAAAATACATCTTTAAAAGAAGAATCCTGATTATTGAAAATATTACAACTTTAAAAAATGTAAAACTAACTTTTATATATAGGCATTTGGGGCACAGTGTAACAGAGTATCAACTTGCCAAAGTTTGTTTCATTTCTCTGAGGTAACTTATGTACCTGTGTTCTCCCAGCCTCCACTCTTGTCTTTTCTGGGACATGTGACTAGAACCAATATAATTTCATTTCAGTTTCAGTTGGAATCAGCTACAATTATTTTGGCTTGGATTTGGTTCAAACTGAAAATGTGTTCCAACTACTTGGTTTGGACCAGACATTTTGCATCCTTTTCTGGTTAAGGTTTTATAACTAAACTATCTAGGGCCATTAAATGACAGTCAAATTTGGCTTTTGTTTACCTCTAAAAACATTGCTTCTTAAAATGTATGAATTCTAATATATACTAATGTTACTAGATTGCCACTGGAAAAAGTCAGAGGCCCTGAACTTGGTAGAATTTGAGGAGAGCCCTTTAGACAAACAAGCAAAACAATGTTAGCTGCCAAAAGTGAGATTGGTGGACAGGGTCTTTGCTAGACTCCTATGCTGCTGTGCTACATGGAAAAAATTTACACTTATACTATATCTATAGAATATAGATGTCTATATCTATAGAATATTCTATATCTATAGAATGTTAGGATTGCACATTCTAAAGCTGCTACTTTAAACTCATCAACCAGGTTTGGACAGACCAAGTTTAACTAGGCTCAAGTACGACATAGCTGATCTATTATCTACTGATTATACTCAATCAGAGGAGTTCTGTTAACTGTTAAGAATATTGGGTTCTTTCAACTTTCTTTGGCCTCCTTTTCCAAGTCATTGATCATACTGTATAAAATCCTTTGTTGTAAGGTTCCAAAAACCATTTGGAGAAATGTAGAATACAACAAAATGCTTAAATTGACCAATTGATGTAGTTCGTCAAATCTTAAAGTACACTAATTGAATGCAGTATTATTTTATATATGATTAAGAAAAACAAATCTACCAATTAGTTGTAAGATGCCGTTGACTGTGAGATGCATTTCCATTCCAGAAATGTTAAAATGAAATGTTTCTTAAAAAGTATGTCTTAGAATTGATTAACTAAAATAGTGATGTTTTAAAATTTCCACTTGTAGTGTTATTTCCATGCTAATATACTATTGGGCTATAACTTTAATTTATCAACCAGTAACTCTCAACAATGGAAGTTTGGTTTTCTAAGCCCTGTTCTTTCTTACTGACTTTAACAGGGTAAAACAAAGGGTATAGCAAATCCAGGATTGGTTCTCAGTATAGATATTAATTTAAACTCTTTTCTGATTGTAGTTTATCATTTACTTATAGATTGAGGTAGCTCATTCGATCAATATTAGCTGTAATAAATAACAATAATAAAATAAACAACTTCTTTTCAAAATTGAATTCCATTCTGAAATCTCTCAAGGGAGGTCATGGATTATTTAAAAGGAAATCACTTGAATAAACATCGTCTAAACATAAAACAATAGAGAAACTATATAAACTCATCTAGGCTGAAGAAACAAACAGAAACATTTAGTACTAGATTAACCCATCTCCCTGGACTGATTTAAAATTAAGATAAACACTAAATTACCTTACTATCCAAAATGCCATTTCTTTCCATTTTAGAGCAGTGCTATCCCCCTGTGTAATTTAAAATTTTCTAGTAGCTAACCAAATTTAAAAAGTAAAACAACAGCAAAGACAGTGAAATAATTTAACTCAGTATATCAAAATATTGTTTCAACATGTAATCAATATAAAATAAATGAGGTGGTCTTCGATATCAGCTGTATGATTTACATTCGCAATACATCTCAATTCCTACCAGCCACATTTCAAGCGCTCAATACCCCCCTATGGCTACAGTATTGGGCAGGAGCAGTCTTTGAGGACTTCAGTATTAACTGATTCTTTACATTCTGAGTTTGAGAATTTCATATGTTACACGCTGCCTCTAAGGTGCTTAGAGATCTGCGAAGCACAAGGAGATTATTTTACTCTCGGTCCGTTGTGATCCAAGACTCCACAGCATTAGAACCAGCGAGGGAGGAAGGCCATGGGACACCCTGGCGCCCAGGAACGTGTTTTGGAGGAGGGCCTGAGCCGCTCCGAGTAATGCCCGGCGCAGCGGCCGCGAAACCAGCGTTGGAAGTTGGACTGCGAGACAACTCGGGGTCTGCCTGGAACCCCAGGTCTTTTCCTGGGGCGCCCTGGAACACCAGAACCGGACAAAGGGAAAGTGTTCTCCGAGTTGGATACAGGGACCCGCTCCGCCGACGGAGGCCGGCCCAGGGCTGCAGTGCTGGCCGCCCAGGTAGCCTCCGCCGGTCACTGAGAGGTGGGCGGAGGCCTGAGCCCGGAGGTGCGGGAAAACCCTGCCTGCGTCCTGGGGAGAAGTCTCCCAGGGCCGCGCTCACGACAGTGACGCCACCGGCGCGAGGGCGGCAGGGTGGGAGGAGAGGAGCGGCGCGCACCGCCCCTCGGAGGCGGAGGGGGGAGGCCGCGGTTCCGGAGGGCCGGGGCGGGGCGGGGCTGGGTGCGCCGGGGAGTCTGGGCACAAGCCGGCGGTTTCGATTAGTACGCGGAGTTGCGGCTGCACAGGAGGGCACGGAGCTGCGCTGCCCGGAGCCCGGCGGCGAGGCGGCGAGGCGGCGGGGAGGCGGCTAGGCGGCGGCGAGGCGGTGGCGGTGGAGGCGGCGGAGGCGCAGGCGTTTGGGGTCCGACCGGCGGCCGCGAGGGGGTGGAGAGGCGAGCCGGAGCGCGTGGCCACGGCCGCCCTGCCCACTGCGTCCGGCCACCGCAACGCCTGCATCCGCGAGCGCGCCCAGGCCAGCGCGCGAACGAGTGCGCGCGGGCGGGGGCGCGCAGGCCCTGCCCGCCCCTTCCGCCCCCACCCCCCTCCGCCCCTTCCTCTCGCCACCTTTCTCTCCACTTCTGCGACCCCGCGCCGGGCGCCCATCCTGTCCTCTTCGGGAGCGCTGTCCGCTGCGGCGGCCGGAGCGGGCCAGGCCGGGGGATGGCGCTGCTGGACCTGGCCCTGGAGGGAATGGCCGTCTTCGGGTTCGTCCTCTTCTTGGTGCTGTGGCTGATGCATTTCATGGCCATCATCTACACGTGAGTGAGGGGCAGCTGGAGGATCCCGTGGCGGGGATCGAGGCCTGGGGACAGGCGAGGGTGGGAGGAATTTCGCTTTGGAGGGGATTGGGATCGGATGAGGGTGGAGAAAGCTAATTCTCAGACTCTTCCTCCCATTCCCTCTCCCTGTGCATCAGCTGGGGCGGGGGGTTCATTGGAAGAGAAAAGTGGCGAGTGAGGGGATGGCTGGGCTTCAGGCAACTGCACAGCCAGGGGAAAGGAGACTATGCTCTTTTTACGTGTCAGGCGGAAGGTTGCTTGCTTGGTTTGATTGTGTTGGGGATTCGTGTGGTTTTTCATCTGGGCCAAGATGTATGGTGTATTGTGTTTTGTTTTGGTTTTTTTCCCTCGACCTGGGCCACGTTTCTATTATGGTGATGATCGTTTTCACCCTTCGGTGAGCTGCACACAGCCACCTGGAGACCTCCCTGTGGATTTTCTTCTTCCTGGAAGAACTCTGTGTCCTTAGATAGGTGTGAAGCACCTGTCCACCTTGAAAAATGTCCACCAAATGTCAGAGCTGGCGTTGTAGCCTTGAGTCATGTCAGCTTGTACATTTCAGTGTGGTTTTCTTTCCTTTTTTTTTTTTTCCCAATTCCTTATTTATTACCTTGTTTAGATGTGCCCCCCTCCACCTTTTCATTAGCTGCCTTTCACTGGGGACACAGTGGCGAGCACGACAGAATTCCTGTCCTCAAAGATCTTACATTCCAGAAGGGAGAGACAGATAATAAAATTCCGGATAAGGTTATTTCAGATAGTGATAAAGACTATGAATAAAATAAACCCGGGTAATGGATGAATATGACATAGAATGTGTAGCTGCTTTTGATATTTCAATTGTTCAAATGTCTTTAAAATGAAGGAAGCCTTCATGAGGATATGAAAGAATTGGCATAGAGCGCATTACTCTTGGATTCACTGGATTTTTAGCCTCCCCAAAAGATGATGGTGCATAGTGATCTTTACCACCCATTAGAATAGGGTATATGTTAGTAGAAGAGAGGGGAGAACTTTAAGAAATTAATTACTTATAGTTTTTTTTCCTTTTCACTACAGAAAAAGTGTGCTTTTTCCTTTTGGAAATGCTGCATTTTATTAGTATAGTGTGGCATTTCCTGGTACTGGAGAAAGATGCTACATTGTACAAGGCATACTGATATTTCTTTGAAGATTAAAGAAAAATGCTTCTTGGACACTGTTGATCTTAGGTTTTGGAGTTTGTGAGCTGTAGGCACTGAACACTCTGGAGTTCATTTTAAATATATGAGTTCTTAAAAAACAATTCTGTCACTTTTTCCAATCATAAAAATAAGACACGCTTACTATATAGAGCATTTAGACAGTACGGAGAGGAAGAAAGAAGAAAGTTCAACACACACACCAAAACTCCATTACCTGTCAACCTTAAGTGACTATCCTTCCAATTATATTTCTGTGGGGGGAGGGAAAGGAAGGGAGGGAGGTAAGGAGGGAGAGAGAAAGGAACCATATTATGGTTGTTCTTTCACCAGCCTCAAAATTCATCTATTTAATAAATACTTTCTGGGAAGCTCTTTTGTGTATACAAGGCACTGTTCTAGGTGCTAGAAATAAGATTGAAGAACAATATATCCAGGGTCCCTGCTCACATGGAGCGTCGATGTAAAATATCTTGAGTAATTTTCTCATGTCAATAAATGTATGAGGGACTTCCCTGGTGGCGCAGTAGTTAAGAATCAGCCTGCCAATGCAGGGGACATGGATTCGAGCCCTGGTTGGGGAAGATCCCACATGCCGTAGAGCAACTAAGCCCATGTGCCACAACTACTGAGCTTGCGCTCTAGACCCTGTGAGCCACAACTACTGAGCCTGCGTGCCACAACTACTGAAGCTCACGCACCTATAGCCTGTGCTCCGCAACAAGCCACCTCAGTGAGAAGCCCGTGCACTGCAACAAAGACCAACGCAGCCAAAAAATAAATAAATAATTTAAAAAATAAATTTATGATCTCTCCATCATTTTTAATACATGCATGACATTTTTGTTTATGAGGTACTAATATGTATTCATTGTTATTATTGATGGGCATTTAGTTTATTTTCAATTTGTCAAGATTACAAACAACATGGTGATGAATTCATATGCTTACATCTTTGAGAGATGATCTCCTTAGTTTACATTCTGAAAGAGGAATTATTGGGCCAGAAGTGGTGCACATTTTAAACTTTGTTACATATTTCCCTATAGGAAGGTTGTAGCTATTCATAGTCCTTGTAACATTGTATGATGGTCCGCATTTCCCCTTACTAAGTATCAGGCTTTTTACTGTTTTCTGTTTTTTATTTTCATTTCTTTAATTACTAGTTCCATTGAATGTTTTTCATATATTTAATACTAGTTACATTTAGTTGTAAATTTCATACTCAGTCTTTTACCTGTGCTGCAATGTATTGCTGTGTTAATCTTTTTAATAGGAAGATTGTTCTTCTGTGATATGTTGCAGTTTTTGCCCACCTTGTTTTTTTTTTTTGTTTTGTCTTGTTTTTGTTTTGTTTTGTCTTTCAACTTTGTACATGTATTTAACATGGAGAAAAAGTGTGTACCTGTGTGTTTTAGGTTGTCAAGTCTTTTTTTTTTTTTTTTCCTGACTGGTAAAATTTTTTATCTTCTCCATTTCCCCCAACTATTATATAGTAAGTATGTTTTTCTTTTAGTATTTTGAGTTTTCTTAGATTCTTTTTTTACACTTTACCCTTACAAAGTGTACCAGTATCCACTGTTTTAATGAATGAAGTATTATTACCTTTATTACCATATTACTGGCGAGGCCAGCCCCTCCTTATTCTTAGGCAAATTTTTAACTTTTTATACACTTTTATTTTAAAATGAACTTTAGAACCTTTTTTTTTTCAGACTCTAAGTAATCTTGTATTTAAATTGGAATTGTTAAATTCACAGCTTGATTTGAAGAAAGTTGACTTCTTTCAACATAGGACCATGATGGATCCCCTTCCCTCTATGATGTATACATAATGATAAAGCCACACTTCTTTCACACTGATGATGTAGCTTAATACTTCAAATAACCATCTGGGGAAGTTTATACTCTTAGACTGTGACAACTCCAGAATAGTTTTAAGTTATTTTGTGCTTCATGATAAACTGCAGAATTTTCTTAAATACTTTTTTACTTAAAATACTTATAGTTTTTGAGACTAGTACAAACTTGAGCTTAGTTAAGATACTGTAGAGTCTTTGTATTTCTCTTCCAATGCCCCATAGAGTTACCTTTTATATTGACAGTAACAGGATTCAGAAAAGTTATGTGAAAATAGAATAGAGAAAATGCAATTAGTTTATAACAGATGAGTAGGAATCTTCTATCTTTCTGAAATGGATAACTGAACATAAAGTAAATAATCAACAGCTTAATTTATGTATAAATTAAATCTTGCCTTTTTAAAAATTAAGTTCCTTTCATCTCATCCCACCATCAAAATTATTTACATGTTTGATTTGATTCCTTTCTTACTTAAGTAAAGATACTTCCCAATTTAATGAGTTGTTTTCAAGCAGAGCCCTAAGGTTTTGTCCTCTCCTCTCTTCTGTATTTAGTAAAATTGCAAATTTGATAATCTCCACATTTTGACAAGCAAGGTTAAAGAACATTGGCAATGATATTTTGGTTAAAATATTGTGCTAAGCATTCTGTATTTTATTGAAGAATATATTTTCTGAACAGGTGTTCTGTGTCCTCTCAAATCCTTTTTAAGTGAGGTAAAGTATAAATAAAATAATCATATATTGGTCCTCTCCTAAAACCTTGTGCCTGCAACTGGTGGAATTGGAGCCTATTTTCAAAACCTTATATGGCTCCATATCTGGTCATCAGATTAAGGAGCATAATCTGTGAGCTACTAATGTTTACAAATGTTTAAGTAATACAAACACTGTAGTAAAATTGCTGAGAAAAACGATAAAACATTCTTTTTTAAAACCAGTGATTATTTTTAAAAAATTGAATACAGTGTGTAATGGTATCTAGTTAATTTAGATTCAATGTTCTTTTGTATTTGTAACTTCTTAAAATGAGATAAAGAGCTAAGTATTGGACTGTATTTTAAAAATGGAGCTGAATGTGATTAATACAATGAACAACTGTTCAATGAAATTTTTTGCTCCAATTTCATAAATATCTTACAATTCCTATATGCCTACAATTTAAAAAATTGAGATGATTTATAAACTAGAGAACCATTATTTTCAATATTTTCTGCTCACTGGTATCTCTACCTACTGCTTTGCTCCTTTCCAGATTTAGTATCGACTGATGCCTAGTCATTTCATAACATATTTTAGATGGCAGACATTTGTGGGATTTTGCCTATAATGTCTCCCCCTCGCCCCCCCATGGCTTGCGGGATCTTAGTTCCCTGACCAGGGACTGAACCCCAGGCCCGTGGTAGTGAAAGCGACGACTCCTAACCGCTGGACCACCAGGGAGTTCCCCTATAATGTTAAAGATAACATTCAGATTAGAGCATTTGAAATTCAGGGCTCTTATTTTGAAGATTATTTTTCCTAAAACAAAACAAAACACAACAACAACAAAAACACTAATGATTATATCCTCTGTAGGCGGAGTTGGTTAAGTGATCTTTATGGATTTTTTTCCTTTTTTGAGAGCTAGTGTGGTTTGATAGCTTGGGGGCTGCTGTTTTCTTCCCTGTTTAGCCGTTAGGAGCCATACTGCTAGATAAGAGTATCTAAGCAAGACACCTTGCTTTTTTCTCGTCTCACTCCCCCATCGCTCTCCCTCCTTGGATTTATCATTTTTTCCCCTCTACACATGGTATCCTAATGTTTAGTGATAGGCTTTATCTTTTCTATTAATTGACTGGAGGTGCCAGGGTATGGTGGAAATACTTCTTGTATCCATAAATATTAACTGCCCTCTACTAAAGCAGAGGTCCTTTTCCTGAAGACTTTTTCTCAAGTTAATTCTGCCTTTCCTAATTTTTCTAATATAACAACTTTTATACCTGCTGCACAGCGTTTGAATGGAGTTTAAATACTCACTGTATCAGGATAACTGTGATAAACTTCCTGTTAGAAAGTAATTGTGTTTTTAATGTGAATTTTAGCATTTCAAATATTATTTTTAGATAATATGATTTTTTTTTTTTGCCTTAAGTTCATTAATACGTTGATGTTCTGAGCCTTAGTAGAATGTAAATTGAGAGCTTATTTTCTGGGTTTATTCCTGAGGATGCACTTGGACTTTGGACAGATGTTGATCAGTCAGGGTCATTGCTACCAGAACCACTTTTGGGTGCACGAATAAGGCAATTGAGCCCCTTGAACCTGAGCCTGGGGTAGATACGGAATTGGACTATATTGTGATAGCTTTAAAAAGCAAAAAGGAAACTGTAATTCAGTTTTAATATTTAGTGATGACTCTCTTGATTCATCATTCCTCCCTTTTCCTACCTGCATTATTAGTTCAGTGCACGTTATCTCTGCCCTAGATTATTGAACTCTCTCTACTCTCTGGTATCTTTACCTACAGCTTTGCTCCTTATCTACTTTATTTTTCTTATTGTAACCTAATCTTTCTGGTGCAGTAATCTTGGATCATGTGCTTAAAATCTTACCATGGTTCCCCACTTGCCTTCAGGTTAAAATTCAAATTCCTTAACAAGACATGTATAGTTCTGTAGGAGCTGAGCCATCCCCTGTGCCTGTTTCTCCAGCAACACTGAATTACTGGCCTTCCTTGAATATGCAATGTCATTTTCTTTAGAACTCTCTTTCCTTCCTTTTCTTCCCCTTCTCTCCCTCCTTCCTTTTTGTTTTACTAACTCCTACTCATTCAAGTCATTGTCGACTTTAGCTCTTTATTGGAATTGGCACCCCCTCTATGTCCTTCCACAGTATCTTGAATTTACCCATCTAAATAAATAGGTGTTCCGTTGTCTCTTTCCCCACTTAGATTATAAGCTTTTGAGGGTAAGGAGGTGTCTTTTTTTTTTTTTTACATGTTTATTTATTTTTTATACAGCATATTCTTATTAGTTATCTATTTTATACACATTAGTGTATATATGTCAATCCCAATCTCCCAATTCATCCCACCACCACCACCACCTGCCCTCACTCTCCCCCCTTGGTATCTATGTTTGTTCTCTACATCTGTGTCTCTATTTCTGCCTTGCAAACCGGTTCATCTGCACCATTTTTCTACATTCCACATATATGCGTTAATATACGATATTTTTCTCTTTCTGACTTACTTCACTCTGTATGACAGTCTCTAGATCCATCCACGTCTCTACAAATGACCCAATTTCATTCCTTTTTATGGCTGAGTAATATTCCATTGTATATATGTACCACATCTTCTTTATCCATTTGTCTGTTGATGGGCATTTAGGTTGCTTCCATGACCTGGCTATTGTAAATAGTGCTGCAGTGAACATTGGGGTGCATGTGTCTTTTTTTTTTTTTATATTAATTAATTTATTTTTGGCTGAGTTGGGTCTTTGTTGCTGTGTGCAGGCTTTCTCTAGTTGTGGTGAGCGGGGGCTACTCTTTGTTGCGGTGCACGGGCTTCTCATTGCGGTGGCTTCTCTTGTTGCAGAGCATGGGCTCTAGGTGCGCAGGCTTCAGTAGTTGTGGCACGCGGGCTCTAGAGCACAGGCTCAGTAGTCGTGGTGCAAGGGCTTAGTTGCTCTGCAGCATGTAGGATCTTCCTGTCCAAGGCTCGAACCCGTGTCGCCTACATTGGCAGGCAGATTCTTAACCACTGTACCACCAGGGAAGTCGCAGCATGTGTCTTTTTGAATTATGGTTTTGTCTGGGTATATGCCCAGTAGTGGGATTGCTGGGTCATATGGTAATTCTATTTTTAGTTTTTTAAGGGGCCTCCATACTGTTCTCCATAGCTGCTGTATCAATTTACATTCCCACCAAGAGTGCAAGAGGGCACCCTTTTCTCCACACCCTCTCCAGCATTTATTTGCAGATTTTCTGATGATGCCCATTCTAACCGGTGTGAGGTGATACCTCATTGTAGTTTTGATTTGCATTTCTCTAATAATTAGTGATGTTGAGCAGCTTTTCATGTGCTTCTTGGCCATCTGTATGTCTTCTTTGGAGAAATGTCTATTTAGGTCTTCTGCCCATTTTTTGATTGGGTTGTTTGTGTTTTTAATATTGACCTGCATGAGCTGTTTATATATTTGGAGATTAATCCACTGTCCGTAGATTCTTTTGCAAATATTTTCTCCCACTCTGAGGGTTGTCTTTTCTTCTTGATTATAGTTTTCTTTGCTGTGCAAAAGCTTTTAAGTTTCATTAGGTTCCATTTGTTTTTATTTCTATTACTCTACAAGGTGGGTCAAAAAAGATCTTGCTGTGATTTATGTCAGAGTGTTCTGCCTATGTTTTCCTCTAAGAGTTTTATAGTGTCCAGTCTTACATTTAGGTCTTTACTCCATTTTGAGTTTACTTTTGTGTATGGTGTTAGGGAGTGTTCTAATTTCATTCTTTTACATGTAGCTGTCCAGTTTTCCCAGCACCACTTATTGAAGAGACTGTCTTTTCTCCATTGTATATCCTTGCCTTAAGGAGGTGTATTACTATTGTATCTTCAGTGCTACTTGGCACTCAATTATTGCATGTCGAATGAATGATCTTTGAATTTTTTCCAGTAGTAATGGTGGGATTCTTGCTCACTCATTAACTTAGTGTCATTTGGCCATTGTGATTTGAGGTAGATGGACAGAATTTGGGATGCATTCAGTGGCCATGGTCTTTAATGAAATTAATTGGACCAAATGGAATCTTTATCGCACTATTTCTAACTAATCGTGGTTCAAATAGAAACAGGGCCGTATCAATAACGTAATAACCCACAAATTATTTGTTAGATTTGAATCTTCCCCCCACGGTTTTCCAAAGGGAATACCTGTCGTGCCATCATAATCTTTACACTTAGATCTGCCCTTTGGGAAATTGCAAAGCCATTAGTTGCTGTTAGCAAAATACCTTGATCTATTTATTTCCCATACACTAGGGCTGACTCTTGTCACCAAAGGGTGAGTGAGTGGAGTTTTTTTGGGGAGGGAGGGGGAGCAAAATTAATAAAGATCTCCTCTTTGTTTTTTATGGTGATGGAATCTTTTGTGTTTTGTAGTGTACAAGTCCGTTGTCCCTTGGAAATAGTTTGTGTTTTCCTATAAAGCTAACTCACTATTGGTGGTTCTGTGTCCTCTGGGGAATCTTGTGTCTACAAAGTTAATGTTGCACCAGGTATGCTTTGTGTTGCCGATGAAGCCCATTTTGCTGCAGTACCATTTTTGACAAGATAAATGCGATATGGAAGTAACATTAGTCATGACACATACTGATTATTAAACAGAGTAACAGCCTTCCAGGGCACAATCATAGCTAACAACAACAACAGAAGGCTTTTATCATTGGGAATTGCTGGCATGGACTATATGAAGTAGGGGATCTGCTGATCAAGCAATCGACTTAATTTTACATGAAACGTTAACAACCTTGATGGCATGGAGCAGAGGAGAAAATTCCTAATGTCAGAGAAGTTGGTTCAGCTGAGTTGCACAGCACAGTCTGGGACTGTTGAGCAAGGTGAACTTTGCCCTCAAGGAATCCATCTTCTCCCTTAGAAGCTTCTAGGGAGATTCTTGTGCCTCACTTTTGGGATGTGTAGCACTGTCTTAAGGTTGCTGCAAGGGGCTGACAGAAGGGGACGAGCACAGCCAGCCCTCTCCCAGAAGTTTCCCTTCATTCCAGGCCCCCCTGCCGCCCAAAACTGAATTCGAATACAAAACTGTACCGTCAGTCATTTTAAAATGGTGCAAACCATTAAATAAACTGTTGAGTAGGGGCAGAGGGGAGACTAAAAGATATGAAAGATAAAACAACTAAAATGACGGAAAGGACAGTAAGAATTTTAGAGACTGAGATGTTAGGAAATAAAAATCAACGAGGAAAAACAAGGCCATCCTATCAGCTCACAAGTTGAAAACCCTTAGGCAGAGAGGCCATGAAGATTCATCAGGCCAAAGCAGCCATAAAGCCCAGCAGAATATTCCGGAATACTCCTTAGCATCCCTTGGAGTTCTTTGAAGTGTTCCTTGAATAGATGTCCTTCTAGCTCGCAACGGAAAGCAGGACCCTGAAGGCCTGTCTTTCTTGCTCGTGATTCATCTCTCGTGACCTTTTAGACTGAAGTGACTCTTCCTCTGAGAAAGTGCCTCAGATGGTACCTACCCTTCTGTTCCCTGTCCTTGCAGCTGGCGGGTACAGCCCTGCGGCAGCTTGCTGTGAGCATCTGCCCCTCCCTGTCTTTGACAGTGACATGCCTTAATTACATGAATTCGATTTTCTTTTTTTCTTTTGATTCCAGCTCTCAACTTCAAGTGTAATTTAGAAATAATTCCTTGGGAAAATGAGACGTATTGAAAATTTACCCCGCTTTCTTGTCTTCCCCAGTTGCTCCCTTAGTTTCAGGATCATTTTATTCTTCAAAAATGAAGCCAATCAAAACCATTGGCTAGTATATAAGAGGTTCATTCCTCTTTTACCTAATGTGTTCCTGAAAATGTAATAAAATCAAATTTCTGAAAATCAAATGGACATGCATGTTAGATGGGGAGATTCTGTTTCAAGAGAACTAAGAAAAGTATTAAAATCCCAGACTGTGGATCTGCTGGTCCTGGTACCTGGACATGCTGCCACTGACTGAGAGCTTGCCGGGTATTAGGGGCTGCGGGGAGGGGCTTTCTCTCAGGCCTGGACCCCCGGGAGGAAGGCTGCCTTGTAGTCTTTGCTTTGGGGACTGTGTTAGGTGTGGTGATTTAATGGTCAACAAAACAGAATACTGTCCACTTTGGAATGCCTGAAAATATCTTCAGGAGAGACGGTGGTATTGATTGAATTACATAGTAACCAGTAGTTGCTTTGTACGTTATACGTGCAGCATTGTGGCAATTATCTTGCCTCTGCCTCTCAGCTCTGAGGGTGACAGTCTCTCCCTCCAGCAGAGCCAAGGGAAGGGGGGGATTCATGTGGCTACAGAATCCAACACTTTGAGCCAGGCTCTGAGGATGGAGGGATTTCGAGAAGCCAGGACTATGCAGCACCTCTGCCCGACTGAGAACCCATTTAAGTCTTAAAGGAGAGCTCACCTAATAAAACAGTAACAGGTCATTTTTGGGCAATAATAATTTGTGACATTTAATGCGTCTCACTCTCATACTTGCATTGTTTTTATACTTTTGGATGACGCCTATAGAACTTTAAATTGGTTCCTAAATTTTGAGTGTAATTTAAACCTTGAATACAATTTTAGCTTAAATACTGGATATAATTTAAACTTTACATTAAATGTTTTATCCCATATTTTGACTTATTCTGTTTTAACCATGATTTGAGACTTTTGATGATTCCCTTTTCCCCCTTTAATCTTCCTTAATACATAAGAGTTGACTTTATGTTTAAAAAGAAAACCAAGCTTTGTGACCACCTAGAGGGGTGGGATAGGGAGGGTGAGAGGGAGACGCGAGAGGAAGGGGATATGGGGATATATGTATATGTATAGCTGATTCACTTTGTTATACGGCAGAAACTAACGACATTGTAAAGCAATTATACTCCAATAAAGATGTTAAAAAGAAAAAAAAGAAAACCAACATAATGGTCTAATCTTTTTTTTTTTTTTTCCGCGGTACGCGGGCCCCTCATTGTGTGGCCTCTCCCATTGCGGAGCACAGGCTCCCGACGCTCAGGCTCAGGGGCCATGGCTCACGGGCCCAGCCGCTCCATGGCATGTGGGAATCCTCCCGGACTGGGGCACGAACCCGTGTCCCCTGCATCGGCAGGCAGACTCTCAACCACTGCGCCACCAGGGAAGCCCCCTAATCTTCAAATATATATGAAATAATCTTTAAATCTGTGAATTTCCAGTCCTTCCTTTTTGTTTATATGTCGCATCAATGTTTGATATCTCTAAATCTCTTATCAGAACTGGTAATTCAGAGAAGTTACATTTAGTGGAAAATGTCCTTAAAATTAGCAGTTTTTGAAAAAAATTACCAGTGATAGCTATCACTGAATGTTTACTTTGTGGCTTCATCTCATCTAACAACTATCAATACTTTATGAGGTAGGTACTGTTATTCACACTTTAAACAACAACAACAACAACAGCAACTTGAGATAAACAAGTACCTTGCCCAAGGATACACAGCTAGTTAGCTGTGAAGCTGGTACAGAAATCCAGACAGTTGCCCTCCAGCCCTGGCTCTTAAACCAGTATGCTATATACACTGCCAGTGATAACCTAAAAATAACCCCAGAAGTAGTCCATACGGATACGGTAATCTGTATGGGAATTTCTCCAGTTACTATGAATCTTAAGTTTCTGATAACTGGCAACATTTAGATCGCTAGGGAGAGAGCCCCTACTTTCTCTCTTCTACAACCCTTCCCCATTCTCGTGCCACTTGTATGGCTCATTACAGGCTCCTTGTTTTCCGTCCATCCCATAACTGCTGACCTTTCTGAGAGTTTCCATCTCAGCCCTCTTCTGTTCTTACAGTAATCTAGCCTTCCTAGGTCCGTGGGTCTCAACTTTGCATTTTGGAGTCACTGGGAAGGTTTTTTTTTTTTTTTTTTTTAAAAAAAAAAAAAAGCATGCTGCTACCTGGGTCTCAATTCAGGAGATTCAGATTTATTTGGTCTGGGCATCAGGAATTTTCAAAAAAAAAAACTCCCTAGGTGATTTTCATGTACAGTCAAGGCTGAGAACAGCTGCTCTAGGCAATTTATCCACAGGTGTGGCCTCTACCCGCTTACCTCTTGGTTTCACTTAATTCTCCATTACAATTCATCACTTCGTTATCTTGCCCCTTCCCTCATATCATCAGTCTGCCCTGTTATCCTGTATCCATCTCATAATTTACAGCTTCTCAACTTTCAGAATCTTGCAGAGGTAATCACGCAGCCACGTGGATTGGTACTACTACACATTCATGGTCTCAAATCTCAGCTAAGCCTACGCTGGTATCTGGCAATACTTTGTTTCTGTTTATAGCTCTGACACCCATGACCGGCAGCACCTCTTCTAAATCTTCACCATTTTACCTTCATTCTTGTCACATTACCTTCACTCCTACTTCGCACTGTGGATCCTATCATGCCATTAATTATTTTTATTTTTTCTCTATTTACCTTTTGACTAGCTCTTTCCCCTGACCGTATATACTCAAGGATTAAAAACTAAAAATAATTAAAAATTAAACTGAAAAACGCTTCTCCATCTAGTTACTCTTTGGCTCTTTTTCACTGTCAGGTTGCAGGAGAAACTAGTGTTTATTCACTGTTATCGCAGCTCACCTCTCATTCATTTGCTTCTTAACCATTTTTATCTACCTGCCCCTTGCCCAGAGTACTCTGAGGTCACCAGTGTTCACACATTCTAGTGGACATTTCAGTTCTGTGGACTTTTCAATCCAGTGGACATTTCAGTTCTTATCTTGTGCTCTCGACAGCATTCAATGTTTTTCTTTCTTGAACCCTTTCAAAAAGAAAACAGCCCAGCCAAATAAACCCTTCTGTGACTTCACTTTCTTCCTGGCTCTCTTTCTACTGTCCTGGTCACTCACTCTTGGTCTCCCTCATGCATTACTGGTTCTGTAATATTAGTATATTGATTTGTGGCCACCTGCTAATGGCATGCTCCACCTGGGAGAGCTTATGTACTTACCAAACTGTGGGTGACTCCCATGTTTTCATCTCTAGACTAACCATACCTTCCAGCTCTATTTAGCCAACCATTTTTTACTCTTCATTTATTTAACATTTTTTAAACTTGTGAACATGCTATTGTGTTGGACCCTAGAGACTTGACAGCCTACTGTAGTGTGTCTTCAAGTGTGGTTCACCGCTAGCCTGCATCAGAATCATTTGAGATGTTTGTAAAAATGCAGATTCTGAGGCTCTGGAATGGTCCAGTAAGTTGTGATTTCTGCCTGTGGGCATTTTGTATACTAAACGTTTAAAAAAAAAACAGGAGTCTTCTGGCCTGGAAATTGTCTCAGAACAGTAAGCTGAGGCAATTGGAGGACTCGCCTCATTCGTTTTTCATGTCTTAGGAATCACTTCTCTACCTGATATTCAGTATCTTAAAAAACATTTCCAAAAAAAAAAAAAAAAAAAAAAATTTCCTATTTTTTGTCTGCTTTTTTTGTTAGTTTGTTTCAGGTGGGAGAGTAAATCCAGTTCCTGCTTCTTCATATTGTCCAAAAGTTGAAGTCCTGAGGTGTGAGAGAGGGGAAGCCAGGGGGTTTTATACTTCTGTAAAGTCAGAGACAAAGTCGCAGACTATTTGTGATAACCCGAAGCTGGAAACAACCCAGAAGTCCATCAACAGGAAGTAGATAAAGTGTGGTATATTAATACAAGGAATACTATGCAGTTGTGAGACTGAATGAACTATAACGGTACCAACAAGTATGACGGTCACAAACATGGTGTAAAGTAAAAGAAGCCAGACACAAAAGAGTATGTCCTACGGGGTCCCATTTAGATACATTTTAAAACCAGCAGAATTAGTCTGTGGTGTTTGAAGTCAGGATGTGGTTACCTTGAGGAGAGGGTAGTTAGTAGAAGGGCACATTCATGAGCTTCTGGGGTTCTGGTAAGACTCTGTTTCTTGAGCTGGGTACTGGTTCCATGAGTATTTCACTCTGAGAAAATTCACTGAGCTGTGTACTTACATGTGACTTTACTATATGGGTTACGTATCAAGAAAAAGTACTCCCTGGCTCCCCTACAAAAAGGTCAAGGCTTCAAGCCAAATGCACGATGGGAAAGTAGAAGTGGATTCCCAGTATAACAGCTGAAACGGAGAAAGTGCTGTACCCAGGATCCTGCAAGAAAGCAAGTTACCTGATCAAGGTAGGGTTGGAAACGGGCACCCACGGGAAATCCTGTACAAGGTGTCAGGGCAGTAAGCTCATGTTCATGCCACCTGGGTAATGCAGAAACCCTGACCTGAGATACTTAAATAAAAGCTGCTTTGAAACCAGGAAACCTTGCAAGACCCTGTCAGAGACACTCATGAAACAGGCCCACTGGGGGACTCCACCATTCAAGCCACTTCTGAGACTCCAGGCAAATGGGCTGTTGTTCATAATTTGAAAACTACAAATTAGTTTACAACACACTGGCCATGGCCAAGGTACCCATCGGCATCATTTCTGTGTGGCAGACAGAGTTCAGGTAGGTATTCTTTCTCTAGAGCATGGCTCTGTTGGCCTCTCTAGGAGTTTTAAAAGGAGAAGAGCTTCTGTATGTGGGCACCTCCCCCGTTAAACCACAGCTCCTTGACAGTATGGAGTCCGTCTGTTTATCATGGTATCACCAGTGCATAGGTTAATGCCTAGTGTACATTTGGGCTCAAAATAGATTTGCTCAGTAAGGGGACGGCGAGTAGTTATGGAGCACCACTGTGTGCACAGCAGAGTGCTATGTGATTGTGTGTGTGTGTGTGTGTGTGTGTGCGTGCGCGTGTTGACTTAATGGGTGTTCTTTTTTTTTTTTTTTTTTTTTTTTGCGGTACGCGGGCCTCTCACTGCTGTGGCCTCTCCCGTTGCGGAGCACAGGCTCAGCGGCCATGGCTCACCAGCCCAGCCGCTTCGCGGTATGTGGGATCTTCCCGGACCGGGGCACGAACCCGTGTCCCCTGCATCGGCAGGCGGACTCTCAACCACTGCGCCACCAGGGAAGCCCCGGATATTTTTTTTTGTTTTGATAAGCATTTCAAGTAATTTGTAGCAAGGGGCTATGTCAGTTGTATTACATAAGTCAAAACAATACTCTCCAAAGTAGGATACTTGTATGCTAGGGGGCAAACTACAAGATGACCCCTTAGGGTGTGGAGGGAAAATTGTGTGTGTGTTTGTATGTTAGAGAGGTGGTGGGGGGAAGGGAGGGAGAGGACTAGATACATAGGTAGACAGATATTGGGAGGAGGCACAAATGAGAATTTTTTTAAAGGTCCTGGGATATAGTTGCGCTTATAATGATTTTGAGTAGAAATTTCAGATATAGTACTTATCATCAATTCGCTTCACTGTAAACCTGGAGAGGGCTTCATTGTTGTTTGGCAGGTCAGCCTATCTTTGATAAAATGCTGCATTCTTGATATGAAAGGATAGGAGGTATATCTATATTAGCATTTAAAGTAAAATGTCTTAATGAAGACAAAGGGAAGAAGGGAAAAACAGGATCAACGCTACACTGTTTAGCACAGTTTAAATTAACATTGTTTTTCATCTAAAGCCTCGCCAAATGCAGTGTGTTAGTGGGCTAGGTTTTTCCATAATTGGTCATCACCTCACATGCATGTTTTGTTACAGTTTAATAGCACTTAATGAGCATACAATGGGACCAGTAGATAAAAATTACTGTGATTTTGACTTCTTATTCTAGCCTCCATGTCTCAAACCCTTTCATGATTTCAATGTCATTGCCTCTCATGCTCTCTGTGCTGCATTCTGGATAATTTCTTCAGATCTAGATTCCAGTTCTCCAGTTGTCTTTTGAACTGTGTGTATGCAACTTCTCTATGACCTGTCTGTTGAGTTTCTGATGTCAGTGACCACCATTTTCATTTCTAGACGTTGTGTAGTTCTTTTCATATATTTGTGGTCACATATGATGGTCTCTCTTGTTCCATCTCTTAGGTGTTTTTCAAGCAACACCTATAGTTTGCGTTCTGGGTTCCAAACCCACGTGGTTAGGTGTTCTCCAGGGAGCCTTTTTGCTTTTGTTCCATTTTGCTTTGGACTGAATCCAAGATAGGCAGCATCCCCATCTTCCCTCTGTGGTCCAGAAGTTTTCTACTTTGCCTGTAAGAGATTCCACATTTATTCAAGGTTCTTCAGACAGATTTACTATCATTCCTGTCTCAGGCTTGTCACCATTTCTAGGTCGCTAGGGACCAACAGATGGTCCCAGTGCAAGTATTGTCTCCAGCACTACTCACTCAGGGGTTTCTCCTCATTTCTGACTTGGGACACTTTCCTTTTATTTCTAACAGTTTAGTCATATATTTAAAATCATGCTTTTGGTGTGCTTGTATTAAGAAGGAGGAGAGAAAATTATGAATATTATGTAAGAATTTTGTGTGTGTATGTTTTGGCTTGAATATGCATTTTTTTAAATCTCTGGAAAGTAAGAAACTAATAATGCTGGGGAGGTGGTGATGGCAACAAGACAGATGTGGGACAGGAGTGACAGGGGGACTTTTTTATATGAACCTCTTAATATTTTTAGTGATTTGAACCATGTGGATACATAACTGTTTCAACCAATTAAATATATAACATAAACTTTTCCTTCTGGCAATCTAGATGTTCTGTACTGGGTGGATTTCTCCAGCCATCTAGTCTACTATTCTGTTAGAAATGGAATAGTTGTCATATTTGCGGTTATATAAATTTTAGATCATGGTTTTACCTCTTTCCAGCCCTCTAGATGAACTCTGTAGATCAATATTTTCCAAACTATCTGTGGCAAAGGATCAGTTCTTTAGAAGTTTTCCAATCTGTCATGGATTGATACTTTAGTAAACTACAGTGAAAATAAATGACTGACCATATGCTTGGATGGCATGGCAATGTCAAACTGCTGTAAAAGTTTCTAAGTGCTTGCTCTCCATTTCTTTCATCATTGGCCAGTAAAAAGCAACTTGTGGACCACTGCCACACTGAACAGCACTGCTGTAGATGGTACTCATTATTTTCTGGCGTTTGATGTTATGGATGAAAAACTGAGACCACACTGTTCTTTAAATTTTTTGTTGGTTTAAATTTTTTTCCATTGTAGGTAGTAGCCTGCTTTTCTTTCCGTAAAGATGGATTCTGGCAGCTGTCCCCAACCTTTTTGGCATCAGGAACGGGTGGAAGACAATTATTCCATGGATCGTGGGTGGGGGAGGGAATGGTTCAGGCGGTAATGCGAGCGATGGGAAGCCGCAGATGAAGCTTTACTTGCCCATTGCTCACCTCCTGCTGTGCCTCCTGGTTCCTAACGGGCCTCGGACGGGGTGGGGGGGTGGGGGGGTTGGAGACCCCTGCTTATGGCCTTATCTGAAACATGAGATGTTTGCTGCAGCACACCCCTGCCTTAATTAGGGGAGTGAGCCTGTGGCTAACTTCTGTGGATGATGGTACTGGTGTACTTCCAGAAATCATTCATAGATGAATAGTATATTTCACTATGCATTGATACTGGCATTTTCTTGATCTTCTAGAACGGTTGGTTTTCATGCTATTAAGTCCGGGCCGCCATCTGGCTGCCAGCAACTATAAGATGCCATTGATTTCAGAGATGTTAAAATGTGGAAGAATTGTGTCTTAAAATATCCTGCGGTTGGCCCTGTGATTGTCCCAGCCTCTAATTACTCTTGAGTGCTTGGAGACTTGCTAATGAGAAGGAGGGAAGACGCCTCTGGTGACTTGCTTTAGAAACTTCAGCACTCTGCTGAAGGGCATCTCCTCTCTTTATCCTGACAACCTGACATGGACTGGAGCACGTTCTCTCTTCTCTAATTGGCATGGCTTCCCCCATTAGGAGCTTATTCCCCATGGGATGGAGCAGCGCTGAGAACCTTGGCCAACTTATCTGTGATTTGGTGGCACTGGTATATCTTCTAGTGTCCGTAATAGGCATTTCTGTCATCATTGAGATTTTTTTTCTTACCTTCAATTTCCCTCTATTCCATCCCTGCCATTCTGAGATGGTGAGCATTGGGAGTTCTGATAGATATCCCATTTTCTTGCTTGCCAGGCAGGCTGACTTGGTAGTTCTTTCAATCAGTGGTTGTGTGGACTGTTTGTTATAGAAATTTCTCAAATTTTTCTGGTTCCTCTTCCATATTTTTCTGGTGCAAATAAGGTTGTTTTTTTTTTTTTTTCCCTGCTATGTTTATAGTTCTTTGGCCACCTTGATGGCGATTTGGGAGGAAGGGCAGTTAATGTGTGGGCTAACACTGCCATTTGTTTCTTCAGCTGGTATTTATTGAATGCCTGCTCCAGGCCTAGCACTGTTCTGGGTTCTGAGAGTACAGCAGTAAACAGCAGTCTTAAGCTTCAGCCTTCGCTGGAACATTCACTCTGTTTAGTTCTGGTTTTCCTCAACTGGAAGCTTACCTGGTTCTACTTTCTTTCATTTTCAGATATCCCTTTCGAAAGATGCCAATTAAAAAGAAATTCAGTAATTTATTGGTAGCTTGATACATACTTTATATAGATTTGGCCCTAATATAGCCTCCAGAAATGTACGTTAATATATGTATCATTTGCTTTTTAGCCGATTACACCTAAACAAGAAGGCAACAGACAAACAGCCATATAGCAAGCTCCCAGGGGTGTCTCTTCTGAAACCACTGAAAGGAATAGATCCTAACCTAATCAACAACTTGGAAACATTCTTTGAATTGGATTATCCCAAGGTGAGTACAGTGTTGTACTCATAGGAATGGGCTAGACCATACTTTTTTTTCTTATAATAAACACTTAGAAATTTTGACACTGTATCAGGTGAAGGTATTAAAAATGCATGATGGTGTTGGCTTCATCATATTTATGCTCTAGTAGTAGTAGTAATAGTAGTAGTAGTAGTAGTTGTTGTGGTTGTCATCACAGGACAGAAATGGGGGGTTGAGGAAGGGGTATAAATTCCTTTTCTAACTACCTGTATGTCAACCTGAATTAGAAATCCCTGAATAAAGCTCCTGGAATGCAGACAGTGTTAAGTGCCCGGTAGTTTGAGTATGAAAATCTTGTTCCATGAGAGTCACAGTGAAAGTGAGAAAGCAATATTCAGTGGTCAGAAATGGGATGCAGGACAGCTAGAACTAATGATAAATCCCCTTGAGAATCTGACTTTTGGGGTTAGAATTAGTGGTAAGGTGGAGCTTCATCAGTACCGGATTTTTCACAGGGAGATCAGCTCGGTGCTTTGTGACCACCTAGAGGGGTGGGATAGGGAAGGTGGGAGGGAGGGAGATGCAAGAGGGAAGAGATATGGGGACATATGTAGATGTATAACTGATTCACTTTGTTATACAGCAGAAACTAACCCACCATTGTAAAGCAATTAAACTCCAATAAAGATGTTTAAAAAAAAACACATAATTTTTGATTTCTTGATTTTTCTGGGGTTTAATACCTAATTGTATTGCTTATATCTTTTATCTATATAATCTATTTATCTATAAACTCAGTGTACTTCCTTCCTTGGAGACTTCAGTTTTCTTGAGATGGGAGTATTCTTTTTATTTCTTCCCTTTAGTTTCTTAGGAAAACTTAATATTCCTTAATTTTTGTATTTAGTTTTATGGCAACTTTTTCAATTGCCTATTTGAGCCGCTGCTTTTGAAAGCATGTTCTAGCAGTGGTAGATTACTTGTGAAAATATGTCTAAATTTCTACCTGCTTGATTTTCAGTCCAATTTAATTTTCCCTCTGTGGTCTCCACTCACTTTCCTCAGTTTTTACCATCATTGCCTCGGTTTTTCCATAGTTTTTGCTAGTCGGAGACTCTTTCCTTCCTATTTCTTTAGAACAATGTTGCCCAAGTAGTGAGAAAGAAGATGACATCTACACACCACGCTCTCATGGTGACTGGTTTTCACGCTGTTATTTCGTTTCTTTTAAGAAGAAGAAGACACAGCCATGGTAGCCTTAATTTAGCTCTTATTCAGTGTGTAGACATGAGTATCATTCAGTTATTTTTTAGTGTTGCTATATTATTGCTTGTGGAGTTTTGGAGTCTAGGCATTTGAAGCTAATTTGTAGCAGAAAATTATGTATTTCTTCTACTTTGTGTGTGTATATATATGTAATAATTTTAGAGATCTGAATCATATGCATGCATTATCTTCAGTAAATTAAATATGTAATTAGAAAAACTAAGAAGATTGGTACTTGATTTTTTTTTCAAACTAAAAATGCAAAAAAGTGGCCTTTGATAATTCAGGAAGGATGAGAAACAAAATTAATTGTCAAATAAGCTTTGCAATAAGAAAAATGGAAGTTTTTCAAGCCTCACCTTATATAAGTGAATGTAAAGGAGAATTTATTTTTGTGAATGAAAGAATATTTTCATTGATTATGAATAAATTTCAGAGCATAGTGTGGAACCATATGCATTTATCCTTGTGAAACTTAATCTCACAAATTTCAGTTTTTTAACCATCATCCAACCCTTTCCCCTTTCCCTATTCAACCACTCTTAAAACTTAGTTATGGAATTTTTATGTTGCTGCTCTTGTGAGATAATACTCATGGAATTTAAAATGGTTTTGGAAGTTAGTGTGGGTTTAAAGAGTTTCTTAAAATAACCCCAGGAACATATGTATCCATTAACTATGAACATTTGGGATGAATCAATAATTGATTTCTTCTTCTGAATGAAGTTTTTTTTTATACAGTTTGGAATTATCTCCAGAGCTCTAGTTTTTCACTTAGTTCTCTTTCCACTTAAGTTCTTTTTCCGCTTAAGTTATGTCATTAAGACATTTATTTGGTTGAGGAGGAAGCTGTTTTGACACATTACAAAAATGAATAACATTATATGCAAGGGATTGTTTTCATTCTTTTTTAGTTCATAATTTTATTTTCTAATTACAAAAGAATTGTTAGCTGTGGAAAAAGAACATTTAGAAAGCAGAGCAAAAGTGCAGAGTACCTGCAATCTAAAAGGAAACGTTGATCTCACCGCACTATATTTGCTTTTTAAAAGACCAAAAGCAATGGCAATTCTACAGGAGACTGAAGTTAAACCACTGAAATCGCACAAATCTGAGTGTGAACACGAGTTGTTTGTGTCATCAAGGAGGCATATAGTCATGAAATGAACATTTGTGTAACTGCCAGACCCAGCACACTTTAATATTCTCCATTTGTCAAATGTGAACATTGTTTTATAAAAGTATGGAAACGTTTTTGTTCTGGATGTAACTCTTTCCTCTGTTATTTGATTTGGAACCTTATAGGCCATTTGGAAATATGTATATAACATACTGAAATTCTAAAATTTCATTTAATTTTGGACATGTGCAAGAAGATTTATTACTGACACTTGGTCTGAATTTCTAGGTTTAAATTTTGGTGAGACTGTTATTATACTAAGTGCCCTGAAAGACATCTATGCTTTAAATATCTTGTAAATCCACCTTATATTGATACTTATTCCTTGGGGAAAAAAAATTCTTGGAAAAAATATAAGAATAAAAAAAATGAATACAATTCATTTTTCACAAAATCGAGTACTCATTTGGCATCAGCATAGAAGAAGGCATTTAGGCAGAAATTCAGCCATAGTAGGAGGATTCAGTAATCTGCATCTAAAGTGTCTTGATGGCTTTACTTTAGTAAATTCTGGCCATATGAAGAATTTTTAAATGAATGATCAGAGGTATTAACAGAGTGAGGTTATGGTAATTGTGATTTTCTTTTCTTTTTTGCAAATATAGAATGGGTTTAAAACGTTTTAAGTCCAGTGCCATACTTGGATTCTTTATTGTCACTGATGACAATAAAGAATTTAAAAAGATTGAAAATAGGTTCAATTATTGAAAGATCGGCACAATACATGTAATAAAACTACTACGTCTGAAAGATTAGTGTTTTACCAAATAAATTTGAAAAATCATGTAAACTACCTAGTTCTTGAAAGTAAGTTTTTGATATAACTTATCAAAACTTTGAATTCAGAGCAGTTTTCTTACAAAACATCTTCCTTTCACTCAAAGGAAGCATCTATCTTTCACTCAAAATTTACCCTAGGGCTTCCCTGGTGGCACAGTGGTTGAGAGTCCGCCTGCCGATGCAGGGGATGCGGGTTCGTGACCCGGTCCGGGAAGATCCCACACGCCGCGGAGCGGCCGGGCCCGTGAGCCATGGCCGCTGAGCCTGCGCGTCCGGAGCCTGTGCTCCGCAACGGGAGAGGCCACAACAGTGAGAGGCCCGCGTACCGCAAAAAAAAAAACAACAACTTTTAATCAACTTAATATCTTATGTTTTACCAATTGCAGTGTAGTCAGAGTGATTTAACTATTTAAGTACAGGAATTCCTAGCAAATTAAATGTTGATCAAACATAGAGATTCTAGCTGAAAAATGAAGATTCCTGGTTAAAATCTAATACTTTAGAAAACACTTGGAATACTACCTCCAATTTGGTATAATTTTTAATATCAGACACATCTAAGGGAAAGTTATATCTTTAATAAGAGTCTGAACATTTTTTAGATAAAGTGAATTGAATTTCATCTGCGCTGTGGCTAATCAGGAGGTATTTGTTCTTCATTTGAAATTAAGTTTAAGAGGTGTAATCAATAAAAACAAAAACTTTAAATCTTGCATTTGGATAAAGGTAAACTATGCCTCCCTTACTTATACTAACACCATATACTTCTGAAAAAGTTTTTGCTACAACCTAGTATAGCCTTTTTCTTCCCATTGAGTAGATGTCTAGTACTATATATTACAGTTTTCTCTTGCTGAGGAAAAAGCCAAGAGTAGATTTTTAATAATATTTTATGGAATTGTATTACTTATAAACATATTCTTTCACTATATTTACTTACACCTGTAAAACAGTATAAATCATAAAAGCATAAAACTACGCTATGTTTGGAAAAACAATGAACTCTTTAGAGCAAGCCTGACTGAGCAATCACTATAGTAGGAAAGCTCACTGTTACTTACACCCTTTGGAAAGTCACTTAACCTTTCTAATCTTCATCGTTAAGGTCTGCCTCTTGTTGGCTCAAGCAAACATTTTGGTAGAGAGGATGGCTGACTTTTTATGGGACTTAAGAGTCAACCCTTGAAGAAGTTTCAGGGTGTGGCAGGAATGGTGCCCATCCCATTCTCAGATTTTTATCTGATCTCTGGAGACCACTGGCTGTAAAGTTGCTTAATCATTTCAGTACCTCTAAGGTGGCGATTTTGGTCAGTCATCATGAGAGGTAGATATTGGATAGAATATGTAATAACTATAGGTAGAAAGTATGAGGAAAGTATACATTGCTTTTCCCCTTTATTATTTTTTTTTAATTGGGGTATAGTTGCTTTACAACAAACTGAATCAGCTATATGTATACATATATCCCCTCTCTCTTGGACCTCCCTCCTACCACCACCACCACCACCACCCCCGCCACAATCCCACCCATCCCACTCACAGAGCACCAAGCTGAGCTCCCTGCGCTATACAGCAGCTTCCCACAAGCTATCTGTTTTACACATGGTAGTGTATATATATCAATCCCAATCTCCCAATTCATCCTCCCCCAACCTTGTGTCCACACGTCCCTTCTCTATGTCTGCATCTCTGTTCCTGCCCTGCAAATAGGTTCATCTGTACCATTTTTCCAGAGTCCACATATATGCGTTAATAAACGATATTTGTTTTTCTCTTTCTGGCTTACTTCATTCTGTATGACCGACTCTCAGGTCCATCCAGGTCTCTATTTAATTATTGAGAAAACTTTTTTTTTCATTTGAAAAAAAAAATCTTACCTTGTTAGCTAAACTTTCTTTATTTACCTTAGTCCTGGTCCTTATGTGCTTGACCACTAAATTCTGTGCTGCCACTTTTTGCTGACATAATATATCAATATATTAGGTGAACAGTAATTACTGTGCTCAAGGCACTGTACACACTTTTTACTTGTGTATGCTTATCAATGGATGTAAACCAAACAGGCCTTCCCATTACCTTAGCTTTAGCCCCTGTATGTTAGACACCTAAAAAATTGTGTCCTCAACTTTTTGTATTTTTTAGAACACATAGCTTTGTTATTTTCTCATGGACACGATTAACCTTCCTCCTTTGCTTAAAAATGTTCAATCTGTCTTAGAAAGAAGGTTTGGTAGGAAATTTGCTGTTGAGTCAGCATAAATTTATCACCACTATTGAAAAAAATTACTGCTTAGAATACATAGCCCACAGAATAATAGAGTAGCATCTTTATGTGTGAAAGCAAACACTTTTAAAAAATTGAGTAGTTTACTAAATGGTATCTTAGAGCTCAAGATTTTATAAACTTGGTTACGTGTCAGAATCCCCTCAGATGCTCTGATTCAGAAGTTTAAGAGTGGGGCCCAGTATCCTCTTTTTAAACAAACTGTCCGAGGGTAATTTTGACACAGCCAGCCAAGTGCTAAGAAATGTCTTCCTTAGTGTACTATCAGAGAGTAAACATCATAGGGCTTCCCCAGTGGCGCAGTGGTTAAGAATCCGCCTGACAATGCAGGGGACTCAGGTTCGAGCCCTGGTCTGGGAAGATCCCACATGCCGTGGAGCAACTAAGCCCGAGCGCCACAACTACTGAAGCCCGTAGGCCTAGAGCCTGTGCTCCACAACAAGAGAAGCCACCGCAGTGAGAAGCCCGCGCACCGCAACAAAGAGTAGCCCCAGCCTGCCACAACTGGAGAAAGCCCGCGCACAGCAACAAAGACCCAATGCAGCCAAAAAAATAAAATAAATTAATTTAAAAAAAAAAAGAAGAGTAAACATGGGTCTGGGCAAAATAAAATCCTGGGTGTTTTCATAGTTAAAAGGCTAAGTGTGCTTTTCAGGATACATTTTTAATCAAATCAGATTCTATTCTACTTCAGAAAATTATTATACAACAAAAAATCTAATCTCACTTTGTCCTTGTGAAGAGTTTGGGAAACCTCTTTAAATTTATCGTAGTGGTATTCAATATGTAATTTTTAGCACCTTGATGAAATGATATTAAGTTCAGAGACAAAGCTTCTAGAGAACGAAGGGTGTGTTCATTTTGGCTGCTTTCTGTGTTGTTTTCACACTGCTAGGCACCCTGTGAGCATCTAGTAAATCTTCAGTGATGAAGGCCATGGAGAAGCTTGGAATCCAGTTGAATTATTAGGCCATGCCTATCTGGCAGTGGCAAGACTTCAGCTGTGGGCCCTGCCAATCTCTTCATTCTCTCTTTGGCTTGCTTCTGGAGAAGCTGCTCTCGGTTAAAGCAACACTTGATAATCCTTTAAGTGTCTGCATCCATTATGAATACTCTCTTAACTTTTAAACTTTGTGTGTACAATTGCTTGTTTTTCTTAATGCTTTTTGGTCCATCAGTAAATGCTAATAATAAGTGGTTATCTTTGGAAAAGAGGTTAATTTACGTAAAATGTTTTCTTTGACTAGTATGAAGTACTCCTCTGTGTCCAAGATCATGATGATCCAGCCATTGATGTGTGTAAGAAGCTTCTTGGAAAATATCCAAATGTTGATGCTAGATTGTTTATAGGTAAGTAACAAATTCTACAATAGTCTTTTTGCTTTAATATATTAAATATCAGTAATCTTCTTTGCATTAAACTATAGATTAGGGTGCTAGACACCCATTAAGTTATTAGCATGTTTGCTTTATGCATGTTTGTTAGATACAGTGAAAGGTGTTTCTGTCCTTTTGAGAAGACTTAAGTTATAAAGACAAAGTTTTTTTTTCATATCTGGGATTAACAGAATTACCCCAAACTATGTTTTACTCGTCAGTCAGACATGAGCCTGTTATTTTTGTTTCTTTAATATTTTCAATCTATGGCCTTTTCTTTATCTCATTGATTATAGTTGGGAATGAGGGATAGAATTCATTTTTGTAATATTGCAAAAAGAATATTTTTCCAAAAGCCTACAGGCTTATTCTAAAGACTAATTAGAGGTATATTTGCTATTAAATATTGATTAATGTTTGCTATTAATGCAAGCACTTAAGAATTAGAAAACTGAAACTAATGAATTTTCAAAGATGAATGATGTAATTTTCTTTTTGAGAATGAACAATTTTTTTCTAAATATATTATGAATAATAAGAAACATAATGGGTTTTTTGGCTTTTTTTTAAGTATGATGGTTTCACCTATTTTCTTTTTTTTTTTGAATTTTATTTTATTTATTTTTTTATACAGCAGATTCTTATTAGTTATCCATATTAGTGTATACATGTCAATCCCAATCTCCCAATTCATCCCACCACCAGTGTCCACCACCACCCCATGCCACTTTCCCCCCTTGGTGTCCATACGTTTGTTCTCTACATCTGTGTCTCAGAAGAAACATAATGTTAAAGTATGTTTGTTTAAATTATTAAATCTGCAAGTACTTTTTACTTCTCTCTACTATGTATATGTATAATAGAAAATATTTCCAATATTGCATGAATTGTTCACTGCTGTACTTTAAAATTTTTAGGTGGCAAAAAGGTTGGCATTAATCCTAAAATTAACAATTTAATGCCAGGATATGAAGTTGCAAAGTATGATCTTATATGGATTTGTGATAGTGGAATAAGAGGTGAGGTTTTTCTTATTTATTTTGCAGAACTATTCATTCAATGATAAAATGCCAAGAGCAGTCTGAGAATACATTTATCAATCCTATTTGTTTGCCTAATAAAGTAATTCATTTTATCATTATTTCGTGGTAATATGTCAAGTTATACTTACTAAGATTTTGATGTTTTTTATACTAACCTAGAATGTTACGTGTATGAAAATGTTTTCATTTTGAAGAGAAAATTCCAACTATTAAAAAAAAAAAAATAGTCGGGACTTCCCTGATGGCGCAGTGGTTAAGAATCCGCCTGCCAGTGCAGGGGACACGGGTTCCAGCCCTGGTCTGGGAAGATCCCACGTGCCGCGAAGCAGCGAAGCCCGTGCGCCACAACTACTGAAGCCCGCGCACCTAGAGCCCATGCTCTGCAACAGGAGAAGCCACCACAGTAAGAGGCCTGCACACCTCAACAAGGAGTAGCCCCCGCTCGCTGCAACTAGAGAAAAGCCCACGTGCCGCAACAAAGACCCAATGCAGCCAAAAAAAAAAAAAAAATAGTCATGGTCCGTTATATAGTCTATGAGCTTTTTCTAGGTGTAAGTTTTCCCTTATTCATGTGACATCTTTTACTTTAATCTGTTTGTGTCATGCGCAATGTACTGTCTCATGCAAAGGGACAGAAATTAATAGATGCATATTTTACTAGAATTACATACATTTATTAGAATACATTCATGGCTTTTTACCTAGCTGATTTTATCAGGAATTATTTCAATAATAATGTTTTCAATTATATTGAAATTATAATGTCAATATCAATATATTGACATTATAATTTGTATTTTTGCATTTCTAAACATTTATACTTATAATAATTTTGGTATTCTGTAATATTCTATTATATTCTAATTACCTCAGGTTTTTCAACCTCAACACTTTTGGGCTGGGTAATTCTTTGTTGTCAGGGCTGTCCTGCAGGGTGGTTAGCAGCATCCCTGGCCCCTACCCACTAGATGCAGTAGTAGCCGCTGTTGGTTGTGACAGCCAGAACTGTCTCTGGACATTGCCAAATGTCCCCTACAGAGCAGCAGTTGAGAACCACTACACAGACTACCTGTATTTAAGGTCCAAATACACTTTTATACAGTAGATTTAGTTCTTAAATACTTGAAGGAAATAAAGATGAAGTCATATAAAATGATATATTTTTGCTATTTAAAAATGGGGAAATGATTTAAATTTTATCAGCTTGAAATGTGCAAATTTGAAAATTAATAGTGTGGCACTCCTACTTAATTAGATCATTACAAATCTATCAATTCATGGTCAGAGATTACATTCATTTTTCACATTTGCTATCTTAAATTATTTACTATCATATATTTGCTATGTTTTCAGTGTATCAATCTCTCAAGTATATTCTCATTCAGTTCCAATTAGCAGTTTTGAGAGAGAATATTTCATACCCCCAGAAAGAGGAGGCTCATTCCCTATGGTTGGAATGGAGGAGTCATAGTGAACACTGAGCCCCTTTGACCTCTGCTCCTGTACCTTTTGTACTAGGACATATTGTCCGTTATTCCAGTTGGGAGTTTCAGAAACGGACTGTTAAAGTTTTCAAGGTATATCCTGCCCCTGCTACATATTAGGTATGTACCAACCTGCAAGTGTCCAGAATAAATTCACTACCATAAGTTAACCTCTTTGAAATTTTGTATTCTACTCAGAAGAGTGATTGAGATTCATTTTATTAGACCCACATACAAAGAAAAACATTTAAGAATTTAATAACTCATAAATTATATTTTACATTAGTGGGCATTTTACTAAAAGGAAATTTTTTCCTCTCTCCCTCTGCACCTTTTTTTCTTTTGCATCCTAGTGATTCCAGACACACTCACGGACATGGTTAACCAAATGACAGAGAAAGTAGGCCTGGTTCACGGGCTGCCCTATGTAGCAGACAGACAGGGCTTTGCTGCCACACTAGAACAGGTAGGTGCAATGGTTATAAATAATATTCTTGGGCTTCCCTGGTGGCGCAGTGGTTGGGAGTCCACCTGCCAAGGCAGGGGACATGGGTTCGTGCCCCGGTCCAGGAGGATCCCACATGCCGCGGAGCGGCTTGGCCTGTGGGCCATTGGGCCTGTGCTCCGCGGTGGGAGATGCCACAGCAGTGGGAGGCCCGCATAAAAATGTATTAAATAATATTCTTGTTATCAGATCCCTAATCTCCCAGAAGCTTGAGACTATGCTGAGAGTTGGGATGAGCTACCTGAAGTTAACTGTGTTAAGTCTATGGGTTCTACATCTGTGGCTTCAACCAACCATAAGTCGAAAATATTCGGAAAAAAAAATTCCAGAAAGTTACAAAAAGCAAAGTGTGAATTTGCCTTGCACCAGCAACTGTTTACATAGCATTTACATTGTATTTACAACTCTTTACATAGTATTTACATTGTATTTACAACTCTTTACTTTGCATTTACATTGTATTTACAACTCTTTACATAGCATTTATATTGTATTAGGTATTAGAAGTAATCTGACAGGTGTAGATAATACGCACATAGCATCGGTGGATTTTGATACAGGGCTCCTGGAACCAATTCCCCTAGGATACAGAGAGATGACTAATTACAAAAGGCAGCATATCTAAGATGTAAATAATAAATAGGTTTTATATCTGATAAGTTGGGTGATGACCATTTAATTCTACCGTTAATTTAGTAGTTTGCATTTCTCATGACTTCAAAGCACATCTAGGAAAAGGGCAGTAAAATGGAAGACAGAATATTAGTATCCACCCTATTTATGAAAAATACATTGAAAAATGGGGAAGTTGGGAAGCTCAGTAACTCCGGCAGGAAATAGCTAGCTATATAAAAGGACACAAGAAAAGGAATTAAGAAATAGGATTGTTCTATTGGTTGATGTACCTATAAATATTGTGTGTATGAATGTGCGCATGTGTGTAGCCACATGCATACATATACATGTACGTACGTATACCTGTATATGTAGATGTGTGTATATCTACATGAACATTCTGAAAACAACACATTAAATATTAATATTTTATATGAAGTGAGTGATACTTTTTACCTGTCTGATTCAAATCCAAATTAAGTTTTACTTCAGTAAATCTTTAAATATTGGAGTTTTAGAGAAGACAGTATTTATTTGAGAATAAAATGTACTTTTCCCTCCTAGAAGTAAATACTTCTTTGTAATGGTGATAATAACAAGTGTAGTCAATCAAATAAGAAATTATTGACTGCTTGCTATATGTAAATATTACTTTGTACCACTTTTTATTCAGGTAATTTATGTAAGAATAATAGAATATTCACCCAATCATACTGAAATTCATTAGGAAAAAGAATTTATAAACATCATACTTTTAACATAAAATTCTAATTGTATACATATGTTTTTGGCTTTGTTTTGGCAGGTGTATTTTGGAACCTCTCATCCAAGGTCCTATATCTCTGCCAATGTCACTGGTTTCAAATGTGTGACGGGAATGTCTTGCTTAATGAGAAAGGATGTGTTAGATCAAGCAGGAGGGCTTATAGCTTTTGCTCAGTACATTGCTGAAGATTACTTTATGGCCAAAGCAATAGCTGACCGGTAAGAAAACTAAATTAAATTAGGCTGTTACATTTTTGGTTCCTAACTTCTGTTGGTCTCCTCTGTTTGTTAAACCCATGGATTAAGAGCTATTTTATTTTATTTTTTGCTAGTGAGTACAGAATAGTTTAATACTTTTAGAATGTAATTCCTATTAATTATTCAGTTATGTACTAATGAAGCAAATAAATGTTCTAATTTCTCTACATTCTTCAAATTAATGTGGTTTCTAGAGCAGTATGGAGTTTCCTTAAAAAAACTAAAAATAGAGTTACCATATGATCCTGTAATCCCACTCCTGGGTATATATCTGGAGAAAACACTAATTTGAAGATACATGCACCCCAGTGTTCATAGCAGCACTATTTGCAATAGCCAAGACATGGAAGCAACATAAATGCACATCAACAGATGAATAGATAAAGAAGATGTGGTCTGAATATACAATGGAATATTACTCAGTCATAAAAAACAATGAAATAATGTCATTTGCAGCAACATGGATGGACCTAGAGATTATATTAAGTGAAGTCAGACAGAGAAAGACAAATATCATATAATATCACTTATAGATGGAATCTAAAAAAACAATACAAATGAACTTATTTACAAAACAGAAATAAATTCACAGACATAGAAACCAAACTTATGTTTACCAACGAGGATAGGAGGGGTGGGGGAGATAACTCAGGAGTTTGGGGTTAACATATATGCACTATATAAAACAGGTAAACAACAAGGACCTACTGTATAGCAGCATACAGATACATACACACTGAATCACCTTGCTGTACACTTGAAAGTAACACAACATTGTAAATTAATGTTATACTATACTTCAATTTAAAAATAAATACATTTAAACCCTAAAAAAAAAAAACTGCATGGTTTGAAGTTATTAAATTGAAGCTTCTCTGAGATTATTAATTTTCATTATTATGGATGTAAATTTATATGTGTTTTAGAAGAATTAAAAATGTCAGTGCAGTCATAAGCCAGTAGGTGAAAATTAAAATAATATGATTTCAAATTTTGAAATTTCGCAGTAGATTATTTCATACCTTGCTAAGAAGCCACCTAATGATTGGCTTAATAACATTTCTCTATCACACAGTGACACTCATTGGCTTTTTTAAAGGGGGTCATTTCCTTGTCTGATAATTTACTAAAGATGTGATCTTGAAAATTGAAGTATGTTTTTAAACTTCTCTCCTGATGGTGTTAACGTGGTCCATGGTTTCATAGCGTTTCTCATGAGATACAGAATACCACTTTTGTTTTCCACTCCCTGCCCCCCCCCTTTTTTTAATTAATAGTGTTCAGAGACTAAACTATTAAATACAGGACCCACTCTATTTAGTACTTTCAGAATGTCTGAATTTTAAGTTTATTAAACTGTGAACTGAGGGGTTGTTCTTTCCATTTCTTAGGTGGTACTATCATGGGCCTCTGTAGTGACTAAAATGTGTACAAGTATGATATACCCTATGTAGGGTGCTATCCTGGGACGAGGCTCACCCTGAACACTGACAGTTGCTCACTTTTTTTTTTAATTAAAATATAGTTGATTTACAGTATTATGTAGTTTTAGGTATACAACATAGTGATTCAGTATTTTTATAAATTATACTCCATTTAAAGTTATAGCAAAATAATGACTGTATTTCCCTGTGCTGTGCAATAATATCCTCGTTGCCTATTTTATACAAGGTCGTTTCTATCTCTTCATCCTCTTCCCCTATCTTACCCCTTGCTCCTTCCATCTCCCCACTGGTAACCACTAGTTCTCTAAGTCTGTGAGTCTTTTCTTTTTTGTTTAGTCATTCATTTGTTTTAGTTTTTAGATTCCACATAAAAGTGATAACAGACTGTTTGTCTTTCTCTGTCTCACTTATTTCACTGAGCATAATACCCTCTAGGTCCATGCACATTGATGCAAATAACAGGATTTCATTCTTTTTTTATGACTTAGTAATATTCTAGTGTGTATGTGTGTGTGTGTGTGTTACTCTTTATAGGGATGAATAAATGCATAATCAGTCATGCTTGCATGTGTTCATCATCATAGCTCATTTTATAATTGTCTTAATTTTCAGAGGTTGGAGGTTTGCAATGTCCACTCAAGTTGCAATGCAAAACTCTGGCTCGTATTCAATTTCTCAGTTTCAATCCAGAATGATCAGGTAAATCAGCTGGATTTCTTCTTTTTATACTTTATTAAAAGAAAAGGGGAAGGGAGAGTAATTTTTACATGGTTTTAACTTGGTTTTAACAAAAAAACTAAAAGTCAGATTTTGTTTATTTCCAGAAAAGAGAGTTAACTTCCTTATTAAAATAAATTTAACGTCTAAATATATTTTCTTTCCTTTGTAACACTGAAAGCATTCAAAAAAGAGATGTTGAGACTTTGAATTTTTTCTGCCAATCTCTATTTTCTAACTTTCTACCCTTTGAATTTTATGATCTTTATTCATCAGAGTATAGGCCATACAAATGAATTGATAGACTTTTTTTCTTTGAGATACTAAATAAAAATAGAAAAGAGATTCATTAAATACTCTTTAAAGTTTATATAAAAGGCTTTTATATAACAGGATAAAATGCTGATCATTTTGAGAAAAATTGATTAGTCTTGTAACCAGGCTGTTGTTTAAAGAAAATCCCTTTTTGTTTGTTTGTTTAAGGTGGACCAAATTGCGAATTAACATGCTTCCTGCAACAATAATCTGTGAGCCAATTTCAGAATGCTTTGTTGCCAGTTTAATTATTGGATGGGCAGCCCACCATGTATTCAGATGGGATATTATGGTATTTTTCATGTGTCATTGCCTGGCATGGTTTATATTTGACTACATTCAACTCAGGGGTGTCCAGGTATGTGGATAGGCTTGGGAAAGTTGGCAATCATTTGGTGGAACTAAAACACTTTTGATTTAGAAGAAGTTGAAGAAAATCTATCTGAGGCATTCTTCAGCCTCCCAGTGAAGGTTAAAATCAGGTTTAAGCATTACTTTCCTTAGTGGAACGTGGACACAAAATGGAACTTGATTTTCAACTTTCAGCTGGTTATACAATCACTTTTATTAAGGCTCCAAAAAAAAAAAAAAGAAAAGAATGATGTTAAGCAAATCAACAAGTCTTCAAACTAAGAATATGTTAGGATAGCAGTTAATTTTAATGCTGCTTTTCTTCCTAATTAACATTTCCTTAACCAATATAGCATGACAGTTGAATTATCTTAAGAAGCAGACTTGACTCTATATAGTGTATTTAAAAGAGTGAAATTGAAGAATTTCATTTTTTAAACTGTGTCTTTAGTCTGACAGTACATAATTTATTTTTTTAATTCCTAGGGTGGCACACTGTGTTTTTCAAAACTTGATTATGCTGTAGCTTGGTTCATCCGTGAATCCATGACAATATACATTTTTTTGTCGGCATTATGGGACCCAACGATAAGCTGGAGAACTGGTCGCTACAGACTACGCTGTGGAGGCACAGCCGAGGAAATCCTAGATGTCTAACTACAGCTTTGTGACTGTACATAAGGAAAAAAAGAGGATTATAAATTATGTTTATATAAATGCTTTTAAAAAATCTACCTTCAGTAGTTTTATCACATGTATGTTTTGGTATCTGTTCTCTAATTTATTTTGCATGGCACTTGCATCTGTGAAAAGGAAAGAAAAGAAAAAAAAAAACACATCTGTAGTCTTGGCCAAATGGTTATACTTTATTTTGTGGAAGTAGAGAATCAAGAGAATTGGTTCTAGGAACCTGGGTTCGGTTTTTGTTGTTGTTTGTTTGTTTACTTTTTAAAAATACATAAATAAATAAATCTATCTATATATATATATATGAATGTTCTGCAACAAACACTATGACAGTATCCTTCAGTAGAGAAAGTTTCTTATTGGTGAGTACACTCATTTAGAATATGTATGGGATGGAAACAGCTTTGTTTGGGGGGCTCGAAAAGACCAGAAGGTGCAATCCCTTTTCATGTCTAAAGTGAAAGATTTAATGCAGTGAACTGCCTGCAGTGAGGTACTAACTGAGAAACTTTTTCATGCTTTATGCCTACCTCTTGTAGTCGTTGCAGAGGAAATATAAACTGTAATATGGTAGCTAGGCCTTGCAAAAACAAATGGAAAAACTTTAAAAATAATAATAACAAAAGAGCTGGAGTCTAGTATTTATATGAATCTGTGAGAAATATTTTTTCCGTCTCACCGCAACGAACCAAAAGTGGTTGAGTTTGGTTTTTAATTGTAGCCATGTCTTGAAGGCATCTTTTTGACCAACTCTTGTTGGTTCTGTCTTGAACCATTGTTAATCACTGTGCTGGTAAGTCTTTCCTTCCCTGCTCCTCACCTGACCCATCCCATCTTTCCTTAACTTTTTGCAGGGGGTGGGGTGGGGGGGTTGTTTTAGTGTGAATGGATGTTTTGATAGTTGTGAGGAAAAATGCATTTCAGACACATTTCACACATGAGCTATTTTCTTACACGGTCTGTCTTATTGTTAAAAAAGAATGTAATTTCATGATACAGGTATTTAATATCTTTTTTAAGTAAATAAATATTCTAGCCATCAATAAACAAATCGCAGTAGAGTATTGAGAGGGGACAGGATGAGTTTTACTCTTAAAATTAATCAGTATCCAACTAAGTCTATGTGTGTGTGTATGTGTGTGTGTGTTTTGTTTTGTTTTGTTTTTTAATTTACTATTACTGTTAGTCTAGTCTTATTTAAGTTGGATTTTTGTATTCCAGTTTGTATGACAAAATAGACTAGAGCAGTTCTGGTTGTAAAGGCATGCTGTATTTCACTCTTCTCTCCCCAGGATGCCGCTAAACTCGCTTGTCAGGTTGTGCTTAACTTGTGGTGAGCTGGACTTGTTTTTGTTTAAAAGAAAAAAAAGGAATAGGCAGAAATGTAAGGGACAGTGCATAAGCCTTTCATTTTTCTTTCTTTTTTTTTTTTTGTAGTGGACGTTTTGCTCTTTCTTCAGGATTGGATGGCATGTTGTCCATATGAATGCCTGCTGCAGGGCTGACACTGGCAATATGGCAGCTTCAAACTCTTAAGTTACTGCAATTTCCATGTCAAAGCATAATGTGTCACATATTAGCAATAACTACATATTTATAAAAAATGGACACTTTTTCACTGAGCCAATTTCATTTAATTGTCTAATGAGTATATACATGGTTTAAATTGCAGTGTATCTGTAAATGTGTGTATACTGAGTGTACACAGTATATACAAGCTTTCTCTGGGCCAAACTGTTTCATTCAGTTTTTCCGTTTTCTTTTTTTTTTTTTTTTTGCCTTATGATGAATTTGTTTGAAGGGCATTTTCTTCTTGAACAAAGGCTTTGATGCATATTCCTTTCTACGTGAAACGGGGGTAGTATTGTTCCCTGAGGAAAGTTGCATAGCGAAAACCAGTCTAGTTGTGACCCACTCTGTTTATTTTTTTAAGTCAGTATCATGCAAGCTGAATTTTGCTGACCGTGTTTGTAATTTGTTGGTTTGTTTAACGAAGTTTGGTTGATGCCATCCTTTGCACTGCTGAAGTGAAATCTTGCTTATTCCTTAGCTTTTTGCTGATCTCGGTATGGGCAGTGTAACAAAACCCAAATGGCTGGACAGACTTCTTGTGTTTGTAAATATAAAAAATGACTGTTCTGTATATGTGTGTTTTTAATGTGGTAGTGGAGTATTTCCTTCCAGTGAAGCTTCACTTAACCAGACAGAGTGACTCTTTGTTTAGCAAGTTTAGAGCAATGATAAAATGGCAAGAAATAATATAAATGTTATTATAATGATGAAGAAGGCATCACAGCAGAACTGTAGGAGTCCAAATTTAATAGACTGTCTAAAAAAAAAGCACCAAGTGTCTAGAATATACCATGTTTATTATTTAAAATCATTGTCTTAAGTTTTTTGTTCAAAAAATAAAAATTTGAATACAATCAAAACATTAGCAATAATGTATTTTTGTTTCTTGTCTTTTATATTTTTATAAATAATCTAACATGTTCCACCATTCACAGCAGAATTATTTGAAGAATTCTTTAGTGTTGATTTTGAAATCTTCCCTCTACCCGTGCTACAGGTGAGATGTATTACTTAAAAGTCAGGCTTTTCTGTATCGGTTGCATGTTAGAATCACCAGTAGAACTTAAAAAAAAATACAGATGCCTGGGCCCTGCCTGCAGAGTCTGGTTTAATTATTCTGGGTGGAGCCTTAGCACTGCTCTTTGCTCTGTACAAGCAGATTTGAGAAGCTGTGGCCCATTATAACATTTAGAAAAGACTGAGTAGTCCTTTAGTCCCCTCTCTCCTGCGCTTACAACCTGAACTCAGCCTTTGAGATCTTACCACCCCAATGGCGAGGAAAGGCAGATCCAAGGAAAAGAAAGGAATGGCTTTGCTGCTGGACATCTAACAGAGAAACAGACTACGTGTCATCCCACACACTGTCCAGGGTCAGGCTCCTCCCAAGCTCAGAGGCACCCCCAGGCCTGTTTTACCACCAGCCCGTGAGAGAAGAATGCTCTTGAGAGCCCGTCCCAGGGGAGAAAGACTCTAGAAGGGGTTTGGCTGTGGCCTGCCAGGGGCCCCACTCCTAGCACCTTGACCCAGTAAACAAGCTCACTCCTCCTGGTTTGTAAAGTATGCTTCTAACACTAACGTTTAAGAAACGATCAACGAAAAGTTGGTGTAAGTCTTTTAGAGTTTTATAGCTAGGCAAACTTTGAAAAGCCCTTGCCCTTATTTTAGAGTAAAAAGCTGAGACAGCCACTGTGAAAGCTGTGGTCACAGAAGGTAGGTGGACAGTTGTCGGCTGAGCTGGGAGTAGCCCCTGCATCTCTCAGGTCCCAGCATCATCAGTCACTCCACTAGATCCTGTTGTTTAAAATTCTGCCTACGACAGCTTTAAAACTCAGTATATAAACCTTAAAAATTTTTTTTAAATCCATAATTTCAATAACCATCTATATTCCAACTCTTACATTGTTTTAGAGAACCAGATTCAAACCTGCCAAACAAGAATAATTATAAAGCTAGTTTAAGGTAAATGCTTTACATATATTATTTAAGATAAGATAAGATAGATAAGATAGATAAGATTAGTACATACCACAAGACTTAATGTTCATGAAAATAGTTAAGACATTTCCTTCTCATGTTTAGTAGGATATAGTGTTTGGATTATTTATTCATTTCAAGTTACAGTTTATGACTACACCAACTTCTTTTTGTTGGAAAGGAAACAAACATTGCAAAATGGTGAGCAGTTATCCCTGCAGAGCTGCAAGGAATGCATTTGATTAATTTGCCTTAAAAATACTAATATCTGGGGGCTTCCCTGGTGGCGCAGTGGTTGAGAGTTCGCCTGCCGATGCAGGGGATGCGGGTTCATGCCCCGGTCCGGGAAGATCCCACGTGCCGCGGAGCGGCTGGGCCCGTGAGCCATGGCCGCTGAGCCTGCCCGTCCAGAGCCTGTGCTCCGCAACGGGAGAGGCCATAACAGTGAGGGGCCCGCGTACTGCAAAAAAAACACAAAAAACAAAAAACCTAATATATGCAAGATACCTTACAATCACTATCTCCACATTTTCTAAAAACAAAAATGTATAACTTTAACAGTTTCCTAAGCAGCTACTTGCCTAAGAACCAAAATATGCTAAACACTTTACACGACCCCTGACCTGTCCTGGGAGAGATTGGCAGAGACTGTGGGTAGTGTCATGTGCTTTGCTGTTTAGTCGATTCATCATTAAGACATCTGTGCTAACAGCATGGACTTGTAATTAAACAATTTAAGGATATCATTTCTTTATACCAGGACTGGAAGTATCTGTTCTGCCCCCGCTGCTGCCTCCACACCTCTCATTGCCACCTTGTTTCCACTGTTTTCTTACCCTTGTCATCAGCCCTGGAACCTCTGTCATCTTCCCTCATGGCTGACCAACACCAGGCCAGTGGAAGGAACATAGGCAGGATATTAGAGAATTATGCAGACCATTGACAGGCTGCTCTGGAGCACAGAAAAGAGTAGGCTTGGAAGTGGAGACTTGGGAGTCCTTTCCATAGACGTGATGGTTGAAGACAACGAATGTGATAACCAAAGATAGAGCGTCAATGGACGAGAATCTTGGGGACCTATTTAGACATACAATGGGAGAAAAGCATCCAGGGAAAGAGGCTGCCAATGTGGAGTCAGACAGCCTTCTGGTAGCTATGGGATTTAGGGCAGTTAATCTTTCTGAGCCTACGTTTATTAACCATGTGGAAATGGGGAGCTAATGCATATAAAGTGATGGTTAGCTCCTCTCCCCTTTCAAAGAAGTAGTGAAAGGAGTGCCACGGGTGCCTTAGAGAGGTTTCAAGAAGGAAATGGTCCAGGGGGGTCATGGACGAAAAGGAATGATGGCTGGTGAGTTCAGGAGCAGACATACTTCCTGCAGGGGCACCAATGTTGCTGGATTTCAGGCCATCGTGAATCGTCGCATAATGATAGGTGAAGTGTCAGCATGTGAGAACATAGCTTCTTTATGGTTGGTCTGTCTTGTTTTACATTATACTCTCTTCAGGGAAAGAGAAAAGGGTGGGATGTTCAGATAGAGCCAGAAATCGCTCCTGACCCTGAGAGTAACCATTGTGCCAAAAAAAGCTTTAAGAATGGCTGCTCTGGGAATTCCCTGGCAGTCCGGTGGTTAGGACTCCATGATTTCAGTACTGAGGGCCTGGGTTCAATCCCTGGTTGGGGAACTAAGGTCCTGCAAGCTGTGTGGCATGGCCACAAAAAACCCAAAAACAAAAAACATGGCTGTTCAGTAGAGTGGAAGGAGCAGAAATCAGATTATTGGGATTTAAGGAGCATGTGAGGAAGAAATGAAAGCTATGGGCACAGATATTTGGAAATTACAACAGTGAAGTATTGATACATGCCGCAACACAACCTTGGAAACATCATGCTAAGTAAAAGAAGTCAGATACAAAAGGCTACATACTGTATGATTCCATTTGTATGCAATGTCCAGAGCAGGCAAATCCATGGGGACAGGAAGTAGATTAGTCGTTGCCAGAGGCTGGAGGATGGGAGGAAAGAGGACTCCTAACAGATTCAGGGTTTCTTTTTGGAATGATGGAAGTGTTTTGCAATTAGATGGTGGTGATTGTTGCACAACAACAAAACAAACAAAACAGCGCCTCTGAATTGTACATTTTAAAAGGCAAATCTTACGGTAAGGGAATTATATCTCAATTGTTTAAATAAAGAAAAAATAAAAGTCACTGTTAATGTATTCTTTCCTTCCAGTGTGCTGACACGTATTGTCGAAATGTTTCAAGAGAGGTTGTGTGTAAATGCTCGTTACTTGGCATCCTTGCTGGAACTCGGGATTGCCATTTTCTAAATCTTTTTAAACTTGACAGATGAAAATATTGTACCTCATCGTCTAATTTATAGATTTTTAAGTGACTGGTTATGATTGAGTATTCTTTATGTATGATTTTTAGCCACTGAAATTTCTTCCACTTCTTAACCTTATTTACCTGAGAGTCTTAAGGCTTTCCTATCGCTTATTACACACCTCTTTTCTTTTTAACCATATGAAACAATTTACATTGCCAACCAGAACACACGGCTAAAATCTTTGCCTTTTGGATATTTCCCCAAGGCAAGATGGGGTAGGCATGGAAATAATTGATTAACATTTGTGCAACTAGATGGCCCACGCAGGTGTCCAGATCAAAGATCAGTTTTCCCAAATGTTATTTCCCTCCCTCTTTTAGCACAGAACCCTTTTCAGTTCTGAAGTAACATTATTTTCAGAGTCTACATATATTTACATTTCTGAAATAAGGCTTACTTAAAGCTTTTGGATGTGAGCCATGGCCGCCGAGCCTGCGCATCCGGAGCCTGTGCTCCGCAACGGGAGAGGCCACAACAGTGAGAGGCCCGCGTACTGCAAAAAAAATTAAAAAAAAAAAAGCTTTTGGGTACTGTTTTTCCAATACATTTCTGAACTTTATTTGCTAGTATTTTATGAAATATTTTCTAGGCTGTAGAGTGAGTTTACGCTAACTACAAAGTCATTTGGCCTTTTTATTTTTCTTTTTTAATCTATGCTCTAGAAAAAAAATTTATTTATCTAGGAATTATCTGTTCCTTGCAAGCTTGAAAGAATTTATCCTTAAAACTTTAGGGGCCTGGCACTTCAATAACATTTTCCGTTTATTTTATTGATAATAGTCAGTTCATACTTTCTACATTTTTTTAGAAGTCAGTTTTAGTCAATTACACCATAGAGATGTACATAGCATTTTCATAATTCTTTACAAACTATTTCTGGCCAAATATGCTGTTGTCCAGGAGGTTTGCGGCCCCTGTGCCAATTGAACTTGGGCCTCTGTGATCTGAGAGCTGAGTGGCAGGCAAGGCCATCATCCCTCCTGTGACAACAGTATCCTTTTAATATGAAGAAAAGCTGACTGACCTAGTTACTCTTCCTCTTAAAAAGCTTGAATGGCTTGGTGTGAGCTTCAGGATAAAGCTCAAGTTTTTCTCACGCAGAGGACATTTAAGTTAGGTCCCTGCCAATCCCTCCAGTCTTGTCCCTTGCCACTTGCCTAGCCCATTCATATAAACTCTCCTGGTAGTAAACTTCCTGTAGCTTCCCTGACATCTGCCCTTTCCTGCTCTGGGCCTTTGTTCTGCTCTGCTTCCTCATCAGGGTCCCGCAGCTCCTCTAACTAACCCCCCACCCTGACCTTGGGACTCAGAAGCCAACTCCTCCATGACTTATCTAACTATGGGTTAGGTACCGCCCCCCCTCCCCCACCCTGCGTCTGTGACTCCATAACCTCACCCCTCACTTAACGCTCATTATTTTAATTGACCTTTCAGTTGTTTGTCTTCATCATTCGATTGGGAATGTCACAGCAAGGAGGGTCAGTAATATCCGACTTTGTGTCCCAAGCACCCAGGTTACGACCTGACACCAAAGTCCATTATATTGAAGGAATTAATGAACAAATAAGGATAAGTATGCTTTGATCATGAATCTTATGCCTATAGCTAATCACACAACAGTTAGGAATGCAGACTGTGGAGCCAGACTGCTTGCATCCACTTGTTGGCATCACCACTTGCTCCCTGTACCTCTCTGTGCCTCGGTGGACACCAGAGTTACCTCCTTTTCAGGTTGATCTGAGAATTAAAGGAGATAATACATATGCAGAGGCACATTCGCAATAAAAACTTTGTGTTAGTATCATAAGCATCTCCAGTGTTAGGCTGTGGTCGCTAAGTAAAAACGAAAGTTTCGCTACCCAGTCGACAAAGTAGCTCTTCTTTCCTTCAAGGCTCGAGGAAGAGAATTGTTCACAATCTAATGGAGAGGGTTGCATGAGCTTTTCTAGGACAACTGACCCTCAGCCCTTGATGGTTCAGAGTGAATATTCTAGCATTCAAGGAGAAAATCAATCTGATTAATTTGAATTATTATAAATAGTGCTAGTGTAGCCCATATAATACTGTCCAGAATGTTAGCACCAATGGACTGAGCTGCAAGGCATGGCAGGCAGTTACAAGACTTCAGGACACAAGCCTGCATTCCTGCGAGAATATCCATGAAATCCCAAGGCTGAGAGAACCTGGCGTTTACGGCAGGGCATTGCACATGCTCTGTGGAATGAGTTGCACCCACGACGTGGGCAACACTCAAGGAATTTTACCCAGCTGGAATGTTCCCAGCTATCATTCTTTTAATGGACAACTGGTTTTGTATAATTCAGAGGCAGTTTCCCAGGTGTTTGCTGACTTGGGGCACTCAGAGCAGTGAGTGTGGGGGACTAGAACTGGCCATCTGAAAGGGAATTTTCTTCCACAAGGCTTTATAGCTTCCATGGTTCCCAGACTGTAGTATGAATAAAAATTATTTAAAATGCCAACCACAGGGCCCTACTCCCCTGAGATGAAGTTGAGAACTCTCAGCCTGTATAAGCTCTCCTGAGATTCTGATGCGGGCACCTTCCAGCACACTTTGAGGAATATTTCAGTGGAGGTCTATCACTGGGGGATGCACTTTATGGAAGTCAAGGACAGTGGAGCAGTGGAGGGTGGTGGCCTTGGGCAGAGGAAGGTTGAGACTCTGCTCTTAGGACCTCATTTCGTCGATCTCTAGGTGAAGTGGCTGTGATATGTGGTTTATGATAAGAAACATATATTTGGTCTTCATCCCTACTCCTGGCACAAAGCTCCTAAAAACCCTTAACATTCCCTAAGGGATGAGAGCCACGAAGGTGTCTTTTGTTATGTGAATGAGGTGACTTTTGGACCACATCTAAGATGGGGACTGGTTGCCAGGAGAACCAACCCTGTGATTAGAGGGTTGGCACTTTTAGCTCCACCCCTCCCACCCCGACATCCGGGGTTGGGAGAGGGGCTGGAGGTTGAATCAATTACCAATAGACAATGACGTAATCAATCGTGTCTTTGTATTGAAGCCTCTATAAAAATCCGAAAGGACAGAGTTCGAAGACCTTCCTGGTGGATGAACACATGGAGATCTGGAGAGAATGGCAGGCCTGGAGAGGGCATGGAAGCTCCACACCCCTTCCCCATACCTTGCCCTATGCGTCTCTTCCATCTGCCTGTTCCTGAGTTACATCCTTTTCTAATAAGCTAGTAATCGAGTAAGTAAAATGTTTCTCTGAGTTCTAAGAGCTGTTCTAGCAAATTAACTGAACCCAAGGAGGGGGTCGTGAGAGCCTCCCATCTATAGCCAGTAGGTCAGAGGCACAGGTGACAACCTGGACTTACAATTGGTGTCTGAAGAGGGGGCTGGGCAGTATTATAGGACTGAGTCCTTAACCTGTGGGATCTGATGCTATCTCCAGGTAGATAGTATCAGAATTGAGTTGAATTTTTGGACACCTAGCTGGTGTCCCGAGCATTGCTGGGCAGTGTGGGAAGAAACCTTCCCCTCCACATGTTGGAATTGTGATCCGGAACCAGACTGTGGCCCAGTAGGAGGGTAGTCCGCAGAGGTTGCCAGGAGTCTGCAAGGTGGGCCATTCGAAACAGCAGATGTTGATTGGCAAACAAGGGGTCTGGTAACGAAAGAGATATAAACAAAGGAAAACTAGTTGAAAAGTTAACAAAGTTTTCCATTCAAACATCTTTTCCTGGGCTTTCCTGGTGGCGTAGTGGTTGACAGTCCACCTGCCGTTACAGGGGACGCAGGTTCGTGCCCGGGTCTGGGAAGATCCCACATGCCGCGGAGCGGCTGGGCCTGTGAGCCATGGCCGCTGAGCCTGCACGTCCAGAGCCTGTGCTCTGCAACGGGAAAGGCCACAATAGTGAGAGGCCCGCATACCACAAAAAACATCTTTTCCTTAGAAACTGCAGTATTTTTTTGTCTTTTTAAAAGATTAAAGTATAGTTGATTTACAATGCTGTGTTAATTACTGCTGTATAGCAAACTTACTCAGTTATACATATATACACATTTTTTCATATTCTTTTCCATTATGGTTTAATCAAAGGATATTGAATATAGTTCCCTGTGCTATACAGTAGGACCTCGTTGTTTATCCATTCTATATATACCAGTTTGCATATGCTAATCCCAAACTCCCAATTCATCCATCTCCCACACCCTCCCCCTTGGCAACCACCAGTCTATTCTCTATGTCCCTGATTCTGAGAAACTGCGATTTTGAACTTATCACCAGTGTAACCGGAATTTAAAATTTTTACTTTGTTTTCATGGACCAGCCCAGGGGGAAAAATGTGGTGGAGGAGTACCATTGCTGTATCTAATGAGGTTGAACCAGAGCTGCCAAGGGAATGTAGGAAGCAGTCTCTGGCCTTCAGAGTCCCACTGATTTGGGCCAGAAGTGCTGCCCTTGCCCATCCTTAGGGAATTCTGGGAAAATGACAACCTGTGCAGTCACTCCTCATCTCAGTCCCTCCCATCTAGGACAAGTCAGGCATCAAATGAAGAGTCCAGACACAGCTAAGAGCTTATTGTTTGACACCTAGGGGTGAGGATCCAGATCTGGCTGCCTTACCTCCTCTTCCTTGCAGTAACCATCTCTGGGGAAAACGGAGGTGATTCCACTGATACCAGGAGCGCTAGAAAGGAGGTTTAGCTTTCTTACATCTGAGAACAATGACCTCTCCCCACAACCTAAATCCTAAACTGGAAAGTCCCAGTACTGCTGGCCCACGTTACAGTGGCAATCAGTCCACTCTGCTTGAGGGATTCCAGCAGCCGAGTTGCCAAATGATCAGGCAAATGGACTACAAACAAAGGGAACATGTCATTTTTAGGGAAGAGCCCAAACTGAATGGCCAGAAGACGTGGGCAATAGAGGCAGAATTCATGGGAGACACAGAAGCGAAATTCAATTAAAACATAATGAGGGAAAAACCATAATGAGAACTTTTAAGAAGACAGAATTAGAGCATAAAAAATGAAATTATGCAACTAAGGAGCACGATTTCTAAATTGAGAAATTCAGTGCAGAAATGAAAGAGAATGATAGTTTCTGAAAACTAAATTAGTATTTGGGGTGGGTGTAGGGGGTTGTCCCAATAACCCAAAGCAAAAGAAAACAAAGCATACTGACTACTAAGAAAAATGCACAAATACAACACATAGAGGACCAATTAGGCAGAGACTTAGTAGTCTAATAATAGGAGTTCCAGAAGGAGAAAGGAGAAGATAGAAGAAAACTAAAGAAAGACTTGATTATTTACATTTAACGGACTCCCCTGGTCCCAGGTGGGTTTAATGAAAAGACACACTCACACAAAGAAGTATCTCGGTGAATGTTCTGAGCTTCAAGGATTAATTTAACCCTCATCAGCCAGAAAGAACAAGTTATTGACAAAAAAGAGAGGCCATCAGCAATACTGGAGGCTCTTGAGAGACAAAGCTATGATATCTATAGGATATTTGGGGGGAAAATGGATTATGATCTGAAGATCTTATATCCAGTCAAATCATTATATGAGAGCAAAAAGAAGGCATTTTTTAACACACAGTGCCTTGGAAAATCTACACCCCTGTACTCTGAGGAAATTTGTCAAGAAAGTTCTCAAGAAAATAACCGCAAACAAAAACCTCTGCGTGGAAGATGACAAAAAATACAGGAAAATGGTGGTGATTAATGAACCTTGTATTAGTCATAATCTAAATGGGCAGTGCTAGTGTGACATGAAATAATAAGAATTTTTGAATAACATAAGACCTACTCTAGGGGAAATTTCAATAGCCTTAGCTAAAATTCTTTTCTCTCAAAACCTAGGAGTAGGGATGAGAAAGAAGAAAATGGAGAAGTAAAAATAGTTCAAAGTTTTATTTAGGCTTGTGAGTCTTGAAGGAGGGGGTGTAGTGCACAAAAAAACAACTTGAACTTGCCTCTTAGACACGAAAAGTCCTTTGTTCTTTTCTTATTTCTTTATTTTTGGCTGCGTTGGGTCTTCCTTGCTGTGCACGGGCTTTCTCTAGTTACAGCGAGTTGGGGTTACTCTTCCTTGTGGTGTGCAGGCTTCTCATTGCTGTGGCTTCTCTTGTTGCAGAGCACGGGCTCTAAGTGAGTGGGCTTCAGTAGTTGTGGCTCGCAGGCTCTAGAGCGCAGGCTCAGTAGTTGTGGCGCATGGGCTTAGTTGCCCCACAGCATGTGGGATCTTCCCGGACCAGGGCTTGACCCCGTGTCCCCTGCATTGGCAGACGGATTCTTCATTGTTGAGCCACCAGGGAAGTCCAAAAAGTCCTTTGTTCTTTCACCGAGGATTTCTTACTAGCAGTAGTATCTCTCTCTCTCTCTCTCTCTCTAACCTAGCTGTCTCCTTTCTTTACCTTCTCAGCGCCTCGTCTTTTTTTTTCTCCCTGCCCATATTCATCTCACTCTTCACACAGGCCAAATTAACTACAGATTTCAGACTTAGCTCCAGGCTCACCTGTGCACATCCAAAATCCATCAAGATGCTCAGCTGAGCAAAAGGAACAATTTCTCCTTTAGTGATGAAAAGGCCTAGCAGAAAATTTGTGATTACGGTTTTTCTGTTGACAGCATCCACCCTCATTAGAAGGCTGTGCATTTTTAAAGAACATTTCTCCCCATCTGCTCCAGAGTCCTGTAAGAAGTTCAGTGTCAGCTTTCGGTGAAAAGCTGTAGGGTTGAGAATAGGGGTAAGGATGGAGGTGGGGACAATGAGATGAGGATGGAGAGGTCGGCAAGGATGCAGCCTGTGGAGCCTTGAGAGCCTAGTTAAAGAGTTTGGGCTTTATCCTGAAGGCAGAGTAGAGCCATTAAAGGTTTTGTGTGTTAGAAAGATATCCCTGGGACTTCCCTGGCGGTCCAGTGGTTAAGACTTCTCCTTCTCCTTCTCCACCCCAGGAGGTGTGGGTTTGATCCGTGGCTGGGGAGCTAGGATTCCACATGCCTTGCAGCCAAAAAGCCAAAACGTAGAACAGAAGCAATGTTTTAACAAATTCAATAAAGGCTTTAAAAATGGTCCGCATCAAAAAGAAAGAAAGATATCCCTGGCTGCTGTGTGGAGATGAATGAGCCTGTAGAGAGAATGAACTTGAAGGTAGAGAAGCCAGCAGGAAAGTTGTTGCTCTAATCCCAGTGAGGAATTCTGTTTATTTACAGAAATCCTATCTACCCCTGTGACTTAAGTGTGGGTGGAAACTTTTGTTTTTTTCCTTTTGTACAGGTCAGATGGGAATGTACCACTTGTAAGCTGCCTAGTTTCTACAATGAGAATCCATCTTTGTGTCATACCAACCCTAAGTCTGCCTTTATGAGGGTCTGAACCCCCGCTCCAAAGGTCCCAGGAGGCTGACATCCAAGACAAGTCCATGTCAGGATCACAGCCATTTCATCTGACTTCCCACCTTTACCTGAGCTCTCCCGGACATCATTCTCCAATTGGTTCTGCGTATGACTGGCTGTAAGTGCTACTGGCTATATCTCCCCATCCAGTCTCCTACTCACTCTTGAATATGATGACCAACTTGGCATTCCCTGCTGCTTCCTAATATTCAAAGTTTGATTTTACAGCACGTTAAATTCAAACCTCCGTTAAATTCAGAGCTTCATCAGGTCTAGGGCAAAAGTTATGGCAGTGACTAGAAAGAAGTAGGTGCCAAGAATTGACCTGGGGAATTCATGTGACTCAGAGTATCCCAAATCCCCACTGAGCCTCTCTTGGCTGCAGGTCCAGCTCCTCCTTCCCCCAACTATCTGCCCCTTGCTCTCCCTTCCCCCTTCCCTCCCCTCCCCCTCCCCCTCCCCCTCCCCTTTCCCCTCCTCCTCCTCCTCCTCTCCTGTCTGGGAGCCCACAGAGATCTTGCTATAGGGATTTACCTTGCAAAAGGGAGCCAGTTCTCTCCATGCCCCATCCTTTTACCATCTCTGATTGTCTCCAGACTTACAATGAGAATTATAGCCTAGCCTGTGCCCAGGGACCCAGAACCCGGAATAAGGCTAAGATATAAAAAGACTTTAAGTCTTTCCTAATTTATCAGCAAAACCCTGGAGAATGTATGTGAGATTAAGGGCTTGGCCAAGGAAAGAGAGACATAAACAAAGATTAGGTTACATTTTTCGATCTGATATTTTTTCCAGAGATTGTTGGATGAAAATGGTAGCTCCAGCAGCTGGAGTGAGTCTAACTGTTTTTCCTCAGTTGGCAGACTTCAAACTGACTCAAAGATGGACAACACCAAATAAAGCCAAGAAGTCAGAAATTCCTGGATATAATAAAGAGGGATGAATAAAAAGACTTAGGAAGACAGGAATCTGGGAATGGATTTACCATGGGTGATTCAGCCCTCCTCGCAATAAAGATCAAGAATACATAGTCAGGGTTTCCCTGGTGGCGCAATGGTTGAGAGTCCGCCTGCCGATGCAGGGGACGTGCCCCGGTCCGGGAGGATCCCACATGCCGCGGAGCGGCTGGGCCCGTGAGCCGTGGCCGCTGGGCCTGCGCGTCTGGAGCCTGTGCTCTGCAACGGGAGAGGACACAACAGTGAGAGGCCGGCGTACCGCAAAAAAAAAAAAAAAAAAAAAAAAGAATATACAGTCATCCCTCAGTATCCAAGGGGGGATGGCTTCCAAGACGCCCCCACCCCCACCTCCCCAGGCCCTGTGGGTACCAAAATCTGCAGATGCTCAAATCCCTTATATAAAATGGCATAGTACAATCGGCCCTCTATATCCGTGGATGCAAGCCCCCTGTACTCATATCACCAAACCATTGAAAAATACTTTGGTTCAGAAGACCTAGAAACTTTGAAAAGCACATGTAGGCCAAGGATGCAGATGGGAGGAACTAGCTGTGCTGAAATTGTCTCCTTGATTCCGACAATGGTAATAGGATGAGGGCAGGACACTTAAGCAAGGCCAAACATCAGACTTAACACTCCGAGGCATGGTGTGTGTAATTATCGTAATTGGCAAAGGTGCTACTGTGGTAATCTGATTGGTCTGACTCTTTGACTGTAGCCAATTAACTAAACAGAAGATCCAGAAGTGAAACATAGGCAGCCAACCACAAGGTTTTACTTGATTTAGGAACCACTCCTCCACCCGCCACCCCTCCACCAAAAACAAACCAGTCTGGTGGAAAGAGACCTTACTTGGGCTGCTGCAATAGAGAATCCCACTTCCTCATTCAATTCCCAGGCCTGACTTATTTCAGAAACTCTGAGCCCCTTAAATGAAAGGAAGGTTGCATACCCCTGACAAAGGACTCTGATAACTTAACAGGTTTGTATGTGCCTCTTCCTCCTCCTCTTCTCCAAAAGACAACTATTGATCAGGGTAAATGTACACTTAGGGAAAGAAAATATCCCAACCTTTGGCTTTGAAATAATGGGAAACTAGAATGCCACTATGGATTACCAGTCAGTGGCAGCCTTACGGCGATCAGATTATAAATGCTTTAATTTTAATCTGCCTCACAATGGGCCCTTTGAGACCCCAAACTCATCTTATGGTGACCATATAGCTGGAATAAATAAATTCAGCCATTGGCATAGTTTCCAGATTTGTTTCCTAACCTCTGTCAAGAGGGCTATTACAGTAAGAAAAGCAAATGAAGCCTTCAAGCAGTACTGCCCCATAGAAATATAATGTGAGCCACAAATCTAATTTTAAATTTTCTAGTGGCCATATTTTTAAAAGAGAAGAAGAAACAGGTAAAATTAAGTTTAATAGGACATTTTATTTCACCTGATACATCCAAAATACTATCATTTCAACATATAATCCATATATAACTTATTAATGTACTTATTTTTGTACTAAGTCTTCAAAACAGGGTGCATATTTTGCACTTACGGAACATTTCATTACAGACTCACCACATTTCAAGTGCTCATGTGGTTAGTAGCTATGGTATTGGACAGCACAGCTTTAGAGCTTCCCCTCCCCACCGTGAGAACAAGCCCAAAAAAAGTCTCATTCCTGGAAGATTCTCAGAAATGCATGTGCAGTCAAACTAGAAAGGAGCTGAGACTTGCAGGGGTTATGGTTCCTTTCATATCCCTTTTTAACATATCTGTTGTCTATGCAGTTGTCAGATAGATCTCGAAGAAATACAGAGGATTATTTTTTTATTGTGATTTTTTAAAAATTGAAGTATAGTTGATTTACAAAGTTGTGTTAGTTTTAGGTGCACAGCAAAGTGATTCAGTGATACATACATATACATCTGGTTTTTTCGGATTCTTTTCCCTTATAGGTTATTACAAAATATTGAGTATAGTTCCCTTGCTGGTTGCAGAGGATTTTTAAAGGCTTAATTAGGTAGTGACTCAGATTGTGTGTGCTGTTTCAGATGTGGTCTCTTTGCTGGAGTAAATCAGCACAGTTCCTAACACCTGGTATGCAACTATGGATGCAGTACCTGTTCTGTTCATTCAAATAAGAAGAAAGCATTAGTTGCAATTTGCTTTCACCTGGCAGGCAGAGCCGTCCACCTCCACTGTTTTGCCTTGGGATTATGTCAACTCTGCATCTGTGCCGTGATTTAGTCCATGCTTGACTTTCTCCCTATTTCACAGGACGTGATGTCGGCTCATTCTGTTGATGACATCAAACTAAATAAGGCTTGGAGGCCAGGATGTAGCAGATGCTTTAGATACTTTGGGTAAGATACATTTGTGCCTAGGCGCTTCTCTGGTGGTCCAGTGGTTAAGAATCCGCCTGCCAATGCAGGGGACACAGGTTTGATCCCTGGTCCAGGAAGATCCCACATGCCTCAGAGAAACTAAGCCTGTGTGCCACAACTACTGAGCCTGCGCTCTAGTGCCCGCGAGCCACAACTACTGAGCCCACGTGCCACAACTACTGAAGCCCGTGCGCCTAGAGCCCATGCTACACAACAGAAGCCACCACAATAAGAAGCCTGCACACCGCAATGAAAAGTAGCCCCCACTCGCCACAACTAGAGAAAGCCCGGGCACAGCAATGAAGACCCAATGCAGCCAAAAATAAAAAAAAAAATAAATTATAAAAATAAATTAGGGCTTCCCTGGTGGCGCAGTGGTTGAGAGTCTGCCTGCCGATGCAGGGGACAAGGGTTCGTGCCCCGGTACGGGAGGATCCCGCGTGCCGCGGAGCGGCTGGGCCCGTGAGCCATGGCCGCTGGGCCTGCGCGTCCGGAGCCTGTGCTCTGCAAGGGGAGAGGCCACGGCAGTGAGAGGCCCATGTACCGCAAAAAAAAAAAAAAAAATTATAAATTTTAAAAAAGGACACATCTGGGCCTAAAGTGAGAGATGTATCCCCTGAAAAGTTAGGGGGCTGCCACCTCATTAAAGTATAAATCCCTCATAAAGTTCAGGAGGTGCTGTATACCACAATTAAGCATGCTGTTGACCCCTTTACTGCTTTCAGGATTGAGCAGGACCCAGAGCAAGGAACATACTCCACAGCTGTTTTTAACACTCAGCACTTAGGATTCCTGCAGATCCAGTGGTGTTTGAGGTGTGTGTGTGTGTAGATATAGGATGCTATATGGCACCTGTAGTAGACCTCAACTGGAGAACCACAACAGAGTCCCCTGGGTTTTGGAGAAAAGCAAATATAGTTACTTGACTCTTTGGCAAGTAACTATTTTCCTTTGGAGAAGCAGTCTTGGCTTGTTACTGGTACATGGTGATTGGATGCCTATCAGTGAACACCGAGTTCATACAATATGGACTGTCCACTGTGGACTGGAAGTTCTCTGATCCACCAAGCCATAAGGCCAAGCATATTTAATAACACCCCATCAAAATGTCCTGAAGGCACAAATTACAAATTCAGATTACTCAAATTCTCAGTGTGCCCCTATTCGTCACACTGCCACCTCTTCCTTGACACAAACCTATGATCTCATACAGAGTTTTTTATAACTAGTTGGCCTAATGCAGATGACTCTGTGATGTTCTGGCATCAGAAGGAAGTAGAATGCTAAGCCTTTTAGGCCCCCTTAAGGTTAGGCCTGAAAGACCATCCTTAAGTGAGAGAGAGAAATCCTCCAATAGGCAGAACTTTGCCTGTAAAGTAAGGTGGCCTCAGCATGGATCTGTAGTGTAGATTCGTAGGGAACGTGCAATGTAGATTCATGGGAAATGGCTAATGGTTTGGTCAGGTGTTCAAGAAGTTGGAATGACCAAAACATATTGATGGCAAAAAGTTAATGGAAGAAGTTTGTTGAAGAACCTCACAAGATATGTGAGAGTGTGAGGCTGTGTCCCATGTGAATACTCACCAAAAGCCTCCACTGCAGAGGAGGTCATGGTGGCAAGAATGAAGATTTTGCACACCTCAAGAACGTGGATCCCCCTCATCAAGGCTGGCCTGGCTACTGCTATTACCGAATGCTCACTTACTAGCAGTAAAACCAAACCAAAGCCCCTGATGTGATGATATAACGCAGGGGGACCAGTAGGCTACCTGGTGGCAGGTTAATTTCATTGGACTCCTTCCATTACAGAGGATAGTCCTCCCTGGAGAGACATTTTTTCTGGGTTTTAATTTGTCTTCCCTTCTCTCCATGCTTTTTCCAGGTATCACAGACTCTATCGGTTCTGACCAAGAAACTCATTTAATCATTTAAGAAGAAAATGGGCTGGTGTTCATGGGATTCATGTGTCTCACCATGTATCCCAGTCACCCAGAAGCAGCCAGCCTTAAAGACAAGTGAAATTGTTTATTGAAGACTCAGTTATGGCAAGGGCTAAAGACAAGACCTTGAGAATTTGGGCTGAAGTACATGCTCTGAATCTGTGGTGCTATTTCTTCTATAGCCCAAATACATAGGTTCTGTAGCCAAGGGTTAGAAATGGTGGCTGTAGCATCTTTCACTATTACATCTAATAACACACTTAGAAAAAAAATGTGATGCTAATTTTCACAACTAAAAACTCTGCTAGTTTAGAAGTCTTCATAAACAATCAAGAAATCTGTCCACCAGGGACACAAAAAGGATGCCACTGAAGTGAAAGCTGAAGCAGTTACTTGGCCATTTGGGGCTCCTTATATTACTTGAAGAACAAGGGGTTATGGTGTTGATGGGAGTGATGTATCCTGATAATCAAGGAGAAATAGAGTTGCTGTTATAGAACGGAGGCAGGGAAGAGTACGTCTGAAGTCCAGGATATACCTTATACCTCCCAGTACTTCTCTGTCCAGTAAAATTTAAGTGAAAACTGCAAAAACCAAATACAGGCAAATAAAGATTTAGGTCACCATAGCATGTATAGAAGCAACCAGCCGACATGCTAACTGAGGGCAAAGGAGCATGGGGTAGATGATGGAGGAAAGAAGGCATATAAATACCAACTCTGACCATTTGACCAGTTGTGGTGAGGGGAGGATATAATGTGTACTTGTAATTTTTCCCTGATGTGTCAAAACTAATTATCCTTTTCCTTCTTTTCTACTCCCCTACTAATTTATATGGAGGGTGTGGTGACGGTGGCTATCTTTACAATATAATGCATAGGTTACAGGATATAAAGATAGAACCCAGATGGAACTAGAGTAAGAATATACATCACACAGAGATCCTGGGCTTGAAGCTGGATGCCCTAACTGATGAGAACTTGACTTGACTCCTTTTTTGGACAGAGGATAAGCCGGTTTTCATTTGAGGGATAGTTGCGTTATCTCAGGCAGGAAAGTTGTTATTGGTAAGCTTAAGAATACTAAAATGGTATATGCTTTGTTTGCTGGGCAAACAAAAGATTGACTATACTGTAGATATTTGTCACATTTTCTAGCTGCCCAGTAAATCTTTGAGCAGCCCTGGTATATTTTGGAAATTTACCACCTTCTAAGTCCCACTTAACGTTCCCAAGGTGAAAGCCCAAAAGACTCTCTTTCCCAGCTTTCCTGGCAACTGTGGCATAAAATGTTAGGTAACCCAGACTCCACCAATAAGGCTTATCCACGTAGACATAGATTTCAAAGTGCCCAACGTAAGGAAGCAGTACTGCATGTTTTTTTCTGTCGATAAAGTAACAAGTAACTTGACTCTCAGAGCCCTCAAGACTGAATTCTTGGTAAAGAGATGCCACAGATACTGGCAGCAGTCATGTTTGCAATAAAATCGAATTTCTCACACAGAAGTGGCAGCAGAGAAACCACAGTATTTGGTTAGTGCCCAGGGGAAACAACTTAGGTGATTTTCTCATAAAACCAGTTCTGTGGCATGGTTTCGGGTCCCTGGAAATGTGGAACTGTGGCTGATTCTCTTGGTCTGCAAACTGCCCAATATCCAGAGACAGTTTCTGTTGCTTGCAACTGGTGACTCTGCCTGATCCATATAGGGACCAGTTCCATTGAAAGGGTTGAAAGATACATGAAAAGAAGGAATGGAAGGAAAGTCTAGAAAGTGTGATTGTGGAATTGGTTCAGGTTTCTGACCAGGGAACTGACAATTACATTGGGAGAATTAAACTGGTAGCAGTAGGGAAGCTATATAAAGGAAAGACTTGAGACAAGTTCAGTTAAGGTCACGACAAGGCCAATGAAGAGACCTTCACTCTAGTCTGTGTTGGGACACTGAGGCTTAGACTAGATCAGGGGTCTAGATCCAGGATAGCAGAGATGGCTTGCAGTCTCATTCCTGGTTTGACTGTGGGCAAGGAACTTACATGGCTTTCTAATCACAATTTTTAATCTCTTAAAAGTCACTGCTCATCATTTTTTTCTGGTATTTGAATGAAAGAATGATCAAACTCAAATCTGTCAAGGTGTCACATGAGAGTATCTTCTCTGTGTGGATTGAAGGTTGTCTTTGACACTCCCTAACTTCCTTTGTTGTGAGGCCCTCAAAAGTTGCACTTATGCAGAACATGTTCCTTCTATAGGAAGCATTTCTGGAGTAGTGTCTTACTCAGTGTTTGATGGAGAGAAGAGAAGTAACATTTGACGATCTAATCACATGCCAGACCCATGAGCCTATTTATTCCAAGCATCTTATGAGGTTGGCATGATTATATTCATTTTACAGATGATAAGAGTCACAAGTGGATTCCCCACTGTTTTCAGAATTCCCACCCGCCAGGCTAATCTATCCCGTTGGCCTGGCTGAGGTCCCTGTTCTTCTTTTGCTCTATATTAAGGGACTCATGGGAAACTTAGAAATGCTATAGTCATGGAGAGAACTACTGTGTCTTTTTCACCTCCTGCCTGGGACCACGGGGACCTAATAGGAAAAGCAGAGGGAGGAGGGGGGGTAAGGAGAGTGTACTCATCCTCGGGATCGATGGCAACCACTCCCATCTGCAGAGTTTACAAACATGGTTCCCGCTTGTTTCCTCTTGAATGAAATCTTCACAAGGACCCTCTGAGGTAGGCATTCCAAAGCCCATTTTAAAGATGGAGAAGCTGGGTCTCAGAAGTAGACTCACCTGCGTGCAGTTATGCAACTAGTAACCAGCCGAGCTGAAGTTTGAGTTCAAATCCTCTGACTCCAAAACCAGTGCATTTTTTCAATACATTAAGCCACAAAGGAAGATGAGGGAAGGAGCATCTTTCTGGATAGAGTCATGCACCTGGGACTCCCTGGTTGGAGGCCAGTATTCCTGCGGGATGTCCTTCTTTCCTCATGTTGCTTTGGGAGCCTTAAGGCAAATCACCATATCCTGTACTCAGAGCTGGTGTGGCATATGCTTTCTCAGCATCGAGGCCTAGGGATGGCAGCGTATTTGGAAAGAGGTAATGCTCATTACCCGTACTCCTCCCTCCTAAGCCAGCTCCCAAAGCCACTGAGATTTAATCCTAGGCATTACACAGTCCAAGATCAAAATACTAGCTCTCTGGCTGATAAAGGAGACCATAGCTTCACCTCCGAGACTTCCTACTGTCTATCCCCTGCATTTTAGTCCTCCCTCTATGAGGGGCAGAACCTGAAGGAGCAGAGAACCTGCGTTTGCCGACAGTAGGCTGCTCCAAGAGAGGATTTCCACATTCTCACTCTTCTGGTTAATCCATCTTCCTCCCCGCAGGAAGCACAGAGGAGCTGGACATATCCGCCCGTACTTTCTCCTCTTCTCTGTGACAGTGTAAGGGAGGGGAGCACGCATTCGTCCCTCTCGGCACTGTGCCTCCTACATAGCAACATCCTGAGTCATGGATCTTCAGCTGATGCAATCATATAATCCCTTCTGATGAGGAGAGGGAGACAGTGGTCTTTGTGTTATCTAGAATAGTCAGTAAGTGAGGCAATCATATAGGAGGGAGGACTAGTAGCCTGGACGAGTAGGTGTGTTAGTTGGGGACCGATGGAAACACCAGTCAAGGAAGAACCTTAGAGATGATGTACAATAAATACCTGCATACCTGACAGGCCTGTCTGTCAAGGTCAGAAGGGAAGCAGTTACCGTCATATGGAAGCTGGGATGCAAACCCAGACTTTTAGTCAGGTCGTCCTAAAGAAGTCTAATGACTTCAGCCCCATACTCATGAGCCCCTTCTAAAGCTTTCTCGGTTTTAGGTCCCATGCTCACACTGGTGACCCCTCTAGCCTAGCCATCCCTGAATGGGCATCTGATGCAAGGGCGGCCAGGTTATATGCTACTCTCTAAACTGGGCAGTAGGCACTCCAGTGACCGATTGAATCAATGAGATTCTGTCTTTTGAGGATTTTTGAATATGAGACATTGGACATTGAACAGTTGAACGGAGGGGCAAAAGGCACAGAGAACAGGCAGCAAGAGGCATGCACTGAAACCACGAGTGAGCAGAGGCTGTGAGGTCAGGTGGAGAATAAAGGGCATTTTTTAGGTAGGGCTGAGGACAGTAGAAGAAAAGATGGAAGAGCCGGATTCAAATGATGGTGAAGCTCTAGGGTAGCAATCAGCTTCTCCTGCTGCTGAGGGAGGGGTAGAGATCACCCAGTTGTCAGACCCACGTAAGATCCTATACTACCCTCCAATTACCAAACTGTGTTCTGGGCCCTGAGGTGGCTAGCTATTGTGCTGTTTATAGATTCGCCAGAGATCTGGCTGTATGGTCAAGATACCACCCTTTCTTTTTCTTTTTTTTGTTTTTTTTTTTTTGCGGTATGCGGGCCTCTCACTGTTGTGGCCTCTCCCGTTGCGGAGCACAGGTCCGGACGCGCAGGCTCAGCGGCCATGGCTCACGGGCCCAGCCGCTCCGTGGCACGTGGGATCTTCCCGGACCGGGGCACGAACCCGTGTCCCCTGCATCGGCAGGCGGACTCTCAACCACTGCGCCACCAGGTAAGCTGCCACCCTTTCTTAAAACGTATACTTCATAAACTACCAACACTCAGGGTAGTCTAGATGAACCCCTTTGTACTTTACAACCCAAAGGCGCTAACCCACTAGCTTTTATACTGGCAAAGGCACCTGTACAAACCATATAAATTAGTATTATAATTTTTGATCCAATAGTTTTATCCCCTCTGAGGTCTTCTGATTAACCCAGAACTCCCTGTGGTCACTTCTTCCATCTCAAATAATCAATGATACAGCTTTAGAAACCTTCAGGTATAGCCTCACCAGCTCCTTTTTTATTTCCTGACACTCTAAGCAGGGATTTCTTGGGCAGTCGTTGCATCCGTGTCTAGTGTCTGTCCTAAGGTCCTAACATGGCATGAGCAGTGAAAATGCTTAAATGCCCAGAGCATAACCTATTTACAGGAAGTGGAGCTGCTGGGTGGAAATGTTTGTGTTGGATGGAAGGAAGTAAGTTGAGTGGGGAGAGAGCAGGAATGCCCCCATATTAGCTCAGAAATATAACCTCTAGCTTCGCTCTGATTTGCCCCAACTGCTACGCTACTTCCTTACCCTCCTCACCCCTTTTTTGCACTCTGCCACTCTTCTCTCTTCTTCCATCCCCTTGATCCTGGGTGGTATGAGTAAACCCTTAGGAAGCATCTGCAAAATCCAGGTCTCCTTCTCCCAAAGAGTCTCTGGTGATAAAAAGATGAATTTTCACCATTAGGTGAAATTTAATTTTAAAATTTAATTGAAAATTTAATTTTAATTTTTTTAATTTTAATTTTATTTAATTTTCTCACCTATAAAATTGGCAGTTTAAAAGCCCTTTTTATTTACAAAGGCACAGGAAAACAAGCACTCTCATAGACTGTTGGTGGAAGTATAAATTGGTACAATTTGGGGTATGAAAATTACAGATCACATGCCTTTTGACCTAATAGTTCCACTTCTAGGGATTTAGTCTATAGGTATACTCCTACATGTAGCAAACTTTATGTTGAATCTCTTTCTTTCAGGGAGTATCCATTAAGGATGGCTCTCATGAGGAAGAAGCAGTCTTTGGAATTCTCTGCAGTCATGATATGAGATGACCAGTGTTGTAGCCCACAGCCTGTCTGGATGGAAAATGGATATGGGCAAGGTGACATCTTCCTCCATCAAACCTTCCTCTGATTTCTCCAGTAGAATGACATAGACAGCACCTCACTGACCTCTCTTACAGATGGCAGTTGGAGAACTCAAACTATTCACCAATTCTTCTGTCTTTCTTTTTTTTTTTTAATTTTTATTGGAGTATAGTTGATTTACAATGTTGTGTTAGATTCAGGTGTACAGCAAAATGAATCGGTTATACATATACATACATCCACTCTTTTTTTAGATTCTTTTCCCATATGAGTCATTACAGAGTATTGAGTAGAGTTCCTTGTGCTATACAGCAGGTTCTTATTAGTTACAGATTTTATATATAGTAGTGTGTATATGTCGATCCCAATCTCCCAGTTTATCCCTCCCCCCTGTTAACCATAAGTTTATCTTCTACATCTGTGACTCTACTTCTGTTTTTTTTTTTTTTTTTTTTTTTTTGCGGTACGCGTGCCTCCCAGTGCTGTGGCCTCTCCCGCTGCGGAGAACAAGCTCCGGGCCCAGCCGCTCCGCAGCATGTGGGATCCTCCCGGACCAGGGCACGAACCCGTGTCCCCTGCATCGGCAGGCGGGCTCCCAACCACTGCGCCACCAGGGAAGCCCTACTTCTGTTTTTTAACTAAGTTCATCTGTATCCTTTTTTTAGATTCCACATATAAGTGATATCATATGTTTTTCTGTGTCTGACTTACTTCACTCAGTATGACAATCTCTAGGTCCATCCATGTTGCTGCAAATGACGTTATTTCATTCTTTTTTATGGCTGAGTAATATTCCATTGTATATATGTACAACATCCTCTTTATCCATTCCTCTGTTGATGGACGTTTGTGTTGCTTCCATGTCCTGGCTATTGTAAATAGTGCTGCAGTGGACACTGGGGTGCATGTATCTTTTTGAATTATGGTTTTCTCTGGGTATATGCCTAGGAGTGGGATTGCTGGATCGTGTGGTAGTTCTATTTTTAGTTTTTTAAGGAACTTCCATGCTGTTCTCCATAGTGGCTGCGCCAGTTTACATTCCCACCAACAGTGTAGGAGGGTTCCCTTTTCTCCACACCCTCTCCAGCATTTATTTGCCAGAGGAAGAGAGAACTGTGACCATGCAATAAGAGCTATTGGGCAAAGGGGGATTAGAAAGCAATATCTCAACTTACTATGGCTGTAGAGGCATTTAGTAATGGTGCACAGGAGATGCCAGAGCCTGTGCAAATGGAGAAGTCATTTTCAGTTCTGACCTCAAGCAGGAAGGAACTGTTTTGTCCAGAGAGCATTTAAAACCCTTTCCTATCACCACAATCTGTAATGAATACAACAACTAGAAGAGAAGGATCCCAGCAGACTGCATCCTAAGAGTCCCTGGGTTAGAGATTCAGAGTGCCTCACTCAGCTATTGCCAGACTCAGCATCATAGTACCTTCCAGAGAATTCCCTGGCGGTCCAGTGGTTAGGACTCCGTGCTGCCACTGCAGGGGGCACGGGTTTGATCCCTGGTCGGGGAACTAAGGTCCTACAAGCTGTGTGGCACAACCAAAAATAAAAACAAAAAGTCAAAAAAGAAACCAAAAAAACACAATACCTTCAGCTTGTGCAGAAAGATGATGTATAGCAAACAGATCCTATAGAAAGAGGCAGACATCCCAGTGCAGGGCACATGGTGTGAGATGGGGAAGCAGGCGCTGCCTACAAAGAATTAGACCCAAACTGCCCCTCTGCTTTAGAGTCATCCCTGGAATTGTCTGAAGAGCTGGGGGTCAGAACCCACCATGGGTTGTTACCCAGTGTATACCATAGTCCCCCTTCAGGCATTCTCACCATTTCATTTAGCCTTTATTCATAAAGTTCTGGGCTTGGTGACTTCCAAGGCAACATTAGAGCCTTCTGAAAAAATAAAGATAGGCACTGCTTTTTACGAATTTCATTCCCATCATTCCTGACACATATTACAACAGTTCTTCATTTAAGGGAACATGGTAATTGGGTGTCAAGAGCATTTCACTAGCTCTTTTATGTAAGACGAACCTTCCTCTGCTTTATTTCCTTATCTGCAGTGACAATTTTTACAATCCTGTGGTGAAATTACTGACTCGGAAAAAATTTGGGTAGGGGTAAGGGCGGGAACAAAATGATGATGGGGTTTAGACTGCCCGGATGGCAGGGAGATAATTCAGATGGAAAAACAGCAAGTCCAAAAACAAACTGTGCCTTTGAGAGCCTAAAAGGAAATGAGAGATGAGTCCCTGACTGTAACTTTAGCTGTGCTCATTGTGAGGATAGGTTTTTACCCTCTGATAATAAGTAGACTTTAATCCTAGATGTGAGTACATGTCAAGTGGGTGGCTCCAGAGAAATTCAAAGGAATTGCACAAAACAGCATCAGCCCACAGCCAAATTCTCGCACTGAATTACTAGCAGGTAGGAATGGCAGTCTTGATATGGCTCATTAGGTAATAGAAAAGGCATTGATTATTCCAAGTCAACAAACATTTTCCCAATGCTTCAAGAGCCAGCCAGGCCAGCTAATCCAGCAACGGAAAGGCGTGGCTATGGCATGTGGTGACACATGGTGCACACCCAAGCGCTACCGTGCCGATTACTTGTGTAATGGATGGATGAGTCAAAGATCACACTTCCTCGGCTTCCCTGGTGGTTCAGTGGTTAAGAATCTGCCTGCCAATGCCGGGGACATGGGTTCAAGCCCTGGTCCGGGAAGATCCCACATGCCACGGAGCAACTAAGCCCGTGTGCCACAACTACTGAGCCCGAGCTCTAGAGCCCACAAGCCACAACTACTGAGCCCATGTGCCACAATTACTGAAGCCCACACACCTAGACCCCGTGCTCTACAACAAGAGAAGCCGCCGCAATGAGAAGTCCGCCCACCGCAATGAAGAGTAACCCCCGCCTGCCACCACAACTAGAGAAAGCCCACGCGAGGCAACGAAGACCCAATGCAGCCAAAAATAAATTAAAAAAAAAAAATCACACTTCCCAGTTTATCAGTTGCATGATAGCTCCCAATGACTTGCTCCAGGCTGTCAGTGGCTCCAGGCAGGCAATCCTGGGGCTGACTTATGAGCCTACAGAGTCGCCATCAAGACCTGGGTTTCAGTGTCTTAGGTGAAGAGACAGGATAAAGAGACTTCTTACTCACATCATTTAATCCAAAGAGGTAGATTCCATCAGGGACTGTGTTTCTGTGAGCATCTTCATTCTCTTCGGGGCATTATGAATTGATGTTGACAGCACAAGGGAAGGAGCGAAGTAAGAGTGTGATCCAGCAAAACGGACTCTGGCAACGTATAAAATCTTTCCTACAAGACATGGGCACCACTGGCCAGTCAACAGAACCCACAGCTATGGCTCCATGTTCTCTCCTGTGAACTTCCTTCCACAAGTCCCCTGACTGTAATATTGATATTGACACTGGTCACCCGGTTACCCAGTTAGTCCTAGAGAGGGTGAAGTGGTTAGCTTTCCTCCCAACCCCCAGTGGTCCAGGAAGAAACAAGGAGTCATATCATCCCAGATTTAAATACTGGTTAAGCTACATAGTAATTGGATGACTATGGACAAATAATTCATCTGAGTCTCAGTTTCTTCATCCGTAAGTTAAGGATAATAGTATCCACTTTGTAGGGAGGTTTTGAAGATTAAATTAAATCAGGTATACAGAGTATCTAACACAATGCCTAGCACAAAGAGAAGCTCTATAAATGATAGTTCCCACCTTTTGCGTTAGTGAATTTCAGAATTGGAAAAATATTAAAGGTCATCCAATAAAACTCTTCTGCTTTTCTGTTGCCAGAATCACCTATTGTACCTCCAAGACATGTGACCTTCCAGCTTCTGCTTTGAATCCATCCAAGAAGTTTCGAGGTTCTTGTTGAAACTGAGCTGAAATACAATCTCAGGGACCTCTGCTATGTGGAATAGCAACCCCTTGCCCACGTGCAGGAGTAGCGCTCTGGTTGTGTAGACATGCACCGTACAGCTCCGGGTGCTGCCGTTCACGTAGACTACAATGTAAATGGTGCCCCCTGGAGCTGAGCAGTGTGATGGCCCTGTCTCTGTAATAGGCATCCAAATATTTGGTGTCAACATTATATTCCTTTGAGTCTTTTCTTCTCCAATGAAAACCTCCAAATTCCTTCTACCACACCTCACGTAACAAGTTTTATATCTCCCATCACCCTAGTCACTCTTCTCTGAATGCTCAGCTATGTGGTGCCTGGATGTGGACACAGTGCTTTAGTCATCATACGACCAGTTTGGAGAATTGAGACTCACTCTTCACATCTCATGCTGCTAAGCTATATTTTCCCACCGCCACCCCATCATGTACATGCATGATAAGTTTTTTTTTTCTTTCTTTCTTTTTTTTTTTTTGTGGTACGCGGGCCTCTCACTGTTGTGGCCTCTCCCGTTGCGGAGCACAGGCTCCGGACGCGTAGGCTCAGCGGCCATGGCTCACGAGCCCAGCCGCTCCACGGCATGCGGGATCTTCCCGGACCGGGGCACGAACCCGTGTCCCCTGCATCGGCAGGCGGACTCCCAACCACTGCGCCACCAGGGAAGCCCGCATGATTAATTATTTTAGTTTTCACTTATTCCAACAACAGGACTTTATACTTGCCTCTGAAATTTCATCTCACTAGGTTCAGCTCATCCTTCCAGATGGCAAAGACTTCTCTTTTTTAAATTAAGAAATAGACATTTTTTATTGAAGTATAGTTGATTTACAATGTTGTGTGAATTTCTGCTGTACAGCAAAGTGATTCAGCTATACATATATATACATTCCTTTTTATATTCTTTCCCGTCATGGTTTATCACGGCATATTGACTATAGTTCCTTGTGCTATACAGTAGGAGCTTCTTGTTTATCCATGCTATATACAATACTTTGCATCTGCTAACCCCAAACTCCCAATCCGTCCCTCCCCCACACCTCCTCCCGCTAGGCAACCCCAAGTCAGTTCTGTGAGTCTGTTTCTATTTCATAGACAAGTTCATTTGTGGGTGAAGATTTCTTTGTATCGTACAACATATTCATTCTCTCCTGGTGGTACAAAGATTTCTCAAGACTCACAGGACAAAGGACAGAGATTTTTATTCCACTCTTAGAAAATTCTCTCCAACTTGACGTAGATTCTTTTTCCTTCCTTCCTCCCTCCCTCCCTCTCTCTCTCTTTCTCTTCCTTCCTTCCTTCTTTCCTTCCTTCCTTCCTTCCTTCCTTTCTTTCTTTCTTTCTTTTTCTTTCTTTCTCTTCACCTTTTGATACTTGTTGCACCGACAACCAGTTAAGACGTCTCTTTCTTTACCACAATCATACTATGGGACATGGTGCCAAGCTTCTTATTCAGGTTATTTATTGCTTCAGCCAACAGTTATGCAGCGCAAGCTTTGTCTTGGCATTGTGCTAGATACTTGCAGTACAGGCAATGTTGTGCTGGTAAATGTTTAACAACCAACAGCCCAGGGATTGGGCGGGGGGAAACACGGTTTGTAGTACTTGACGATTTCCATGGTGTGACTACTTCCAACATGGCAGGTTCCAGACTATAAATGTGATGCCACTGAACATGTTATTGGGAAGAAATGTGCACAAGTAGCTCTTGTGAGCCAGCATGAGCCAACTCCAGCACACCACTGATGACGTACAGGTGAACCATACAAAACTCTGTGATGGAGGAAATAAGATTTGTCTGATACGTTTTGTCCTCAGTGAACCCATGTTGTTTCATAATTGTGATGAACTCTTCTAGATGCTTTGAAACATTCTTTTCCATACTTCTTTCAAAATTATTTCCAGAAGCAATGTTGAACTCATTCACCTACAGTCTAGAGAATCTATCTTCTCCCTTTTAAAAATTGCTACTTGGTTTTGTCCATTTCTAACTCTTTTACTAGCTGCCATAGATCCTCAAAGCTCTCCATGAGCAATTTGGAAATCTCATTCTTAAATTCTCTTAGTATCTTGGGGTGAATTCCATTCTGATCCAGGAGCCCAGAGCTCGTACTGCCTCTTCACTTATCTTGAGCTTTGAGTCCAAACAGTGTTGATTCTTCTCTTTTGAATCCAAAGATCTTTTTACTTGATGAGAATGATAGAGGGAAAATAAGGATAAGGATACTTTCTCCATTTTTCTATGGCAGATAGTCTTTGTTTACTGTGATAGTCAGGAAAAGCTCCCTCTCCGCCCCCCACCAAAGATGTCCACATTCTAATCCCTGGATCAGGGGGGATATGTTATGTTACATGTAAACATGTTATATTGTATGGCAAGGAGAAATTAAGGTTGCATGGGGAATTAAAGTTGCTAAACAGCAGGTCTTAAAATCCAAGACATTATCCTGGGTTATGCAGATGAGCCTAAAGTAATTACCAAGGTCCTTTACGTGTAGAAGAGAGAGGCGGAAAAGATTTAAGCATGCTATATTGATGGCTTTGAAGATGGAGGAAGGAACCACAAGCCAAGAAAGCAGGTGGCCCCGGAAGCTGAAAAAAGGCAAGGAAACAGACTCTCTTCTAGAGACTTCAGAAGGAAAATAGCCCTTCTGACAGATTTTATCCCAGTGAAACCCATTTCTGATTTCTGACCTCCAGAATAGTAAGATAATAACTTTGTATTTTTAAGCCACCAAGTTGGTGGTAATTTGTCACAGCATCCATAGGAAACTCATACAATAACCCATTCTAGACCTCCTTCTCCCTTGCCGTCTTCCCTTAGAGAGGCTAGAAATTCCAATACTTGCTATGTCCACGGTTCTGCGCTGTTCTAATCCATCAGCAAAAACATGATGGGGATTAGATACCACTTTCACCAATGTATGGTGTTCTAGAAACCCAGAGGACCTTGGCCACTGAAGACAGTGCTTTGACTATCAAGACATGCCCTCCAGGGCTTCCCTGGTGGCACAGTGGTTGAGAGTCCGCCTGCCGATGCAGGGGATACGGGTTTGTGCCCCGGTCCGGGAAGATCCCACATGCCGCGGAGCGGCTGGGCCCGTGAGCCATGGCCGCTGGGCCTGCGCGTCCGGAGCCTGTGCTCCGCAACGGGAGAGGCCACAGCAGTGAGAGGCCCGTGTACCACACACACACATGCACACACACACACACACACACACACACACAATGCCCTCTCACCAGAGCCTGATGGGGGATATAGTGCTACTCCTCTACAGTGTTATGCTCAGCTGTTGTCACATCCAATGTGGGAGCCCTCCAGCTACACAGCTCTATCTTTACATGACACGTGCACACACAGCCCCTTTTCTCAAGGTGTCTTCATATCACTGACTGCTACATCTGACAAGTTTCCAAACTTGGCCATCTCATCTACCTGGAACCACCTTTCCCTACAATGTCAGTGTCCCAGCCACTGAGAGCAGAAGTCTCACCTCATCCCAGTTATTTCTTTCAGAGGGGGGAACAAAACACACCCTACCTTATGACAGTAAAAGTGCATTTTTGCTTCCTAATCCCCTGAGGCGATGACCCCATTAGGGCATGGTCTCATGCTTCTCATAAACGTCACTTCACTTTTTGATTAGTATTGCTTGTCCACTCTTGCTTCTCTAACCGCTTCCTCTCCCCTAGCCCCCACCGTGAAACCATCAGCAAAGCAAGTAAGGACTTTGCCACACACTCGGGTCTTACACGAATGAGAATTTCAGGAGAGGGTGGAGAGGGAGCCATATCTGGCCCTTTCCTTCCCTGCAGCTGGGTGGGCAGCCCACAGTTCTTTCCCACAACCATAGTACTCACTTCTTTCTCCACTTTTGTCCTTCTCTACATGCCCTCCATTGAGTCTCTAACCTAAGGTAATCAATTTCCACACCAGCACAAATTACCCCTTGAGTAGCTCTGCTCCACTCCCTTCCATCTCTGTGTCCCATTCTTTGGTTTCATGCCTCAGAGTCTCTGGAACTGTATTCACTCAGTTGATTACTCATGCTGTGTACTCACGTACCCTCCGTTTATTACTCACTGATACATCCTAGGTGCTGTGGACAATCAAAGCTGCTTCATGTGACATGAGTCCTGCCTCATAGTCCACAGTCCAGTTGGGAGATTACCAGATGACTACGCGGTGAGGTAGGAGGTGATAGATGCTTTAAGAAAAGAATCGAGGAACTTGCCTGGTGGTCCAGTGGTTAAGACTCCATGCTTCCACTTCAGGGGGTACAGGTTCAATCCCTGGTCAGGGAACTAAGATCCCACATGCTCCGCAGCCAAAAAGGAAAAGAAAAAAAATCGAGAATTTGCAGTGGGAGCTCAGACATGGGCAGAGAGGTCACTCCCAATTTGAAGAGAGGCCTCAAAGAAGAGGGATTTCAAAGGTAGATCTGGAAAATGGGAGTGATTTAGAGATGTGGCATTTCAGGCAGGGGAGGCTATCACGTGAGCAAAGAGGTGTGATAAAGCTGGGCATATCCATGAAAAAGAATAAAGTTTAGCTTGGACAAAACATTGCGTAGTGGGTGGCAGAGTGGGAGATAAGACTAGAAATGTGGACGTGGCCAGACCTTGGAGGGTTGTAAAGTCAGCAAACAGGACTTGGCCTTTCAGTTGTAATCAATGAGAGTCTTGAAAGTCTGGTGAGTAAGAAGTCAAGTCACGTACTTTGTTTTTTTTTAATTGGAGGATAGTTGATTAACGATGTTATGTTAGTTTCAGGTGTACAGCAAAGTGATTCAGTTATACATATACATGTATCTATTCTTTTTCAAATTCTTTTCCCATTTAGGTTATTATGGAATGTTGAGCAGAGTTCCCTGTGCTATACAGTAGGTCCTGGTTCGTTACCTATTTTAAATATAGCAGTGTGTACGTGTCAATCCCAAACTCCCAGTCTAGCTCTCCCCCACGCCCCCAGTAAAGCCAGGTACTTCGAAAACAATCTATAATAACCACTACATTTTTTTAAAAAGAGAGAGAGAATGTTGGTGTTCTGTAATTTGACTAAGTTGTATAGGTTGCCATCTAAGTTCTGATAGCTCTCAATTTTTTTTTTTTTTAACACAAGTTCTGAATTAGGGACTTCTCTGGTGATCCAGTGGTTAAGACTCCATGCTTCCACTGCAGGGAGCATGGGTTCAATCCCTGGTCAGGGAACTAAGATCCCATATGTCTTGTGATGTGGCCAAAGGAAAAAAAGAAAAGTTCTGAATTTAAAAGGGCCAAGTGAAGAAAGTGTCGCTTGGATTCTGAAAGTCCCTGCCTGTGCATACCCCAGAGATCAGGGCTGAAAACACAACCTTACCCAGATCCACCAGGCACTGGCCTCCTCTAAGCTGTGCAGTTGGAGAGGAGGAGGTGGCAATTTTCACATGCAACGAGGGCCGCAGTGAAAATGACCTTGAAATGACATTCAGGAATCCAGTTTTGTCACTGATTCACAGATACCTTCCCTTCTCCGAGCCTCAGTTTCCCGTTCGAACCCTGAGGGAGTCCATCCAGGTGACCCCTGAGCATGGGAAGTTCAGTGACCTCTGCCCTGCTAGCTTCTACAGCGTCTCAGCCTCTCTGCCACGGTCCCCAGCATGGACTTCAAATAAATGCACTCTGCCCTTCTTCCTCATCCCTGGGACTTCTCTCGTCCTAAAATGCTGCACGCAGATGTCTGGGTTCAGGAAATATCAACTATAACCCCCTCTATTCTATTACCTTCCCAGTTAGTTTTGGGCATACATGGGAGAGAATGCAGATGGGAGTTATGCCGGCATGGGAAAACCTTGAAGAAAACCAACTACAACTCTTTCTCCAAGGAAGGCCTGCCATGGAGTACTGTTGAGAAAGTGGCTTTTAGAGAAAGCACAGCTTGGGAATTCCCTGGTAGTCCAGCAGTTAGGACTCCCGTGCTTTCACTGCCAAGGGCGAGGGTTCGATCCCTGGTCAGGAAACTAAGATCCGGCAAGCAGCCAGAAAACAAACAAATGAAAAGCATGGCTTACTCGGTTGTGTTAAGCTGAGAAGTGTCAGGTAGGGTGGGAATGACAGTCATCTTCTTTATGGAGTCTGGTCTAGGATGGGAAGTCGCATTAGAAAATGGCCCTTTAAGAAGGGCTTTACTCTTCACAGATTCTTTGGTCCCAATACCTCTAGTTGCAGGTGGGTCTGGGACATATCTAACTGGTTTGGAAATGCAGCTGTCAATCTTTAGGCATCAGCTGAGGGGCAGGACAGTGCTGAGAAGCCGGCAGTGGAGAGAGAGTAGAGGCAGAAGTAGGGATGGGGAGGGAAGAGGAGGTAGGCAGGGTCCTAAAACTCCCCAGGATCCTGCAGCCTAGCCTGGCTAGGAGTGGGTCACAGCCCTTGATCTTGCAGAGAAAACACCCCATCTTCCCTGGCAACAATATCTATACTCTGGAGATAGGTGCCTTCTCAAACCTAAGCCAAATACTGGGCCGAAGGCAAGGGCTCATCTGTTGGTGGTCTTCCATACAGACCATTCACCAAAACGATGGCATGGGGCCGAGCCTGGCATGGCTAAGTTAGGGGGCCCTTGGAGGGTACCTAGGTGAAGCCCCCTCTCTACCAAGGGGGAAAATTAGGTCCAGAGACAGGAAGGGGTTTGTCAAAATCATTCATCTAGCAAGTAGCTGCACTAGAACTTGATGGCAAGCCTTCTTATACAAGGTGCAGTGATTAAGAAAACATCGGCTTTCGAGCCGGCCAACATGGGTTCAAATCCTGCCTCTACCTCAACTAGCTGAGAGATTTGACCAACTCTTAACCTCCTTCAGGCTCAGCTGCCCCATTTATAAAAATGGAGACTCTAACAGAATCTACCTCACAGGGTTGTTGCAATGCTTAAATGAAATAATAAATGAAATGCACTTAACAGAGCAGACTCACATATAGTAAGTACTCAGTCCATGTTAGGAGAAAAGAAACCCAGGTTCTTTCCTCAACCCCCTGCAGGAAACACCTCACACCCTCCATTTTTGCCCCCAGACCAAACTATACTAAGTAGATAATACTGAGTTTTTCCATAGCTGGTCGTAGGCACCACTCCTTTGGTTTTGCTCAAAGCACAGGTCAGGGAGAGAAAGAAGAAGAGGGTCTCACTCCATAAGCCCTACCCCCTTGCATGTTGGGTCTATTTACACTGGGGTTGCAAATGTAAGTATCAGCAGAGAACAGACAAGTATATAAACAAGTGAAGCAGGCCAGGTGAGAGGTATGACTAACTGGAGAGTACAATTTGATCCTGGAGCCATAAAACTGCCTTTGCTTGCACTTCCTGTGATATTGAGGGTTGATAGAAAAACAGCCACATGGGACCAGCCATATTTTGAATCATTAGAATGCTTGCGATGTCACCTTTGTAAGGACAGGTGGAAAATTCTTGACTGATACACCTATCAGTACTAGGTGGGTACCTCTTAACCAGTGATCTGGGCTTTTATCACCTTGACACAGTGAACTGTGTAAGCAACAAGATGTACTTGTGTGAGTTGCATTGTTGACAACTCAGAGGAAAACATGTGGCCATGTACAGAGACATGTTGGTCACTATGTGTTTTAGCTTTTTTCCTTTCTTTTATCCTACCTAATGTTTTAAAAATTCCTTACTTCCATTAAGGAAGAAATTGTGCTTAGTGCAATATGCTCAAACAAAAACGTATAAAATGAATTGTATAGTTACAATTCCTTTATAGAACCACTCCTTCAGAAATAGTCTTAACAAAAGTTTGATAGATTCTCTTCCAGTTTTATGTTACTACCCACACGCTGTATTAATTTGCTAGGGCTGCCATAACAAAATACCACAGACTAGGTAACTTAAACAACAGAAATTTATTTTCTCACAATTCTGGAGGCCAGAAGTCTGAGATCAAGGTGTCAACAGGGTTAGTTTCTTCTGAGGCCTCTCTCCTTGGCTTGTAGATGGCCATCTTCTCCCTGTGTCTTCACATGGACTTCCCTGTGTGTGTCTGGGTCCTAAATTCCTCTTCCTATAAAGACACTAGTCAAATGGGATTAGAGTCCCACCATAAAGACTTCATTTAACCGTAATCACCTCTTTAAAGACCTTATCTCCAAATACAGTCACATCCTGAAATACTGGGGATTAGGCTTTAACATATTAATTGAGGGGCAAAGGCTGGGGGTGGGGAGTGGAATCCAACCCATAGTGGTATGTGTGTATGTGTGTGACATAACAATAATTTTTCTGTACAGTTCTGCAATTTGCTTCTCTCACTTAAAGTAGTTTCAACATGTTTTCAAGTCAGAAGCTATATATCTTCCTGAAGAGGCTGAGCTATTGAGTATTTTGCTTTTTCATCCCATATATAGAGCAAGGGAGAAGGGGGTTGAGAACCACCATGGAGCCGACAACCAACAGCTTCTGTCAAAAGGATATTCTGCCTCTTCACTGCCTCTCTTCCTTCTTCTTCTAACTGCTTTTATTTCTTTGTGTTTTTGTCTGAAGTTTACGTGATTTTCTGAAGCTCGTTCTTCACATCACACGTCAAGTCGGCTACTGCATAAATTATGCTGTTTGCTATGTCTGTGATAATGTGTTCGTTCTAACATGCTCTTTTGTCCTTGCTTTCTTTTCTTAGCTCTTCTAGCATCCTTGTTTTATCTCATTCAATTGATTTATTACCACATCTTTTATCTCATTTTTTTTTTTCCACAGAGGTCACATGCTCTTTCTTTTCTGTGAAAAGTACAAGGCAGGCGTTGTCTGAAAGCCCCTGCTGCTTCCTGGGACATTTTCTCCAAGTCTTCTGTTTGATTCTCAATCGTGGGTGTGGTTCCTCCTTTACTCCCCTCCTGTGTCTTTGGATCCCCTGTAGATTCTGGCTCTAGTTCTTAAAAATGGACAGTGATGTCCTATGTTCAGCCTTTCAATGGTGTGTGTGTGCGTGTGTGTGTGAGTGCCCACGTGCACACATACATGCAGGAGTCTTGAGGGGTTGGTGTTCGTGAATTTTGTCTCAACTCCCTTCCTCTGGAATCTGATCTTGTTGGGGCCCACATGGTCTTGTGGGCACGCCTTCAGCTTTCAGATTGTCCTCATCCCTTTGCAGGCTCAGTCAGGCCCCTTGCTCATTGCTTTGATGTAGCAGTCAAAGCTATTTTGGTGTCTTTAATTCCATGATTAGAAAAGATTTTCTTGCCTTCAGATTATATAAATGTTCATCTATATATTCTTCTAGAAAGTCCAAAGGGACTCCAAATTTATATTCTACCCCCCCATGGCTGGTCGACTTTTCCAATGTCATTTTTCTGTTATCCAAATCTTTCCTGTCTACAGAATATGCTGAAGTGTTTATATATATATATATAGTGTTATAATACACCGAATAATGTATAGACATAGGACTTTTCTAGGCTTTTCTTTCAGTCTCATTAACATAGCTCTTCTAGCTATATCTATTTTCAGAACACTAATATAGATTCACAATCATATTATATTATATTGCATTGTAGTATGTTATACTTAATTATTGAATAAATATAAAATTTTAGCTTTATGAATACAGGAAATCAAAAATTGGATAAGTTATATAACATTTTCCACTGCCCTTTCCTACCACTTAGACCCCCATGTGCTAGGTCTCATCAAAATGCTGACCTGATTGGAGCACAATGGATTTGCCCCAAACAAGAAAACCCAGAATTTTTTTCTCTTGCCTGTGGGGAAGGCTGCCTAGAGCAGGGCAAAGGAACCCATGCTGTGACTCAAGAGGTATAAATTTGTCCAAAGTTATCAAATTTTTATTTTAATGTAACAGAGGGGGAAAGTCTTATATAGATATTTTATTATTTTTTTATAGATCGTTACTGGAGTATAATTGCTTCACAATACTGTGTTAGTTTCTGTCGTACAGCAAAGTGAGACAGCCGTATGCATACATATGTCCCCAGATCCCCTCCCTCTTGCATCTCCCTCCCACCCTCCCCATCCCACCCCTCTAGGTGGTCGCAAAGCACAGAGCTGGTCTCCCTGTGCTATGCGGCTGCTTCCCACTGCTTACCTATTTTACGGTTGGTAGTGTATGTATTGCAGCACTATCTACAATAGATATTTTAAATCATCTCAACAAGTGGTCCCAAAATTTATCTTAGACATGAGCACTCTTTGTTTTAAAAAATATTTCAGAGTCCATTTAAATAGATAACGTTGCTTCTCAGGCCTGGTCCTGAAGTGTAAAGAGAGAGTTCCAAGGCTTTATAAGAACAAAAGAAATTATTTTAGACTTCTAAGAGGAGAGGACAGAAACAAGACAAGAACAGAGGAAAGTCAGAGGCTAGTGATACAGTAAAATCCCCAGGGGTGGGAGAGCTAAATGGACTTTTAAGAGGATACCTGATATTCAAAGCTGGGTTGTTAGTATTGTTTTGACGTAAGCTCCACCGTTTCTCCAAGTTCTCGGTGTCATCAGCTCCTCAAACGAAGAGCATGTGTGTAGGGGGAGGGGAGGGGAGGAAAGTAGCTGTGTTCATGTCTAGGTCTATGTGTTGTCGTGGGATGGTCTATAATCTAAACGGATTCAGCAGAAACATGGTCTTAGAGCAGAGGTAACCATGAGCAGGTTGGTTCCCCGAACACTTGCAAAAATTTGAAGAAAGTCATTGATTTCTACAAGTTATGAAATTGGGACTTTTTTTTGGCCGTGCCGCATGCAGGATCTTAGTTCCCCCAACCAGAGATTGAACCCGTGCCCCGTGCAGTGGAAGCACGGGGTCCTCACCACTGGACGGCCAGGAAATTCCCTGAAATGAGGATTTTTTTTTTTTTCGGTACGCGGGCCTCTCACTGTTGTGGCCTCTCCCGTTGCGGAGCACAGGCCCCGGACGCGCAGGCTCAGCGGCCATGGCTCATGGGCCCAGCCGCTCCGCGGCATGTGGGATCTTCCCGGACCGGGGCACGAACCCATGTCCCCTGCATCGGCAGGCGGACTCTCAACCACTGCGCCACCAGGGAAGCCCTGAAATGGGGATTTTAGATTGCAATAAATCCTGTGAGCGGGGTGACCCCAGCTGTCATCTTGCAGTTATCTAAAACTTCACTGACTTTATCTGTGTTTGTCTTTCAAAAGAACTGGCATCATTGATATCTTTGAAGAAATGAATCTCTATATTTCTCAATTTACCTCCCAGAAACTAGTGGGGAGAGAGAAGGAATAAACAAAATTTCAAAGTCGCTGTCAATTCTTTGAATGGCCCATTTTTAAGCAGAGCAAATTAGATATGATTAGGTTTTCTAATCTATAAAATGTGGCTAATCTTACTAGTTTTTTCACAGGATTGTCATGAAGATTAAACAACCAATCTACATAAAGTGCTTTAGAAGTGCCTGGCACATAGTCAATTCTATTTATATTTACTATTATGGTTATTAATATTACTGTCATTCTTATGCCTAGTAGGATAAGGGGAATTGAGCTGGGAGGGGGATTCTAAGAGAAAAGGACCCAGAACCTTCAGAAGTAGGGAGAGGATTGGGCCTGGGGAGTTGACTACATAACTCCCACCCCCGAATACCTCAAACGCTTGGACAAGTCGACCATATTTTTAAAATTCTTTTATTTTATTTATTTATTTTTAAAAGTGTGGGTAAGATAACAACCATAGGGCTTTATTTTATTATTTTAATTTTTCCTTTTTATTTTATTTTTGTATTTTTTATTTTTGGCTGTGCCATGGGACATGTGGGATCTTCCCTGACCAGGGATCGAACCTGTGCCCCTTTGCACTGGGAGCTCAGAGTCTTAACCACTGGACTGCCAGGGAAGTCCAACTATATATATTTTTAAAAAGCCTGTTGGAAGTCTTTTGCGGGCAGTTGCAGGGCAAAGAGTCATAGAACAGGAGCTGAGTTATGGAATAGAGAAGAGAGAGTGGCTCTAGGAGGTAGGATGCAAGTGCAAACAAGAGAGCTTAGGGAGCTGGAACTTGAACCCAGAGCCAGAAATAACCAGGAGTCAATAAACTTCCCAGGAATCTGTGGGAAAGGACATTAGACCTCCCACTGAATATGGGATTAAAGAACTCATACCAGTTGGAAAAACAACGCCACCACCCAGTAATGATCTCACCTGACCTAAGATCACATTAAAAATAGAATGTACAGGGGCTTCCCTGGTGGCGCAGTGGTTGAGAGTCCGCCTGCCGACGCAGGGGACACGGGTTCGTGCCCCGATCCGGGAAGATCCCACGTGCCGCGGAGCGGCTGGGCTCGTGAGCCATGGCCGCTGAGCCTGCGATCCGGAGCCTGTGCTCCACAACGGGAGAGGCCACAACAGTGAGAGGCCCGCATACCGCAAAAAAAAAAAAAATAGAATGTACAAGAAAGTTAGTAAGTTAAAAATATACCAGATGAGCACTTCTGATAAAAGGGGTAGCTTAAATGTACATTTACAAGATCCCTTCCAGCCTATACCCATTAAAATGATCAAAAATATCCAAATATAGAGAAGGCCCCAATCTCATACATACTAAGAAAATTAACTAGCTGTGGTCATTATCCTGCTTCTCCCCCATCTGTGACTAGGAAATTACAACCTAGGACATCACCTCTGCAAAAGATCCATGCCTAGATAAAGTGGTTTAAAGATGGTCTAAGAAGTGGGGTTTCTTGGGGTACTGGGGGTGCACACTGACATGGAGGGATTGAGCCTGCCCATACCACTCATCTGGAGAAGACAGTGACCAGGATTTCACTCCTCCCTGCAGACACGAGATCAACCAAGGTGGCCAACAGACACAAAGGAAGATGAAATCACAAGGAAAAAAAGAGAGAGAGAGAGAGACATCTGAGGAGGAAAAACACTATAAAATAAAAATGATAAACTGAAGAGCCAACATCAGAGCAGAATTAAGTGACCTGCAAAATAAATATTCAAATTAAGCATTATAGATGTCCTTGGAAATACAGAGGAGGAATTAGCAATGTGACGGCATAAAAAGATAAATAGATGTTATGAGGAAGAAGCAATGCCACTTGAGGAATAAGATGAGTAAATAACTTTAAGTTTCTTGCTGCCTAAGTAAATAATGACAAAACATATTAAAACCAAAAAGTGTGTCCACGACAACACATAACTAGAACTAGAGAATACCATTGGACTTCCCTGGTGGTGCAGTGGTTAAGACTCCACACTCCCAGTGCAGGGGGCCTGCCATCGATCCCTGGTCAGGGAACTATACCCCACATGCCACAACTAAGGAGCCCGTGAGTCGCAACTAAGGAGCCCGCCTGCTGCAAATAAGACCCAGCGCAACCAAATAATTAAATTATAAATAAATAAATAAATCTAGAGAATACCAGCCTGATGGGAGAGAAGGCTGGACCACAGGGATGTGGAATGTGCTAAGATATGTGACTTATTTGGGGAGAAGACAAGATAGTTTTAAAAGGTACAAAGAGACTGAAAATAAGGTGACAAGGAGAGACACATCAGATAATTAGAAGCAAAAGAAAGCTGGAGTAGCAGTTTAATTTTAGGCAAAATAGATTTTAACTCTTCATCCACTCCCGCAAAAAATAGACTAAGGGAAAAAGAACAATGACGTCATAATTGTACAAGTACAGTAAACCAAAAAGACATAACAATTATGAAGCTATACACAACTAACTATTTAGCTGTAAAATATATAAAGCCACAACTGATGGAACTAGGGGAGAAACAAATAAAACCATTTTTGGAAGAAGTTTTAGCACTTCCTTCTCAGAAACTGCTAGAGACACACAGATTTTTAAAATTAAGTACCAGTATGGAAGATTTAATAAGTATAGGATGGGCCTTTTTAAAACTGGGACTTACCAACATATTTTTCTTTCAACACATCTGAAGGAAGAGGCTCATTATGGCAATGATTCTCAAAAGCAGGAAGCATTGTTGTGAAAGAGACAATACAAACTCACAAAACTCAATAACGATGAAGGAAAATTAACTATAGAATCAGAAAAATGAAAACTTGGATAAACATTTTTAAGTCCGCTTGAAATGGGTGAAATTCTAGGACAGTTGACTCAACAAGAGTGAGTCTCTAATATAAACATGGGATAGCTATCTTCTTTTTTCAAGTACTAGACCCTGGCTAACTCAGGATTCATTTCCTTTAATTCTTTTTATTTTTTTTTGAATTTTTGAATTTTACCTTATTTATTTTTTTATACAGCAGGTTCTTATTAGTTATCCGTTTTATACATATTAGTGTATATATGTTAATCCCAATCTCCCAACTCATCACAGCACCACTTTCCCCCCTTGGTGTCCATACGTTTGTTCTCTACAAACGTATCTATCTGTGTCTCAATTTCTCCCCTGCAAACCGGTTCATCTTTACCATTTTTCTAGGTTCCACATATATGCGTTAATATACGATATTTGTTTTTCTCTTTCTGACTTACTTCACTCTGTAAATCATCTCCTTTAATTCTTTTTTTAACTTTTTATTATTTTTAATTTATTTATTATTTGTTTTTGGCTGCGTTGGGTCTTAGTTGCTGCGCACAGCCTTTCTCTAGTTGTGGCGAATGGGGGCTACTCTTCGTTGCAGTGTGTGGGCTTCTACATTGCAGTGGCTTCTCTTGTGGAGCATGGGCTCTACGCACGCAGGCTTCAGTAGCTGTGGCACACGGGCTTAGTTGCTCCACAGCATGTGGGATCTTCCTGGACCAGGGATCAAACCCATGTCCCCTGCATTGGTAGGCAGATTCTTAACCACTGTGCCACCGGGAAAGCCCCTCTCCTTTAATTCTTAAAACTAATATTTAGTAAGTACCTACCTTATGCCAAGCACTTGTCCATGTAGAAACCCATTTCATCTTCCTTATGAGCTAGTTACCATTATTATCCCCATTGTACAGAAGAGGAAACAGTGGCCTGGAGAGATTAAGGAGCTTGCTCAAGGTTAATAAGCACTTATAATAAACTAAATATTAGAATATGAGAGGTGATGTTTTCACCATTATTTCTATTTTTTAAAATTAAAGAATTAGACTTAGGGAAGTTTAATGAATCTTCCCAAGGCCACAGAGATAGAGTGGAGCAGGTACTTGAATCTGGTTAGTCTCACTCTAAGAGCCTAAGCACGTGACCATTAATCAGCCTCTCAGAGATCAGGGGTAGCTCTCTATATACTCCTTGTGAAAGTGCCCCAGATACATCATTAGGTGGGGGTGGGCAAGGGGTGGGGGTGGGAGTGAGCTCCAAAAATAGTATATAAAATATTTCCTTTAAAAATATAACATACCTCTATATATACAATGGAATACTACTCAGCCATAAAAAAGAATGAAATAATGCCATTTGCAGCAACATGGATAGACCTAGAGATTATTGTACTAAGTGAAGTAAGTCAGAAAGAAAAAGACAGATACCATCTGATATCACTTATGTGTGGAATCTAAAATATGACACAAATGAACTTATCTATGAAACAGAAACAGACTCACAGACATAGAGAACAGACTTGTGGTTGCCAAGGGAGAGGGGGTGTGGGGGAGGGGGAGGGATGGATTGGGAGTTTGGGATTAGCAGATGCAAACTATTATATATAGGATGGACTAACAACAAGGTCCTACTGTATAGCACAAGGAACTATATTTAGTATTCTGTAATAAACCATAATGGAAAAGAATATAAAAGAGAATGTGTATATATGTATAACTGAATCACTTTGCTGTACCGCAGAAATTAACATAGAATTGTAAATCAACTATATGTCAATAAAATAAATTTTCAAAAACTTACTTCCTATATACATATACACACATTATATTATATATAATACATATTATAATATATAATTATATTTATACACATTTCTATTTATGTTTGCATGTATATATTTATTTATATAATAATATTTATAATAGTATTATAAAATTATATAATTACATTATATAGAAGGAGACAGAGAGAGAGAGACTGAGATATATACAGCCTAAAAGCTTTGGAATCACACTGCATGTGCTGGATCCCATCTCTGCCATTTATAAACTGGGTAACCTCAGGTGAGCTATTTAATGGCTCCGTGCCTCAGTGTCCTTTTCTGTAAAATGGGGCTGACAGCAATACATAACTCATAGGGCTGTGGAGATGAAACAACTTGCTACACGGAAGTGTGGTTGACCAAGGGCAACTGCTTACTCAATATGAGTTACTTTAACAGTGCTATTTCTGGAGAATACTTCACTGTTATTATTTTTGTAATCAGGGTAAATTATGAAATATTAGGAATAGTAACCCTAATATAATTAAAACCATGTGAGACTGATGCAGAAATAAGTAGATTAATGAGCTAGAATAGAAGCTTCAGAAAAGTCCCGATTATACTGGAATATTAATAGATAATAAAAATGTGAAATCAGTGGAGAAAGTATAGGCTATTTCATCTAGTCATTTGGGGAAAATGCTTGGCTACTTTGGAGGGAAAAGTAAAGCTGAAGTCAACAGAGAATCTCTGTTCCTTCTGCAGATGTGCAGGTCTGTGGTTGGCATCACTTTAGACTAACTGAACTATCCTACTATCTGCAGTGGACTAGTGAGCTTGTTTCATTTAGTGCCACCTAAAGTTGCTTTTTCTTTTCTTTTTTCTGGGGTAGGGTATCTACCTGGGGTGGGAATTAGGTGACTAGAGTCCTGTTAGGACAGTGCTCTCAGCCCTGGCTGCACCTTAGACTCACCTGGGGAACTTTTAAAACTCCATATCTGTGGGTTCCACCTCCCCAGATTCAACAAACCACAGATCAAAAATACGTGGAAAAAATAATTCCACACAAAAGACCCCAAATAGACAAAGCAGTCTTGAGGGGAAAAAACAGAGCTGGAGGAATCAGACTCCTTGACTTCAGACTATACTACAAAGCTACAGTAATCAGACAATATGGTACTGGCACAAAAACAGACATATAGATCAATGGAACAGGATAGAAAGCCCAGAGATAAACCCATCCACCTATGGTCAACTAATCTATGACAAAGGAGGCAAGGATATACAATGGAGAAAAGACAGTCTCTTCAATAAGTGGTGCAGGGAAAACTGAACAGATACATGTAAAGGAATGAAATTAGAACACTTCTTAACACCATACACAAAAATAAACTCAAAATGGATTAGAGGGCTTCCCTGGTGGCGCAGTGGTTGAGAGTCCGCCTGCCGATGCAGGGGGCACGGGTTCGTGCCCCAGTCCGGGAAGATCCCACATGCCACAGAGCGGCTGGGCCCATGAGCCATGGCCGCTGAGCCTGCGCATCCGGAGCCTGTGCTCCGCAATGGGAGAGGCCACAGCAGTGAGAGGCCTGCGTACCGAAAAAAAAAAAAAAAAGGATTAGATACCTAAATGTAAGACCGGACACTATAAAACTCTTAGAGGAGAACATAGGAAGAACACTCTCTGACATAAATCACAGCAAGATCTTTTTTGACCCACCTCCTAGAGTAATGGAAATAAAAACAAAAATAAACAAATGGGACCTAATTAAACTTAAAAGCTTTTGCAAAGCAAAGGAAACTACAAACAAGACGAAAAGACAACCCTCAGAATGGGAGAAAATATTTGCAAAAGAATCTACGGACAGTGGATTAATCTCCAAAATACATAAACAGCTCATGCAGCTCAATATTAAAAAAACAAACAACCCAATCCAAAACTGGGCAGAAGACCTAAATAGACATTTCTCCAAAGAAGACATACAGATGGCCAAGAAGCACATGAAAAGCTGCTCAACATTACTAATTATTAGAGAAATACAAATCAAAACTACAATGAGGTATCACCTAACACCAGTTAGAAACAACAAATGCTGGAGAGGATGTGGAGAAAAGGGAACCCTCTTGCACTGTTGGTGGGAATGTAAATTGGTATAGCCACTATGGAGAACAGTATGAAGGTCCCTTAAAAAACTAAAAATAGAGGGCTTCCCTGGTGGTGCAGTGGTTGAGAGTCCTCTTGCCGATGCAGGAGACACAGATTCATGCCCCTGTCCGGGAAGATCCCACATGCCACGGAGCGGCTGGGCCCGTGAGCCGTGGCCACTGAGTCTGCGCGTCCGGAGCCTGTGCTCCACAACGGGAGAGGCCACAACAGTGAGAGGCCCGCGTACCGCCAAAAATAAATAAATAAATAAATAAATAAAAATAGAATTACCGTATGACCCAGCAATCCCGCTACAGGGCATATACCCAGAGAAAACTATAATTCAGAAAGACACATGCATCCCAATGTTCATTGCAGCACTACTTACAGTAGCCAGGTCATGGAAGCAACCTAAATACCCATCGACAGATGACTGGACAAAGAAGATATGGTACATATATACAATGGAATATTACTCAGCCATAAAAAAGAATGAAATTGGGTCATTTGTAGAGACATGGGTGGATCTAGAGACTGTCATACAGAGTGAAGTAAGTCAGAAGAGAAAAACAGATATCGTACATTAACGCATATATGTGGAACTTAGAAAAATGGTACAGATGAACTGGTTTGCAGGGCAGGAATAAAGACACAGATGTAGAGAAAAAACGTAGGGACACCAAGGGGGGAAAGCAGTGGGTGGGTGGGGGGGGCGGGTGGTGGTGGGATGAACTGGGAGATTGGGATTGACATGTATACACCAATACGTATAAAATAGATAACTAATAGAACCCGCTGTATAAAAAAATAAATAAAATAAAATTCAGAAAAAAGAAAATTCCAGCAGTTTCCAGAAAGCAAAACTTGAATTTGCTGGCAACTATTTACATAGTGTTTACATTGCATTTACAAATCTTTACGTAGAACTTACCTTAGGTATTATAAGCAATCTAGAGATGATTTAAAGTATACAAGAGGGTGTGCATAGGTTATATGCAAACACTATGCCACTTTATCTATGGGACTTGAGCATCCACGGAATTTGTTATTGGAGGAAGGTACTGGATCCAACCCCCTGTGGATACCAAGGGACAACTGTACTGATGCCCTGCCCTATCCCTGAGCACTGAAGTCATCATCTCTGGAATGGGACCCAGATGTCAGTATTTTTCAAATCCCCACCCCTGCCCCAGATGATTCCAATGTGCAGTCAGGATTAATAACTACTGCTTTGCGGGACATTATTTTGCCAAAACAATATATTAAGTGTTGATTTCTTAGGAATAAAACTCTTCACACAAGTTGTTTGTTAAGAGGTTAGATTTTCCCACATTCCTCCCCTTAGGGGACCATAGTTGGCAGGTACATTTTGCATTTAAATTTTCCTTCAGGAATGTTAATTGCTCAAACTGTCATAACAGAATGAATTTTTTATGTTTCCCTGGGACAAGTGAGGGAAGATTCTGTACAGCGTGGCTGAACTCTGACCTCTTTGTTTGATGGTCTCTCAAACCCAGCCAAGCAAGTGGCTCTGTTTACTTGCCAGACTTCCGTGCCACTAGGAACACAAGATTGAGTCAGTTCAGAGGAGCGCTGACAAATCACCAGGCCACCCTAGAGAGCCCGAGGTGATGAGGAAATCAAAAGTGACTCCAAAGTCAAAAAGTTCTGCCTGTATTTCCAGATCGTCTTGATTTCCAAGCAGCCAGCCACCAGCTTTCACCTCTGACTAAACATTTTGAGGACAAAGACTATTCTAGCTCAGAAAGGTTCTGGGAAGCTTTAAATAACCTTGCCTCTGGGGAGTACATTTCTTGGCCTTTTTCCCTTGGCAGCCATGTCCATCTTCTGGGTGTGGGAGAAGAAAGCCCTTTATCTTTTCCTAGTCAGTGCCTTTTTCTAGACCTACCTACATGCCCGGCCTCAGGCTGAAAGCCCTGTTAACAACTGCTATGGGGAGAGGGGAGCTGCTTAAGGTTAGACCATTCAAGACAAGGTTGAGTGGAAGGTCAGCTGCTGAGTCACGCCTTTATGTATCCACGGCCTCTGGGGTGCCATTCTGTAATAAGCCCACAGAAATAGAAGGTATTGAGGCAGAAATGACAAAACATCTCAGGTCTTTCTTGAAACCCAAGAAAGCTATCCTTCAGAGGTTAGGGCAAGTCCCACGTGAGAATGGCCAGGTTGAGGAGTTTAAGAAATTATTTGACTCTTTTTAAAAAAAATTAATTAGTTTATTTACTTTTTGGCTGCGTCAGGGTCTTAGTTGCAGCATGCGGGATCGTTCATTGCAGCGCCCAGGCTCTTCATTGCGGTGCGCAGGCTCCTCGCTAGCTTGGTGCTCAGGCTTCTCTGTGCACGTGTGGCGCGTGGCCTCCAGAGTGCGTGGGCTCAGTAGTTGTGGCTCAGCTTAGTTGTCCCGTGGCATGTGGGATCCTGGTTCCCCGACCAGGGATTGAACCTGCGTCCCCTGCATTGGAAGGCAGATTCTTAACCACAAGACCACCAGGGAAGTCCTTATTTGACTTCTTAATATGGACACACTCCTTGCTTTTAGTGCCCGTCACAGACTTCTGATCTCTGCATGAAATGGGAGCAACTTCTAGAAAACCAATACTGTGAAGACTAAGTGTTACACATAAAAGTGGAGTTGGCACAGGAAACATGAAAAGAAAAAGTAAGAAGATGCATTAAGGCCCCAGCCAGGACTAGGATTCTCTCTCCTGCAGACGGACCATCCCAGCGGCAGTGGAGTAAGAGTGAGCCCAGGGCTGCGCCAGCCAGATGTGCAGGAAAGGCAGCCTGCCATCCACTGAATGCTTCCCAGTTAATTCCTCAGCTTTATGTCGCACACCTCAACTTCCTTCCCCTTTAGAGATTTTCTGGGCCCCAAAGTGAGATCTTTATTATTCAGTAAAAGGACTGAAAGAGTATGAGTCTGGAAAAGAGAGAACCAGAGTTCTGGAATCACGTGACTGAGGACACTACTTTTTCCTTCTCTGAACCTCATTCCCATATTTTAAAAGAACAGAGGCTCGAGATTTTTCCATCCCATCTATGAACATTTACGGCACCCCACACCTCCCTCATCATGACTATATTGTAATTGCTTCATCAGTCTCTCCGACCAGAGTGAGAGCTCAGTATGGGAGGGGGCCATGTCTGTCTTATTCATCACTGTGTCCCCAGTATGGTGATATGCATATATGTAGTCAAAAAATATATCTGTTAAGGGAGAGAGAGAGGAAGCAAGGGAGGGAGGGAGGAAGGGGGAGGAGGGTAAGTTATCTCAGTAGGCCACTGGGGGCCTACTTGCATAAAGGCTCCTAGGAGCCCTGAAATTTACTGCAAAGTAAGAGGCAAGAAAGCTGCTTCTCTCCAATCGCTACAAGAGAAAGTAAATGAGGCAAGAGGCAACTGGCAAAAATGAGATGTGGCCTAGATCTCCAACAGAAGGCTCTGTAAACCTGAAAAAGCAAAGCTACCTTGGGGACCACAATTTTATGACCACCCCAGGCTGGTCCTCCGGAGGGGTTGGCAGACTGGGGGAGGGAAGGGTTTTCTTCCAGTGGTATCAGAGAGGCCTGAGGTCTTGCAAGAGCCAGCAAATGAGGGTTTGTTAGAGCTTTGCAGTTTACACTTATTTTCTTATTCTCAGGAGAACTCTGTAGAATAGGGAGGTCACCTGGGGCTTGGAGAAGAGTAGTGACAGTAGCATAGGGCTGGGCCCTGGTGGGACTGGCTGGAGGGGCCCCAGAATTTTCTCCCAACCTGGAGGGATCTGGAGGATACTCTGATGCATCCCCTCAACACATGTGCCCTCAGAGGAGTGGGGAAAGGGGAAGCTGGAGGACTGGGAATCTCAGGGCACCTGAGCATAATCTGGCAAACGCTTCTGAATATAATCTGGGCTCTTGAGTTTTCCAAAAACAGGAAAACTGAGAGAGATTTTTTATTAGATTGTTTTGCAATAACCCTAACCTCATGCTCAAATCACAGTGAGGCATTCGTCTTGTGAAAAATGGAAGGGGTGCCAAAAAACCTAGTCGTCACAATAAATACTATATTAATGCAAAACTTTAAAAAAATCAAAATCGATGCTGCCCCCCGCCCCCAAATTCATGGTGAACAAAATATCAACATGTAAAATAAAGACGGACTCTAATCCTGCATTTGCTTGACCCTGAGAGTGATGGCTTCGCTCACCCACCCTAGTCCTGGCTCTGACCAAACTCCATCCTATTTCAGGGCCTTTGCACTTGCTGCTCTCTCTGTCTGGAATATTCCTCCCAGAGCCTTGCATAGATTGCTCCTTCTCTTTATTTAGATTTTTGCTCTGATGTCTCATCTCTGCCTTCGCTATTTAAAATCATCCATCCCCTGCCCGCCCCCCGACAACCCCACTCAGTTACTCTCTATTCCATTATTTTTTCACTTTTTTCAGAGTTCTTATCCCTAAGAAATTATGTTATTTGTTTATGTATCTGCCGATGTCACTTCACTGCCTAACACGTAGCATATGCTCCAAAAAAAAAAGAAAAATTAGCTGGTCAAAGTAAATGAATGAAGCACCCATCTCTGAGATATCACACTAGGTGCTTGAAGTGTATGATCTCATTTAAGCCTCGAAATAATCCTCTGAGATAGATTTGATTACAGATGAGAAAAATGAGGCTTAGAGAGGTTAAGAGACATTTTCATTTTACAGGACAGAAAGGTCACATACCTAGTAAGTGAGTGAAAGCTAAAATCATCCAGAATCTTATTTCTTTTCAGCACCCCTCCTCCTCTCCCTCCACCCCTCTTTGGCTTCCTATTTCTCTCTTCCAAGGAAAGATTTAACTCTTTTATTCCCAAACTTACCTCTGCCTTCTTCACTGAACTGTTGTGAAAATGGTAAAGTCCCAACCCTTTCCTCTGTTGAAAGCACTGTCAGCCACCTACACAGGGTTGCAAGCCCAGGGAGGGCTCCAGTGCAATGTGTTCATGGACGGGGCTAATTTCCCCAGTCAGTCTGAGGTTGGGTCAGCTTCCTTCCTGCAAGTCCTGCCTGTAATCACGTAGGGTATAACCAAACTCACCATCCTCCTTCCAACGTCTTTACCCCAAACCACTTTTGTGAATTTGAGGTTACGAACTGTCATTCTGATCAATCAGGTTTGATGAGAAAGTAGCACCTCTGGGAAACAGATCATCTCTGTGTCAAGTTAATTTCGTCTTTGGCCTTGTATCAAAGGTGCGATATTTCTGGTTTCTCCATGGCGTGTGTGTGTGTGTGTGTGTGTGTGGGTGTGTGTGTAAACAAGTTTAGATACTGTAAAATTCACCAGCAATTTTACCAAGTTGTGTAACCAACAGCACAATCCAGTTTTAAACATTTCTATCACCCCAATAAGATCTCTCACGCCCATTTACAGTTAATCCCTAGGCAACCACTAACCTACTTTCTGTATCTATGGATTGGCCTTTCCTGGACATTTTGTATCGATGGAATCATTCAATAAGTGATTTTTGTGTCTGGTTTCTTTCACTTAACATAATGTCTTTGAGCTTCACGCCCGCTGTATTATGTATATATTTCGTTACTTTAATACTGAACAGTGTTTCAGATGTGTGGATTTGAATGGGACTCAATGAGCAGCTCCTGCCCATGGCTCCCTCCTCCAGGTCTCTTTCCTGGAGAGCAAGTCCAACACTGCTACTCACAGGGCTTCCCCCAGCTCTGAGTAAGCTTCCTCCAATTCTGTCTTCGTGGGAGGGCAAATCTGAGCCATCTCACCTTGCACTTGGACACAAGTTGCTCTAGACATGTCCTCAACCCAATGTTTTCTGGCAGCCCTGGGTCCGCCTTATTAAACTGAACGCTCTCTGCAGGTAGAAATTGGAGCCTCAGTTGCTTCTAGGTTGTCTCAGTCTTCTAAGAACAGTGCAGAGCAGAAAGCAAGTATTATTATTAGTTTCTGAAATTAATTTATTTATTTTGGTCGCTCTGTGTGGCATGCAGGACCTTAGTTCCCTACCAGGGATCCAACCCTCACCCCCTGCAGTGGAAGCACAGAACCACAGGACCAGGGAAGTCCCAGAAAGCAAGGATTTGATAGATGCATGTGAGGGATGCTTGTGGGTGAAGCAAGGATGCAGCGCGGACTGTGGATAATCCCTCTGCCCTTTCCATCCCTTCAGCCCCAGCTCCTGGCACTAGTGTGTGCTTTAACGCCGTAGCATTGAGCGAGGCCAGTGGGGCACACAGAGCAAGAGCTTGGCTGCGTCAGCTACCCTGAGGCCACGGGCCCAGATACCCAACAGTCAGTCCCACAGAATATACTGGAAAGAGCAAGGACTCCTTCCCATAGGCTCTGGCCCTGAGTGACCTTAGGAAATTTTCACTTCAGGAATGTAGGAAGAGTACCTACTGCACAAGCTTAAGGATTAAACAAGATATCCACGGCATAGGCAGGCCCGGAACACAGTAGCGCCCCTTCCACCCGCCCCCAATTCTTTCATCTTCTCCCCTCCCCTTGTGTGTTCTTACCTCTCCCTTTCCCCCCTCCCCGATTCAGCAGGTAATGGAACTGTGAGGCTGCTTTCGAGTTTTGGGAACAGTAGTACTCACACAATGCCTAAAAGTACTACCATTCCTGTGGGAGGATTTAACACGTTTGGGGAAGACGTTCTAAGGACTCTGAATTCAGTTTTGATATCGCCTATAAGTTGCAAGGCAGAGTGGCCGTCGGAGAGCTCTCAGATGTGTTTCATTTGCTTTGTATAATACAAGTCCCAGAGAGGCATTGCTTGTCTGTTTTAATTTTTGTATTTATTGTCAACATTTAACAGCTTAGAGATTTCCTACTTAAATCTGGATCGCTATCTTCTGTTGGAAAAAACACAGAAGATCTGGCCACTGGGTTTCATGCTTTGATGGGAAGCACCCTCCAGACGGCCTCAGCACCCATGCTTTTCCTTTTTCTTTCTCTTTTTCTTGCTCTGAGGACTGGGGTGGGTTTTTCTTCACACACACTCACTTGCGTTACCTGCCTGGCCTGAGGCACTGGAATCTGTGTCCTTTGGCAAGGTGATGCCCAAGGAGGGTCATCCCTGGAATATACAAAGGCTTAGTAAAGAGGTCAGTTGCTCAACGATGCTAGTTTTCCACTTGGGGCGAGGAGACTGTTACTCTGCCTTCATTTCATCTTTACGTCTGATAAAGTGTCATTTTCCTACATAGAGGTAGACGCTAGGAAGAGCTTGAAGGGGGACGGGATGGAGGAAGGATGGCTCACTTGGTCTTAACTTTTGCTGGGGTCTAGGAAGGGGAGGTGTGGTGAATTCCTTTCTACGCTTCAGAGCAGTTGTCCTGGCTGGCCCCACTTAACATGGGACCGCAGATATCAAGCGCTTAGTTTGGTGCCTGGCACAGACACAGGAAGCCCTTCCCACACTTGATGGCCAGTATCACTGTTGTTGTCGTGACCATCAAGAAACAGCCCATTTCCTGCCGCTCCACCAACTCCCAGCACCCCTGCCTTCCTCTAATCCTGACCCACTAGCAGCCCCCTCCCCTGTACTCTCCCTCCCGACCTCTCCCTAATTCCAGGACTCACTTTGCAGCCCTTAGACCTGACCCAGGCCACTACCCCTTTGGCTCAGACCTGTGGCTTCCCTCAGCCACCAGGACTAAACTAGCACAGCCACGGCCTCACTGCTTCTAGCTGCTCCAGCCCAGCAGCTCAGCCTGTCTAGTCCTGCCTCGGGCCTAAATGCAGGCTTTGAGAGCAGTGGCCCCAGTGAGCTTGTTCACAGGACCTGGACATCAGATTCACAACAACCCACCCCCACCCCCAACCCCCAGCTCCCAGGATTGGCTCAGGGGAGCCAGGAACAGCACGAGAGCAGAGGCAGGTCTGTGGCTGACTTGTTCACTGCCGAATCCTCCGTGCCTCGGCCACTCCCTGGTACACAGCAGGTGCTCAATACATACTCATTGAATGGATAAATGAATGAAGGAATCAACGAATGCAGATTGGGGACCAGAGTGGTAAAAAGGATCTGTTTTTTGCTTTTGTTTTTTGCTCTGTATACCAAATTTTTTTTTATTTTAAAATTTATTTTTTTGAAGTATAGTTGATTTACAATGCTGTGTTCATTTCTGGTGTCCAGCAGAGTGGTCCAGTTATATGTATATATATTATTTTTCATGTTCTTTTCCGTTATGGTTTATTATAGGATACTGAAGAAAGTCCCCTGTGCTATACAGTAGAACCTTGTTGTTTATCCATTCTATATAGGATAGTTTGTATCTGTTAATCCCAAACTCCCACTCTGTTAATCCTATCCACTCCCCTCCTCTTTGGCAACCACAGGTCTGTTCTCTATGTCTGTGAATCTGTATCTGTCTCGTAGATAAGTTCATTTGTGTCATATTTTAGAATCCACATATAAGTGATATCATATGGTATCTGTCTCTCTCTTTCTGACTCACTTCACTTAGTATGATAATCTCTAGTTGCATCCATGTTGCTGCAAATGGCATTATTTTCTTCTTTTTTATGGCTGACTAGTATTCCATTGTATATATATGTACCACATCTTCTATATCCATTCATCTGTCGATGGACGTTTAGGTTGTTTTCATGTCTTGGCTATTGTAAATGGTACTGCTATGAGCATAGGGGTGCATGTATCTTTTTGAATTATAGAAAAGCGATCAGTTTTGTAACTCTCTTAGATGTGTTGGTTTTGTGATCCTACTGCTCTTTCACGTGGAGCAATACAGTCTTTAAAGGGAAGAGGGTCTATGTGCTGGCCTTCTGGAAGAGGAAGCTGGGGAGACTTCCCCCTACACTCAAGCTCTAAGTAAGGCACAGGGGGAGTGGTGGTGAAGTCTGATGGAGTTGGGAAGCAGGGAAGGGAGCACCCACAGCATAGGAAGGACGGGGAGCTTGGGCACCTGGCTAGGAATTGAGAAGCCACCAAGGGTCAAGCAGGAGGGAGGACTGCTGGGGTTTCCTCTTGTGGGCACCACTGGTGGAAGAGCCGCTCCACAGGTCATAACCCTGACTCCGTACTGACCTTAGGCAAGGCCCTCACCCCATTAACGGGACACGTGGCTTGTGCTGAGGCTATCAAAAGGTGGACACCTCATAAATGCAGCTGGTTATTGGTGTAAAACCAACAGTATCACCAACCACAGTGCATGAACTTCTTCCTCCGCTTCCCTGATCGGTTTCTCTTCCTGCCTGTTTTCTCTGCCAGGTGGGCAGCTAAAGTGGCTCAGGTTGACCAAGCCCCAGACTGACAAAGCCAATTCCCTGTCCTCTGAGTAGTCCCAGCGTGGTGAGCCCAGGTGTGGATATTTCCCAGTTTCCTCTCCACCCCACGAAGACGACCCCTGAACCCCTTTGGGCAGTGGGAGCCAAGGTGAAAGAACCAGGCCCCAAGCTCTGGGCAGCAAACTCACTGCTCCTCTGTCTTCCGGCCACGTGTCTCTCTTTTGGGGCAAAAGTTAATTTTAGCCAACCACCAACTTCTTGAGGCTGATTTCCTTTCACTATGATTTTTCTGGAAATGAGTACTTCCCGATTTCTGGTGCATAGCAAACTCGGAGTGCCCTGAAGGCTGGGGTGGGGGCAGAATCTGAGCAGCTTCAGACCTCTGGGGTGCTGCTTTTTCTGCATCCCTGCCTCATCCTGGGGCACGATTTCCCACCACCATGATGATGCCATAATTGAGGGGGCACCAGGGAAGGTCCTTTGCTGTCATAGGTACCATTGTACCACCTTAGAACACTTTCCTCTCCTTTGTTACTCAGGATCTGGAGCGACCGATGTTTTGCCACACCCACATTCTTGCCGAGGTGATAATCAGAGCTAAAAGGTATTGAGCGTCTATTTTTTTTGACCAGGCACTATATCGAACATGCCATCTTCGTTCTTTCATTTGATGCTCATGACAATTTCACAAGGCATGTACTATTATTTCCTCATCTTTCAAATGAAGAAACAGGCTTAGAAAGTTTAGGTAATTTGCTGAAAGTCATTAACCAACATGTGGTAGAGCTGGAAATTCCAACCCAGGAAATGAAGCTCCAAAGCCCTACATTCTTCTTACCATTTCCATGTCCTTTCATAAAGCTGAGGGAGTTGGAGAAGGAGGGGAGATCTACACAGGGGTTTCCTTTTAGGTCTAACCATTAGTGAGCTCTCTCCAGGGATGGGAAACCAACATCTGTGTGGAACCTGAGGCAGCCATCTGGTCTCCCCAATTCCCAGCCAGTGGGGAATATGTTCATGCCAACTGGCATCTGACACTTACAATACCAGGGCACCTGCTTGTGCCCTCAGAATTACCCCAGCCTTTGGAGAAAAATCCTTGAGCTACAGACCCAAGAACAGTTCCTCACCATCCATCAGTCTCTTGCCCCCTGGCTGGCCTCTGTTCATCACTACCTGAGCCACTACCTACCTTGTCTGTAAGGAAACCACCAGGTTACCTGAGATTAACACCACCTGGCAGAACTCTGCCCTCCCACTTATGGGCCTGTAGGAAGACTGATTTAACTGTGCCAAATCTTTTTACCTAAAACTGGGATGGGAATTCCCTGGTGGCCCAGTGGTTAGGACTCCACACTTCCACTGCAGAGCACACAGGTTCAATCCCTGTTTAGGGAACTAAGGTCCTGCATGATGTGTGGCTTGGCCAAAAAAAAAAAAAAAATTGCTAACATACAATCTACCTCCTAGGCGCATGCCTACAGGTGTGCATATGTACAGACATGCACACATAACAAGTTTATAGTTTTCTGGTTACAAAAGTAAGGTATGTTCACTGTGGTTTGAGATGCCTTATGAAGATAGAACTGACAGGCCTGGCTGACAGACTGGATGTGGAAGGTGAAGAGAAGGGAGGAATCAGAAATGATGCTGAGATTTCTGGCCTGACCATGTAGACAGAGAGGAAACTATTGGAAGGAAGTTTCCAATAGGCAGCTCACAATTCCACTACCTGAAAAGGGGGTAGACTATCCAAGAAAAAACAAAGAGGCAACTTGGGAAATGTGTCCCACTCCTCCTTATATGGAAGAGAGAGGCCAGGAAGCACCGGTGGGCTGGGGAACCCGTGGGGCCTCTGTGCCTGTGTCGTCTCTGTCACTGTGGATCAACAGCGGTCAGAAGCAGCTTGCGTGATAACAGCAGACTCTGGGGCACAGGGAAGGCAGGGGCCCAGGAAGGAGGCTGCACACCACCGCACCAGTGCCTTGAGCAACAGTTGAGAAAGTATACAGGCAACTGGCCCCTGGTGTAGCTGTTTTACCAGACACAGAGAAGAAACTACAGAGGGCAGAATTCCCCAGTTAGGGCTACTCTTGGTCCAGCTCTTTGCAGGTTGCTTTGCACATCAAGTAATGGGTGGTAAAGGCTTCCTCTTACTAAGGAAATATCCCCAATATAGGAATAATATTAATGACAAAAATGCCAGACACAGATGAGGTGGTGGGGCAGATATCTGGGGGCAGTGGGAACCTCCTATAAGGGCATTGCCAATTAGACCACAAAGTGCCCCCTTCTGAACACAGGCAGTTTTTGGAAACCAGTGTAGCTGATGAGAGCGCGTGACACTCCGATGTAAGGAATGTCACATTTCTTTGTTTCTATAAATAAAATCAGTTTGCTCAGGGCCCCACCACTTGGTGAGCGGAATGTTCCATCTCAGTCCCACTTCGGGTGCTGTCTCTCATCTCATCTCCCTGCCTCATACTCACACATACGCATGCACGGAGGAGGCTACAGATACTGGGGGATTGCAGGGTGCAAGAATGCCAGGGTGAGGCCAAGTCAGTCCGGAAGACAAACATTAATGAAAACTCATTGCGGGGCTTCCCTGGTGGCACGGTGGTTGAGAATCCGCCTGCCGATGCGGGGGACACGGGTTCGTGCCCCAGTCCAGGAGGATCCCACATGCCGCGGAGCGGCTGGGCCTGTAAGCCATGGCCGCTGAGCCTGCGCGTCCGGAGCCTGTGCTCTGCAACGGGAGAGGCCACAACAGTGAGAGGCCCGCGTACTAGAAAGAAAAAAAAAAAAACAACTCATTGGGATGGGAGAAACGGCTGTGGAAACCACTAAACATCTAGAGCAATCAGGTGAGAACCAGATAGATTCCTGCAGAGGGCGCAGCGAATGAGGTGGTAAGAAGAGAAGTAGCACTTGTCCAGGACTCTTCAGGCTGCAGAGTGGCTTCCCCCAAAGAGAGACAGTTGATGTGGGCCCACTAAGCAGCAGGCACCCACCGTGGGTCACACACAGGGGGAGCAGGAAGCAGAGGAGGGAGCCCCAATGGCCCTGCGAGCTGGCCTCCTACCCAGGGCTCTGGAGGAAGGCCTTTTATAAATGCTCCTTCCCGAACATTCCTCCTGAACCTGATTGCTCTGTTCTCACCTTCAGACCCCGGCTTCGTATCTCATTTCAATTCTCCACTTGACCCCTTAGATATTTAGGCTCTCCACACGCCCTCATGGGGGATTCAATCATTAGTGCTCTGTTTCCCCACACTGAACACACAGGGCCTTCCTGCTGACCCCCTTTCTCTGCTGGCTCCAGAAATCAGCCTGGGATAAAGGCACAGCACTCTCTCTAAAGCGAAGGTTTAATGGTTATCCTTCTTGGGCCCCGGGGTCCCTATTTTTCCCAAGCTGCAGCTCATGCTTGCCGTGACACCTCTGAATTGTGAGGTCTTTCTGTGGCCAGGCCTCACCCTGTCCTTTTCCTGGGCTCTGGTTGGTTGCATCTCCAACAATAACAAATCCTTCTTACTCAGATGAGGGGTAGAGCAGGGCCTACTTCAGGGCTGGGCTCCCCAGTCCCGGGATTCTGTGCCTACTCTTGAGGGAAAACCACCACACCCCTAAGGCTAACAACGCCTTCTAGTGGCAGTCTTGCACCTGCAGCCGAAGAGGGCACGGAGAGTAATAGCAAACTTTTTTTTTTTTTGGTGTTTGTAAGCACTATTTTGTGTATTTTACATATATTAGTAATTTAATAATCACATCAATCCATTGAGAGTGGCATTATTATTATCACTATTTCATAGATAAGGAAATAGGTACACAGAGAGATTAAGTAACTTGCCAAGGTCACAAAGCTAGTTAGGAACAGAGCCAGGCTCTGAGCCCAGGAAGTCTGGTTCCAAGGTTGGTGATTTAACCTCTATACTACACAGCTGCTCATAATAAAAGACAATACCCACCCACTCCACTAAAACCCTCAAACACAGAAATTCCCTTCCCCCTCCCTCAGAAATTCCTTTTATAGGCTCCATTACTCCCGAATGCTACGTATCCCTCTAAAGAGAGAAGCAAGGCTAATACCTCAGCTGCCAGCTCAGACAAAAGCTAGTACCCAGAAACGCCAAGGGACCACCACAGAGCCTGAAGAGATGTCCAATTTCCAGCCAAGGGTCCCTGTATTCATAGGAGGGGCAATTTAAGGCTCTTCATGTTTCTCTCCCAAGACTCGTCCTGCAGGCTCAGCCCCAAGTGGGAGGAATGTGAAGGGCCTATGAGATGTTCAACTGACCCACATGTGGGGAAGCATGTGATCCCTGTCATTTGAGGATGCAACCCATGACAGTCTCGTGGGCGTTGTCCTCACTCTTGGCTTTCCTTTCACTTTTTCTGCCTGTGTTGCCTGGAGTCCTGCAAAGCTTCATTCTGACTAATATCCCCATGACAGGAGTTCTGGGAAAACACAGCCAACATTTATGAATCTCAAATCAAAGGAGGTATGAAGTCATATTCAAAGAAGCAGACTCCACATGCTAAAAGAACTTTTTAAAGGAAGCCCAATCTTTAACTTGCATCTCTATTGTATTAGAAGGGATTTAATTTATAATTCCCATCAAGATTTTGTGGGACTGAGCCTTTAAAAGTAAGACTGCCAAGACATAGAAAACAAACTTATGGTTACCAGAGGGGATAGTGGGTGGGGGGAGAGATAAATTAGGAGTTTGGGATTAACATATACACACTACTATATATAAAATAGGTAAACAACAAGGACCTACTCTATAGCACAGGGAACTATATTCAATATATTGTAATAACCTATAATGGAAAAGAATCTTAAAGAGAATATATATATGTATATATGTGTGTGTGTGCATGTGTGTACATATATATATAACTGAGGCTTCTCTGTCCAGCAGCAATGAATCCCTTATCTATACAAACTCAAGTCCCTTCACAATGGAAGACACAGCAGAAGCGCTCACCTACACAGCACATGAAAAAGGCCCTGCTCAGAATAATGTCTCCCTGTCCCTTTGCAAACTTTACTACAGCCTTTCCACCTTCTGGAGTGGAGGCCAGAAACCCTCAGAATACTCAGGCAGTTCTGACCCTAAAATTGTTTCTGCCAACTTTTAGGATACTTGAGAGATGTCATTTCTAATCAGGCCTTTCAGCCTCAAGCACAAGAGAGGCAAACTCCAGCTGCCATCACCCATCTCCTATCCGCTTCTCACCCCCATCTTCTTCCTACATTGCCCCCTTAGTCCCTACCTCCTCCCGGTTGGACTTCAGTCTTCCTAAGGCTGTCTAGGAAGTCCTGAGGATCTCATGCTCAGCAAGAAGGATGCCATCCCAGTCTGAGGTTGGCTAGGCTCTCCAGCTCAGGGAGGGGATGACACAAGACCAGGAAGGAAGGGCTATCTGGCTCAAGCCTGCTTCCTCATTGCCACCAACTGTCCCCACATTGACCATTGCCATTTGTCAGCTGCCAGTGGCACATGACTGTGAGGAAAAGAAATCCCTGGTTCACACCAAAACCACTGCACCTCATTTCCGGGTCACAGCTGAGTCACATTAAACCTGATGGCAAAATCCACCATGTCTCATACCCCTATTTTCATTTCTCCTTTTCCATTGCTGTTGGACAACCTGACCTATAAGATTTTTGCTTTGAGGAATGTATGATTATTTTCTTCCCGGCCAAATAAGAGGTGTTGTTAGTATTCCACGGGCAAAGGATTCCAATGAAAAAAGGCAAATGGAACACATATTTATCTCTCTTCATTAAAACCCTCCTAAAATGACAGTGAAAGGAACGTTCTTCAAAAGGCATAAACCAACAAAAACAAAGAGAATTGTGGAGGAAATAACAGTAGACTTAGAGTCAGTACTACTTTTTAAAAATTGTATAACCTTTTTTAAAAGTAATTAATTAATTTTTTATTGAGGTATAGGTGATTTACAATGTGTTAGTTTCAGATGTATAGCACAGTGATTCAGTATATATATATATATATATATATATATATACATATATATATTCTTTCTCAGATTACACTTTAGCAGCTGTCTTTGTTTTTCAATTTTTTAGAAATTAAAGTATAATTCATGTACAATGTTGTGTTAGTTTCAATTGTACAGAAAAGTGAGTCAATTATATATATTTTTTTCAGGTGCTTTTCCCTTATAGGTTATTACAAAATATTGAGTATAGTTCCCTATGCTATACAGTACTATTTTTTAAAATGGAAAGCAGACAGAAAAGATCAGAGACAGCAGGAAGGTGGGGAGGCTGCAGAGGGAAGCCAAGAAGAAGCAAAATGATTCCTACCCAAGGAAGGCTTAGGGCTGGAGACGTTAGGACCTCTCTCAGCAGTACAAGAAGCCAGAGGACAGTTGAACAATGGCAGACAAAACTGTCACAAGTATTCTTTTTGTTAAAGGAAAAAGGTTTGTCTCCCTCATCTTAAGAAAAAAAAGAAAAGCATCATTCAATCAACCTCTGTCATTTTCAAGACTTATCCCCCTTTTTTTTTCCTCTTCTGTAGTCAAATTGGTCTTAAATAGTGTCTGCACTCCCTGTCTCGTGTCCTTACCTCCCTCCCATTCCTGAAGGAACTGCAGTCTACTCTTCTCTCCTATCACTTCCCTAAGCTCCTCTTGCTAATCCATTGGGCACTTTGGGCCCATATAAGACTTAAATTCTCTTCAGCCTGTGACATTATTCACCTTTCTTTCTTTCTTGAGACCCTTTTCTGACCTTGGTTTCTGAATCTCCACTCGTCTGGCATCTGGCTTCCCCTTCTCCTTCATGACCTTCTTACCAAGCTCTTCCTTTTCCTCTCCCTGAAATGTTGGTTTCCTGGAGAGATTCTGTGTTGTTCTAGTCTCACCCTGCACACTGTACCAACTATTTATGTATCTATGGGAACTCTACAACGGTTTCTCGTTGATGAATTGAAATCAGCTGAATTCTTCATCTTCCCAACCATCTTCCATCTCCAAAAAAGGCATCATCACAAAATTCATAAACCTGGAGTTCCTATTATGCTTTTCCCTCTCCCTCACTGTTCTGGTTATCCATTGTTGCATAACAAATGACTCTCAAAGCACAGGGGCTAAAAACAGCAATTTATTTGACCATGATTTTGTGGGTCAGGAATTCATGAAGGGCTTGGCTATGAGCTATGTGGTATCACCTGGGATATCTGGGGTGGGTGATCTACTTTCAAGATGTCTTCTTCACTCACAGTGTGGGACACGTCAGTACTCCTCTAACTCTTTCTCTTCACATGCCACATCACCCTCCAGGGCCTCTCCAAGGCCTTGGGCTTCTCACAGCTTGTTCTCTGGGTAGTCACACTTCTTACCTGGAGGTTCTAAGAGACAGGAAGTGGAAGATACCAGGCTGGTTGAGCACTGGAAATGACACAGTGTTACTTCATGCATGTTCTACTGGTTAGAGGGACTAGTCTCAGGGCTCACCCAGAGTTAAGAGTGGGGAGAAAGCCTCCATCTCTTGATCTGGATGGGAAATATTATTGTAGCCATCTTTGGAAATACACTCTGCCATGTTCACCCACGCAATCAATCTCCAAGTCTTATCCATTCTACCTTCTAAATACCTCTCAAATGTATTTACCTCTCTACTTCTCCAGTGCTGTCACCTTCAGAAGGCTGCCTTTTTTCTCTCCTTGATGCTTGTCTTAGCTTCTTAACTGGCTTCTATGGTACTTCTAGAGCTCCTTCATTCTTTTTCTTTCTTTTTAAAATTTTATTTATTTATTTGACTGTGTTGGGTCTTAGTTGCGGCACACAGGATCCTTGCTGCAGCATGTGGGCTCCTCTCTAATTGTGGCTCATGGGCTCTAGAGCACCCAGGCTCAGTTGTTGTGGCCCACGGGCTTAGTTACCCACTGTGTGTGGGATCTTAGTTCCCCGACCAGGGATCGAACCCACGTCCCCTGCATTGGAAGGCAGATTCTTAACCACTGGACCACGAGGGAAGTCCCAAGCTCCTTCATTCTTGCTGTGACTAATAGAGTGATCCTTCTAAATGGCAAATCTAATTATGCCTTTCCCTGTACTTAAAACTTTTACATAGCTCCCATTGCATTTAAGAAAAATCTAACATAGTTTATTTATAAGTTCTTTCATGACCCTACCCCTACTTATATTTCTACCCTCAACTCAGAGGGTACAGTGCATTAGTCTATAGCTCTGCATATTTGGAAGCATTTTAAAATAGGTTTTTAACCTTACATAAAATTACTTTTATACTTGTGTTAATGTTTCATCTGTGTCTTTGGGGGTAATTTGATATTTATTATGAATTTCTGGTGCATATAAAATAGTTATCACCCAAAAGGTGCTTAGAGGTGAAGGTAGTATTTCCAAAAGTACATGACTGTGATACATTTCTATCCTCATACTTTCAATCTGTTTTGGTTGTAACTTAAATGATTGTGTTACTCATAGATATTTTAAAATTTCAACACCTCCAAAACTCTTTGACTATGTTCATGGCTTCTGATGTTATAACAATAGCTATTTTTGAATGGCCTATTTTAGAAAAATAAAATTTATTTATCAGACATTAAACATAAATAAACAACAGGCCTTTAAAATTAATATGGAAGTCTTTTAATAGGACAATTTCACTCATTTACATTTATTTTTATGACTGATAAATTTGGTTTCTCATCTCAAATTTTGTGTTTTGCATTCTTTCTTATGCTCTTTCTTTTCTTTGTTTTCTATCTTTGGATATTTAGCTTAAAGTTTTATGACAGAATTTTGATAGTGTTTTGGAAAATAAATCAATGTTTATAATTCTATTAGTATTTACATTTATTTCTCTGCATGATGAAAAAGTTTTTAAAGTTTTGACTAGCCCACATGTTTTTTTCCTCACTGTCCAATTTTGGTTACTGAGAACCTAGCATGTATAGGACACAGATGACACAATGATAGAGAAATAAAAATCTCTTCTCTCACAGACCCTACAGTTTAGCATAGAGATTATAATATAAAAACGTAAAATAGGCAAGTATAGGTTCTATACTCAGGTTATTGTCATACATGTTTAACCAAACAATCAATTCCAAGAATAATCTTTGGCTTTTGCAGTCACTGTGGAACTATGTGTCCTTATTGTATATACTAAGTGATTTTCAGTGCTTGCATCATGTTCCCTTTCTTGAGTCCTTCTTTATTTCTCTCCTTGACTATAATACACCTTCCAAGTAGCTAGATAAAGGCATTCTTTCATGGGCCCTCCAAGAGCCAGCTAGCAAGGCAAAGGGACCTCAGTACCACACCAAATTGACACTTTCATGATTTTTCACTAGCAGGGGACCATGATACATGCAGCAAGACTGTGGATTAGAAAAGATGAAACTTCTTAGCAAAGTTTTAGAAAGTACTGATCAGTTTTGAAAGGGACATGTTTCTAAGACCTTAGGAAACTGAATTGCTTTTAGGAACAATTCTTCTTTTTGCATTGCTTATAGGAACAGTTAACAACTCAAGGTTCACTGCACCCATAAAGAGAGCTTAGAGCTAGCCATGCAAAAGTTGAGGCATACTTGGTAGTAGAAGCATGGAGAAGGCTGTCTCAGGAAACCAGAGAGGAACCGAAATGATGGACTCTGATCTCACAGAACCTAGATTGAGGTGGCAGCTGTTTCCTCTCTTGTACCAGATGTCTGGGGACTGACACAAGACTGTGGATTAAGGGATGAACTAGATACTTGCATACTGAGTGCTTTGTGAACAGCTATTTATTCTAAGCAAATGTAAGCAGGAAGCTAACTCCCAAATTGTAGAACCCAGAGACTGGGGAAGGAAAAATCAATCTGAGAGTCAAGAAGTATGTGAAGAGATTCATGTCAGGGAACCAGCCCAAGTTCTATGCCAACGTTGGACACTCTTGCCTGTATGTCAAACACAGCTGTTTACTTTCTGGTTATGCAACGCATATTAGTGGCTTGTCTGACTCTGAGAACATTTGGCCTGCTTGCTCATGTGACTCAGCCTCTGGAAGGTGACGGAAGAAAGAAAAAGCTAGTGTGAGACAGACGGAAAACGAACCAATATTCAGGCCTACTCTCTTGACCCTTGAAAAGTCTGAAGAAGTTATTACCTACCACCAAACTCTTAACTTCTCAAATAAGAGATATTCTTGGGAAAAAAGAGTGGGGGATTTGGGACAGAGGATCATGTCCCAAACTCTTAGGGAAGTTGGGGGAACCACCTGGAAAAGAGGTAAATTTTCTGAAAGGAGACATGTGGACTAATGGTTTTGTGATATAACTTAGGATTTTTTTCTGCCAGTATTTCACTCACCTCCCCTTCTGTTCCATTTTCCCCCATCAAACATAAAATACATATTCAGAAGTGATTTCCAGTCAAAAGTATTTCCTTTAGGTCTATATCTTTCTATCTACATATCTATGTAGTTTCATGTATATTTATAGCTTTACATATATGGTTGTAAAGTTATAAATTTCATTTAATGCATTCTATTAATTACTCATATATTTGTCCCATTTCTTAGGAGTTAAAAAACTCATCATTTTTGTATAGTATATAATAAAGAAACAATTTCAATTTTAAAATATTTTATTTTAGATCAACATCAGTATACTGTAAGCTCATTTTAAGGTACTCTGATAATTTTCATACTATATCAATATAAAGGCAAAACTCTACTTTTTCTTATCTAACAAATGGCACAGTCTAATTTTCTTTAAATTAATTATGTGAAAAACACTAATTTTAAACAAAAAATTTAAATGACATGTTATGTTGAGTTTGGTTTGGGGATAAAGCATATACTACAATGAAAAATGTAGGTTTTCACAAGGGTGCATGTGCCATCAAAAATAGAAAAAAAACATTTTCATAACTGTTTGAAATTTAAAATTTTTTTGAACATTAAAAACCCATGGTTGAGACTTACCTGGTGGCGCAGTGGTTAAGAATCTGCCTGCCAATGCAAGGGACACAGGTTTGAGCCCTGGTCTGGGAAGATCCCACATGCCGCAGTGCAACTAAGCCTGTGAGTCACAACTACTGAGCCTGCGTGCCACAACTACTAAAGCCCACACAGCTAGAGTGCACCACAACGAAGCCCCCGCACCATAACGAAGAGTAGCCCCCACTTGCTGCAACTAGAGAAAGCCCATGCGCAGCAACAAAGACCCAACACAGCCATAAATAAATAAATAAATAATCCATGGGTTTACTGTTTTAATTTTTGCATTTTATTTCTGGATAACAAGTTGAAAGAAAGTTCCAGGCAGCTAACTGGAAACTTTCTCTGAATATAAAACAATCTAGGTGTAGATACTCTTTATTCCCAATAAATAAAAAAGGTAAATGGGACATGAATGTCACTATTTTTTTTTTAACGTCTTAATTTTTCAAGTACAAGGGACTCTTTGTTACGTTATATGAGAATTTGGATTGGGTGAATACTACATGATAGGATGAAGATCAGTTTGAGGCAAATTTGCAGAATTATTATTTTATATGCTTCACTAGTTTGTGGCATATATTTCAATGTCAGGGCCTCTTATGCTTTACCTTTTCTTTTCTTTTGGCTGTATTGGGTCTTCGTTGCTGTGCATCGGCTTTCTCTAGTTGCGGCGAGCGCGGGCTACTCTTCGTTGCGGTGTGCAGTCTTCTCATTGAGGTGGCTTCTTTTCTTGCAGAGCACGGGCTCTAGGCATGCAGGCTTTGGTAGGTATGGCACGTGGGCTCGGTAGTTGTGGTTCACGGGCTCCAGAGTGCAGGCTCAGTTGTTGTGGTGCACGGGCTTTGTTGCTCTGAAGCATGTGGGATCTTCCTGGACCAAGGCTCCAACCTGTGTCCCCTGCATTGGCAGGCGGATTCTTAACTACTGTGCCACCAGGGAAGTCCCCACTTTGCCTTTAATCAGCAATCATTTGTGAGGATAAGTCAAATAATACAGGTGATAAATAATAAAAACAGCTGTTTAACCAAGTAATAAACCCTTTAGACAATCCACTCACCAGAGCATTCATCTGATTTCCACTAAACATTGTGAATGTCCACTCCATGTGCTCCTAAAAGCTCTCAAATGTTCCATATTGCAGGAAAGAATACAGATTTAAAAAATAAAAATCAAGCCAGAGGGGCTTCCCTGGTGGCGCAGTGGTTGAGAGTCCGCCTGCCAATGCAGGGGACACAGGTTCGTGCCCTGGTTTGGGAAGATCCCACATGCCACAGAGCGGCTGGGCCCGTGAGCCATGGCCACTGAGCCTGCGCGTCCGGAGCCTGTGCTCCGCAACGGGAGAGGCCACAACAGTGAGAGGCCCGCATACTGTGAAAATAAATAAATAAATAAAAATAAAGTGGAAATTTTGAAAAAAAAAATCAAGCCAGATACCATTAGCCACAGAGAAGAATATCGATTAAAGAAATAGAAATTGAACAAGATGCCATTAGCCACCTTTAATGATATGAATCCCTGAAACAGATGACTTGGGAGACGTTAAAGTATTGATGTTCAAGACAGCAAGCCATCAGAACACAATTAAAAATTGCCCAACTTAGAACTTTAAAGCTGATCTTTTTTTCCTCACACATATATAAATGTTTCTGCAAATCATTATGTATGATGATTAGGGGGAAAGTCCCCATAAAATTCCTGGAGAGATGCAAACTTTCAAAATGCATATATAAATTTACCCAAACACGTGGGAGTTGATTTGAATTTAAAATACAGTAATTAGAGACAGGGCAAACCTCCTTCTTTCACTGAGAAAGTAGCCTTCTGAATAATTAATTTGAACCCATGTATTGTTATTTGCATTGGGTTATTGAGCCTATTCTCAAACTGCTTTGTCTGCCCAAGCTTACAGAATATGTAAGAAAGGGAAACTGATAGAAGAAGGGCCAGCCCTGGACCATCCTCTGGAAACACACCCTCAATAGCTGATAGGCAATGGCCTAGAGCTGAGAAAGGGATGTGAGTTTTGTCACTGGGAGAAGGGATATTGACACATGTGTTTTTGCATCAGAGATATTTGTTCTTTCAACCTGTAAGGAAACCCATCCAAGTTGTCTGTGCTCTAGGGCCCCAAACAGACGACTTAAGAAATAAATTTTGGCATAATATTTTTTTGTTTGTTTTTCTGTTTTCCTGTGACAAACCACAGTTTTAATACCCTTCCTCCCTCTGCTGTGTTATATTTGTTCTTCCAGCACCTATCATAACTTACTTTAACAGCAATGACATTGAGTGAAGTAACTTCCCAAGGTGCCCAAAGAAACCAGCCCCCAAACCAAATCCAACTGCTAACTCAGAATTCTTCTAGCAACAGTGTGCTGCCTCAATTCTCCTGAGGTGTGCGTGGCAGGACTGGTTCCACCACAGCCATGAAGCAGGGGTGAGCTGCGGTTCTCAGAGTTGCAGGTGTTCTGCCTTCAGACTAGTTCTTATAATCAAGTAAGTCACTTTTGCAAACTTAGTTGGAAACACCATTCATTCCTTCCAGGAGGAAAGAAAGAAAAAGGAAAGAAAGAAAGAAAGAAAGGAAGGAAGGAAGGAAGGAAGGAAGAAAGGAAGAAAGGAAGAAAGAAAGAAAGAGAAAGAAAGAAAAGAAAGAAAGAAAAAAGAAAGAAAGAAAGAAAAAGAAAGAAAAAGAAAGAAAGACAGAAAGAAGAAAGAAGAAAGAGAAAGAAAGAAAAAGAGAAAGAGAGAGAGAAAGAAAGGAAGAAAGAAAGAAAGGAAGGGAGAAAGAAAGGAAGAAAGAAAGAAAGAAAGGATGGAAGGAAGGAAGAAAGAAAGAAAGGAAGGAAGGAAGAAAGAAAGAAAGAGAGAAAGAAAGAAAAGGAAGGAAGGAAGGAAGAAGGAAAGAATGAAAGAAAGAAAGAAGGAAGAAAGAGAAAGAAAGGAAGAGAGAGGGTGGGAGGATGGAAGGAAGGGAGAGAAAGAAAGGAAGGAAAAGAAAGAAAGAGGAAAAGAGAAAGGGAGGAAGGGAGAGAGGGAGGAAGAGAGAGAGGAAGGAAGGAGGGAAGAAAGGAGAAAAGAAAAAAGAAGAGGAAAAAAAATAAGAGAAAGGCACCCTGGAGAGTGTTTGATGTTATTTCACATTGCCTTTTTAAAAGTCCTAAATTAGCCAGTGTCCCATTTCTTTCCCCACTTCAGCCCAGAACGTGGGAAGAAGCATTTCCTGAAGAAATGAGATTGCAGTGTTCCTGAGTCTCCAGAAAGCCCAGAACAAAGTCAGCATCAACTTAGGATGTCTCCTTCCCCCAGCTCGTTGTTCACACTCCCCACCATATGGACACAACTCAGAAGGACAACATCACTTCTGTTTCAGTTTCATAATGATAACAAGAATGGTCATCAATAAAACACTATCCAGGGACTTCCTTGGTGGTCCAGGGGCTAGGCCTCCAGGCCCTCAGTGCCAAGGACCTGGGTTTGACCCCTGGTCAGGGAACTAAAATCCCACAAGCCGTGTGGTGTGGCCAGAAGACAAAACAAAACAAAACAAAAAACCCCAAAAAACAACAACACTATCCAAAGAAACTGGAACACTCATAGTCTGCTGATGGGAATGCAAAGTGATATAGGGTGTTTTTTAAAAAAGCCAAATGTATTAGACTAACTGACAGAAGCCAGACACATAAGGCCACATATTGTATGATTCCATATTTATGAAATTTCTGGAATAGGCAAGTCCATACATACAGAAAGTAGACAAGCAGTTCTCAGGGGATGGGCTGAGAGAGGAATTGGGACTGATGGCTAATAGGTAGGGGGCCTTTTTGGGGGGTGATGGAAATATTCTGGAATTAGGTAGTACAATGGTTGCACATTGTAGTAAATATTCTAAAAACCATGGAACTGTACACTTTAAAATGGTGACTTTTATGTTATATGAATTATCTCAATTAAATTAAAACTAAAGCATTGGGTCGCACACTCCAAAGAGTCTAAATTAAAGCAACAACTCTGTATGGATATATTCAACTACATAAAGAATACTTTTCTCGATTTGGAAAAAAAGGGAAAAGGAGAGGAATAGAAAGGCCAGACATAGCTGGGAAAAATTATCTATTGTTCTACCTGTATTTTTACAAACAAAAAATAAAGTCAAACAGAAACTTACCATAGTTTTCAGGAGTGAAATCTTACCATAGATTTCACTCCTGAGAACCTACCCAAGAAAAATGAAAACATGTTCACAGCAATAATTACACGGGAATTACACTCACAGAAGCGTTACTCATAATAGCTTCAAACTGGTCCACCAACTGGTGAGTGGAAGAAAAAATGTGGTATATCCACATCATGGAATACTAGTCAGCAACAAAGGAATGAAATAATGATACACAAAATACTTCAAAAGCATTATGCTAAGTGAAAAAAAAGCCAGACGCAAAAGACTGCCTAGTGTACGATTTCACTTGAGTGAATTTCACAGAAAAGGCAAATTTATAGACAGAAAACATATCGTTGGTTGCCTGGGGATGATAAGAAAGTTCTAAAACTGGACTGTGGTCAGGGCTGCACAGCTCTACAAACTTACTAAAAACTATTGAAGTGTATATTTACAGTTAGTGAAAGGTGGGAGGAGAGGGAGAGAGGAGGAAAAAAGGGAGGGAGGGAGGAAGGAAGGATGGAAGGAAGGAAGGAAGGAAGAAGGAAGGAGAAAAGAATGGAAGAGGAGGTAGGAAGAAGGGAAGGGAGAGGGAAGGAGGGAGAGAAGAAAAGAATGAAAACACAAATTAATATTTTTTAAAATCAAAAAAATATAAAATAATGTGACAGACATAGCACAAAGATTTCAGATTAAGACACAGTTAATGCAAAATACTTAGGAAATTTTAAAACATAGGCAAAGATACATCAAACAAATACAAAAAGGTCTGGCAAGTAATGTACCCCATGGGGAAAACAGTCAATATATTGTAATATCTTTGTACAGTGACAGATGGTAACTAGACTTACGGTGGTGATCATTTTGTAATGTATAAAAATATTGAATCACGATGTTGTACACCTAAAACTAATATAATATTGTAAGTCAATTTTACTTCAATTAGAAAAAGAAGAAGAAGGCCCTGCAATACTTATAGAAGAAAGCAGAAAAGCGGAATCCAAGGCTTAAGTCTTCAACAAGACAAAGAGAATCATTTTATATGAATAAGAGGTAAAAGGTGAATGAAGATATATTAAAGTTTGTCATGTAATTTTCTAAATACACAATTGTAGCAGTATGTTTGTGACTTCCTATTGCTCTATCACCAAATGAACAAGAAATAAATTTATTGAAGTGTTGACTAATACGTATAATAAGCTTGGATTAGTAGACATATTGAAATGCATATAAAATCGTTTCTTTTTAAATGTCAAAGAAACAGTTGTACAGAGAAAGAGCCCAGCAGGGACTCATTAATTTCTGAGTCCAGAACTTTTTGGGACCATATTCTCTGATCACAAAGCATTAAGTAGACATGAATAACAAAACGATGGCACAAAGATAAGCTCTCTACTCTATGTAGGGAGGGAACTTTTAGCTGCTTCTCCCCATGCCACATGCTTCTCTGTCCACTTGCTTCCTGCCTCACACTCTTCCCCCAAGTCAGGTGGCTTTACAGCATCTCTGCTCACTTCCTCATTCTCTTCCAGTTCTGTGTGCCTGGGGATCCCTGATGTCTAGGTGGCGATAATCAGGGCATCTCTCAGAGTCCAGCCAGCTCTTGCAGCCGGAGGCCTGAATATTTGGTCCCAAGATTTAGAGCAGGACCTCTGTTAGGCTTGACCCCATTCTAGCTTCTCCAGAGCTTCTCTGAACATTACATGAACTGTCTCAGCTATTAATAAAAAGGTGCTTTGATTCCCATTTGATTAGTGTGTGTGTTTTTGTTGTGGTGGTGGGTTTTTTTGTTTGTCTTTTTTCGACCACACCTCGCGGCTTGCGGGATCTTAATTCCCCACCCAGGGATTGAACCTGGGGGTGGCAGTGGAGCATGGAGTCCCAACCACTGGATAACCAGCGAATTCCCTAGTATTTCTTATATACAGCTCTGCACAAACCTCTAAGGGGAAGTATAAATTGGCTGGGTGAAAATGATTTATGCATTTCTGCAATTTCAGATGTAGATAATATTGGCAAGTGTCATCAACTCTCCATCTGGATTTTTAATATCCACCATTTGGAAACTAGAAAAGACTTCAGCACTCCCCAACATCAACTTACTGTTGCAAGCTATTTATAAAATAGAACTTATAAAAATAAATGGATGCTTCCATTTAATAATGCTTTTATTACTAAACAAAGAATAATGATAAAGGGTGAGCATTTAATGACAGGGATTTAAATAAAATCTGCCCCAAAGAAATCAAGAAGATCAAAAGAATAAAGATAAAGGCAGAAACTAATTAATTAGGAAACAAAATTGGATAGAACAGATAAGTAAATCCAAGAGCTGTTTCTTTGGGAAAACAAAAAACAATGAGAAAAATCTCTGACAAATCTAGTTATTAAAAAACACAATAAGGCAACACAAATAATTACATTTATCTGGAGTCTAAAAGGATTTAGTTACTGATATGAAGATTTTGAAATCATTAATGAATACCATAAACTGCTGTGTCCTAATGAATATGAAGATATCACTGAAACAGACAATTCTCTCATCTGCCAAGCTCCTTTTCACCCATTGCACCCCCTGTGCACCCCAGAACTTCACTCCTCACTTCAGCAGCCCTGAAGCAGGAAAATTCCCTTAGAACAGGGCCACTGGTTTACAATTCAGGCTGGACAGCATTGACCCCTTTTTCTATCTAAAAATGCAAGAAGTTCAGTTTACACTGCAAACCTCAGGGCACAATGCCTGTTCCTTTCAAGTAACCTTGACTTTGCCTCTTTTCAAGCTAAACTGCAGCCCCACTTTTAGCCCGATCAGAAAGCCTAACTGAAAAATAAGCTTGGAAAACTTGGAGACCAGAGGGCACAGAGTCCAGGGTTTGACCTGATAAACACTGAACTAAAGAATTTGTTATAGGCTTCCCTGGTGACACAGTAGTTGAGAATCCACCTGTCAATGCAGGGGACACAGGTTCATAGCCCTGGTCTAGGAAGATCCCACATTACACGGAGCAACTAAGCCCGTGCGCCACAACTACTGAGCCTGTGCTCTAGAGCCCGCGAGCCACCACTAATGAGCCCATGTGTCACAACTACTGAAGCCCGCGTGCCTAGAGCCTGTGCTCTGCAACGAGAGAAGCCACCGCAATGAAAAGCTCTCGCACCGCAACGAAGAGTAGCCCCGGTTCGCCACAACTAGAGAAATCCCGTGTGCAGCAACGAAGACCCAACGTGGCCAAAAATAACTAAATTTATAAAAAACAATAAAAGACTTTGTTATAGGAGAAGGCAAATGGGGGTGGGGGTGAGGCAAAGATAACACATGTTCCATGGGGGAAAGTTAAACAATTTTGCATCAGACTTACCAGTTAAATTTCTGATCTAGTTTCACCTTTTCTAAGTTATATAACTTCCAACGTCATCGTTTCTATAAGTTGGAGACGATCACCACTTACAACATTTTTAGGAGGAAATAAGATAGCGTATGTGGAAGTATTTTACAAAGAGCAAAACTTGTTATGATGGTGGTGCAGGGAGATGTCCATTTGGCAATGAGATAGGACAAAAGATGCCTGGAATCTGTTCTACAGCAGTCGTGACATTCACCTTTCATAAGCAACAGTCCTTCATCTGCAACAGTCTTCTTTGGTCTCTCCAGACTGGCCTGCAGCTGACAGTGGGCTGCTGTGGACTTGAAGACCTATCATTGTCAGAAGGTCCAGTTGTCCCAGCCAAGGAGGGGAGCATACCTCTAGAGCCCAGTAATCCCACAAGGATGTAAATAAGGGCAACACAACACCCTGATTCCTCCCCTCGAGCACCCACATTTCTTGATCACCAAGGCCCTTGGGCAAGAGGGCCTGCAAAGCTGGAGAACTGACCTTTACCTAGAAAACAACTATCTGAAAACCCTGTCAGGACTCAGACCCTGAGTGGGGAAGCATAGAGCAGCTCAGCCCAAGTGGGACTGGGGGCTTATTTATTTGTTTGTTCATTGGAACTTGATGGAAACCCACTCCTCTGTCTCTCCTAGAAAATATTTAGTAAAATCAGCATTGATCATTAATGGATTGGATTCTTCTTTAAGGACAAGTGCAAAGAAGACTTGAGTCTGGTGTCATGAGAGCAAAATCAGAGGCTGCACTTGGAGATGGAAATTCCTGAAACAGACCATAGTACGATGTGGCTTAAGTTCATGATAAAGGTGCATTTCATATCACTGAAAGGACGGATTATTCTACAATTGATATGGTTAACCATTTGGGGAAAACTATAAACTGGGCAAATATTTAGGGGGAAATAATTGATCCTTGCTTTACATCAAAATGCATTCAGATAAAATATAGATTTAAATGTAAAAAAAAAATCATAGTAGCTTATACAGGCAAATATTCATATAATCTTGGCATATGCAAAGCCTTTAGAAGCATGGCACAAAAATCAGAAACCACAAAGGAAAAGAGTAATAAAGCTAACAGTTACATAACAGTTACATAAACATCGCTGTAAAGCAACAACAATAAAAACAATAACAAAGCATAAATAAAAGGCAAACATGAAACTGGGAAAATATTTGCAGCACAAATATTTTTTCAAACACCAAATGTGGTTTGAAAAACATATATGTGTGCATATTATATTATATACAAAGATTTCTTACAAATTATAACCAAAAAATGAAAATTCCTACAGAAAAATGGATAAAGTACCTAAATAGATACTTTATAAATGAAGTTATACAAATGGTCATTAATTTGGGAGGAAAAAAATATTCAAGATTAGAGCTATCAAAGAAATGCAAATTAAAACAAGGATTATCATTTTGTTTACTACATTGACAAAGATACCAAATAATTTTAATGCCTAATGCTACTGTTCATATGAGGAAATTGCTCTTATTCATCAAAGATAAAAATATAAATTGACACACATTTTCTGAAGAAACTATACAGTATAAATTAAAAGTCTTCAAAAATCCATTTATTTTGTCCAGAAATGTGATTTTCAGGGATTTATCCTAAGAAAGGAGCAGAATTTTTAATTTTTATTTATTTATTTATTTTTGGTACGCGGGCCTCTCACTGTTGTGGCCTCTTCCGTTGCGGAGCACAGGCTCCGGACGCGCAGGCTCAGCGGCCACGGCTCACGGGCCTAGCCGCTCCGCGGCATGTGGGATCTTCCCGGACCGGGGCACAAATCCGCGTCCCCTGCATCAGCAGGCGGACTCTCAACCACTGTGCCACCAGGGAAGCCCTGTTTATCTATTTTATACATAGTAGTTTGTATCTGCTAATCCCAAATGCCTAATTTATCCCTCTCCCACCCCCTTTCCCCTTTGGTAACCATAAGTTTGTTTTCTATGTCTGTGAGTCTGTTTCTATTTTGTAAATAAGTTCATTTGTATTATATTTTAGATTCCACATACAAGTGATATCATATGGTATTTGTCTTTGTCTGACCTACTTAGTATGATCATCTCTAGGTCCATCCATGTTGCTGCAAATAACATTATTTCATTCTTTTTTATGGCTGAGTAGTATTAAAAATGGAGATAATTTTAACACCCAGTTTATAGGGCTTGTTGTGAAAATTAAATAAAATACACTGTGCAAAGTGTTCAATAATCATGGACTAATATTGCATTCTTCTTTCAACCACATTGCATTATGCTTTCAAACTGACTTTCACTACCTTTGCGGCTAGAACTGATTTTTTTCTAATGATAGTGTTTCGTGTTTCAACATTCCAGCCCGTTAATCAGTCTCTTTCTCCAGTAAACAAAACAAGGATATGTGCTCAATCACAGTTATCTCAATGGGGAGAAACTTTGGAGCCCCCATCTTTGGAGCCCCCATCTTTGCTCGGGTCCATGTCATCACAGAGCCTGTGCTATAATGAGAGTTTGTAGGTTGCACAGGAATGTCACCAGAAGTGCTCTTGGCAGGCTGCCAGGCAGTAATAGCCAGAAGATGGGGGCAGCCATATTCAGGGAGGGCAGGTCCAGACCAGCAGAATCCAGGACAGTGTGGGGAAAACAAAACAGTCATGCTCATCACTACTGCTACCTCCCTACACATGGGGACACCCAAAAGCGTTTGACTTCTCTCTCTACATCTTATGGTTGAAACTAATTTTCCCCCCTCTGGGTTTTTAAGTATCAGCTAAGGGATTGGAATACATTCTTTACCTGGAAGAATATGTAAGTTTGAAACAGAAACTTTTTATGTAGTCTTTTTAATTTCTCTGTATATAGAGACTATGGCTTTGGGGCCACCTCCATCCGCTAGATAGGGGATGCTTTGAAGGTGTAAGTGAAACCCAGAGTAAGAAGGAAATGTTGTGGTTAAACTTTACTTTTTGTTAGTAGAATAAATTTTAATATTCTCTATAAAGATCTTAATTTTTATAACATCCTCAAAGATGTTAGGGCAAATTATATTTTCCAAAGATGGCTGCACCAATGTATATCTCAACACACATGCTCTGATTATAGAAATTTGCAAATAACAAGTTTCAGCCAAAAGATACTGATTGCATCCCAGTAACTATTGACCTTTGAGTCATGACCCAAATTTCAGACCTTAACACTAAAAGTCATGTTATATCCTATTCTGCAATAGCATGATGTTAAAAGCCCAAGAGGTAAGAGTTAAATTTCCAGGGTTTGATTCTTGATTTACCACTAATTGTATGACCTTGGATGAGTGACTTAACCTTTCTGTGCCTCCATTTCTTTATTTGTAAAATGGGAATAATAATCGTTCTTAATTCATAGAGTTATTGCTAGTGAGTAAATACATGTAAATAATAAACTTAGAATAGTTCTGAAAACATATCATATGCTTAATATATGATACCTGATATTATTATTCTGGGTGTTCTAGTTTATGTGGCTGACATAGAAAGAAGGAAAGGAGGAGACAGAGAAATATTGTACCAATATGCAAGTACCAAGCTGACATTCTTCATTGCTCTGCTGGGCATTTCTTGGGCAACCATGTTGTAATATGTTATGGCAGGACTGAGGCTGCCCCTGGAGGGACGTGGCCTGACCCACATACCTTCTGGAAGCTGAGGTTTGTGATACATGTGGGTGGAGGGGAAGATGGAGAGGAGAGATAAGGACACTGTGAGGAAAGCTAACTCGAAGGAGAGAAAGGACCAAATTCAGGATATTAGCTGCACCAGAGACAAAGCACATATTTTATCATTTCTCCCAAGCCTGGGCCCCACCACTCCCAGTGGTGGTTCAAGAAGGGCAAGGCCTGCAGAGTAACTTGTGCCAGTGGGGACCCAGGCTGAGCATGCTGGGCCAGGAGTGAGCTTTGGAAGAGAAGAGGGGAAAGGCAGAATGTCCTTCAGAATCTTGCAGCCTCCCTGCTTCCCTCACTGAGGGAGAGGCAGGGGCTGCCTCCCTGCTGTGTCCACCTGAATCCCGCATTCTCAGTGACTTATCCCATCCTGTTCACTCTGAGCACCACAGCATATGGAGACAGTGTCATGGTCAAAGACTTCGTCTGGATTTAATGCTAAAACTGAAACACTTGAGAGGGGGGTTGGGGAAGGGAAAGAAATAGAATTTCTTGAGTGCCTACTAAAAGTCAGGAAAAGAGCTAGGTCCTTTTCCATTATTTCATGCAGCCCTCAAAAAGGATTCTGAAAAGGCATATGTGTCCCCATGTTCATAGGAGCACAGGACATGGAAGCAACCTAAACGTCCATCGACAGATGAATGGATAAAGAAGATGTGGTACATGTATACAATGGAATACTACTCAGCCATAAAAAAGAATGAAATGATGCCATTTGCAATGATGGATGGACCTAGAGATTATCATACTAAGTGAAGTAAGTCAGACAGAGAAAGACAAATACCATATGATATCCCTTACATGTGGAGTTTAAAATATGACAGAAATGAATCTATCTACAAAACAGAAACAGACTCACAGACACAGAGAACAGACTTGTGGTTGCCAAGTGGGAGAGAGGTGGGGGAAGGACTGGGAGTTTGGGATTAGCGGATGCAAACTATTATATATAGAATGGACAAACAACAAGATCCTACTGTATACCACAGGGAACTATGTTCAATATCCTCTGATAAACCATAATGGAAAAGAATATGAAAAAGAATATATATATAATATGTATAACTGAATCACTTTGCTGTCCAGCAGAAATTAACCCAACATTGTAAATTAACTATACTTTGATAAAAGAAATTTTAAAAATAAATAAATAGAAAGGATTCTGAGTTCAATATTTTTATTTATTTCCAGGTAAAGTGGGAAACTGAGGTTTAGTATTAGAACTGGAATTTGAATCCAACACCAGTCCCAAGGCTCACGATCTTCCAAGTACACCATGTTGATTCCCCCAGTGAAAAATATTAATGTCAATCTCTATAAATCCAATCACTCCCTAACTGCAGGCTAGAAAAAGGAGAGAAAATAGTAGATGCCAAAGCAGGACTTGAGATTCACAATAACAGGATGTGCTGAGCACTGCAGAGTTATCTGGTTAGAATACCCGGCAGTCACCTGCTCTCCTCCTGATTGTTTACAAGTCAGGAAATGAAGAGGGGATGGCAAGTATGAGGGGGAAATTGACAAGCAAGCAAACTCTAGAAGTTTCACTGAGCAGTGACAGTTCTCTCAAATTTTGTTAACAGAGTAGATAAAAGTCAAGGTCACAGCCAAGATGAGTGTGTAGACCGTGTCTCCCGGTCTACACAGCCTGTAGGCACAGTAAGAGATATGCCATGATGGAAGCTGGCTCAGCAACCTTAGGCAGAACCACTGGGGCACCAGCAACTCCCTCCCCCAGCCAATTCCTCATTTTCTGACTCAGCGGACTCCAATAGGCTCACAGGCTCAGAAGGATTTAATAGATTCTGGAGGTAGATATACTTGGTTCAAATCTTGGGTCCACTGTGTCCCTTCATAGGGTTGTTGTGAGAAATACAATAAGACAGTATCAGTAAAGGACCAGCACGGGACAGTGTTCACTCACTTCACTTGTCAAGGGTATAATTCTAGACTTCTCCAAATGGTTACAGAGTCCTGCCAGCTCTTAAGGCCTTAAATAGTTCAAACCAGCTTCCTTCCCCAACCTCAGATCAGGCTACCAGAATGCTCCACTGAACCATCAGATCTGACTTCAGCATATAGTCACAGAAATATAGACTTGGAAAAAAAAAAGTGTATCTTTCAACTTTAGACCTATATCCTACTGTCATACTACACACCTGTGGTTCACTGTGAATTGATATGGTTAGAAATCCCCTAGCTGTCTTATAGCAGCTATACTAGCACATTCTGTACGCTATCTTAGGGCAAGTTGTCGTTTTCAATCGTTTTGGTGGAAGAATCAGTTCCAGTGTACAGTTCCTTACCTACTTGTCACAGCTGCGCTTGAATTCATCCCTGGTCTAGGTGGTTTGGTTCAGCTAAAGTGGTTCTTCTTCTGGGGTCAATCCAAAATATATATTTTTTCTACTGTTAGTGACATTTAGTACATTCATACTGTTGTGCAACCATCACCATTGTCTAGTGGTAGAACACTTTTATCACCCCAAAAGGAAATCTCATACCCGTTATGCCGTCACTCCCTGTCTCCCCTCCCCCTACACCCTGGCAGCCACCAATTTGCTTTCTGTCTCTACAGAATAGCATTTGCCTATTCTGGATATTTCATAGAAATGGAATCATACAGATAATATATCTTTAAGAGCTAAGGTTAGCACATCTGGCTGAGAGGCCCCAGGCCAATCAAGGGTTCCCAGGCTCACCGGCCCCATCACAGTCTAGCCCACCTTGACTGCCCCCAGTGAGTGACTTTCTCAGATAAGGAAAGATATTTCACTGCATTGCTTCTTCAGTGGTTCTATGGATTGAAACCCCAGTTTTTCTCTCTTCTCTGGGCCTCTGCTGACCCAACCTGACCTTCCACATCAAAGCCAACAGCTCAAATACTGCAGTGGGGCTGTTCTGCTGTAAGACGTGAGCTCTCTCGTGGTATTTAAAGCCAAAGAAGTGGATGCAATTTCTTGAGAAATGAGTTTAGGATGAGAAGTGGGTCTAAGACATAACCCTGAGGAACTCCAACCAAAGAAACTGGATGGAGTCGTTGTTGATAAAGGAGACTAAGAAAAAGTGGTCAGAGATGTAAGAGAAAAATCCAGGACTGTGAGATGTCACAGAGGTCAAAGGAAAGCATGTTTCAAGGAGACCGAAGGAGTCAACAGAGATCAAATCAACTGAGGACTGAATAAGCCAGCTTCACAAGAGCAGTGCTAATAGATGCCTCAGCTAGAAACCAGATCGCTGCGGGCTGCAGGTGGAACGGAGGTCAGGAGGTGGAGACAGCAAGGGTAATCAATATTCTCGAGAAGCTTTGCCATCATGGAGAGAAGAGAAAGTGAGTTGCAGCTAAAGGGGGAGCATGGGGTCTAAGGAGGGTTGTTTCAGGGCTTTTCCTTTGTTTGGGGGCATGAAAGAAAAGAGCATGTTTTCATGTTGATGGGAGTCTCCCAGAGAAGAGAAATTTAAGATGCAGTAGACAGGATAACCACATATTATGGCCCCTCAGAAGGCAAAGGACAGAGCCAGGACACAGAGCCTCCAAGAGCGGTTGTGCCCCAGCCGTGAGAGTCTGGAGAGAAGATCCAGACACACAGTCTGTCAAACAGACCTAGAAGCAGGGAGATCCCTGGCCGTGACTATGGGGGAGCAGAAAACAGCAGGTAGAAGGCTCCTCCCAGGACTGGCCTGTCTTCCCGTCAAAAGGACTTCCGAGTGTGGTCTTAGACAAGTAATTGGTGCAGAGCTAGTCTGGTTACTGTCAACCACGCCCTCAGGGACTCTCTCACAGTTGTCCTACAGGCAGACAAAGCCCCTCTGTGAGAGGCTCGAATTGTGTAAAGAGACAGTAAAGAGTGGAAAAGATGGATTAGAGAAGAAACCAGAAAGCAGGATTCCCGTCTCCCAAACTTGGATTCCCACCCCGTCTGACAGAGGGGACATCCCTCGATGGAGTGCGCTCACAGAAGTGGACCATCTAAGCCTACAAAGGAGGCGATCAAAGGAAGTGTGTTGTCGAATACAAGTTCAGGTGCCCGGCGCACAGTAAGGCCAAACAAACCTAAAGTCAGAGTTTGGATCAGAGAAAAATTTATTGCAGGTGCCAAGCAAGGAAAACCGGTGGCTCGTGCTAAAAAAAAGCCTGAACTCTCCAATAGTTTTGGGGGAAGAGTTTTTATAGGCAGAATCTGGGGGGAGGTCTGCAGGGTGTGTGACCTTCCTCTGATTGGTTGGTGGGGAGGTAAGAGTGGTGTTCCAATAATCTCAGTCACCAGCCTTCTGGTTCCAGCCAGTCTGGTGTCCACGTGCTTGTGCTCAGCCTAAAGTTACCATCCTTCACTTGGGTGGGGGCCTTAGTTCTTACAGAAGAACTCAGAGATGTGTATCAGATTGTTAGTATATAGACCCCTTGAGGAGAAACTGGGACCCTGCTTCATGCTGCACTATTGTTTTCTGTTTTGTTTTTTTTTTTGTTTGTTTGTTTTTAGATAACATCTTTATTGGAGTAAAATTGCTTTACATGGTGTGTTAGTTTCTGCTGTATAACAAAGTGAATCAGCTATATGTATACATATATCCCCATATCCCCTCCCTCTTGCGTCTCCCTCCCACCCTCCCTATCCCACCCCTCTAGGTGGTCACAAAGCACCGAGCTGATCTCCCTGTGCTATGCGGCTGCTTCCCACTAGCTATCTATTTTACATTTGGTAGTGTACATATGTCAATGCCACTCTCTCACTTCGTCCCAGCTTCCCCTTCCCCCTCCCCGTGTCCTCAAGTCCATTCTCTACGTCTGTGTCTTTATTCCTGTCCTGCCCCTAGGTTCATCAGAACTTTTTTTTTTTTGAAGATTCCATATGTATGTGTTAGCATACAGTATTTGTTTTTCTCCTTCTGACTTACTTCACTCTGTATGAAAGACTCGAGTTCCATCCACCTCACTACAAATAACTCAATTTTGTTTCTTTTTATGGCTAATATTCCATTGCCACATCTTCTTTATCCATTCATCTGTTGATGGACACTTAGGTTGCTTCCATGTCCTGGCTATTGTAAATAGTGTCAACAAACGCATGAAAGGATGCTCAACACCGCTAATTATTAGAGAAATGCAAATCAAAACCACAATGAGGTATCACCTCACACCAGTCAGCATGGTCATCATCAAAAAATCTACGAACAATAATTGCTGAAGAGGGTGTGGAGAAAAGGGAACCCTCTTGCACTGCTGCAAGAGAATGTAAATTGATACAGCCACTATGGAGAACAGTATGGAGGTTCCTTAAAAAACTACAAATAGAGCTACCATATGACCCAGCAATTGCACTATTGTTTCTTGACTGCCTTTCCTTTGTTTCTGCATTCCCTCACTCCTCTAATTAGTAGCTGTTTGAATCTGCCCTTTGGAACTCAGGGACGGTCTAGGAGGCTGAAAGCCTTTTTCCTACAAATAAGAAACGGGGGACACAGAAAGACTTTTGGACCCAGGAGGGCCCTGAGGGGTCCTGCTCTATTTCAATTCCCCCCTTTATTTTTTTGCGGTACGCGGGCCTCTCACTGTTGTGGCCTCTCCCGTTGCGGAGCACAGGCTCCAGACACGCAGGCTCAGCGGCCATGGCTCACGGGCCCAGCCACTCCGCGGCACGTGGGATCCTCCCGGACCGGGGCACGAACCCGTGTCCCCTGCATCGGCAGGTGGACTCTCAATCACTGAGCCATCAGGGAAGCCCCCCACCCCTTTTTTTGATACTCCTCAATCTTGAGGGGAACAGGTGTTGCACAAGAAAGGTAATAACTTTTTGGATAGAGAGGTTCTCATAAACTCAGCAGAGGATCTCGGTTTTAGGGGGGCTCAGTTTTAAATGCACAGAGCATGTTTCGCAGGAGGAAGTACATACACTATCTCAGTTATTTAAAATAAATGAATATGGAGGGTTTTGAGTCATGAATTATCTTGTCTCTGAAGGATGTACATCCTGAGATTTCTTTGGCCTCTCCAGGAGAGTTGGCTCCGCTCCTAAGGAGATTACACGAAAGCCAGGGCCAAGCAGGAGCAGAGAGGGAATTTTTACATCTCCTCTGGTAAAGTCACCTTATCAGCTGTGGCCCTGGTGACTGGTTGCCTGAGGCTGGAGCATTCAGAAAGGGCTGAGGGGTGGCTGCACATCCGCCTGTAGCATTTGTCAGCTCTGCTCATCCTCCTCTGCTGGGAGCCCCTCCAGGCCTCCTTCTTACCCTGGCATTTACAGTCCCACCTGGTCCAGTTCACACTTTCCCCTCCTCTCCTCTTGGGTGGTTCCACCACGGCTATGATCATGTGGTGGTGATGCAACTGTGAGGACCAAGGTGGGGGTCAGAGGGAATGCTGCTGCTTCTCAGGACTGGTCACAGCCCTCAGGAGAAAGAGGAAATGCTGGGGCAAAGTGCTCGTTTCCAAAGCCAGGGTCTCATCTTGCTCCCAGTGTGACTGCCACAAACAGTTTCAGCAATTTTGGGGGCCTCCTGTGCTCTAGGCTCTGGGTTGGACTGCAAAGGGTACTGGGGCAACTGATTCCTAAAAAGCACTTTCAAAGCACTATCTCATTTAGTTCTTACATCTCTAGGCACAGAGAGCATTAATGGAAGTTTTCAGATGATGAAACGGAGGCCCGTAGACGTTAATGATATGTTCGTGGTCACACAGCTAGCTTTGGAACCAGAATTTGAACTTGGTTGAGCCAATTCTTTTCCAGGATGGCTTAGCCTGCTTAGACTCAGTCCCTGAACTCAGGAAACTCACAAGAAATGTACACAAATTACCAGAATGTGATCATGTGTATCAGAGTCCAATGAGGATTTACAGGATGGAGAAATCACAACAAAACTTTAATTTGGGAGAAATGGTCCAGCTGTCTGAGGAAAAGCAATCAGGATATTTGAAAGTATGTTTGTTCTGAAAAATGTTATTAGGTGGACCTGCAAGATGAATAAACAAAGTTAGACTTCCAGGGATGGAGAGGAAGGTGAACATTTAAGTTACGATCTGATGGTAGGATTTGGATGTGCAGAGATGGAAGAGACCTATGAGTGTTACTTCCAAAACAGGATCTGTGAAACAAAAGCCAGGAAGGCCTATGAGATAAGAATGAATTTGTAACACAAACCTGAACGTGCAAGAAAGATAATACTGTTTATCTACTTTACATAAAATTACTGTAGGGGTGACACTGAGCCCTATTGTATTCAGCTGTCGGGAAATTAAATTTCAGAGATTGAGAAGGTTCTCTTCCCTCCCCACCTCCCAGTTCCGTCCCCACTCCCAGAGCTAATGACCAGGAGTCATGATGTGAAGCAAAACATTCAGGAGCATCTCTGGGCATAGGTGTGCCTCAGGGGCCAGCAACTTTTTCTGTGAAGGACCAGAGAGTAAATATTTCAGGTTTTGCAGGCCAGACAGGACTGTGTCACAACTACTCAACTTTGCCACTGTTGATGGAAAAGAGCCATAGACAATAGGTAAATGAATAAGCTTTGTTGTGTTCCAATAAGACTTTAATTATGGACACTGAAATTTGAATTTCATATCATTTTTATATGTCACAATATTCTTCTTCTTTTGATAGTTTTCAAATATTTAAAAATATAAAAAATGTTGGCCAACTTTGACCTATGGTGCAACCCCTTCTCTACATGGTTTCCACCAAGTTGCCTGTAGACCAAGCTTACACAGATCATTAAAGTTGGGTGACCCAGTTGCCCCATGGAAATCTTTGCCAGGGCCAAGAGCCTCGGTAGCCAGAGTCCGGAAGATCTTCCTATACTTAACATGGAAATGTCATCTTCCTGGGGTTCTACGGAGGATGGGCCACAGAGCCCATTACTTACAAAAACTGCAGACATCCATTTCTTCCCTTGGGGAAAAATCTTTGCTCTTTCACAGCCAGGAACTGTATCCTTCAAGCCACTCTTCCTAGCATTGTATGCTCAATCCTTCAGGACAAAGGAGAAAGTCAGGAAGGGAGGTGGCCTGCCGACTGCTTCTTCTTTAGGCCCTGCGGCAAGGGAGCACTGAGACTTGGTCACCTGCTGGAATGCTGAGTAAGGTACAAAGGAAACAAAGATGAATACCTAAATAAATTATTCTGTCTAGGACCAGAGCTTTCTAGCCCAGGAGCAAGTTCAGGCCTCTACATTCCAAGCTTAAAAGATCAGGCTGTCCCTCCAGACCTTAGTGGGTACTGGTCTTAGGTGCCCTCAGAAAACCTCTGAAGGGAGGTCAGGATCCTGGTGACAAAGAGGAGAAGTATGTGATTTGGACTTCCCCAGGACACCAGGCTCCACTGAAGATGACTCAAGGTCTTGGCTTGGAAGCAACTTAGCAATCACTTTGAACCAAACACTGGTCCTACCAGCCGCCCACTTCAGGAAGTCCTAGGATATCTGTGGTACAAAGAACAAACACCATCCAATTTCCACTTTCCCCACAGAAGTTTTTGTTTCTACTTCGGGTGAATTGCTTAAGGTCTGTGGGACTTTAGCCATAATTCCAAGAAGGAGAGGTCACACGCCACTTTAGTTCTGAAATCGTCTCCAATCCCCCAGCCTAAAGTGGCCTCTTCCCTCCTGATTTCAAACACACATGTGTCCATGTCATCATCATCTCCTTGGCCTATCTCAGACCCCTGTGGTAGCAGAACTGGCTTCAAGCACAGTTCCTGCAGCCATCTGCTCCCCAGTAAGACATCCGGACTTACTGGAAAATAATGTTCTCTGCGCAAGGCAATTTGAGATAGGAAGGGTCATCTCAGAGGGTAGGGATCCGGTAGACATCCAAGTCCAGGAAATGCAAGCAGTTTGCTGGGAAATCACTCTTGTAAAGAGCCCACAGGAGGCAGGGGTCTACTGCTCAGACTTGAACGTCCTTGTGTCAAGTGCAAACCATCATCCAGGTTGATTTCTCGCTCCTTATCTGTACACCCATCAACCTTTGGCGATAAGCTCATTTTTTATGCTCACATACATCAAACAGGAAAGACTCAACCAGGCCTTATTAAATGGACGAATTAATGAAACTCACTCTCAGGAGCTGAGCCAATATTTGCCTAATTTCCCCCACAGCTCTAGAGAAAGGACATTTTATAATATAGCCCTGTTATAGAGCTGTATAAATTCCCCTGGCTTTACTTTTTTTTTTAACTTGACAAAATGATTCTTAAGTTCAAGATGGCTGCCACACATCTGCTTTCAAGGCAGGAAGAGGCAGAAAGGAGAGGCAACAGCCCTCCTTTCTGCTGTAAAATAAAAGCTTTCCCAGAAACTCCCCTCGTAGACCTCACTTCAGCCTAATTGGCTAGAACTGTATCCTCTGTCAAACTGGGGCAACAAAGGAGGTTGGGGGTGGAGGCCTTGAGTGTTCACTTCTCCAGCCTCTAACGAAGAGGCGATAGAGGATTTGGATGGGGATAGGAGAAGTCAACATGAAATTCTGCCACAAATCGCTAAACAATTTTGAAAAATTAAAGCACCGAAGGGGAAACTAGCTCTGTTGTCTACTAAAATATATTATAAAACCACAGGAATAAAATCAGAGTGGTACATACAAGATTTAACAGAACTACATAGAAAAGAAGGAATTAGCTCAAATCCTAGTATATGTAACAATTCAATATATGATTGTTTTATTAAAAATTTTTTCACCCCCTGAGCTGGATGATGAAATATGCTTGATGCTGAGCGAACTTTTGAGACTGAATCGGCCATAGCTATCGTTGGAGGGAAAAGTAACCCAGAAGAGGAGAACTCACCATCTACTGCACTGCTAGGCTAGACCCCCTCCTCCCTTTGAAACTGACAAAGCGTGAGCAGAGGATGCTGGCGCTAGCATCCAGGTGATGTTTGAAGATCCCGGAGTCTACGGCTTCAATCTCCCCTGCAATGAGGTTGAGCTTTCCAAGAAAACTGAAGTGGGAACTAAAAACAGTGGGGACTTCAGAGGAAGTGGGAAGAAGAGCTAAAGAGAGTTTAAGGAAAAGAGGGCTCTGAGTGGAACACTTTCTTTCTGAAGGTAGTGAGGACTTGCCCCTTAAGTTATGTTAGAGAAATGAGTGACCTGAGGAAAGTCTCAGTTACTGCTCCATGATAGTAAATTTACTCTTCATTAATAGATCTGTGAGTATCCCATTACAGGCCAGCATGTGTCTGGTCCGTGGGAGAACTCTGAGCAGAAAATTCTAGGCGAAGAGAGAGCAACAATTATTATGCCACTTTGTCAAGCTCTCTCTGGTAGGAATGATCTTTAAAGATCATCAATCCCCTTATCAATCCCCTTTTACAGATGATGATGATAAAAATAATAATAGCAGCTAACATTTCATGAGCGTTTAGTATGTGCCAGCATTATGTAATTTAATCCTCAAAACCACCCCATGGAATTCAGAATTCTGCTGTTGTCAGCCTTTTTTTTTTTTTCCAGATTAGGAAGCTGAATGTGTTAAGTTAATCACCCAAGACCATCCAACTAGTAAGTGATGAACTCAGGATGCAAACCTTGGTGGAGAGACCCCAGACCTCATGCTCCTAACTCTCATCCTGCTTCCTTTGACAGAACCGCAGTTGGCAGTGAGAGATGAGATTGACAGCAGTAGAGATGGTTCCCCCTGGAATGAGAGATCATGAGGCCAAATATCCTAATTTCCTGCCTCCTTCCATCTCATAGGTTAATACAAAACACCCACTTGTATAAAAACAAGGTCCACTGCTACATTCAGGATCCACCCAGATTTACAGTGTTTCAAGTGCTCTGGCAAGAACAGGGAGCAGCAGATGTTTTCTAAATTCCTCATATTCAATAAGGAAAGCACATTTCCCTCCTTAAACCCCATCGTTGACAAACAGGGAATTGTAGCTTAATGACTGCTTCCGAAAATCTTAGCGGAAACCATAAGCAGAATTTAAAATGTGATCTATGACACCCAAAACCTAAAAGTGACACAGAATAGTAAAGAGATGGATGAAGAAATCGGACGCAAATGCCAACTAAATGCAAGTGGAGACTATAGTTGTTGTTGTTTTTTAATTAATTTGTTTTATTTGTTTATCTTTGGCTGTGTTGGGTCTTCGTTGCTGTGCACAGGCTTTCTCTAGTTGCGGCGAGTGGGGCCTTCTCTTCGTTGTTGTGCATGGGCTTCTCATTGCGGTGGCTTCTCTTGTTGTGGAGCACGGGCTCTAGAGCGCAGGCTTCAGTAGTTGTGGCTTGCAGGCTCTAGAGCGCAGGCTCAGTAGTTGTGGAGCATGGGCTCTGCTCTGCGGCATGTGGGATCTTCCCGGACCAGGGCTCGAACCCGTGTCCCCTGCATTGGCAGGTGGATTCTTAACCACTGCACCACCAGAGAAGCCCCTCACTTAATTTAAAGGCCACCTTTGTCCTATGTTAATTACTCACGAGTACTCAAGGTTATTTCTGGACTCAATTATGCTTCTCGGATCTATGTATAGATTCTTATGTCCAGTACATATTGTTTTTATTACCATTGCTTCAGAGAATTTTAAATGGTGTTAAATAATAGGTTAGGCAAAATGAAGAGTGAGAAGCTACTGGATTTGGACTTTGGTCCCAAAACCACTGATCACCTTTGTGAGTGCAGTTTCCATGGAGATATGGAGATTGAAGTTAGCTATGGTGGTGTCCAGGAAAGAATGGAAAGTATAGATATTACTCTTGAAGAATTTAGCAGTGGGAGGATGGAAGAAGGTGGTACGGTGGGTTGAGTGGAAAGCAGGAAAAAGGAAAATGTTTTAAAGCCCAGGGAAGATTTGCATGTTTGTGGCCCAGAATAAAGGAATCAGTGGAAAGAGCCTAACGGATGACTGAGGATCCACTTCTACCATAGAGTTATAAACATCCCTAAACTTCTTCCCAAAAGAACTAAAATAATGTGATTATCAGGAAATGGTGTTACTTAGTTTTAGGCTCTGTATAATGTATATTGCCATTAAGGTTGGCCGTGGTCTCAATTCAACATTAAGCCCTCCATTAAAAGACTGACTGACTGAATGAATGAATGAATACATAAATACAATAAAATAAAATCAGCTATATCCTCCCTATTGGTGAAAACAATGATAAAGTTAAGTACGAGTCTGAGGACCAACACTGGGGGAGGAAGCTGATGGAAGGAGGCATCACAGGGACTCTGCTTCCTGATAACCAAGGTAGTAGGAATGATTTTACCTAACATTTGTCTGTTCCCTTTTATTCTGTTCCAGACAGGATTGTGGCTAAACCTGCACCCTGGAGCTCCGGGCAGTGGTTTCCAAACTCAGCTGCACAGTTTAATTACCTGAGGCCCTTAAAAAATAAAATCTCAATGCCCAGGTGGCACTCCAGACCGATTAAATCAGAGTCACGTGAGACTTGTGTCAGTATTTTTTTAAAGCTTCCCAGATAACTCCAATGTGCAGTAAAGCTTGTGAACCACTAATCTGGGGCCTTGGAATCAGCTGACAATGTCATGTTGTTTTCTGAAACTGGGACATGTGAGCTTTGGCAAGGTCTAGTGTGAAGAAATATTAGAGACAGATGACCAAGACTGTGTCATGGGACAGAATATAGTCTCTGCAAGCCAGTTTACTTAGAATGTCCTTCAAAGAAAATGCTATTGATACCTTGAATGGGGGTGTTTTCCAAGGGGGGTTTAACATGCGCAGGAATCAGAGTGTTTGCATAATGGGGTGCTTTGGTCACTGTGCAGGAAAAAAAAAAGGTTTAAATATCACAGGAAATGAAAGAGAAGCTACTTCTGATATGGAGTTGAATGTGAGAATTTAATTACCAAGAACAAGAAAGGAGTCATTCATTTTGTAGTTTCCTAGGAAGCAAACTCATTTATTTTTCAACTCACTCAGCAGCTAGAATGTTGTTTAAAACAGCTGCCAAGAGGCATTTAAAAATTAACTGTACAACAAATTGTTTTGAAACACAAGCACCTAGAAAAAACACATATTCACACCCACCTTAAAATCAGAGTTTCCAAAACTAAAATCATATTTACTGGGAAACAAAATGAGTCATATTGAAATTTGAAAAAATAGAACACTAAGGTGTCACCCTGACAGCTGAGAAACAAAAAGAAATGTTTGCTAGTGTTTGAATTTTATTTCCAGGGGTCAGTGTTTTTGTGATCTCTTAACTAGAGAACAGGAAATTGAGTTTCTCACCCAGAGAATCCTCTAATAATGAGAGATTTTTGCTTTTATGTAATTGTGTGCACACAAAGAATTTCCAAGCTTAAGATTTTTTTTTTTTAATTTTTGCCGCACCTGAGGCATGCAGGATCTTAGTCCCCTGACCAGGGATGGAACCCATGCCCCCTGCAGTGGAAGCACCGAGTCTTAACCACTGGACTGCTAGGGAAGTCCCCAAGTTTAAAAATTTGCAGTACAAAGATCTGGGTTAGAATTCCAACTCTGCTAGGTACTGGTAGGTGACCTTGGATAATGATTTAACTGCTTCTAAACCTCAGTTTTATCATCTTTAAAATAGGGATAATGATAATTATGACGATGATAACTTAGATACCCACAGCATATATTGTTCACAAAGTGCGTAACTCCACGCCTAGCACAAGATAAGCATTTAATAGATGGTGAACATCCCTCTAGCCTTATCCTATTTATAAACTAAGAGACCCAGAGAAATACCCGTCACTATCTGTTATGTAAAGCTCATATAGACACAGCTGAAACGTTTTGGCTTTAATAAAAGACACGTGGTGGGGCCACCGGGATAGACAGGGCAGGAGGCTGAAGTTGCCAGCTGCTTGTCCTTTTTTTTTAAATTCATTTATTTATTGGTTGCATTTGGTCTTGGTTGCTGCATGTGGGCTTTCTCTAGTTACTGCAAGCGGGGACTATCCTTCCTTGCAGTGCACGGGATTTTCATTGCGGTGGCTTCTCTTGTTGTGGAGCATGGGCTCTAGGCACGTGGGCTTCAGTAGTTGTGGCACGTGGGCTCAGTAGTTGTGGCTCACAGGCTCTAGAGTGCAGGCTCAGTAGTTGTGGTGCACGGACTTCAGTAGTTGTGGCTTGCGGGCTTAGTTGCTCTGCAGCATATGGGATCTTCCCAGACCAGGGATCGAACCCATGTTTTCTGCATTGGCAGGCAGATTCTTAAGCACTGCGCCACCAGGGAAGTCCCCTGCCTGTCCTTTTAATGGAAATATTTACTAAACTAATCCCAAGACTCCAGTCCCTTGGGTATTCTGGGATTTGGGGCCAAGCGCAGTCAGGTGCTATCACGTGAGTAGATGAAGCGGCGAACTGGGCTCTGCCTCGGGGCTCATGGTGTGATACGAGAAATAACACAGGTAAATTAATAAATAGGGTGATTTCAGAAAAAAAAAAAGCCATGTGGTTTCATTTAGACATGCAGTATTCTGAATCTTCACTCTGATTCCTCAGCTGGGACTACTCTCCTTCTGAAGTCCTGCTCCTGTCTCTTGGTTACCCTAGTGCCCTATATCCAGTGAAAACCTAAAAATACACTGAGTATAAACTATAGGTTTATTTTAAAAATTTCCAGATTCCCTTGGAGACATACCATCTCCCATCAGCATATCAGCTCATGCTTGCTTTCTCCTTAATCTCTACTGCCACCACCATTTCCATAATCCAAACTCCCTTGAACCTCGAATGCCCCATCTTCAGTGCCATCAGGTACTGCCCTTTGGGACATTCATTATTTCAGTACTATTTTCACAGTCTTTCCTTCTGTCCCAGATTCCTCCATCAATTCATGGCCTTTCTAATAGTTTTTCACACTCCCAAATACGGGGACCCTCATCTTTACTTCATTTTATTATTTTTTTTAATTAATTTTCATTTTATATTGGAGTATAGTAGACTTACAACTTTATGTTAGTTTCAGGTGTACAGCAAAGTGATTCAGTTATACCTAGGACTTTATAAACACCTAAATCTCAAAATTTTCAAATATTGCTTCTCCTCCATTCTCTTTATTCTTTCTTCTGAAATTCTGATTATATGTATTTCAGACCTTCACATTCCACCTCCGTATCTCAATCCCTCTTTATATTTTACACATCTTTTTCTGTCTGCACTTTAGATTTGCCTTCCTGGTTTGCTAATTTTCTCTTCAGCTGTATTTAATATTCTGTTTAACCCATCTACTAAGAAAGGTTTTTCTAAAAATATTTATGTGATTCATTGCTAAAAATTCTATTTGATTAAAAAAAATTTTTTTTTCAGCTGCTAAAAAAGCCATATGGGGGCTTCCCTGATGGTGCAGTGGTTAAGAATCTGCCTGCCAATGCAAGGGACACAGGTTCGAGCCCTGGCCTGGGAAGATCCCACATGCCATGGAGCAACGAAGCCCGTGCGCCACAACTACTGAGCCTGCGCACCTAGAGCCCGTGTGCCACAACTACTGAAGCCTGCGCGCCTAGAGCCCATGCTCCACAACAAGAGAAGCCACCACAATGAGAAGCCCACGCGCAGCAACGAAGAGTAGCCCCCGCTCGCAGCAACCAGAGAAAAGCCCGCGCGCAGCAAAGAAGACCCAGTGGAGCCAAACATAAAATAAGTAAATTTATTTTTTTAAAAAAATGATGGCAGAAGTACATGTTAGCCCCAAACCCTACACCAACACAAGCAGGAATGAAAATGAACCAAAAGCAAGGAAAAGTATTAATACTTTAAGTAGGCTGTAGCTGGGAGAGGCCTCAACACTTTACACCCTGAAGAACACAGCCTTTATAATGCCGTTTGGAACAAACTGATTTGCATCACCTGACAGCAGTTTCTAGCTCGTGACCACAGTCTGGTGTTACTGACTGTAAGTGGAGTCAGTTCTGAAGGTTCCCACCAGCATGAGTCCTGAGGGCATGGATTAGCTGCTGGAAGAATAAGAAACACTCCCACTGGGGCCCATTGGCCCATTATTGATTACTAAGGGACCCAGTGTTGCAAGAGATACTTGCCTGCCAAGCACATCATTTTTTCTCTGTCATCATTTCCTATCAGATTGGGGCAGTGTCTAGAGGCAAGGACTACTTCACAATCCCAGGGAACATTGAATAATCCTACGCTGACACATTTGGAAAACTAGATGGGAAGAGATGCACAATTACTATCTACCTACATAGCGGAAGTAGCATATTTTAAATGTCCTCGGCCAGAGAAAGAAGGAATTCTTGCTAATTAACAAATACCAATGTACTGCTGCTTTGAATAGGTAACGCAGGAGAGAAAACCAGAGATATCAAAATTGATTTTTTTAAAGTTCTCAAATAAAGTATTGGGTTGACTAAAAGGTTCGTTCAGTTTTTTTCTGTAAAATGGTCTAACAGCAGTTAGCTGTCTTTAACTGCATTCAAAACAGTTTTGTTAGATTGTATCTGACAGCCGTCATATCAGCGTGCATTTAAAAAAAGACTTATCGAAATTGGTGAACTTTTGTGTAGCCATTTTAATACTGAAGATGGAAGAAAACAAGCAACATTCTCAGCATATTATGCTTTATTATTTCAAGAAAGGTAAAAACACAACCAAAACGCAAAAAAAAGATTTGTGCAGTGTATGGAGAAGGTGCTGTGACTGACGGAACACGTCAAAAGTGGTTTGCAAAGTTTTGCGCTGGAGATTTCTCGCTGGATGATGCTCCACAGTCAGGTAGACCAGTTGAAGTTGATAGCAATCAAATTGAGACATTAATTGAGAACGATCAACATTATACCACGCGGGAGATAGCCGACATCCTCAAAATATCCAAATCAAGCGCTGAAAACCATTTGCTCCAGCTTGGTTTTTTTTCATCGCTTTGATGTTTAGGTGCCACATAAGCTAAGCAAAACAAACCTTCTTGACCTTATTTTCACGTGCGATTCTCTACTGAAATGTAACAAAAACGTTCCGTTTTAAAACAAATTATGATGGGCCAAGAAAAGTGGATACTGTACAATAATGTGGAAGGGAAAGACATTGCGGGGCAAGTGAAATAAACCACCACCAACCACACCAAAGGCCGGTCTTGATGCAAAGAAGGTGATGTTGTGTATATGGTGGGACTGGAAGGGAGTTCTCTATTATGAGCTCCTTCCGGAAAACCAAATGATTAATTCCAACAAGGACTGCTCACAACTGAAAGCAGCTACTCGATGAAAAGCGTCGGAATTAGTCAACAGAAAACACATAATCTTCCATCAGGATAATGCAAGACCCCATGTTTCTTTGATGACCAGGCAAAAACTGTTACAGCTTGGCTGGGAAGTTCTGATTCACCCGCTGTATTTACCAGACATTGCACCTTCGGATTTCCATTTAATTTGGTCTTTACAAAATTCTCTTAATGGAAAAAATCTCAATTCCGTGGAAGACTGTAAAAGACACGTGGAAGAGTTCTTTGCTCAAAAAGATAAAAAGCTTTGGGAAGATGGAATTATGAAGTTGCTTGAAAGATGGCAGAAGGTAGTGGAACTAAATGGTGAATACATTGTTCAATAAAGTTCTTGGTGAAAATGAAAAATGTGTCTTTTATTTTTACTTAAAAACCAAAGGCATTTTTGGGCCAGCCCAATATTAACAAATAGAATCTGGGGGCAGATTTAAATAACAATTTACCATGACTATGACTATGTATTACAAGAATGCAAAGGTGGCTAAATGTTTGAAAATTTATATTAATGTTGACCAAAGGGGGAAAAGCATATAATCCCATGGTAGATTTCAATAAAACATTCATAAAATGTAATGTCCATTCTTGATAAATGTTCTTTGTAAAATGGGATTAGGTGAATAATTTCCTTACTATCAAAACATATCTTATACCAAAAGCCAATATCAAACTTAGCGATTAAGGACTTATAATTTCTATAATAGGACATTGGTTTTATGTGATAGACATTGCAATTAGACAAAAGAACAAAATAAGAGGTTTAACTATTGGAATGAAGAAGACAAAATTATCATCATTTGCAGATAATAGAAAGCCTAAGATTCAGCAGAAAATTACTGAAAATTAAAAGAGTAAAAGAGAGTTGAGAAGGTTTTGATGATATATTAATATTCAAAAATCAAAAGTCTTATAATGTATAAGAAATATAACCCAAATTTAATCCATTTTAAAAGTACAAAACATAAAATTATACAAATAAATTTGAATTATGTGAAAAAAAGATAAAATTACCAAGAAATAGAAGATAATATATGACTAAGTGAAAAGGCATCCCCTGTGAGTGCACAGAAATATTCTAATATAAATTCTTCCAAAATAATCTAGAAAATCCCTTTTCTGGTCAAAATCCCAACATGATATTTGCAGAAACAAGCATATTTCAAAGTATTGTATGAAAAATATGTGCTATCTCAAATCAGTGGTGATTGGGAAAAGATAATCACATAAATAATTGTGCTATTTTAACTGCAGTGAATAGTGTGAAAGAAAAATACAGGTTGGTGTGAAATGTTTTAAATAAAATGTAGGTTCTTGTTTCATTCATTACACAAAATAAATTCTAAATACAGCAAATGTTTTAAAGTAAAAACCAAAATAACTTAAGAACTAGGAGAGAGACTAGACGAATATTTTTATAATCGTGGGTGGAAAGTCTATCTGAGCATGTCATGACAGCCGGTGATCACAAACAAAAGATTAATAACCTCAACTATGTAACAGTGAAAACTTTCCAATGGCAAAAACAGACAAGAGCCCTATAAATAAAGTTGAAAGACAAAGGACAAATGTGGGAAAATATGTGCAATACAAATGACAGACAACTTGCTGCTACTCTGGTATGAAAAGAGTTGTGTAGTCATTGAGAAAACATCATTATTCCTCCCAAGGGAAAAAGTATTGGTTCTTCAGCTGACAGAATTTTTCTCCTGTCTCTACTGACCTGTTCCCACAGACTCTGAAGATGTAGGGAGAGGGATGACCAATGGCAGTTCCTGTCACTCACTCCTGTCAGGATCGTCCCAGCGCCCTTCACACACACACACACACACACACACACCATGTGAACATCATACACACATACACCACACAATACAGACATGTGCACATACAACAGACAACACACATGCAGCCATGTACCATACACACACACCACACGAACATAGCATATACACATGCACCACACAATACACACGTGTGCACACATGACAACACACATGTGCACACAGGTACCATACACACCCCACTTGAACATACCATACACACATGCATCACACAATAACACATGTGTGCACACACGACAGGCAACATAAATATGCACACGTGTACAATACACACACACTCATGCCCTTTGGGCAATTTATTGAGGAATCACAACTGCCTGTTTGCAGTGTGTACCTTCCAGGAATACTGTTCAGCTGTCTCTAAGCTTTGCATTCTTTCTGGATCCAGAACATTGCCCTGGAATGTGGTTGTGGATGGGACATGTCCTGTCTGCCCCAGAGTGGATTCAGTGCCTAGAGGAACACCGCAGCCTTATTTCCCCATTCCAGTCACCAGAAAGGCTTTCCTCCCTCTGCAAAAGGGCTCCGCTTTTGTGAAACGAAGCCAGAATGGACAGTGAGCTGAAGTCCGGTCCTCCTCAGACTCTGCCATTAGGTGGTCTTAGTGTCCGATGGTTTTAGGAAACCCCCTTCTCTTCCCAGGTTTGGCAAGGTCTTCACGGGGGACTTGGGGAAGGGGGTCTCTGATCATGAGTGACTGCATAAGAAGCCAACATGGACCATAAACTGTCATATGACAACTTGTCCAGCCACGATGACAGAAATTCCCTAGAATGTATCTAATCGTGGGACAAGGTCCCTGTGGCAACAGTCACCTGTGGAGGTCACTTGTGGAGGTCCACATGACTTCAATTCTATGGAGGCTCAATACTGCTGGAATCCCCCTTTGAAGATTGCCGTCAGAGCCTGAAGCACAATTTTTGGGGGTGTTCTGAGTCCATAAGTGAAATGTTTTTCAGATTGTATTCAATTTTTGGAAATAGGTAAAAGCCACTTGCCACATGTTCTAGTGTTTTTGTTTTTGTTTTTTGGCCATGCCAAGTGGCATGCGGGATCCCTACCAGAGATTGAACCCATGCCCCCTAGGCCTCCAGGGAAGTCCCCCCACATGTTCTAGCTTGTAAAAGAAATGTCCATAGAGAACAGATTTGTGGTTGCCAAGGGGGAGGGAGGGTGGAGGAGGGATGGAGTGGGAAGTTGGGGTTAGCAGATGCAAAATATTTTATATATACAATGGTAAACAACTAGGTCCTACTGTATAGCACAGGGAACTATATTCAATATCCTGTGATGAACCTTAATGGAAAAGAATATTAAAAAAGAATGTATAGGGCTTCCCTGGTGGAGCAGTGGTTAAGAATCTGCCTGCCAATGCAGGGGACACGGGTTCGAGCCCTGGTCCGGGAAGATCCCACATGCTGCAGAGCAACTAAGCCTGTGCGCTACAACTACTGAGCCTGTGCTCTAGAGCCCGCCAGCCACAACTACTGAAGCCCGTGCACCTAGAGCCCGTGCTCCACAACAATAGAAGCCACTGCAATGAGAAGCCCGCGCACCGCAACGAAGAGTAGCCCCCGCTCGCGGCAACTAGAGAAAGCCCCCGCGCAGCAACGGAGACCCAACACAGCCAAAAATAAATAAAAGAAATTAATTTTTTTAAAAAAAGAATGTATATGTAACTGAATCACTTTGCTGTACAGTAGAAATTAACACAACATTGCAAATCAACTATACTACAATAAAAAAATTAAAGAAATGTCCAAATGGTTCAGTTTTAATGATACATGTTTTATATGCATATATAATGTTTTCACCGTATGTAGAGAAACAGAGACAGAAAACCGTGAGGTAATAAAACTGCTTGATGTTCTTTGGTAGCTCATAAACAAATTCTGAAGGCAATTCCCAAAGGGGATTTCTAAAGATTTTTCAAACACTAATAGCACCACTGGAATAAGTGTGTATTTAGTTTTTCAAAGTAACTACTTCGAAGAAGTATATTTAAATGAATATCTAGTATGTTTGGGGGAAAGAAGTCTCATTAGAGTCACAAATTGTGTAGCAGATGTTCTTTCTAAATGTTATTTTCAAAGGCTCAATAAGCATATCTTCCCCTTCCTATATGTACCTCCCTGCATCCCTCCAGCACCCAGCCAATCCAATGCACCATCAACTCCTTCATTTTTACTTTGGTAATGTCTCTCTTACGTTGGTCCATCCCTCTCGTGATCTTTGATGTCTCTTCATGAAACTTCCTGCCTTTGTTCATATTCTTATACCCCTCCCCCCTTCCATTACTGGAATTTCCCTTCTAGTCTTCTCTGCCTGATAAAACCCTCCTAATCCTTCAAGGTCCAGCTCAAACTCCACCTGAGTAACCTTTGCTACCCCCTTCCCTCTTGTCTTTCTGCTTGTCATTCTGCTTGTAGTGTAGAAACTCCATCACTGAAGGCATTCAGTAAAATATTTGCTGGGTGTTGTGAAATGAAGGTTGGACTGATGTCTCAATCAGAGGGGAAATTCAGGGTCAAATGAAAGCAGATGACGTCAGCTTCTTTCAGCTGGGCAAGAGTCCAGTCTGCTCACAATGAATGCTAAACTAACAGGACGGGACTAGATTTCACACTTCCAGTCTCATTTCTTTGAAAGAGTACTGGGAAGTTTCCTGGCTATACTCCAGATAGAGGACACACATCAAATCCTCCTTAGGGTTTAAGAAACACGCCTCAGACAGATATGATCCATTGGAAGCTATCAATTAGAGAAGAGTAGTATTAGGCAAGAAAAGAAAAAAGTGTTATCTGGGAATAGAAAGGTCGAAGACAGGCTGTGTGAGCTAGGATGGAAATCACACCTAGCCTTTGGACAGTGAACATTTTGATCAGCTGTCTGATGTCCACCTGGCTTCCTACTCCCATGTTATGTTCTTTGTTTCTTGCTTCATTTTTGCTGGTGCAAGAAAAATTCAAATATAGGTGTGACTTCAGAGAAAAATAACAGTAGAACTTGTGAATTGTCTGATCATTCTTTTCCCCTTGCAAGAGGATCTTACAGTTTTTGTTATTGATGTGTAAGACTATTATACGGTAAGCCTATTAACTCATTTTTAATTGATTTTAAACAGCTTTTATTCTTTTTTTAAACTAATTTTTATTGGAGTATGGTTGCTTTACAATGTTGTGTTAGTTTCTACTGTACAGCAAAGTGAATCAACTATACGTGTACATATATCCCCTCTTTGTTGGATTTCCTTCCCATTTAGGTCACCACAGAGCACTGAGTAGAATTCCCTGAGCTATACCATAGGTTCTCATTAGTTATCTATTTTATACATAGCATCAATAGTTTATATATATCAATCCCATTCTCCCAATTCATCCCACCCGCCCCTTTCCCCCTTAGTATTCATACGTTTGTCCTCTACGTCTGTGTCTCTATTTCTGCTTTGCAAATAAGATCACCTATACCATTTTTCTAGATTCTACATATATGTGATAATATACGATATTTGTTTTTATCTTTCTGACTTACTTCACTAAATATGACAATCTCTAGGCCCATCCATGTCTCTACAAATAACCTAATTTCGTTCCTTGTTATGGCTGAGGAATATTCCATTGTATATATGTACCACATCTTCTTTATCCATTCCTCTGTTGATAGACATTTAGGTTGCTTTCATGTCCTGGCAATTGTTAATAGTGCTGCAATGAATACTGGGGTGCATGTGTCTTTTTGAATTACGGTTTTCTCAGGGTATATGCCCAGTAGTGGGATTGCTGAGTCATATGGTAGTTCTATTTTTAGTTTTTTAAGGAACTTCCATACTGTTCTCCATAGTGGCTGCATCAATTTACATTCCCACCAACAGTGCAAGAGGCTTCCCTTCGTTGTTCATCATATTTATTGCAAACAATGGTTCCCCAAATGGTTAGACATTGATTCCCACACTTCCCTAATAATCAGTCATTCCCCACTAATTTGAAATCGCTACCAAGCTCTATACTTAGCAGGAAGGACCACCAATAATGCACTTTGCCAAGTGACAGGCTCAAAAGGTGGGCTCTAGGGTGGACCTAGAGCAATTCCAAGCCAAATGGACAGTGACATTCAGCAAACTGGTAGTTAAAAAACCAAAAAGCCTGTGGTGATTCAGCAAGCTTACTCCTGAGAATAATAATAATTTAAAAATCTGCGTACTTTGGTCTTAGAGTACGTGGCATAAGTATTGAGTTCAGAGCATTTCCCAAACACAGTATAACTCAGGGTAACTTAAGCTATGATTTCTTTCACTGGGTGTCATATCTCATCCCCGTGTGCTATGGATTTTTTTTTTAAAGCTTTCTTTTCACTGTAAGTATTCAGTTTAAACTGAATACTTATAAATACTTATAAATCTTATAAACACAGATTTAAATGATTCTAGTGACCTATCACCACCCTCAGAGTGGGGGCTCCCGGGGGATCTCTTCAAAATTAGATAGGAATTCACTAAGATCAGAGAATTTCGGAGCTTCTCAGTTGAAATGCTTAAAAGTTCAGCATAGCTGGGCAGCCTCTCCTTCAGCCTCAAGTCTCAGGCTCTCATTCCACTCAGAAAGCATCGGTTCAAAATAAGTTGTTTTCCCTGTTGCTCAGTTCTAACAATTTCTTTTTCTTTCAGTTTACCAGAAATGCAGCATGGTGGGTGATGAAGCAAACAATTATGCAAAGCAGGAGTCATAGAGCAAAAAAAGGTAAGTCAGTTTGGAAACTTTATCAGAGTTCCAAAAATGCAGGCTAGTACACAGCAGCAGACTAGAAGTAGTCCAAACAATTTATCCTTGGGAAACTGGTGAAGGCCCAGGAATTAAGGGCAATGACCTGGGTGACGAAGCTGACAACAGCTGGGCGGACAATAAAGGGCCAGTTGGCAACTCACTTGCAGGCAGAGGCTGAGGATGATGTGTTGGCCAGCCAACCTTGGAAAGCTATGAGTGCAATGCAATCAGTACAGACCACAGTCCCAGGTCGAGTGTAGAATAAACACAAGTATCCCTCCAATGCACATAGGTAGCCCTCCGAGACACACAGGCAACTCCCCAAGTCTGTTCGGCACCGTGTGTCCCTCCAGGAAAGCAGACAGCCTCCTGCCGTCCAGAAGTAGGTCTCTGTTTCTTCTATCTCATCCAGTGACAAGCCTTGGTCTTTCCATGCCTGGCTCACAGTGAAACTCATGTGCCCTCCCAGCTGTATCTCCAGTGTAGGTTCCAGCTGTGTTCTAGCTCCAGCCCCATCCGAGTGATCTCTTTACAGAGGTCTGCAGGGGTCTGCAGCAGCAGCCTGCAGGTTGAGGGAGAGGAAGTCCGAGGAGTGGCTGCAGAGAGGAGGGGAAGTGGAGGAAAGGGGCTGACACCAGGGGTGTGTTACGGCTGGACACTGAGATGCAGTCTCACGAGGTCAGTATCGGGGCTGGTCCTTTTACCCTTGTGGAGTTCCTTCAGCCTCCATCTAATCCAGTGAGCTGTTCCAGATGCACAAGTTCAGACCAGATAACTATGTGTTAATTTTCTACAAGAAATCCAGTAAAAATGCTCATGAATGCTGATCACAGGCAGTCAAGTCAGACTCAGCTGTTTTGTGCCCTTGGCAGCAAGCTGCAGACAGGCTGGAGTCCTTGAGTCTGGCAGCCCCGTGCACCATCTCCCTTACAGGGCCACACGCAGTATGGACATTTATACTCTCTGACCAGGACCAAGACACTGTCTTCCTTGTTCAGTGCAAGAGATGCGCTGCCCATCTGCTGCCCCTTCCTAGGTCTTGTGCTAACAATTCCCCTTTCCTGGGCTCTGCCCCTCTTTGGCCAGAAAGCAGCATGGTGGAGAGCCTCATGGCTGTCCCTGACCATCCCAGCACAGCAAAGCATCAGTGTCTGCATCATCTGGTGTTCATCCCTGTGAGATCTCAATTCACAGTGATCATCCCAAGACAACCCAAGTTCCCTCTGGTTCTTGGAGCTGAGCCCTCTTTCAGGTTCTAAGGTTCACTCTTCACTGGAAGGCCCCTTGGACAGAAGGAATCATAACTTGTGGCAAGAACCGTACGTGCTTTACCCTCAGTCTCAGCCATTCTTGGCTGCACACAGCTACTGCCAAGTCCTTGGTTATGGAGGGTCTTGGGACTGGGAAGGACCTTTGTGCTCTCCAGCGCTGGTCCCTGGAACTCTCACCACCCTCTGGAAGCCTTGAACCTGGTCAATATTGCCTTATCCTGCCCAGCCCAGCCCACCAAGACTCAGGATGGCCCTTTATAGGGACTATAGGACAACTCACCCTACAGGCCATACACTAGGCTCACTAGAGTTCGGCAGAAATAGACTTTTGCAGGCCAAGTTCACAAATCCTGAATCCTGCTAACCCAAAGGCTAGGAGATGGGACACATGCCCATGGACCCAGGGAAATGGTGTTCTTTCCCTTCCCCAAATCTCTGTGCCTCACTCAAGGGAACGCATCCAGTCCAAGGGGAGACGGCAGTCTTCCAGACCCGGTTACCTTCCTGAAACCTCTGGCCATTGGTCACTTCCACCCCTGACAGCCTTGGCACCTCTCCACAGAGAAAATAGAAGATTTCCTAGGCTTTTGCTATAAAGTTAAGTAGCCCTGTCAGAAGAACCTAGGAAAAATTGTGGTAGAATTTAAAGTCTATAATTGATTTTTTCTTTAGTAACTTACCGTAGGCAAAATTCTATGAGATGACCCTCATAACCTCTGCCACTTGGTGTCCACATCCTGTATAATTTTTTCCCCTTGAGTGTGACTTAGTTCTAACCAACAGAATATGGAAAAAGTGAAGGGCTTTTGCAGATGTAATTAAGGTTCCAAATTAGTTTATTTTTGGTTAGTTAAAGGTAGATTATCCTGGGTGGGCCTGACTTAGTCAGATGAAAGCCCTTTAAAAGAGGAACTGGGGACTTCCCTGGTGGTGCAGTGGTTGAGAGTCTGCCTGCCAATGCAGGGGACACGGGTTTGTGCCCTGGTCCGGGAAGATCCCACATGCCGCGGAGCGGCTGGGCCCATGAGCCATGGCCACTAAGCCTGCACGTCCGGAGCCTGTGCTTTGCAACGGGAGAGGTCACAGAGGTGAGAGGCCCGCGTACGGCAAAAAAAATTTTTAAAAAGAGGAACTGGGCCCTCCCTGTATTCAGAGATTGTCCTTGCTGACTTGATGAGTTGGGCCATCTGTGTAGGAAGCCCACCTGGCAAACAACTACAAATGGCCCTCTAGGAGCTATGACTGGCATCTAGGACCTGAGGACAGCTTCCAGCTGACAGCCAGCAAAAAGTGGGGACCTTCAGCCATACGACCACAAGGAAATGGATTCTGTCAACAATATGAATAAGCATGGAAGGGGAATCTTCCCCAGTCAAGCTTCTTGATGAAGATGCAACCTAGCCAACACCTTCCTTGCAGACTTGTGATACCCTGAGCAGAGAAACCAACTAAACCAAACCTGGATTCCTGACCCATAAAAACTGGAGAATAATAAATGTGTACTAGTTTAAGCCATTACGTTTGTGGTAAGTTGTTACACAGCAATAAAAAAATAAAAAAGCATATATAGCCTTTGCTATAATTCTCTCTCAAATATTTCATCTTCTAGTTTCTAGTTGTCCCCCAAAATCACATTACCAAAGATTCACAAAAAAATTGTAAGAAATCTGAATCAGTACTGTGAAACAAGGAAGAATACATTCAACATTCAGAAACTTTGGGAAATTTTCAGAAGTTTTTCAAAAATATAAAGTTTAAGTTAACAGCTGGCAACAGAATTTTTAAGGAGGAAACTACTCTTGTTTAAAAAATTACTTTGGTAAATTACTTTGGTTAAGAAAAAGAAAGACATAGATGAGTTGTTCTGCATTTCAGGAATTTAGGGGATTTGATAAAGAATGAAGATGGGAAGGGGTGGGAAAGGAAGGAAACTTCGAAGAACAAAGATAACATCCACTTTTAATTATTTGCGTATCTAAAATATAACACTCTCTCGTTATAGGCAGAAAAATGGCCACCAAAAATGTCCACGTATTAATCCCAGAGCCTGTGGATAAGTTATCTTCCATGGTAAAAGGAACTTTGTAGATGTGATAGTTAAGGATCTTGAGATGGGAGATTATCCTGGATTATCCAGGGAGGCCCACTGTAATCTCCTATAAATGAAGTGGGGGCAGGGGTGGACAGGAGAGTCAGAGTCAGAGAGAGATTCAAAGATGCCACACTGTTGGCTTTGAAGATGGAGGAAAGGCCACAGTCAAGGAATATAGGCAGCCTCTAAAAGCTAGAAACGGCAAACAAATGGATTCTCCCTCGAGCTTCCAGAAGGAACACAGCTCAGCCAACACTTTGACTTTAGCCCAGTGAGACTCACGGCAGACTTCCGACTTCCAGAACTGTAAAATGATAAATTTGTGTGGTTGAAAGCTACCAAGTGTGTGGCAACTTGTTACAGCATCAGTAGGAAACTAATACACTCTCCATTCACGTTATCTAAATGCCCCAAGTCCTTAGTGAAACTTTGGGTGGAAATCATGAAAAGGAGCTGAGTTCCACAGGTGAGTCGATGCAGGCGGGAACAGGGACCCCACGTAGGAGGATGAGATGATCCATCTGCTAAATTAATTCATAGGAAGCAGAAAGTAGGCCCTAGAGTTGATCATGGGAATATAACACATCCCCCTTTACCCCCTCATGGAATTTTCAGAAATCTTAAAAGACAGCACTGGATGCCCCACCAAGTTTGTGATGGAAAATTAAACCAAACTTATCCAAATCTAAGTGTCTTGGGTTTAGAAGGAAACTAAGCAGTACCCATAATATTTTTATTTGACACATGTGTAATAGGATATTAAATGGAACACTTTCTTTTCCTTATGAAATTTTATTTTTATGTTTTTGAATAGTAATATAATTACATGTTTAAAAACAAAACAAAATAAGAAGATAAACACTTAAAAGGCTCACTCTCACCCTGTCCACCTCCACCCCATTCTTCCTTGCTCCATTTGTAACCATTTACATCAACTCATTGCTATCATTCCTGTGTTTCTTTATTTAAAATCGAATAAATATTCTCATTCCCTCTCTTTCTTACATAAAAGATAGCATATGATATACACTATTCTCCATCTTGTTTTCCTCATTAAAACAATACAGCTTGAAGATCTCCCCATTTCAATGCATAGAGTCCTTCCTCATTCCTTTTTTACAACTCAGGGTATTCCATTGTGTACATAGAAGTATCATAGTTCATGTAACTACTTTCCTCCTGAGAGGCATTTGGGTTGTTTCTAAGCTTTTGTTATCATAAGCCACGTCATAATGAATAACCCTGTTCATGTGTCATTTGGAACATGTGCAGGTGAATCCATAGGATAGGTCCCAGAGGTGGATTGCTGGGTTAAAGACAAAGGCAATGTAAATATTGCCAGATTTCCTTCCATAAAGGTTGTACCGTTCTGTACTCTCACTAACAACGTTTGAGTTCCTATTTCCCCACAGCCTCAAAAGAGACTGTGTTGTTAAATCTCTGGCTTTCTCATTGACGGGTGAGAAATGATACCTCACTAACTTGCACTTTTCTTAAAAGTAAGGTTGAGCATCTTTTCTTATGTTTGGGAGCCATTTGCATTTCTTTTTCTGTGAACTGTATTTTCCTATCATTTGGCCTCAAATTGGACCTTTTTGTTTCAACTAAAGCTCCAAAAAACTGAAAATAATAGGTTGCAAACACTCCCATATTCTAAAATAAGGATTTCCAAATGGTCTTGTGATCCTTAGCCCAATACCCAAGATATAAAGGGGTTTAAAATTGAAAAGGCCAAAAGAAAGTAGTTCTTTAGGGAAAGCTGTTGGCATTCTCTGCATTTTCTATCCCCCACCATGACGGTAGGAGGTAAGGGGACCTTCCTTAGTGCAAGTCAGGAAAGAGGAGCTTCAAGGGGACGTCCACTCAGAGACTTTGTGTCCCCTAAATCTTCAGAGGACACAGAGGCCTGGTACCTGACTCCAAGGATAAGAAACCCAGGGGTCAAGAAGCTGAGGCTGTCAGGCCAGCATCAGGACAAAAATGTGGGAACCACATTGGAATGTAGTAGAAGCTACACTTCCACTGATGGAGGCCAAAGGGTCTAATGGGTAAGAAAACTAAAGTCTGTGGCTGGAGTGATCTGTGATGGTGGGGCAATCCCTCATTTGCATGGCAAGGGTCTGTGAGTTTCCATGAGTCAAGTAGATACCCAGGAAAGTAACTGAGCTGGAGGAGCCATCTTGATGTGACTTTTCCCAAAAAAGGCAGATTGCCAGGGCAAGAGAACTCTAACAATGCCAGCAGTAAGGGGCTGTGGGATGCACTTTCAGGGGCAGGATCAGAGGTAGTGACATAAGAGTTCAGGATAACGAGATGTAAAATATCTAGACACACACAACCAAAAATAAGAATGAATAACCTTGTAAGTTGAAAATTAGAACACGCTAGACAGGAACACACACAAACATTAAATGGAGACACATACTGTGTTCTGGGATAAGAGCACTCTTTATTTAATACAACCCCAAGAAAAATATGAAGATTTTGGGGGGAACTTGACCAAATAATTCTTTAGTTTACGTATAATAAATATGTATACATGAATAAATATATAATAAAACCTGAGAATACTCTGAGAATTAACAGAAAAAGGGTGGTAACTTACTTTTAGTTGGTACTAAAAAAAAAAAACCCTATTTTAAACTTATAGCAGGTGGTACTGGCACAGAAATAAATCAGCAGAACAAAAGAGAAAGTTCAGAAATAGACTCTAGTATATGATTCAGTATACGAGTCAAATCACGAGGGGAAAAAAATAACAGTCAAGGAATATTCATAGAACAACTGGCTAAACCATTTAGCAAGAATAAAAAAAGACCCCTCCCGACCTCATTCCTTATACTAAAATGTTTCAGATGGATTAAAGATTTAAATGTTTTTTTAACTGCTGAATTATAGTTATTACCTTGAGATTGGAAACTCCTTCTAAGCATGGTACCAAAGGCAAAATACATAAGGAAAAAGACTGATACATTTGACTACACAAATTTAAAGTTTTTGCGCGGCAGTGCATGACACAAACAGGTCAAAAGGGAAATAATAAAGTAGAAAATTAGTTTACCACACGTGTGACAGCTAAAAGTAAAAATTACTATAATACAAAGAGCTTTTTCAAATCAATATAAGACAAGCCAACTACTGAGAAAAAAGGCATATCACCACAACAGAATTACAAATGACCAGTCAACATGCAAATTAGTCAGAGAAATGCAAACAAAACATTGAAAGGTCATTTTTCACCTACCAGATTAATCAAGATTAAGAATATCAACGATGCCCAGGTATGTTGAGGCTTCCTGCTGGTGAGAGCATAAACTGGTATAAACTTTCTGAGATTCCTCTGACAATATGTAGTAAATCTACAATGTATATCGTTTTCATTCCAACAACTTCAAGTCTAGGAATTTAGCATAAGTGATAACTGCATGCAATTATACAGACATATATAAGAATAGTAAACATCTGGAAATACTCTAAATGCACAATACTCAACAGTGTATTAGTTAAATAAATTATGGTACCAACTTTTAATGCCATCATGATTGACATGAAAAATGTGTCCAATGCATGTTACAAACCACATGCCTAGTTTGACCCCATTTTGGTAACCTTGAGTTATCCCAAAAAAGTATGGATATGGATACACACACACGTCCAGAATGATTCATTCATTCTCTCTCTTTCTGAAACAATGGACGTACACCTTTTTAAACTGACCTGCCTCACTGCATCACCTGCCCACAAACGGACACAGAAAAATCCACATGCACTTTCCTCTCCAAAATCAGGCACTTGAGTTTAACCAACGATGGCTGTGGGAGGCAAACGGTCCTTAAAACACCATTTGATTGACGTCTACTACCCACTGGTTTTCTCTCTGATGAAGGGAATGGAAAAATTAAAGGGTTAGGAAATCGGAATATGAGATTAGCCAAAAAAGGGAGCCTTGAGAATTCTTTTTTACCTCCTTTAAAATCAATTTAAATACTAACTTTATTCCAATCCACTATGGAATTTCAAGGTAATGACTTTGGCTGTGGTCTTAATCTTAAGGGCCCAGCTGCAATTTTAGGTCTGGGGCCATGGATGGACTATTACCTATTTCCCCTAGTTAACCTCCATCTATTTTGGTTGCTTGTGGCTGGCTCCTTCTAGAAGTGATGGGAGAAGGTGTATCACAGTGAAAAGGTAAGTATAAAAAGACACAGGTGCTATAATAGTAAAAGCAATGCCTATATATATATATATATATATATATATATAGTTCAGAAATATAAAGGCCTAGCTCTCCCAGGAACCCAAATGTCCTGTCAAGTCCCAGGAATGAGAACTGGACTTGCAGGCAGAATATCTGGCCCCACAATTGAAGTTATGTCTCTGTCTGAACCCATCTCTCCACTCTAAAATGGGAAAATGATAACTCCTAACCTTCCCACCACACAGAACTGCTGTGAGGATGGAATGAAAGAACATGTATAAACAAAAACTATGGTGGAGATAAATAAAAACTATGGGCACCAAAAAAAAAAAAAAAAATTCAGCCAGGGAACAATCTGCTCCATATCTGGGCAACCCTCTGTTTTGATTCCTAGTCTAGAAGGGAGCTCAAGACTGGATCTTGGCACTCGCCTCTACACACTGTCCCCAAGACAGTTAATAAGGAAAAGATCCTTCTTCCATCACTATCTGAGGATCCAGCTTTATTTAGTGGCACTCATAACCCAACTCTGAATGCTACCTGATCAGTCCTTCAACAGAAGGACTGCATGCTTCTAGGAAGACCCACTATTGGTCTCCTGAGATGCTCTCCCCGCCTTAACCAGGAATCCACTTGGGAAAAAAAGGGACGGTATTGCGGTTAAGCTACCAGGCGAATTCAGAGAACTTAAGGCTGCCTTCATTTGCATGAGAAAATGATCAGAAAAGAACTGCAGGAAAATGGCGCATCCTTCTTGCAAATGCTCAGCACCTACTTCTGTTAAGTATTAACACTGAGCAACTCTGTGCTATCGTTTGGAACATTTAGAGGAAGGGACAAAATCTATGTTTTTGTTATTTCAGTATTCTTTCATGAACTGCTTTTACATTTCTGCACTGTACCCAGAAGTACATTTTACTTCATATTTAGTCAGTTTTCTTAACGAGAAACTTTTGACACCAAGCAAATAGGACTTCTTCCTTTCGATGACAATTATGCTAAGTTCCCATGTGAACAAAGGTAGCTTCCTTAGCAGTTAATTCTAGAACTTGAAATTAGGGGACTACAGAAACATATGGTTTTTACAGAGCTGGTAAAAAATAATAATAAGGGGGAGAAACTCAGATTCTCTCTTTGGTTAGAGGAGGCTTGGAGGAAAATCCTTACTCATCAGAGACCCTACCTAATACTAACCAAATAATTTGTAAAGATTCCAAATTTAATTCAAGAGCTGTGAAAACTGTATGAGTTTGAATTGTTGCACATAAAAAATAAAAGTCGGAAGCTATTTGTATTAGTCTATTGAGAGTTCTACTCTACAGTTCACCTGAATGAGAGCAGGAAGTGTTCTACATGTTGATCCTAAGTTGTAGTCTGAGACGACACCTCAGAGGACAAAGGACAATTATTCCTGATACTGCCCAGTACTGGCTGGGGCCAGGGCTGACAGCTGGCCTTGAAAACGCAAGCATCAGGGTGTCACTTCCCTCTCTCTGACTCTTCCCAGTTGAGAGGATATGCTTTGGGTCAGATCCCCCTGGGGAAGCAGCTTCATAGAGAGTTGCCACCTGTTCCTATCATTGCTCATGTCTCCTCATCTGCCTACAAGCCCAGGCTGCTCAGATGTGTCCCTCACTGGTGCCCAGTGAGCCGGTGGAGAACACACCAGCCCACCATGTGGGAAAGACTGCCCCTTTTCCTCAGGACTGTGGTGTCGCCCAATACTAGGACCACGTTCATATATGCTTCACCCCGAGTTGGGCAATATCACTGTCCCCCCCACCCCTCCCCATGCTTTCTAGTCTCTAGGCCTGGAGAGGGAGGGAGAAGGCATAGGAGGACACCACCATCACTTAGAGAAGACACAAGCCTCCATCCTTCTTCTCCCTTCGTTCCTTGCTGAGCCTTGGAGTTACATTGTTGGTTAGGGAGGAAAGTTCAAGAACACTGATTCAGGCTTTAAAAGTCAAATCGAATCCACTCCATCTGTAAATTCAGCATATTGACAGTAGTTCCGGGACATGGTTTATGATAAAGTAACACTCATAGCTACTGACGTTGTAGATAAAAGGGACGATCGTGTCACCCGCATTGTTCCCCTCCCCTATAAACACAGGACTCGGGCCGTGGGCTTCATAATGCTGCAACCCATTGTTACCACCCCACCCCCAAGTCTAAAAGGAGGCACGGAGCATTTTTAGGAAATGTTCAGTGAAAAAAAATTTTGCCAAGGCTGTTCTAAACATTCATGTGGAAGAGGACTGTCTAACTTAACAGAATATTTTTACTGGAATGAAGGCTTATGGCTTTTGAATACATATAAGACAAAAGGAACTGTATCAAAGCAACACTGCCTAACAGATTTTGCAGGCAACTTACTGGAGTGGCCAGGCTAGCATACTTTCTAATTAGTGTGTCAACCAATTGTCGGAAAAGGGCTTCTAAAGTGTTTGCCGTACTTGCCTATGTCAATGATCTCTAGCCTTTGCAATGACCTCCTTCATAAAGTCAAATTCTAGCCCACACTTCAGTCTATCTCATTACTTATTGTAAAAGAATGGATTCTGAATTAATGACAGAGATGCTATAAAGGAAGAGGTAGACAGTCTCTTGCATTCAGTGCCTAGAGGAGCTGACTCTCAGGCATCACTCAGAGGAGAACACAGGCCTGTAGCCTGTGGTCAATATTACAATGTACGTCAAGGTTCTCAAGTTCAGAGACACAGAACTGGTCGTATAGCAGGGAAGACATCAGCAATTCCCGAGTGTCCTCCTTTTGGGGGATTCCAAAGAGATAGTCACCGTCTTGAATCCAGGACTGGGATTGCAGGCCCACGCACACACAGGGCCTCTGTGCAGACACCTGAGAAGCTGTCGTAACATCTGCCCCAGCAGCAGCACATCCTCTTCACGCAGCATTGTCAATCTAGGCATGGCGGAGGAAAAGAGAGTTCACTGACACTTAGGTTCTCCTGCGGTGCACCCCTGTGTGCGTGGGGAGCGGTACAGGAGATGAGCCACCACTCTGTGAGTGGTCAGGGCGCCATCACTGACCCTGCTCTCTTCCTGGGACTGGAGGGCATGCCCCTTCCTCCTGAGGTGCAGAGTTACCCGTGCCTTTCACTTGCTGAGCCTGGGACAACCTCCCGCACTCCCCCTCTGACCCTCCTCGATCCCAGCTGTTCTTCCTGACTCCAGCCCCACCCTCCCTCCATTCCACTCATTCCTCAAAAGTGACAGTCGCACATACCACACTGCTGAGAAGGAGAGGAATGCGAGGACCATCACAACAGCCAGGGAGCCTAGCCCGACGCCTACCATCTGCTGCAGCGTGAGAGATGAATCTGCGGGACAAAACCACACGCTGAACCCACAGAGCACAGAATCATGGCCCTCCACAGAGGTGCACACCCACCTGACCTCGCTCTCTTTTAACCAGAGGTTGGCCCCATTTAACAAACCATCCCAAGAATGCCCAGAGTTCCTCTGTGCCCCCTCAGTTGGCCCTGAGACCAGGGCATCAGGAAAAACCGTTCCACAACATTTTTGAAAAGGAAGCGTACAACTGGGCCACATTCAAGTTACAAGGGATAAAAGTTGACTTTTTGGGCACACACGTACAGCATCCTGTGTTGTGTGTGTTGGTCTTCTTTCAAGTCAATTACACTTGATCGATTTTTACCGGCAGTTTTCCTTTGCGTCGAGGAAGATGTCACTCTGACGTCATTTGGACTTTCGCTCCAAAAATGGTAGCTCCAGTGATCAAATATAGCAAACAGGGACTTCCCTGGTGCTCCAGTGGTAAAGAATCTGCCACTGGGGGACGCGGGTTTGATCCCTGGTCGGGGAACTAAGACCCCACATGCTGCGGGGCAACTAAGTCCGCGCGCCACAACTACTAAGGTTGCTCGCCTCCACTAGAGCCTGCATGCCGCAAACTACAGAGCCCATGTGCTCTGGAGCCTGCGCGCCACAACTAGAGAAGAGAAAACCCGCTGCCACAAATAGAGAGAAGCCCGAGCACCACAATGAAGAGCCCGCATGCCACGACGAAAGAGCCCTCACGCCTCAACAAAGGTCCCGCGTGCTGCAACTAAGACCCGATGCAGCCAAAAAAATAAAAATAAAAATATTAATAAAATAAATAAATCTTTAAAAGAAAAACAAACATAACAAACAAATCCTCTCTGTTGGGTAGCGTCATCTGTCATTTCCCCTACAGGACTCAAGGGTAGTACCTCCCTGCTCTGTTCAGCAGGTTGCCGTGAAGATAAAATAAGAAAACTGATATAAAAGCTCTTTGAAAGACAGGGAGATCCCTGGCTGTTAACTGAAAAACGCGCACATTTGAGTTGTACATTTGGGCCAAGTGACTAAGTCAGGGCATCGTGTTCTAAACTAAAGATCTCATTTTAACTTGCAAACACTTACTTAGCACTTACTATGTGCCAGATACTGTTCTAAAACCTCTCCTAACCACCCACTGGGTGCCACAATAATAGCACCAGGTATTATTACACTGGGTACTATTATTATTCGCATTTTATAGATGATGAATCCAGACATGGAGTGGTTCAGAAACTTGCCCAAGGTCACCCAGCTAGTAAATGACAGAGCCAGGATGCAAACCCAAGCTGCCTGGCTTCAGAGTCTGCTTTTGACCACAGCACCATGCTTTCCCAGTGCAGATCTGAATCCAGCTCTTTCTGCAGCAGAGTGGGTCATGTTCTCCCCGAGAAGTCAGGGGTGCTGGCCCAGATCTTTCCTCCACAGGCTGACGATTATGGGGCCTCGGGCTGTGGTTGCTCAAATTCCTCTTTGGAAGAACAAAAATCTGTACAATGGTGCCACCAGACATTGAGAAGATCTTGGGGGGCTGACTTTGCATGTATAGAATTAAAAATAAAAATACCACCGAGTCATGGAATAAGTTTAAGGGAGTGCAATCAATTCCAAATTTTTCCAGATGATTTGTTGCAGCTGTCATCGTTGGAATATCAAATTACAGTCATCCCTCAGTATCCATGGGGGACTGGTTCCGGGGCCCCCCTTGGATACCAAAATCCTCAGATGCTCGAGTCCCTGATATAAAAAGGTGTAGTATTTGCTTATAACCTACTGTATACTTTAAATCATCTCTAGATTATTTATAATACCTAATACAACATAAATGCTATGTATATAGCTGTAAATACAACATATTCAATAACTGCTAGGTAAATAGTTGCCAGTGTACAGCAAATTCAAATTTTGCTTTTTGGAACTTTTTGGAATTATTTTTTCTGAATATTTTCAATCCACGGTTGGTTGAATCCATGAATGTGGAACCCGCGGATATGGAGGGCCAACTGTATTTCATTTGTCTGTACCCTCCTTTTACCAATGCACCAGGCATATGCTTAGTGCTCCCCCTGGGTAATCCAACACTGCCACTGAAGAGCTGAAAACAGCAAAAGCAAACATCTGTTACCGTAAGGGCAGAGGGGCTTAAGAGGAAAAATAGCCCCTGGACTTGAGACCCTCAAAATATAGATGACTTATTTCCCTGGCAGTAAATGTAGCACATTTGAGAACAGTTCAAGCTACTTAACTTTTTCATCATCAATTCTGTGCTGTCTAATACAGTAGCCGCTAGCCACAATGTGGCTATCTAAATCTAAATTAATTTAAATTAAATTAGATTTAAAATTCAGTTTCTCAGTCATACTATTTTAAGTGCATATTTCAAGTGCCCAGTAGCCACAAGTGGTGAGTGGCTACCATACTGGACAACACAGCTTTAAAATCTTTCCATCACTGCAGAGAGTTCTACTGATCGGCACTGCTCAGATCTCTACAACCAGGTTGAGAGCAATTTGATTCTACTGGAGACTCTACAGGAGAGCTGGCACCAGCAAAAGCAGCCATGGGACGTATCTCTTGCTAAAGAGCCTGGCAAATCATTACCTCAGAAAATGTTGTCAAGAGACTTTCTAGAGGGACTTCCCTGGTGGCTCAGTGGTTAAGAATCCGCCTGCCAATGCAAGGGACACGGGTTCGATCCCTGGTCCGGGAAGATCCCACATGCCACGAAGCAACTAAGCAGGTGTGCCACAACTACTGAGCCTGCCCTCTAGAGCCCGTGAGCCACAACTACTGAGCTTGTGTGCAACAACTACTGAAGCCCGCGCGCCTAGAGCCCATGCTCCGCAACAAGAGAAGCCACCGCAGTGAGAAGCCTGCGTGCTGCAACAAAGAGTAGCCCCCACTCGCCACAACTACAGAAAGCCCGTGTGCAGCAACGAAGACCCAACGCAACCAAAAATAAATAAAATTGATTCTTTAAAAAAAAAAGAGAGAGACTTTCTAGAAAAACATGGCATGTATTGTTTGGCTACTTTTGGTATTCAGAAGAAAAAAGCCTTGACATTTTTAAGAAGCCATATTATAAAACGGGAGGATGAGTTCTGGTTAAATTAGAAATTAATAAAGAAAAAAAATTAAAGGAGTGACTTGAATTACTAGATATTAAAACAGCACAGTATCAGCATAGGAATGAATACATTGGAACAAAATAGAAAGCCCAGAAACAACCCCAAGTATATAAAAGAATTTCAAAGCTTGAATCCTGGAGTCAGGTTGGCCAAGTCTATATTTGTACACCACCGCTCCCCACTTGTGTGACTTTGGGCAAGTTATTCAGCCATTCTGCACCTCACTTTCCCCACAGAGGGATGATTTAATAACATGGGAATCATAACCATAATACCCACCTTATGAGGTTATTGTGATAAATAAATGCTATGACATGTTAGAACTGTGCCTGGTACACAGTAATTGGCAAATCTTAGCTATTATTAATTATTATTGTTGTTTTTTTGTTACTATTTCAAATCATTGGGGAAATGATACATTATTCATAACTAGCATTGAGAAAATAAGCTAACCATTTAGAATAAAGTAATTTTGATCACTAGAGTTTATGCTCTATACCAACACAAAATCTAGATGGATTAAAGACTTAAACTGAAATTTTAAAAAATTGGAACAAAATGTAAGTGAATACTTATCTAACATTAAAGCAGGCAAGAATTTTCTAAGCATATTTATTAATGCAGGAACCTTAAAATAAGAGAATGAGAGATTTGACCACATTAAAAAGCATACACTTCTGTATACCAAAAACGACTTTAAGTAAGCTTAAAGGGAAAATGGAAAACTGGGTAAAATAATGAGAATAATTAATAAGCAAGGAGTTAATGTATAGAGTGTTACAAATTAATAAGGAAAAAGGCAAGTACCTCAATAGCAAGATAAACAAATTCTATCAAAAGGTAAATCATGTATAAAACATGATTACAGATGATTGATAAACCTTTGATCAACTGTTCTCTCTTACAAGTAAAAATGCAAATTAAAACACTGAAGCCATTTTTGTGTACTAAATTCCCTAGGGTATTTTGTTTTTGTTTTTAAGAGAAACTACAGTATTGGAGATGGTGGAAAGAATCTGGTGCTTTCCTCCACTGTTCGTTTCATGCAGTCTACCCAGTATTCCTCCCAATGTTGATCATCTACATCATCTCTATATTTTGTCCTGTACAGTTTCATCCTCTACAGATTTTTTTTTCCTCTATACATTTTGAGTCAAGGATTCATGATGATGGTAAGCTGAAGATGACTGTGGACACTGACCCACGTTCTGTACCTGCCTGGATTTGACATCAACTCATTAATAAGCAACATTTGCGTAGTCATCCTGCCATTTCTAAGCTCACACCCAGCCCTCATTTCCCCACACTGTCCACCGGGCATTGTTAAGTATTGGCTGAAGTCAAAATCCATTGTGCTTGCCACAGTTCCCTGACCATTTAGTGACTCTGTGCCAGAAGAAAGAAGAGCAGTTTCATCCAATCTGCTCATAGCTCCCATATTGACTGCTGGGAACTACGGCTTCCTCTCCCAGGTGGACACAGAGCCATCTCTTAAAGACCATGCCTGGCCTTGACTTCAAGTTATCATCATGCACACTTTGCAAACTCTACCTCCCTTTCACAAAGTTCCATGCCCTTTGCTCATCCTCTGTCTTCCCACTTTTCACTTCGTCAAGATTCCTCAAAGATCACTTGCAGTGGTTTATCCATCTCATTTGCAAATTGTATGAGCCTGCTAGAATTTAGTGCTTCATCCATGGCAGAAGACTTTAATGTATGGAGAGCAGTTAGCTCTTCTCTAGTTTTCAAATATCAAAGAGGACATCTTTCACCCTTAGCAGGAAGCCCAACTATTCCTTACTCTCGAGGTATGTACTGGGAAATCATCTTTATTCATTCTGTATAACATGACTTGGGTTGTAGCTCCAGGCACAATTCTTGCTGGTAGAACAGTCCCTGGTTATATGTCTTTTTTTCTACATTATATATGTACTCTGTGAACATGAGTCAATCCAATCATGGTATAACCACATGCTTCTTTAGGGACTTCCCACATTAATTCCTTACTGAGAAAATGTATAACTGGCCAATGTGAATTACATTTTTCAGAGTTTTGCCATCCTCTGGTTACCTTCCCTTCCATGGTCACATGCCATGAAACCACACTTATTTTTCTTCTCAATCACTTGTAGAATATCCTTTTAGAAACCCAAGTGAGTGAGCCATGTGTTATATCCCAGATTCTCAGTGATTCATTCTTTTTTTTTTAACATCTTTATTGGGGTATAATTGCTTTACAATAGTGTGTTAGTTTCTGCTTTATTAGAAAGTGAATCAGTTATACATATACATATGTTCCCATATCTCTTCCCTCTTGCGTCTCCCTCCCTCCCACCCTCCCTATCCCACCCCAGTGATTCATTCTTAAAGCGAGTAAATCCATGAGGCTTAAACTCCACCAGTCTCTGTAGGGTGGCTCCCCGAAGAGGTATAGCGCTCAAGAAGAGTGATAGGGATTCCCTGGGCTTATCCTGAACCTTTTCACTAATGGAAGTATCACAGGTGTTGAAGAGCCAGTTAGAAAGGCCCTATTCCTACTCTCAGACTTCGTGACAGCTTGAGGACTTCCTATGGCTGTGGACATTTTTTCATGAATTTACACCAGCAGGGTCATCTCCTGAAAGCAACAATTCTGTTCTCCAAAAGGCACAAATAATTAGCACTGTGACTTCTCTTTAGTGTGTTAAATTTCTCTCTGCTTTTCTAGGGTTCCCTTGCTTGAATCCCCTGTGGAGTAGGAGATGGCAAAGGAGATCAAAGTAGAAAACTAATTTAGAGATAAGTAAAGCCTGATGCGTCAACAACATTATTGAATTCATTCTCTATTGCAGCTTAACAAATTACCAAAAACTTAGCAGTGGCAGCCATTTATTAGCTCATAGTTCCATGGGTCAGAAGTTCAGGCACACTGTGACTGGGTCCTCAGCTCAGGGTCTTACAAGGCTGAAATAAAGATGTTGAGAGGGCTGCATTTCCCTCTGGAGGCTGTGGGGAAGAATCTGCTTCCAAGCTCATGCAGGTTGTGGGCTAAATTCAGTTCCTTGCAGTTGTAGGACTGAGGTCCTCATATTCTTACTGGCTGTCAGCCAGGGGCCACTCAGCTCCTACAGGCTGCCCGCATCCCTGCCACATGGTCCCCTCCATCTTCAAAGCCAGCAGGAGAAACCCTTATGTCAAATCCATCTCTCCCTTGGAATCTCCAATTTCCCCTGTCTTTGACTTCTAGACACAGATTTAAAGGGCTAATGTGATTAGGTCAGGTCCATCCAGATAATCTCCCTATTTGGGACTTTAATTACATCTTCAAATCCTTTCACAGCAACAACTAGAATGGCCTTTGAATGAATAACTGAGAGAAAGTGGGTGTACCCCAAGGACCAGGAATTTGTGAGGCCATATTAGAATTCTTCCTACCACTATTATGAAGGTTTAAAATGAGTGTGACTTCCTAACATCATATACAAAAATAAACTCAAAATGGATTAAAGACCTAAATGTAAGGCCAGACACTATAAAATTCTTAGAGGAAAACACAGGAAGAACACTCTTTGACATAAATCACAGCAAGATCCTTTTTGACCCACCTCCTAGAGAAATGGAAATAAAAATAAACAAATGGGACCTAATGAAACTTAAAGGCTTTTGCACAGCAAAGGAAACCATAAACAAGACGAAAAGACAACCCTCTGAATGGCAGAAAATATTTGCAAACGAAGCAACTGACAAAGGATTAATCTCCAAAATATACAAGCAGCTCATGCAGTTCAATATCAAAAAAACAAACAACCCAATCCAAAAATGGGCAGAAGATCTAAATAGACATTTCTCCAAAGAAGATATACAGATTGTCAACAAACACATGAAAGGATGCTCAACATCACTAATCATTAGAGAAATGCAAATCAAAACTACAATGAGGTATCACCTCACACCAGTCAGAATGGCCATCATCAAAAAATCTACAAACAAGGCTTCCCTGGTGGCACAGTGGTTGAGAGTCCGCCTGCTGATGCAGGGGACACGGGTTCGTGCCCCAGTCTGGGAAGATCCCACATGCCGCAGAGCAGCTAGGTCCGTGAGCCATGGCCACTGAGCCTGCGCGTCTAGAGCCTGTGCTCCAAAACGGGAGAGGCCACAACAGTGAGAGGTCTGCATACCGCTAAAAAAAAAAAAAAAAAAATCTACAAACAATAAATGCTGGAGAGGGTGTGGAGAAAAGGGAACCCTCTTGCACTGTCGGTGGGAATGTAAATTGATACAGCCACTATGGAGAACAGTATGGAGGTTCCTTAAAAAACTAAAAATAGAACAACCATATGACCCAGCAATCCCACTACTGGGCATATACCTTGAGAAAACCATAATTCAAAAAGAGTCATGTACCACAATGTTCATTACAGGTCTGTTTACAATAGCCAGGACATGGAAGCAACCTAAGTGTCCATCGACAGATGAATGGATAAAGAAGATGTGGCACATATATACAATGGAATATTACTCAGCCATAAAAAGAAACGAAATTGAGTTATTTGTAGTGAGGTGGATGGACCTAGAGTCTGTCATACAGAGTGAAGTAGGTCAGAAAGAGAAAAACAAATACCGTATGCTAACACATATATATGGAATCTAAAAAAAAAAAAAAAAGGTTCTGAAGAACCTAGGTGCAGGACAGGAATAAAGATGCAGACATAGAGAATGGACTTGAGGACACGGGGAGGGGGAAGGGTAAGCTGGGACGAAGTGAGAGAGTAGCATTGACATATATACACTACCAAGTATAAAACAGATAGCTAGTGGGAAGCAGCCGCATAGCACAGGGAGATCAGCTTGGTGCTTTGTGACCACCTAGAGGGGTGGGATAGGGAGGGTGGGAGGGAGACACAAGAGGGAGGGGATATGGGGATATATGTACACATATAGCTGATTCACTTTGTTATATAGCAGAAACTAACACAACATTGTAAAGCAATTATACTCCAATAAAGATGTTAAAAAAAATAAAATAAAATGAGTGTGAGTGTATAAATGTGTATACATGCATGCACAAAGCATATTCATAGATAATGTACACACTAAGCTTATACCTTGATGTTAATCTTCTCTGGCTTATTTGATAAGTATTGCACCCACTATGCTTCTTTTCTCACCAGACTGTACTGTTGGTTCCCCAGTAATCATTCAACTCAATTCAATAAATTCTGATTGAGCACCTACTGTGTGCCAGGCACTGCTCCAGCCTTCAAGTGCTCTCTCTCAAGCGTATGAAATCTAGTAAGAAAAAACAAGTATACCAGTGACTCAGAAGTGTGGCAGAATGGCTAAAGAGACGGAGGGAGAGAGATCCTGCCCTGTTGAGGAAATTTTAAAAAGTGTCAAGGAGGAGATGGCATTTGATTTTAATCTTGAAGAACAGGAGGGGTTGTAATAAACAGAAATTACAGGAAGGTTATAGGGCAATCCAGGTGGAAGTAAGTACATAATCGTATGAGCAAGACATTAAGGAGAGAAAGCAAGGGCCATATCCAGAGAAGAGCTGCCACATCGGTTTGAATGGAGAAGAATGAGAGATGCAATCAGAAGGGTACATTGGTGTCCAACTGAGGCCTTGGAAAGAAGAAAAAGAAATACTGGAGAACTGTGGCGGGAACATGTCAGGGGGTAGTGTAGGCTCGAGTGAAGAGGGAAACCTGAACACTGTGATGGAAGATGAGAAAGAGGCTTGGCCAGCCATCCAAAGGCCTCTGCTCAGGGAGTGAACACAGAAATGACAACCAGAGAGGTCTGCCCAAGTGCAAAATGTGGGCTAAATGGGAAAGAGGAGTAGTCACTAATGACTCAGAGCTTTCATGCCTATGACTAACGGATGTTCCCTGGTTACAGTTTATCATCATCTCACGTATATCAAATGACCTTGCTCAGTGACTCAAGAAAGCACAGAATCATAGTACTTTGTGGCTGGAAGGGATCGCAGAGATCTTGGAGGAAGGCAACAGAGAGCCAGCCAAGTTAAATATAATTTCCAAGACACTCAGCTGATTAGTAGCAGGACTCGGGCAAAGAAGCCCAGGCCTCTGCACTTCCCATCAAACCGACTGCTGGCTCCCTGAGAGTCATCACAAAGCTCTTTTAGGGGCAATGTGCAAAAGGTAAGTAGCATAATTCATCAGAGGGCAAAGGCAAGAATGGGGCTGCTGCTTGGCATGAGTGAAACTGAAACAATTTGAGGACTTATTTGGATTCTAGTTCTCTCCAAATTACTTTCTGAAATGGCAGGCTCCAAAATTTTGGCAAAAGGAGACTGCCAGGTAAGCGCACAACCCATTCTGTATGTAGACGTATACCTGCTCGAGCTGCCTTCAAAATTTCAACATAACTGGGTTTTCTATTACCTCAGCTCTTTCCCGTAGCTTGAATTCAAAGGTTCAGACTCTCTTTCAACATGAGGGGAAAAAAGCGCTGCCAAAAGCCACTTAGATATTTCCAAAGCAAAATCCTTCCTGTTAACTTAATCACAGTAGAATGACTGTAGCCAGCTCTTTGGCCATTACTTCTACCCAGTTTGAGTTTGTTAATCACACTGAACAGCTGCTGAAAGCAGTGGATTCTGGAAGCTATTGTATCTGTGCCTGTCCATGATGCTTGCACATCTCCATTCTTCTGGTAAAAGCACCTCTTTTCCCGTAGGAACTCCATCCCGCCCTTAAAGCTTCAGGGAATGGATTGGCAGAAAAATTTCCAGATGTCGGAATGCATGATTGTTTTTTTGTGGCCATTATTCAATTCTAAGAAAGGGGGCTTAGTCTATCTGCACGCAGAAATGTAAGAGCGCACATCTTTGTTAAGAGAGGCCCTCACTCATGGACATATATACACTACCAAATGTAAAACAGATAGCTAGTGGGAAGCAGCCGCATAGCACAGGGAGATCAGCTTGGTGCTTTGTGACCACCTAGAGGGGTGGGATAGGGAGGGTGGGAGGGAGACGCAAGAGGGCGGAGATATGGGGATATATGTATATGTATAGCTGATTCACTTTGTTATAAAGCAGAAACTAACACACCATTGTAAAGCAATTATACTCCAATAAAGATGTTAAAAATATATAGAGAGAAAATGCAAAAAAAAAAAAAAAAAGAGGCCCTCACTTATGATGCTAAGTGAAATAAGTCAGACAGAGAAAGACAAATACAGAATGATCTCACTTATACATGGAATCTAAAAAAGCTGAATTCATAGAAATAGAGAATAGAACGGTGGTTGCCAGGGGCTGGGGGTGGGGGAAACGGGGAGATGATGGTCAAAGGGTACAAACTTCCAGGTGTAAGATAATTAAGTTCTGGGACATATTCTAATGTACAGCATGTCGACTGTAGTTAACAGTACTGTACTGCACACTTGAAAGATATTAGGAGAGTAGATCTTAAATATTCACACATACATATACACAGATTATATATATAAATATATGCATATACCTATATACATAAATTACATATATATATGGTGATTATGTGAGGTAATGGAGGTATTAACTAACCTTACTGCGGTAATCATTTTGCAATAAGTACGTGAATCAAATCATCACATTGTACACCTTAAACTCACACGTTATATGTAAATTATTTTCTCAAGAAAATTGAAAAAAGAGAGAGAGGCCCTTGCGGCCTGGCAATCTTCAATCCAAGATGGCTGACAGTCAGGTAATGTGCCTTGCCCAGTTGAAAATCCATGCCCCCTACCCTTGTTGAAGTTGGTGTGAGTAGAGATAAAGACATGGGAAATGAGATTAGGGGATAAGCAGAAAACAAAGGAAGCTTATTTCTCCAGGTTCCTCCCAAACATTTCCTGCTAGGTACCCTCTACAGACAGGGTAACAAATCCCCCAATTGTAAGGCACCATCCACTGGAACCCTCCTGGAAGCACCCCAGCCTATTGTTTTATGATGCTCTGAGGTGAGGGACAGGATGTAAGGAGTTAAACCGATACTCTGGGCTAAGAGCAGAATTCCTCAGGCTGTTGCTAGGATTCATGAACCACAAGGAAAAGTTCCAGACTCAAAAGGTCATAAACTTGACAAGATTTCTGGTATTAGCTACAAACTAATAGAATTCTTATGAATCAAATCCAGTGGCTGGCTGCCTGTTGGTTTAAAGAAATGTAGTGCCAGGGAAATCCCAGCCTGGCAAACAGGGACCTGTGATTGCTCAATCCCTAAGGCAACTCCGCCACCCAGATAACTGCCCCCGTGAAGCAGACGGTTTAAGTTGTAGGCACTCAGTGGGGCTCCTTCTCTCTGCATCTCTTAGGGAAGGCTCTGGAGGAAAGGGACAAGGCTGCTCTCCCATCAGGCAGAGCCCGAGGCAGCCAAACTAACTGACCAAGTGACCCATTCTGCTGCCAGGGCAGGAGATGCTTGCCTTTCCTGTCCAGCAGGATGTGGTCCTTGTTATGGGCCCCCTGGCCACTGCACGGTTCTTTGTCTTTTCTTCCTTTCTAAATGAACGTACTTATTGTGATTATCCACCTTTCCCTTTCATATTATATACTGTGGTTTGAGAATGGTTAAGTTTGCCATTAATCATAGATTGCTAACAGATCACGAGAAGCGCATCTAGATTAATTAGATCAAGAGAGACGGATCATCCCCAGGAACGCTGGTCTTGGAGCTGGACTCAGTAAGAGACCCACCTTTGAGCTGTCTTCTACTTGGATTCCATTTTTGGTTGTATGGAGGATAATTTCACTTTCTTAATGGAGGGTGTTTTTCTAAATAGTGTATGTGTATGTGTGCGCACATGCTAAGTAGCCAAATGGTTGAAAGTAGTGGACTGCTTGTGGCTCTTTGTTTTGGTCGGCCAACATGGTTTTCTGTGCCTCTTCCTGATGGGGATCATGTCCCCCTCTCAATGCAACCCGGTGAGGTTGCTGATCACACTGATCTGCCCCCAGCCAGCCATACCAGTAAGCCCCAAACCCAAGGTAGGCTAATCATACTACCCTATCTCCTCTTAATAGTGATTCATCCAATGGATAGTCACTTAGCTAGGAGAAGAGACTCCCTGAATTGAAAAACTATCTGTTCCCACTGAAGTGGCTAAGCTGGGGCAGCTGGTCCCCCCGCACCCCACCACCACCACATAGCTTATAGTAGAAGAAAATGAGGCCAACTCACACTTAGAGAGGAGACAGAGACAGATAGAAAGGGACAGTCCTACTTATGGTGTTGAGTCCCAAGTCTCAGTTTCTGGAGGCCTGGTGATGCCACTCTGGTTCTAATTCCATAAGTTCCCACCCCTCATCCTTTTCAGCTATGGTTTTTTGTAGGCTAGTCTGAGATGTGTTTTTGTCATCTGTGACAATTTAAAAAGAAATCTCATTAACATACACTTGATGCTGCAGAGTGGACAGAGGAGAAATAAGGAGAACAGTCTTAGGCAGAAAATGGTTTTACCTTTTACCTGAGCCCAAACTGCACAGGAGCTTCTTCTCACCTATAAAGGAAGACACAGCAACACCTGTCATTGGGTGGCATGTGACGTCAGTTTAAATAACACACTTTAGCCCTCCAAGTTGCAGGGTTTTATCTCTTATTTTGGACCACACGATCTTTAAAATCTCTTCTAGCTCTAACATCTTAAAATTTAGCCTTATGATCACCAAGTGTTCAAAAGGACTGGCGTGGGCAGCAGAGACAGGAGTGACCTTAGGAATGATGACCCTAAAGCTTTCCAATGGATCTCAGGAAGCACATGCTATGAGGAAAGAGCAGGGATGGTGGTAAGTTCCATTCCCCTTGCCAGCTCTCACCAACTGCCACTGACTGCCTGGAGAACTACAGTATGTTGAAAAGGATTCTGGGGTCACATCCAGGTTCACCAAGAAGTAGTAATGCATGTTATGTGCAAGGCTATGAGACGGGCTGGTATATACGAATACTTCACTTCTCTAGATGATATTTATCAGGCAAACTCAGTTACCCAAAACATAGCCAAGAACCAGGAAGAAAGCTAAAGGAACATGTATGAAAGCTCATCCATGGTAGAAGCAACCCACAAACTCATTGGAATGAAATACCTTCTCTTCTTCTCCCCTGCTGATATTATAGGCATATTTGTCTGTTAGGAATGCTAGGATTACCATTGATTTATGATAAAAGTCAGCAAAAAATTCCCCAGAGGACACCAAATAGTAGAGGTTAAAGAAAGATCCCTTCAACTTCATTAAGTAATTCTCTTTCAAGTGACAGCCTTAGTCAGTCTGGGTTTATTTTATTAAAAATTGAAAAACTATATTTACACTGATAAATTCTGGGAAAAGCTTAAAATGGCCACAAGGTTTTGAATGTGACTAAATTTTGCCTTGATGCTTAGTGCATCAAGTGCATTTAATAAAAGATAACATGCAATTCCTATATACTAATGATGAAAACTCTGAAGGAGAAATTAAGGAAACACTCCCATTTACCACTGCAACAAAAAGAATAAAATACCTAGGAATAAACCTCCCTATGGAGACAAAAGACCTGTATGCAGAAAACTATAAGACACTGATGAAAGAAATTAAAGATGATACAAACAGATGGAGAGATATACCATGTTCTTGGATTGGAAGGATCAACATTGTGAAAATGACTATACTACCCAAAGCAATCTACAGATTCAATACAATCCCTATCAAACTACCAATGGCATTTTTCACAGAACTAGAACAAAAAATTTCACAATTTGTATGGAAACACAAAAAAACCCCGAATAGCAAAGCAATCTTGAGAAAGAAAAACGGAGCTGGAAGAATCAGGCTCCCTGACTTTAGACCATACTACAAAGCTACAGTAATCAACGCAGTATGGTACTGGCACAAAAACAGAAAGACAGATTAATGGAACAGGATAGAAAGCCCAGAGATAAACCCATGCACATATGGTCACCTTATCTTTGATAAAGCAGGCAAGAATATACAGTGGAGAAAAGACAGCCTCTTCAATAAGTGGTGCTGGGAAAACTGTACAGTTACATGTAAAAGAATGAAATTAAAACACTTCCTAATACCATACACAAAAATAAACTCAAAGTGTATTAAAGACCTAAATGTAAGGTCAAACACTATAAGACTCTTAGAGGAAAACATAGGTAGAACACTCTATGACATAAATCACAGCAAGATCCTTTTTGACCCACCTCCTAGGGAAATGAAAATAAAACCAAAAATAAACAAATGGGACCTAATGAAACTTAAAAGCTTTTGCACAGCAAAAGAAAACATAAATAAGACAAAAAGACAACCCTCAGAACGGGAGAAAATATTTGCAAATGAAACAACTGACAAAGGATTAATCTCCAAAATATACAAGCAGCTCATGTAGCTCAATATCAAAAAACAAACAACCCAATCCAAAAATGGGCAGAAGACCTAAATAGACATTTCTGCAAAGAAGATATACAGATTGCCAACAAACACATGAAAGGATGCTTAACATCACTAATCATTAGAGAAATGCAAATTAAAACTACAATAAGGTATCACCTCACACCAGTCAGAATGGCCATCATCAAAAAATCTAGAAACAATAAATGCTGGAGAGGGTGTGGAGAAAAGGGAACCCTCTTGCACTGTTGGTGGGAATGTAAATTGATACAGCCACTATAGAGAACAGTATGAAGGCTCCTTAAAAAACTAAAAATAGAACTACCATATATGACCTAGCAATCCCACTACTGGGCATATACCCTGAAAATACCATAATTCAAAAAGAGTCATGTACCACATTGTTCATTGCAGCTCTATTTACAATAGCAAGGACATGGAAACAACCTGAGTGTCCATTGACAGATGAATGGATAACGAAGATGTGGCACATATATACAATGGAATATTACTCAGCCATAAAAAGCAACGAAATGAGTTATTTGTAGTGAGGTAGATGGAGCTGTCATACAGAGTGAAGTAAGTCAGAAAGAGAAAAACAAATACTGTATGCTAACACACATACTGTATGCTAACAAATACTGTATGCTAGCAGTTATTTGTAGTGAGGTGGATGGAGCTGTCATACAGAGTGAAGTAAGTCAGAAAGAGAAAAACAAATACTGTATGCTAACACATATATATGGAATCTAAAAAAAAAAAAAGGTTCTGAAGAACCTAGGTGCAGGACATGAAAAAAGACGCAGACATAGAGAATGGACTTGAGGACATGGGGAGGGGGAAGGGTAAACTGGGACAAAGTGAGAGAGTGGCATGGTCATATATACACTACCAAATGTAAAACAGAGCTAGTGGGAAGCAGCCACATAGCACAGGGAGATTAGCTTGGTGCTTTGTGACCACCTAGAGGGGTGGAATAGGGAGGGTGGGAGGGATACACAAGAAGGAAGAGATATGGGGATATATGTATATGTAAAACTGATTCACTTTGTTATAAACCAGAAACTAACACACCATTGTAAAGCAATTATACTCCAATAAAGATGTTAATTAAAATAAAAGATAATATGCAAGAGTAACCAGTGAAGGGTATAGTTCAAGACACTGAGGAAGAAAAAGGACCTCAGACAGCAAGGCAGTTACTAGGGAACTGAGTGTATTAAAAGAGAGAAATTGAAATGGCAAGGTGAAGAAGGGAGTTCATTAAAATGGAGTGCCTTGATCAGATGTGCATTTTATGAAATACATGATGGCAGTAGTATGGAGCAAGGAGATAGGTAGTATAAGAGACAAGAAAATGAGTTAGAAAATTGATGTTCAGACAAGAGATGTCAAAAGCTAAACAGTGTTAATGAAAGAGATGAAAGGATGATCTTAAATGGCATTAATGGGATAGAATTGACACAATTTAATGATGGGCTGCACAAGAAGATAAGAAAAAAGGGAGGAGACAAGAATTATTCCTAGATTTCTGTCTTGACAACCGGGAACATGGTAATGATGTTTATTGGGACAGATATACAGAAGGAAAAACAAAAAGGGGAACTGGAAAACTCACACCTCCTGATATACAAAGCTACAGTAATCAAAATGGTGTGGTACTAAGAACCTAGTATATAGCACAGGGAACTCTACTCAATACTCTGTAATGACCTATATGGGAAAGGAACCTAAAAAGGAGTGGATATATGTATATGTGTAACTGATTCACTTTGCTGTACAGCAGAAACTAACACAACATTGTAAATCAACTATACTCCAATAAAAAGTAATAATAATAAAAAAAAATGTGGTACTGGTCTAAAGACAGACATACAGACCAATGGAATAGTATAGAGAGCCCAGAAATAAACTCTTGCATATATATCAAATGACTTTTTTTTTTGGCTGTGCCTCACAGCATGCAGGATCTTAGTTCCCCGACCAGGGATCAAACCCATGCCCCCTGCAGTGGAAGCGTGGAGTCCTAATTACTGGACTTTCAGGGAATTCCCTCAAATGACTTTTGACAAGAGTACCTAGACCATTCAATGGGCAAAGGAAATCTTCAAAAAATGATGCTGGGAAAACTGGATAACCACATGTAAAAGAATGAAGTAGGACCATTACCTAACACCATATACAAAAATTATCCAAAATGGATCAAGCCTAAATATAAGACTTAAAACTCTTAGAAGAAAACACAAAGGAAAAGCTTTGGGAAATTACATTTGACAGTGATTTCTTAGATATGACACTAAAAGCATAGGTGACAAAAGAAAAAATAGGCAAATTGGATTTCATCAAAATTAAGAACTTTTGTGCATCAAAGGACACTATCAACAGAGTAAAAAGGCAACTCACATAGTGGGAAAAAATATTTGTAAATCACATACCCAGAATATATAGCAAGCTCCTAAAACTAAACAACAAAGAAATAAATCACTTCAAAGATGGGCAAAGGACTTGAATAACCATTTCTCCAAAGAAGATACACAAATTGTCAAAAGTACCTGAAAATAAGCTCAACATCATAAATCATTATGGAAATGCAAACCAAAACCACAATGTGAAGCCACCTCACATCCATTAGGAAGGCCATCATTAAAACAGAAAACAGCAAGTGTTGGGGAGGTTGTGGAGAAAATGGAACGCTTGTGCACTGTCGGTGGGAGTGTAAAATGGTGCAGTGGCTATGGAAAACTGTATGGGGATCTTCAAAAAGAATTAAAAAAATAAAATTACCAAACGATCCAACAATTCCACTTGAAGGTGTATACCCAAAAGAAGTGAAAGCAGAGACTCAAAGAGATATGTGAACACCCATGGTCACAGGAGCATTATTTGCAATTGCCAAAAGATGGAAGCAACCCAAGTGTCCATCTACAGATCATGGATAAACAAAATGTTTATCCATACGTACAATGGAATATTATTCAGCCTTAAAAAGAAAGGAAATTCTGAAACATGCTACAGCATGAGTGACCCTTGAAGACATTATGCTAAATGAAATAAGACAATCACAAAAAGATAAATACTGTATGAGTCTACTTATACAAGGTAACTAGTCAAATTCATAGAGACAGAAAGTAAAAGGGTAGTTGCCAGGAGTTGGGGAAGAAGAGGAGGAATGGGGAGTTGTTTAATGCATACAGAGTTTGTCTTGCAAGATGAAAAGTTCTGAAGATTGGTTTCTTAACAGTGTAAGTGTACTCGACACTACCAAATTGTTAGTTTAAAAATTGTTAAGATGGTAAATTTTATGTGTATTTTACCACAATTAAAAATAAATATTAAAAATTATCACTGCTAAATGTCTGAGTATCAGATGGTGATTGTTGCATTACCACCATCTTGTAAATATATTAAAAACCATTGAATTGTACACTTTAGAATTATATGAATTGCATCTCAGTAAAGCTGTTTTAAAAAGAAAAATAAATAAATAAACCACTACTGATCTTAATATGACTGCAACACTAATATATTTGAAACCCAAAGGGGAAGTAATAGCAATTCGAATATGTGAGTCCAAATATAAATTATTTCAAAGAACAAGCACGTGTTCCGCTTAGCTGTATGAAAAAGAGGCATCAATGACACCACAGGAAAGTTCCCTATAAACTAGAATTCTTATCGTAACCTCCCACCTCATTCTCTTTGTGCCCCAAATTGATATTGATCCACATTGAAGCCCTAACCCCCAATGTGATGTTATTTGGAGGTAGGGCCTTTGGAATGTAATTAGGTTTAGATGAGGTCATGAGGGTAGGGCCCACATGATGGGATCAGGGTCCATAAGATGAGGAAGACTGATCAGAGATCACTCAGTCCCCACCACATGAGGACACAGCAAGAAGGCAGCTGGCTGCAAGCCAGGAAGAGGGTCCTCCCCAGGGAACCAAAGTAGCCTGCACTTTGGACTTAATCTTGGACTTCCCCGTCTCCAGAACTATGAGAAATAAATGTCTGTTGTTTAAGCCACGCAGTCTATGGTATTTTGAAATGGCAGCCCAAGATAACTAATACACCCTCCCAGACCAAAGTCTCAATCTGAGACAGCAGCTCTCTGAGCAATCTCTAAGTTGCACACATATGGTACTGCCCGTGTTGTCTATGGCTAGAAACACCAAGTCAGGATCTCTGGGTAATTTTCCAGCAAGGAGGCCTTGTCTAAGTCATAAACACCTTTGGAACAAATTCAGGGCAATATATTCTGGACTTTAGTCTTCCAATTCTTAATCCCTACATAATTGCCACAAAACACCACCAGAACTTTTTGCTACTTGGACATATTCTTAGTTTTATATCAAGCATGATAATGGTGCATTTAACTTGTGTCCTATACAGAATTTAATTGCGTGTTTCAGTTTTAAATATGTGATGAACCTTACACGCAAGATGGCTCAAATTCATCAGTCAAGAGATGTTTCTATTAATATTATTTTTTCTAGCTTCCATTACCAACCGATATGAATTGATACCAAACCTTGAGCCCTCCTAGGGCAACCATCACAATGTTTCTTCTAGATCTTCCACCCCTGACTGACCCATCCAGCTCTTGCTATTCTGCTTGTCCAGCTCATTATATTTATTCATTCTTTTTTTTTTTGGCCACACCGCATGGTAGATGGGATCTCAGTTCCCTGACCAGGGATCAAACCCGCACCCCCCTGCATTGGAAGCACGGAGTCTTAACCACTGGACCGCGAGGGAAGTCCCCATCTATTCATTCTGTAATGAATATATCGTTGTATGTCTCAAGAAAGAACCAGCACTGGAAAAACATAGCCTTTCTAAGGATGGAGAGAGGAGAGTGAGGCTTACGCAATAGCCAAGGAAATAACGGAAGCAGAAAACAGAGCCAGAAAATAGTGCTGAACTTAATCTGCCCCTCCCGCTGGCTTCCTGGAGAATGAGGAGAGGCAGCAGTCTGGCAGGAGTATGGGGAAGTGACAGAAAGATCTAGATGTTCCTCTCCAACTCAGGCTTCAGCAGTGCAATAGGATGAGGGCATTCTTGAAGCTTAAGAAGAAGAACCCAAACTAGTTAAGTCCAAACAGGTCCCCCAGCAAGTTCAGAACATCAACCTCCAAAAAGGTTTCACCTGCTCATCCTTTATAAAGTGAAAAGATTCAACGCATTCTTATTGTTCTTACAAGCAGTGTTCACCTCAAATATTGGGAAAACAAATGTTCAAATATTTAAATTTCACATGAAGAGGAAAATATAGAATTCACAAGAGTTTTTAAAGAAATATACCTTATTCCATTCACTTGTGATTCGTAATATAATGCAGTAATCATTCCCTATTTTCAAGGGTGCATTATAATATTTCCCATAGTACAGCCTGTCTCCGATAGATATCTCCACGGCATCATCGGGAACATCCTTGGCCAGCAGTTCTGCCGTCACATATCCATCAGCACCAGAAGCATTGCTAAAGAATGAGGTAGCCTCTTCAGAATCACAAACAAATGTGCTTTGGAGGGCCAGGGGAAGCACTAACACCTGATATGAACTGGAAGAGAAAAGAAAATGTCTATCAGATCCTTGCTTGGGGGATTCGTTCATTCATTTATTCGTATTTGTTGAGCACCTGCTATGAGATCAACACTTTTCTAGACACTGGAGATGCAACACTGGATAAAAGTCCTTGCCCGTGTGGGATTTACGGTCTGACAGCTCCCACCGTCATGGAACTCCAGTTGGAACCAACAGTGTTAATGCCAGATGACACTGGGTGAGGGATCTCTCCAAGTTCTGGCTGCAGATGGCTATCCGGTAAATCCTCTTTAGCTGGGAGAAGTTGCTGAACGTATAACTACCTGGAGTATATGTGTCTTAAAGTTGATCTAATCAGTGATTTTCAAATGGGCAAATAAAGCCCAGCTGTGGAAAGGATTTAGCAGTCACATGGAGGCCAAATGCCTACAAGAGTTAATGCACTAAGTCTGCAAAAAGGCTCCACGCAATCACATGGGGTACCTAAAACGGAACTCATGTGATTTACATTCCCTCCAGTTCGCGTACTGATATGAAAGTTCCTATGAAATGAATGAGAAGCATGGAGTACAGATCATCATGAGTTCATCTAGTCTAACAGTATCCTGAAAGAGCCGGAAAGGGAAAATCTCATATGTTCCCTAGATGTGGACAAAGAAACAAACTAGCAACCAGGTGTCATGTTTGTCATGTGTTTTAGTATTATTTATCCCACCAAATACAAAATCTGTCAGTGAAAGGAAGTGTAAGAACAAAAACACTCTGAGAGACCTACTAGAGCATGGACTTGAGGATATGGGGAGGGGGAAGGGTAAGCTGTGACAAAGTGAGAGAGTGGCATGGACATATATACACTACGAAATGTAAAATAGCTAGCGGGAAGCAGCCGCATAGCACAGGGAGATCAGCTCAGTGCTTTGTGACCACCTAGAGGGGTGGGATAGGGAGGGCGGGAGGGAGGGAGATGCAAGAGGGAAGAGATATGGGAACATATGTATATGTATAACTGATTCACTTTGTCATAAAGCAGAAACTAACACACCATTGTAAAGCAATTATACTCCAATAAAGATGTTAAAGAAAAACAACACTCTGAGAATGAATCACACCTTTCTTTTTATTCCCATCTATTCGGGACTCATCTCCTGCCTCTAGTATAGTAGGTGTTGGGATGTCTGCTTTTTCTATCAGGCTTGATAGCAGGGATTTGAATGATTTACTCTTTTTTTTTTTTTTAAGATCATAGGGGTGCTTTTTTTTAACATCTTTATTGGAGTACAATGGCTTTACAATGGTGTGTTAGTTTCTGCTGTATAACAAAGTGAATCAGCTATACATATACATATATCCCCATATCTCCTCCCTCTTGCGTCTCCCTCCCACCCTCCCTATCCCACGCATCCAGGTGGTCACAAAGCACCGAGCTGATCTCCCTGTGCTATGCGGCTGCTTCCCACTAGCTATCTATTTTACATTTGGTACTGCATATATGTCCATGCCACTCTCTTCGTCCCAGCTTACCCTTCCCCCTCCCTGTGTCCTCAAGTCCATTCTCTATGTCTGCGTCTTTATTGAATGATTTACTCTTGTATCCTTGCAAATCATTGCACAGCTCTTTGGCTGTGACTGATTCCTCACTAATGTTTCTTGAGTTGAAATTTCAGTAAAGAAGAAAAACATGCATCAGCACCAAATACGATTAGGGTAATTTCCAAAACTCATTAGCACACATAATTCTATTTTACCAATAAGTATACGCTTCCTGCTCCGCATTCCTAATGCCCCATCTCCTGCTTCCTAAGAGCTCATGAGTTACTAGGTTAAGAAAAGGGAGTCTTCCCCAACAGCAGGTGTTGGATTTGGAAACTATCCACCAACCAGGCTCCCCAAATTCCTAGGTGTCCTCAGGCCCCTGATTTCCACAAAGTTTCTGGGTTCACTTTCAGCATAGGGCTTTCTACAAAAGGGACAAATTAAAGTCTGCAGGGCAATGAGTTGTCACTGCCATCACCAGTAAACATTTACTAAGCCTCCACTGCCGACAACGGAACACTTATAACAACAAACTTTCCTGGGGACTTGAAGACATCCCTATGAATCATGGCCACAGGTAAGAAAGTAAACAGGCAGCAGACTCCATGCTGTCCATAAGCACATCTTCAAGTCCCTCTCACCTTTCCACGTAGGTGGTGATATTCAAGTGCAAGTTCAAGGATCACCTGAACTCTTTTGGTTCTGAACGTTGCCCAGTAGAGGCACCATTCATGACGCATAAAGTGGTATCCCCAATTAGCATGATCATAATCACCTGAGTTGCTTGATAATTGTACAAATTCCCAGCCCCCATCTCAGACCTACTGAATCAAAATCTCCAGTAGAGTCTGAGAATTCATACAGCTGATAAAGCACCCCAGGTACACTTGTAATCTGGCAAGTGTGGGAGACACTAGCATTAAGAGAGCCCAGCCACAGGCTGCATCATCCACCCAAGATCACCAAGCTAAGGAAGGGAGTGTGGCCCCAGAGCCCCTGCTCCGCCTTGTGCCCAAGCCACTGTCCCCTGACAACGTACAAGGCAGACTCCGGCCTGTCACACACTGGCGGTGCTGCTACCCCCAGCTCAAACCGGGTAGTCGGGCCAAGAAAACCCCCCAATTGCCTGCTGGTAATTAGCCCCGATGATGTTGGGGAAGCAGTTGTGGCTGTTTAGAGCATGACTGCTCTGGAAGGACTTCTCCCCTCTTTTTCACCACCACCCTCCCTTGAATGACTCACAGATCTCCACTTCCTGTTTTGGAGGCACTGGCCGGCACAGAGCCACAAGGGTAGACTGTCATTTGGCTTTTCTTTCTGCCTTACATAATCATCTGGCCTAAATATCACGTACGTCTTGCAAATTCTCTCAGGCAGTGAGATCACAACTTCTGTTCTCCTTATAGCAACAGAATTACAATGCCTTCCAGTAACTTGTCAGGAATCAAGAAACAGAACAACTTAGGCCATATCCATGCCTGGAAAGACTTTTGAGCACTTGCTGAACTCAAACTAATAGATAAAAAAGCTCAAGTTTCATTACAAATGGACACATAATATCGATAGACTTTCTTTTTTTTTTTTTTTTTGCGGTACGCGGGCCTCTCACTGTTGTGGCCTCTCCCGTTGCGGAGCACAGGCTCCGGACACGCAGGCTCAGCGGCCATGGCTCACGGGCCCAGCCGCTCTGCGGCATGTGGGATCCTCCCAGACCGGGGCACGAACCCGTGTCCCCTGCATCGGCAGGTGGACTCTCAACCACTGCGCCACCAGGGAAGCCCCTATAGACTTTCTTTTTTATAGTTTTGTGATACCTCACGAATTTTACCTTGATTGTACAGCAGGGTCATTAGACTGAAGGGTCAGGAGAGACATAGGCAGTATAAGTTAGGTCAAAGAAACAGGTTGTTGCCATCTCCTTGATTTGTTACTGTCACTAAGTTACTCATCTCTCCAGGCAAACCTCAATTTTCCTCTCTAAAAAGGGAATAATTCTGCTTTCCTAATCCTGCCATGACCTTTGTAAATAAAAAGCTTAATTGTACACAAGGTAGTCCAGCAACTGAGGTAAATTCACTCCATCCTAATACCACCTGGAGTCCCAGAAGCAGCTGTTAACAATGCAGTGTCTTGCTCACATCTCAATACATGAATGAATTAAAAGAATTATCCAAATGACTCTTCCAGAAATCACTACACACATGGGAGTGGGGGAGGGAGAGGGATGGACTGGGAGTTTGGGGTTAGTAGATGCAAACTGTTACTTTAGAATGGATAAATAACAAGGTCCTAATGTACAGCTCAGGGAACTATATTCAATATCCTGTGATAAACCATAATGGAAAAGAATATTTAAAAAAAAGAATGTCTGTACGTGTATAACTGAGTCACTCTGCTGTACTGCAGAGATTGTAACAACATTGTAAATCAACTCTACTTCAATAAAAAAATAAATAAGAAAGCACTACACGCCCCCCCCCCCCAAGATCATCCTTAAATAAAGGAAAATATATTCTGTCTTTTTGGTAAATGAAATGATGTTCCTGATCCACCATCACTAAAGGATGGACCTGGAGGCGTGAGTGCAAAGTGATAGCCTGACGGGTACCCAACCAGTGCTCATCTAATGACCAATGGAACGGATTTAATTTCTCGAGCTCAGCTGCCCAAATGCTTGTCTCTGGTCCTTTACAAGTCTCTCTATTCATTAGGGAGGGTGCTAGCTGGAATTAAAGGCCCAGTCTGTACCCAAGGAAACAAAAAACGAGGCACTGACTGTACTGACTCAACTACTCCAGTGAAGCCACCTAAAGAGAAGTCTCTTCCTCACTCAAACCAAAGTTTTCAAAACACTCCATGGAGATCACTGGGCAGCCATGGAAAAGAGGCCTCTACTGACCTGATGGGTCCATTTTTCTCCTTGGCTTTCCTCAGTCTCAGGCGTGGTAAAGGCCCTCCATGCACAGTGAAAAAGTCTACTTCCGGAAGGGGAGGCTCTGAAAACATGTTGAAAAGAAGAAAGGGGGTATGATCAGAACGAGCAGAAGCATGAAAAAAGTGGTCCTCATGGGGCATCAAGAGGAAAGTTTCCATGTAAGAAGAGATGAGCAAATTCAGACACATGCTCCGACATGGATGAATCTTGAACACATTAGGCTAAATGAAATAAGCCAGACACAGAAGGACAACTATTGCGTGATTCCACTTACATGAAATATCTGGAACAGGTAAATCCATAGAGACAGAAATAGATTAGAGGTTGCCAAGGGTTGAGGGGGTGTGTAGGAAATGGGGAGTTATTGCTTAATGGTCAACAGAGTTTCTGCCTGGGGTGATAAAAACATTTTAGGAATAGATAATGGTGATGGTTTACAACATTGTGAATGCACTTAATGCCAATAAATTGTGTCCTGAAAAAATAATTAAAATGGTACATTTTATGTTGTATATATTTTATTACAATTAAAAAAAAATGATGCCCCAGCACTGACAGATGGTGGATGCTGTGGGCCTTTCAATTAACTTGGTAAATAGGTTCTTATTTGGTGGGGAGACCAGCTTATCAGACTTCTAGATCCTTTAGGAACAGTTTATTTATTATTATTATTATTATTATATATATTTTTTGGCTGCGCCGTGCAGCTCGTGGGATCTTAGTTCCCCCACCAGGGATTGAACCTGTGCCCTCAGCAGTGAAAGCACAGAGTCCTAACCGCTGGACCACCGGGGAATTCCCTAGACTTCTAGAGCCTTTATAATCACACAGCTGTCTGTCCTTATCTTGCTCTCCCCAGCAACCAGATTTCCCAAATAGATATTCCACAGGGAGGAGAATGTTGGTTGATTGGCTGACACCAGCGTTCTAGCATCTAACTGGGAGTTATATTCATGGTATAAATGTACCAGCTGCCACTCTGCCTTGTGAGTAACACAGCTTACATGTGTTGGGCACACAACACATCTATAGATGTGTCCTATATATGCCTCATCTCATTTAATCTTCTCCACAGTGCTATCAAGTGGATGAGATTTATAAAGGGAGGGAGGAAGAAAGAGAAAGAATAAAATATGAACACCCCCTCCCCTGAAATTCCTCTGAATCCTGCCACAGTGAAATTAGTACTAAGAGGCCAAAATAGACACTCAAGACTATTTACCCAATTAGAAAATAGCTTTGGGGTGGAGATTCTCAATTCAAATTATAGTAAATAAAAACTTAGACCTTCCTAGATGATTTTTAAAGCTCTACTGAATATGTTATTCATACACTGCCTTTCAACAAATATTTATTAGCCACCTCTATGCACCTCTATGTGAGGCTGGGAGAAACAGCTATGGAAGACATGATTTCTGCTTTCCAGGAGCTCAGAGTCTAATAGTGGAGAAAGTCTTATAAACAGGCAGTGCTTGGAACTACGATAAAGTTCCACAAGAGGGTGGTGGGAGTGCAGAGGAAGAACACCAAGGGCAGGGGGGTGAGCCCATCAAATACAGAAACAGACATACGCAGGGGCAGGAGGTAAGAGAGAGTGAGGGCAGAGACAGAAGTGCAGGAGTCCAGTATGTCCGAAAGGTTGAGTCCCAGCTGGGTAGAAGTGGGCAATAAAGTGAGACATGTGAGTATAGGCCAGATCTGAGGTCTTAGAAATAATGAGAAGCCATCTAACGATTCTTAGCAGATGTGTATTTTAGAAATACAATTTGGACTGCCTGTTGGAGGATGAATTGGAAAAGAGCGAAAGCACAGGTTCTCCAAAATCTAGGTAAGAAGTGCCTGAGGTCTGAAGTGAGTGATGGCACTCAGAAGGGAGAAGAGGGGGCAGATGGAGGAGACACGTAGGGCAGAGACGGAACAGAAGGTGGTGGAAGATAAGGAAGGGGAAGGAATCTGGGCTTTGGTTTTGGCTACTGAGTCAGTGGTGACGTCATTCATCAAGGTCTGCAGGGAAGGTTCAGACGCAGCTCACTTCTAGACCTGGTAAGTTTGAAGTGCTTGTGAAATCGTCCAGCAGGCAGTTAGAAATGCGGGTCTAGAGCTTAGGAGCAAACTGTGATGGTGATATGGAGTCAGTCATCAATAGAAGAGGCTACGGCTGCCCATGGGGGAAGGTATAAATGCATCTGAGAAGAGACGAGGGCCTAGGGTGAACACCGGGGAAACCCAGGCATCTAAGACCAGGTGGACGAGTGAGAGTCCCCTATAGCTCTTATTAAACAGTGCTAAGTCTAGAATTTCTTCCAAAGTCACCCAGATACGCCACACAAATTATGTTTTCCATAAATCCGTGTGTTTGTTAGGGAACAATCCCCCACCTACAGTTAAGACCCCACACTGTGGTGTTGAAGGTCTATGCTGTTTCCAAGAGGTGTCCAGTAAGAGATTCCATAACTGACACCCCTGAGGAAGACACGACCAGCTCCCTGCAGCGTTAATGGGGAGAGGGGAAAATGCAGTTAAAAAGCCCCCACCAGGTTTCCCAGGGAAATGTGAGCATTTGAGCACAGTAAGTCCCCTGCATACAAACAAGTTCCGTTCCAAGAGTGAGTCTGTAAGTCCAATTTGTTCGTAAGTCCAACAAAGTTAGCCTAGGTACCCAACTAACACAATCGGCTATATAGTCCTGTACTGTAATAGGTTTATAATACTTTTCACACAAATAATACATAAAAAACAAACAAACCAAAAATAAAGAAAACGTGTTTCATCTTACAGGACAGTATCCTGAAAAGTACAGCAGTCCAGTACAACAGCTGGCATCCAGGGGCTGGCATCGAGTGAACAGGCGAGGAGAGTTACTGACTGGAGGAAGGAGAGGGGGTGGGAGATGGTAGAGCTGAAGGATCGTCAGCAACAGGAGACGGAGGGCAAGCTGCAGTTTCACTCATGCGTGACGCTGATGGCACAGGTTCTGGTTCCTTGCTGGATTCAATTCTATCTACCCTCTTGAAAAAACGATCCAGTGATATCTGGGTAGTAGCTCTTTGTTTTTCATCGTAGATGACATGGTAGCACTGGATTGCATCCTGAACAGCTGTTGCAACCTTTGTGTACCATTCTACATGCAGGTGCTGTGCCTCAAAGACTAACAGTGCCTCCTCACATAAAAGAAATCCCCTTGCCATTTCCTGTGTCATGAATCTCTTCAGTTCTTCAGTTACTTCTTCTTCCTCTTGTCTCTCTTCACCCTTTCTCTGGGCCTCCAATTCCTGGCGCTTCTGAGCAGTACCAGCTATATCACCGCGGCTTTTATGCTTGCTTCTGGTCATCCTGGGCTTGAAATAAAGATACCGTACTACTGTACTCTATACAGTTCTGTAAAGTACACAAAAGCACAACCACTTGTAGAGGATGCACGCACGTGACAACGTACGCCAGACACGTGAACTAACTTACGTGATTGCACATGCGAACTCACGCTCTCATCCTTGAAAGCTCACAACTTGAAGGTTCATATGTAGGGGACTTACTGTATCTCTGCACTCAGCCCTTCAGGCTATCAATGAAATGCCCTTTCATTCATGATGTTTTGTCATCACAGTAAAGTAAGTGGCTTTTATCACAAATTTCCTGTTTTCAGCCCAGAAGGAGATTAATTGTTTACTCTTTTCTGTGTGAGAACTCTCCTTAAGCTCAACTTATTCCTCTGTTTGCTCTTCTCTGAGATTAATAATTCTAGGTCCTCTAATCTGTTGGCTAACCTTTTATTTTATTTATTTATTTATTTATTTAATTAATTTTTTTGCGGTATGTGGGCCTCTCACTGTTCTGGCCTCTCCCGTTGCAGAGCACAGGCTCCGGACGCACAGGCTCAGCGGCCATGGCTCACGGGCCCAGCCGCTCCGCGGCATATGGGATCTTCCCGGACCGGGGAACGAACCTATGTCCCCTGCATCAGCAGGCGGACTCCCAACCACTGCGCCACCAGGGAAGCCCTCTTGGCTAATCTTTTAAAACCACCAGGTTTCTCACCCACCCCAGGAACAACAGAACAAAGTGCTCGCCCAGCTTGGAGAAGGCGGGCCCACAGCAGGGGCAGGAAGGCCATCGCCTGCTTGTTCTGTACCACGCTGCCCCTTTTCAGTCCCAGCATCATTCTTGCCATTCTAAATGTGCCACTACCATGCAGTTGATTCCATCAACACGTGACTTCTAGACTGCTTTCTGCTCTGCCTGCTCAAGGCCTTCCCCACCTTAAAAACTGTCTGCCTTTTCTCTCGAATGTGAAAGCCTGGACTTCATCAGGCTGGTTCTTCGCCACATTTTTGAGTTTAAATAACCTTAACTTCCAGCCATATTTTCCAAGGTGCTGTTTCCCATCCCCCAAACTGCTGTCTATGGCAGACCTGCTCTCCTTTCCATCGGCTTCATTACTGATTTAAACCAAATCAGACCCAAGGCAAGAAATGGGTCGTGTCTAGGCTGGAGTTCTTTCACCCTGAGTATGTGAGATGAGAGGACATACTCATTACTACCCCTAGGTGTCAACAGTATCCATTCTCTACTAGAAGCAAGTGACAAAGGAAATTATGGAGGCTACCATCTGAGAAAACTTTGAAGAGTCAGGAAAAAGCAATGAAGCAGGACTTGTCCTACAAAATATTAAATATATTATAAATTTACAATAACTGAAATAGAATAACTGAAAAAGCACAGGATAGGCAAAGCAATGGAAGAAGCTAGACAATCGAGAAAGAGACCCAAATAAATAAATGAGAATATAGTGTGTGGCCTGGACAGTCGTTCCAAAGGTGATGGGGAAACTGGCTTATCATCTGGGGGAAAAAAATTCTCATGTAAATTTAACCTTATACACTCATCTAAACAAATTCCATATGGGTCTAACCTTCAATGTGAAAAGCAAAACCATTAAGAAGCATTTGAAAATAGTAGAGAATAAAAATTATTGATCTGATTTTCAGGGTGGGGAAGGCTTTTCTTGGCATGACCAGAGGCAGAAACTATAAAAGAATCAATAGAATTGATTACATGAAAACTTAAAATGTCTAAATGTCAAAAAGAATATTGACAAAAAAATTAAAGAGTAAATAACCTGGGGGTGTAATATGTATAACAAAATATTAAAACCATTAATGTAGGCAAACTATTAAAATCAATGAGAGGAAGGAGGTAACAGAAGTGCAAATGTGTTAAAATTCCTCTAAAACCCATTAAAATGAACCAAAAAAAAAAGTAAAAGAAAATTTTATCTGCACCAAATCTAAACAAAGGTCGCAACCTTATGCTATAAACTTCAAGTAAATGCAAGGAACTAATACATATAAATAAATATATAAAAATAAAGACACCCAATGGTTAGTAGCTAGCGTTGCTATAGGAACATAACACATCCAGCCCATTTTCCTCTGTGGTGTACCATCTTGTCTCAGTGGGGCCTCAGCAGGGATGCAGATGCTTTCAGTGAGAAGAGTGGGGAGATATCCATCCCCATATAGCCATTTCCTTGAAAGGCTAGGTTTTGACTTGAAGCTGGAAAGTAGTTGGGAGATTTCTGGAGATGAGAGGAACAGGTGGCCCATGGAGGTATGGAAGGACACGTGTGCCTCCCTCCTGGCCTGACCTAACATTAGGTCCTCAGATGTCAAAGAACCTGTGTCCGTGAGAGACTTCGAGAGAGCCTGGATGAAGAAAAACAGTTGGGATGAAGGCCAGCTCCTCTCCTAACCTCCGGGGCAGTTCCTACCCATTCGGAGCCAGGGGAAACAGCAGGAATAAGTGTGGTACTCTGGAAGCAGCCTGAGAAGACAAGGTCCTCACTGAGGACACAGGAGTGCACAGTCCTTGGATGGTTTGTGGAAGAGAAGCTCACAGCAGAAGAACGTCAAGACACCTGACCTGCACGGTCCTTCCTAAGGACACTTAACAGTAAGAGAGGAGGGGTCAGAGGAGGGGGCAGTGGTCCCCAGCCCTGTAGGGGGAATTAGAGCTATCCTGACTGGAGCTCTCTGTTAGAGGGATAGCCTGAGAACGCTTGGGACATACCTGTGCTTTCAGTGGCTTTCCTGAACATCTGAAAAAGTACATTGTTTTTCTTATTACGAATGCAGGCAGAGATGGGGAAATTCCTGTGTACATTGCCAGCCTGGGAATTGAAGGTGGACTTGGGAAGGAATGATTTCCTTTACATATTCGTTTCCCTTTTCTCTTCCAGCATTCTCGGTTCCATAATAAACATTCAACCTCAAATGATCACCACATTGTGTGGAATAAATGGTTTATCTTTACATTCCTGCAGGCACTTGCTTTCTCTCTCTCTCTCTTTCTCTCCCTCCCCCCACTTCCCCCTCTCTGGTTCTCTCCCTCTCTCTTTGAGAAGGAAATTTTGCCTACAAGCTTTTTGACTTGGCTAGAAAATAGCATAACCAGTGTGGGGCAGCTCTTCTGGCCCTTTGGGTCTACATCAAGGATGAAAGTTTGTTCTTACATAAGGGAGTATAAATGGTGGCACTGTTCTGATGAATTCCCATCAATGGGCTGCCTGCAGAAACACGTGGGCCATGAGTCAGAAGCACTGTGATAGCCTCTCCATCTCACCACCTTTCTCACCAGCACCCTCTTCCATTGCCACTACAACACTTGCCTCTGTCCTTCAACATTCCAAAAGCTTTCACTCTCCTCTGAGGTCAGCAATATATTTAAAGCGCTCGTTTTCATCCTGTTCCCATCGGTAAGATTTAGTTTCATGTAAGACACTCAGAAGGGAAATTCCATTCACTTTTCTTCTGGGAAATCAGCTTCTGTGTATTCCACGTCCAAACCCCTTGCCTCACCTTTCTGGTAAAATTCAAAAGTTCATAATTTTGCTGAAACAAAGCCACATCTTAGGCAAACAGGCACACCTCTTCACATCAGTATGTGGTTCTCTTATTAAAGACAGGGCTTGGGGTTTGTTCTTATTTTATTTGTTTAGTTACTCTTTCATAAGATCTTAACAACTTGAATTTTCACACTTTTTAAAAATTGCTAACTCTTTAAAGTAGAGTGAAAAGTATGCAGTCGTGGTTTCAATGAACTTAAACAGCTCAACAGTGTCCCCTGGTGGCCAGGAACACAGACACAGGATGCTTGAGCTACGGGGCAATATTTAGCGTACAAAACAAGGTAGAAGTGTGTCTCATCAAGATGAAACTCCCTCTCCCCAACTCAAAAAATAGGAAATGCTAATGTGAATCAGCAATGCAAACCTTCAAAACATGAGAAGGACCAAAGAGTAGGAGACGGAATAGCTAGCCATTTTGATAAGTCACCATGGGAAAAAATGCCCAAATTGAACATCTCTTTCCAGCTCCAAAGTTGGTGAATTCTTTTCGGTCTAAAGCTTTTATTAACTAACCAGGCATTTCCTCAATGCCAATACCACCCGCTGGCCCTTTGGGGGTTAGCCCTCGTATGCATTCATTACAAAAATATTCTTTTGTTGTGTTATCAGTGTCCTTACGTGTGCTCACACTGTCCTTGTGTGTTGGGGATTCAATGTAGAACACACAGACAAAAATCTCTGTCTTCAAAGAGTGCTTATTTTAGTAGGGGAAAAGAAAATAAACAAGTAAATTTTTAAAAATACAAGTCCTGAAAATGAGTTCTATGAAGAAATTCAAGCAGAGGAAGAGAATAGAGTGATGGGGTGGCAATAGCAGATGATTTTTGAAAGGATGGGCAGGGAGAGGCTCTCTAGGTAATGGCACTTGAACAGAAGCCTGAGTGATTATAAAGAAGCCATGTGGAGAGAGTGTCCCACGAAGATTACGCAGCAAATGGAAAGACGTGGATGCAAGAACAAGTTTGACCCGTTTGAGAGATAGCAAGGAAGGATGCTGCTGCTTTTAGTGAGAAAGGGAGAGGGCAGAGGGAGATGAGGTCAATGAGGTAGGCAGGGGCCAGACTCCATGTTCCATGGTAAGGAACGTGGATTCCATTAGAACACTAATGCAAACTCATAGGACCGTTTTGAGCTGGGGATATGTATCTTATATGATTTTAAATTAATTTTTATTGGAGTATAGTTGATTTACAATGTTGTGTTAGTTTCAGTTGTACAGCAAAGTGAATCAGTTATTCATATATATACATCCACTCTTTTTTAGATTCTTTTCCCATATAGGTCATTAGAGTATTGAGTAGAGGTCCCTGTGCTATACAGTAGGTCCTTATTAGTTATCTATTTTATATATAGTAGTGTGTATATGTCAATCCCAATCTCCCAATTTATCCCTCCCTTCCTTTCCCCCTGGTAACCATGAGTTTGTTTTTTACATCTGTGACTCTGGTTTGTTAATAAGTGCATTTGTACCATTTTTTTAGATTCCTCATATAAGCAATATCATGATATTTGTCTTTCTCCGTCTGACTTACTTCATTCAATATGACACTTTTTTTTTTTTTTTTTTGCGGTACACGGGCCTCTCACTGTTGTGGCCTCTCCCGTTGCGGAGCACAGGCTCCGGATGCGCAAGCTTAGCGGCCATGGCTCACGGGCCCAGCCGCTCCATGGTATGTGGGATCTTCCCGGACAGGGGCACGAACCCATGTCCCCTGCATCGGCAGGCAGACTCTCAACCACTGCGCCACCAGGGAAGCCCAATATGACACTCTGAGTGATGTTTTTAAAGTTATGGTGAAGATTAAGACTTAGGGCAGCAGGTGATAGGCAACTGTGAACACAGGGAGAAGAGTTAGAATGCTACTGCAGGAGTCCAAGCAAGAAGTTGCTGGCTTGGATTAGGTTGCTAGTGGTAAAGGCAAAAGTGGGGAGAAGTGGCTGGATTCAGAACGTTTATTTCAGAAACAAGCCAGCTTGTTGATGGACTAGAAATGGTGGCAGAGATAGAATCAATTATGATTCCTTTTTGGCCTGAGCAGTTGGTGAATAGGAATGCCAATAACTGAGATAGAGACGCCTGGATGGAAATGGATTTGGGGGTGAGGGAAGAGGTGAGAAATCAAAAGTTCTACTGGGTTTGCCTATTAGATGTTCAATAGGATATGTTTAGGAGACAGGTGGATACATATTTGGGAATGCTCAGCACACAGGTAATGTTTATAGCCGTGAGACTGGTAGAGATCGCCTAGGCAGAAAGAGTAAATAATGAAGAAAAAGGAATAGAAGAAGGCGAGGCAAGGGGCATCAATTAAAGTATTCGGTTGGCCAAAATGTTCATCTGGGTTCTTTGGAAGCTCTTATGGAAAAACCCGAACGATATTTTTGGCCAACCCAATAGATGGACCTAGTGAAAAAAAAAAAACTGAGAAGGAACAGCCAGCAAGGTAGAAGGATCCAAAAGCCAAGAGAAAAGGTGTTTCAAGGATGGAATGCCAAATGCTGTAGAGAAAATCCTATAAGAAAAAAATTGGGCAGTGGGTTTTGCAAGATGGAGACACTTCCAGTAAAGCATTGAGGACAAATGCCTCTGGACTGGAACCAGTTAAAGAAAGAAGAGGAGGTAAGGATGTGGAGCCTACACAACATTCTTTCAAGGAGTTTTACTGTAAAGAGGGGCTGAGAGAAGGCAGAGTAGCTGGAGGGAATATGGGGTCAAAAGAAGTGTGTTTATCTTTTCTATGTTTTCGTTTAAAAATGAGATATTACAACATGCTTGTGCAGTGTTGGGACTAATTCTTTACTGGAGGGAATTGAGGATGAGGCAAGAAGGGATGACGGGGTTGAGGGAGGATTCACCTTAGGAGTGGGGACAAGAGAGAAGATAAAATATAGGTTCTGCATGAAGGCAACAATGGGAGATTTGGGAGTGGAAAGTCCTCACCTGATTACTTTAAAAAAATTTATTTATTTATATACAAAACGTTGTTATTAGTTATCTATTTTATACGTATTAGTGTATATATGTCAATCTCAGTCTCCCAATTCATCCCACCACCACCCCCTCACCTAATTACTTCTAATTCCTCAGTGAGATAAGAAACAAGAAGCTAATAGTCTGAATATTAGCTCAGAGTGTGTGTGTTGGAGGATGGAGTGAGCATCACAGATTTGAGGAGACATAAGAAAATGAGTGGAAACTGAATTTTCTAGGGGACTAGAGTGGGACTGCCAGTCATTTTTCCCTGAGAGTAACCTACTCTTAAGGTACTTGTAACAGAATGACAAATATATTACTGAGAAAGAAAGAGTAATAGGAAAATTTCTTTTTAAATATGAAATATTTTAAATATTTCAAATATCCAGAAGGAATTTAACCAGCACTCATGTACACACTACCCAGATTTCTTCAATGTTCCTATTTTGTTTCAGGTACCTTTTTAAGAAATAAAACATTGCAGTTCAGGCTGCAGTCCCCTTAGTTCCCCTCTCCAATTTCACGTCCTTCTTCCTCTTTCTCTTAAACTTCATTATATAAAGATAGAAAGTAATAGTGTGCCTCTTTATTTGAGCCTATACAGCTCTGCAGTGACTTTGTTCATCCAAATGCTGTTATTCAAGATTTACCTGTTATCTGTGTTGTCAGGGAGATGACCACAGGAAGTTCAGAAGACAAAGCCTGGATGCTGACACTGTAGTTGGTACCTGGCCTCAGGTCCAAACACGTCTCAGGAGCCTGGCTGCTGGCAGTGATATTAAAGACCATTTCCTGGGCAAATTCCTTCTGATACCATCTCTGGCCCCAAATGTGGAACTAAAACATAGAACAGTTCACCAGGTGAATTGCTAGCTTGAAAGGCTCTGAATGCCTGGATACCTACCCTTTCTCTCACACTCTCTTACTCTTGATTCTAAAGTGCCTTCAGAAAGTGAAATACGGCAGAAAGCAAATATTAGAGTTGTAATACCATAAATACTGTAATTACAGTATTATCAGTATCATAAACATATTTTTAAATCAAAATGCACAAAAACTCGAGGCCCCAACACCAACAACTTTCTCTTTCTTGTTCTCACACATATAACGGCACATGCCCAATGTCAAAGTCTGTTGGCAAAACCACAGGAGCAAAACCAAAGAACAATTTCCTAGAAAGAAAATTAAGAATCTGAACTAAGGCTTCTCCCAGGGCAGAACGTGCATTAGGATAGGGGTCCCCAACCCCTGGACTGCAGACCGGTACCAGTCCACGGCCTGTTAGGAACCAGGCCACACAGTATGGGGGAGCGGTGGACTGAGCGAAGCTTTGTCTGCTGCTCCCCATTGCTCACATTACCGCCTGACCCATCACCCCACTCCCTGGCGGTAGAAAAAATGTCTTCCACGAAACCGATCCCTGGTGCCGAAAAGATTGGGGACTGCTGCATTAGGGTAATCCTAGTCGGTTTGGTAAAACCTGGGAAGAGTTTTTCTCCTCTGCCCGCCCCCTTCTGACATTCCCTACACTTTACTGTAACATCCCAGCACCTGGGCCAATAGATGCACTTTTCTTCCTACTTAATTGCTTCTAGTAGCAGCTCATCCCATGGCCTTTACCTTTCTTACTCACAACCACATCTAGCTTTAGAAGTTCCCCTTGACTCTCCAGGCAACACATTCAGACCCTGATCAGAGGCACTGGTGTGGAGAGACACACACTTGCAAAAGCCACTGGCTTCCTTCCATGACACTGCCTGAACATCAGCTCTGCATCAGGCTATGTTGCACAAAGAACCTCTCATGATTTTCTCATCAATCCCCGAGGTCTCTGTCTTCAAATATGCAGCAGAAGTTCCCACTTTCTTGTTTCTTACTGCAATTGTCACTATAAATCTTCCACTGATAACGGCAGCTATATAAGTAGTTTTTTGGGTTTGTTGATATTTTTTGAACCTCCCACACAAGACAAACACCTATAAACAGAGTAACTTTCAGTAACTTACTAAATACATCTCCTCTATATCAGCTGTCTTCATACTTCTCCATCTCAAGCAGGTTTCATTAAATATTGAAATGTTACTGATGGTCTGTTTTACTGCAAGGGGAAAAGAATGAGAAATCAACTTACACCTTATACCAAAATACTACCTTTTAATTGAACAATATTCCAAGGATAAGCATTTACAGCGGATGACTTCAGCAGTATTTTAATTTAGAAATAAGTGGTAGCAGTCCAAGAAATACCATTTTTATATTTATGTAAACACAGTCCTGATGAAAGATTTAAGATCAAAAGATACCCAGTCTGAGAATCCTTCTTAAAAAATTAGTTAAGTCGATCCACTGCAAATTCCCTTGGTTTACTAAGCTAAAACAGCGACTCATTGTCCTGGTCTTGGACAACCTCATTTAGACAAACAAGCATCAGTTTGAAATTCTGAGCTGAGAGTAACATTTCCGCAGAGAACTGAGAATTACTCCTTGAGGAAATGAAAAAGGCTACCTCAAGCAGTCAGGCTTTTCATGATGAAAAGGGGGGAGTGGTCGCTCTTGGTTCGGGCTTCCTCATCTCTTATGATCAAAGAAGCATTCAGTGGTCTCTGCTCAATTTCATGGTAATGAATCCAAAAGATAGTTCAGTACTGGTACCATATAATACAGAGGCACATCCCCCAAGCCTTTTAAAATAAAGACTAGTTATTCAAACAACACTGTAATTCAACTATACTTCAATAAAAAATAAATTTTTAAAAAGACTGGTTATTCAAAACTCTGGTATCAAAGGTAATTTCCTTCAACGATGATCCCTGTCCTTAAACTGAAAATAATACATCAGACTTGCTAAGAAGTTTCATAGGAACACTGTGATGATTAATAAGTTTTAAAGAACTCCCAAAGCATGTGAAAAAAAAAGAAAATCTCATGGGAGCCAAACCTTTATTGTGTAAGCCCCTGGACCAACAGGTTCCTATGAATGAAGCCTAGTTGATAGATGTGACCCCTCTTTATGGATGGGGCAGCTTTGCCCAGAGAAAACCTGTTCCACAGGTCACAAGCTATTCTTCAAATGCTGTAAGACCGAGTAAGGAATAAAGTATGGATGATTCAGGATAAAGCAATCTTTAAGGAAGGTAAGGAAGATGGTTTTAGAGATAAGTAGTAGTGGCCCAAGGAAACTCACCTTTATGAAACTTTCAAAAAGCATATAACTTCAGTAGTATTTAAACAGTTCCAGACCATACAAAAAGGTAGAAAGTTTCCCAATTCACTCAGTATGACTGGATAATCCACAATGCCCAACGTGTACAAGGACGGCACAACCAATTACTAAACACACTATGCCAAATTCACTTATTAATATAAATACAAAAATAAAATATTAACAAATAGAAGTCAGCAGTACGTTCAAAGAACAATACACTATAAACAAGGGAGATTTACTCCAGGAATACAGAGATGATCATTACTAGGAAAGCTATTAATAGATTGAAAGAGAAAAACCATATGGTCACTTTTATAATCATAATGGTTAATACATCTAATGTACATTCCTGCCTAAAAGTCTTAGCAAACTAGGATTTAATTTGTTAAAAACTTCTTGATTTAAAAGAATGTTTATTAGAAACCACCACACTCAGTGGTAAAACAATTTCTAGTAAAGTTAAGAACAATCCAAGGATGCATGGTTTCACAGCTATTATTTAGCATTAGTCAGGAGATTCTAGACAATGCAGAACGACGCAAGGAGAAAAATGAGCTATAAATACCAGAAAGAAAGGGAACAAATTATGCAACTGACAGTAAATAAAAAAAAAAAAACTGAAAAACAAATATGCAATTGTTTGAAAACGACAGAAAAATAATAGGAGTTTGGCAAAATGCACCCAAAGACAAGAACATAGAAAAACTAATCGTTTTCTACATATCTGTAAGCATAAGTATGGTAGGCTGAATAATGGTCCCTTCAAAGATGTTCACATCCTAGTCCCTGGAATCTGTAACCATGTTACCTTACATGGCATAAAGACTTTGCAAATGTGATTACAATAGGGAGATTATCCTGGATTATCCAGATGGGCCCAATGCAGTGACAAGGGTCTTTAAAAAAGGGAGACAAATATGTATATGTATAGCTGATTCACTTTGTTATAAAGCAGAAACTAACACACCATTGTAAAGCAATTATACCCCAATAAAGATGTTTAAAAAAAAATAAAATTAAATTAAAAAACAATAAAAAAAAAAAAAAGGGAGACAAGAAGATCAGGGCCAGAGAGAACTGAAGGTTGAACTGATGAGCTTTAAAGATGGAGGACGGGGCCACAAGCCAAGGAATGTAGGCAGGGTCTAGAAACTGGAAAGAGCAAGGAAATAGATCCTCCCTTTGAGACCCCACAATGAACACAGGCCTGCTGACACAAATAAACTAAAACCACAAATAAAATATAATAGAAAAATTAAAAGATTTCTATTCACAAGAGAAGAAACCATGAACAAACTTCAGATACCTAGCAATAAATGTAACTAGAAATGTCCAAGACTTACAAGAAGATTTTTTTCCCCCAGAAGGACATAAAATAAAACAACAAAGAGAAAATGCCACATCCTTGAATGGAAAGATTGAAAAGTGAAAAGATATCAATTCTCCACCAATTAATCTGTAAGTGGAATGTACTTCCAATGGTGATTCCAATGGACTTTCTTGGAATGTGATAAGTTTACACATTATTCAGTGAATAGAAAGTTCTCACCATGTGCCAGGCATGCTTTGGGGCTAAGGATAAAGTGGTGAGAAAACAAAGTCCCTGCACCTAATGGAATTCATTCTAGTGAGAAAGGCAGAAAATAAACAAGTGAAAAAATAAATTTTAAAAATATAGGGCTTCCCTGGTGGCACAGTGGTTAAGAATCCGCCTGCAAATGCAGGGGACATGGGTTAGATCCCTGGTCCGGGAAGATCCAACATATGCTGTGGAGCAACTAAGCCCGTGCACCACAACTACTGAGCCTGTGCTCTAGAGCCCACAAGCCACAACTACTGAAGCCCACGTGCCACAACTACTGAAACCCGTGCACCGCAACAAGAGAAGACAGCGCAATGAGAAGCCCATGCACTGAAACAAAGAGTAGCCCTGCTCGCCGCAACTAGAGAAAGCCCACGCACAGCAATGAAGACACAACACGACCAAAAATAAACAAAAAAAATAAATAAATTTATTTTTTTTAAGTATATATATATATAATTTTGTGTACTGGTAAAGACTGAAAAGCATCATACAAGAATAGAAAGGATGGTTATGGAAGGTCCTCTGTGGAGGTAATATGTGAGCAGAGACCTGAAGGATGAGTGAGTGAGCATCAAGAGTGGAGGAAGAGGGGTCAGACAGAGGGGGCTCCAATGTCAAAACCCCACATGCAGGAATCAGCTTGGCACGCTCAATGAACAAAAACACAATTACTACTAAATTTTCGGGGGAAGATTAATGAGAATAACAAGAAAAAATTAAAATAAAAATATTGAAACAGGACATAACCAGGTTTCAGTAACTATTATAAAATTATGACAGTATTTCTCAACCTTTTTTCATTATAGCCCTACATGGAGCCTTTTTAAACATTTTTTTCCCTAATTTCTCATACTTTATAAAATTTTAATACCACAGGTATGTATATGTTTCTTATTTACTATATGTTTGTCTATGATTCATATATATATATATATATTTAGTGTTAATTTCCTGGGTTTTGTTTGTTTGTTTTGGCTGTGTTGGGTCTTCGTTGCTGTGCCCAGGCTTTCTCTAGTTGTGGCAATGGGGGGCTACTTTTCACTGCGGTGCACGGTCTTCTCATTGTGGTGGTGTCTCTTGTTGCGGAGCACGGGCTCTAGGCATGCAGGCTTCAGTAGTTGTGGATCGCTGGCTCTAGAGTACAGGCTCAGTAGTTGTGGCGCACGGGCTTAGTTGCTCCACAGCACGTGGGATCTTCCTGGACCAGGGCTCGAACCCATGTCCCCTGCATTGGCAGGCGGATTCTTAACCACTGTGCCACCAGGGAAGCCCTATGATTCATATATTAAAAGAATAATATTGTTCCACCCCTCAAGAAGCAATTTTTGCCCATTTAGCTGATTTTGCCCCCCCACTCCCTGGGGTGAATTGAGAATGCTAAATTGCTAGTTTGTTGCTAGCAAAGGAATAAACAAAGAGGTCAATGGAGCAGAGCAGAACCCAGAAACCAATCTATCTATGCATCGGAATTTATATAAGATAGGGGTGGACTTTCAAATCAGTGGGAAATAAACTGAGTTGGGAAATAGTTATCCATAGAAATAAACTAATATTAGATCCCCACCTTGACATACAGGCAAAAACGATTGCAACTGTAATAAATTTTTAGTTAAAAAATATACTAGAAAAGAATATAGGAAAACAGTTCTATAATCTTGGTTAGGAAAGAAATAATAAGAAAACTAGGAAAAATTTTTTTTAATTTGACTAAATAAAATCTTAAATTTTCTTTAGGGCAAACGATTCAACAACCTAAGTTTGAAAGACAAGCAACAAAGTGTGAAAAAATAATTGTAACATATTTGAAAAAGTTGATGGCCCTGATATCTAAACAACAATTACCATGAAGAAAAATACCACCAACAACACATGAAAAGGAGCAATAAATAGAAAAAGTGATTCATAGGAAAACTGTAATAGGACAATCAATAAGCAAAGAGGTACAAATTAAACCAAAATAAAATATGTTTTTCACTTATTAGGCTCTCAAACATTAAAAAACTGGAATATCCTGCATTGGTGAAGGTGTTGGAAAACAGGTGTGTGTGTAAATTGATACAGTCTTTGTGGAGAGGAATTTATGAGGCTCTTTATCTTGGTAATTCCACTCTTAAGGCTTAATTCTACAGAAATATCCTGCCCAATTATGCAAAGATACAGTACATTTCATCAAACCTAAGATACCATTCTTGTAAGATGCACTATTATTTTGTTTTATTAAGAAAGAAAAAATACTGCCAAGTAAACTCTGTCATGATTATTTTCTTGTCTCAGAATTATTTTATACTGGTTGAAAGAGTTTTTTCAAACCTATAGAAACATTAAAATTTTATAATATATAATAAAAGAAAAATCAAAAAATTGATTGAGACACTACTAAAATTTCTCCATATTCAGTATGTAACAATTCCCAATCACTTTTCAATTAAGAGATATCAGTGTATATTTCCACAACCTATGTTCTATCCTGAGTCTTGGTGAGGCAGTATTTGTTTTAAATGTTCTATTTTCTTTTTCTTGCAAGCCATTCTGATGCTGACACTTGCTTTTATACATTGCTGATCTATTTCCATGTTTTTCTACATACACGATAACTTTTTTTTTTTTTTGGTGGTACGCGGGCCTCTCACTGTTGTGGCCTCTCCCTTTGCGGAGCACAGGCTCCAGACGCGCAGGCTCAGTAGCCATGGCTCACGGGCCTAACTGCTCCGCGGCATGTGGGATCTTCCCGAACCAGGGCACGAACCCGTGTCCCCTGCATTGGCAGGAGGACTCTCAACCACTGCACCACCAGGGAAGCCCCACAATAGCTTTTTGTTTCAATGTCAAATCATTGGAAAAGTTCTGAAAAAGTTTTAGTAAGCAAAATGTTAATATGTCACTAATGTCCAAAACTAAATAAAAGTAGCAACGCTGCAAGTAGCTATGACCAATTTGATACATACGTGAGTAATGACAATTATGTTCATGGCAGCCACCTGACTGTATAACACTTATAAAAATTCATAGGTATTAAAATGTGAAAAAATGTGCATCTGGGTATCAGCAAAACATAATATATGTAAGTATATTAAAAGTAATATTGTCTATAACAACAAAAATTTGAAGGGGAAAAAAAAAACCTAAATATCCTTCCATAGTGGACAAGTTAATAAATTTGTGAACCTCCACACAGTGGAATACTGTGCTTCCCTCAGAGAAGGAGATGGCATTATAGGAACTGATACAGAAGTATGTCCACAGAATACTGTAAAGCCAAAAATGTTTTAAATAAAATAAAAAAGCAAGATGAAAAATGGTACATATATGATTCTGTTTTTTTTTAAAGGACACACACACACACATGCATACATACATGAACATGTAATGTTACAATTATGGTGGGTCTGCAATTCCTTCTGCTCACAGAAACATCCCACTGGTTAAGTTCAATTCCATCTTGGTAAGAGAGGGACTCTCACTCTAGGTCCCCTTCTCTCCATCCAAGGGTTCACAGTTTGAACCACAGGCAGGGTGAACCCATGCTGAGCTCACTGGAGAGAAAAGGATCCCCAGTAAGAAGACAGCTCATCCTGAGTCCTTTGCTACCCCACTCTCTGCTCCTTTGCTATGGAAAGTAAGTACATGCCCCTCATTCAAATATTCCTTCTTTGCTCCATTTTCAGTGGTCACTCTGCCTTCTCTCTCTCCTTTCCCCACCCACAGGGCTTCTAAGCTAGAAGCCTGAAGTTGAAAAACCAGACCTGCAAGAATGCCTCAGAGAAGAGAAAATTAGGCTCTTAGTTCATCAGATTTTTTTGAAACTTTGTTTCTGTTTCATTAATGTGGGCAAGCAACTCTGGGCAAAATCAGTCATTACTGTACTTCCTCAGGTCTCCCACAGTTCCCTGCAAATACCTCAAACTACATTTTATGCATTGTAATATTACGTATGTATTATTATGCATGTGTGTATCATGAGAGACTATGTCTCATTCATCTTTGTACTCCTAGTGTCCGGGACAGTGGCGGGCACAGCATTCCTGGTTGTTTAAATGTAAACAATCAGGGCCTTCCCTGGTGGCGCAGTGGTTGGGAGTCCGCCTGCCGATGCAGGGGACACGGGTTCATGCCCCGGTCTGGGAAGATCCCACATGCCGCGGAGCGGCTGGGCCCGTGAGCCATGGCCACTGGGCCTGCATGTCCGGAGCCTGTGCTACGTGGTGGGAGAGGCCACAGCAGTGAGAGGCCCGCATACCGCAAAAATAAATAAATAAAAAAAAATAATAATAACTAAATGTAAACAATCAGCAATAAGGGGAAAGCTAAGCAAATGATATCATATTAACCAAATAGAATACAGGTACTCTGAATAAGGCATGGTTTCTGCCCTTAATATGTATTTAATCTAGGAGTTACACCCTATATTAATATAACAAAAATATGAGAGTATATAATAAATGTCATAAGGTAAACTTAAGTAACAGTTAACATTTGATAGATGCTTATTGTGTGTATCAGCCACTGTGCTGGTTCTCCATATGCATTAACCCATTTAGTCTCACAACAAATCCATGATGTTAGTCCCATTTTTACAGTTAAGGCAGCTTATACACATAGAGGTTAAACAACTTTCCCAAAGGCACAGAGATGGTAAATAGCAGAACTGAGATTTGAATTTAGATAACCTGACCCCAGAGTAACTGTGCCAAACTCCTACCAATATTTCCTCCTGAAAGAGAGTATGGGAATTTAGAAAGAAGAAAACTTACCTTCAGTTGAGGGGATCATGAAAGAAGGGAATACAGAAACTGAAGAAAAGAAGAGGGGAGAGGGTTCCAGGTAGAAGAAATGGCATGAGCAGAGATATGGAGTGGGAAAGTTAGCACTTAAGAGTTTATTACAGATTAGACTTCCAACTAGTTCAAGGATAACGGTGGCCCCTTAAATCCAAATCTCTCCACACATTCTCCAAAATATTCTTCAGATCAACTGGAAAAGCAAATAAAACAACATAAAACCAATGCTGTCATCACCACTGGAAGACAGAGAATACTACAAACTTTAAATTACCCTTTAATGGAAAAATAAATACCAAATTCCAGCAAAGCTTTCTCTCAGTCTCCCACAAGTCATTCTAGAGACTGAGAGGGCTCTAGAAGAGCCCTGTGAAAGAGAAGAGGGAACAAAGGGCCCAATGGTGAGTTAGAGTCACTCCCAGAAAGAGAAATTCCACCTTAAGTATGAAAATACTGAAAAAGAGACCTGGTATATCAGAGTACTGACTACAAGCAAAGGATGAAAAGTCTGTGAGACTTCTATGGGACCTCTGGGAGGGAGCTGTGAAGGAGGAAAAGTTTCCACACACTAGGGAGCCCCTTCACTTCCCCTCTGGGGACAGGGGGTAGGGGGAGAGGGAAGCTTTGGGGCCACAAAGGAGAGTGCAGGTAGTAGTATGAGAAAGGCATTGCTTCTGGCAAAGAAGAGGATAAAAAGGAAGGAATAGGTGTTCTTTGGAAACTAAGTGGTGACAGGAAAAACAAGTGCAGGGGAAAGACAAGATCTTACGAGTCAAAAGAGTACCCAAAATAAAAGAATACAGAATTCATTCCCACTCTCACCAAAAAAACAAAAACAAAAATATCCTTTAAAAGAAACTGCCCTTCATTCAGTGACAGAAGAAGGCGCTCTTAACCTAGAAATCTTCTTGACCCTCCCAAATGACCAATTCTGTCTGTGGAATTAATAAACAAAGGAGTGTTCATTTAAAAACAGAAACAGAAAATTATACTCAAAACATTTCTGCTTGTGAAAAACTCCACTTTAAAAAAAAAACACAAAATAGGGGGGAAAAAACCTGTAAGACAATAAACAAATAAATATCCTCAAAAAAGCCTTTGGAATATAAAGAAAACACCTTGAGTTAGAAATTCAAAAATAAGAACAGAATGAACAAAAAGCAGGAAGGAAATGAAACACAAGTGACTGAATTCAGGAAAAAAGTAAAAGACAAGATCACATCAGAAATAAAGACTAAATTTCATGGTGCCCAAAGAAGGATAGATTTGAATATAAATGTATTGAACAAATACAAGAAAACCACCAAAAAGAATAAAAATGAGATTAAAAAGGAAGTAAAAAGGATCAAAAATAAAGTGGTTGACATGCAATATAGGCAAAGATCCAACATATGTATAATTAAAGTCTCTAAAGAAGAAAAACATGGAAACAGAATAAATATCTAAAACTATAATCCACGACAGCCTTACAAAAATAAAAAGACCTGAATATAAATACTAGAAGGACTCATCAGATACCTGAGAAAACTCACCCAGAACAATCAGCCCTAAGATTTAGCTAAGTAAAACTATTAGACTTCAAAGATAAAGAAAAACTCCTCAGCATCTCCCCTCAAATAAATAAACAATTAAGATCCAAAGGCAAAAGAATTAGGCTGCACCAGACTTCTCAAAAGCTACATAAAAAAGCAACAAAAGAAGTTATTTTAAGGAAATTCAAACAAAGAAGGTGTAAATCAAGATTTTTATATCCAACTATGCTATCTTTCAAGTATCAAGACCATAGAGAAACAGTTTTAAACATCTAAGAACTCAAGGAATACTGTACTCTTAAGGAATCTACTAGAAAATGAGCTTCATCCAAGAGGTAACTGAAGAAACTTCAGTAAAAAGACTGATGGTGAGCATCTGATATATTAAACTGTAAATCTAAGACTAAAATAAAGGTGGGGCAAGATGGAAGGATAAAATATAAACAGTATATGTTGTGAAAGTAGAAATAAGGCAACTGAAAAATTGAGAGGAGAAGGAATAAAGAAAAAGGGAAATAGAATAGACTAGTTTGAATGTTATATAGGCAATACATGGAAGTTACAGTATGCCATTTAAAAACTTACAAACCAGGAGAAGACCTTCAAGATGGCAGAGGAGTAAGACGTGGAGATCACCTTCCTCCCCATAAATACATCAAAAATACATCTACATGTGGAACAACTCCTTCAGAACACCTACTGAATGCTGGCAGAAGACCTCAGACTTCCCAAAAGGCAAGAAAATTCCCACGTACCTGGGTAGGGCAAAAGAAAAAATACAGACAAGAGAATAGGGATGGGACCCCTACTTTTGGGAAGGAGCTGTGAAGGAGGAAATGTTTCCACACACTAGGGAGCCCCTTCACTGGTGGGGAGGGGGGATGGGGGGAAGGGAAGTTTTGGAGCCATGGAGGAGAGTGCAGCAACAGGGGTGCAGAGGACAAAGTGGAGAGATTCCCACACAGAGGATCAGTGCCAACCAGCACTCATCAGCCCAAGAGGCTTGTCTGCTCACCTGCCAGGGCAGGTGGGGGCTGGGAGCTGAGGCTCAGGCTTCAGAGGTCAGACCCCAGGGAGAGGACTGGGGTTGGCTGTGTGAACGCAGCCTGAAGGGAGTTAGTGCATCACAGATAGCCAGGAGGGGGTCTGGGGAAGAGTCTAGACCTGCCAGAGCGGCAAGAGGCCATTGTTTCGGGGTGCGCAAAGAGAAGGGATTCCTTCCCAGAGTGCCCACAGAAGGCAGAGTACCACCTAAACAAGCTCCAGGGACAGGCATGAGCCACAGACATCAGCTCGGACCCCAGAGATGGGCATGAACTGCTAAGGCTGCTGCTGCTGCCACCAAGAATCCTGAGTGCAAGTGCAGGTCACTACCCAACCCGCCCCCTGGGATCCTGTGCAGCACGCCACTGCCAGGGTCCTGTAACCCAGGGACAATTTCCCCAGGAGAACACACGGCACACCTCAGGCTGTTGCAACATCACGCTGGCCTCTGCCACCTCAGGCTCGCCCCGCATCCCAATTATGACTATAGTACCCCTCCCTCCCCCTGGCCTGAGTGAGCAAGAGAGACCTAATCAGCTGCTGCTTTAACCCCCTCCTGTATGGGTGGGTAACAGACTCCTGAGGGTGGCCTACATGCAGAGGCGGGGCCAAAACCAAAGCTGAACCCCAGGAGCTGTGCGAACAAAGAAGAGAAAGGGAAATTTCTCTGTGCAGCCTCAGGAGCAGCAGATTAAATCCCCACAATCAACTTGATAAACCCTGCATCTGAAAAATACCTGAATAGACAATGAATGTTCCCAAAATTGAGGTGGTGGACTTTGGGAGCAACTGTAGACTTGGGGTTTGCTTTCTGCATCTAATTTGATTCTGGTTTTATGTTTATCTTAGTTTAGTATTTAGTACTTATTGGTAGATTTGTTTATTGGTTTGGTTGCTCTCTTCCTTTTATATATATATATATATATATATATATATATATATATATATATATATATAATCCTTTTTCTCTTTTTCTGAGTGTGTATGTGTATGCTTCTTTGTGTGATTTTGTCTGTATAGCTTTGCTTTTACCTTTTGTCCTAGAGTTCTGTCTGTTTGTTTTTTTCTTCCTTTTCTTCTGAGCCATGGGGCTGGCAGGGTCTTGGTGTTCCGGCCAGGTATCAGTCCTGAGCCTCCGAGGTGGGAGGGCTGAGTCCAGGATATTGGACCACAAGAAACCTCCCCGCCCCACGTACTATCAATCAGCGAGAGCTCTCCCAGAGATCTTCATCTCAGCACTAGGACCCAGCCCCACCCAAAGGCCAGCAAGCTCCAGTGCTGGATACCCCATGCCAAACAACTAGTAAGACAGGAACACAACCCCACACATTAGCAGATAGGCTGCCTAAAGTCATACTGGGTTCACAGACATTCCAAAACACACCACCAGATGCAGCCCTGCCCACCAGAAGGACAAGATCCAACCCCACCCAAGAGAACACAGGCACCAGCCCCCTCCACCAGGAAGCCTGCACAAGCCACTGAACCACCCTCACCCACTGGGGGCAGACAACAAAAATAACGGGAACTGCGAACCTGCAGCCTGCAAAAAGGAGAACCCAAACACAGTAGGTTAAACAAAATGAGAAAACAGAGAAATATGCAGCCGATGAAGGAGGAAGGTAAAAACCAACCAGACCAAACAAATGAAGAGGAAATAGGCAGTCTACCTGAAAAAGAATTTAGAGTAATGATAGTAAAGATGATCCAAAATCTTGGAAACAGAATGGAGAAAATACAAGAAACGTTTAAAAAGGGCCTAGAAGAACTAAAGAGCAAGCAAACAATGATGAACAACACAATAAATGAAATTAAAAATACTCTAGAAGGAATCAACAGCAGAATAACTGAGGCAGAAGAATGGATAAGTGACCTGGAAGATAAAATGGTGGGAAAAAAACGCTGCAGAGCAGAATAAAGAAAAAAGAATGAAAAGACTTGAGGACAGTCTCAGAGACCTCTGGGACAACATTAAATGGACCAACATTCAAATTATAGGGGTCCAAGAAGAAAAAGAGAAAAAGAAAGGGTCTGAGAAAATATTTGAAGAGACTATAGTTGAAAACTTCCCTAACATGGGAAAGGAAATAGTCAATCAAGTCCAGGAAGTGCAGAAAGTCCCATACAGGATAAATCCAAGGAAAAGTACACCAAGACACAAATATATCAAAGTATCAAAAATTAAATTCAAAGAAAAAATATTAAAAGCAGCAAGGGAAAAGCAACAAATTATATACAAGGAAAACCCCATAATGTTAACAGCTGATCTTTCAGCAGGAACTCTGTAAGGCAGAAGGAAGTGGCAGGACATATTTAGAGTGATGAAAGGGAAAAACCTACAACCAAGATTACTCTACCCAGCAAGGATCTCATTCAGATTTGACAGAGAAATTAAAACCTTTACAGACAAGCAAAAGTTAAGAGAATTCAGCACCACCAAACCATTTACAACAAATGCTAAAGGAACTTCTCTAGGCAGGAAACACAAGAGAAGGAAAAGACCTACAATAACAAACCCAAAACAATTAAGAAAATGTTGGTAGGAACATACATATCAATAATTACCTTAAATGTAAATGGATTAAATGCTGCAACCAAAAGACACAGACTGGCTAAATGGATACTAAAACAAGACCTGTATATATGTTGTCTACAAGAGACCCACTTCAGACCTAGGGACACACACAGACTGAAAGTGAGGGGATGGAAAATGATATTCCATGCAAATGGAAATCAGAAGAAAGCTGGAGTAGCAATACTCATATCAGACACAATGGACTTTAAAATAAAGACTATTACAAGAGACAAAGAAGGACACTACATAATGATTAAGGGATCAATCCAAGAAGACAATATAACAATGGTAAATATTTATGAACCCAACATAGGAGCACCTCGATACATAAGGCAAATGCTAACAGCCATAAAAGGGGAAATCAACAGTAACAAAGTAATAGTAGGGGACTTTATAACACGCCACTTTCACCAATGGACAGAGCACCCAAAATGAAAATAAATAAGGAAACACAAGCTTTAAAAGACACAGTAGACCAGATAGACTTAATTGATATTTTTGGACATTCCATCTAAAAACAACAGAATACACTTTCTTCTCAAGTGCTCATGGAACATTCTCCAGGATAGATCATATCTTGGGTCACAAATCAAGCCTTGTTAAATTTACAAAAATTGAAATTGTATCAAGTATCTTCTCCACCCACAACGCTATGAGACTAGATATCAATTACATGAAAAAAGCTGTAAAAAATACAAACACATGGAGGCTAAACAATACGCTACTCAATAACCAAGAGATCACTGAAGAAATCAAAGAGGAAATAAAAAAATACCTAGAAACAAATGACAATGAAAACACGACGACCCACAATCCTACCTCAAGAAACAAGAGAAATCTCAAATAAACAACCTAAACTTACATCTAAAGCAATTATAGAAAGAAGAAGAACAACAACAACAACAAAAAAAACCCCAAGTTAGCAGAAGGAAAGAAATTATAAAGATCAGATCAGAAATAAATGAAAAAGAAATGAATGAAACAATACCAAAGATCAATAAAATTAAAAGCAAGTTCTTTGAGAAGATAAACAAAATTGATAAACCATTAGCCAGACTCATCACGAAAAAAAGGGAGAAGACTCAAATCAACAGAATTAGAAATGAAAAAGGAGAAGTAACAACTGACACTACAGAAATACAAAGGATCATGAGAGACTACTACAATCAACCCTATGCCAATAAAATGGACAATCTGGAAGAAATTGACAAATTCTTAGAAAAGTACAACCTTCCAAGGCGGAACCAGGAAGAAATAGACAATATAAAGAGACCAATCACAAGCACTGAAATTGAAACTGTGATTAAAAATCTTCCAACAAACAAAAGCCCAGGACCAGATGGCTTCACAGGTGAATTCTATCAAACACTTAGAGAAGAGCTAACACCTATATTTCTCAAACTCTTCTGAAATATAGCAGACGGAGGAACACTCCCAAACACATTCTACGAGGCCACCATCACCCTGATACCAAAACCAAACAAAGATGTCACAAAAAAAGAAAACTACAGACCAATATCGCTGATGAACATAGATGCAAAAATCCTCAACAAAATACTAGCAAACAGAATCCATCAGCACATTAAAAGGATCATACATCATGATCAAGTGGGGTTTATCCCAGGAATGCAAGGATTCTTCAATATATGCAAATCAATCAATGTGATAAACCACATTAACAAACTGAAGGATAAAAACTATATAATAATCTCAATAGATACAGAAAAAGCTTTTGACAAAAATTCAACACCCATTTATGATAAAAACTCTCCAGAAAGTGGGCATAAGGGAACCTACCTCAACATAATAAAGGCCATATATGACAAACCCACAGCCAACATCATTCTCAATGATGAAAAACAAACACTTCCTCTAAGATCAGGAAGAAGACATGGTTGCCTAATCTCACCGCTATTATTCAACATAGTTTTGAAAGTTTTAGTCACAGCAATCAGAAAAGAAAAAGAAATAAAAGGAATCCAAATCGGAAAAGATGAAGTAAAACTGTCACTGTTTGCAGATGACATAATACTAAACATAGAGAATCCTAAATATGTTACCAGAAAACTACTAGAGCTAATCAATGAATTTGGTAAAGTAACAGGATACAAAATTAATGCACAGAAATCTCTTGCATTCCTATACACTAACAATGAAAAATCTGAAAGAGAAATTAAGGAAACACTCCCATTTACCATTGCAACAAAAAGAATAAAATACCTAGGAATAAACCTACCTAAGGAGACAAAAGACCTGTATGCAGAAAACTATAAGACACTGATGAAAGAAATTAAAGACGATACAAACAGATGGAGAGAGATACCATGTTCTTGGATTGGAAGAATCAACACTGTGAAAATGACTATACTACCCAAAGCAGTCTACAGATTCAACACAATCCCTATCAAGCTACCAATGGCATTTTTCACAGAACCAGAACAAAAAACTTTACAATTTGTATGGAGACACAAAAGATCCCGAAGAGCCCATCTTGAGAAAATAAAAAAGGAGCTAGAGGAATCAGACTCCCTGACTTCAGACTATACTACAAAGCTACAGTAATCAAGACAATATGGTACTGGCACAAAAATAGACATATAGGTCAATGGAACAGGATAGAAAGTCCAGAGATAAACCCATGCACCTATGGTCAACTAATCTATGACAAAGGAGGCAAGGATATACAGTGGAGAAAAGACAGTCTCTTCAATAAGTGGTGCTGGGAAAACTGGACAGCTACATGTAAAAGAATGAAATTAGAACACTCCTTAACACCATACACAAAAATAAACTCAAAATGGGTTAAAGACCTAAATGTAAGATTGGACACTCTAAAACTCTTAGAGGAAAACAGAGGAAGAACACTCTTTGACATAAATCACAGCAAGAACTTTTTTGACCCACCTCCTAGAGTAATGGAAATAAAAACAAAAATAAACAAATGGGACCTAATGAAACTTAAAAGCTTTTGCACGGCGAAGGAAACTATAAACAAGACGAAAAGACAACCCTCAGAATGGGAGAAAATATTTGCAAATGAATCAACGGACAAAGGATTAATCTCCAAAATATCAGCTCATGCAGTTCAATATCAAAAAAACAAACAACCCAATCAAAAACTGGGCAGAAGACCTAAATAGACATTTCTCCAAAGAAGACATACAGATGGCCAAGAGGCACATGAAAAGCTACTCAACATCACTAATTATTAGAGAAATGCAAATCAAAACCACAATGAGGTGTCACCTCACACTGGTTAGAATGGGCATCATCAGAAAATCTACAAACAATAAATTCTGGAGAGGGTGCAGAGAAGAGGGAACCCTCTTGCACTGTTGGTGGGAATGTAAATTGATACAGCCACTATGGAAGAACAGTATGGAGGTTCCTTAAAAAACTAAAAATAGAATTACCATATGACCCAGCAATCCCACTACTGGGCATATATCTGAAGAAAACCATAATTCAAAAAGACACATGCACCCCAATGTTCACTGCAGCACTATTTACAATAGCTAGGTCATGGAAGCAACCTAAATGTCCATTGACAGACAAATGGATAAAGAAGATGTGGTACATATATACAATGGAATATTACTCAGCCATAAAAAGGAATGAAATTGGGTCATTTTTAGAGACATGGATGGACCTAGAGACTGTCACACAGAGTGAAGTAAGTCAGAAAGAGAAAAACAAATATCGTATATTAACACGTATATGTGGAATCTAGAAAAATGGTACAGATGAACTGGTTTGCAAGGCAGAAGTAGAGACACAGATGTAGAGAACAAACGTATGGACCCAAGGGGGGAAAGCAGGGTGGGGGTGGGGGTGGGGTGAATTGGGAGAGTGGGATTGACATATATACACTAATATGTATAAAATAGATAACTAATAAGAACCTGCTGTATAGCACAGGGAACTCCACTTCGTTGTACAGTAGAAACTAACACAACATTGTACAACAACTATACCCCAATAAAAAATTTTTTAAAAAAAGAAATTATATCAAATTAAAAAGTCACAAGGAAATGAAATAAAAAAGAACATCTTGGGCTTCCCTGGTGGCGCAGTGGTTGAGAGTCCGCCTGCTGATGCAGGGGACACGGGTTCGTGCCCCGGTCTGGGAGGATCCCACATGCCGCGGAGTGGCTGGGCCCATGAGCCATGGCCGCTGGGCCTACGCATCCCGAGCCCGTGCTCCGCGGCGGGAGAGGCCACGGCGGTGAGAGGCCCGCGTACCGCAAAAAAAAAAAAAAAAAAAAAGAACATCTTGTAGTTAGCTTTCCTTCGCATTGTATTACTGGATAGAGTAGACTAAGAAGCAAGCGGTCTTTGATTTCAGCCGAGAAGATAGTCTTGGAGCCTCTTTGTCTGTACACATGATTAGAATATCGTGGCCCTGAAAAGAATGAGATGAATCCATTGCTTCTAGAGCCATTTAAAACCCATTTAGTGATGGGCTTCAATTCCAAATAACTTATTAATCTTTATATACCCCATGGGTATGGTTCTACCTAGCTGGATCTTACAATGTCATTATCTTATAAAGAACAACCATTTACTCTCCCCAGTTTTGGCGTGTTACAGATGATTGGATATTCCATACAAAATATATGCCAATTTCTGGCTTGGCCAACTGCAACTATGAGTTTCTCAGGCTGATGGTTTATAAGAGAAGCAGGCTGCCTTCAGACATAACTTTTCCACTACAGAATACCATTACAATATTTATCATTTTGTGGGAAAATATCAGAAACAATGTTAAAATGTTTAGACTTTATTATCTTTTGTTTGGACTTCGATTCTGTGAACAGGAATCAGTTATGGGGAAAGTTTTATAAAGTCCCTGTAGATCTCAAATTACGCATGCTGTTAGAAAACCTGCCATCATAAGCCACCGCATCAGTTAGGCGTTCTACCAGGGAATAGAGGAAAAAAGTGGTCTGTCCCTTCTTTAGATTTTTTTAAATTTACCAACACTATTTTAGAAGTAACTAAATGCATGCAGTCCTCTGCTAAAGAGAACAGAAAAACCAGTATTCTCTTGATCATAAATGATATGGTTTTAAAACCTCTAATTAGGAGCAGCCTAAATAGACAGCTGGTTTTGCAGGGTAACTATTGTTGGAAAGAATGGCTACAAGTCAACTATTTTGAAAGCAAAGTTACCATTTTTATAACACCTCTATAGCTCTATAAATAGGGGTATCATTTTATTATCCTTTAGTTAGTTGTCCTTGATGTACATTTCAGTTTGTCTTAGAAGGATGTAACATAGTTTAAAGTTGGGAGTTCGACTGTTATTTTGTTGAAATTTTTCTTAAGACAAATTTGGTATCTAGTTACAACTACCATGAGATTTTCAAGCTAAAAGTATGTGGTCACATTATATGGAGAGGAACTGGGATTCAACCACGGAGAAGCAGATTCATACAATTCCTTTAGCTCAGCTCCCTAGGCTCGGCTCCGCCTTCTAACCGAGGTGGCCAGCCTTCTTTTCAGGCACGGATTCTTGTTATTCAACTGGCAACACAGACCAACTGCTCCCTTGGTACAGATGAAAGAGGATTGTCTGAAGCACAATGGCCCCATCATTTATCAAATCTGAGCTGAGAGAAACAATATTTAGGAAACATTGTCTGAAAAACATGGACTCCAGTCATTCCTCCAAATAATCTAAAATAACCTAATCCTACCCCTGAATCAAGCCAGGTCAGCAGAGCACAGGCATTTCTAAGGAGTCTTTCCTTGTCCACCCCACAATGAATTGTGCTTTCCTCAAATATAATGAGCCATGTTGAGGGATGATGTAAGAAACAGCATCATAAAATCCTCATAAAATGCTGCTCATACATGGAACTATTTACGAAACCCCCCAGAATCAGAAATTCCTATCTGATCATGGTGTTGAAAATAATTGTACTTCTCCCAAAAAACACTGCTTTGTTGTAACCTTATGGATAATATAATGGCTCCCTTTCTGACTGGATGGGCTGAAAACTTAAACCTAAACGCGTGACCCACTAATGAACAAGTAAATAGGTTATAAGGATATGAACTATTCTTAGCCTTATCTGACATCTTTTTTTATGTCCCTGACTTTGTTTTCATTCTTCTTTAGGTTACCTATTTAACTTATTTTCTTTTATTTTATATACCTATGCAGGTCACTTAAAGTCCTTCCTAGAAAAAAGATAGGATATAAATTTAAAATTTTGTTTACAAAAATTCTAGGGCTTCCCTGGTGGCGCAGTGTTTGAGAGTCTGCCTGCTGATGCAGGGGACATGGGTTCATGCCCCGGTCCGGGAAGATCCCACGTGCTGCGGAGCGGCTGGGCCCGTGAGCCATGGCCGCTGAGCCTGTGCGTCCGGAGCCTGTGCTCTGCAACGGGAGAGGCCACAACAGTGAGAGGCCCACGTACCGCAAAAAAAAAAAAAAAAAAAAAAAATTCTATATTTAATATTAATGTAATATCACAAAGGAAAATATTAATAGATTGGGCTGTTTAGAAATCTAAAAACTTTACATGTCAAAAACACCATAAAGAGAATTAAAAGAAATTATAAAACAGGAGAAATATTTGACACAAATAGTAAACTCTTACCATATGAATAATTTGTATACATCAATAAAAACACAAAGTAGAATAGATAAATGAAATAATGATGGTAAATAAATCAGTCAAGAAATTTGGATGTTGAAATAAATGAATTTGAAGAAACTTAAAATTGCTTTCCTAACATAGACTCCTAGAACTAGAATGGACCTTTCCTGATCAACCCTCTAACATTACAGAGGTCATGTGTGTTCAAGGCTGCTATTTACCTGTCCTCATTTTTATAAAGGAAAGGACAATTTTGGCCTCTCTCCACTCCCTACTCACTAATCCTCAAGGAATGAACAGTAAATATGTAATCTGACAGGTAAGAAGGAGACTACTATTCCTTGGGTCACATTTCCTAGTGGGTGGAGTTCATATATTACAGGTCACTGCCCCCAAAAGATGCGGATTTTTGCTCTCTGGGACCTGCCTGTGCTTAGGCACAAGGGGCATGTGTACCTCCAGTCTCCAGGAGTAAGTAACCTGTCTTTGCCCACTCCCTCTCCTCAGATCTTCAGCCTAAGGACTGGGTGGGTAAACCAGGCAAGGTCCCCATGCAGATCCAACTGCCCATACTTCCAGGGGGAGAGGCAGTAGAAAACCCCATTTGGCCATTTCTAAGCCTCATTCTCCAATGTAACTTTTAGTACTAGAAACTGTGTTGGGGGTAGTTCCTGGGAACTTGCTCAGGCAATAAAGTTGATACTTCACTTCTTATTTGTCAGTCTGTAGGAAGGAGGGGTAAGATTCAGTCTCTCCCCCCTGCAACATGTGAATACACTGACTGGGACTCTGAGTTTATATAAAGAGAGGAGCTGCCACAGGGGAGCAAAGCACCATCAGGGAAGATGGAGGCTCTCGGTCTCTATAGCTGGAACTGCAAGAATAGATGAGGCAGATACTCGATTACCAGGAAAACTTCACAAATCAGGCAAAACACATAGGTTTCTTAGGCATGAGCCCTTTGAATTATTTTGGTTATCACTTTTTTTTTTTTTTTTGGTCTTTCTCTTTATCGGGTCTTTTCTTTCAAGTGAAGGCTTTAAATTGCCGAGAAGTAGCTAAGGTCTATGTGGTTAGAGCAGTGCTGCTCAAAATATGGACTGGCAGCGTCAGCAAGGCCTGGCACTTGCTAGAAATGAAAATTTGGCGTCTCCACTCCAGGCCTGCTGAATCTGAACCTCTAGCATGGAGCCCAAGGACCTGCGCTTTAATAAGCTCTCCAGCTGGTTCTTTGTTCGCTAAAGTTTGAGAGGCACAAAGAGAGCATTAGTGGAAGATTTTGATAGATTTCAGAAAGCATTTGGGGGAGCCTGACATTAGCAGACAACAGGAGATTAGCTGCCCAAAATTCTGTCCCTCTTTATCTTGTTCAGAAGAAAGAGATCTGAGAAAAGACTGAATCCATGGTTTGTCTACAGGCTCAGGAGTCACCCCAACACCACAGGCTCTCAAATTGCTCTGGATTGTTTTACAGAGCCCCAGACTGGGGATTCTACACCAGGGATTCTTCTTGGGTGGAGAGGATAAAATCCAGTGGGATTTTACCAACTCAAGTGCTGGGAAGGAGTCATAAAAGGTGTATGCCTAGAACCCTCTGTTTCTAAAGATGAGATCTGCCCAACCTCTGAAAAAGGAATGAAATCAGTTTAAAAAACAGGTTTGATCTTGCAAATGGGACAAGATTAGGAGAGAATGGAATAAAGTGAAGGAAAGCACACCAAGGAGGAGAAGAAAATTTGAAATCATATTAGCCCAGTTAGAAATCTATGACAAGGAAAAGGAGCTATATCTAAACATAACTGCTCTAAAGAGATTAGAAAAGCAGAAATATTTACTAGGTCAGGGAAATGGCTGAAAATCATCAAAGAGAAGAATAAAGGGACTATTTTGGAGAACAAACTAAAATGACTCCCCTAAAAGGGTACCCAGAGTCAGGTATTATTCTATCAAAAAGGATCCTCTTACAGTTTTAAATAGGGAACCCAGAGTAGGCATTAATGGAGAACACTTTAATAACTGGAGTTGTGGTGCTATGTAGTTACAGAAAATGTGGACATATTTAAAAAGAGAAATACTAGAAGGATCAGTGCAGAATTCTTCAGGTATCATTAAATGAATTCCAAGGTGGCATTGTTCTTACAGATGAAAGAGAGGGTATAGCCCAGGCTATAAGGAAGCCTGCCTGGGAAATGCAAGGATTTAGAATTTGAAAAGAAGGAACAGAAAAGCAGAGAAATGTTAAGGAGGATCCAGGGAGCATGACCCTTGATCAGGGCTGAGTCTATAGGCTAAACTGAATAAAAATAAATACCTCCTAACAAAAGGGAAGGTTGGCAGAATTTACCTGAACACTGGGTGAACCGTGGCACCATTCTTGCTCTATAGAGACCTCACTGGCAGAATCGAAAGTAATATGTTAGGAGAACAAAAATGTAAGTATGAAAACAAAAAGCAAATACAGAGAAGGAAAGTACTAAGACCGAGCAAAAGGTATTAGCCAGGCCTGGGGAGGAAGGAGGAACAGAAACAGCTGGCATGGAAGGTTGAAAGCTTACTACTCAGCTGGCCTGCCGGAGCAGTAGGAATACTTAGAAGGACCTGGAACACTGGAGGATTATCTCTCCGGATGCAGAAAAGGAAATGGTGGCAGGAAAGAATGCTTCAGTTCCCATCAAAGAAGCACAGGCAGTTCAAGTCTCAGAAATTCAGTTCTAAGAAAAGGTGGGGCTTGGGTGAAAAACCACTAAAACTAGGGGACTTCCCAGACCTCATTAGACCAGTGAAAACACAGGTTCCAGAAACTCAAGAGCAGCTCAAGGATCAGCTGAGGGTGATACTCCAGGGAAGACAAGGGAAACCTCCTAACCAGGAAGCAGGACTCAGAAGCAAGGCATTCAATAATAGGAAGCCACGCCACTCAGAATTAAAGCAATACTTAGGGTCTTTCTGGGGATAGAGAAATTCCGAGAAAACAGCAGGAAAGTGGGAGTGTGAAGGAGGCAGGCATGCAAGACAATGCACTTCTTTTTTTTTAGTTAAATATGAGCTTATTGAAGTACTTTTCTCCCCATTTGGTATGTTCCCTCCTTTTTTTGTTGTTGTGGTATAATTAATTTACAATGTTGTGTTAGTTTCAAGTGTACGATACAAGTATACAATTTTACATATATATCTATTCTTTTTCAGATTCTTTCCCATTATAGGTGATTACAAGATATTGAGTTCAGTTCCCTGTGCTATACAGTAGGTCCTTGTTGTTTGCCTACCTTATATACAGTAGTGTGTATAGGTCAATCCCAAACTCCTAATTTATCTCTCCCCCTGCCCCCCAGCTATCCTCTCCCCCAGCAACCATAAGTTTGTTTTCCATGTCTGTGAGTCCATTTCTGTTTAAGACAGTGCATTTCACTTGAAGAGCTTCCTACTGTAAATATGGGATGTCCTGCTCACAAAGAAAGGAGGCTCTTTCACTGCACAGATCAAGATCTTCAGCAATGGTGGAGGGTAGGTAGAAAAAGGGCTCAAAGGAGACATGAAAATAAAAGGTTCTAAATACTCGGGATAGACACCAAGAAAGACCTGGAACCACCATTGGCAAAGTTCCAACATTTTCAAAAAGCGTAGATTTCCTTCCCCCACAACAGGTGGGAAGCCTGGTGTCAGACTGAATCCAATAACCTCAAAAGAAGAGATTTCCCAAATTAAGTTGAAATTCACAGGGGGTGGACTTCGGACAGCTGAGTAACCTATAGAGGCTGTCACATCACATGCTAGATTATATGCACTACTGATAATCTGGGGTCCACATTGCAAAGGAGGAGGTAACGACAGTCTCGCTTTCTGAACTTGACACCATGGCCCCCTCGTTATACTCAAGCTAGAGACCTCATCTCCCACCACTTTCTCCAGCTCACTCTGCTCCAGCCATGCTGGCTCCCTTGATGTTCCCAGAACATGCCAAGAACATGCCTGTCATTTTGTGTCCCCCCTCACTTCCTTCAGACCTGTGCTTACATGTCTCTTTATAATAGAGGCCTTCCCTGACCATCAATTGACACTCCCTTGGCCAAGCTTTATTCTTCATCTTACCACTTAGTCCCACCTAACATATATTTCCTTACTTGTTTATCTGTCTCCTCTCCAACCTCCTGACTCCAACCCCATGACAGCTGAGTCTGTTTTATTGCTGCTACCTTGTCAGCTATCAGAACCTGCCTGACACACAGTAGATAAGAAATGAACACTTATTAAACAAATGCATTTACACATCCATGGTATTTGAAGTTTTTGCTCACGGTCCAAGGTTGAAAAAAGCAAGGTGGGTCCAGACTGACTTACGCACTAGATTCTAGGAACAAAATTTTCCCTTTTTTCTTTTTAAGCACTAAATATTTAGTAAAAAGCAGTAGATGTACTGCTTAAAAATGAGGGCCCTGGAGCCAGAATGCCTGTATTCAAATCCCAGGTGTACATCTCACTCTGTGTGATCTTGGGCAAGTTGCTTAACTTCTCTGTGCCTCACGATCCTTAATCTGTAAAATGGGAATAAAATAATGCCTTCCTCAAAAGGTTGGGTAGGTTTGGATTGACCGAAGGATAGCACTTTGAAAAATGCCTGGACATCCTCAGTGCTCAATAAACAAAGCCAGTATTGTCATCATCATTATTAAGTACTAGGAACCGTTCTAAACATTTTACTTGCAGTACGTCACGTACGAATCACTCAGAAGGTAACTGAGGCCCAGGTGCAAGAAGAACGTATCTAAGCCATTGGCTTTTCTTTTTTAATTGAGATGAAATTCACACAACATAAAATTAACCACTTTGAAGTATACAATTCACTGATGTTTAGTACATTCACAGTGTTGTATAACTATCACACTACTACAAAAAAAAAGATTTATAGGATGTAACAGTTAGAACACACTCGCTGTCTCAGGGAGGCCACTCTAATGGAGGCTTAGCAGAGAAGGCACTGGGGAGGAAAGAACCTGGGACTTGAGTGCCTTTACACGTTAATTTACAGGGAGAGGTGGGTGTTATTTTTAGACTTTAATTTCTCTGAGGATTTAATAATTGGAGGAAATGCATATTCAAATTGTGAGCATTATTCTGTAGCCAGAAAGGTATGTGGGGGCTAGGTTTATGCTGTCAGGAGGTCTTCATCGTGCAACCTCTGCTGATACAAGGTACAATCTGAGATGAAAAATACAATAAAGAGTGAATTTTCAGCCTCCGGTGCTGCATGGCCCTCATTTGTGTCTACTGCATTTCAGAGCCTTCCAAGTACAAAGACCAACGTGCCCACTACTGACCCACAAAGATCAGTCGGTGAACAGGATAAAGGCCTCAGGAAGGTAGGAGCGAGACCTATCTTATTCTACTGTTTTCTTTCAATGGTTTCCCAGAAATTTGTCCATTAAACCCAACTGATGAGGGACTTCCCTGGTGGCACAGTGGTTAAGACGCCATGTTCCCAACGCAGGGGGCCCAGGTTCCATTCCTGGTCAGGGAGCTAGATCCCACATGCATGTAGCAACTAAGAGTTCGCATGCCACAACTAAGGAGCCCGTGAGCCACAACTAAGACCCAGCACAACCAAATAAATAAATAAATATTTTTTTAAAAAAAGCAACCCAACTGATGAAAGAACAAGAGAAATGGTAGAGACTTCTGCATCCCTCCCCACCAGGGAGGGCTGTGGAGTTGACACAGCCGCCTCTATTTGGCTTCCTTGCAAGCAACAGAAGGAGCCTGACCTGCTTTAGGTCACTGTTCTCTGTGTCGGGTTAATGTGCTCGTACGGCGCTGTCAGGTGGCCTCCTTGTCCTACCCATGTCCAACACACTGCAGCTCACATTTCTGATCTCCTGGAAGTTCTAGTTGCCCATAATGACTACCCTTAGGGTTCAGCTGTCTTAAATTGGAAGTGAGAGATAGGAAGCCTTACAGTATTCTCAATCCATCACTCCTAGGAATTCCTGAGTAAAGCAGTCCACTCCTGGTCTGTACCATCTCTGAGCCTGAACCCAAGTGGGAAAGGGGAGAGGTGGTAAGATTCAGGGACACTGTGCCCCAGAAAACATTGGTAGTTTGTTAGAACTAGAACCCAGGTCTCTTGACTCTGAGACTATCATTCTTTATGCTGCCCCATGTTGTACAGTTCAATACACATATTTAACTTGTTGTCGTAAGATACCAAACAGAAAGACATCTACACCCACCTGCTGGTGCGGTTGTCATTGTTATTTGCACTGAGTGCTGCTCGGGAGATCCCAGGAGGGTGACATTCACTGTGTACTCAGTTGCTGGATACAGATCTAAACACACCACTGCAGTTTGTTCCCTCGTTGTGAAGTTAAATGATGTTGCGTGATAAAAATTATTCAGATACCACCTTTGACCTAGAACTTTAAACTGTCGTGAGATTAAAAGAAAGTGATGCATTAAATTAATTTGGCTTGCAGATGTCTAGACCATAAGCAAAATGGAAAGAAAGCAGGAAGTCTCCTTCTACTTGTCCTCACCCACACAGAATTATTTTTAATACAATAGCAGGCTAAACTGGACAAGAACTGTACAAAGCTACCCTACGTACCCTATTCAACCTCCCTCTCAACCAGCTATAAGACTAAGCTTAAAATGCATAACTACATCTCAGATGGACAAAGTGTCAGGCTATTCTAAAGTAATCCCTTGAGCCTTCCCAGGTGAAGGAGACTGTACTGGAGTTACTGGGCAAAATTCTTTTCATTTTTTTTCATTCATAAGGAATCCACAGACAAGCCTCATGGAACAGACTTTTTACACTGTATGAGGACTACCCCAAATTATGCATGCAAAGCAACTGAGTCATGGTACTTCACTGGAGCCTTCCTATTAGAGTTCTGGAAAACAGTTCTCGGTCCACAGAGTCATCACACACACTGGTAACCCAACAGTGCTCTAACCACTGCCAACTCAAGATGTATGTATAATATAGGGATTTATAAGAGAAAAAAACAAACAAACATGTGAAGGTCCCATAAGTAATATGATCATCCCTTGATCAATCAATGTGTTTTAGCTGGATGTACATGTTTTTAGTGTTTCCTTTGATGCTTGTGTCATTGGCTATTCCACCCTCTACCCTTCCTCATCACTGTCATTCTTCCACAGACATCCAAGACCCTGGCTCATCTGGGAGATTCCTCTCTCCCCCAATTCCTAGCATTCTCTTGGGTAACATAAAGGTCCTTATAGGTAAGCCATCAAAACTTGGCCTCAGAGTTGCTTGGGTTCAGTGCTGTGAAGTTCCTCCACTCTGCTTCAGCTACCCACATCCACCGCCACATCCTTGACTGTCATCCTCTGAGCTGCTCCACCAAGATCTCACAATCTCTTGTTCTTCTGGACCACGCATTCCCACTCAATCTGATCTCTCTCAGGAAATCCCCCAAGATTTCCCCACTCAAGATTTTCTACCACTATTTTAACACCCCCATCCTCATCTTCCCACCTATCTTGGATACCACTGTCTATCACTTCCACCATTCCCTTTGCCTGATACCCTCAACACCCTTGCCGCTTTGTTCTCAATTTCACCCATTCTTGAAAACTCAAAGCCCTGGGGCAATCCAGATGTTTGACTTCACCACTTCCGCATTCAGACTGCTGCCCTCTGCTGGAGAAAAACCTCACAACTATGGAGGCTGCATTTCTATACAAAGTCAGTCTCATCCTAAACTACATGTAGTTCAGTCTATAAACAAAAAATTACCTTCTAGTTAACAAACTTTGGATCACACTGTCTGTACGATTTTATAATATAGTCCTTTTACTTAACAACATATTAGAAAGTTTTTCTCTATCATTAATTCATTCTATAAATAGACAGACTGCCTATTATTTACCAGCCAGAGTATACAGTGTTGGTTATACAATAGTAAATAAGATACAGGTCCTAACCTCAAGGAACTCACAGGTAAGTATCTAGGCAAATAAAATACCCAGGGATAAGTGTTATAATACATGAAGCTGGAGGAGTACATGAAGCTGGAGGATCAGGGAAGGTTTCCTCATCTTAATTGTGGACCGAAAGAGAAATTAGCATTAACCAGGTGAGTTGGGGATGTGAAAAGTAAGGGTAGGAAAAACAATTCAGAGCAGGGACAGCGTTTGGGGGAGGAGGTCAGTGAAGGCCTCCCACCAGGGAGATGACTGAGCTGAGCACTGAAGGACGAGCAGGAGTTATCCAGGTAAAGGAGGGAAGGGCTTTGCAGGTAGGAGAGTCACCTATGTGAAGACACAGTGCTAAAGGGAGCACAGGAGCCGTTTGGGGGGTACAGGGCCCAGAGCTTAGAGAGCAGATTAGCCCTAAAGAAAGTGATTTAGGAGTCTTCAGCATGGAGATGGTCAAGAGAATGGGTAAGACAACCAAAGACGGGTATAGAATGACAAGAGAACAGGGAAGGCACAACCTTGGGGGTAATCAGATTTAACTTGTGAAAGAGACTGAGAAGGCTCAGACCAACAGGAGAAAAAGAGACCATTTCAATGGGAATATTGGTCCACAGCAACAGATGTTGTCCAGTGGGAAGCAGAAGGTATTTCATGTCTGCATAGTGTTCTATCCAATAAATGTATGATTATTTATTTAACCAAATCCCTATTGATGGACACTTGTTTCCAATGTCCCCTATTATAAATAAAGCTTCGGAGAACAGTTTAATCTTTCTGTATATGTTTGAATAATTAATTATAGTACACTTGTGGAAGTTTATGGATCCTAACAGATAACTATTCCAGAAAAGTCATGCCAATTTAAGGGCCCAGGGCTGTGTGTAGTAATACTTTCTCCAGGTTTACAGAAAAATCATGGTGTCTCATGATTTAAAAATTCTTTTCATGTGTGTATTCATGTGTGTTTTGGCAGTATCTATATTCTCTTTTGCAAACTGCCTTTGAATGTTCACTTCCTTCCAATGGATTTGTTAAGAGTGTTTCACATGTTACTTAAATTAACCTTTGTCTAACATATTAAAAAATAGCAATTTTTTTTCAATTGAACTCTTTCATCATTTTAGTGTAGGACATGAAGTGAGAATCATTTATCTTCTTAACCAAGTAGTTAACCAGTTGTCCCAGAACCATTTATTTCTGTACCCATTCGAAAAATCATCTTTGTTTTATATTAAGTTATTTGGGTACAGGAATATATTTCTAGGTCCAGTGTTCTTTCCAATATTAAAATTTGAATATTTCACTCACCTGCTTAAAATCCTCCAGTGCCTCCATATAGACATAAAAAATAAGATCCAAGCTTAAAAGTACGGGATACAGGGATGATCACTATTCAGATTTTTGCCTCATCTCCTCCTACTCCCCCTTGCTTTCTCTGTTCCCCAAGAAAGTCACATTCTCAATTATCCAATAAGCTACTCGACTTACCCACACTGCCCTTCTTCACCTCATCCAACATCTTTTATCTGGTTAATTCCTACTTACTGTTTATGACTCTGCAATGTTTTTGCTTCTTGTTAAAAAAATTGTACCTGGACATGGGGACTTCCCTGGCGGTCCAGTGGTTAAGACTCCGCGCTCCCAATGCAGGGGGCCCAGGTTTGATCCCTGGTCAGGGAACTAGATCCTGCATGCTGCAACTAAGACTCAGTGCAGCCAAATAAATATATATTTTTAAAAAATTGTACCCGGACATATATACACATACATACAGTCTCCTATTCCATTTATTTACTTTTTATCAAAGCTCTCATTACACCATATTGTAGTTGTCTGTTTACTTGTATGTTTATATTAGTTCGAATAGAACTTCCAGGTCCTAATACATGATACTCTTTTGGTAAATGGCTAATGAATTAATTCTAATTTAATACTTACTTAGTCTACTCTCTGTCAGATGATTTGCTAGGCACTAAAAATGATACAAAAATAATAAATTTCAGTTCCTGCCTGAATATACTTATAATTTCACTTGAGATTTGTGATGTTTATAAATTCAAGTTAAGTGAGGACCAAGAGCCCTGCAATAAGTTTCTTAAAAACCCACATCCGAGTGTGAATTTGATGACAAAATAAGCTGCAACTATAAGTGAACCAAAATAAAATATAAGACATGTGAAATACCAGACAGAGAAAATGAGAGCAAATCACCCAATAGTGTCTTCCTTCAATTTAGTCCCTCACTTGCAGCCATCTCACATCCATCTCTAGAAACAAAAATCAAACAATCTAGAAGTTCATTCCATTAGTGTTTTTAAATACTCTGGATCCCCACTTGGAGAGCACCCAAAGTTTTAAGTGACACAATTCATTAACAAATAGCATAAGAGATCTTCTTACTTGGTACATTCGTTCTGATCCAACTTTCTTAGAATGCCTGTTCAATTTCAAACAAGCTTCATTAAGTACTGAAATATTGAAAATCCTGTCATCTTCTAAGAGATCATCACCTAAAAGATAAGAGAGAACACAGGGAAAGGTTACATCTTCTTAGCAAAACATACCATGGCCAAGGACAACTGAAACTCTGAGAGCCAACAGAGTGTTTAACAGCAGAAGCATCAAATCTGGCTTCAAGTCCTAGCTCTACAACTTCTTAATTGCATGACCTTAGCTAAGTCACCTAAGCCTTCTGAACCTCAGTTTCCTTATTTGTGGAATCAAGTAATCAGGTTTGCTTTTCTTATACTATAGGCTGTTGAATCAAATGAAATAATGCATATTTTAAAACTGTTGTAGGGCTTCCCTGGTGGCGCAGTGGTTGAGAGTCCGCCTGCCAATGCAGGGGACACGGGTTCGTGCCCCGGTCCGGGAAGATCCCACGCGCTGCGGAGCGGCTGGGCCCGTGAGCCATGGCCGCTGAGCCTGCGCGTCCGGAACCTGTGCTCCACAACGGGAGAGGTCACAGCAGTGAGAGGCCCGCGTACCGCAAAAAAACTGTTGTAAACTAACAAGGCTGTGAGATTTTTAGAGAGTTAATTCAATCACTTGGATGGTCCGTAAGTAAAATGTCATGAAGGTAAGTATATCAATAGCCAGAAAGTCTGAGAATAAGGAAAAAGCTGAATAAAAGTCAAATGTCAGGGATTAGAACTCTCAGAGCAGGTGTTTCCAACCTAGAAGATGACCAGAAAGTAGATGACCAGGCAAGATGTTTATTCTCACAGCAGACAGTATCTCAAGAGCTACTCAGATGAGGCAATGAAATAATCAGAGAGCTGATATATTTGCATTGCTATATAGAAAAAAAGTCATTTCATGCCTCCTGCAGCCTAATTCATTCCTTTGATGTTCTATTTCCTTAATACAGGAAATGAAAAAAAAAGAAGAAGAAGAAAAAATTTGTTACTAATGAATTAAAGAACCCACAGAGAGGCTAGTAGTACCATGGCTAATTTTCAAGGAAAAGCAAATTTCCTAACAAACAGGTCTGTGCATTTTCTACAAATGAGAAAAAGTTAAATGTCTACAGAGAGAAGCTTTTTATTACTATAAGATAGTTATATTTCTCCCACGGGAGTCTTTGCTACCTAAGAAGTAATAATGATAACAATAAATTATTCTACTCAAAATTGGAACTGTCCACAGCATTTTAAATATCACTGACATAGGCAGCACCAGGCAATTAGCCGTGGGAGAAAATATTCTTGGTTAGCTGTAACTGGAAAATGTAAGATATGGTTATGAGAGAGAATTTGAAGACCTATCACAGTGTGCTCTCCGTTATCTTCACAGCTTTCATTTTCAAGATTTCATAAGGACACCAGAAACAAAAATTTCCCCATGTATGCACATGATTTTGAGGTATACCAAATATATGTGAGAAATACCACATATAGTATATGTCTGTACACAAACAGAGCATAAAGCAGAAGTATTGTCTGCAGAGTTCCCATCTCAATATGATTTTCCCACTTATAGCCATTATAGTCTGAAAACAAAAGCATCTGGCTCCCACTTCCCACCTCCAACCCCGTCAGAAGTGACTGCAAATAGTGAAAATGGGTCAAAATTTGCATCTGGGTTGGAAAGAAGGATTGACAGCCATCCATAAGGCAGAAACATGAAGATATTTCTGCTTAGCACAATGTGGAAGAGACTAGGTAAAGAAAGATGCTGAGAGCTCTAAGCAACATGCCTTCCAAGCAAAGGAGCAGGGTTCCAAAATCTCAAAGGAAGGAATAGGGGAGGACTGGTGCCCATAGAGGTAGGGGCTGGAAGCAAGGATAGCCCACAGGACTGCTCCAGCTGGAGCCATTTAGCCTGCGGGTTCCCAATCCTAAATGCACATCAGCCTCACCCAGACATGGCAGATCTAAAGTAAAGCTTGGACATCTGTGGGGTTTTTGTTTTTTATTTTACTTCACCAGGCAATTCTGATAGGCACCCAGGGTTATATACTCTGCTATCGCTATTTCTACTTCTAATAATAATAGCCTTTCCTTAGCACAATGGAGGTCAGTAACAGGGAAGGACTTCTAAGGGGAGGCCTAGGGACCTGGAGGTTCCACCTGAGAGACAACCTGGGTTGGCAAAAGGAGAGACTTGGTTCCTTCCTGCCTCTGTAGGCTATAGCACCATAATGAAGCCAGGCAATGCTGAGCTGGCCCAAGAGCTACAGCTTCACCACTCAAGATAGCAAAGTGCTCAGAAATAAAACTTGGGGCAGTAGGTTTTCTCACAGCTGCTCTCCAAAGGATACTGGATCATCCAACCAGCAGTAAATCCTTCAAGATGAGATCTGAGATAAGCATACCAATATTATCCAATAAAAAGTAAGATCAAAGGGAATGCCATCCATTTTATTATGAGGGAAATATCAAACCTAAATAAAACTTTTATCTTCCAAGGATAAATAATATAGAAAGGGAGGGGGGAAGCCCATGAAATGATTTTACAAAGAAGAAGAGGGAGATCGCGCCTAGAAGGCAAAGAATGAACACTGTTGAAAAAAAATAGTGAGCAAAATAATGGTAAAATTCAGCAACATCTGTTCTGTACTTTCAGTAAAAAAATTTTAAAGATGATTCAAACAGATTAAGGATGAGATGTAAGAGAATGTGATAGCAGAGACGAAGCTGGTTGAGAGAGGCAGAAATAAAAAGGGAACTAGAAGAGACAAAAAGAAATGAAAGTGCAACAACAGAATTTAAAGTGCATCAGAAATGTCAATGCAGGGACTTCTCTGGTGGTGCAGTGGTTAAGAATCCGCCTGCCAATGCAGGGGACACAGGTTCAAGCCCTGGTCCGGGAAGATCCCACATGCCATGGAGCAACTAAGCCCGTGCGCCACAACTACTAAACCTGTGCTCTAAAGACCGCGAGCCACAACTACTGAAGCCCATGCACCTAGAGCCCATGCTCCGCAACAAGAGAAGCTACCGCAATGAGAAGCCCAGGCACCGCAACAAAGAGTAGCCCCCATTCGCCGCAACTAGAGAAAGCCTGCGTGAAGCAACGAAGACCCAACGCAGACAAAAAATTAATTAACTAATTAATTAATTAATCTTAAAAAAAGAAATGTCAATGCATATATGCATAAATGCATATAGAGATCAAACTTGCTACATACTCACAGAAGGCAAAGGAAAAAGGCACGGATATAAAAAAAGAGAAAATAGAAGACCAATGCAGACAGATAAGGAATTCCACATAGGAGTATTTGAAGAGCAAAAACAAACAAACAAAAACAATAATCAGAGATTTAATGAAAGAAAATATTCCTAATGTGTAGATAGATTGAAATTTGAAGAGCCAAAACCTCACAGGGTACTAGGAAAACTTTGTGAAAAACATTAACATGTATATAACCCATGACTGAAATTTCATGAAAGGACTCCTGTCTCATTCACTATTGAATTCCCAATGCCTAGAACAATGTCAAACACATAGTAAGTGGTCAATAAACATTTACCATGTGCATGAGTAAATGATTAAAATCTTGAACTTTGCACATAAAGAAAGCTTCTATGATATCCAGGCTGAAAAATCAGATTGTCTACGTAGGATTTTTTTTTTAATCACACCTTCAAATTCCTCTTTCAAAACTTTAAATTCCCAAAGCCAATGTGAAATGCCACCAGAATTCTGACAACAAAGGTTTTGGCCCAAGAATTTTATCTTCAATCAAGTTCCTATTCACTTGTGAAGACAACAAAAGGATATTCTCAGATAATCCTGGGCTCAGAAAGTATCCCATTCCTCAGTAAGAAGATAGAAATCACTGTGCAGAGAGAGAAATAAAAATACAGAGAAAGACAAAGATACTTTGGTGTGAAAGAACTGGTAGTAAACACTGAAACTATTAAAACATATACCTATTTAAATAATTGTTATGAATATTGCTATAAATTAATATAAAACTGAATCCTTTAAAGATGTAGTACATGTTAAAAATAATTAAAAATAAGAAGCTGGCAATAAAATGCTGTATTAAACCAACAACATAAGGGAAGCAAAAGGGGAAGGAGTAAAAGGAAGTAAAGAATGCTAACTTCCTTATCTTACTGGGGGAGAAGTTAACATTATTTCAGTCAACACAGGCAATAAGAGAAATACACATTCAAATAGGATTTTCTTATTTTTGTTTTTTAATGTGTAATGCAAAATAAAAGCAAAATCTATCCTGTCTGAATCACTGAAAAAAGAAAATCTGGGGCTTCCCTGGTGGTGCACTGGTTGAGAGTCCGCCTGCCGATGCAGGGGACACGGGTTCGTGACCCGGTCCGGGAAGATCCCACATGCCACAGAGTGGCTAGGCCCGTGAGCCATGGCCGCTGAGCCTGCACGTCTGGAGCCTGTGCTCCGCAACAGGAGAGGCCACAACAGTGAGAGGCCTGCATACCACAAAAAAAAAAAAAAGAAAATCCGTGCAGCAAACAGAGAAAACAATGGACATAACAACATAGCATAAAAAAGAGAAAAAATTAAGATGACAGAAGAAAGGAAAACCATATCACAAACAACACTAATGTAAATTGCTTAACTACTATTTTTCTCAAAAAGGTTTGCAACATATGCTGTCTCCTAGAGTACGTCTATAGCAATGTTATCCAGATAGCTTTTAAGAAGAACAAAAGGGGGGCAAAGGCATATCATGCAAAGAGAGCACAAAGAAATCAAGAAAATCGGGGCAAAAAAAAAAAAAAATTAAATAGGCTAAAGTGATCCACTTCTTAATAGTGGAAGTTAGAATCTACAGTTAAGATATCAATCACGGGGCTTCCCTGGTGGCGCAGTGGTTGAGAGTCCACCTGCCGATGCAGGAGACATGGGTTCGTGCCCCGGTCCGGGAAGATCCCACGTGCCGCGGAGTGGCTAGCCCCGTGAGCCATGGCCACTGAGCCTGTGCGTCTGGAGCCTGTGCTCCGCAACGGGAGAGGCCACAACAGTGAGAGGCCCATGTACCGCAAAAAAAAAAAAAAAGATATCAATCACGAACATAAATATCATAACATCAAAATGTGTGAAACAAAACAATTAGAATTTCTAAGAGGAACTGAGAAGAATGGCAATCCAAGTAAGCAAAGAACAGTAACGACAACAAAAACAGAAGTCCTGAAAAACCTTACTACTAGAGCTGATTTAAGACTAGATCTTACCTTACAAGCAAACACTCTACCTATTATCACAAAACTTTGCCAAATAGTAAGCCCCAAGAAAATGTTGATAAATTCCCCACAAAGAATACTAAAATGTAAAAAAAAAAAAAAACTAGAAATCAACAACAAAGTGTAAATGTTAAAAATATTTTAAACCTACCACTTGATAACACACATAATTAATCCTTCAATCAATGAGGAAATCAAACTAGCAAGTAGGGACTTCCCTGGTGGCGCAGTGGTTAAGAATCTGCCTGCCAATGCAGGGGACACAGGTTCAAGCCCTGGTCCAGGAAGATCCCACATGCTGCAGAGCAACTAAGCCCCTGTGTGCCACAACTACTGAGCCCATGTGCTACAACTACTGAAGCCCATGCGCCTAGAGCCCATGCTCCACAACAAGAGAAGCCACCGCAATGAGAAGCCTGCACACTGCAACGAAGAGTAGCCCCTGCTCACCTCAACTAGAGAAAGTCCACACGCAGCAACAAAGACCCAATGCAGCCAAAAAATAATAAATATATAAATAAAAAATAGCAAGTATATAATAAAGTAAAAATAAAGAGAACATATATTAACACCCTCATAAATAATTCTTTGATCAAGGGAAAATCAGAATAGCAATTATACCATGTCTTGAAAGTAAAGATAAAGACAACATGTATAAATGCCTAAAGAATTCTGGCAAAGCTCAAATCCGGAAGGGAGAAAGAAGCACTGAAGGCTTTTATTACCAAACAGAAAATAATGGAAATAAGTTGAACTATGCATTCAACTCAAGAATTTAGTAATAGAACAATATAATGAAGTTAAGAGAACTAGGGAGAAGGAAATAATAAAAAAAATAAGGGGAGAAATTAATAAGACAGAGAAAGAAAAACAATTAAAAAACCCAAGAGATTACTCTTTGGGGAAAACAACAGTAATAAAACAGACAACCCAAGCGAAGCAGATCAAGTGTTAAAAAGAGAGAAACACAAAACTACAAATCAAAATAACCTGGGGTTATATAATCTGTAACCCCAGAGGAGTTGTAAACAAATATTCCATGTGACATTCTGCCAATATATCTGCCAATATATTTAAAATCACAGCGAAATGGACGTTTCTTAGGAAAGTACAAATTATAAAAATTGACTCAAGAAAATGTAAGAAACATAAACAGACCCCCAAAAACATAGAAGAAACTGACAAAGTTATCAAAGAATCATCTCCCAAAGGGGTGAAACTTAAGTAATATTAAGAGCAATGTGTCCAACTTTAAGGGAAGGGGATAATTCTAAAGTGATATAAACTTTTCCAAGGTATAAAAAATATGGAAAACTTCCCAATTCATTTAAAGAGAACTAGCATAACGCTAATAATGAAATCAGATGGCTAAATGTGCAGGATAGAGAGGCGGGAATGACAGAGCTTCACAAGAGTGCATAAGGAGACAGCAAAGACAAAATTTGAGTAGATATGGAGTAAATGTAGAAACATACCTTGTTCCCAGTTGGAATAATTCAATATAAATCCCAATTCTCACTAGGTTAATTTGCAAATTTAATCCAATTCCATTTAACATTTCAGACAGAGGAAGGAGGTCTGGCGACATTAAAAAACTCAGCCATGGTCACCCAACTCTTAAGCAGCAGAGTTAAGATGCAAATCTGGGTATGTCTGACCCAAAAGGCCACGCTTTTCTCAGTGGAAATTAACTTGAAGAGGTTGAAGAGGATATTAGTAAAAACAGCTGACACTGAACAGCAAGCTCTCATTCTGACTGAACAGAGACAGATGAGTTTGGAGTCCTGGGATGCTCTTTTAAAGAAGACATATTCCTAATAAATCCACAGTAGTTTATTTTTAACTTTGAACAACTTTCTCTAGTTACTATATTAATTTGACAATATCTTTCCCTACCTAGTATTTACTTAGAAATAAATCATTTTGTTTTATTTATATACAAGTACCCTGAGACCTATTTTGTATAATTTCATAGTTGGCTTGATATTGTTAAGACTGGCAGACTTCAATTATTTCTGCAACATCCATGTTACTTCCCAGTTCCTAGTGGCAGCAACACCTAAAGGTTGAGTTTTCTTAATTAGGACATCAAATAGCTAGTTGAGAACTACCTCAACTCATCGAAAATAATAAATGACACCAATGGCTTTTCAAGGTTTGCTTATTAGGAGTTTAATTAGTCCTGACACCCCACAACCAGAATTATGAAAAAAAAAAAACTTACTGTAATTGTCATGATGATATAAAAATCCATGTGATAACTATGTGCGTTGGGGTTTATTAGGACTTCTTGAAGCTCCTTCTTGTCCACGCCTCTTTTCACCCCACATCTACCCTCCTGCATCCTAAGGCTGCCTCCCCCTCTCCACCTGCCCACTCTCAGCTCCGTTCTCCACCCCCAATCAGTCCTAGGGTCAGTTCCCATCCTGGAGCACAGCTCCTGGGTCAGCCTCCCTGGCTCCACCTTTACCATAGGCAAGAGTGAATGACTTTTGAGTTTCCTACCAAAGATAAGCCATGTGGCTACCCTCTATTGCCTTGGATAACTGAAATGGACTGCATCATCACCTACTGTTCTCCTCTTTTAAATGCCTTATTACCTTCCACGTCAACCAGAGGACGCAGCTGAGAATCAATACATCAGTGACCATTCAGCCTGGCATCAATAGGAGAGGAATCTCTCCTACGAGACCCGCTCTGGTTCTGAGCCCTAGAGCAATTAATCCCCTGGCTACAAACCTCAGAAAGCAACCGTGAACTCTCCTGACCAGTAGGTTCTGAAGCACATTTTCCCACATCCTGTGCTTAGCATTTTCTAGGAGGAAATGAGACTTCACCTCCACCTACCAGCTGTCTGGAACCCAATGATGGCTGGCACAGAGCGTCTGGGAGAGGCAATAGAAATGTGCATGGTGTAGTTGGTGCCCTGGTACAGATCTAGGCACACTTTCGGGGTCCTGTTGTCTGTGGTCAAATTAACTGTCTCCTCATGAACTGTTTCCATGGAGTCCAACCGTTGTCCTTTTATGTATATCTTTGTGAGGGGAAAAGACAAGAGAACCCACCAGGTCTTCAGTTAAAACAAACAAGAGAGATTTTTGTGGTGCTGGAACCTACTCCCTTACTACTCCCTTTAATACTGCACTGCTCATCCCAGGGGAGATAAATTGGGCAAACCTCTGCTATCAGGTATCTGATGATGAAATCTGATCAGCCCAGTAATCCATAAATGCTGAGAAGTGACATAAAATGAGGAGTATCTCCAGGGAGTGCTATCCTGCACTCAAATGACCAGCGATCAATGGAGGCAACACAACCTGAGACCCGCTCACTGCAAACTGTCACCGAGGCAGCAGATGCTTCTAGGCTTGTTCTGGGGGAGTGAAATACAAGAGCTTGCAAACAAGCGATAATGATGATGCCCAATATAAATACATCCCACACACATATATGGAGGATGACAAACAGACTAAACTCAAAATGTAAAATAAAATAATCCAGATATCTTTAAAATTCTGTTCACTTTTTTAAAGGACTATGGGATTTGAAAGCTATTAGATTGAGAAGCACTTCCGGAAGCAAGTCCCTCCTACTCTTATTCCCATGGTAACCATTTCTGCCCTAGCAGGAAAAAGGAGCTCACTTTACTTACCACATATACAATCTTGGAGTTTATTCTTCCTGGGTTTATTTGCCACCTCACACAAGTGTTATTAAACACTGACACGTCATTAATTTCTATAATTATTTCTAAAATAGAAAAAGAGAGAGTCCACTCACAAAATGCATTGATGGGCTTTGGAAAAACCCTAATGGCCACCACATTAGAGGGCATGACTTAGTTTATCTGCCCAGCTGGTCTCTCTGATGATCACCATTCATGCTCTGATTCAGAAACCGAATCAGCAATTCAAGCTACCCCAGGCCAATCACCCAATTTAACTTCACCATGAGTGAGCTTGGCCCATTACCTGATTTGGAGGAAAAGGAAAGATTCCTGCTTAAGTATGGGTGAGAATTCCAACCTGTGATTGGTCTGACAGGCCACTGGATGCCACTGGTGTTCCACTCCTGTGGGATAGAAAGCGGCCCAGAGTTGAGCCCTGAATCTTCCCTGCAGTTGCACAGGTAAGATCAGCTTCCGGCTTCCTCATCCCACCCAGCTGATGGAGCGTTATTTCCAGGTCACTGCTGTTCCCAAGAGGGAAATGACACGCATCACCACATGGGACCATTCCTCGGGAGTAACCTGCTGGGGTAAACTAAGTAAATTCTCCACAAGGTCCCTGGATACTTCCAGGGCTCCTTTAACTGAAGCTATTTAATCCTGACTTATTCGGAAGCCACTAATTTCTTCAAGTTGTTCTGCTTTTTTTTATATATTCTGTGTGTATTTCATGTAATATATTTGGCAATGTGGGAAACAGTATTAGGGCCTCGGTTCCTGAGGTAACACAGTTTCCAATGAACCTAGTAAACCACCTAGGAAGTTGTCCAGATGGGAAGGGGGCAAGGATCTAGCTTTTTATCCATTTAATAAATTCCCTGCAGATAAGTAAAAACATTTTTACTTGCAGTTGACATACTCTTGTCTATAAAGAATCCCAAGGAATTCACACACACACACACACACACACACACACACACACACACACACAAACACACACACACACAAGGCTAAGAAAGGAGTTCAGCCAGGTTGCAGGATACAAGGTCAATGTACAAAAATCAATTGCATTTCTGTCCACTAGCAAGGAACAATCCAAAAAGGAAATTAAAAAAAAAAAATTTCCCTTACACCAACATCAAAAGGAATAAAATTCCCTGCGGGCAGAAGTTACCAAACCATCACCTCTGGAGAAGGGAATCATCACCTCACCACACAGGAATGTCCCTCAGCCCAAATTCAAGCTTCCCCATTGAATCAGACATCCCTTGTGGATGTTCTAGAACCTCTCAGCTTCTCCTGTTCCTTGTTCCAGCCCTGCATGGGCTTTGATACCATGACCGTGTCTTGTCTCCCATGCTGGGGCTTCCCTGCTGCACACCCCAGCACATGCAACCTGGAAGTGGGGGGGAATTAACACCTCCTGGGGGACAGGAGGTACTAGATAAGTCTGCCCCTTATCTTTCTTCCCCTTGAAGGGCAGACCTACAAAGACCTCTCAGGGCGCTGTCGCACTGATGGAGCAATACTTGCAGTCAGTGAAGACCGCTGCAACAAGGCATCCTTACACTGGCTCCGCTTCCTTCCCGGCTCTACTCACCTTAGCCCTCACTCCTGCTTCCTGGGATAGCACTCCCTATTGTGAAAAAAATATAAGCCCTCTGCCTCAGGCCCTGCTTTCTGGGAAACCCAAGGTAAGACTCCCATCAAGAAGGGTGAGAAAGATAAGTCTCCACCCCCAGAAGATGTCTCTCTTCATCTCAGCTCCCATCCTTCCCTTCTAGTAAATCTCTTCTCAGCCTCCAAGTGGGAAAGGGAGCCTGCACCTCAGGCACCTGTAGGGTTGACTAATTTCCCCTCTACTCAGAACCAATACTATCTTTAGACAGACCCTAGTCTACTGCTCTCTTTGCCTATGGAAGAGTTTATATCTTTACTAAATCATCCCTTCAGCAGCATTGCTGAGATTCTATGTCACACATTACCTGGTCTTGGGTAAGCCCAGGTCAGCTGACTATAAGTGGGAATAAATGGAGGCAGAGAGAGGAAAACAGGCAAACTTCTGGAGAGACACCAGAGGATCACCTACGGCTGTCTAAAGCACCCCTGGGTCTCTACATCAATGTTTCTCCCTGGAGCACAGATAATTTGAAATCAAAGAAATACTCCAGGTGTGGACATGGGTATCCTGATAGATGCAAAGACCTATCCATTCACCTCCTTGGGTAGCATAATGATGATGTTGGCACCAGTCTTTTATCAGCTTGAACAAGCCCCAAATATTCCTGGCCCTTTCCCTCTCCACTGACCTTCAAAGCCCTAGAGTTCTAGACTCCTCTGCTCATTCCCACATCCCTCTGATACTCACCCCCTGGTCCAGAAGGAAAAGGAAACATGCCACCCCTCACCTTCTCTCTGAGTTGCCAGTAAAGCACATTTCCTTCCCACTCGGGACCTCTTTGCCACCCAAGCAGAGGTTAGAAAGGAAACATGAAAGTCTCCTTTCTTGTTCTTCCTTTTGCTCATTCACTATGACAACTGCAAATAACATCTCAAAAATGCTATCTGCCTCCAGGCTGTGCCATGCTCTCTGCACAGAGGGACCCGGGTCTGATTATAGGGATGTCAGATATTTCATCCCAAGGAGTAGCATAACAAAATCCGGTTGCTTTTCCCTCCAGGTGTCTACGAATCAGCTGGAAAGACTTCGTTATAAATGTATCAGCTATTAAACATCCATATCCATGCTGCCCCTTTAAAAGAGATGACTTGGGAGGCTACGCCCTAATTCTAATAGTACCGAAAACTGAAAACATTTCTGGAAGTTCTCTTTGGAACTGACTCCAGGGCACTTTATTCACCACTGACCCTTAACTGAACGATTATCGCATGCCAAGCATCCTCCCATGCCAGGCACTGGGCTGTGACGATGATCAGAACAGAAGCCCTTCCCTCAGGAACACGGCTTCTAATGGAGGGAGCAAACATATAAGCAGAAAAATTACAACTTGATAAATATCAGGACAAAGTTGCACACAAGTACCACAGGGTATAGAGAAAGAAGCCACCAACTCTCACTGGAAGACCTGGAAAAGCCGGCTTCGTGGGGGGCATGACCTTCAGGGCTGAATGGCTGAAGAGTGAGGAAGACAGAAGACAGAACAGCAGGTCCAATGCCTGCAAGTGTAAAGGGTGTGGCAGATTCAGACAGAGACGTGTAACGTGCTGGGGAGGAGGAAAGAGGGGAAGCGAGGTTGCAGAGAGCGGAAGGGATCAGACTTGGCAAGACCTGCTCGCTAGACTAAGCGCAGGCTTACTCCGACGAGCCTTGGAGAGCTAAAAGCAGGAAGATGATGGGGACTTCCTTTTTTTTTAACATCTTTATTGGGGCATAATTGCTTTACAATGGTGTGGGGGACTTCTCTTTTTAGAACGATAACTCTGGTGCATTTTGAAGGAGACACTGGAGGTCACAAGGAAAAAATGTGATACCCTTTACTCAGTGATTACAATACATCAAACACTGATACGTAGGTCTTTATAGATTTGATCACATTTTCCCAGCAGTCATAGGAGGCAATCATGAAATCAATAACGAGTGAACATTTATTGAGTTGTTACTATGGACCAGATAGCATGTACGGTACTTTAAATGTATCATTCATCTAATCTTCAAAATAACACCATGAATTTGACATTATAGTGTCCATTTTACAGGCCTAAGGCTTAGAGAAGTTAAGTAACCTGCCAAAGGTCACACAGCTAGTAAGCAGTGAAGTCAGGATTCAAAACTAGATCTACCAGACTCCATAGCCCAGAGCCTTTGCACTGAAGTAGCTATTCAGCAAAAAGGTGAAAAGATGAAATCAGGGCACTGGATTTAAAACCGTGAGCAATTCTGAAGGAAAGCAATAGGAGGCAAGAGATAAGGAGTCTAGGCTGACTGCCAGTCTCTGAGCCTGAGAGTCTGAATAGATCGCCTTCTACTGTACTCATAAGAAATACAGGAGGAAGCAGACTGGGTTTGTGAGAAAGAGACGAACGAATTGTGTTTAGAACATGCTAAGTCTGAGTTCATCTACCTGGGTGAAAAAAACCGTCTTGAAGGTCATCAATGGGTAGATGGTAGTTGAATCCCTGGGTGCAGGTGACATGCCCAGGTAGGACATGGAGAGCAGGTGGCATGATAGCAGGGCACTGGGACACATGGAAACCAAAGGGGAAACTAGAGGAGAAAGAGGAATGCAGAAGGAGGTCAGAGGTTGGCTGGGAAAGTGTGATGCCTCGAGAGTCAAGGAAAGAGAAGATCTGAAGGAGTGTCTGCTTCCTCGAACGTTATCTCCCTTCCTTCCTACCAATCCTCCCGACCTCCTCGCTCCCACCCAAGAAGAGCCTGGAGCAGAACATAAGCACTGGGGGCTCGACCTCTTGCTCTTCCCTCACATGGCTCTTTCTTCCCCAGTGGAGGGCACGTGGTGCCATGATCAGATCTGAGGTCTGACTTTGGACAGAGGCAGGCAGAGCAGGTCTCTGCCTTGTCCAGTTGTAGGACGTTTAGGCTCCTCTGGCCTAAACAAAGTAGGCCCCCACAGCATCCAACTGAACTCTGCATTGGACTTTGGGGACCAAAGCCTCCGTGGGTTATAAAGTACCTTTGCTTTGCTTTAGATTCTGCATGTGGTGCATGGGTGCGTGCGTGTGTGTGTGTGTATAAATGTACATATATAAAGTTATGTATTTTAGTATTCTATTAGCATCCAGTATTTCTCTGTGGTACTCATCATGTTTGTAACTAAATAATTTTGTAATTAGTTATTTAATGTCTATCTCTCCTGAATGTAAGCTCTATGACAGCAAAGACAAGATCTATCTACCTCTCCAACCCCAGAAACTAATACAGTTGGTTGGACATAGATATTTTTAAAATATTTATCATTTGGTTGACTGGTTGAATAGATTGAAAAATGTATGGATAGATAATCAACAATGCTAAATGTTGTGGAAAGGTTAAGAGGAAGGAGGACTGACACTAGACCATGGTCATTAGTGACCTTGAGAGAGAGCAACAGTGAAGTGGGCTGTTGGACGCCTGATTCTCCTTCAGGAAGCTCAGAAGAGAACAGGGTGGGAGGGGACAGAGACAGTGAGCACAGACTACTCTCTCAGAAGTCCCATTGTGGTCAGGGCCTAGTCTAGTGCACTCTCTTGGTTTCCAATTTTATATCTATTTTCTCTACTTTTGAAAACAGTAAAAGGTCCTACAGAATAAATTCAAGAGACCTTAACAGAATGTCAAGCTCAATGTCATTTCTAGTATCTGCTTTCAAAAGTGATATGACCAGTCTTCTAATATGACTCATAAACTACCTCCAAAGGCAATTCCCAAATAGATTACGAAACCAACACATTTTGATAATAGCAGCCTCACTGAAATGAGGGTATGGCTTCCCAAGGTGACAACTTTGAATAAATGCATGTTTGGCTATAAGAGTTTTGCTATGCTTCCTTTCTTCTTTTTAAGTCATTAGAGTCACATAAAATAGGTAGAAGCAGCATGGCTTCAAGTAGTGCTTTCCTAAAATGCGTTATACACTTTAGGATGATTTTTTTGGTGGCACATGAATATATTTTTATATGTTTGCTTTGTATTGATTTTTGTGTATATTTGAAAAAGCCCAGGTGTTCATCAAACTCATGATATCACATATATTACTGTGTCCTTGATCAATAAATTTAAATTTAAAATTTAAGTTTTAAACATAAGTTGTTTTAAGAAACTTATTAAATTAAAAAATACTTTAGTTCTGGCAAACATTGTCAGGGTGGTCTACAAATAATTCAAGCTTAGGAAAGTGGCAGGAGACAGCTCGTGGGCTTTCCAGGTCTACAGGCCTGAGTTCAAATCCTGTCTCTGCCATTTACTAGTCATTGAAAGACCCTGTGAAAGCTGCATAACTTTTATGAGTCTCAGATTACTCATCTATGAAATGAAAACATCAATACTTCATAGGGTTTTTCTGAGGACAAAATGGCATCAAGGCTCCTAGCAGAGCCGTGGGTGTTTAAGTTGGTGCACGATCAATGGTAGCTATAATGCTTGACGGTCTAAGCATTATGGACATAATCAAACAAATCCCAGCCATGTGGCTATTTGCATAAATGTGCCCATTTATTCCGGCTGACCTTTCTCTTCTATCTGAAATATGTCCAGCTGCAAGTGAGCACTCACTGGGCTGAAGAGGAGGATCGACCACAAAACAGAAGGGCAGGAGCTAACAGGAGGCCTGGAGGCATTTGGACTCGGTCCCTGAGTCGGGTGAGGGGCCCAGAAAGGATCCCAGCAGCCAGTCTGTGTTTCCATAGAGATGTTGCTCTTTAGAGAGCCTGGAGTGAGTGAGCGTCAACCTCATCATTATTAACTCGGATTCTAAACGTAAAAAGCCAAACGACCTGTGCAGAATGAAAGCCAGGGACAGTCTTATCAAGAATGGATCAGTCCCTTTGATCTTGAGGTAAACCGACTCACTGAACATCAAGCTTCCACCTGGGGTTTTTCCAGACACTAAAGTAATTGCCTAATTCTCAGCTCTCTGGAGTGTCCAGTCTAAACTGGCCTTAAAAAAAAAAAAAAAATCCCACCACCTTGCCGGAGTTCACACTCCATTAAAAAGATCTAACTGAATCACTTTGCTGTACAGCAGAAATTAACACAACATTGTAAATCAACTATACTTCAATAAAATTAAATATATATGTGTGTGTGCATGTGTGTGTATATATATATATATATATATATATATATATATATACACACATACACACAGATCTGTCCTAGTAATCCAAAGAAATAGGAACTCCAAAAATATTTTTAACTAACAACAACTCATGTAAAGTGAAGATAAATTATTCTACCCAATTTAGAATGAAACACTCATGTATAAAAAGATGGGTAAACAGTAATGAAAACAAAGGACAGGGGTAGAAGGCATTCACAGGTTAGGCAGAAACATAAAAGAAGATGGGGAAAAAACCCAAAAGTGAACATTGAAGGAGGTAAATACAAAATACACAGAGAGATTTGGGACAGAAGGGGAGGTGTGAAGAAATAGGTGAAAAACAGGAAAAAGAAGGAAGGGAGGGCAGCTGAGCGTGAGCCATGGTAATCAGCATCTCTCACTACAGTTCCAGAAGCCTCTCGTACCTACCTACCCAGCGATCATGTGCACTGTGCCATGAATTAATCAGCATGTAAATCGCCCCCTTTATCTGCGGAAATTGAATTTAGCTGCCAATCTTGATTGAGGGCATAGAGGCCTCCTCACAGAAAGATCACAGCCCTCAGGGAGAAAGCCTTTTCTCTCCTTAAATCAAAGCTTGCACAAACCCATGGAAACAGCTGCAGCTGGAGCCACAGACTTTGTGAACGGTGGCAGGCTGAGGTTGGTAATTATAATTAGCAGTTACATAACATGTTTGTTCTTCAAAGTGCTCTACAAGCATCAGCTAATTAATAGCTTACTATGCCCCATGCCGATCCACTGGTTTTTCACGGAGTGACTAATCCTGGTACCCCCACTGAATTCTGAATGGTGGAGGCACAGCAGCTTGAACAATGAAGCAAATGGCTGAGGGTCCAGAAGCTAGGCCCAGCTCTCTGACCAGGGGACTCCATAGGCAGCTCTGGGCCAAGACCACCTCCCCAGATGTGGAATTCAGCAACCCACGAGGCAGCTGCCTCACTTCCTCCAAATAACTCTTAGAGGTGCTGCTGGAGGTGCAATAATAGTTTGGAATGACCATCAGTCTGGTTCAAAATGGCATTAGCTCTTCTCAATGTCCCCAAGTATGAAGACTGGGACTCTGGAGTCCTTGGCGTTAGTTACAGGTTTGCCCTTGCTTCTCTGTGCAAGTTCGGCAAGTCAATGGGACCTAAGAGAAGGCCGAACTCGATCTCTGGGTTCTCATCCGTGTCTGCCCTTCCTTGTTACTATGATTGCAATCTCTAGCCTACAGCCTGCTGCAGTTGTGGTGGAGATAACTGAATGTGGGAAATGCATGGCACTGGCAGGGCCTCAGCAGCAGAGCTAAGTTCTTCATCTGCTCCAGGGATGCTTTACCCAAGGCCTTCAGAGGTCCATGATTTTGTAAAATATTATATCCGTATGTGCATTTCTTTGGAGAAAAGTCTATTTACCCTATTGCCCTGTAAATTCCAAGAAGGTAGTATCCAGCAAAGTACCTCACACAGAGTGTATGCTAAATAAACATCTACTGAACAAATGGATAGATTTCATCAAATTCCTAACCCCAAAATGGTCATGAACCATTCCTCTATGGACAAATAATCACCAGCAGTCTGCATGTTGTATTTGCTCTGGTTAGACTTTCCTATGGAAAACTTCGATTGGCAACACCCAAGACATTCTTCCATAATTCTGTTACAAAATCAAGCCAGAGACCTAGACCAAAGCGACCTAGAGATTTCACTCTTCAGAGCCAAGCAAGTTAACAGCTTGAAATAAATTCCCAGAGGCATTCAAGACCAGGTGACAACCATTTCTCACACCCACGGCCAACCACCACAAACCTAAGAATCATTGCCTTTTCCCATCTTATTTCTTGGAGGCCGAGGTGTGAAATAAAGCATGTGGAAGTCTACACTTCTGACTCATGAGAAGATCCTCTTCAAGCAAGGTTAATAATTTCAGTAAAAGACCTAACATGTGCACAGTGGTTTAAACTTCAAAATGCTCCCCATAGATTATCTCATTTGATTCCCTCTCAACAATTATTTGAGGTAGGAAAAGCAGGTTTTAATTTCTCCCTTTTATAGATGAGGAAACTGAGGCTCCGAGAGAATAATGCCTTACCTAATGACACACAGCTAACACATGGCACTGCTAGAATGTGAACTGAAGTCTCAAAACTCCTTTTCACCAGTAATTTCATTTGGGGGTATATATCCAAAAGAATTGAAAGCAAGGTCTCAAAGAGATATTTGTATACCCATGCCCACAGCAGCATTATTCACAATAACCAAAAGGCGGAAGCAACACAACTGTCCATCAATGGACGAATTGATAAGCATAATGTTTATATATATACTACAAAATATTATTCAGCCAGAAAAAAGAAGGAAATCCCACCACTGGCAGCAACATGAATGAACCTGTAGTACATTATGTTAAGTGAAATAAACCAGTTACAGAAGGATAAATACTACCTGATTCTGCTTACATGAGGTCAATTAGTCAAACCCATAGAAACAGAAAGCAGAATGGTGGTACCAGAAGCTGTGGGAAGGGGGAAGTAGGGAGTTACTGTTTAACCCATATAGAGTTTCAGTTTTTCAACATGAAAAAGTTCTGGAGATTGGTTGCGCAACGTGAATCTACTTAACACTGAAAAGATCGTTAAGGTGGTAGATTTTACGTTGTTCGTATTTTACCACGATTAAAAATAAACATTAAAAACCTAGATATACATTACACCACCTTCTCTCTGAAAAGCTGTCAAATGTGCTTAATTAGGACTTTTAAGTATTCCCCCCCTGAGAAAATGGCTCATGGCGAAAAGTCTCTCAGGCAACCAAGCAGAAGAGAGAGGAATCACTGTGATTTAAGGTGGGTTTCAAAAGATTAGATGCATAAAATGTCCTATCCAACTTATTTTCCCAATCCACCCTCTAAATCTTCAGAGTTTAGCTGACAAACCGAAAGCCAGGTACCTGCCCAGGTAAATGGCGCAGCCAGGGCAGTACACAGGGTAAGCAAGCAATCGAAGGTTTTAGGTTCTGCTGTTTGCTTCCACGAGACAGGAGACCCACAGAATGGAGTCTATACCTGTGCATGACAAAGTACTTGTTCTCCAGATCCCTTTCTCTGTGCAAACAGAAGTGATCTTTCCTCCAGGGCTCTCAAAGCCCTCTTGACAGACATAGTGAGCCATACCGCCCAGTCTGGAGCCGTGATTCCCCACCAGGACCGCATGCTGCACTTCCGGAGGGTGGCCACAGTTGATCTCTGCAATGGGAAGTAGCACAGCACTTGTTATGACCCATGACTTCTACCCCATAATTCACCTTTTAGAAATAAATATTTAGTAATGATAGAGTCCAGTCATATGGGAGAAGAGAAAACACTAACCCCATCAAATAATCCAGTTGCATGTATTTAAAGTAAGATTGCTCAGAAGTAAGGAAAATAGAGATCTCTGAGTTTAATAAAATTTATAAACATGCATGTATAGAAAATATTCCAATTATGAGATTATTTATACCATAGAGAATTCCTTGGTCAATGAAATAATCCATCTCAGGGTTATTTTACACATTAAGATTTTCTGGTACATTTTAGTATGTATCTTCAGATCATTAACTCCTGAGTAGATAGTAATGCAAATGTAGTTTTTTTTCTTTCTTTTTTTTGCTAACTGAAATATATACAAAATCTCTGAACTTTTTAAAGCAAATTAATGGGGAAAGTCAATATATATGTACCTTTCAAAGAAAAATAAATCAGTTGCATAGAGGGAGACAAACCTGGAATTATAAAATTGACATGAAATTTCTTCTCTGCAACTCTGACTACCAGAAGACACTGGAATATTTACAGAAAACAATCTGAAGGACAAGGATTATGACATTACCATTTTAGACCCAGCCAAACTCTACTTCATATAAGAATAAAAGAGTCATTTTCAGATATTTACAATTTTTTAAAAATCTGTACATGTATCTTTTCTGGAAAAAAATTTAAAAATAACCTCAGACCAACAACAGAAAAAAAGAATCAGAATAAATGCCCTAAGAAAGGAGAAGGACAGGGCTTTAGGAGAAACACTAGTGAGCAATGAAACCAGCAGGATGTACAGCTAAGTCTCCATAATCATTTAAGTGTGACTGTAGAGCTGGATAGAACTAGCAGTAAAGAATTCTAGAACTAAAGGCTGAACAATGTGAAAAAATTAATAATTTGAAAATTAAATTCCAAACTATTTCAATAAAATCTGAGCAGCGAAGTGAAGAGAAGAAATAAAACATGCTAAATTTCCCATACAGCAGTGGGGAGCTCATAGACACAATTTTATTCAAGAAAACGTAATAAATATAAAATATAAAGTAACATAGTCATAATAATTGCAAATGTAATCCAGTTATACCTAAATCCAGAAAGAAAAATACATAACTTTTGGGCTTCATTCTGATTTTTAGTTTTCTCCCCCATCTGCAGAAAGCCAAGAATATTAAGCACTCTTGATATCCAGACTTTTAAAACATGAGTCCATTTATGGAGATAAAGCATACAAAAACAGAGAAAATGTTATGATCTCTTCCCAACTCCCCATTAACCATTCATGGCATTAGAAATATGTGGCTCCTCTTAAATGAGCTTCTGATACAGAATTGGTGGATTTACTGTAATTGTACTCTTCTCCAACCCTTTATGGATGTCTGGTCTGTTCTAGAACCCCAGAGTTACTTCCCTGAGGGAGGCCTCTTAGAGCAGGGTTTCATCTGTTGTCACTGGAGTTATAAAAAGACTCTCAATATAACAGCTCAACCCACCTGACCAGTCACTTGGCTCTGAGATTTTTCAAAAAAGAGTTAGGCTCTGGTCAGTGCAGATGCAAATCCTGAGCAGTTATGGGACCAGAATGAGGTGGTCATTAAATAAATCCTCCAACCCTATCTATCTCTCAAGTCCCATGTTTGATCATAGGAATTTGTTCCCTTCTCATACATGTTGACCAGACACAAGACAAGACCCCTTGGCCCTCAGAATGTTTTCCCAACATCAAACCTTTAGACATGTTTACTGGCCCAAAACATTCCAAGACATGAGTATATTTGTGTGTACATGAACAGGTGGTTAATGTTTCCTAAGACTGCCCAGTGATTGTTGACATCAAAAACATCTAGTTTAAGCCAGGGTTCAGTTACAGCAGGAAATTAGAGGGATCATCAGTGAATAGATTGAGGGTATAGGTTTATGCAGGTCTATTGACCTTGAAGCTGGAATTCTAAACAGCATATTGGAGAGATATGGGAGGGAACCTGGTGACAGATAGTCGGATTAGGGGAGAAGCATAGATACTAAAGGAATAAGAGTACAGAAGATAACTAAATTGGCTCCTATATTGGACATCACCAAGAATAATGGAAGGCATGGTGGCTTTAGCTGGGACGACAAGATTTTTTTTTGGCTGTGTTGGGTCTTCGTTGCTGCACGCAGGCTTTCTCTAGTTGCGGTGAGCAGGCTCTAGAGCGCAGGCTCAGTAGTTGCGGCGCACGGGCTTAGCTGGTCCCCGGCATGTGGGATCTTCAGGGACCAGGGATCGAACCCGTGTCCCCTGCATTGGCAGGTGGATTCTTAACCACTGCACCACCAGGGAAGTCCCAAGATTTTTTTAAATTAATATTAACTTGGGGGTAGATAAGAAATCAATAGCCTGTCCTCTAGGGACTCAGGTAGATGTCCAGTGGTAGGCAATCTGGACCCAACTCTGTGAGTTCCCATCACAGAGCTATTCGAGTTGGACAGTCCCTTGGCAGGAGATATTTAGAGAGGATTCTGGCGTGGCTTGGATTAAACACATGGTTCTAAACAATAGCTATACAATCTGAATCACCTGGGGAGCTTTTGAACAAATCACCCATGCTGGAGTCTCACACACACATCCCCACCCTCACCCAGAGATAACTCTTCTGAATGAGTAGTACTGAGTTGGGTTCTTGGCATCCACATTTCTACAAAGTTGCAAATTTGATTTGTATGCACACCCACAGCTGAGAATCTAAATTAAACATTGGTATGAATAGCTACCATTTAGCGTCACATGCATCCCAATAGGGCCCCAAGTATATATCATTACTTCTTACAGTAACCCTCCATGGTAGAGATTATTTCCCCCATTTTACAGGTAAAATGGCTCAACATGGTTAAATAAAACATCCAAAGTCACATAGGTTGTCATGTGATGGCTAGGAGCAGAATCCACATCCTTCAGATTCCTTCTCCTATACCCACTGCCTCTCAAGAGCAGCTCCATCTCTGAAAACCTACAGTATATGCCCCCTTTCTACCCCCTTCCACCTTGCTCAGCCTCTCTCTCTCCTCGAGGTACACTCTATCTCCCTGAGACCTAGCAAAATCCTTCCCAGTGATGAATCTGCTCCATGACTAATAGAGGGATCCCTTTTTCCTCTGAACTTTCATAGCCTATGTTCATTTGTTCATTTATTCATATATTTACTGAGCACCTAGTACATGCCAGACACTATACTAGTCACTATAGCAGAGAACAAAATGGAAAATATCACTGCCCTCGCAGAACTTAGGGGGAGAATAATTAGACAAAAAAATAAATCAACAAGGTAATTGCAGGTTGTAGTAAATGTTATGTAGGAGGAAAGATAACATGATAGGATAGGAAAGACTTTTTAAATAGAGTAGTCAGGAACGGTTCGAGCTCTCTGAGGAGGTAACATCAGAGTTAGGACCTGAAGGATGAGAATGAACCAGTCATGTCCAGGACCAGAGGAAGAACATTTCAATCAATTGAAATAGCCAATGCAAAGACCCTGAGGCGAGAAAGCTCTTGATATGCTCCAGAAAGGGAAATGCAACCTGTTGGCTGCAGCACAGTTAGCAAAATGGAGAGTGGCATGAGATGAAGGTGCAGAGAAGAGCAGAGCCAGGTCACAGAGGGCCTTGTAAGCCTTAGGAAAGAGCCTGGGTTTTATTTAAAAGCAGTGGAATGTCATTGGAGGATTTTAAGTGAGGGAATGAAATAATCTGACTTAGATTTTTAAAAGACCATTTTGACTGTTGGGTAGATAAGGGATGGGAGAACAGGAGTAAAAGGAGAGGTTGGTTAGTGTCAACAGCAGTAGCCCAACAGAAAGAGAGATGAGGTCTTGGATGCACTTGAGAGGTGATGGCGGAGACGGAAAGAAGAGGATGGATTCGAGATGCATCCTGGAAGCAGAACAAGGTTCTTGGTGATAGACTGGATGTGAGAGTGAGAGAAGAAGTAGAATCAAAATACTTATCTATCCTCTTCATTTGACCTTTATTTCCTCCTTGAGGATTTTGTGGGTTTGTTTTAATGACTATGTCTCCCCAAATATATGAACAGTTCCTAAAGGGCAGAATCTTTATCTTATAATCCCTTGCTTCCCCACAATGCCTACTTACGATAGTAGTTTTTACATAGTAAATAATAAACAGTTGTTCACTGGTAGCTTGCTACTACTTTATCATTGTTCAAGATGCAATATATGTCACTTCGATATGATCACAACCCATGAGGAAGGAAACACACATCAGTAAATTTTAAGTATATATAACAAGACAGGAACACATTACCTCTATATTTTGTATCCAAAAGAGGTAACATAGCTACCAGACACCAAGTAGATGAAAGCTGAGAAAGTAGAAAAACGAATATGTATCTGTCTTGTACCAGTGAATTCTGGGAAAGCTGTTTAAACTGCAATAATTTTAATCATAATAGCATGCATCAAAATCCTACTAAACACAAGGTAGTCTATTAGATATACACTATCTTATTTATTTCTCACAGAAAACCCTACTGCAAGGTAGATGGGTTTTTCTCATGTAGTTTACAGATACAAAAATGGAGGTCCTAAGACTCTGTCACATTCAAAAATTACACCACTACTAAAAGACAGAGCCACAGAACTTCCCTGGTGGCACAGTGGTTAGGAATCCACCTGGTAATGCAGGGGACACAGGTTTGAGCCCTGGTGCAGGAAGATCCCACATGCCACAGAGCAAATAAGCCCGTCTGCCACAACTACTGAGCCTGCGCTCTAGAGCCTGCAAGCCACAACTACTGAGTCCACATGCCACAACAACTGAAGCCCGCACACCTAGAGCCCGTGCTCTGCAACAGACAAGCCATCACAGTGAGAAGCCTGCGCACCGCAATGAAGAGTAGCCCCTGCTCGCCACAACTAGAGAAAGCCTGTGCGCAGCAACGAAGACCCAATGCAGGCAAAAAAAGAAAAAAAAAAAAAAAAAAAAGGCAGAGCCAGTATTCAAACCATGGTTTTTGTGACCCCAAAGTCCAGGTCCATTATATCTGGGCAGCTTCACACTGAAGGGGGTCCACTCTAGGCTCTGACTGGGACTGACCCTATAGTTTAGCTAAAACCTCAGAAGAAAAGGTTGCATGAAAAAGCATTTAAATCAGTCTGGAAGGGTTCTATGACAACTCCCTCTGCCCCAATCTTGTCTCCAAGAACTTTCCCAGAGAAGAGAGCTGCTGGAAATGGAATTCCTCTGCCACTGTACCTGCCCTGAAGCCTTCTTGGTAATGATGTTTAACCCTATGACATGGGGGTCTGGCCCAGGTCTTGCCTGGAACATAAGCCCATCACAAATATTCCCACCATGCTTAAGAGAGATGGCAGCCACTGCCACTTCTACTCAGACCAAATGGTACCCAAGAAAGCAGGTGATCCCTAGTAAGACATACTCAAAAATCAATCCAACAGATACTGCAATAGGTAATAAAAATATCACTATCACAAGGAAAGAAGCCATTTAAAAACAGTTAACATCCAAAGGAAAGAAAAAAAAATAAGCATCACAAATTTTGTATTGCATATGCATAGGGGTGTTCATTAAAGCACACGTCTCTCTGGCTAATTACATTATGAACAACGTTTGGATCTGTATCAGGAATACAGTCAACTAATTATGAACATGGCCGGGAATTTTTCCTTAGTATCCTATTATCTGTGATTTTATTCAAATAATCAACTTCAAAATAGGTCTGTCTCCCTGGGGGGAAATGTGTTGTGCCAGTTTCAAGGACAACATTGATATTGTAACTCTGTTTCATATCTTGAAGGTAAAAATGTTTATCCTCACTGCTAGCTTTAAAATTCTACCCAAGAAAATATTCCAGAAGGAAATCTGTTTGATGAAAGGTATAGGCAATTTACGGCATCTAATCAACAACTGGACTGTACCACCAATGACTGCTATTTATGACACATATCAGCACAATCATGTGATTTACGACAGAAGTAACAGAGTAAAATAAGGCTTCATCTAAGACTGTTTTAGAGACCAAAAAATACCAAGCTGAGAAAGAAAAAAGAATGACCAATAATGTCTATAAATTGAGGCAGACATTTTGCCAAATGCTGGGGGAATAAATGATTGACCTATTCCACTTATTGATATTGACCAAAGGGGGAAAAAAAAAAAGATCTTCCCAGAAAAATAAACTACTAGATGAAAAACTCCAGTAAAAGGGCAGAAACAAGTACGAAAATGGAAGAAAATCACATTAAAGCCGGTGTTCATCTTTACCCAACAATAATAGGAAGAAGTCTCTATTGTGCTTAGGATCAGATCAGAAGGTTGATGTAACACCTGGAATTCAGTGCAACACGGTAGGTGGTAAGGGCCCAAACCGTCTAGGCAGATGAAAGCAGAGTCTACACTACATTCATGTTCTAGATTGGATAATTCAGCATTTATACCTATACTTTCTTCATTTATAAAAATGTTCTCTTCCCCTCTTAACAGTAAGCTCTTTGTGGGCTGTGTCTATATTCTATATCCTTAGAATATCCCCTGCAGTCATGTGAGTTATTAATATCATTAGGAACATTAATTTTGGTGAAGTTTATATGTAAGAAATATGGCCTAAGGAATAAGGCTGAAAGCGTAACCTTATGACAGTTTCATGCACTTTATGGCATGTTCTGAGTTTGGCCAAATTTAGTTAGACCCTCAATCCAGGATCACTTGGGCATTAAATTACGTACATCACTGATGTTGGGTGTTGGAATCTAACATCACAATATGTGGCTACTTGAATTTAGACAATGTTATCAGTCATCAAAAGGAAATGGGAGGGTTATAGCATTCCCTGAAGCACATTCCCAAAAGTGTCGATAATGGCTGTAACTAAGCCCTTTAGTAACAAAAGGTGTACTTACCCTTAAGACAGTAGAAAGAAAGAAATTACTTTTTGATGGATTTTTTTATTCTAAAGTTTCCCATGAACTTTAACCTCAACTAATAATACATTTCCTTCAGATCGTATTCATAGATCATTTGGAGGAAAAAGAAAATTTTCCATTTCACATTAAAACACTTACTGTCAATAAATAGTGTCTAATATGGAAACAGCTAGAATCTGAACACTTCAGAAACTGCAGAGGAGGTGATAGGGTAGGTAAAAGTGTGAGTGCTGGAAGAAAAAAAACACGGGTCTATCAGCATGTCTCTTAAAAATATCTTCCATTCATAGAGGTGAAATGGTTTTTGATGCTTTGAGCTGCATAGGAATCTTTCTTTTTTAAAAAAAATAACATTAAAACTCTTCATTTTAATGTTCTAGCTGTAAATAGAACATTTGAATCAAAAACCAATAAACAGGACTTTCCTGGTGGCACAGTGGTTAAGAATCTGCCTGCCGATGCAGGAGACGCGGGTTCGATCCCTGGTCTGGGAAGATCCCACATGCCGTGGAGCAACTAAGCCCGTGCGCCACAACTACTGAGCCTGCGCTCTAAAGCCCACGAGCCACAACTACTGAAGCCCATGTGCCAGGGTTTCAGCAAGGCTCAGCCACAGGACAAGCTGGGATGCAGTCTGGAAGCCAATTCCACTATGCCTGCCATCATCTGGGCCAACTTTTGGGGGTGATTCACGGTGCTTCTACAGGCCTTAGGTATGCCAGGCACTGTGCCAGGTGCTAAAGAGATGATACTGAAGAAGACTACATGGTCACTGAGCGCCCAGATTTACAGCCCAGTAGGGCAGACTGATAAAAACTATGAAAATAATGATAAATAATATACGTACGTGTTGGGTACTAAGCAAGAGAATGTCAGAGAGGACATTTCAGCTGAAACTTGAAAGATGAGAAGGAGTTTCCTGTGCAGAAAGCAGGTAGCCTCCCTCAACAGATGAATGAATAAACAAAACGTGGTACACACATACAGTAGAAAATTATTCAGCCTGAAAAAGGAATGACATTCTTCAAAAGGTACAAACTCCCACTCATAAGATAAATGAGTACTAGGGATGAAATGTACAACATGACATATGAATATTGTTGAGAGTAATTCCTAAGAGTTCTCATCACAAGGAAAAAAATATCACATTTTTATTTCTTTAATGTTGTATCTATATGAGAATGAATGCTCACTAAACTCATTGTGATAATCACTTCATGATGTATGTGAGTCAAATCATTATGCCGCACACCTTAAACTTATACAGTGCTGTGTGTCAATTATATCTCAATCCAACTGAAAGGAAAAAAAGGAATGAAGTTCTGATACATGCTATAACATGGATGAACCTTGAAAATATTATGCTCAGTCAAATAAGCCAGATATAAAAAAGACAAGTATTGTATGAGTCCACATATATGAGGTACCTACAATACAAATTCACAGAGACAGAAAGTAGAACAGAGGTTACCAGGGGCTAGAGGGAGGAGGGAATGGGGAGTTCTTGTTTAATGGGTACAGAGTTTCTGTTCTGAGGTGAGGAAAACGTCTGGAAATGGACAGCACTGTTAACTGCACAACACTGTGAACGCACTTAATACCGTGGAATTGTACACTTAAACATGGTTAAAATGGTAAACTTTATATTATGTGTATTTTACCACAATAACAATTTTTAAAACAGGTTGGCAATTATTTCAAGTAGAGAGAAAAGGCCCTGAAGCTGATAAGAGATTGACATAGTGGTTGGGAGAGAATGATGGGAGACGTAACCTGTATAAAAGCCAGAAAGGACAAACCCCTGTTGGCTTCAAAATCCATGGTTAGGAGTTTGGATTTTATTCTAAGTGCAGTGGTCATTTCACTGTTTTTAGAAAGGTTTTAAGAAGAAGTAGTAAGCTTGGAAGCGGATTCTTAAAGGGACTATTCAGTACCAGACACATTGCTGGTGAGAATTCCCAGCCCGAAAGGAAGATAAGGCCCCAAAAAGGATGGGAAGAAAATCTGGAAGACAGATAGTCCTGGAACCCTCAACTGGTCTGCTTACACTGCAAACCACTCATCACTGGACCCTTCCATGAGAGCAAGCTACCAAAGGGAAGAACACAAATGCCACCCCTTCCATGAACCACCCAATCTCCCCACCTGAACTCTCTTAGTCTTTACCCATTCTTCTCACATGATACTTAGGAGTTCACCCTTACAGAATAGTTCGTGGTGTACCTGTCTTTACTCTGCTCCCAGACTCCAGACTTACCTAGTCACAGGATCTATCAAGTATGCTGGACTCTGGATTTGTTGCTAATGATAACACAGTTAAAGTGATTCTCTCACCTTGCTCCCGGCTTGGTTGAATTATAAAAACTCAAATTCTTTAAGCTGTCACTTACAACTGGCACCTTCTCTGAAAATCAAAAAAAATAATAATAATAAGGGACTTCCCTGGTGGCGCAGTAGTTAAGAATCCTGCCAATGCAGGGGACACAGGTTCAATCCCTGGTCCTGGAAGATCCCGCGGAGCAGCTAAGCCCATGTGCCACAACTACTGAGGCTGCGCTGTAGAGCCCACGAGCCACAACTACTGAGCCCGTGTGCCTCAACTACCGAAGCCCGCGCACCTAGAGACTGCGCTCCGCAACAAGAGAAAGCCCACGCACAGCAACGAGGACCCAACACAGCCAAAAATAAATAAATTAGAAAAATTAAGTGTTCAGCAGAAAAATGTTTAAGAAAGTAATAATAATATCAAAATAATAGGAAATGCAAGCTAGAGGTTGTGCCCTTTCCAGAGAGTGGATGGAAATGTGTGATGGATGTTTCCACAAATTCCTACCCATTTTGGAAGATTTCATCCTCACTTCCAACATCCACTTCTGAGGCCTGCTCAGGTGCGGAACTTGTGTCACAATGCCCCACCCCCCACCCCCAAGGCAGCAGCAGAGACTCCAGGGACACGGTAATTGGGAAAAGGCAAACAACAGGAGCTGCCAGCTGTGTCTTCTCTGATGGCGGAGTCCGTTATCAGATACACACGCTGCCGTCTGGAATGCACGGCTGCTCCTTTCAAAAGTACCTGCTTCTCAGCATCCAAGTTCACAGTTTGCTAGTGTTTTTAGTGGAATTCCCAATTCCTGTGGCTTCATGACGCTGAGCTAAAAATACAGTGCCGGCTGGCACATAGCCCAGATTCTGGAGCCCCAAAGAAGAATGAGGGATAAATAAGAGGGGTGTGTTTAGAGAGAAGCAGGCACAGCCAGGAGAAGCCGGTGGCCATATGGTGAAACGGGGGAGGAAGAGGGGGGAGGGTGTCAGCAGGCAAAGGGAACAGTTATTACAGGAGGGAAAAAAGAAGTGAAGACCTGCTAAATGACAGTTCTTTGGGAAATGGAACAAACCCTCTCCTCTAACTTTCTACATTCTCAGTACAATAATCCGGATGACTACTGATTTTCAAAGTAATACAAATTGTCTTATATGGAGTTTCTTATATAAATCTCTAGGGGGTTCTTTGATATGCATTATGGCACATTTTAATCTAAGTTCTGTATTTTAATTGATCCATGGAAAGATAATGTACGTTTAGAATTTCTTAACCCGCAGGATGATAATTATCAGAATGTGTTTAGAGCCTGAATTGCAAATCAATATCAAAAGGATTAACTTAGCCAAGTGCATCACAGAGGTTGCTTAGCTACGCAATAAATTCACTGAAAACTTTTATTTTTTCTTTTTTCCAAAATGGAAACAACTTTGTTACTTTTTCTAATACATTAAAAAAAAATTCCTTCAATACAGAAAGTATATAAAATATAAAAATCATCCAGGACTTCCCTGGTGGCACAGTGGTTAAGAATCCGCCTGCCAATGCAGGGGACACGGGTTCGAGCCCTGGTCCGGGAAGATTCCCACATGCCGCAGAGCAACTGGGCCCGTGTGCCACAACTACTGACTCTGCACTCTAGAGCCCTCGAGCTACAACGGTTGAGCCCGCGTGCCACAACTACTGAAGCCTGAGCGCCTAGAGCCCGTGCTCCGCAACAAGAGAAGCCACCGCACGCCGCAACTAGAGAAAGCCCAGGCACAGCAACGAAGTCCCAATGCAGCCAAAAGTAAAAAACAAATAAATAAATTTATATATTAAAAAAAATCATCCAGGATCCCTCCCAGTGGAAACTACCATGGTTAATGTTTTGATATATAGCTTTCTAAACTTTTTCATAAACATACATGTACATATGAAACATTTTCATGTACATTTACATGTACATTTTTCAAAGTTAAGGCCATGTTATTCATACAGTTTGTAACTTAGTAGTATACTGTTAATACTTACCTATGTCAATAAAGATTCTTCCCAACATAATTTTTATTGGCTACAAAATATCCACTTTATGTACATGCTATGATTTATCTAACCAATTTCCTTATCAACAGACATTTGAAATTGTTTCCAATATTTCACTATTATAAAATAACTACAGAAAATCAAAAACGTGAGTGCCTTACACTTCTCTCTACAAATAAATTTGAAAATAAACTTGAAATAGATGATTTTTCTTAGAATATGTAAATTACCAAAATGGATATCAACAAGAATAGGAAACTTAAACAGGACCAGTAAGTATTAATTTTTTTAACTATCCCAAGGACTGCCTCTCCCTAAGTGCCACATCCAGATGGTTTTCTAGGTGAAATCTTTAAAAATCCTATTTATAGTATTCCAGAGAATAGAGAAAGAAGGAAATGTTTTCACATTCTTTCCTCAAAATTTAGAATAACATTAATACCCAAACCAACAAAGATGGCATAGAAAAGGAAAATAGACCAATCTCACTTATGAATATCAATGCAAGACTTCTAAGTAAAATTTAGCCAATATAATCCTGAGTAAAAGAAAAAAAACACCAAAGACCCAGAAGAATCCATTCCAGCAACTAGTATTGATCAGGAAATATAAGCCAGCATATAACTGGTTAAAAGGACAAAAAATATATATGATCAAAAAAATATATATATATATATGATCACCTTAATACATGCCTAAAAGACATGATAAAACAACTCATTTCTGATTTTTTTTTAATCCCAATAAAATGGGAATAGATGAAGTCTTCCTCAATATTATGTACATATAGTCAAAAACTGGTGAACTGATGAAGAGAGAGAAAGCCAAAAGTAGAAACAAACCAAAAGCCAACATCATCACAAAAATGGAAACAGTATACGAGAGTGATTAAGCATACAATCTCAGAAACTAGAATTCTAAGTTCAAATTTCAGCTCTATTACTAGTTGGATAACCTCAAACAAATTACTTAACTTCTCCGTGCCTCAGTTTTCCCATCTGTAAAATGTGATAATAATAGCACACACTCATAGGGATATTGTAATTGAATGAGTCTATATATATATATATATGCTTAGAACAGCACTTGGCTCACAGCACTCTCTCAGTGTACATAAGAATATAAATAGATGTATGTAACATCAAAAAGCCAAGATCCTGAATGAATAATGAAACACTCCCATGAAAGTCAGGAATAAGAAAAGAATATTCAAAGTCAATACTACTACTTAAATTTTTGTTCTGAAAACACAAGGTAAGTGGTCAGTCAAGAGAAAAATATAACTTTTATAAACATAGAAAAACAAAACATGGAATTATCATTATTTGCAGATGATAAAATATTATTCCTATAAATATCAAGAGAATCAACTGAAAACCTATTAGAAACAATAGGAATTTATTGGATTTATTTAATTCATTCAGTACCCCAAAGAGAGATTTAGAGAGAAATATGAAAACAATCTCAAGACGGTATAAGCTGGGAAGCTGGACCTTTGGAAAACTCACCTTGGCAATTTAATTTGGGGGATTCCCACGTGCCCAAGGCTGTGCAGCTTGAAACTGTATCTTCTGGGCCACTGAAGAATCCTTCTTTGCAAGCATAATGAATCTGGCTGCCAAGCCTAGAGGTATAATTTCCTATGATATAGCCATCTGGGACCTCAGGAGGGGTGCCACAGTCTATTTCTGAAAACAAATTAACGTCAAACTCATTGCTATATGAATGTGAATTTTCAAAATTCATAATCTCTCTCCACCTCTACCTCATGCCCTCTCCCCTCACCTATACACACCCGAGCCGTATTTTAAATAGGCTGGTTCATTTCCACATGACTTCTGGGCATGTTTCCAGTGAGTGTCTCTTCATTCTTCTGGCCTTCCACAGGTAATAGCATTTATACATGCACAAAACTGAAAGGATGTGGCAATCAACCCTCACTAATTGATACTAACTAAAGAGGAGAAGCCTAGCCCAGCAAAGTAAAGCATCTGAATTGCACAATACCTTAAGATATAGAGGCTTTTATAACTTCCCTGCTCACTTTTGAGATGGTGGCTCTTACCAGATCAGCTCTGTTTACTAACATAACGGTTAATATCTGAATATCTATTAACTACTCAAAATCCCCGAAGCACACTAATTTTAGCTTTTTTAATATAGCCCCTTCTATCTTGACTGTTATTTTATTTCATAGGTTACAAAGGAACAGATCCAACACACATCCCCAACACAGACCCACAGACTTAGGCTCAGAGCAGGAGAAAGTCACCACCAACAGACTCTCACCTTCGGATGCTGCATTCTTTGGCAGAAACCCACCTGTGCACGACGTGGCATCTCTGCTTGGATGGAAAGGCTCAGGCCCACCCTTTGGCAAGTATCCATCCATACAGTAGCATTCAAAGCTCCCACGAGTGTTCACGCACCGTCCTCCATGCCTGCACCGGCCGGAAACCTCACACTCATCTATGTCTTGAGACCCATCCCAAATATAAGAAGGGACAGAAAAACAGAAAAAAGAAAAAAAGTGGGGGGACATTGTGACAGCCACTTCTCACATTACCAATCTACACTTATAAGTGAATGCATTCGCTTGTAATTGTATCATGAATTTTATTTTACTCCTTAAGAGTTCTCCTGTATCCTTCACATCATAGGCACAAAGAGGTGCTCAATAAATATGTCAGTGTGTTCTGAAAATTTATAAAAACCAACAAGTATCAACAAAACAAATAACCCAAGAAAATGAACCCAAAAAAGTATGCTAAAAAAACTCAATTACTATAAAATAAGGATAGCCTCAATCTCGTACTAAAATATCTGAAGCAGAACTCCTGATACAAAACAATTTAGACCAGAGTGAAAAATGCTTTCCAGCTCAGGAGCATAGGACGATGCAGCAAGAAGTAAAGAAGATAACTCAGAAGGGTCTCGCTAATTTTACCAAGATTAGAAGGGCTTAAAATAGCCTTCAAGAAGGACAAGACATGCTCCTTAGCCGACTTTTCCCCTTGACTGAAGATTGCCGGCGGTAGCAGGTCCAGGAGTAAAAACCACACAATAATTCAGAGGCTGAAAAAGAAATCTCTCTGCCAGTTAGCAGTCTTTTCCCCCCAGAGCTGGCTTAGTGAACAAAATTTAAAACTTTGGAAACTCCATCAGAGCCACACACACACCAATTTCATTTAGAGAAAGAAAAGTACTAAGTAAAAGGGGACTTTTTCCAGGACATTTGCAAGAACCATCGGTGGGCAGAGGACAGGGGGGCATCGTGACTGAAGAAAGCCTGGTTGTTCCCAGACTCTGGGATTTCAAAGAGCAGTCGTTTTGGAAGGACTGATGATATAAGGTGGCCAATATTCTATTTTGCCAGTAAAGACTTTTTTTTTCTTAAACTAGCACTATGATTTCATTTAAAAAAAGAATATTTTAACAACCCCCCCCCCAAAGGAAGAATATAATCTCAGAATCCTTTTAAATTGTTTAGTGTGATTTTATTAAAATTCACTACATTCTTTATATTGGTTTGTTTGTTTTTTGGTTTTGGACCAAGGAACACCTCATCGCTTCCTGATTGTTGTCTGGGAACCAGTAATTCATTCAGTTGCTGGAGGAGACCCAAGTTACCAATTCTGATCAACCTACATCTTTAGTGCAGCAAACTTTGGGAACTCTGTGGGAGATCAGCTCCAGAGATAGCTGTCAACAATTCCTCTCCTTCCTTTCTTGCATGCTTCTCCTCCCATCAGGAATGCAAACCATTTCCCCTCCCCTTGAGCTGGTCTTGAGACTTGCTTTAGCCAATAGAACTCGGCAGAAGTGATACAGTGCCTGCTCTGGACCCAGCCTGAGAAGATGGCTGGTAGCTTCCTCTTTCCCTCATTTATTTAATTATTTATTTAAGATTTTTTTTTTTTTTTTTTTTAAATGTGGACCACTTTTAAAATCTTTATTGAATTTGTTGCAATATCGCTTCTGTTTTATGTTTTGGTTTTTTGGCCGTTGAGGCATGTGGGATCTTAGCTTCCCGACCAGGGATTGAACCTGCACCCCCTGCATTGGAAGGCAAAATCTTAACCACTGGACCATCAGGGAAGTCCCCCTCTTTCCCTCTTTTAGAATCCAGTGTCCATGCTGAAGAAAATCCGTGCTTGGGAGAGAGGCCCTAAAGATGAGATGCCATGTGAAGACAGAGGCCACATGGAGGAGAACTAAAGTGGCCTGGTGAACAGCCAGCATCAAGGCCTGAGCCATGTGTGAGAGAGGCCTTCTTTTTTTGGCTGTACCGGGTGGCATGCTGGATCTTAATTACCCGACCAGGGATCGAACCCTTGCCCCCTGCAGAGTCTTAACCACTGGGCTGCCAGGGAAGACCTGAGAGAGGCCTTCTTTATCTGCCAGCACAGCCCAGCCTCATCCAGCCACCAGCTGACTATGTCTACACATTACAAAACCACGCAGCCGTGGGATTGTGACAAATGATAAATTGTTGTTTTAAACCACTAAATTTGGGGTAGTGGTGGGGTGGGAGGAGTGGGGTTATGCAGAAAGAAATAACCAAGACACTCTTACCATAGGAAGAGACTGTGAAGTCCAAACAAGGTTAAGAGGATACTGTATTAGTGAAAAAGAGGGGAGGTTCTGAGGAAACAATGAAGTCTTGGAAATTAAAAACAAAATATGAATGCCAAAAATAAAAACTCAATGGAGGTATTGAATAATAGGTTGGTCACTGCTAGAAAATAAATTCACAAATTTCAACCTGAGGAATTCTCCAAAGCACATAGAAATATTAATTATATAAGACAGAAACTATGGGACAAAAAAAATGATATGAGGACAGACCCAAAATATTCAATATCTATTTAAAAGGAATTACAGAAGAGAATGGAGTAAATGTATAAGAATTAATATCAAGAGAAAAATCTCTTGGCTTATGTATTCAAATCCAAATAGCCTTTTAAGGTGACAGGCATGAATGTTGAAAAATGAGTCATTCTGAATTTCATGGAATAAGAGAAAAATTTATAAACCTCCTGAGAGAAAGGAATGGTAATTTATGAGGAAAAGAGAACCAATCTGACCCAGGACTTCTTGTCTGAAACACTAAATGCTAGATAGCACTGGAATAATATTTATAGAGTTCTAAGGAAAAGAGAGCAAAACATCGTGCTATATTTAAGCAAAGGAATGACATTTTAGAACATGAGTGATCTCAAGAACTACACTACTGACATTTCCTTTCTGAAAAAGATTTTGAGAAAATACTCGAGCCAGTGTAAAACATCAGAATAAATAATGTCAAGAAAGGGGAAGACATCATAAAACACAACAAAGAGTGGTAAGAAATGAAACCAGTAAAACAAACAACTGTTGATAACAGAATCATGGAGGTTTGGGTAACTGTTAAGAAAGGATTCTTAAAAGTTATATAAAATAAAATCAATCTCAATCTAGTACAAACTTTAGAAATGATTTCAACACTGCAGGATCTAACATGTGTTCCTAGATTGGATCCATCATTTTAGCTTATCAAGATTTTTTTATTCCACTGAGGAATTTGTAAAATGTGTTTATGTATATACCTTTAACACAGAAGCCATATTCCAGCCTGTCCCCCTGCCTCAGACTCCTCAAAGATAGTGAGTGGGAAAAATGAATTTTTCAGTAGACTGCTAAAAATAAGGGCTCCAAGTATGATAAGGCAAAGGTGCAGTGGTATGGAAAAGACCTGGAGTTTCTAGATACTGATTAGCTCTGTATGAGTCACCATAGGCCTCAATCAGTTTGCTTTGTGTACAGTCATTCAACAGCCTAATAACAATGAGTATTATAATGATTGTTAGGAACAATAACTCCTGCATGTCATCCTGTACATGCCAAGCACTGTTCTAAGCACTTCATTATTTATTACTGATTATTTTCCATCTTATTTAATCCTCACAATAACTCTGGGTGATTGATGCTATTATTATCCCCATTTTATAGATGAAGTAACTGAAGGATAGAATGGTTAACTGGACTGAAGTCACACAGGCTAAGCAGTGTAAAAGCCAGGATCAGAAGCCAGACATCTGGCTTCTCAGACCTTATTCTTAATCACTATGCCACACCCTTCCTCCCTTTACAGTCTAATTGTACCATCATCCAATCAAGAATTCTCTATCTTGCCCATAGAGATTGTCAAAGATATCAATTGCCTTAAGGATGTCTAGATGTATCTACCCTGTATCACTGAGATGAGTATGACACGATTTTGACTTTTAATCCCCTGCTACCTCCTAATGCTCACAAACCAGCCCTTTTCTAAACTTCTAGGGGGACTTCTCTGGCGGTCCAGTGGTGAAGAATCCACCTTCCAATGCAGAGGACGCGGGTTCGATCCCTGGTCGGGGAACTAGGATCCCACATTCCGCGGGGCAACTAAGCCCACGCGCCACAACTACTGAGCTCATATGCCTCAACGAGAGAGCCTGTGTGCTGCAAACTACAGAGCCCACGTGCTATGGAACCTGTGGGCCACAACTAGAGAAGAGAAAACCCTCACACTGCAACTAGAGAGAAGCCTGCGCACTGCAACGAAAGATCCCAAATGCCTCAACAAAGATCCTGCCTGCTGCAACTAAGACCTGACATAGCCAAAAATAAATAAATAAATTTTAAAAATAAGCAAATAAACTTCTAGAATCTTGGCTGGATAAACACGTTAAATTCATCAGAACAGCTTCTCCACGTAGTGGTAGATTCCATGGGGTGTCCAAGGTTACAACATGTTTGTTTGTGAAGAAAAAATGTTCTGAGCAACCTTATTAACATACTTAACTAATCAAGGGAGAAAATTCCCTATGCCCCATTCTATATTTAGGATTATTTAATTTTACCCACAGCCAGAATAACTCCTTGGTAGAAAGTAGCAAAACCGAGCAGGACACTCTGACCTCGTGCCAGGGCCCTAGTGTTCTATATTTAAAGTCTTTTCATGGATTTGAACATCAAACAGACCCAGGTTTGAGAACCGGGTCTGCTACTTACTATTTGTACTAATACCTGTTCCTTGACCTTTCCAAATCACTTCTGTAAAATGAAGTTAATTATAGTAGGTCTTTTTGCAGAGATTAAATGGAAAGTGGAAAGCACTTAGCACAGTGCCTGGCTGACCTTTGGTCCTCAATACGTGTTAGCTAATAAGTGAGTGGACCTCGCCTCTCTACTGACTCAGTTCTTCCTGGAGCACAAGCCACTCCTTCATAACCCTGACCCTGACCATGAGCAATGAGTGTGCACATGCATACACTCACTGTCACAGGATTCTTGGCTGGAATCAGGGGAGTGGCCACATGGCTTGTTGCCCTGGATCTAAATGCTCTAAGATAGAGGCCACCTTCCCTCCTCAAATGCCAAGTTCAGCTCAGAAACCTACATCTTAAGAAACCACGTTAGAGGAACACAAACACCCATTTAAAATCAGAACTGTTGGGGCTTCCCTGGTGGCGCAGTGGTTGAGAATCTGCCTGCCAATGCAGGGGACACGGGTTCGAGCCCTGGTCTGGGAAGATCCCACATGCCACGGAGCGACTGGGCCCGTGAGCCACAACTACTGAGCCTGTGTGTCTGGAGCCTGTGCTCCGCAACAAGAGAGGCCACGACAGTGAGAGGCCCGTGCACGGCGATGAAGAGTGGCCCCCGCTCGCTGCAACTAGAGAAAGCCCTCGCACAGAAACGAAGACCCTACACAGCCAAAAAAAATAAATAAATAAATGAATTAATTTAAAAAAAAAAAAAAAGAAAACACCATTTTAAAAAAAATAAATAAATAAATGAATGGATTTTAAAAAAAATAAATAAATAAATAAAATAAAATCAGAACTGTTAACTTCATATCATTTATTGATATTATCCAGTGTTGGCAAGGATGTGAAGAAATGAAGACCTTCATGAAATGATTAGTGAGACAGAATATTGGTATGAACTTTCTGGAATACAGTTTGGCACTATGTATCAAAATGTAAAATGTGTAGGTATCCCTTTGACATAGAAATTATTTTCCAGAATTTATAACAAGGAGATAATTACTTGTAAGAATGTAAGTACAAAAATGTTCATTAGAGCATTACTTATAATGGCAAAAAACAGAAAAACAATCACAATAGGGAAAAAATGAGTTAAGTAACATGGTACAGCCATGTAATAAATTCCATTCAGGGACTTCCCTGGTGGCTCAGTGCTTAAGAATCCGCCTGCCAATGCAGGGGACACAGGTTCAATCCCTGGTCCAGGAAGATCCCACATGCCATGGAACAACAAAGCCCGTGCACAACTACTGAGCCTGTGCTCTAGAGCCCGCGAGCCACAACTACTGAGCTCACGTGCTGCAACTACTGAAGCCAACGCGCCTAAAGCCCGTGCTCTGCAACAAGAGAAGCCACCACAATGAGAAGCCCGCGCACTGAAACAAAGAGTAGCCCCCGCTCGCCACAACTAGAGAAAGCCTGCGCACAGCAATGAAGATGCAACACAGCCAAAAAAAAAAAAAAAGAGTTGTTGACTCTGGGTTAATATTAGGTAATTTTTTTTCTTTCTCCTTTATATGTGTCCATAATTGCTTGACTTTTCTACATAAGTATTTTTTAAAATAAATGGACAAAATAAAGCTATATTTCTTCTCTGGGGGAAATACTGACTTATTCTTCTGTCTCCTTTTGGCAAGAACAATTTTGGATCATTATAATCAGAAGTAAACTATGGAAAGTGGGGAGGAGGGATAAATTAGGAGTTTGGGATTATCATATATACACTACTGCATATAAAATAGATAACCAGCAAGGACTTACTGTATAGCACAGGGAACTATACTCAATATTTTGTAATTACCTATAAGGGAAAATAATATATATATAAAGTTATATATATAACTGAATCACTTTGCTGTACACTTGAAACTAACACAACATTGTAAATCAACTATACTTCAATTTAAAAAGAAAGAAGTGAATGACCCATTCACCCAGACTCTATTCCAGAGCTTCAGCCTAGGGTAGCGGCTCCATCCTTTCTTGACACATAACTTTTGCAAAAGCAGTAGCTGAATAAGTGGAAAACCATTTTCAAACCATATTCATGGGGACTTCCCTGGTGGTCCAGTGGGTAAGACAGCAGGCTCCCAACGCAGGCGTCCCAGGTTCGATCCCTGGTTGGGGAACTAGATCCCACATGCCCAGCTAAAGACCCCACGTGCCGTGCAACTAAGACCTGGTGCAGCCAAAATAAATAAATAAATATTAAAAAAAACAAAAACAACATATCCATGCTCAGAGATGCGCTGGCCATGAACAAAGAGCCTGAACTTAAAGGGCTAAGCACCTCCTTCACAATCTTGCTAATATTGATAGTTTGCTTAGGAAAGCCTACTTTACAGACAGTTCAAAAATAAACTTAAGCCCAGCTCCTGTCCCTATTACTCCTCCCAAAACTTTAAATTAATAGAGTAAAAAAGAACCCTGTGTATATATTTTACTATACTCAACAGGGCCTTTGGAAAGAACCTGGGTTATCTATACCCTGAGGCTTGAGCGAGTAAGAGGCAAGAGTAAAGGGTGGGAGATGTTAACCTGTAGGGGGAGCTCAGGCATGGCCCCATCACTCCCCAAGAGTGACAATGGTGCCTTAGTCAAGGCCTGTGGCATTTGGGGGGATGGACCTTTGTTTTAACCATCTTTTGATTGAGAATCTTTGGCCTCTTCTTCCAAGGCACTGGGGCAGTAGCAGGGGTCTGAGGCCGTCACCCACCACAGTTGGAGACCTAAGCAGGAGGCAGGGGATTCCACAGGGAGTAAGGCAAGGAGCTAATGGCTATGAGCACTACTCTGGGCAGTAGCGAGCAACACGTCCCCAGTGTGATTTTTCCCTTGGGTTTATCCTGCCTTGCTTCTTCTTTCTTCCAGAGTGGTAAAGCATGACTCTAGGAATAAATCCAGCTAAAACAAAGGATTGGGATTTGGGCAGCAAAGTTCTGTTGGAGACAGCACTGGGAGAAATCTCAGGATGGCTGCAAGGCTAGTGAGCACAGCCCACGTCTAGCAAGCAGCATCTCGATGGGGCTGAGCATTTGTGTCTGAGACCACAGCAGGCTGCTCCGGGACCCGAAACAACAGGGCAGCTGAGAAGCTTGTGGGCAGAGGCTCACATGGAAAACAAGGCTCCTGACCTGCGAGAGACGCCAACAGACTACACTGGTCTCAGCTGTGGTAGTGATTTACGTGTAGGAATGAAGGTGTTTACTTCACCATGGGCAGACCTATGGGATACAGGTTTGGGGCAGCAGGTTCCAGGAGATGACAAATGGCAAAGCAAAGCATTCACTCCCTCCAGGTTCCTCCCCCCACACACACCCAACCCCCATTTTTCTCATTTCTCAGCCAAAGCTGAAGTGCTGTTACATTTCTCTAGAAGAAATGGCATTAGGCCCTTATACTGCAGGAAACGAGCTTATGAAAAAGAACGTTGCTGTTGTCAATAGAGCCAAGATGGATTCCCAAGAGCTGGGGAATTCAAAGGCACAGAAAGAGTATTTTGCAGTTTTCAGCAGACCCTGAACGCTGGGATCAATGCCTATTTGGCACACACACCAGGGCCATGCCTATCTGGAGTCATGCTGGTAGAGAGATGACAGCCCTGAGCCTTATTTTCACATCAGTCTCATCTCTCTCCACTTACTCTTTTATTTATTTATTTGGGCTGCACCGGGTCTTAGTTGCGGCATGCAGGATCTTTAGTTGTGGTATGCGGGCTTCTCAGTTGCGGCAGGCACGTGGGATCTAGTTCCCTGACCAGGGACCGAACCAGGGCCCCCTGCATTGGGAGCACGGATTCCTACCCACTGGACCACCAGGGAAGTCTGTCTCCACTTACTCTTGACCCACTCAAGTCAAAAGGCAGGGAAGAGGCAAGAGTAAAGTGTGGGAGATGATAAACCGCAGGAGGAACTCAGGCATGGCCCCATCACTACCCAAGAGGGACAATGGCATGTTTGCCAAGGCCTCTGGCATTTTGGAATGCCCTCACACCACAAGTACCACAGAGCTTCTTCCTCTGGGTTATGGCTCATAGCAAAGTTCCCATGATCGCCAGGAGTCATTCCGGAGGCAGCCTGGGGGCCAGAACATCTGCAGGTTCTCCAGCACTAGAACCCCTGCAACTCATTCCTCATCTATAAGCAGTGACATCCAGAGGCCTACCTGCAACAAGCTCCTGAACTTGACTTGAGCCCTGCAGAGTACAATAAACACCAGGTCCCAGGATTTCTCAGAATTCAACAACTAGGATTCACAATCTTCTGGTTCCAGGCAAGCATTGGATAACTGCTGATACCCCAAAACTTGCTAAGCTTCTGCCCCACCTAAAGACACTGACGTTTCTGTGGCAACTGTGATTATGGAAGAAACTCAGTGTCATCAGGAAAAGTCATCCATCGGCTTTTACAGAGCGGTAAATGGGGACCTCAAAAAAAAAAAAGGTCATGGGAATAACTGCCAATGGATATGGGACTTCTTTTTGGTGTTAATGAGATGTTCTAAAACTAGATAGTGGAGATTATTGCACAGCTTTGTGAATTATACTGAAAACAACTGAATTGTACCCTTCAAAAGGGTAGATCTTATGGTTTGTGAACTATGTCTCAATTTTCTTTTTTTTTTAAGAAGGGGAAGGTCACTAAATAGTTACAAGGAGTAGAATAAACAGAAGCAGAGCCTAGATCAGGATTTTATTCCAGGAAGATTGGTTCTTCCTAGGCTGACCTCTCTTTGGATCTTGCATAAAATATTTCTTTCTTCTTCTTCTTCTTCCTACCTTTTTAAAAACAGAAAGCATTCTGGGAAACTATACTGATATATACAGTTACAAAAGTTTTTCCTGTCAAACTCCCACAGCCTTGAAAACACAATTTCAGGTATCACGTCCTCCAGTCTCTCACCCACTTCCAAGGTAAGTGCCCCCACAGATTCTGGATTCTGGAAAGTGCCCTTTGCTTACCTATGACTAACACTTGATACGAAATTAGCTGTCTGCCGTCACCTCCCACTAGCATAGCCTTGGCACATAGAAAGCGCGTGAAAAATGTAAATATATTGAATGAACTGAACACCAGATCATCATCTTGTAAGGGTTGTTTTTTTTTGTTTTTGTTTTTTGTGGTACGCGGGCCTCTCACTGTTGTGGCCTCTCCTGTTGCGGAGCACAGGCTCTGGACACACAGGCTCAGCGGCCATGGCTCACGGGCCCAGCCGCTCCGCGGCATGTGGGATCTTCCCGGACCGGGGCACAAACCCGTGTCCCCTGCATCGGCAGGCGGACTCTCAACCACTGCGCCACCAGAGAAGCCCAAGGGGTTGTTTTTTTAATATTTATTTATTTATTTGGCCGCGCCAGGTCTTAGTTGCAGCACACAGGATCTTCGTTGCCCTGAGCAGGATCTTCCTTGCGGCATGTGGGCTCTTAGTTGCAGCATGCGGGACCTAGTTCCCTGACCGGGAATCGAGCCGGGCCCCCTGCGTTGGGAGCACAGAGTGTTAACCGCTGGACCACCAGGGTAGTCCCAAGGTTGTTTTTTTTTTAATTAGTAACTTTTTTTTTTTAAGGCACCTAATTTATCTGCAACACTGCACTTCTGCAATCATGTAGCAAGTAATTTGCTACTAAAACAACAAGATATTGTAAAATGTTTTCTTTGAGGGAATGTGTTCATTCGTCGTGCCAAGAATAAATCAAATGTTCCCTTTGAGGGATTTTTACCTTGGTACAGGTCGAGAGGGAGAATGGATCTGAGCATCAAAACCTGTGGTTCCTGGTGGGTACAAAGATAAAAAATGCTCTCCTCTCTCTTTTTTTCTCCCCCAAACCTTTAAATATCACAAAGCTTTTAAGGAGAGTCATTAAGACTATGCAAAGCCATCTTAGAACCAGGAGTCTTTTCCTGCCTTTCCTCTTCATTACTGTTCAAAGATTCTCTTAGAAAAACTAAGAGCTATATTATCATGACAGGCTGTAAATAGAGTTCAGATAATACAGGAGCTACTGAAAATTAGGAGGGTTTTGCCCACCCCTTGTATTTGACCAACATATGCCCAAAATCTGACCTTCAAAGCTACTGAGGTCCTAAAAGCTCGACTTATTCACTCCTCACTCAACTTATTCCTCCAGGAGACAAGCCCACATCTCTTAACAGGTGCGGCATGCTGCTGCATCACAGGGCCCACCCTGTGGGCAATGTGCACAGAGCTGGCGGGTACCAGAGTCACTCCAAGGAAACTGCAGATGGCACACCATCTCGGGGAGCCCCCCCGTTGCTTGTTATAAAACTTTTCAAACACACAGAACAAGAAAAAGAATATTACAGTCTCCCCTAGTGCCACCCCTACCCCCAAGATTCAACAATCGTTCACATTTTGCCATTTAAAGTACCTTACAGATAAAATAACACTAGATACTTCATAATAACACCCCTAGGTACTTCAGCATGCAGCTCCCAAAATAAGAATGTTATCCTAAATACCTCAGTACAGTTATTCCCTCTAACAAAGTGAACAATAATTCCCTAATATGAACTAATACCCAGTCCAAGTCCAAATTTCCCTCATAGACAAAGGAGAGTCCCTCCCTTAAATCACACTATGTCCTGTCTCCACGCTCGCCCTCCTCCACATCCCAGGTACCAGGCACCGTCCTGCCATCACCATGTTGCCATCACTGCAGCCCCCTTCCCGAGTACCTGTGCAAAAGGTGCCGTCATTGGGGATGAACGCCTTGTTGTTGTTTGTGGCTCGATATCCTTCTAGGCAAATGCAATAAAATCCTCCGAGTGTATTGTGACAAGATGTGTGGTTCCCACAGACCACGGTGGTTCCGAACTGGCACTCATTTTTATCTGTTGATACATTGAGACAACGCACAGAAAGGGCTGTCAATCCAAACCACGATCAACCACCCAGACTGTTCTCCTGTGTTATGGACTTGAGAATCAATATTCTGTGACAACAGCAGAAAGATCTATTTCCCCAGCCTCTTCTCCCCTCACTATGCTTCTCAGACTACAGGACACGGGCCCCTCGTAGTCTTGCACCTGGTGTATTACAAAACCACAAGAGAAATCCAACATCTCAATCTGATAGTCCATCTTATTTGAAGATTGGGAGAAGGGAATGCTTTTTGAACTTCTCCACACTTAGAAAGATCTTGTCATAGGCCTGGGAAAACAAATCCAACAGAATCCCACTTTTCCAGCCCAACCATTCTCTAGCTTTTTTTTTTTTTTAACAAAAACCAGAGTAGGATGATTTTACATCCAATGATTAACTGGAAAATTTGTTACTTCTGGGTTACCGGGAGACACAATGGAATTAGTGCTCAAGCCTCACCCAGGGGCAGGGCTAATATTGAGACAGAAGCAGCTCCTGCTAATCGTCAGTGATCCATATAAATAATGTTAATCACCCAGTGAGGAGGGGCTGGAACATGGGATTCTTGATGAGACCACAGAACCTGCCCGGAGTATTTCTAATTCAACAATTTGACATCAATGTAAAATGAAAGTAAACCTCCCTCCCATCTCTGTCCTCCAGCCCAGGGGTCAGCAAACATTTTCTGTCAAAGGCCAGTCGTAGGTCTCCAATTGCAACTACTCATGCATACCTTGGAGCACAAAAGCAGTCCCAGACAATCAGTAAACAAATTAGTAATGAAAAACAGGCAGCAGTGAAGTTCGGCCCCCAAGCTCCAGTTTGCTGACTCTGCCCTAGCCTCTACCATCAGAGGAAACTCCTGTGACCAATTTCTTTTGCATCCTTTGAGAGCTGATCTAACCAGCTAGTTTTTTGGCGGGGGGATATCATCAACTTATGAACTGGAGTTTTCTTGTCTGTTATTTAGTGTTTTACTCCACTACTGGTTCCCTCAAAGCAGTTCAGTCACCTCCCACAATTGCACTCCATTCCTGCTAACTCAAGAGCCAACCCCCCCTGCCCCCCACCAGCCCCACTCAAAATCTGGTGGGGTTTTATTTTTTTCATTTTTCTTATATTACCTTTTTTTAAATTTAATTAAACCTGGAACGCTATTCCAGGTAAGATCTGCATAAGAGCTCAGACTAGCAGAACAGACCCTCAAGGCATTGCCAGGCCAAGTGTCCAGTCAGTCCAGCTTACTGAGCAGGGCACAGGGGTTTCAGATACAAGTCCACCTGTGCATAAGATGGAATATTCCTGTCCTTTGCCATTGTTTCTGAGGCGTATCTCCCCTGCAGACTTCATCAGAAGGGACATCTGTGTATGTATGAGATTCTAGAATTCTTAGGTTCCTTGACGTAATACCATGTTATAGCACCTCTGGCACACCTATGATCTTACCTGTAACCTACGGCATGGTCTCATCAGGCCAAGTACTGGGATATGCAGTGTGTAGTGTTTGGGAGCAAGTACCACATAAATTAATAAAGCCCCCTCCACCCACTCAGAGACGTTTCTATTGCTCAGAAGTCAAAGAACAATCAAGATTGCAGTGAGCTTTCACGAAAGGAGGACTTCAGTAGGGGAGGGAGTAGAAAAGCTTTGTCCGTGCTCCCCAATCCCGACTTCATTTCCAAGCACCTGCTCGTAAGCAGTGGGGGAAGAATCTTATGGGCAGAATTCTAAAGAGAGAAGGCCCAACTCCAGCCTGCAGGAACGGGCAATGGTGTGTGATTGTGAAAACGTGTACCTGTGAAGTAGAATATGGCTTTTTAAACTCAGGACTTAATTGCCGTTTTTCTTTAGGGAGGAAAAACAAAACAAAACAAAAACAAAGATACCACAACAAGGCCGTATATACTGTCAATCCACAGCTACAAGGCAAAACTATCCATATTTTTACTGCAGGTAACATGGTTGCTGGGAGGAAACTGTGATTATCTTAACATTCACTACTACAAAGTTACTATGAAACTCTCCCTGTCTCTGAATGGGGCTTGAACCTGGATATTGTCTGACTCTCATGGCATGGTGAATGCTATGAGACAAAAAATTATCCCAGATGTTTCTAGCCTAAAGGTTTCTGTATTCCTTTAAGTCATCCAAGACCCTAAAGGGTCACAACTACAAAAAATTTGGAGGATGGATCCTGGTAGACATGAGACTCAAAGCAACAGTATTTCACTAATCAGCCAAAAAGTTGGCAACTGTGTTTTGTTTTTCCCCATGGTACTAAATAGTTTCCTATCAAAACAACTAGAGAAATTAAAAAATGCAATAGTCACTCGAGTTGTTAAGTTAAACTCAAGAGTTAAAACAGATTTCAAATCTGTGTTAGGTCAGAGAGTTTCCAGAGATTCAAGTTCAATGACCTCTAACATGAGGGATAATTCCTTGGAAACGCTAGAGAAAGGATCCCAACACTAAAACAAAGACTTATTATAATTGACAAAACTTCTTGTAATAAAAACACATGAACAAAATAATGTTTTCCCCGCAAGGACATCAACTCTTTAACTCTAGAGAATCTTGTTTCTTGACTCAACTTTTCAACTTAACCCAGGATTCAGAACTTACCAATACATTGAGTCCTCCCATTGCCCACAAATCCATATTTGCAAATACACATCTTCTTCCCTCCTCTTTGCAAGCAGGTAGCATGTTCATGGCAAGTGGCACAGACATCTAAAGCTGAATCATAAATTATATATATCAGGAAAAGAACATTTCAATCACCTACTCTAGGTGAGTCACATTTTGGGTAATAAACAGTTAAAATGCAGAACCAAAATTTGAATACCAAAATTATGAAGGGTAGACCTTATCCCATTCTTAGCTACCCGTTGCCCACGGAGTAAAGTGCAAATCCCTCTACCTGGCAATCAATGCTCTTTTCCGTCTAACCCCAGACTAACTCCTGCAGCCTCACTGCTCCCAAACCCAAATACACACAGTGTTCTCCAGGCAAGAGGCCAGCTACTCTTTCCCATACATACATGCTATCCTCTGTCTTATGTCATGCCATAGTCACGATGCTCCCTTCGTCTAGAATGCCTATCTTTCCTTCTCTGTCCAACTAGCATCTATTCCTATTTCAAGACCCAGTTTAATCATCACACTCTCCCTAAGGTCTTCCACATTCCTCCATTCTTGAGGAAAATTAAATCTTCCTCTGTGCGCCCCTAACACTTGTACATTTCCATATCAACCATATTAATTTGTCAGTATATTCTATTCCACCTCTGTTTTCCCAGCTTGCTATTATGAACGAGCGTCTCAAGGACAGGGATTATGTCATTTGCCCATACATCATTATGGCATGGTATAAACATTCAGTGTATTTTTATTGACCAACTGGATAAAGGAAACTGCAGTCCTACTGCCTACAACTTAAAAAGCAAATGGAAGGAAGAAGAACTCGTCTATTGCCCTATCCATTTTCCTTATAAGGAAACAGTGGTGAATGTGTTTAAAATGTCAGTGAGATAACAGCCAGGTCCCAGCAGGATGACCAGATCCCAATTATTTAGATAAGCAGCAAAAATGTTTGGGGCTAAAATTCCTGAAACATTCAAATCTACCAGATGGTGATACATGGCCCAAGATCAAACACAAATTTCTACCCGAGGCTATGTGGGGTACTGTGTTGCACTCCCAGTGTCTGTAATATCAGGCGTGGCCTAGTAAGGAGAACATATCAGCATGGAATTTCATCTTAGTCTTGGCCCCATTACCACCCAGGTAATAAAGACTTAAGTCTCAGGCTGCTCTAGGCATGAAACCAACTGAGAAAGGGATATATATAAATTCTCTTAACCACGCTTGGTTTTGTTATTTTGTTGTTGTTGTTTTGCTGTATGCGGGCCTCTCACTGTTGTGGCCTCTCCCGTTGCGGAGCACAGGCTCCGGACGCACAGGCTTAGTGGCCATGGCTCACGGGTCCAGCCGCTCCGTGGCATGTGGGATCTTCCTGGACCGGGGCACGAACCCGTGTCCCCTGCATCGGCAGGTGGACTCTCAACCACTGCGCCACCAGGGAAGCCCACTTTATTTTTTTTTAAAACAAAATATAACACAAAAATGAGACAAGCCATGCTTATCACTAATACTAAATTAACCATAGGATATTTACAAAATTTATTATATCCCAGACCATAAAGAAAAATGCAACAAGTTTCAAAAAAGTAGAAATTATAGAGGTCATACTGACTACCATGTAATAATGTAATAAAACTACAAAATAAAACATAAGACTTGCATTCCCAAAAGAAAACCTACTTGGAAACTACAGAACACTCTCCTAAATAATTCTTGGGGCAAAGAGGATATCAACATTGAAATGTTTAATACCAGACATAAAAGCTTATCTACACCAGAAAATTTGAGTTTGACATGTTTTTATATTTTAAAAGAGAGAAAGAAAAGCAGGCAGCTGGGGGAATGGGGGAAACTAAAATTTTAATACAAGAAGCTTGATAAAAAGGAAAAAAACAAAATAGGGGTTTAAGAGGGGGGTGGTTAGGACTCAATAAAGATTAAAAAGAAAATATATTCAAATTCATTGGAAAAACAAAAAACTTTTGCCAAAGTCAGTGCATCATAAAGACCAGTAGTCAAAACTCAAGACCAGTGAAGGAAAACAAGGGTATATACAAACATACAACATTAGGAATAAGAAAGAGCTTGTAACAAAAAATACATAACAATTTCTTTTAAAGTACAAATGAAAGACTTCCAGTTAAACACAGCAGATTTAATACACCTGCAACCCTCACCAAAAATTTAAAAATGAAATCAAGGACCAGAAAGGTATAAACTCTGGGAGAGAAGATGACAGCAGACAAGGATGTTGACAATATTTCAGAAGATGAAAGAGATGGACATATGGGAACTGCCTGAGAGGAAGAAGTAAAAGCCAAGGAAGGAAGGAAGCAAAGAAAGGAAGAAAGGAAGGAAGGAAGGAAAGAAGGGAGGGAGGGAGGGAAGGAGGGGACATTAATTAAAATAAAATTTAAAACGTAAATAAAAGCCAACTTGAAAGGCTCAGGCATGGAGTCACTTAGCACCCCAGAAGGCAAGCATAAAGAGTAGGGGCTGAGAGTTAAGGAACAAGTTGAAAATATGGAGGAGTAGTTAGATGCTCAGATCCCCTAACTCACCCTGGCGTAAGATGGAGTTTTACAACCTGGAGAAAACAGACCAGGAAGGCTCCTGATTATAGGGGCAACAGACAGAGCTGAAGGGAGAATGAGTCCCCGTACTAAATGTCCACCAAGATGGGGTAAATTTATTTAACCATTTTAACATTTTAATACACAACATTTTAAAACAGTACCATAACGACACTGTCAATCCATAATCACATGCAACCAAAATCCTGGAAATACCTTCTAAATAATGGGTCCTGGGTCACCTCCACAAACCCAGCTGTGGTCAACCATATAATGATGACCACTCACCCCAGCGTGTGTGGGTAGTACAATAATAGATATATACACTAAACTTTTTTTTCTGAAGTATAGTTGATTTACAGTATTATGTTAGTTTCAGGTGTACAGCAAAGTGATTCGGTTATACATATATATGTATGTATCTGTATTCTTTTTTTCTATTGACACAAACACTATACTATACTAATGAAATAATAAAATGATAAGATGTTTGATTTTTTTCCTATATGGAATACTTATCTTTATAAAGATGGCAGCATTTTTATATCCATCCAGTTCCAGAAACTTACATTAGATAGAAAGTGATTACTTCATGTAACTGTTGAAAGAATCTAATAAACACGAAATATTAAGAAGCAAAGTAGTACCACCCACAGGCTCTGATCTTGTTAAACCACAGGCTCTGATTCAGTTGGTCTGGGGTGAGACCCTATATTTTGCATTTCTAACAAGCTGCCATGTGGACTACATTTTGAGTAGCAGGGATTCAAGGGCCCCTGAAGTCCTTTCCCTCTAATGTTCTGACACTTCATTCTTAGGGTACATGTTTTAATGATCCATTAGGAATAATTTAGCATAAATGTAGCCCCAAGGACAGTACCTGTCATGTTTGGCTCAATAAATGTTTTTTTGTTTTGTTTTGTTTTTGTTTTTTGTGGTACGCGGGCCTCTCACCGCCGCAGCCTCCCCCGTTGCGGAGCACAGACTCCGGACGCACAGGCGCAGCGGCCACGGCCCACAGGCCCAGCCACTCCGCGGCACGCGGAATCCTCCCGGACCGGGGCACGAACCTGCGTCCCCCGCATCGGCAGGCGGACTCTCAACCACTGCGCCACCAGCGAAGCCCTCAATAAATGTTTGCTTCCCATACTGGCGAAAAAGACAAGATGTGTGCCAGTCTACCAAAGGCTTCCCAGACCACCCGCAGAAGAGAAAGTGGTTTGCAGAGGTAGAGGGACCTCAGCTGAAGCTTCTTGTTCAGCCATGATTAGCCCAGTCTGCAGGGCCTAGTAGGGAGGCCCTCTGAGTTCTAACTGCTTGAGGGACAAAGTTGTCTTCTGGGGGAAAAAAAAAGGGGGTAGGAAGCACAACCTCAATACAAGGAAAGGCAGGGGCCGGGGTGGGGTTGGGGGCTGCTTCTGACCACACAATAGTGTCCATTGGTCAAAAACTCAGTTAAGAATCACTGGAGAAGAGCATAAATGTATACAACTAGTCTACAAAGCAATTTTGCAACAATTGTAAATTTTGCATACATTAATTACATATTTATTCCTTTCTAGTTCATAGTTTTTTACTGCTACATAATGAATTACTCCAAAACTTAGCAACTTAAAACAATAAACATCTGTTGTCTCTCTCACACACACACACACACACAGAATCACTGGAGACAGAGTAACCAATTCAACCCAGTTTTAATACTAAAAGTCCCCTGCCCAGGAAGCCCTTCAGTTCGGTGCAAACCAAGACAGTTGATCACCCTACTTGGAGAGCTTGTTAAAACAGAATCCCCAGAGAGTTTGATTCAGTAGGTGTGAGCGGGGCCTGGGAATCTGCATTTCTAAGAAGATCCCAGATGCACCACACTACCAGCAACACTGAAAGTCTCCCTCAGTCTCAAGGACTTACGTCAGGATCCTGGGGAAAGCAAAGGTAATACCGAAGACATCTTTCACCAAGTCTAGACTGAGGAACAGCACAGCTATGGGACCAACGTGACAGAGAGAATAACCCAATGGAGAAGAATTCTCCAGGCCTGTGTCAAGACCACTGTGCCTTCCTTATAACCTGGGGGTGGAACTGTGTCAGGCAGCAGCTTCACATCCAAGTCAAGGACGACTTGACTTCTGTCTTCAGCAGATTCTGCTCAGGAGAGCAGAGAGGTGGCTGCCACACAGTAACTGAGGGGACTACTACAGGGGCAAGGGATCCCCCTCTTCCCCTTGCCCTAGGGATGCCTAGAATTACTGGCAGAGAAACAGGAGAGTGCGGACTCCAAAAATCTAGGAGGAAAAGCCTGACAAGTACTCTTTGTTACTCTTATTGTGTCCCCCAGCTGAGGGTTGCTGAGGGTTGCTCCTAGATTCACTTCCCTTCTCTACCCTGTAGTGACTAAGCCAGCTAAATCCACATCGAACAATGAGAGGACCAGGCAGGTTTTGGTGTCTCAACCTCGGTTGGAGTCTTCTCTCTTGTTCCCTATGTGATCGAAGGCAAATGAAACTGTCAGAGCTCTGGTTTTAATCTGTAAGACGGAGATCGTGTTGCAAAGATTAAATGAGAAATATAAATGCTGTATGAGCTCAAAGCACTAGACAAAGAGCTAATTTACATGAATATCTATGTCTCTTTCCATAGATATTGTTATTGTTGTTAGAAACAAGTCATGCATGATGCAGTGCCTGGTAGGAGACATACTGGTTCAGAGCAGGGTTGAGAGAGAGAGAGAGATCACTTGGGCTACAATCCTAGCTTGGCCACTTGCTAGCTGGGTAATCCTTGATAATCTCTGTGCCTCCGTTTCCTGTAAATCTGTAATATGAGGATGATAATAAACCTACCTCATATGGTTGTTTTGAGGATTAAAGAGTAAATGAGTTAATACACATAAAGCAATTAGAATGTGAGACATTATTAATACAACCACTCAACAGCTCTTTGTTAATGAGTAAATGAAGGTACTGACAGCTAGCCAACTCCCAGTTATACTAATGAAGAGAGTGATGGAGAGCTGCATTGATGCAAAAACCCAAAGCAACATCACTGTGTGGACAGATGCCCAACTATTCATGGGGCTGATATTCTGGGAACCATAATACCTTCATTTCCATGATCACTCCTTGCTTCCTCCACATCCTCCCAGCCTTCTGGGTAATACCTGACTCAGAAGTTGGAAATTCAGCTTCCTCACCCTTTCAGCCCTGCTCACCCCTCCCTCCCCTCCCCCGCACACCACGTAAACCTCGACATCAGGATGGAGTGGAGGCTGCCAGCCTGGGACTGCTCCTCTCGCTCTGTATTTCAATACTCAAGCAACAACTTACATGCACTCTTGAAATAACAGCAGCTGGACTGTGACAAAACAGTGAAGAGATTTTGTCCACTTTCAAGGGAAGAAGGAAGTGTTAAAAGCACAAATAGAGTGCTTGAATTCAAATCTTAATCTCATCCCCAGCCATTCACGGTCAGACCAAACAAGCCCACTGCACAGCCTTCCTGAGACCCTGTCTCTCAAACTCGTGGAGACATGTGGAAACAGATCCAATGACCTGAGGAAATAAGCAAAGGGGCGCAAAGCTCAGGAAGAGAAAGCATTCCCAAGTCTTCTGCAACACTATGGAAAATTGCATTGCTTGTAAGAGACGGCATCAAATTCCAGAAACAGAAGGAACCTGAGAGACCTCCTCTCCAACATCCCTCACAGAAAAAAACAAAAACATAGCCTGTGCTTTAAAAATCCGCCAAAGGACTTCCGTGGTGGTCCAGTGGTAAAGAATCCGCCTTCCAATGCAGGGGACGTGGGTTCCACCCCTGGTTAGGGAACTAAGATCCCACATGCTGTGGGGCAACCAAGCCTGTGCCACAACTACTGAGCCTGCCCACCACAACTAGAGAGAAGCCCACACACTGCAAGGAGGAGCCTGCGCACCACAACGAAAGGTCCCGCATGCCGCAACTGACACGATGCATCCAAAATGAAAATAAATAAATAAAATATTTTTAAAATAATAATAAAAAATAAAACAAAAATCTGCCAAGACAGAGAGCACTCTACTCTTTCAAGCAGTATAATCCTTGTGGGGCAATGGGAACCATCATCCAGCCCCTTCTCCTCCCCAACCCAGGCCTGCCATTCCCCATCAGGAACCCAGAACCTTTCCTTGTGTAAAACGGTTATCAGCCCACAGCTGCTTTTGCTCTTTTGCCCTCTTCTGACCATTTTCCTGTTTGAACAAGACCAACTTGCAGAGGGGGTCCCACACCTGGCCTCCAGACTAGGAACCAACCCATGCCGAGCACCCCAATGTCAATGCTTTAGAGCTCTGAGCAAAGCAGCCACACCCTAGGTTTATGTCCTGAATGTCACACATGAACAGGCTGCCCCACATTCTCGAGCAAGCTAAATACCTTTTTTTTTTTTTTAAGATCCACGCAATTCAACACCCCTGTCTCCTCTGCAGAGCTAAGGCCAATAGGCCTCTTGCCACCTTTGGCTGCAGAGACCTAGGAGCCCATTTTAGGATTTGACCAGAAGCTGAGGATGTGCTCAGGGCCAAGTCCTTGGATGGGGAACACAGGCCGTGGCAGGGATCATCTTCATTGGCTCTAATCCTGCTACATTACTTTGAGCAACTGTAAGTCACTCCCAAAACCACGCACCCGCTCCATTTCCCTTCTTTCCTCCTCTTCCTCACTCTGAACAGGGAATACGCTGCTGTGATTCATGACGACGGAGTGAAGACCAAGCCTATGGAATGCACGATTCAGGAAGTCAGGTGTACTTTACACAGTAACAACTTCCCCAACCCTCTCTACCACCGCTCCCCAAGCCTCTCGAGGCCTCTGCCCGCCCTCTGCACACCCTCTGGCCTTCCCAAACACCAGCCGCTCCCAGACTCAGAGCAATGCCAGGAAAAGGTTAAGAAACAGGACTGACTGGTTCCAGCCCTCCTGGCCCATTCCTAACCTCTCTGTTCCCCTAGGGCTTGGCACCGTGCCCACCACCAACACCCTCCTGCTCTACTAACTACCACTTCACACTTCCCTCACACTCAGGCCACCTGACTTTGGCTCCCCCACTCTCTCCTCCCTGAAACGTGTTGGATAACAATTAAATGTAATTCAGCAATGCTACCGTGAGAGACTGAATATACAAATGGACAACCCCAGACCACACATAAAAATAGAACTCTGACCCATAATCTGCGGCCATCGGTCTAGGAAGTCAAACCACAACCTCTGTAGCAATAAGTCCCAAGTGGTCAGGATTTAATCAATATTGGACAGCTTCCATAATTTTTGCCCACGCTTCAAACTTAGGACCAATCAGAGAAAGCCAAATACACTCCCCTAACCAATCACACGAGATGCCTACTGTCAGAGAGACGCTATCTCCAGCTTCCCAATGGCAACATCCTCCAACCAACCCGGGCATACCTGAAACCTTCCTTTCTGTTCCACTGTAAAGTTTTTACACTCCCCGGCCTGCCTGTGAGTCTCTGACAAATGTAAATGACGATCGCTGACTCTTTTGCTAGAGCAAGCTCTGAATAAACAGCCTTTTCTCATGTGAGTGGTCTTCGTTTATTTCCATACCAGATTCCTAATACAAGCCACAGTCCCTACGCACAAGGAGCTCTTAGTCTAGTAAACAATTACATTGCAATATGGTGTAAGTGTATAGAGCAAGGGTACCTTATAAATATGTATGTATATAAGTAAGTGTGTAGTGGCCCATGTAATACAGTACAGAGGGGCCTCCAGGAGGGAGGACAATTGGGCTGCTTTTGAAAAATGAACAGCACTAAGTAGCTAGCTGTGGGGGAAGGGAAGAGCTGTTCTCCATTCTTCTCCTTCCCTCCCCTCTCCCTATCGAGCTTTCCCACTTGTAGACCAACTTTGCTTTTTGACCTGCTCCAATAAATATCTCCTTTATTTTTCCATTTTCAGTTTCTCCCTCTACCCAATAATTCCCCTCATTCGTGCCGGAGTCTGCTTTACCACTTCCCCCAGCAAAAAAATTTCTTGCACTGACCTGGCCAGCCCAACTGAACGCTAACTTCTCTTTCCTTCTATCTTCTATCTTCTTTAAAGAATATCTACTCTGCAGCCAAAGTCCTGCACTCACTTGAGCCCTCTGCATCTGACTCTCACCCTCAGTGCTCTGCTAGCTCTGGCTTCCACTGACAGAGTCACCAAATCCAAAGCCTTGTTCTCAGTCTCCACTCACTTGGCTCCCCTTCCCCTGGTTTCCTTGATGCTCTACTAGCCCAGTCTTCCTCCAATCTATGTGGCCACTGCTCTTTCTCCTCCATGTGCATCTACCATCTGAACTTAGTCTTTCCAAAATCTGTCCTTGGTCCTCAAGGTCCTCAAGCTCTTATCAACCTCAAGACTTCAAGTGACCATCGAGTCTCCATCATTTGCACACACTTACTGTCCACAGTCTCAACTCCCTGTTGGTTTCATCTCTCCGAAAGTCCTAGCATTACCTCGAATTCAGGATCTCCAAAACAACTAGGCATCTTTCTTCCAAAATCTTTTTTTCTCCTCCCATAGACCCATATACCCAAGTCACTCAGTCCTAAACCCTTAGTGTTCCAACTTCTTTTCTGTTCCTTTGCACCTTAACATCTGTCATTAAGTCCTTCCAGTTCCCTTTCTACCTTATCACCTACATGCAGTCCTCATCTCCCGCTGTCATGACTGTGGGGCCAGTCTTCCGGCCTCAGAACTTCTAGAACAGATATTACAACTTCCTCAATGGCCCTAAGCATCCAGTCAGTTCCCACATTGATCACTGCAAGGAAACCTGCCCTTAATCAAACCAGGTTCTACACAGTTGTAAATGATGGGGAAATGCCTGCATAAGGAGAGGGGGCTCATCCAGGTAACCCTGGCTTCCATTTCCCAAAATTCACCCCACAGCCGTTAAGCTGTTGCAGATGGATGGCCTTAGGTAGTTACTTTGTTCAACCATCTCAGGCCAGCAAGCCAATGGGACCCCAGTGGACAGTTTCCTAGGCTACAGTCTTAACACAGATTCTGAAATAGGCTCCAAGTATCTGCAAACTTTTACGCACACTGCCGTGGGAGACCAAGTTAGGGAAGGAAGTTAGAAAGCCCACCAGAGCATCTGATGTATAAAAATGGCCACTCCAGGAGGTTTGGCTGTCAAGAAAAACACCGTCCAGTGATGGTAAAAGTCCCAAGGTAAAGAGAATTGAGGGGAACAGGAGTCTGAGCCACAAAGTCCCCTCATATCTCCTTACACAGAATTTGCCATCCACTACGGGAGGAGTGTTTCATTTTATGAAGGAAGCTGGAAGCTTTTCTTATACCAGCTTTTACATCACTCCCTGTACTAAAAGCTGCAGTGATTTCCAATGGCTACTCACTGCCCAGGAACAACTAAGACTAAATGCCTTGGTCTGCCAATCACAACACCCTGCCTTCTGGTTAAATCCAATCTGCTTTTCTGCCCCCCATTTCCCACGCACCTCCTACAAACCAGTCAAACTGAAACACAGCCCCCATGCTTTCATGCCTTCGTGTGGTTCCTCACTTTGTCCCCTCCACCTGGAATTCATTCATTCTACACGTATTTGTGGAGAGCTGCTGTGCCCTCTGCTATGAGTTGGGGTGCCTTTTCCTCCTCTTCCCATAACCAAATATTACCAATCGTTGTTGGCCCAGTTCAAAGGTCACCTCATCCATGAGGCCACCAGATTCCCTTGGTCAGAAGTAGTCTTTCCCTCCTCTGACCACCCACCTCTTCAGAGCACTGATGGCGTTCTGCCTTTATTACAGTTATTTGAGTAAATGCCACCTCCCCTCCGTGTCTGAATCCTCCGCGTAACTCGTACCACGTTCAACACTGCGTTCTGCAGGGGGAATAAAAACTACTCCAACTGCCTAGAAATGGCTTATTTGCTTGTCTGTCTTCTGCAGAATATGAGCTCAGTAAGGACCAGCACGAGGCCCTCGCACCCTTCACAGGGAAACTATTCAAGGACCATTCATCTGTTGAATGAATGGCTTAATAACTGCTTTATTCCCGTAAACTTCCTTACACTTTTTCCTCACCGTATTAGCATCTGGTTCTTCATCAAAGGGAAAAAATTAAAAGGTAGAAAGACAACTGCTCCGGGTCAAGAATTTGTCGCGGAAAAGCCACAGCCGGGCCGGAAGCGTGACAGTGCAAGCGGAACGCCCTTCCACGCCCTCGCGCGCCGGACGCGGCTCTCCTGAGGGGGAGAGAGCCTCTCCCCTAGCTCGCGCCCGGCCCCCACTCGCGCCAGGTACCCCGGGGGCGCGGGCCGGGCCGCTGCGCATTTGTTTCCCGCAGCCCGGGACCGGGCCTGAGGCGGGGAAGCCCGCCCGGGAGGCCCTCCCGTTTCTCGGAGCCCCGCCCTCCGATCCCCCACCTGCGCCCAGCTACCAGGCTCCTCGCCAGCCCGGCCCAGGGGCGGGGGAGCGTCCGGGGCGCGCCCGGCATAGTCCGGGCCGCCGCCCCCCCACCCCGCGCCGCGCCTGCTCCCCGCCTGCACTCACCGTCCGCGCCCGGCGCTCGGGGCACGCCGAGGGCCAGGCTGAGCAGCGGCAGGAGCGGCAGCAGGCGCCCAGGCGGGAAGCCGGCGCCCCGGGGCCCCCGGGCCATGCCGCCGCCGCCGCCTCCTCCCGGCGCGCCCGCGACTCCTCCTGCAGCCCCAAGGCGCCGAGATAAGGCGTCGGGCGCCCCGGGGAGGGGGCCGGGCGGGCCGCTTCCGGCGCCAAGCTAGGGAGCTGAGGGCTCTGCGGGGTCCTGGGGAGCGGCGGCGGCGGCGGTGCGCGGGCCTTTCCTCCCCGCCAGGCCCGCGCGCCGGGGTGACGCTCGTTCAGCCACTCGCGGCTTCACCTGGCCGTGCCCCCTGCTGCGCGCCGGGTACGCGGGGGGCCCGGGGACACGCTGCGGGTCCGGTTTAGTGACACAGCTGAACGTAGAGTCCCGGATTGTGCCAGAAGGAAACTGTCTCCCGTGCTCTAAGCGTGTGGAACGATCGCGGGATCCAAGGCCGTCGGGAGCTCAGGGAGGCACCCCCGGGGTGGCAAAGGAAGAGGGGTGAGGGGCAGAAGGAGCGGGAATCTTCCAGAAGTTGAAAGCGAGCTGGGCGACGTGGCTGGAGCTCCAAGGGCGAGAAGCCGCCAGTCCAGGCCACCCAGGGGCGACAGGCTTGACCAGGCGACAAGACCGTCTGGGGCGAGAGAGCTGGTAGGACTTTCTGCTGCTCCGAGGACACTCAGCTTGGGGCGTCAGGGAGGCTTCAGGAAGAAGTAAGCGAAGACCTGAGAGTGAGAAGGGCGCGGGAGAGGAGTCTAAGCGGTGAGAGGCGTGGGCAAAGAGACAGACTAGAGAGTGTATTCTAGCAATGGCGAGCAGGACCGCCTCAGATTGGAACTGACGGCTGGAGAGCGGCAGTGAGCTGCGGAAATAAAGAAGACTTCATAAAGCAAGTCAAGGAGGTCGCTCAGAAGCTGTCACGGGGTTTTCAGCAGCGCGACCTCATCAGGAAAGGCTCCCAGGGTCGGCTCTGTGGGATTGGGATTGGGATTGGGTCTGAGGAGGCAGGGAGACGGCCTGGAGCTGCTTCAGGGCTCCAGACAAGAGAGGACACGCCCAGGAGCAGGGCACTGACAATGAGTGTGGAGAGAAGTGGCAAATGAGAGTGGTATTGGGTGGAATCCACTGGATTTTATGGCCAGTGGACTGTGGTGGACCAGGAAAGAGAAATTACAGAAGTCACCGAAACTTTTGGTTTGGGCAACTGGGTTGATGGTGGCAGGAGTCACTGAGACAGAAACACAAAGGGAATTGTGGCAAGTTAGGGTAGAGAGGCTGCAGGGGGAGAAAAAATAAGTTCCAGGTTGAAGGCTTTCAGCTCGAGATGTCTGTAGGGCTCCCCAAGAGCAGAGCCTTCCACTCCTTCACCCACATCCTCACTTGTTTTCTCTCTGTGCCTTGAGCCCACTCTAACCCTAACCACCCATGAACACGCCCATATAAGGGTTCAACTTGTGCAGCCTTAAAAAGAAGTCGTTAAAAATACACTTCCGAGGCCCTTTTGCAGCAGGCTTTCTTGCTAATTATTTTTTGCTCAGCAAAAATAAGAGCCTGCTTTGGGGAGTAGGAGATGGACAGTGCAGGTAGTGCAAACTATCTCTTATTATTTAGACAGTTTCTTTGTTAAGCTCCACTCTCCATGAACTTTGAAATCATGTCACTGTTTCAACAAAAAATACATTCAAGACATTTTTAAGCCAACCTATACTTCTCCTTCTCTGCCGTGCTCCCCTGAAAAAGAAATAAATTTAAATACATTTGTGTATATATGTGTATAAGTATATATATATATATATATATATATATTTTTTTTTTTTTTTTTAATTGGTGATGTCAGGGAAAAGTATCCAAAACTTGGAAATGGGCAAAAGAGATTACTGGGTGTCTTTTCAGTGGGGTGCTGGGTGTTGTGTAGTAGCCCTTCTGGAGATTGATTCTAGAGGGTTGTGCACCTTTAATGGACTTTCTATTGACTAGGCTATTTATAACTCTATAGGGGTAAAGTTAACTTGCAGAAAGTTGATGATAATGCAAAAGATTCTTGTCCATAACAATGCAAGTTAATTTTTCCGGTAGAGATATGGGTGATTTCTGCCAGATAAAAAATAAGATAAACCTAATTAGATTTTGTCTTATATGATATAAATCAGTTACCCAGTTTGGCATCTATTAGCAAATTCATTTCATCATTCCTAACTGAAATATATGTAATATATATACATATATGTTCTTCACATTTTCCTTTAAACCTTATTATCTTAGTAGTTCTCCTTTGAAGTCAACATCTTGCTGAGTCCCTCATGAATTGGTTAAATAAAATCTTAGATAAGTTTTCATTGTATGTTTGCATGAACCATGTTTTTTAAATTTTGAAAATTTTACGTTAGTACAATACATTATACTCATATTCTACGTTAGATTGTGTGCCTTTCATCAGTTCTTTCTATTGGCTCATTTTTTGCTTTCAAACAAATATTTTTTTGCAAAAAAAAAAAAAAACTACATCCTACCCAATGCTGAGTTCATGGAACCACAGAATAAAAAATTATCTCCTCATCAGTATTTGTCACTAGAATTAAAAGAGAATATTGAACCAGCGTTAAATTTGGAGCAATGAGATCATTGCCGAGAAAATATTTAGCTTAAGAAAAGTGTTCTTCTTTTAAGAGAGCACGACCAATACACAAATATCTTCTAAAAGAGAATTTAGAGAGAGCTCTTTTTTCCCATGGTTATCAAGATTTTAATGACTTAATCTAAGAAAAAATTGACTTTTGGTTTCAAGATGGCATCATAAACCCTGAAAGATCTCTCTCCCCTGCTTCCCAAATCCCAGTAAATACACACATACACACACCCAATTAAGTATGCAGAAGTGCTTTCAAACAGGAGAGAATGCCATCAGTGGAGCAGATAGCTTTGAGAACTGCACTGGATTAGATTTGCCACGTGGCCTCCACAAAAATGTCCACTAAAAGAGATGGGAGGTGGGGTTAAAAAAAAAAACTACAATACATGTAATTTAAAATTGTTTTAAATTATATGCACACTTCAAGTTACTATTTGTACATATTAACACAATGTTCATATTTTTAGGGTTTTTTTGTTTTGTTTTGTTTTGTTTTCTTGGCCGCGCTTCGTGGCATGTGGGATCTTGTTTCCCCCACCAGGGGTTGAAACTGCACACCCTGCAGTGGAAGCGCAGACTCTTAACCACTGGACTGCCAGGGAAGGCCCTGTGCAGGTTTTATAATATTTTCAGATTTACTCCAGAGCCACTATGTAGAAATTGTTGGGAAAAAAATGCATAGTACACTTTTTACCAGTTCAAAGTATTTTATTTTCCTCATCTGTGTACATATTGTTCACTACAATCTGCTTCTTCAGGCTTTGGGCCACCAAATGCCAGTTTCCTGGCTCTCCAGAAAAACTATCATTTTCCACACTTAAAAAAATAACTTCTAGGGCTTCCCTGGTGGCGCAGTGGTTGAGAGTCCACCTGCCGATGCAGGGGACACGGGTTCGTGCCCCGGTCTGGGAAGATCCCACATGCCGCGGAGCGGCTGGGCCAGTGAGCCATGGCCGCTGAGCCTGCGCATCCGGGGAGCCTGTGCTCCGCAACAGGAGAGGCCACAACAGTGAGAGGCCCGCGTACCGCAAAAAAATAAAATAAAATAAAAAATAACTTCTAACTTTTTAAAAAGTTTTTTTTATAGTAATTTACTCATCAGTGAGCCTTCATGTGATTAGATAAAATATTTAAATCCTACCTAAAATATTGAGATTACTGACTGATCCGTGGAAGTGATCTTAAAGTACATCAAGCCGGTATACATAATCCAGAGAGCTTCCCGATTTGTTTCTGTTTCCCATCATCGAAGGTTAAGAAATATTGAAGTCTATCTTAATGCATCTTGCTACACAATCAAAACATTCAATGACAACAAAGAACACCCATACTCACAGCAGCATTATTCACAAGAGCCAGAGGGTGGAAACAACCCAAATGTCCATCAAAGGATGAATGGATAAACAAAATGTGGTAGAGCCATACAATAGAATATTATTCAGCCTTAAAAAGGAAGTAAATTCTGACACATGCTATATTGTGGATGAACCTTGAGGGCATTATGCTAAGTGAAATAGGCCAGTTAAAAAAGGACAAGTACTGGAAATTCCCTGGCAGTCCAGGGTTTAGGACTCCACCCTCTCACTGCCTAGGGTCCTGGGTTCTATCCCTGGTCAGGGAACCAAAATCCCACAAGCCTCATGGCCAATAAAATAAAATAAAATAAAATAGGATAAGTACTGTAAGTTTCCACTTATGTGAGTTACTTAGAGTAGTCAAATTCATAGAGACAGAGAGTAGAAGGGTGGTTGCCAGGGGCTTGGGGGAGAGGGGAGTAGGAAGTTGATGTTTAATGAGTAGAGAGTTTCAATTTTGCAAGATGAAAAAGTTCTGTGGGTGGGTCATGCTGATGGTTGCAAATCAAGGTGAACGTATGCCGCTGAATTGTACATTTAAACATGATTAAAATGATTTTAAAAATCAATGAGAAAAAAAACGTAGGGACCAATTTTTATTTTACCAGGCAGGCACTAACGTGTAGGACTCCCCATATCAATTTTGGATCCTGGGAAATCAGAATTATAGAAAAGGTCCCTTGGAAAGCCCCATCCCCCAACCCCTGAGACATAAATGGATAGGATTCCTAGAGATCCCTGAACAGGCTACGAGGCAGCCACGGGTGTGGGCAGGAGGAGGGCTGGAAAATACAAAATGAACACCGGCCTAG